>NC_138761.1:126639340-127839340 GCF_965113315.1 Podarcis vaucheri
AAGGGGTGGGGGACTTTGTATGCTGCCCAATGCACCTTTGAGGAAAGGAGATCAAGCTTGTAACTAGACTAAACACATAGCTGGGTTTTAACTAAGAGTTTACTAGATCATGCCCCATTGCATGAAGCAGACTAGTAGGGACAGCCTTACATGCAATTAGATTGGTTTGAAAAGCTGTTAAAATGCAAACGAGTAAAAGGTGGGTTCATTTTAAACTTTATTATCTATTAGGTAAGGGGGAAATGTGACTAACAAACAACTAAGTTGGTGCTGGGTTAGTGAGGTAAAGGTAAAGGGTCCCCTGACCATTAGGTCCAGTCGTGACCAACTCTGGGGTTGCGGCGCTCATCTCGCTTTATTGGCCAAGGGAGCCAGTGTACAGCTTCTGGCTCATGTGGCCAGTATGACTAAGCCGCTTCTGGCGAACCAGGGCAGCGCATGGAAATGCTGCTTACCTTCCTGCCGGAGCGGTACCTATTTATCTACTTGCACTTTGATGTGCTTTTGAACTACTAGGTGGGCAGGAGCAGGGACTGAGCAACGGGAGCTCACCCCATTGCGGGGATTCGAACCGCCGACCTTCTGATGGGCAAGTCCTAGGCTCTGTGGTTTAACCCACAGCGCCACCCGCATCCCTGTGTTAGAGAGAGGCAGGTTCAAATCCCCAGGATTTCAGACAGCAGTTTTCTCCCAGCCCTACTTGGAGATGGCAGGGATTGAATAGGGAGCCTCTGCATGCAAAGTGATGCTCTGAAACTCAGCTACGCCCCATTCTCCCTGCACCCCTCCAAATCTGTCTGTTACAGTAATTCTTATGCTGTATTGAACTTGACATGCTTTTTTGTTTATCTAGCAGCTTAATGGATTTTGGAAAGCAAGCAATGTCTATAAATAGGCGGCGGGAAATAAGGTAGTTAGGAAGATGCAAAAGATTCTTTCCAAAACAGTTGCACAAGCACATTCACATGAACATTCACAAGACTTTGAATTCTTCACGAGGAATGTGACAAACAAGAAAGTATTATTTAGACTAGCATTCATGCAGAATGAATTTTAGAAGGATGGCAAACACAATCAATGGGATTTTGTGTTTTACACATTCCATCTTGACCTCTTTACCCAACTCAAAGCTATTCCTACAGAAAGCCTCAGAGCAGCAGCCAAAGTTAAAACGCAACACAACACAAGGTATCCTGGTTATATGATGAACTGTCATTTTAATGGAGTAATGAAGCCATTTAAGGATCATTACAAAACACAGAAGGAAACCTCGCATGGAATATATAGAGAGATTTGCCATCTTACATTGAATTGTGTGCAATGAATGTCAAACTGCATCTCTTCATTCTTTAGCAAGGATGTTGTGGCAGTTTTTCAGTAAGATACTGAGCAGGAGAACCTTTGATTGCTATTGTGAGGGATTCTCTCGCTTTCCCCTCCCAAAACCAGCCCTAAGAGACAGTGGTACTTAAGTGCTCTCCTCATGCTACTGGGGAACTTTCCTGGAGCAGGAAATTGCAAATACAGTGGTACCTTGGTTTGCAACCCTTTTTGATTAGAGTGCAACCGTTTTGGATTACAACCACGTCAAACCCTGAAGTGTGTGTCCCTTTTTTTGGATTACAACCAATGGGGGGGGGAGACCCCATTGGCGAAAGCCCGCCTTGGGTTACAACCTGTTTTAGTTTACAACCAGACCTCTGGAACGGATTATGGTTGTAAACCAAGGCATCACTGTAGACTGGAATAATCTAGTTCAACTATCTGTTTCCCGCCATGCCCAGGGAGATGCTCACAGGACTCCTCCAGGCGACCTGTTTATTGAGCATGCATCCTGAGATGCTTCATCCTGAGATGTTTACGTGGACTCTGTCCAGTCTTTTCTGGGCATTTGTTCCGCTTTGCTTATGGGGCAGTTATACAACAATGAGCATTCATCCTGATTTGCATGTGGGACATTGTCAAAGGAGCTTCCCAGCCAAAGGAACGCAAAAGGCAGAGAGCTCTTTATTGTGAAAGAAAATACCATACTTTTCCATATATAAGATTACAGTATGTTTTTCTCTGTAAAAATAATGCTAAAAAGTGGGGGTCATCTTATACATGGGTAGTTCATAGGGTGGACGTTTGACTGGTTGCTTCCATGGCTGTCAGCAGCTATTGTGCGTGTTATTGGTTTCTGCGTCAATGGGTGGTGTTGATTGGCTGACGCTCCTGCAGTTGGGTGGGCGATTGGCAGCTTCTGCTGGCAATGGGACAGATGGGAGGTGGATTTTGCGATGTGTGTGGGTGATCAATTTTCGGCACCCCCCCCCCAAAAGCTCAACAACCCTGGATAATCTGAGACTCTTCTTCATGTGCCTCCTCCATGAGAGGTGCGGGGGGGGGGCAACAGGAGAACAGGGCCTTTTCTGCGGTGGCTCCCTGCTTGTGGGGTGCTCTCCCCAGGAAGCCTCACCTGGTGCCTTCAGGCCTCAGGTGAAAACATTCCTATTCTCCCAGACCTTTGGCTAATTAAACTATCTATATAGAGACAAGTGGCGTTCCGCCACTCGAGATTGAACAATAGCAGGTCTGTGATGCCTTTAGATTGCACGTGCGCTACACGGACTGGCTTGGTGTGTGTCTGTCCTACGTAAACTATCTATAGTATTTTAAACTGTGTTAGGGGCTTTGTTTTGTTTTGTTTTGTTACAATGTTATGCGTTTTTGTGTTTTTATATTGTAAACCGCCCTGTGATCCTCGGGTAAACGGTGGTATAGAAATTTAATTAATTATTTAATTACAGTAAGGTTGGTGGCCATTGCTGCCTCCTGTGGGAACAAGTTCCATAGTTTTATCTACGCATTATGTGAAGGACTTTCTTTTATCTATCCTCAATCTTTCAACATTCAGCTTCATTGTATAGCCACAAGTTCTAGTATTATTGGGGGGGGGGGCTTTTCTCTATTTGCTCCATGCTATGCATAATTTTATGAACTTCTGCCATGGCACCATTTACCTGCTTTTTCTCTGAACTAAAAAGTCTCCAACACACAGAGGAGTCTCTCCATCCCCAGAATCCTTTTCTGGACCTTTTCCAACTCTACAATATGCTTTTTGAGTGAAGCGACCAGAACTGTAGACAGTGCTCCAAATGTGGTTGCATCACAGATTTGCATAATGCACTACGATGCTGTCAGGTCTTTGGGCTGTTGCTGTTTTGGCACGTTAATCCACCTCCTGGACTCGTGAGTGTCGCCACACAGAGACTTGCACGGCATCAAACAGGGGCTGGATGTGTCCTGAGCAAGCAAGCCTTCCCTTCTGCCTTCCCAGGACTCTGGTTCCCTAAGAAGATGAAGACATTAGGTACCCACAGTTCCAGCCTGAAGAGAGCCAGTTGACACCCCAGCCTGAAGTCACACACCCCCTGTATAAAAATAAAACCTTGCAAACTGCAAAGAGGACAATTTATCAGTTCAAACAACTTGTGTGTAAGTGCTCTACTCTTCTGCTTCCTTTGCCTGTCATCCGGAATGTGCCATCAAAGGCCACTTCCACTTTTGCAACAGGACTTTCCCTTCCTCTTCCCCCTCCTCCAGCCCCCCGCCCACCTCCAAAACCCAACACTCCAGGGCAGATATTGAGGGTGTGGGGAGGGCTGCAGTGATGGGGAGAGGATAGAGAAGTCATGTTCTGTAAACAGACATCTCTTCGGCTCATGCAGAGAGAACTGGATGCAACCCTAGATGCACACTTAAAAAAAGGTAAAAAGGTAAAGGACCCCTGACAGTTAAGTCCAGTCACGTGGATTCAAACTGCCGACCTTCTGATCGGCAAGCCCAAGAGGCTCAGTGGTTTAGACCACAGCACCATCCGCATTCCCAGATGTACACTTATACACTCACAAACCAATGTAGCCCTTATTTTGTTAGGGAAGATAAGGGGGGGGGGGACCCACTTTTTATTTTATTTCATAAGGTCAAATATTCAGTGTATTTTGAAACTTTTAAAGTATCAAACTTTTAAAATACCAGAACTGGTTACAGTCTATAAACTAGTATATACCAGAAAACAGTGGTAGAATTTCTGCCTTATGTGTTTTGAAAGTAAAGTAGCCCTGGCAAATTACAATTATCTACAGCATTTTCTTTCTGTTTTGGAAGAACAAAATCAAACATTATTCAATGCTTTCGTCAGCAACAAGGATTTTGGTGTCCCCGCCCCCCTTTGAGAAGCATTTCAAATGAGGCAGTAGGAATGATCCGTGTTGGCATATTGTACTTCCCAGTCCTATTCTGACTGCACACATACTTTAATGTGAAGGAGATCTGAATCTGTACCAAGGGGTACTGGCTGTGAATAGTTTGTGGTTACCACATGTAGATTGGGACCTGCTTGTTCAGAATAACTAGAGGACCAGATGGTTCATTGGAGTCTTATAGACTTAAATTACTTGCTAGGCATCCAGTATGAACTGGAGGGCCAAACATAATAATAATAATAATAATAATAATAATAATAATAATAATAATAATAATTTATTTATACCCTCCCATCTGGCTGGGATTCCCCAGCCACTCTGGGTGGCTCCTCTTGAGGCAGAGAATAATAATAATAATAATAATAATAATAATAATAATAATAATAATAATAATTATTATTTATTTATACTCTGCCCACCTGGCTGGTTTTCCACAGCCATTCTGGGCGGCTTCCAACAAAACACTAAAGTACAATAACCTATTAAACATTAAACACTTCCCTAAACAGGGCTGCCTTCAGATGTCTTCTAAAAGTTTGGTAGTTATTTTTCTCTTTGACATCTGATGGGAGGGCATTCCACAGGGCGGGTACCACTACCAAGAAGGCCCTCTGCCTGGTTCCCTGTAGCTTGGCTTCTCACAGTGAGAGAACCCCCAGAAGGCCCTTGGCGCTGGACCTCAGTGTCCAGGCAGAACAATGGGGGTGGAGACGCTCCTTCAGGTATACTGGACCGAGGCCATTTAGGGCTTTAAAGGTCAGCACCAACGCTTTGAATTGTGCTTGGAAACGTACTGGGAACCAGTGTAGGTCTTTCAAGACCGGTGTTATATGGTCTCGGTGGCCGCTCCCAGTCACCAGTCTTGCTGCCGCATTCTGAATTAGTTGTAGTTTCCGGGTCACCTTCAAAGGTAGCCCCACCTTCAAAGGTAGGATTCAACCTAAATCTGTTAGCCGCCATCCATCCTCCAACCGCCTCCAGTCACTCACACAGGACCTTCACTGCCTTCCCTGGTTCTGATTTGAAAGAGAGGTAGAGCTGGGTGTCATCCACATGCTGATGAACACCCAGCCCAAACCCCATGATGATTTCTTCCAGCGGCTGCATGTAGATGTTGAAAAGCATGGGGGAGAGGACAGAACCCTGAGGCACCCCACAAGTGAGAGTCCATGGGTCTGAACACTCATCCCCCCCGCCACTTTCTGGACACGGCCCAGGAGGAAGGAGCGGAACCACTGTATGACAGTGCCCCCAGCTCCCAGCCCCTCAAGACGGTCCAGAAGGATGCTATGGTCGATGGTATCAAATGCCGCTGAGAGATCCAGCAGAACTAGGAAACAGCTCTCACCTTTGTCCCTAGCCCGCCGGAGATCATCAACCAGTGCGACCAAGGCAGTTTCAGTCCCATGGTGAGGCCTGAATCCCGATTGGAAGGGATCCAAATGGTCCGCATCCTCCAGGCGTGCTTGGAGTTGTTTGGCCACCACCCGCTCAATCACCTTGCCCAAGAATGGAAGATTTGAGACTGGGCGATAGTTGGCCAAATTGGCAGCATCTAAAGATGTTTTTTTAAGAAGCGGTTTAATAACCGCCTCTTTTAGCGAGTCTGGGAAGGCTCCCTCACGGAGGGAAGCATTCACTACCCCGCGAAGTCCATTGCCCAGCCCTTCCTGGCTAGCTTTTATAAGCCAGGATGGGCAAGGATCAAGGAGACAGGTGGTTGGTTTCACTCGTCCAAGCAGCCTGTCCACATCCTCAGAGGTAACAGATTGGAATTGATCCCACACAACTTGACTAGACAGAACTCTAGCACTCTCCCGCCCCGGCCCTGCTCCCACGGTGGCGTCTACCTCTTCCCGAATCTGAGCGACTTTATCTGCAAAAAACTTTGCAAAATCATTGCAGGAGATCATGTGGCCCGTACTGGGCCCCGATGTTGCAGGTGGTTTCGCTAAATTGCGAACCACCTGAAAAAGTCTCCTGCTGCTGTTTTCTGCAGATGCAATAGGGCGGTGGAGAAAGTATTCTTCGCTGTCGCTACTGCCACTTGGTAGGCTCGACATTGAGCTCTAGCCCGTGTCTGGTCAGCTTCAGAATGGGTCATCCGCCACCGGCGCTCTAGCCGTCTCAACGATTGTTTCATTGCCCTCAGATCCGTGGAAAACCACGGGGCTGTCCGGGCTCCATGCAATCGGAGAGGGCACTTCAGAGCCAGACAGCCAATAGCCCTGGTTAACTCCGCATTCCAGCGGGCCACCAGGGAATCAGCTGAAAGGCCATCAGCATGGGATAAAGCATCCCCTACCTGTGATCACTGAGATCGGTTGTCCCAGTCCATCCCCCCCCCCGTGGAACATGCCCCAACTATTTTGTTGGCTGGGACCCGACCCACTCCCCGGCAGCCCTGACCCTCCCCTTAAGTACAAAATAAGACCTTAAACAACAACAACACAATAAAACAATGCAAACAAAAAACTGTAAAAATTACAAACACATCAAAATCAAACAAATTCCCGAACCCAACCAAACATCCATCCCACCCCCACCCCCAAAAAAAAATTCAAAAGGGAAAAAAGAAAATTGTAAAACATTTTTAAAAGAACTCTGCGCCGCTCCGAGTCCTCCTGGACAGCAGCAGCAACCGTACTTATGAGGCCTGTAGGACCCCGCCCTGGGCCAGGTGGTGAGTGGCAGGAGCGGGGCCCTTAGGCACTCACGCAGGGGAGCATCAGTAACTTGTGTGTGAGTCAGCAAGGCATCCAGAGCTACTCCTTTATTTTTAGTTATTTTGATCAGCACTGGATTGGTCACTGGACTACAACTCAGAGGTTCCCATTGCCTGCTCTTGCTTTGGGGTACAAAGCAGCTCCAGTGTTTCCTGCTCATTGTTCTCCTGGATCCTCAGTGTGCCTCTCCATCCCGCTTCCCCTTCCTGTGCAGCCTCTCTGGAGCGCTGTTTGTTACAGCAACTTTGCTAGGCATAACCAAGGGAAACTGGGTAGAAGAAGCTGCAGCTGCCTCATTTGTGGATATAGCAGCAGATTTAAAACAAGGGGTGGTCTTGGGGCTGCAGCCTGGTAAGCCTATCCTGATGAGAAACAATATGCTGCTCTTCCCTAAGAGCACATCCAGAGAGTAACACCAGAAAATGGAAGCAGCACACAACGAGGCAAAAGAAAATGAAGCAAGGGGCAGAGGAGGACATAACCTAAAGTCTTGGAGAGACGGCCACCCTCTATACCTGATGAGCTTGCATGAAGGCTCAGAAGTAGCTTGTTTCACACACCTTTGGCTACTGGCTTTCTCTGGAACTGAAGAGAAGATACCCTTCCTTGCATGGCATGAGCACATACTGGCTGGCTTCCTGCGCTGTGGAGTGGTTGGAACAATGTTCCTATTGGGGCCAAACTACTTTGTGTTTGGAAGACAGGCCTGAATGTTTGGAGAGAGATGCCAGATCTCCTGACAAAATTTAGAGCCAGTCACAAGACAAATTTCCTCACCAGTGTCACACTACGAATACTGTGGTTCTAAAAATACCAAACAAATGTTCCTATAGTTGCTAATGCTTTCTGTAACACTAGGGACCCTCCTGGAAAAAGCTAGACTATATAAGCGTCTGTCACATAAGGAGAAAGTGTTGTTCCCACCCTCAGAGATTACTAACTTCTCATAGCTGCATTTGCGTTGTGTCTGGGGAGAAGGAAGGAAGGAAAGAGAAGGCCAAGCTGTAAGGAAAACAAGAAAGTGGTGTCAAAAAACAGGGGCAAACCCATTTACACTAACAGTCCTGCACCAGTTGAGTAATACCCAAAGCTAAAGGCACCAGGGGATTTT
Organism: Podarcis vaucheri; assembly: GCF_965113315.1. NCBI lineage: Eukaryota > Metazoa > Chordata > Lepidosauria > Squamata > Lacertidae > Podarcis > Podarcis vaucheri. The sequence continues at coordinate 126,647,425 of NC_138761.1, forward strand.
TTTACACTGTTTGCAGGCTGATATGAGTTGCATAAACTGGAATAAATTTCAATCCTTTGCATTGTTCTGGTGTGTCAAAATTAATTCACTGCTAATACAAACAAATCGTATTTCTATCAAATGACAGTTACAACTTGGTTTAGAGTTACAAGTGTTACAAGATGCCTGTCTCAACTAAAGGCACGATCCATTCTGTGATCTGTACCTTCATCCCTTTGTTGTGAAATATAAGTAGGAAACATTGTGGCAGAAGACAAAACCCACCTGGAGAGGCTTCTGATAGAATTTCCTGCAGAGTCAGCAACCTGCATTCAGATATCTTCAGTAAAATGCACAGAGATTTCCATTTCCATTTTTATGAGGACTCTTTCAGAGACATTCTTACCTCACTCTTCATTTGAGGTTCTTCATTCTAGACTTATTATATGCCCTGTAGTTGAGCTGTCACGCCTATTGTTTTTATAGAAAAATGTTCGTGTGTAACATTTCAGTGAAAGCTCTCTCAGGAAAATCTCAGAGCAAATAGGGCTGCTACTCACACTGGACAGCTATAAAAATGGATGGTGTTGGGTCTTCCAGAAAGGTGTACAGAACTGAATTTCTTTTTTAAAAAAATATTTTTTTATTGAATTTTACATGTTTTCCATCAAAATATCATGCCATATAACAAGAATAAAAAAAGAATTCCATTCCCCAATTACCCCCCCATGACTTTCCTCAACTTCCTCTTCTGTTTTGGGGCATTATTAGCTTCTTTTTATTATGCTTGTTTTTATTATGTCTTAATTTTTAATATCTTTAAAATAATAATTATTATTCTCTTAACATTTTGACATCATCATTATATTTCTTATATTCATTTTGTTAATTGCAAGTGTTTAATCAAACTCTGGTAGTGAGTCCATTTCTTTACATTGATCCATCTCCTAGCCACAGTTGTAGCATACATAAAAAGTTTTTTTCTTCTTTTTTGGCACCTGAAATGCCTTTTGGCATTCTCTTTTGGCACCTGAAATGCCTAACAGAAAAGCTTCTGGATTTTTCACAAAAGTTATCTACAGAACTGAATTTCTGTACTTAGCTCTGCTTTTCTCCTATGGCTGCTGGTCTGATCTACTTGGCTCATTCCCCCCCCCCCCCCATTTCACTTTCAATTTATATACCGCTTTTCTATATTACTATACAGTGGTATCTCAGGTAACAGACGCTTCAGATTACAGACTCCGCTAACCCAGAAATAGTACCTTGGGTTAAGAACTTTGCTTCAGGATGAGAACAGAAATCGTGTGGCCCCATTAGCTAAAGTGGTGCTTCAGGTTAAGAACAGTTTCAGGTTAAGAACGGACCTCCGGAACGAATTAAGTACGTAACCAGAGGTACCACTGTACACAATTGCACACCTTATAACAATCTGATCCAATACAAAAATGTCACAATAAAAACATAACTTTAGAATATAACTTTATATCAAATAAAGTAATATTCAATAATCCATCAGAATATAACAGTACACAATAAAATTAAGTATCAGCAAATAATTGGACAGCAATTCATGGACAGCAGAAAGTCTCTTGCCCCTCAGTGTCCAAAAATTATTTGAGGTGGCAGTATGAGAGGCCCTGTAATAAGGTGATGGCCTGACATGAAGGTTGCACCAGCCCTCTGCAGTCTGACCCCAGGAGCACCGCAGCACGCTGCTTTCACCTTCTTCTAAACTTGACTCACCAGACTGATCTTCGGTGGAAACGGAGGCATGGGGTGCTCCGTTGAACAGAGGGAGTTCACAGGAGATGCAAAGCGCTCTCTCACTTGCAATGTTCGTGGCAGACTGCTTTGGCCGAGGGGCTTCCAAGCCCGACTCCGTTTCCAGAGAGGGAGCGCTCGGCCCTCCGTGGCTCCCGGGCGGCTTCACCGCCGATGGAAGATTTGCGCGTTGACCCGGGTCCCAGTTTGACACGCAGGCATTCCTTCAGCGTCGCGGTCGCTTCGCCCACAAAAAGCGCCTCCGTGTTGAGCCCCGCACCCGCCGCGCGAGACAGTCCTTGGCCTGGGAAACTGAAAGACGCACCTTAATTCTCCCCCCCCCCGACGAGATGAGGGCGCCAACTTGAATAAAATATGGAGGGGGGGGGGAGGGAGGGAAGCCCTGCGCCGCGTAACTGAGCGCCCACACTCTGCGAATAGCAAGGACGACAACAACAACCATTTTATTATTTGCACGCGCGCACCTGACCGGGCTTCCCATAGACCGCGTAAAAATATTAACAAGGCATCACACGTTAAAAGGCTGCCTAGAAGTCGTCCATCTCCCTGGCACCTGACGGGGGGGGGCGTCCCACAAGGACAGCGCCCCCTCAGCTACGGGGAATCTGCTCCCCCGGGAGAGGAAGATCCTGAACAGAATCCGACCCTGAAATCCCGGAAGTCGCTCTATGGGCAACTCTCACTTCCGCTTTGGGAAAAGCTTTCAAGGAACCCGGAAGCTTCCTGCCTCCAGAGTGGAGCGGCTTCAAAGGCGCATGCGCGCACCCCACCCTCTCCCCTCCGCAAGCGCCGCCGGAAACCCAAGAGAGCACCGCCTCCTTCCTCCTCCTCCTCCAACCAGAAGCGGAGTTCGATCCCGCTGGCAGGCGGCGTTCCGCTAGTCCAAGGCTGCGCCTGCGCAGTGCCCTCCTGCACCCGCCTCGCGCTCGCGACCTGACGCGCCTCTTCCTCGCCGCCGGCTGCCGTTTCCCCTCCCGCCGCCAAGATGCCGCGGATCATGATCAAGGGGGGCGTGTGGCGAAACACGGAGGTAGGTAGCGCAGCTCCCCTCGCCCCCCCCCGCCCCGAGTGCCGCCGTCCCTTCGCTCTCCGGAGGCCCCTCTGAGGCGAGCGGGAGGAGAGCGGTGCGCCTGCGCCAAGTGGGCTACGGCGCCTGCGCACCAGCAGCGCTCGCTCTCTGTCTCTGCGTAGGAGGCGATGGCGCCTAATAAACATTTAAAAAATAACATTGTTTAAAAAGTAGGAAGCAATGCCAAGGTTGCAAGAGGCACAGTCTTGTCCGATCAATAAATAATAATACATGTTCGTGTCTGTAGCAGCCTGCCACCCACTTTTTCTCCTCTTGCTGAGGGCACGCCCCTCCTCCCGCTGGAACTTAGCGCCCCAGAATGAAAAGTTTCTATTTGGGCTTGGCGGGCAAGACTTTCCCTTTGTTGGATTTTGCTTTCCACTGTTTCGTTTGGATGCCTGCCCTTCACCCTGGGGTCCTGGAGTGCTTGGTAGCAATTTAAAATGACTTTGTCAAAAGGTAGAAAGAACTGGGTGGGGATGGCTGGGGATCAGCTTTTAAGGCATGTGACAGGTATAGCGAACGTTTGGCTTTTCAGATGTTGCCGAACTGCAACTCCCATCACCCCGGGCTGGTGATCAGGCTTGTTGCAGCTGACGGCAGTTGCAGTTCAACATCTGGGGAGCCAAAGGTTCCCATATCTGATATACAGGATGGCACTATTGCCTTTTAAACCTCTCCATACCCAGAATGAGAAGCTGTTACATGAAGTCCTCTAGCTGGGGAGAAATAGTGTGTGTGCATCCTAAACATGGAGAAGGAACTGGCAAGCCACTCCAGTATTTTGCCAAGAAAACTCCATGGACATAAAAAAGGAGAAGCTTTGAGAAGAAAGTGAGAGTTTCCAAGGCATGCTCTGGTTCATGGCATCACGGAGAGTCAAACACGACTAAGACGACTAAACAACAACATCCTAAACGAGCCCCATATTTGTAGGCACAGATAAGTGCATGAACCTTCTGCTTGTGGTTGTAGTCATAGTAAGCAGGCTATGGCACTCAGGAGACATTTAAAACACAACTTTCTATTCTTCCTATGCTTTAGTCAGTTTTGCAGGCTTTGACATACTAAAACCATGTGTGCAGTTCCTGGACGCACTGTCATTAGTCTTCAATAAAACCCTCCAATACTGGAGTTTATCTTATCTTTAGCTGTTTGTGCAGTGTTGTGATGGAATTCTCTTACTCAACCTGAGTGAGGTGTGCCTACTCTAGTAGCAGCAGTAAAGGTTTTTCCCCTGGGATGCATTCTTTTAGCATCATTGTTGGGATGAAAAAAGCTTGTCTTGCCTTGCCTTTTTTTGCATAGGGTATTGTGGTAATGACTAATACACTTTTATTCTCTTTTCGTTTTAAGGATGAAATTCTTAAAGCAGCTGTAATGAAATATGGCAAAAACCAATGGTCTCGTATTGCCTCTTTATTACACAGAAAATCAGCAAAGCAGTGCAAAGCCAGATGGTAGGTACCAGAAAATAACCTATGGGGGAATTTTGATACGTTGTTATTGGGAAACGTCTTGAGAGTTTGTCAAGTCAAGGCAGGTGAAGTGGGGACTACATATTGTCTGTGTCAGAAATTCCTGCACAATACTCCACAGACATCCTAATTCTGCAATCAAAATAAGTAAATTTGTGTACAGTAATTGTTTCTGTGCAGAGAAGGATCACACAAATATATCCAGAGGCTAAGTGAAATCCAAGTGAGATAAATTTTCCTGCATTAATAATGATTCGTGCTTTACATTTAGCTGCTTACATTCTTTGATATTCTTCTTACAAGAGTGGCTTTTTTAAGTTGTGTATTTTGTAAGATGGAGCTTACAGAGTTCAGCTACATTATCAAACAAATTTCAAGTGTAACTTTCCAGCTCATATTATAGTTTGGGGGAGAGTAAGCACAAGTATGTAATGTGTTGTCAGGTGTATCCTAATTTTGTCATATCAACTGATATATGACTGCTTAGGTCAGTGATTTTTAGCCATTGTGCCATGGCACCCTGGGGTGCCTTGAATGATGGTCAGGGGTCCTGTGGGCAACAGTGGCCTCTGTCCCTCTTTCCGTCCCTCCCCAGGGGGAGAGAAAAGGATGCTGAGGTAACACTCCACTAGGGAGGGTGTTCGAAAAAGTGTGTGAGGCTGCCAGGTCTGCAGGCAAGGGGTGACATAACTGGACTCCTGAGCCCCACAGGGGTGCTGCAGAAAGAATGTACCATATTTTTCGCTCCATAAGACACATTTTCCCCCCTCCTAAAAGTAAGGGGAAATGTCTGTGTGTCTTATGGAGCGAATGCACTGCACAGCAGAGGGATCCTTCGGCGGCGGCTGCAGTCGTGAGCTGCGGGATGCCTCCGCAGCCGGAGCCATGGCTCCTCTCGCCTCGCTGGAAAGCAAGCAAAGCACCTGTCCTGGTGTCTCCCCCTCCTCTTCTTGCTCCGGCATTGCCGTGCTTTACAGCGAGGCGGGAGGAGGGATGGGTAAGCAAAGTGAGAGCTGCGCAAAGCGGGACAGAAGCCATGTAAGCGGCTCTAGCTTTGCTTGCTTTAAAGCGAGAGCCGCTTACATGCCCTGCACAGAATTTTTTTCTTCTTGTTTTCTTCCTCTAAAAACTAGGTCTTATGGTCAGGTGCGTCTTATGGAGCAAAAAAATACGGGTAGTTGGTTAAGGGAGCCGTGGACTCAAAAAGGTTGGAAACCTCTGGCTTAGGGCATTTTTTAATTTGCCTGGGCCATGTTAGTTTTTCAGTGTAGATTACAGTTCATACTTTGAAAGTAGCCTATATATTACCTTTATAGATGCAGTAATTATGAGAAATAAAGTTGGCAAAATTGGGACTGTTCATTTTCTTTATGTATCTATCTATATACTATAGAAGATTCAAGAAAGGCTATGTGAAATCCTCTGTGGAGCTAATTTATAGGTGTTTAATCATGTTAACAGTATCTTGAAAGAATTCTCATTTTTATTATTTTGAACAAGGTATGAGTGGCTGGACCCAAGTATCAAGAAAACAGAATGGTCACGAGAAGAAGAGGAGAAGTTGTTGCATTTGGCCAAACTTATGCCAACCCAGTGGAGGACAATCGCACCAATTATTGGGAGAACAGCTGCCCAGTGCTTGGAACACTATGAATTTCTCCTGTGAGTAATTCTGCTCTATAATGAAGTTAGTTTTTGATATTGAGAGACCTAGTTACAGAACTAACTCAGGATTTCTGAAGAAAGCTTTTAGGTGTTTAAGAGTTGTTGTTTGCATCCAGAGACAATTGAGGAGTGTACCTTTGGGGGTGAAGTCAACCCGTTATAGGGTTAAAGTGCTTGCTGTGGCTGTAGAGACCGATACAGGAGAGACATTTTTTGTTGCAGCTGGGGCAGATGAAGGTGTCCTGTTGTGCTGCTGCAGATGCACCATAGTGTGCTCTCTGCACTCCTCCAGCAGTCATTCCTCATCTGGTCACTGCTGTAGATGCATGACTTGACTTTCTGTCTCCAGACACTCTGATAATCTGTAAGGGATTCCCATATGAAGGGATTAATGTAGCCAGCCTTCATGTCATGCTTGCAGACATCTTTGGTCTGTCAGCGGGCCTGGTACTGGAAGCCTGCTCCCCGTGGAGCACGTCCTTGGGGATCCTGCCATCTTCCATTCTGTGTACAGCATCAAACACAAATATGGGCAGCAAACTCAAAATGACAGCTGTGGGGCATGACCTATTGCTGCCATCTCTTAAAAAGCAGAAAAAGATAGGGCATCACAAAATGCCTGCCCCATCAATGAAGTAAGAAAGTGACTGTATAAGTCACCTGCACACTCACAAACTCTCTGCACCTCTCTTCTGTTCAGAACAGATGGAAAGATGGGTGTTCAGTCCTGGCATCCATGAAATGTGAACATGTTTAAGGAGGTTGTGCTCAGTATAGGAGTGGGTGGGTGAGCAGGAATGAATGAATGAATGAATGAATGAATAAATTTATTACGGTCATAGACCAGAAGAAAGGGAAAAAAAAAAAAGGAAACATAAAAGGCAGCAATAGTTTACAAGGGAATGATGGTGTCAGTTAAAAGTTGTAAAGTTATACATAAAAACAATACACATATACTCACACACCCACACACACACACATATACATACTCATATATGCACTACAGTATATGTATGGGCTTAAAAAAGGGGGGGGCTTATCCGGGGGTCAGATCTTTTACTTTTTTACAGCTAATGCCCTCCGCTTGATCGCGGCCGCAGAAAACTTGGCCACTTTCAATGTTACTGGGTTTTTATCTCCTAGTAGAATTTTCAGCCGCTGAGATTCAGATCGACCTGGAAATTTCTGAACGATAGGGGAGATAAACAGTAACCTGATATCCCCGTAAAGGTCGCAGTGTAACAGCACGTGTGAAGCCGTTTCCACCTCCTTCAGACCACATGGGCAAACTCGTTCAGCATAGGGTATGCCCTCGTATCTGCCCTTTAGTAAGGCAGATGGCAATACATCAAATCTAGTAAGGGTAAACGCCCGCCTATATTTTGCAATTTGTAGGTCCATCAAATATGGGGTTAGGTTAAACCCTTTTCCATAATCTTGGATAGCTGGATATTTATCTATCTTGCTCATATGGTCCTGAAGCTCTACATCTCTTATTCGCTGGCTCACCATCATTTTAGCCTTTTCAAAGCCTGAGGCTATAAGTTCTTGTGAGGAAAGCCCCAGGCCCCTCAGTTTTTCATAGAGCGACAATCTCCATTTAGACTGGAACGGGTCTAGTAGAGTCAATGGAGCCACTCCCACTGGGAAAAATATGAGTTTTAGCCAGAAGTGAATCTTCAGGATCCATATCCTGGCATTAATAGGGAGTTGGCCAACCTCCAGCCTAACGGCAGTGTTAGAGACACAGGTAGGTAACCCTAGTAGGGAACGATAGAATTTAGTTTGTACAGATTCCAGGGACTTGAGTTTTTGACAATTAAATATCTGGGTGCCATAGGTCAATTGTGGAAGTATTTTTGCAACAAAGACCTGGGAGGCAGCGGGAACATATTGACCTCCTTTTCTGTAAAAGAATCTTATGATAGCTCTGGAAGATCTTTGCGCATTTACAATGGAATTCTTAATCTGATGGCACCAAGATCCCTTCTCATCAAAAATTATTCCAAGATATCTAAAAGATGTTACTTGCTCAATAGGTTGGTTATTAATTTTCCATTTATGTCGGAGTTTTCTCTTGGAGAACACCATAATTTTTGATTTGGTGTAGTTTATTATTAGGTGTTCAACTTCGCAGTACTCTGTAAGAGCTCGTAAAAGTTTTCTTAGACCCACACAAGAGAAGGAAATAAGTGCCGCATCATCCGCGTACAAAAGGACCGGGATTGGTGTATTATTTAGATTTGGGGAATGAGTACTTGCTTCCTCCATCTTTCCGACTAAGGAGTTTATATAGAAGTTAAAAAGAATAGGGGCAAGAACACAGCCTTGCTTGACACCATGGGAACTTTGGATTTCCTTTGATAGGTTCCCATAACGGTCGCATCTAACACGGATCCGAGTATTTTCATGTAGTCTACGGATAAGAAGCAAAAGACGTCTATCGATGTTTGTGACATTTAGTTTTTCCCAAAGTCTGTGCCGGGATATCGAGTCGAAGGCTGATTTGAAATCTATAAAGGCTACATAGAGAGAGCCTCCTTTCTTTGAGGTGTATTTCTCCACTAGATGTTGCAATACCAGTCCTTGGTCTAGAGTTGATCTATGTGCCCTGAAACCAGCCTGGGCTTCCTTTAGGATGTGCTCCTGTTCCAGCCAGTCCGCAAACTTTTCACGTAAGTGAGTTGCATAAAGTTTGCTGATGATGCTTAAGAGACTGATTGGTCTGTAATTGGCTGGATCAAGTTTACAGCCTTTCTTGAATATGGGAACGATGATTGCCAATCCCCAGTCCTCTGGTATTATTGCTGTTTGATCTATGCTGGTGAAAAGGGTGGCAAGGACTGGGGCCCACCAGTCAATATTGGCTTTGAGAAGTTCAGGAGAGATGTTATCTGCTCCCGGGGCTTTCCTGTATTTGAGTGCCTGAATAAGCCTCCTAACCTCCGCAACCGACACCGGAGGCCACTCATCACCTGCCGCACACTGTATTAGTGGCTGTGTCAAAGGCAGAGCTGAATATGAAGATTGAAAAAATGCCTCCCAAGTCCCTACAGGTATAGTATACTCCACTTCTGAGGAAGTAGGTCGCACTCCATTTGCTACCAGTCTCCAGAAGGTGGCTGAATCTCTCTCTCTGGATGCATCTATTAGGCATTTCCATTCTCTTTTCTGTGCCAGGAGTTTTTTGTTTTTGATCAAAATTTTATAATTCCGTTTATCTTCAACCCAGCCCGTGGGGAGTTGGGGTAAATTAGCAGATCTATAATTCTTGTATTTTTTCAGCAAATTTAGCTTCATATCCTGACATTCTTGATCGAACCAGGGTTTGGAGTTTTTATATACTGAGGATTGCCTACTTGGCCTGTTCCTTTTTTCCTTCAGGGGATCTTGAAGGAGTAAAATTAGCTCCTGAAATAAATTTATCTTTAATTCATGGCTTGAGGAAGTTATGAGGTTTTCTCTCTTATCGAGGAATTCCTTTGAGCATAGCTTACTTGAAATTTCCTTATGCAGTTCATCTGTCCATCTAATGCGCGAATATCTGAACTCCAAAGCTGTAGGGCTCGAATGCTCGATTTTTTCAGCGCAGGATAAATCCTTTCCCGCAGCTACAAGTGCACTTAATGGCAGATGATCACTGTCTAAGCGCTCCTCCACTTTGCATTCCAGAACTTTGTTTTGAAGATCATACGACACAATTATATAATCAATTGTGGAGGCGCCATTGTTAGATATAAATGTGAATTCTCCGACCTTCTCCCCCTCTGTGCGGCCATTTAATATAACCAGGTCCAACTTATTGACCAAGTGTAGTAGGCATAAGCCGGCATAATTGCAGCCTTTATCCTTTGAGATTCTAGCTGGTATTGGGTGGGTTTCCTCTGTAATGGGGACTGTTTCGTGGAAATGGGCACACAAAGCCTCATCAGATTGTCCAGTTCTGGCATTTAGGGGTGAGCAGGAACTGTATTCTGGATTTTTGAGGGGATGTTTACTGAGGCTTTTCGGTTGTGCCATAGGAAGTACTGGTGGGCACCATGTTGATAGCTCCTGATTTTCTTTGTGTTGGTTGTATTGGCTTTGGTTTGTATCCAACTAAGTCATACTGAGAGGAAAACCGCTGATATCAATAGATATGGATAACTTAAGTCCATTCAATGTCTTATATTGGTATATATTTGCTTCATATTTTTGCACTTGTTCTACATGTTATCTTTTCAGGGATAAGGCTGCTCAAAGAGACAATGAGGAAGAAACGGCTGATGATCCTCGAAAACTTAAACCCGGAGAAATTGACCCAAACCCAGAAACCAAGCCAGCCAGGCCAGACCCTATTGATATGGATGAGGGTATGCTTGAAACAGTTTTATGAATTTCCCCCCACTCCATCCTTTGACACATTCATTATGTAGCACAATTCTTTCCTTTTGTGACTTTCCTTCATTAGCCCATCAATTGTTTTATGGTTTCAGTCAGCTATTGCAAGGCTGAAGAATCTTCCCCCAAGCACAGAATTCTGTTAGCATACATCACATTATTTGTCTCTCACAAACACAGACACACCATGCACACATGAATAGAGCTGGGCTTGTGTTTCATCTTTGCAAAGAAAAAGAGTTCCCCTTTTCTAGCTCACAGACTAAAGCTGCGCATGGCCAGATCCCTCGTGTGTGCTGAGAAGGCATTCCTTTTCAGAGATTGAATGTAGCAGGCCAATCATTTGTTTCATTTCCGCTTCTTGGGGAATGAAGTAAACGGGCCTCACAGGAAGAGATATTTGACCGCATGGCTAGTTCACTGCAGAGTGAAACTTGGTAAAAGGGCCAAGTGACAAAGGGCAAGTCTTAAGGAGAGTGCTGAGGGGCACGTAAAGAGGTATTGCAGACTGGATGAGGTCTGCAGGCTGGAGGTTTTTCCAAAGGATCCCCCTTAAAGTTCTGCCTGCGAATTAATTAATTAACTTTGAAGTGACTCCAGTTTGATAGGAAGAAATAAATTTTATTGCTATCATGTTAAAGAAAAAGTCATAATATACAAACTGTTGGTGGACACGGTCCATCATTTTAACAATATGTGTGCATTGGATTGAAACCTCAGTAATATAGAAAGAAACTTGTTGATTACACTTTTTAAAAATCTATAGAAATAGAATTTTTTTTTCTTGTATTCGTACAAGCGATAACAATAGAGACTCCTGTTGGCCTAAATCATGTTTTGAACACATTCAGAAAAGGCAGAAGTGACCTGGGATCTGTTAACATACAGATTTTCCTACTTCTGAGAAGCATTTCATTCTTACCTATTTCATAGAGCAAGGTGTAAATGAGAGTGTGTGAACTGTGTACATTCCTTTTGCAGATGAACTGGAGATGCTTTCTGAAGCTAGAGCTCGGTTGGCTAACACTCAGGGAAAGAAAGCCAAAAGGAAAGCAAGAGAGAAGCAGCTGGAAGAAGCTAGGTATTACTTGACTCAGCTAAAACTGTTAATTGGCAGAGCTCCAGTCGAGGCAGGACGCTTCTCCAAGGGATGGAATAGCTGTCTTGCCATAAGATAGCAGCAGAATGGTTAATTCTACTCCTTGCAACCCCTAATTGATTTGCACAAACACTGTCAGACTCTGCATCTCTCCTTAAGATGATAACTGCCGTGCTTGGCACATGGTTTGTTTTCTATCTGTTGGAGTCTAATGTTGGGAAAATAAATAAATAAATATTGGGCTAAGATTGAGATGGGATCTTGAATCTCAATGCAGTGCTCCTGTGTTTCCCACCTATTTTCCTCTCCCCTTTTATTAATGACCCGAGTCACCAGGTTTTATTGATGCTGTTAGTTACCTGTTCTAAGTATTAAAATGACTATAAATAATAAACTTTAAGCAGCTAAAATGCTGAGCTTTGATGGGTGAAATCCAGGTTCAATTCAGCATTGGCGAAGCTCAAGGTATGGTTTGGTGCAAGTAAATATTTCTCAATCTGACCAGTTTTGCAGAGTTGCGAGGATAAAAGCCTGAAGTGTAAGGTTTGGATTCAGATGTAAGAAATAAACAAGAAGCTGTTTTAATTGCTTGCAAACCATGCACCTTTCTTAATAATTTCTGAATTTTCAGGCATTCTTTATGAGAAGTCCAGAAACTCGGGATGATTTGTTAAATTGACAGATTTGGAGTTCAAGGAAGATTCTTCTCTTCCTCTGCCCCCGCTCTGCAATCTGGCAGCAGCAGAAGTAAAATCAAGCAGATCCTTGAAACTTTGTGTTAAAGCCTTTTGAGACTTTGATCTCATGACTCAAAACTGATGTCTCGTGTGGAACTAATTTTCAGTATGGACTGCAAACATTTTACGCAGTACACCACAGTTAATGCTTCCTCTAGAAGTGGCCTGTTTTTCAAAGCTAATAACAGCTGTTCAGATTTGTGTTAAACTATCACACCTTTGCAGGCGCCTTGCTGCCCTCCAGAAGAGGAGAGAACTTCGAGCTGCAGGGATTGAGATCCAGAAGAAAAGAAAGAAGAAAAGGGGAGTAGACTACAATGCAGAAATCCCATTTGAGAAGAAACCTGCTGCAGGTTTTTATGACACATCAGAAGAAAACTACCAGGCCCTGGATGCAGATTTTAGGAAGTTAAGGCAACAAGACTTGGATGGGGAGCTGAGATCGTAAGTTGGTTCTTGACTGAAAAGTTACGTTTAAATGGGGCAAAACGGACACAGAGCAAATTCTTGTAAAATGTTGCCAACAGTATGTGCTATGACACATTCCATCCATTTGTGTACTGTTGCTTATCTTTACTTTTTGTGAATTCTTACAAGACTTAGAATTTGAATGTCTTAGCTTTTTTAATAGGTAACCTGAGTTTCTAACTATTGTTTTTGTGGAATGAAAATCATTAAAATATGTAGCGCTTCTCTGTTGGCTGTTTGAAAACTTAAGTTGGAGCTGGTAAAGGAAGACACTTTGGTGGCTTGGACAGTAATATTGTTCTGTTCCTAATTTTTTTGATTGCTCTGCTCCCATTTTCCCTTTAATTTAGGAATTGTTGTCATGCAACAAAATCCAAATCTTGCATCAAGAATATTTTAAATGTAGCACAGAATTATTGGTTCTAAACAGAGGCATTAGTGTATAATTCACACAGATCTGCTCCTTATCTCTGAGAGTGGTACAGCAAAAAGTCATGGTTCTTTAACTGATGGGCATATGTCATCTCCTTTTTACCATCTAAAAATTCCTAGAGGTCCTCTATCTGCAGTCCTATTTGTGATGTCTGTTGGACCATTAACTATATTGATTTGAGACAATATTGGTGTTACTGGAGTCTCTGTTGGTAAAAAGAAGAAGTAAGATTTAATTTTAAATAAGTAAGGTGACATAGCCTTGACAACTAATCCTAAAACCTCATAGAAGGAATCTGATTAACATGTATTTTTAAGGCTTGCAAGAATGACATGATGGAGGCCTCTAGGATAAATGGCAAGGATAATTATGAAAGACCAAATTTAATCAATAAATTAAGCATTCTTGGACAGATACACCAAGATTTTTTTTTGTCATGGCTGATATCCTGCTGAGTTAAACGTGGGAGTAGACGGTAGAGCCATTGAAATCAGTGCACTTTTGTAACTTCAGTCAATGGAATTCAGTGTGTCTACCTTGAGTATAGCTAACGATATTACCCTTTATTAGACATCTTATGAAATAATTTATCAAGGTGCTGTACAATAGAAAGGAATAAAAATGTAATAAAAGCATAACTTCAGAGACAATAAAATGCTACAAGCAGCAGAGTACTGGTTGTTTTCTGTGCTTCAGAGGCCCAACTGGCCTCAGCCACAAGTCTGGCATGTAATGTTATCGGTTGCATCCTGTGGATCACTTTCAGCAGGCATCCTCACTTTGGCTTTCAGGTGTCCAGAAGGCTTTTTATGCCAACAAGCTTTTCAAGTTGTTTAAAATCTTCTTGAGAAACCAGCCATTTTAGTGATGGATCTTTATTGATTCTAAAAGTTTTTATTTTGTTATTCACCACCCTGATGCCACTTTTCTCTTCAAATTAATACAGTTGTCTTGCAAATAACAACAAAACTTTATTCATCTGTCAATATGATGTGACTTTAAAAACCTCGACTTGTGCAATAGATAAAGCACCCCACGCCTTTCTGAACTATTTATTGAATTATCAATCATTGGTACTTAATTGAGGCACTTCTGTTTTAATAGGGAAAAGGAAGGAAGAGAGCGAAAGAAAGATAGGCAACAGCTGAAACGGAAAAAAGAGTCTGATTTACCTTCAGCAATTCTTCAGACTAGTGGTGTGTCAGAATTCACAAAAAAAAGAAGCAAGCTGGTGCTTCCAGCTCCTCAGGTAAGTTGCTTGTTCCTGTCACCGCCTTGTGATTTGTTTAAGTCACTGCAGATGCATGTGATGTGCCCAAATCATGAGGCTTTTCAGAAATTAAGGCTCAAATGTGCATATATAATCTGCATTCCCCCCCTCCCGATGCATGTTGCCCATGGACTCCTACTTTTTAGCCCCCTTTTCATATCCCAGATTTGCAGTGCGAGAGTCTCTCAGGGTAGCTTTATATCCATTCATTTGCATATTCTTCTTGGAAGCACCATCCTTTTTAGCACTATTTCATTGTGCCAGACACATCGTTTTGCAGGAAATGCTTTTAGCACTGCAAAACTAGCAAAGGTTGTACCACTTTCCCCAGTTAAGTTGTAGGCTTGACCAGTTGAAGCAACTGCCTTTTTCCTGTTGGTATATTGACTAAGGGCAGTCCCTATGGCACTGTTTTAACAGCCAGTGTTTCTGATGTTAAGACAACTTTTCATTGTTGGGTGTTTCTCAGTTTATTAGGAATCCTGTCATACTCGTTGCGATGTATGGATTTATCTCCTCTTCTTAAGATTTCAGATACAGAACTTGAAGAAGTAGTTAAAGTTGGCCAAGCAAGTGAGATTGCACGTCAAACAGCAGAGGAATCTGGGATCACAAACTCGGCATCCAGCACACTCCTGTCAGAATACAACGTTACCAACAATAGCATTGCTCTTAGAACACCTAAAACGCCGGCAGCACAGGACAGGATTCTACAGGTAAAGCCTAAATACGGTTTCATTTTAACATTGCACTGGTATCCTTTGCAGCTTCGTATTTTATTTGTAGTTAAGTGAAGTAAGTCATCAATCTTCCACCTCTGCTCCGTTGTGTTGCATGGCTTGTTGGGAATGGGGAGCTACCAGCCCCTGCTTGGAACATAGCTTGCGGGTGGCTGCATAGCAGGAAGACTAGATGGCAGATGAAGCTCAAAGATAGACTTTTGTTTCAACTTGAACAAGCCATCCTTTCTCCTACCTGCAAGAGGAACAAAGCCCAGGATGTCAGTGGAAGACATTTTTATCAGTCCATTATACTAGATATTCAATATGACTAAATGGAATTGGTATTCTTGACTTGAAAGAAGCAAAATACTAACTTTTCATCCAATTTTGTTAGTTGATATTTGAGCAACATTTGGTTCCTTTTTGAAAATTGCACCTTGACTCATTGGATTGGTATTGGTGGTTTGTGGGTAATTGCAGAAGGAAAAAAGTGGTTTATTTTTCCTCCTACCCATCAATAGGTAGTATCTTTTGACATTGGAATATCTTTCTATATACATAAAAATTTAAGGCTGCCATTGCACATTTAGAGCATTTGCAGTGCCTCATCACCATCCTGTGTTTGCATGAAGTCATGGGGGAGGGGAGCAAAATAGAAGGCAGGTCGCACAACACGGGTGTCTATGGCATGAGAGGGAGAAGGGGGAAAGGGGCAGTATAAAACAACAGCAGAAGATTGAACAAAGCAGGTATGAAGCATTTGAGGGCTCTGCCTTGTTTATCGCTCTTGTAAGGTAGCTGAGGAATGGGAGAAGTTTTCAGTCTAGTGAGAACAAAGAGGGAAAGTGGCTCTTTTAAACAACAGCAGAGATTTCAGTAATGTGAGGATGAAGGAAAACGTATTGGAAGAGAAAGATTTGGGAGGTTACCACAGAAGTGGTTTGTTTATAAGAGTTCTGTGCAAAAGGATGCAGGCAGGAGGCATGGACATGGGAGCAAAGGTGAAAATGGGTGCAAAGCATGGCTGTAGAATAGAAGAGAGAAATAACTTTGGAAATGGGTTGAGCTTAGTGGTTTCATGGAGTGGGAAGGGGAAGCTCCAGGGAGTTAATGTGGGGGGAATGGCAGGGGGCAGCAAGTGGAGCAAGCAGGAGTGCAGCCCCTAGTTGAGATATATATATATTTGTAGAATTTTAGTTTGGAAAATGATTCTATCTATCTATCTATCTATCTATCTATCTATCATCTATCTATCTATCTATCTATCTATCTATCTATCTATCTATCTATCTTCTTATGCAGGAAGCCCAGAATTTGATGGCTCTTACAAATGTTGATACCCCCTTGAAAGGTGGTCTGAATACCCCTCTCCATGAGAGTGACTTCACTGGAGTAACACCTCAGAGGCAAGTTGTTCAGACGCCAAATACAGTGCTTTCCACACCCTTCAGGTAAGTCATCTACTTGAGCTGCTGGGGAAGGGCAAAGATACATTTGAGCTTTCTTTTACTTTAATAAGGGGGTGTGGGTGTGCATGTATTGGACACCAGATTTCCCAGGTTCCTCTCCATGATGAATTGCTGACAATAAATTCCAAATCGAAAACTGGGACTTGTAGGCTGGTAGTCTTTAAACAGTTAAAGATGAGCACAAAAATTGTGCTACCGCACTCATATTGGAGCAAATAATTTTTTTCTAGGACACCTTCCCATGGAGCTGAAGGGCTGACTCCTCATAGTGGAATGACTCCTAAGCCGGTAGTAGGTGTGACTCCAGGGAGAACTCCCTTGCGTGATAAACTAAATATTAATCCTGAGGAGGGAATGGCAGATTACAGTGATCCATCCTATACAAAACATATGGTAAGTAAGTAGGAAATTATTTTCATTTCCACAATTTTATCCATTGCATTTCACAGGTGGGGGCTCTCAGAAATGATGATGGATCCATCCACCACCATTATGTCTTCCAAAAACAAATATGAATTCATTTGAATCTTTACAAACATAATTACGGGCACTGACTAGATTTCCTGGTTGCTGTTTTTTAAAAAAATTAAAGCATGGGTGCTCTAGTTTTGATTAGAGTAGTGACAAGCAAAGGGGATACATTTTAACTGTTTCTTTTTCCTTGCACCCATTTTCCTAATCTTAAATCCCCACCACCACCAAGCTACTTTGGGAGTTGACAACATTGCCGGGGGGGTGGAGGCGGGAGAACAAATTCCTCAGTTCAGTTTTACAGCGTAGATTATATAAGTATTCTCTAATTTAAGGAAGTGCATTTGTAGTTAAGAATAAGCACTTGATCACATCAAGGCAAGCAGTTGTGGCTTTTTGTGGGTGCACACGTTTGTAGACATCATTTGGGCAGCAGCTCAAGTTCTGTGATTGCAGCCACTGTGGTCACAGAAATAGACGGGAGCAATCGCAGTGACCGCCCTCAAATCCCAAAGTGACTTGTTGACGATTGCCTGTCAAGACCTTTCATTGCTTTTGAGAATTGAGTCATTTCATAACTCTGAGCCCAGTGTGAAAGGAAGGACACAAAGCTGGTCCATAAGTAGTTGAAATCATCAGGCAGGCTTAAAAATAAAATGACGGCTTGCTTTATTGCTGTTTTTAGGAAAGTGAACATTTAGTGTATTAAATTACTTTAACATTCAACAGGAAAGAGAATCCCGTGAAAATTTGCGTCTCGGACTTATGGGTCTTCCTGCTCCAAAGAATGACTTTGAGATTGTCCTACCTGAAAATGCGGAAAAGGAACTCGAAGATCATAATGCAGATGATACATATATAGAGGATGCAGCTGATGCAGATGCTCGCAAGCAGGTAGAACGAATTATTAGATTTATAAAGCAGTGTAACATACTGTGTCCTTCTCCCATGAACTTCACCTAATTCATGTCTTAAATATCTTTCTAGAGTATTCGAGAAATGGAGCGTATAAAGGCACTAAAGCGGATGCACAAAGCAGTTCAGAAAGATTTGCCAAGACCCTCTGAAGTAAGTTGTTCCTAATTCTGAAGAAGATAAAATAAGTTTAAAGCTGAGGGGAGGGAATGCTAGCAGTAAAATGGTGAATAATAAATATTTGTAAGCTGCAGTATCAGTATTAGCAACTGGAGGCCTGGAGCTAAGTCTGTCCCCCGAGAAGTGGGGTAAATGCCATTTAAGACACGTGGATTTGCTGGCCAGTAGGAAGTGTAGGTCAGGGCACTGGTCCACCACCCCTCACTTCCTTTTCAGAATAGCCATTCCAGAAAGTCGGTTGCTGGCCAAGCTGTTATAGTGCTAAATGAAATTAATAAAGACAATAGCACATTATTTTCTGATTTTGTCAAATTCTGTGGATTTAATGTGTGTCTTGGCACTCTCGAGCACCTCTTAATGTAATGCAACAGTTGATTATCACATATGTAGTGTTACATGACTAGCAGCAGTGGCTGCTCTTAAAAGGCTGGCTTTTTTGGTTTTTTTTTTTTTGGATTAGGTAAATGAAACAATCCTGAGACCCTTAAATGTAGAGCCACCTCTAACAGATTTACAGAAGAGTGAAGAGCTGATTAAGAAAGAGATGATTACCATGCTTCATTTTGACCTTGTGCATCACCCTTATGGAGAACTCCCAGGAGGCAAAAAGGGGAAAGTACCAGGGTTTGGACCCGGTAGCACAGAACACCTGTCTTATCTTGAACACAATCCTTATGAGAAATACTCAAAGGAAGACATCAAAAAGGTATATATATATATATCGTATTTCTCTGCATTGTTTATGTTCTCTGCCTACCATAGTACTACATTTTGCAAGGTTTAAACTTTCTAATTCTATTCTTTCTTAAGCTGATTGGAAAATTTCTAAAACTTTCTTTTGGGAGTGCTTTGGGAGTACTGATGGTGTTTCAGTAAGCTTCTCTCTGCTTAACACCCAGATTTATGATAGGACATCACTGAATGGCAATTAGAATCTTTTTAGATGAAATTTATGAATTATATTCTGGTGGTTTACCTCAATCATTACCAGTCTTTTTAAACCCAGGGCCCACTATAATTCCAACTTGAAAAATGGGATCACATTTTAGTTTTGTTTTTTTTAAGCATATGTGTGCCTCTTCCTTCCTCTTCCTTTTTTTGTGGAAAGTCCATGCTTCAGATATTTTTTCTAAGGAACCTTGAGAACAGTAGTTGTGTGTCTGGGGGGTAGAGATCTCTAACAGAGAATTCTTAGCACAGGCACAAAGCTACAATTCCCTGAGGTTTAGGGGATAAGCAGTTACAGTTCAAATGATATAGAACCAATATAAATTTGTGGTGTGTGTTGATCATACTTACATCCCGCTCTTCCTCCACGCCGTGTACATGGTTCTTTTCACCTTTCATTTTAGTTAGGCAAAGAGCAAGTGATTGGTCCAAGGTCACTCAGGGAGCTTCATGGTCAAGTCTCCTTGGTCCTAGTCCAACATTTTAGCCACTGTGCTATGCTGACTCTGTCTAAACATGTTCTCACTTTCCCTCCAATCTCTCTGTTTCTCTTTATTAGAAAAGAGGGAACTAAAAAACTATGTGGTGTGGTGCACCTGATGTTATACCTCTCTGCCCAAGACCCAGTAGATCACAAGCACCTGATATTTAGCCTGGTAGTTACAGTTTGAGTTCTCCATAATTAATTCACATTTACATTTAACACAGCTAAAAATGGGAGAGAAGATTGGTAGTGACAGACAAGCTGCCCAAAATGTAGCTGTATCTATCATTACTGATCTTTCCCTGCAATGTGCAGTGACAAGACCATGTTTATTGCGTGCGAGGGACTGAGTGCATTCCTACTTCACTGGGGTGAGGCTTTACAGAAATAACTGGCACCCTAAATGAATAGTGCATATCTTAGAATATGTTCCCAGAATACCTACACATAAAATTCCACAATCTGGATTTAAGGTGGCTTTATGTAATTGCCTTGTAGTGTAGATCCACATGGATTCTGAACTCTTTACTCCCTACTCTGAGTATAAAATAATGTAAGTTCTACAGAACAAATGCTTGAAGTTGAACAGAGTTCTACAGAACATTCTTTCATCTTCCTCACATTGGCCCACGATTCCAAAATGTTTTGAATCTGTTTGGACTAGATGACCCTTGAGGTCCCTTCCAACTTTACAATTCTATGAACCAGTTCTAAGACCAGAATCACATAGGTTGGTGCTGTTATGTGGGAAGTGTCTTTATGAATACACACATGGACTGCTTACTTAAACAACAACAAAATGAATTAGAAGGGGTGTTGTGTGTATACTCATTTTGTATACAGTGGTACCTTGGTTCTCAAACTTAATCTGTTCCGGAAGTCTGTTCCAAAACCAAAGAATTCCAAAACCAAGGTGCGCTTTCCCATAGAAAGAAATTCAAAACGGATTGATCCGTTCCAGACTTTTAAAAACAACCCCTAAAACAGCAATTTAACATTAATTTTACTATCTAACGAGACCATTGATCCATAAAATGAAAGCAATAATCAGTGTACTGTACTATAAAATAAGTAAGTATCGTAGATGATAAAAATAAAAATATTTTTTTCTTACCTGCACTGATGATAGTCATTGTTTGGATGGGGGGCTTTTATCCATTTCCACAGTCAAAACAAATGAACTGAAAAAACCTCAAAAACAAAAGTGCCAAACTTAATCCATTCCGGAAGTCCGTTTGACTTCCGAAATGTTCGAAAACCAAGGCGCAGCTTCTGATTGGTGCAGGTGGCCTGGAAACAATAGCCGACAGCCGCATCGGACGTTCGGCTTCCGAAAAAAGTTCGACAACACTTCCAGGTTTTCGGCATTTGAGTACCAAGGTGTTTGAGAACCAAGGTCCCACTGTATTCTCTACAGCAAATGCAATGTGAAAACTGGGGAAAGTGCCACTGATGTTTTATGTTTTTTATGTGACTGTGTAAGATGTGTTGACACAAACAATAGAAAATGCTTTTCTTCAGATGGAGAAGTTTGCCCTGTAAATTGTTGTATATATATATAGTTCAAGAACAGCAAGAAAGGTGAAGTTGTAACTAATTCCTCATTTCAAACAGGCTGAAGAACTCCTGGCCCAAGAAATGGAAGTGGTGAAGCAAGGAATGGGGCATGGAGAGCTTTCAAGTGAAGCTTATAATCAAGTGTGGGAAGAATGTTACAGCCAGGTGTTGTTCCTTCCTGGGCAGAATCGCTACACACGAGCTAACTTGGCCAGTAAAAAAGACAGAATTGAATCCCTAGAGAAGAGACTTGAGGTTGGTATACATTTCCTTTTGAGAAACAGGCTTAATCTGACATTATACCGTGTGTTCTGTCTTGTGTTTTATCCCTAATTTGGAAGCAGGGGCACTGCTATTTCAATGGAATTCTATAGAACTGAAAAAATAAATATATTTTTAAAGAAAAACGTCTAGTGACACATGGCCTTAATTGGCACCATTCATATACTGGATAAATCAAGTTGAATCCAAAAACAGGAAGTGGTGCTTCTTGGTCATGCTAGTGTGTCCTGATACGCTCCATCCTGATATGCTCATCCTGTGGCTACTTAGCTCAGTTTTGTGACTAGAGGTGGGCCTCAACTTGCCCTCCTGATAGCTGGAAGAGAGTAGTAGTTGTTCTTTCTGCCTAAGCTTCGTGGTTGGGGGATGCAGTGAATGGATTCCAGTGTTTCATATCTGTTTTGGCAAATCTGGCTTCTATGTTTGTGTGCTGAGGAGCTGGATGTTGAATGTAAATTGACAGCATACACTTTAAAAATATTTTGTCAGTTTAAAGTTGGGCAGAGCAACACAATGTTAACGTAAAATATTTATATATTCAAGTGTACAGTACAAGAAGGGGATTCCTACAAGCCCTGTGCAATACATTGTGTCACACAAGCTTACTATCTGCACTAGTGCCATCTCAAAGTTACTTCACACTTTACATGGTGATCATCTTTGCTACATCAGTTTCACCCCAAAAGGCAAGGGAACTGTTGGGCAGGTATGTGGAGCTGAATGTTTGGGGAACGTAAAGGATGGCCTGATTGACCCATCCTTGGGTAGGAGTGCTGTGTGTAGAATAGAAAAGAAAGGCAACTCCTGCAGAAGAGCTGGGCTTAGAATGAACTTGTACTCCGTGTTGGCCAGCAGAAGGCACCATTGCTCTGTGGAATACTTCAGATGACACGGAAGGATGAACTGTCAGTCGCTTTCCTATTTACACTTCAGCTCAATATTTTTATTGAGTGGGATGATATAGTACCTTAAATACTCTTGTTGTGCAGCCCTACCAATTAAAAGACTGATTAAAATGGTGTTTTTTCTGTTTTAAAAAGACAAAACTGTTTTGTTTATATGACTGCAGTGCCTATTATATGGATTTGGGGAAGAAATTCCATAATCTTAGCTGGATTCACTATTTGGCCAATGTCACAAAAGACCATCAAAAAAAGGGTGTGTGTGTGTGTGTGTGTGTGTGTGTATGAAATTGCTAAAATAAATACTGCATTTCATGCAGAAGTCCAGAGAAGGCTACCTATTAAAGTTTAAATGTAAGTTGTGTGAGATCATTCTTGGAGTGATGAGAAATGCACGGTATACAATTTTACTTATTTTTTTTTCATTTCCAAAGACGTACGGTTGAGTTCAGCTCAGGGTGGAGGGTGCTTGTTTGTGTGTACATGCCTTTAAAGAAAAAGTAAATTGCTCGGAGACCTTAAATGTAATTAATAGTAGTGGCTTCATACTTCTCCCTGCAGCCCTAGCACCATTTCTCTCACTGTTTAGGAGATTTGGATGCAATGCTGGGGAAGCCTGGATTCTCCACCGTGGGAGCAGGCCGGGGCGGGAGAGTGCTAGAGTCCTGTCTAGTCAAATTGCGTGGGATCAATTCCAATCTGTTACCTCCAAGGATGTGGACAGGCTGCTTGGACGAGTGAAACCAGCCATCTGTCTCCTTGATCCTTGCCCATCCTGGCTCATAAAAGCGAGCCGGGAAGGACTGGCAATGGACTTCACAGGGTGGTGAATTCTTCTCTCTGTGAGGGAGCCTTCCCAGACCCGCTGAAAGAGGCAGTTATCAAACCGCTTCTTAAAAAAGAATCTTTCGGCCTGGCCAATATGGCCAACTATCACCTAGTCTCAAATCTTCCATTCTTGGGCAAGGTGATTGAGCGGGTGGATGCTGAACAACTGCAGGCATGCCTGGAGGAGGCGGACCATTTGGATCCCTTCCAGTCAGGATCCAGGCCTCATCATGGGACTGAAACTGCCTTGACCACGCTGGTCGATGATCTCCGGCGGGCTAGGGACAAAGGTGAAAGCTGTTTCCTAGATCATCTGGATCTCTCAGCAGTCTTTGATACCATTGACCATGACATCCTTCTGGACCGTCTAGAGGAGCTGGGGGCACTGTTACACAGTGGTTCCACTCCTTCCTCTTGGGCTGTATCCAGAAAGTGGTGGTGGTGGGGATGAGTGTTCATACCCCTGGACTCTCACTTGTGGGGTGCCTCCGGGTTCTGTCCTCTCCCCCATGCTTTTTAACATCTATATGAAGCCGCTGGGAGAAATCATCAGGGGGTTTGGGCTGGGTGTTCATCAGTATGCAGATGAAACTCAGCTCTACCTCTCTTTCAAATCAGAACCATTGAAGGCAGTGAAGGTCCTGTGTGAGTGTCTGGAGGTGGTTGGAGGATGGATGGTGGCTAACAGATTGAGGTTGAATCCTGACAAGACAGAAGTACTGTTTTGGGGGGATAGGGTGTGGGTGGGCGTGGGGGACTCCCTGGTCCTGAATGGGGCAAGTGTACCCCTGAAGGAGCAGGTGTGCAGCCTGGGAGTCATTTTGGACTCACAGCTGTCCATGGAATCATAGAATCATAGAATCATAGAGTTGGAAGAGACCACAAGGGCCATCGAGTCCAACCCCCTGCCAAGCAGGAAACACCATCAGAGCACTCCTGACATATGGTTGTCAAGCCTCTGCTTGGAGGCGTAGGTCAATTCTGTGTCCAGGGTAGCTGTCTACCAGCTCCATCTGGTACACAGGCCGAGACCCTCCCTGGCCACAGACTGTCTGGCCAGAGTGGTGCATGCTCTAGGTATCTCTCACTTGGACTACTGCAATGCGCTCTAAGTGGGGCTACCTTTGAAGGTGACCCGGAAACTACAATTAATCCAGAATGCGGCAGCTAGACTGGTGACTGGGAGTGGCTGCCGAGATCATATAACACTGGTCCTGTAAGACCTACATTGGCTCCCAGTACGTTTCCGAGCACAATTCAAAGTGTTGGTGCTGACCTTTAAAGCCCTAAACGGCCCTTGGCCCGTATACCTGAAGGAGCATCTCCACCCCCATCGTTCAACCTGGACACTGAGGTCCAGCGCCGAGGGCCTTCTGGCAGTTCCCTCGCTGCGAGAAGCCAAGTTACAGGGAACCAGGCAGAGGGCCTTCTTGGTAGTGGCACCCGCCCTGTGGAACCCCCTCCCATCAGATGTCAAGGAAATAAACAAGTATCTCACTTTTAGAATACAATCGAAGGCAGCCCTGTTTAGGGAAGTTTTTAATGTTTGATGTTTTCTTGTGTTTTTAATCTGTTGGGAGCAGTCCAGAGTAGGGAAACCCAGCCAGATGGGTGGGGTATAAATAAATAATTTTTGATTATTATTATTAAATTACCTATTTATTATTCTGCCCTTATTTCAGTTGTAAGCTATTCAAGACATTTGATTGTATCCAACAAAGTTGTCCCTTGCATGCAACGACTTCCACTTGCACAATGGAACTTTCCTTCCCTCTCCTCCCCTCGTGAGCCCCCCTCAGTTTCTGGAGGTTTTTTCAGCTCTCTGAAGCAGAGGGGGTTCTGGTGGGGGGGGTGCCTCTTGTGTGCAAGGGATAATTTTGTTGGATACAACCCATTAGCTTATTCATTGAAAGGTTGACTTTAGAATACTGCATATTGGTTGAAAACTTTTTTTCGTACAGTCGGAAGGAGGTCCTTTGAAAATGTTGTTTTCTTCCATTTTAGAACTTAGAATTCAGTTTTTCTACAAACATTACAAGAGAAATTCAATACTACTGATTGACCATGTCCAAATATTTTTATTTTTATTATGATGGGTTTTATCATATCAGTTGCATGCTTTACCTTATAAATATTCAAAACATGCATCTATAATGCCAGACAAATTGAAACAGTTACATTTAATATTCCAAATGCAGTCACTTCTCCATTCCATGCACTTTGAAATATATTGCCGCTTGGATAAGTACAGCATGCATAGGTTTGATTTGATAGGGCTTTAGTAGTGAAGAGAGAAGGAACTATTAGTGTACACTTCGTAAGCAAAAGGCAGTAATGTCTCAGAGTGCATTTTCGAATAGAGCATTATAAATCAAGTATTGGGACCAGCTCCTCAGTTCCCTCCCACACCCCCCATGTTAGCCCCCTGGAGCTTCCCTTTTGCATCCCTGAACGCACACCCATTTAAACAACAGGAGAACTTTTGAGTAGAGCAAGAAGGGAAGTAGAAAAGGCTTCCTTGTGCCCATGTAAGATTTTACATCTTGACTTCTATGTTGTACCTCTCTCTTCTATTTCTTGCTAAAACTATTTTTGAACAACTACTCTCCCTTCTCACTACTCAGAGTTCTGCTGTTGTTTTTCTTGTCCCTTTCTGCCTCAGTGTTGTACCATCCCTGCTTTGCTCTAACCTTTCCCATTGTGGAAACCGCCACCTATTTCCTGTAACGTGTTGCTTCCCTTTCCCCTCTCCTCATTTTAACACCAAGGCAGGAGAGCATCTCAGTATTGAATATTGGCCTAGTCAATAAATAGCTTTTGGCTTGTACCTGTCTACACTAACACCAAAAAGCAACTTGCTCTCCCAGGCAGCCTGCTTGGTGGTCCCTTGGTGTGGCCCCAGGCCATTGCAAGGCTACACCAAGGCAACTACCTAGACAGAGGCAGTTGAGGAGCAAAAGGCAAAACTACTGTGGCATCAATGTAGGACTGTAATATAGATAGACATGGATTCTGTGTGTGAGAGTGTAAAAATTTGAATGCTTCCCATCTCTCTAGGGAAGGTCTTAGTGGTATGTTTTTGAAAGAACCACAAAGGTTCTGTTTCAGGGAAGAGCCTCACCTTATCTCAGACAGGAGGAGGAAATGACTGATCACAGGAAGTACCATCTTTCAGTTTCCTCTTGCTTATTCCTCTCACACTTGGAAGTATTTATTATTTTTAGATTATTTAAAGTTTGCAGGCTGTTCAGTGTTGTACAACACCTTTTCGCAAATGCATTCGCACCTTCCAGTGTCCCTTCCAATTCTCTGATTCCTTTAGTGTCCAGAAATTCCCTGGAGGTGCTGGCTATCTAAATGGAATAAGAAGTTAGTAAAAATGTCTTGCGCTGAACTACTCAGTTTTGTTCATATTTTGTCCACTGTTTAAATGAAAAGCTCTATTTAAATTGCTGCAGTTTATAACCATAAATATGGCTTGACCAGTCAGACAAGTATGAAAGTATTTTTGTAGGGCATGTTGCACACACAAGGCCTGTGGACATCTGGTAGGCCTCTCCCAGTTGTTCGTGGTCCCTAGAGGAACTCTGAGTATCTGTAATCTGATTTCCTTTTCTGTCTCATTGTGGAAATGACTAGGGCTGCCAAACCAGGAACAGGGGAATGCCTGCATCACTTTATCCACCATGCTCCCTGGCTTCAGTTGTAAATTTCCCGTGTCTGGAGAAGAATGCATTAGACTGCCTCTTGAGGTCCCTTTCAGCTTTGATTCAGTGGTGTGATTATCATTTCCTAAGGCTGTAGATTGTCTTAAATAAAAATTCCTCATACTGCATATTTTGCAGGAGAGGTTTTTTTAGGCATTCCCCAAAATTTCCAATGTTTCCAGTGGAAAAAGGTGTTTACAGTGATCAGGGAGTAAAGCTACAGTTGCAGCATTTAATCGACCAGTTTAAAGTGGTCAAATTATAATTGCCAAAGAGGATTCAGCAGTTAAGTGATGTGAGTGTTCCAGAACTGGAAATTTTTCCACTGCCCTTTTCTGACATATTCAGTAAACAAAGCTACTATGCTAATTTTACAGGCTATGTAAATACCTCAACAGTTTTTCTAACAGCCAAAAGTAGTTGAACTGAAATATTCATAAATTTAAAAAGTAAATGGTTGAAAAGTTATATTCAATGGTTTAGCAATTATAAATGTGATAATTAGAGAAATTCAAAGATTTACTTGGAGATTTTTCTTATTGAAATACTTGTAAATATTTTGAGAGATGGCAACGTAGTTGCATATACTTTGCTAACATTATTCAAATTTTATGAAACAAAATTTAGGCCCACAGCAAAACTGTTAAAATACTAATTAAGCATGCCTGAAGAGTTGTGTATGTAAGAAAATGTCCTTCATAGAGTGAGTGATCTGAAAAAGTTAATTTTACTTTAGATTTTAGGTTTCTCTGGTACTGTATCCATTCCAGTTGCCCAGTTTGTTTTGAATTGTATTCATTCATGATGACACTACTTTTATGAAACAATATATTTTTTAATTTTACAAAATAGGAAAAAATAGCATAGTGGAAAATGTACTGTACTGTCAAAAAATTGGTGGTATATTAGTTGCAGTGTGCAGCTCCAATGAAGAATAAAAAAGGAAATATTAAATATACTCTTCTAACTGTGGCTTACCATAGTATTTTAATATCCAAATGTTATTTAATTTCTGAAATACTTAATTTTTATCAATTACTTGATATGTTTTGCACAATGCTTTCCCATAAAAATAGCCTTTAAATAGAAGCAAGTCCATGTGCCATTTTAATAAAGATGCTGAATACCTCTCCTGGTCCCTCTTTGATCATGTTTGATCAACTGGTGGCATTAAAAGGGCTTCTTTTGCAGCGCTATTCAGAAGACCGTAAGGGAGCATCCCACCCATTTGGCAAGCAACTGTATGCTACTTGCTTGCTGTGTGAAGCAGTGACCTGTGGATGCAATTTCAAGCAGACTCACAAGTAGCAACCATTCTGCCTTGAGGGAACCTCAGCTCCCTGAAGGATGTACCCAGCATTTCCGTCTTGTGTTTATGGTTTTCAGCTACCCACCCAGTGCCGCCTTCTGTTTCCCCCTTGCTGTTGTTTTGTGCCTCTGCTGTCTGCTGTGTGTCACTTCTCAAACTCCTGAGAGCCTTACATCCAAACTCCTTAAACCCAAACCTGTCTCCCTAACAGATCCACCAGGGCTAGGCAACCTATGGCTCGTAGGCCGGATGCGGCCCAATCACCACCTAAATCCGGCCCGCAGGCGGTCTGGGAATCAGTGTGTTTTTACATGAGTAGAATTTGTTCTTTTATTTAAAATGTATCTCTGGGTTATTTGTGGGACATAGGAATTTGTTCATATTTTCCCCCAAAAATATAGTCCAGCCCACCACATGGTCTGAGGGACGGTGGACCAGCCCACAGCTGAAAAAGGTGGCTGACCTCTGCTCCAGTGTAACAGAAAAGTCTTTGTTTATACTTTCCTGTACTGGAGGCAAAATGTTTTATAGTGTAACATTTCTTCTGTTCCTGAATTACAGCTCCACAGCTCATGACAGAATACATTTCAGAAATGTAACTGTTAGCACAGTTTTGCTCCGTGAATAATATGCAGGCTGTATTTCTTCAATAGATTAACAGAGGTCACATGACTACAGAAGCTAAGAGGGCTGCCAAGATGGAGAAAAAACTGAAGATATTGCTTGGTGGTTATCAGTCTCGAGCGATGGGGCTCATAAAGCAATTAAATGACTTGTGGGATCAAATTGAACAAGCTCATCTTGAATTGCGCACATTCGAGGAATTAAAGAAACATGAAGATGCTGCTATTCCTAGGAGATTAGAGGTAAAGTCATGAAATTCTGTTGGCCATCTAGAAAGAAGGAAGGTGGCAAAAGTTGTGTTAAGTCATGTAATTTTATTAGAGGTTGCTGCATCCATTAATTAAAAAAAAAAAAGTAGAGTAGGAAATCAGCATTTAAAAAATAGTATATTAAAGGTAAAGGTACCCCTGCCCGTACGGGCCAGTCTTGACAGACTCTAGGGTTGCGCGCCCATCTCGCATAAGAGGCCGGGGGCCAGCGCTGTCCGGAGACACTTCTGGGTCACGTGGCCAGTGTGACGAAGCTGCTCTGGCGAGCCTGCACCAGCGCAGCACACGGAAATGCTGTTTACCTTCCCGTTATAAAGTGGTACCTATTTATCTACTTGCACTTAAGGGTGCTTTCGAACTGCTAGATGGGCAGGAGCTGGGACCGAACGACAGGAGCACACCCCGCTGCGGGAATTCGAACCGCCGACCATGCGATTGGCATGTCCTAGGCACTGAGGTTTTACCCACAGCGCCACCCGCGTCCCTAGAGTAGAAAATCAGCATTAAAAAATAGTATATTACTTTAGTCCATTTTATTTAGATGATTTTGTGTTGCTTATCACCATGTCATCAGGAGTCTTTATTTTTTCTTTTTCTTTTTCTTTTAACAATTGATCCTATCCACAGAGTTGCATGAGCTTCTCTAACATAAATGTGCAGGTACATCATGGGAAAAGGCTCCTATGTGTACGTTATGGGATGTGTGCTTGTGTTGCATAATCTGAGACTCCCTGATCGTATAATAATTTGCATTCTGCTACTTCTGGTGCCTTTTTATCAGCTGACCATTTTTATTGTTGCAGTGTCTAAAGGAAGATGTTCAGCGGCAACAGGAACGAGAGAAAGAACTTCAGCAGAGATTTGCAGAGTTCATGCTGGACAAGGAAGCTTTTCAGTCGAAATATTAAGTCACACATCTTGCTTAAGCCATGTTTTGTAACATTTCTCAAATGCAATAGATAGGTTTTGCCTCCTATGTCTCAAATCAAACATAAGCAAATTGGGTCCCAAATCCATTTTGTGTTTTACGTAAGACTGAAGGCCATGCGTCTTTATGGTGGAGAGGTGGATTGAAACATATACAGAGAGGATAATTGACACGCACTAAGGGGTGCTGTCCAGGGTAGAAATTCCAGCACCTAGGATTGGTTATGTGATGATCTTTGCTGATCACATCCACATTTTCAACCCTTTACAAACTGATATTCTGATACTAAAAGGAAAAACCAGCAAATTATTTTAAATCACATCATTTGCTAAATTGTTATTTTACCATTGCTATGATCCACAAGAACCAAACACTTTTGTCTGTGTGCCAGCCGCTATGTACTGTGAATTTGGGGTGTAAAGCAATGTATTAAACTGTGTTTGTGTCCAGTAGCTTGAATGGAATCTGAAATTATTTGCCTGTAACACAATATTTATTTATGTAAATAATGTGCCCTGAAAACCAAAAAGACTGGCAAGGTGAAAAATAGTCGGTTCCAAAGATGGCAAAGGGAAGAATTCACTGGGAAGCGTTCCTGCACAAGCCCTTTGTGCCATGAAAGGAAAGTGCAGCACAAAAGTACCACATTGCTTACTGTAGCTCCCATCCATTCCAAGGAGCCTTGCTCCCCGTGACGTGTGGTGAGTGGACTGGGGGTATAGGCCAGTCCCCTAAACCTTCCTCTGGTATCTCCTTCCAAAGCCTGGGAAGTTTCTGCCTGGCTTAGGGAGGAAGTCTCAGTGCTTACATGCGTGACGTCGCAACATCACACGTGCAACGTCGTCCCCCACGAAAACAAATCACCCTTGCAAACTGGTGCCTCTGGCCCTAATGGTTCCCCTACAAAAAATTTCACCACACTCCACTGATTGCTCAGGAAAACTTCCAGAAAGATTCTGCCAGTAAGCAGTTGGGTTCTTGTCTCACGTTTTATGTCAGTGGCCTTAACAATATTAATGAACAATGAGTGCTACCTAGCAAACTTAAATTTTGCTGTTAGTAATTTGGAATGCTACAGTGGTATTGGGGGTTTTTAATGGTTAAATTTGCAGATAACTGAAATTAGGTGGCTCATAATACATTCCAGCAGGTTTCTCAGTCGGCAGTGAACAATGGCTGATGGAAGAGGATCACCTGCATCTGATTTATCCAAACATTGAGTACAAGGATATTCCTTTCTCTTCTCCCCTCCCCCCAAGCCTCTGGTTTTTAAAGCGTACAGCTTTGCCAGGCTTGGGTTCTGGTAGAAATCTCTCCGGTTTAAGTCACAAGGTTTTCAATATATCAGCTTAGACAGCACCTGCCTCATTAGATCACTTTAATGTCTGCAGGTTAAAACAGAAATTCTGATGTATTCAAATTACTAAAGAATTCCTCAAAGGAAGCAGAAATATTTAAATTCATGGTGTCCATCACTAGCATTTATGAATTGTGATGCTTGGAAATGCAGACTATATTTCTTATTTATTCAGTTCATATGCTGTTAGGAATCTTTGCCAAATATGTGCATCAGGTAGATGCCTCTTGGGATTCCACAGAGCATTTTTTCTATTCTGCATCTCCTTCAACTCTTCAACATCTCCCCCCCACCTTCCAGTCAACACACATGTGGGGTGCATTTTCGTTGTTCTGGTAATACTTAAAATAATTTAATACATGATCATATCTGCTGAGTCTGTCTAGCAGTAGAGAATAACTTGCCTAATGAAGTTCCATTGTTAGTCAGTGCTAATAGTTGGCTTTGCCACAGTCATGGGAGATATGCACTCATGCAGGATATTTTTTCTATATAGAAATAATATCTATGTTGGGGAAAGTGTACACACATGGGTCTCATGTGCCTCAAATACACTGGTCAGGCAGCGGTTATGCACAGCAGCTACCCCATCTACATACATTTTTTTGTAATTTGTGTGTAACTGTTTATGCTGTTTCTGAGAAATTATTTCTGCATAGGAAAAGGAATGTATACAAACTACATTTATCTCACTACAGTTCAGCCTGTAGCACTGCCAGCCACAAAAAGAAGTTATAAATTGATGCAGGAGTTCTACAATGATTCAGATTTCATGGCTCCTTATAATATTTTTTAATTCAATGAAGTATATTCATACCCATCAAACAAAATCTTGCCATCACATGTGTGATCATTTCTATCATGTTCAAGGTGATGTGATTGGTCTGGCCACCCCACATGCAGTGTGAATGCCTCAGGTACGGCCCTCATTTTAAAGCCCCACAGTGATGCAGTGTAGATGATTGGGAGTCATACCATATATTGGATTCAAGGCTGCCTCTACATCCCTTAAGGCAGTTGTGCAGAGTCGTTCACCCTCCAGATGTTGCTGAGCTGCAAATCCCATCAGCTCCACCAAGCATGGCCAATTGCCAAGGATTATGACAGTTGCAGTTCCTCCACATCTGGATGGCCAAAGACCCTCCAGCTTGGGGCAGGATCATGGCAGCTTCAGCTTTTTAACAAGGAAGCTAACACCTAAGGCAAATCTAGCCAGTCTTCCCTTCTCTAGGGGCAGCCACGACTCCCCACTCCAAGCGTATGCCAGTAAGCCCAACCATTTCAAGGGGGGCTGCTATCCTTTTGGACAATCTAGATGGAGGTCTTGCCTCTACAGGGTGCCAGGCAGTTTTATTCCTGTTGCAGTTCTGGGGGGAGGAGAGAGGACCTCAGCAGAGAGAGAGTTCAGTCTTGCCTACTTCAAAGTTCTCTCAAGACTGGTAGCACCAGAAGACGAGGTTCTGCTGATCTAGTTTTGTCCTCTGCTATCCCTCTAAATCCTCTTCTCCTGAAAGATTTGACACCCCCCTCTTCCTTGAGGGATCTTTGAGGCTGAAAGTATCAGGAAAAAGCCAGGCCAGGGTAGATGTTCATTCCGGACTGCTGTCTGAAACTTGGCCAGGGCTGCAGAAACACATTAGGAATGAACAGATGAAGAGCAACTTGCAGCTTCTGTTGCTTCTATAACGTCAAACTTGCTGGCAACACTTAAGCATTTTCTGTAGCCCTCCCTGTTGCTTCTTTGCTGTCAACTTCCAGCTTGCTTTGGCAATGTTCTCCAAAACGAATGGCTGCACAGACTTAAGGAGGATTTTTGTTTTGTTTGTTTTTAATTTATCAGGCTTGACAAACCTTGTTTTGGTATTTTGCTGTCACTATCAGGACTATGAAATATTGCAGTTAAAGCAAAGGGACCTGCTTTCCTGTCTGCGCGTGCTCATTCTTCTTTACACAAATGGCATCATATATTTGTGTTTTGGTGGGGTTCCCCCCCCCTCCTACGAGGTCAAGTGGTATTCATTACCCTCTGCTCTCCCTTTTCGTCTTTGTAACAGCCCTGTGAGGTAGCCTAGGCTAAGTCAGTATTTGTACTTTAGCAGCAGTTCTTGCCCAATGGATACTTGGGTGGGGTCAGGTGCAGGGGCCCCAATCCACATACAGTGTACTACACCCAGGAAATCCTGTTGGCATCCCACACATGGATAACAGGCCCCATCTACACTATCTATCCTACCACTTTCAACAGTCATGGGTTCTCCCAAAGCATCCTGGTAATTGTAGTTTGCTAAGAGTTCTGAGAATTGATAGGAGGCCCCCCATTTCCTTCGCTAAGCTACGATTCCCATAAATTGTAACAATCACCCATATCTCTTTCAAAGGAACTCTAGGAATAGTATATCTCTGAGTGGAATAGAGGTCCCCTAATGCAGGTGGCGTTGTGGTTTTAACCACAGAGCCTAAGGCTTGCTGATCAGAAGGTCGGCAGTTCGAATCCCCGCAACGGGGTGAGCTCCCGTTGCTCAGTCCCTGCTCCTGCCAACCTAGCAGTTCAAAAGCACGCCAGTGCAAGTAGATATAAATAGGTACCACTCTGGTGGGAAGGTAAACGGCGTTTCCGTGCGCTGCTCTGGTTCGCCAGAAGCGGCTTAGTCCTGCTGGCCACATGACCCGGAAGCTGTACGCCGGCTCCCTCGGCCAATAAAGCAAGATGAGCACTGCAACCCCAGAGTCGGCCATGACTGGACCTAATGGTCAGGGGTCCCTTTACATTTAACATTACTGCATCCAGAATTATTGACTGTTTAAACATGACTGTTGAAAGTGAAATCATACTGCTTTAAATGAATAGTGCAGTGGGGGGGGGGTTATTGGGTTGTTTTTGTTTTGATTATGTATTTTGTGTTTTTATATTGTGATTTTATCCTGTGAACCACCCTGTGGATATATGGTGGTATACAAATAAAATAACAACAACAACAACAATAATAATAATAATAACATAGCCCCTATTATACAATATTGGAGGGAAGGTTTAAAGGGAAAACCACTCCTATTTTCCAGCTTTCCCTTGCCTCTTATTTTTGTGCTGTGCGTCCAGGAATGTAACTATTATTTCCCATGACCCATTACCAAATGCTGGTGTTCTTACTGAGTGTTCCATTTCAATAATAATAATAATAATAATAATAATTCCACTCTGGGAAGTAACTTTTTGGGGGCACACTGAAACCATATTGTTGGCATCCTTGTGTCTCTCTGGGGGTGAAGTCACATCACTGTGTTAGCTGCGCTGAAGTGACCTTCCTGGAAGGCAAGCCTGGGCAGCGTGTCTGGAGGGTCCGGGCTGCCCAGATGACAAGACCCCTCTTGGCCTGACTGATGTGGTCCAGAGGAAGGCAGAGCAAGACATTTGGCACCAGCTGTGCTGCCGGAAGGAAGTGTTCACAGTGCCATCCAAGCTTGCCTTAGGGACTCCAATATGGATTTGTGTAGCCTTTCTTCTCCTGAAGATTGTGTTGTTATTAAATTTATATGCTGTCCTTCTGAAGACCACATGGACCACAATATAAAAACACAAAATTTATTAGCATAATAACAAAAAAGCAAAAATGAAATTAAAATAAAAAATACCTCTCCCCCACAGACATTTTATATTATATTAATTATATATTATAAGGTATGGTTTTTCCCAATATAATACCATTGCAGTGATTAAGTGGAAGTTCTAAGCTGTGCAAGTGTGGAAAATCCCTGCTCTGCTCAAATTTGAGGTACTTTCAGATATGCCCGAATGGACTCCAGGACCTCATTGCATTAAAAAAAGAGAGTGCCCCCTGCTGAGTTGATTTGTATATGATGTCCTAATCTGGTTTCCTTTCAGTCCTCCCATCAAAGCATTGGTTGCACCAGGTCAGGCTCTGCGAGATCCCCCAGAGATCCCAGCGGAAGATGGTCTGCCCACAGGGCAGATCCTGTGATGTAGGAGGTCATGATTAATTCATGATCAACTCATCTCCTCTCATAAAAGATGGCCTTTTACTGCCGTTCGATGCTTGGAGTGACCGGACCACAGCACTACAGTGATTTATTTTTATAACATGGTTTGAATCAGTTTCAAACATTTTGAGTTTGCATTTTAAAATATCCATTTCCTTGCCAATAGTATAGCTACATGTTTGCTCAGCATACTCTCTACCTGAGACTTTGATTGATGACTCTCCCCCCAAAAACCACGTCCAGGACTTAGAGTTGCTTAAGCAAAAATCTCTACCAGGATTGTGGGGAGTAGTTCTCTTGTTCACACAACATTGGCTTTTTCTTAGTCCAATATTTGTTGAGTCTTCGTGGGAGGCCAAATGAGAAGCTACTGGCCATTTGTAGAACTATCAACATATAGAAGATCTGACATGAAAAAGGAGAAACTACGAGGCATTTCTCACCTTAGGAAGTTGCACATGTATGCTTGTGTTTTATTTCCACTTATATTTAGAGCCTACTATTGCATTGCCTTTCTCCCAAAAGTGTGCTGCCACATCTATTGAGCAAATGAGTTGTAACACATCCAGGACCTCCCTGATGTTGCTGGTGGAGAAAATGCTTCCACACAACTCGGGGGAAATAAAATGGAATGGAATGTGGACTGTGGGATTGGAGTCACTTTCTCATGTCTGCAGAGGAAAACATTTTAAAAACCTGACCAGGAGAACCCTGGGACAATGCAGAGAGGGATATTTTGATGTGGGAATTCTGTATACAAAACACAGAGTTGGTTGATGGTATATCACCGCTTCACATTTTGTCATTCATTGCAATATGAACACTAAATTGAATTAAATTCTAGGAGTGTTGTGAACTTTGCTGAACTAGTTACATTTCCATTTCCTAACAGCAGTGAGGTGATGGCAGCAGGGCCAATCTCAGATTAAATGCAGGTGGTATAGAGTACAGTTCACATTTATTCAGCAGTGGTCCAATTCTTACCTATGAGTCTGATGCTATATTGTCTATTTTCACCCAGTGATGCATTTGGCAACTGAGCAAGCTACCACAAGTCAAAGAATGAGGAAAGTTGTGGATTCTTTTTTATTTATTTGATTTTTTAAAATGCTATGCAGGATACCTTTGGAAGAAAACCCTTCTTTTCTTCAGAGAAAGTCCTGGCACCTGGGATATTATTGATGTTTCATCATTAATGGTGATTCTACTATTTGTATATATTTTCGTGAGCTGCAATGTAAGGAAGTTGTTTTTTTTATTAGGGGGGGTGAAGATCTAGAAAACAAATAGAATAAAAACAAAATGCAGTCTTGACTATGCTACCACTCAGTGGATTTGTAACTGGCTGACTGACCGAACCCAAAGGGTGCTCATCAATGGTTCCTCTTCATCCTGGAGAAGAGTGACTAGTGGGGTGCCACAGGGTTCTGTCTTGGGCCCGGTCTTATTCAATATCTTTATCAACAACTTGGATGATGGACTCAAGGGCATCCTGATCAAATTTGCAGATGACACCAAACTGGGAGGGGTGGCTAACACCCCAGAGGACAGGATCACACTTCAAAACGACCTTGACAGATTAGAGAACTGGGCCAAAACAAACAAGATGAACTTTAACAGGGAGAAATGTAAAGTATTGCACCTGGGCAAAAAAAATGAGAGGCACAAATACAAGATGGGTGACACCTGGCTTGAGAGCAGTACATGTGAAAAGGATCTAGGAGTCTTGGTTGACCACAAACTTGACATGAGCCAACAGTGTGACGCGGCAGCTAAAAAAGCCAATGCAATTCTGGGCTGCATTAATAGGAGTATAGCATCTAGATCAAGGGAAGTAATAGTGCCACTGTATTCTGCTCTGGTCAGACCTCACCTGGAGTACTGTGTCCAGTTCTGGGCACCACAGTTCAAGAAGGACACTGACAAACTGGAACATGTCCAGAGGAGGGCAACCAAAATGGTCAAAGGCCTGGAAACGATGCCTTATGAGGAACGGCTAAGGGAGCTGGGCATGTTTAGCCTGGAGAAGAGGAGGTTAAGGGGTGATATGATAGCCATGTTCAAATATATAAAAGGATGTCACATGATTCTATCAACAAGTGTTGCCGTTGGATTTCATAGAATCATAGAATCATAGAGTTGGAAGAGACCACAAGGGTCTCATTAACCCACACGTATGATTCCCTTGTGTGGGTTAACCCACACACATTAACACACACGTACATGTTAATGTGACTGACACCTACGGAAAGTGGGGGGAATTCAATTCAGTTTGCATTTAAAGCAAATTTATCAAATTCACACATCCCAAAACAACACAAGGAAATACAGCTATCCTTTGAAAACTGCACTTACCTAAAATTTGTGATGCAGTTCTCCAACCAAAGAATGTTTACAAAAATGCATTTATTTGGGGAAACTTTGCACAAAAATGAGTACATAGTATGTATTATATTGGGATAAATTGCTTCTGAAAAGTGTTCATTAGTCAAAAAACTGCATACAAAAGTGTGTTTATGGGGGGAAATCCACACACTGAATAATTTCCATGAGGATTTTTAAACAGGAAATCTGCAAATTGCTGCAGAAATGTGGCAAACCCAAATTTAGAAACACAAGAGACTGAGAGAAACTGAAATTGCCAGAGCCCCCCCCCCCCAATGCTATAGATCTCCTCTTTTCAAGATACTGGTATATCACTGTACACCTTCATTTTTAACCCCCCCCTGCCTTTACTGCACAATTGCAAGTAACATTTCTACGTATTCACATTTCTGATGTTCCATATGCTCAGGTCTTCCGGAAATGATTTGGATCTATGAAGTTGGACCGAATTTTAATTAGACATTCTTGCTTTATAACAATATTATTTTACAAGACAAGGATCTCTGCTCTGACAGCAATTTTCAGTGCTCATGTCTGAAGTTACATCTGGCCAAATCAAAGGGAATACTGTAATTTATTCCTTTTACATTGGGTGAGCTGGTATGAGGTTATTTTGCCCCATTCAAAAGTTGGATAGTATAAATAACACACTCTAGTCATAGCCAGTAGAACTAAACTTAGCCTGTAGTGGAAGACTTGACTTGGTATTAGTATAGAGATGGAAAGTAAAGCCCTTTAATAGTTTGACATATTACAACATGCTCCATTTCCCCCCTCTCCCAGAAGATGTTTGTCAAAACATTTTTTAAAGTTAAGGAAGATTTTACATATTACCACCAAGATTCAAATAACTGCATAACTGGTTCTGCACACCAAACTGGGAAGCTTTTCATTTTTGATTCCCTCCACCCCCTGTAATAGCTGCCTTTTGTGCCAGATGGCAAACTGCTTTTGAAACATTAGAATTTTGGACATGTCGGGGGGGGGGGTGCGCGCTTTTTACAGGGAGGAAAGTCAAAAGTCGGCCCTGGCCATGAGCTGTTTCTAACCAAAGATTAGCAGTGGGGGCGGGCGGGCGGTTTCTGAAGCACTTTAAAGTTTATGAATGGCCTTGGGATCAAATGACCTCCTGATGGTGTGACTTAGAGGGATGAAAACTGCGACATGGAATTTGTAACAAGCAAAGATAAATCTGGCAACCAAATGGAAACATGCTACAACTTACAGAAGTTTATTATTGTCTTACTAGAATTTGACAAGCTGCAGGAATTACTAAACTTACAAAATATATTCAAGCCAATGAAGGATACCACCCTACAGATAATTCCACAGAGAACTACACATTGTTTGTTATTTGAACAATAAGCACAGTGAACACTCACTTTGTTTTCACTGTTATAATAATGTTATCTTTGGATTGCAAGTTTCTATATGCACTCAATCTTTTCTTTTAAAAGTGAATAAATTAAGGACAGAGGCATAACATGAGAGAGCAACAAAATCTTGATGCACCTCATAAGCATATGTCATGGTACATCAGTGAAGACCACCTGAAAATAGCCAAACAATTGATACTTAAAGATGCTGTACATAATTTCGTTTAAATGTATGCCTCCTCTGCTAATCCCCACAAAAAGGAACACATGAAAAAGGTGCCACAAAATAAGTCTTGTGGTATCTTTAAGAGTAACAAATTTATTAGGACATAAGTTTCTGTGGACTGCAAAGAATAGTCTCTGTATGTGCAGTTTCACAAAGCTTACTGTAGCAAAAGCATTTTGCTAATACTGACAACAAAGAGAAAAGACTCTGAGCTTGTGCAGTTTCACATTAGAAACTCAGTTAAGTCATTCATCATTGTTTTTGCTCCCTTCCTGCCTTGGGCCAGTCAGTCACCAGCTCTCAGCCAAACCTACTTCACACAGCTGTTGAGAAGATGCAGAAGAAGAGGCAAACCGGCTGCACTGAGGGGAACAAGGTCTTGCACCAGAGGCATCGGCTTGAGGCAGATTAGTGAAGCTCCAAGGCTTCAGTCTTCAACCTTAACCCAGACTGATTTTGATATGTTTTACGGAAGCAGGGGAATTGAACACACACATATATTTAAAGGTAATTGTTTTGCATTAATACCAAATTCCTTGCCACAAACCCTTCTGCCCAAAGCCACAATCCTGTACCCACCTTGGGAACAGAGGAGGAATGTGTCTGCTCGTGGGTTTGTTAGTCAGTCTGCTAAGCACCAAGAGACTTCCTCTGTAGAAATGTAGACTGTGAGTTGACTGGACAGTGAAAGAAAAGAAACTACAGAAATCCCAAGGACTGGGACAGGGCTCATCAACGTTTTTGTACCAGCAGGCACGTTTCAAGTTTTGAGAAAGTGCTGGGGTGCAACTCGCACCAACATTGCTGCCATCAGATCCATGGCACAACACAAAATTAGAAGACTCGTTGTTTCTTCCCTGCCTCACATGGGTAGTAGCATTCATATAAGTCTTACACATAGTAGACCCATTGAAATTAACAAACAGGACTAAGTTGGGTGCATTAATTTCAACTGGGCAGCATCATAGAATCATAGAGTTGGAATAGACCACAAGGGCCATCGAGTCCAACCCCCTGCCAAGCAGGAAACACCATCAGAGCACTCCTGACATATGGTTGTCAAGCCTCTGCTTAAAGACCTCCAAAGGAGGAGACTCCACCACACTCCTTGGCAGCAAATTCCACTGTCGAACAGCTCTCACTGTCAGGAAGTTCTTCCTAATGTTTAGGTGGAATCTTCTTTCTTGTAGTTTGAATCCATTGCTCCGTGTCCGCTTCTCTGGAGCAGCAGAAAACAACCTTTCTCCCTCCTCTATGTGACATCCTTTTATATATTTGAACATGGCTATCATATCACCCCTTAACCTCCTCTTCTCCAGGCTAAACATGCCCAGCTCCCTTAGCCGTTCCTCATAAGGCATCGTTTCCAGGCCTTTGACCATTTTGGTTGCCCTCCTCTGGACACGTTCCAGTTTGTCAGTGTCCTTCTTGAATTGTGGTGCCCAGAACTGGACACAGTACTCCAGGTGAGGTCTGACCAGAGCAGAATACAGAGGCACTATTACTTCCCTTGATCTAGATGCTATACTCCTATTGATGCAGCCCAGAATTGCATTGGCTTTTTTAGCTGCCGCGTCACACTGTTGGCTCATGTCAAGTTTGTGGTCAACCAAGACTCCTAGATCCTTTTCACATGTACTGCTCTCAAGCCAGGTGTCACCCATCTTGTATTTGTGCCTCTCATTTTTTTTGCCCAGGTGCAATACTTTACATTTCTCCCTGTTAAAGTTCATCTTGTTTGTTTTGGCCCAGTTCTCTAATCTGTCAAGGTCGTTTTGAAGTGTGATCCTGTCCTCTGGGGTGTTAGCCACCCCTCCCAGTTTGGTGTCATCTGCAAATTTGATCAGGATGCCCTTGAGTCCATCATCCAAGTCGTTGATAAAGATGTTGAATAAGACCGGGCCCAAGACAGAACCCTGTGGCACCCCACTAGTCACTCTTCTCCAGGATGAAGAGGAACCATTGATGAGCACCCTTTGGGTTCGGTCAGTCAGCCAGTTACAAATCCACTGAGTGGTAGCATAGTCAAGACCGCATTTTACCAGCTTCTTTACAAGAATATCATGGGGCACCTTGTCAAATGCCTTGCTGAAATCAAGGTAGGCTACATCCACTGTGTTCCCTTCATCTACCAGGCTTGTAATTCTGTCAAAAAACGAGATCAGGTTAGTCTGACATGACTTATTTTTCAGAAATCCATGCTGACTATTGGTGATCACAGCATTCCTTTCTAGGTGCTCACAGACTGTTTGCTTAATGATCTGCTCCAGAATCTTCCCTGCTATTGATGTCAGACTGACTGGGCGGTAATTATTTGGCTCCTCTCTTTCCCCCTTTTTGAAAATAGGGACAACATTTGCCCTCCTCCAGTCTGCCGGGACTTCGCCTGTTCTCCAGGAATTCTCAAAGATGACTGCCAGTGGTTCTGAGATCACATCTGCCAGTTCTTTTAATACTCTTGGATGCAGTTCATCTGGCCCTGGAGACTTGAATACACCTAAACTAGCCAAATATTCTTGTACTATCTCCTTAGTTATTCTGGGCTGTGTTTCCTCTGCTGAATCATTTGCTCCAAATTCTTCAGGTCGGGCATTGTTTTCTTTATCGGAGAAGACTGAGGCAAAGAAGGCATTGAGGAGTTCAGCCCTTTCTGTGTCCACTGTTTGCATTTCACCATCTTCTCCTCTGAGTGACCCCACTGTTTCTTTGTTCTTCCTTTTGCTACGGACATACCCATAAAAGCCTTTTTTGTTGCTTTTAACCTCTCTAGCAAGCCTGAGTTCATTTTGTGCTTTAGCTTTTCTGACTTTGTGTCTACATGTGCTGGCTATTTGTTTGAATTCCTCTTTGGTGGTTTCCCCCGTTTTCCATTTTTTGTACACATCCTTTTTTAATCTTAACTCAGTTAAAAGTTCTTTAGATAGCCATCCTGGCTTCTTTAGGCACCTTCCATGTTTCCGTCTCATTGGTATTGCCTGAAGTTGTACTTTTACTATCTCCCTCTTAACAAACTCCCAGCCATCATGAACTCCCTTTCCTTTTAGTATTACTGTCCATGGGATCTCACTCAAGTTTTATGAAGTCGGCTTTAATACTACTAATAATTGTTTAATACTACCCCATTTTCTCTCTGATTTTTCTTTGATATAAATGGTTAGCAGGCTACATATGTCAGTTCTGAACACATTTTGGCTTGTGTCAGGTATTCCTTCCAACACAGCTATCTGCTAACTCAATAGGGCAGTGTATGCTTGTCTGTGTATGTAAACTATATCTGACCTCATGAAAAGTAGGTTTTGCCTCATAGGGCAAATGGAAAACATTAAACAGTTCTTAGTTTATTTTTCCCTGGGTAATGTTTTCAAGTAGCATGCACCAAATGCATGCGCGCACACATACCCACACACCCACACCATTGTATATTTTGCTTGCATTATATTTCAATAGATGCCCCCCATCAAATCTTCTGATTTTTAAATCTAAGACAAAAATGTTCTAATTTATTTTAGTGACAGGAATGATTGATAGGCACTACACTGCTTTGTTTGGTGCTAAGAGATGATTCAAAGTCATCTGATTGCTGTGGACTTGCCAGACTCTCCTCAACTGGAAATGATGGAAGAAATGCCAGCCAGGGAGCAGGGGGTTGGAGTGCGCTGCCTTCTGGTTCAAATTCATGAGCCAGAGGCTCCCAAGCAGGATATCCTCCCAGCATGGTCAAGTGCTGAGCTGCTCAGTGAAGCCTCTTCTTGACTGACTTTGTTCACCTAGGCCACGGTGGAGGACCTTTATCAGCCTGAGGGCCACGTGGACAACCTTTTCTGGGCTGTATGCTGGTGATGGTGAGGCAAGGGGCAAATGGGGGCAGAGAATTGGATAGGACTCCTACTTTTGTGCAGTAGCCATTCAAGACACACGCCTCTACCCCTCTCCACTCAGGGGCAGACTTCAGTCTTTCAAATTTCAGCAGCACCGTGTGCAAGCCCAACATTTGGCACCCCCACTTCTCACCTTCTGCTCATTTCACCATGTCATATTTGCTGTGCCCGCCAGGCTCAGTGTCCAGTGCGGGGGAACTGGTTGTGCTGCCCTAATGCACCTCTGCTCCCCCCCCCCAGGCCAAGCAAGAGGTGCTATCATAGTTCAAGTCAAGGACCTATTTTAGCCAGGCAATGAGGATACAGAGTATGACCTGTGAGGGCTATAACCTGGTGAGAGTTTGAAGGGCCAAACAGAGGAGTCTTGAGGGCCACATTCAACACCTGAGCCTGACGCTCCCCAGTTCTGACCTAAGTTAATCATTGGAACCTTCTGTGCAGGAAGGGGTCTCTTGTTCCCAATGAGCAACCTCCTGGTGTGCGCGCCAGCTCTTCCTTCCCCTGGTGCCTTATTCATTTTACTGTCACCCTGGGAATCTCCCAGCCCTACATTCTCTCTCTCTCTCTCTCTCTCTCTCTCTCTCTCTCTCTCTTACATAGTACATGGTTATTGTTACTGAAAGAGAGCATAGCCATGAAGTTTTTTTTTAAAAAATGTTTACCACATCCAAGCAATCAAACACAAAGTGGTTAGGTACATTAATAGCAGCATTTCTCAGCAATGGAAAGTGCAGTTCACATCAGCATTTGGCTGCCTTAATGGGGCTTTGTAGCTACCTTATGACTGAACATTCATTATACTGCATCTCATAGTTTATAATGAGAAAATTATTCTAAATTGCCCAGGGGATGGTTGTGATTAAACTATTTGCCATTGCTTCCTCTACTAAATTACACACACACACACACACACACACACACACACACACACCCTGCTCCGACCCCCCTGGAATGTGGTTGTAATGAACTGTTACATTTGCCAAATGAACACAATAGGGAGGGGGCAGAGGGCACAGTGAATATTTTTGAATGTTATTATTAAACCTGTTGATTGGACAGAATTTTATACTTCATTGTAAAGCCAAGTTTGCGATCAGTTTAAGGCAGCTAGAAGGAAGCTTTCCATGGGGTTGTGTGCAATTAGTAAAACCAGCTCTGAGCCAATTCCAATGCCTGATCTGCTTTAATTGTCTACGTACTGGCGGAGGCATTAAAATCCTTCCCTTCTCATTGATGAGCTTATATGAGGCGTCGGCTGTCTGTCTCCTCTAGTGAAATGCATTTCACAGGCAATAGCACAGCAGCCTCCTTTCAAATGTTCTCCAACACTCTTAATCCTTTTGAATTTTGCAGGCACAAATGAGGCCAAGTCATTGAAATACAGTCTGTCCTCTTGGTTGAAATGTTTTCCTGTCTTTTTCCAAAGACATGTCATTCACGTCTATTTTGGAGCAAGTTTATCACAACCCTATTAACAAAACACGCAGAGAGAAAAGTTTTGCAGACAATTTCTGTGTGTTCCTGCAAAACAGAGGCTGTATGCGTACATGATTATCTCTGTGTGAGAAACCTCAGATGAGACATGAATCCGAGGCAAATATTCCCACTCCTGATGTATTCAGACAGCTTCCAAATCCAAGGTGATTCAGGTCTGAAGTGGTCCAAGGTTAAGCAGGCTAGTTCTGAGGCCCCACCTCATCTCAAGTGGATACTTTTTTTTAA
Source organism: Podarcis vaucheri (assembly GCF_965113315.1). Taxonomy (NCBI): domain Eukaryota; kingdom Metazoa; phylum Chordata; class Lepidosauria; order Squamata; family Lacertidae; genus Podarcis; species Podarcis vaucheri. The sequence goes on from NC_138761.1 coordinate 126,692,323, forward strand.
CCTCCCACAAATGTCTCCAAGCTCTCCATAAACAGAAAACACTGGGCAGGAGGGAGACTCCAAGGGTGGGTGAGTGTAGTTCTGTGACTGACAGCTGTAACTTTCAAGCACAGAATGACTTTACCAGGGCTCCCCTTTTTCTCCCAATCACAGTGCTTTTGGGATGGATGTTGAAGGAACTTATTAAAGGCTGTCTCGGTGTTTTTACTGCTTTTTGTGATTATGTCTGTCTGGGGGCAGAAACAGCAGCCAAGGCTTCCAAGAATGCTTTGAGAGTCACCATTTAATAGATCATATCCAGTGCTGTCTGTTTAATGGGATGGCTGACACCAAGTCTCCACAACCTTTATCAGCCTTATCCAATATTTTCCTCCTTGTTGTCTGGAAAAGTGGAGGGCAGGGGGCAGAAGCACCAACCTGCTAAAGGTGGCACACACTGCACAACTGCAACTTACTCTAGGGCACCATGAGCGCCACCCTAGAGCCAGGTTTTGTGTGTGTGTGTGTGCAGGAGAAACGATCTTGCCACTTTTACTGCATCCTCTGCCCCTATCCCTGACAGAGGTGTGGGTATTGAAGTAATGCCACAGTAATCAGATGGACATCTTGGCTCTTTTATTTTTGTATATTTATATAAAAAGCAAAGCAGTCAATCTATATACTTAAGTGACCCCAGATATTGGAAAAATATGCATATGCGTCAACTATTTTCACAGGATTTATATTACTGCAAAATGTGGAGTCTCATCTTAGTTCCTTAGTTTTAACTATTTTAAAATAAATATGGAAAACCACCCAAGAAGTGATTTTTTAAAATAATCCATAACACACACAAATGGGTTTTAGAAGGCATAAGCATGGGCTACCACTTCAGCATTCGTCAGCAAACCAAGAACTAGGCCACAGAAAATGAAGTATTTCCCACAGATATCACAGGTTGGAGTTACAAGAAAGGAGGTTCTGCTACACATCAGGAAGAGCTGTTTGACACTTGGGAGGTGGTGGCCTCTCCTTCCTTGGAGGTTTTAAGCAGAGGCTGGATGGCTGTCCGTCTGTCAGGGGTGATCTAGTTGAGATTCCTGCATTGAAGGGGGTTCAGGACCACATGCCCTGGGGGTCCCTTCCAACTCTACCATTCCATGGCTATATGATTCCACACCAGCGGAATGTCTGCCACCTATTGTGTGCATGTAAAAGCACAGAGAAGGAAACATTATTATGTGCAGAAGGCCTGCAAAGGTATTCCTCAATCCTTTGGTCCTCCAGAAGAACTGTTCTGACCTTCATGACAGGAATACAATTTAAAGTGACCCCACATTTAAACCCTCAGCACATGTTGCTCCTTTCCCAACTAACTTGAAGGTTATGTGATTCTTAGCTACTGGTGGAGTCTGCCAAAAAGCTTTCAGGGAATTTCCTCACCATGTTACAGATTTTATGAGTCATATGAAAAACTGGGAAATGATTCAACCAGCTGCCTTGAGTTGACTTGAAGATTTTTACAACACCTTTGTGCCGCATGGGAGTCAGTCAGCAGAATGTGTTATTGTAACATCAGATGGTTGCGCTACAAGGATGCTGTTTGCTATAAAATGTTGTAAAACATTTGCAAACAGCCAGTCAATAAAGACACAATGCAAAAAGCTACCATACCTTTTCTTTCTGGATTACTGGATGTAGATGGAAATTGAGAATAAGATGGGAATATTAACTGGATGGTTGTAGCAGGTCTCAACCCTGAGCATGTCCAGTGTTGCCAAAATGTGTCCATGAGCAGTTGGTATTGGACTCACAACTTTTGCTCGACTAAATTTTGTGTGTGTGTCACGTAACTCCTTTTCTAGATATTGAATCAAGATCCAGATGGAAAGCGAGGCATTAAGGCTGTATTCACATCACTGTTTAATCTGGCCAGTGGCCCCGGTGTGTTCCCACCACTGGCACTTGAAGCCATGCACACATGACATTAGCCACAATCCATATCTATCGTGCAGTTTTTTTGAGAAATACTGGAAATGGATGCACTTTTCCTCAAACCAGCTTCCGTCTGATTTGATGGTGCGACTGAACTTGGAGCACTGTGTGTAGCTCTCTGGTCACCTCGCCATATAAAGGGCATCGTGGCATTGGAAAAGATTCAGAGAAGGGCAACCCAAATGACCAAGGGATGGAGCACCTACACTGTGAGGAAAGGCTGCAGCATTTGACGCTTCTTAGTTTAGAGAGAAGGGGAGTCCTGGGCTATGTATAGCCAAAACTTGTGGCCATCCAGTGAAGCTGAATGTTGGAAGATTCAGGACAGACAAAAGAAAGTATTTTTTCACACCTCCCCAGGAGACAATGATGGCCACCAACTTGGATGGCTTTAAAAGAAGATGAGAAAAACTCATGGAGAATGAAGCTCTCAGTGGCTTTGAACCATGATGGTTATGTTCTGCCTCCAGGGCTGGAGGCAGTAATGCTCCTGAAGACCAGGAGGGGAAGGTGCTGTTGTGCTCTGGTGCTGCTTGCAGACTTCCCACGGGCATCAGGCTGGCTACTGTGAGAACAGGGTGCTGGACAAGCTAGGGGATTAGCCTGATCCAACAAACTGCTCTGATGCTCTTAACCCACTAAATAGCAGTTCAGTAATGGCAGCAGTGGCAGCAGCAACAAATCTGTTCATCTCATCAGGTCTCACCTCCTCTCATTTGAACAATCAGGAAGAATGCATGGCACATGCATAGTACTACAAGACCTAGGAAAAGAAATACTGAACGCCAAATGAGAATGTCACCTGGGAATTGATCTAGATAAAAGAACAGCTCAAAAAGCAGTTTATTGGTCAGACAGGCATGCTTAAATTAACAGTTTTATACAGTAATATACCAGATGTCAAACCCAAAAAGAACTTATGCTGTCTCATGAGTTTCCAAAGAGATCCTGGCTGAAGCTAAGAATGGAGATGTGAACTTAAAGTGAAATACTATCTTGTCCTGGTTGATTACTATTCTATATGTTTCAGGAAAGCATCACAAGTAAATCAGTAATCAAATTCTGCAAGTCCATGTTTACATGACATGGTGTACAAGATGAAATTGTGAATGGCAGCCAGGACTGCTGGCAGGGGAGTATGACGGGCACAGATATCACCACCACCACCACCACCACCACCATTTATTTATACCCCGCCCATCTGGCTGGGTTTCCCCAGCCACTCTGCGTGGCTCCCAACAGAATACTAAAAACACAATAAAAGATCAAACATTAAAAACCTCCCTAAACAAGGCTGCTGTTAGATAGTTGTTTCTTTCCTTGACATCTGATGGGAGGGTGTTACACAGGGTGAACTCCACTACCAAGAAGACCCTCTGCCAGGTACCATAGGCAGCAGGGCCCCCCAGACTCTTGCTATTTTTTGTTTTTAATTTAGTTAATTGCCCCCCCCAGCTCAATAGTTACAAAGCAAAATAGGCAGGCAAATAATTGCACTTGCGAAGAATGTAATGTGTTCTTAACTTTACAGTACACACAGAGAGTAGACATGTATACAATAGTTTAGGGCTTTCTTTCAGGTAAGTGGGTACAAAATTGCAGCCTAAGCTTTTTTATGACGAAGGGGCAGAGAAGACTTCAAGGTGAGAGGGACCAACCTGGGAGTGAGCTCTATTGAATACAGTTGAGACTTATGCATCTGAACATACAATAATCAGGTTGAAGCCTTGGAGGTGTGCTGATTTGGGGCATGGGGGAGAGCAAAACGTGCTCCTTTACAAAGATGCATCACTTTGGTTAACAGCCTGTTTCAAACATTTGAACTCTCTGTACCAAATTAGTCCAGCAAAGCTTATGAATCAGTATTTACCCCTTGCGAATTTCAGTGAAGCTGCCTTTGCTTTATACTTCCAACTCAGATTAAATTTACCTGACATTTGCAGTCTTTTCTAACCAGTATATCAATGTAGGGGTTTGTATTTCTCTTGGGACAAAAGGAAATGGGAAGGACCAGTTCCTTTTATTCCACTTGACACAAGTTGAACCCAAAGGTATCTGCTATCCTTATTTTTTGGGTGGTGGTGGTGGTGGTGGTAGTAGTGGAGGTTGGAATCTGGACTCAGTGTTTTCAGGCCACCTCCATCTTTTTCCACTATTGATTGCCTAGTAGAGTGGCTAAATACAGTGACTGTATTGATTGAAATGATAACTTTCCAGTCTTCAACTCTGACATATTCTAGCGCAAGGTCCCATCTCAGCCTAAATGGCATTCCTGGAGGAATGCCTCTTTCCAGAATGCCTCCTTAGAGTACTACCCTTGATGAAGTGTGTTATGCTTGACCAAAGGAAAGCACTTTGCTGTGGTGGCACCTGGCAATAGCCTCCCAAGAGAGACTCAAGTAGTGTGTACTTCTTAAAAATAATCTCTGTTAAAAAAGTTATACAAAAATCTGCAGAAAACAGTGTTATCAAACAGGATCTGATTACAATATACATAGTCCATACATAATTCTAGATCACTGTTGAACAAATACAGACATGAAATAAAAGCAAAATAAATAAATCACAGGTATGAGAGTGTGGGGAAGGTAGCAACTAAAACCATATATACCACAGATATAATGAGACAAGGTTACAAAACAAAGGCCCTATTATACCAGAGGAGAGTAATCTCAGTATTCTGATGCCCTAGATCACTGCATCAACCATAGTCGTTCTTGGGCCAAGGGGAGTCCTGGCTCAGCTGGCGTTGATCTTTTAAGGATTTCTTCTTTGCCTCGGTATTTTAAAGGGGCTACATTTTTAACTGTTGCCTTTCATTTTTAGCCATTGCCTTTTGGTCACTGTAGCTTACCGTATGTTTGGGCATATATGGTGGTTTACGTTTTGATTTGGGGCAAGATTTTATTATTTCGTATTACTGCATACCACCTTGGGATCCATTTGGATGAAGGGCAGTTCAGAAAGTGCTGGAAACAAACAAACAAACAAACAAACAATAAACAAATGCCACTAACTCCCATGTGACTGGATAATGAAACTGTCTGCTGTACAAAACTGCCATTTTGCAGGTCAATCCTGACCCTCAAACAGACATTATGAATTAAAACAGTTCAGAATTAGTTCACAAATATTGATACCAGATGTGACCATGACAACCCTCTTGCATGCCAGCCTACATAAACCATGACAAGAAAAAGGGATTGTGTACATATTTGCCATTGCTGTACTGGGGTCATTTTGAACCAAAGTACCTGCCCAATTATTCCATTCATTAGCTTGCAGGAAATTAACAATTGCCTGCTAATGAAGATGGATGCTTACTATTCCGTTTGACAGAAAATAAGATTCTCCTACTGGACAGAAAGATGGGATTCAGATGGTATTTGTGTGTGTGTTTTGAGAATCACCAAGCCTGATGCAGTGTCCTCAAACTTACCCTGAACTCTGCTCTTGATATTTGAGCTGATTAGTTTTCCTAGGTGTTTGATGTTGACTGATGCACCTGCGTGATAATAGTTTTCTGGATGAATATATATGTTGTGATCCAAGTGAAACGTGGGAAGACCCCCACATCACTAAAACTCTTTTTCCCCCTCCCTTCCCAGCCGTCCTTTATTACCTCAGCATGAATCACTTTTCTAAAAGCTACTAGTATGTCCTAGATTTATCAAGGGATATGTGGATATTTTATCATGCCAGCTGTTTAAAGTCTCCTACAACTCAACAAAGTGATCTGTGTCCTTCCTTTTATCATTGCTCAATCTTCCCAGTGTTCTGTAGAACAAAGGAAGGGGCAGCTGTTATAAAACAAAAGCGGTTTGAAACAGCACCCAGGTTTGAACAACCATTTTAAGAATAGCTGTTTTAGACAAGGGTTTCATTGCACGGCGTGTTATTGCCCCCCAGCCCTGACTCCGAGGGGTGCAAGATTCCAGGGGTTCTGGGCGCTTGCCCAGGGTTCACTTTTCTTGGAATGAGGGGCAGCAGGGACTGTGGTGTCTTTAGGATATAAGGTCTATTTACACATGTAATATAGATAACCTGAGCCTACGTTGGAGGGGCTTCCAGCATTAACACCCCAAGAGGGTCTTACTTCTCTGATAGCTACAGCCTTGGATTCCAGCAGAAATCAGGCATGGCCTTCTACAGCTCTCCCTGCCTTCTGCAGCTTCTACCAGCAAGTTGAAGGAAAGGGACTCACCTATTTTTCATCTGGTGCAAAGACACTTCCTTTGATACCTTAGTGGTCCATACTTAGAAGACCATTACCTCTTAGAGGGTCATCGTCTTGGCCCTCACAAAGCCTGCCAGTACATTACTCAAGCTTCTATGGGCAACTTTGGCCTGGGAGGAGTCATTCAAACCCCTCCAGCAGCACCTTTGCAGCCACACCAACCACCCCAAGGCCATCGTTGGGGAAATTTTCACCAGGCTATTTGTGCTGGTCCCGGGGGTAAGGTACCGTGAGTGTAGCAGAGTCCACACGAAGAGGGGCGAGGTCCGATGCACAGAGCCGGGCGGGGAACAGGATCGCTGGAACAGAAGGCTGAGCAGGTAACAGGAACGCCGGATGGTCGGGAACAGGAGGCCGAGCAGGGGACAGGAGTACTGGATAGTCAGGAACAGGAAGCCGAGCAGGGGACAGGTGTACCGGATAGTCAGGAACAGGCGGCCGAGCAGGGATCAAGAATACAGGAAGGTCCGTAGCCAACAACGACGTTGCTCCCGCAACCTGGGACCGGCCTGACTGGGCTTTTATCCTCTTCCAAGGTAAGGGGCGGTCCCGACCCCCAGGAGCCCCGCCTCCTCTGGCCTTAAGGCGAGCACTCCTCCTGGGGGCAACCAGTTCCCTTCGCCTCTCTGCCCTAAGCCTCTGCAGATCAGGAGAGGCCGAAGGGTTACTGGGCCCTGGAGGAGGCTCACCTGTGGCCACTGAGTCATCAAGCCCCTCTGGGGCCAGAAGGGCTTCACCTGGGACCAGCTCCTGATGCACTGCCACAGGTGCAGGCTCCTCAGCATCTAGGCCTTGCCCCAGTTCAGCCGGCCCTGGAGGCGGGGACTCCTGTGCAGGCTGGGATTCCTCTGTTTCATCCTCCGAATCGGAATCCCAGGCCATCACACCATCCCCCCTCCCAGGCCCCCCCCTCAACCGAGGGTCCGGACCCGGCTTGCCGGGGTACGTCGCATGGAACTCTCGGAGGCAGGCAGGTGCGTGGACGTTGGCCGCTGGTTCCCAGGAACGGTCCTCCGGTCCGTACCCCTTCCAGTCAATGAGATACTGCAGCTTTCCCCTGCGGTATCGGGAGTCCAGGATGCGTTCCACCTCGTACTCAGGCTCTCCCCGAACCAACACTGGCTGCGGTCGGGGACGGTTCGGGTGGAACTCGTCGGGTGGGGCCACCGGACTCAAAAGGGACCTGTGGAAGACCGGGTGAACCTTCAGGGTTGCGGGTAACCGGAGACGGAATGCCACAGGAGAGACTTGGTCTACGATAGGGAACGGGCCGGTGAAGCGGGCGTCCAACTTCCGCGAAGGTCGAGAGGGGTGGAGATGGCGAGTGGAGAGCCAAACCAGGTCACCGACGCGAAGTTCTGGCCCCACCTGGCGGTGGCGGTCGGCCTGGGCTTTGTACGCTTCCTTGGCCTGGTGCAGTTGCTCCACCAAAAGCTGTTGCTGGGACTGGAGCTCTTGAAGCCACTCCGTCACTGCCGGGACCGCGGATGCCGGCAGCACCTCTGGAAACAGCCGTGGATGATAACCATAACTGGCCTGGAACGGGGTCTGCTGGGTGGACGCATTCACCGCGTTGTTATAGGCGAACTCCGCCAATGCCAGGTGGCCGACCCAGTCATCCTGTTGGTAGCTGCAGTAACACCGGAGGTACTGCTCCAGCACCGCGTTCGCCCGTTCCGTCTGGCCATCGGTCTGTGGGTGGTAGGCTGACGAGAGGCAGACCTCTGTCCCGAGGGTCTGGTGTAATGCTCGCCAGAACCGGGATGTGAACTGAACTCCCCGGTCGGACACCACTCGCTCAGGTAGTCCATGCAGGCGGAAGACATGCTGAAGGTACAGCTGAGCAGTTTCCTTGGCTGTGGGTACAGATGGACAGGGAGCGCAGTGTACCATCTTGGTGAAATGGTCGGAGAAAACCAGAAGGCAGGTACAGCCACGAGACGAGGGTAAGTCCACTACAAAGTCCAACGAAACCGTGTGCCAAGGGCGCGGTGGAACTGGCAATGGCTGAAGTAGGCCGGGGGGTCGCCCGGTAGGACCCTTGGCGCGACGACAGACATCACAACCAGCAACGTAGCGAGCCACGTCAGCCTTCAGGTGGGGCCACCAAAATTCACGACTGACCAGATGGGTGGTCCGATACCGTCCAAAGTGCCCCGCTGCTGGGGCATCATGGGCCATCCGGAGAACCTCCAGCCGTAGTGGCCCTGGCGGGACGTACAGCCGACCGTGGTGCAGCAGAAGGCCCTGATGCAGGACCAGCCCCGGATACTGTGGGCTGGACCCTTCAGCCAGCTCCCGGAGACGATCCTGGGCCCAAGCGTCGACCCGCTGCTGTTCCCGCACCCGAACCTGCAGTGGCTGCGCCTCCTGGGTGGCCAGGAATGCAGCCGGAGGTAGGATCGTGGTGGGTTCTGCTTGCTGTACCGTGTCTGCGTTGTCTTCAGGTTTCCGGGACAGGGCATCCGCCTTCTGATTCTGAGAGCTAGGGATGTAGCGGATCCGAAACTGGAACCGGGAAAAGAACAACGCCCACCGGATCTGTCTTTGGTTCAGCTTGCGGGTGGTCTGGAGGTACTCCAGGTTCCGGTGGTCGGTTCTCACCTCCACCGGATGTCGTGCCCCCTCAAGATGATGGCGCCAGACCTCAAAGGCTACCTTGATGGCCAGTAGTTCCCGCTCCCACACAGTATAGTTACGCTCCGCTGGTAGGAGCTGGCGGGAATAGAAGGCACAGGGTAAGAGTGGCGCTTCAGGACCAATCTGTTGAGACAAGACGGCACCGAGAGCCGTACTGGAGGCGTCGGTCTCCACCAAAAGGGTCGAGAGGGGTCAGGATGTTGTAAGATTGGTGCCCTCTGGAAACAGGCCTTCAACCCCTGAAACGCCTCCTCTGCCTCCTTGTCCCAGGAAAACGGCGTCTTTGGGCGCAGTAGCCGGGTCAACGGGGTGGTGCGATGAGCATAATCAGCGATGAAGGTCCGGTAGTAATTGGCGAACCCCAGGAAACGTTGTAGGTCCTTGCGGTTCCGGGGTGCCGCCCATTCTTGAACCGCTGTCACCTTCCCCGGGTCCATTTGCACCCTATCCGGAGAGAGCCGGTGACCAAGGAAGTCCACAGTCCGCTGATGGAACTCGCACTTGCTGAGCTTTGCGTACAAACGGTGCTCACGCAAGCGTTGCAGCACGGTCCGGACATGTCCCTCATGGCGAGCCGGGTCACGGGAGTAAATCAGTATGTCATCCAAATACACCACCACGTACTTGTCTAACAAGTCCTGAAACATGTGGTTGATGTAGCGTTGGAACACAGCAGGCGCGTTGCACAAACCGAACGGCATAACCAAATATTCGAACTGCCCGTACCGGGTCCCAAACACTGTCTTCCACTCATCCCCGGCTCGGATCCGAATCAAGTTGTAGGCCCCCCGGAGGTCCAGCTTGGTGAACACCTGTGCCCCTTGCACCCGCTCCAGCAGCTCCGAGATAAGGGGCAAGGGGTACCGATCTGGGACGGTAATTTTGTTCAGGGCTCGGTAGTCATGGCAAGGGCGGAGTTCCCCACATTTCTTCTTAACGAAAAGCACTGGTGCCGCGGTAGGCGAGGTGGAAGGCCTAATGAACCCACGCTCCAGGTTCTTGCGCAAGAAGTCCTGCAAAGCCTCGCGCTCTGGCTCTGTTAGAGAATATAAGCGACTCACTGGTAAAGGCGCTCCGGGTTGGAGGTCTATGCCGCAGTCAAAAGGCCGATGCGGCGGCAGCTGGTCTGCCCCCCGTTCCTCGAACACGTCCTGGTAGTCCTGATACACGGCTGGGAGCGTGGGTGCTGCCTCCTCTGAGGGCGCGGCCGCCAGCGTCCCGGATTGAGCATGGGGACATGGGTCTGGGAAGTGCACGGTCCGTTTGACCCAGTCAATCTGAACGTTGTGGGCCTCCAGCCAGTCCATCCCGAGCACCAGGGGGAAGCGGGGCATAGAGGCAATGTCCAAAGTTCGCAACTCCCGGTGCTGCTGGAAACACAGGACCAGGGGCTGGGTCTCCTGAGTAACGGCACCTGAACACAGAAGTCGTCCGTCAATCGCTTCCACCTGGACCGGTACTGGCTTGTTCCGAAGTGGCACCTGATGATGGGCGGCAAAAGCAGCGTCCATATAGGAGCGGGTTGCCCCTGAATCTACCAAAGCATGGGTGTGGATCCAGGGCCCACCTGGAGGGTATAAACGCACCGAAACCATAAGATGTTACAAGCCCATTGGTGCAGACCCATTCTGCGCGGTTTGGGACCCCCGGTAGCTAGGGCCATCAGCTACTGGGGTTGGCGGTTTCCCTGCGGCTGGCGTTTCTCAGGGCAAGACCGAGCGAAGTGTCCACTTCCACCACAGTAAAGACAGAGATTTCCCTCCCGACGCCGCGCCTTCTCTGCGGGGGAAAGGCGTGGCCGCACTGCCCCGAGCTGCATAGGCTCCTCCGTTAAATCAGTTGTGACCATGGGGCTGCCGGAAAAAGCTGGTGCCGTGAACTGGAAGTGTCGGCGACCCCGGGCCTGACGACGATCCTCCAACCGGTCGTCTATTTGTAGACTCCGTTGAATGAGAGTGTCTAGCGTGGTGGGGCGTTCCATTGTGGCCAACTGATCCAGTACCTCGTCCGAAAGCCCTTCGAGATACTGGTCCCGCAGTGCCGAATCATTCCAGGTCAAGTCCTGTGCCAACAGCCGAAACTCCGTGGTATATGCGGCCACCGTGGACTTGCCCTGTTTCAAACGCCGAATCGCCCGGTTGGCTTGACTCCCTTTCTGGGGGTTGCCGAACGCGGCCTCCAAACGATTGCAAAACCCCGTATAGTCTGCCAGCAAGGGGGAGTCTTGCCTGAGTAGTGGCAACGCCCACTTGGCCGCCTGGTCCTTTAACAAACTAATCAAAAAGTGCACCTTGGTGCGGTCGTCAGGAAAGTTCCGGGCTCGCCCCTGGATATACAGCTTGGCCTGGGCCAGGAACATGGGAAAGCTGGCCGGGGCTCCATCAAATTTCTCAGGCAAAGCCACTGGGTACTTGCCAGGCGCCGGGGCGTCGGCCCCAGGAGCCGGTAGGGCTTCCAAGCGTTGCTGAAGTGCCACAACCGCGTCACTGAGCTGCTGCACGGTGTGAGTCAAGGCCTGGTTCTCCTGGGCCAAAGTCACCAGTGCAGCCGCCTGGTCAGCCATGGCCTCTGGCTCTTCCCGAACGCACCCCTACGAAGGGGGAGTGCGGGTGTGGCGGGAGCAAACTGTGCTGGTCCCGGGGGTAAGGTACCGTGAGTGTAGCAGAGTCCACACGAAGAGGGGCGAGGTCCGATGCAGAGAGCCGGGCGGGGAACAGGAACGCTGGAACAGAAGGCTGAGCAGGTAACAGGAACGCCGGATGGTCGGGAACAGGAAGCCGAGCAGGGGACAGGAGTACTGGATAGTCAGGAACAGGAAGCCGAGCAGGGGACAGGTGTACCGGATAGTCAGGAACAGGCGACCGAGCAGGGATCAAGAACACAGGAAGGTCCGTAGCCAACAACGACATTGCTCCCGCAACCTGGGACCGGCCTGACTGGGCTTTTATCCTCTTCTAAGGTCAGGGGCGGTCCCGACCCCCAGGAGCCCCGCCTCCTCTGGCCTTAAGGCGAGCACTCCTCCTGGGGGCAACCAGTTCCCTTCGCCTCTCTGCCCTAAGCCTCTGCAGATCAGGAGAGGCCGAAGGGTTACTGGGCCCTGGAGGAGGCTCACCTGTGGCCACTGAGTCATCAAGCCCCTCTGGGGCCAGAAGGGCTTCACCTGGGACCAGCTCCTGATGCATTGCCACAGGTGCAGGCTCCTCAGCATCTAGGCCTTGCCCCAGTTCAGCCGGCCCTGGAGGCGGGGACTCCTGTGCAGGCTGGGATTCCTCTGTTTCATCCTCCGAATCGGAATCCCAGGCCATCACACTATTAAGGTGGCCTCCTCTGTTCTGCTCGCTCCATGTTGAGGCCTTTCTAGGTACACAGACTGTTCTTTTTAAAATTTTATTTATAGTTTTCATTTATATACATTTCAATAGCTTAACAATAGTTGTAACATTTCAAACTTCAACTTCCTCCTCTTTCTGCAGTTCCTTAAATTTCTTTTTATCATTTCTTCCACATTCTAAATTAACTTATTCCATTATTCATCTATTTTGATTCTATATTCTTTTGAAACTGCAGGTTATTACAATAATCCTGACAATGTATTTATCTGTTTCATATTTGTTTGTAAATAGTCAACAGACCATTTCCATTCTTTTGTAAAAAAATTGTTATCTTGATTTTTATTCTTCTGGTAAGTTTCGTCATTTCTGCATAGTCCATGAGTTTTTGTATCCATTCTTCTCTCACTGGGACTTTTTCTTCTGACTGTTCTTGCCCAGTTGTTCCACCAGCAGATCCAGGGCTCCACTCCACTGGGCTCATCACCCCTCAGCCGTAACTCGTGGCCCTTCTGGTGATTCAGCCCAGCAGTGTGTCAATAGTGATATTCAGTTACAACCCTGACAGGGATGATTTGGTGTGCAGCGTATGATGAATGCCATCTTTTGTCCTGAGGAACAAAGTAAACATGAGAAACAGCTAGGCATGCCTGGGGGGCAAATACAGGGGATGCTTGGGTTGCGAACGTGATCTGTGCAGGGTGCACGTTCGCAACCCGCAACGTCCACAACCCGCAGCAGCGTGTCTGCGCACGCTTGGGTTGCAATTCAGTGCTTCTGCGCATGTGCAACCGCCCAAACCCGGAAGTAACCCATTCAAGTACTTCCGGGTTTTGGTGGTCCGCAGTCCGAAAAAACGCAACCTGAAGCATCTGCAACCCGAGGTATGACTGTATAACCTTTGTATGCTCGAGAACACCATTGTCCCACCTCCACGATGTGCTGTTCCTGCATACAGCATTCAGCCACAGACATGGTGGCCCTGAAGGAGTGAGTGCCAAAATGATTAGGTGCCAGAACCTTCCTTTCCAGGCACCTTTGCAGTACAGCCTGAAACTGATGTCAAGTAAGGGGTGAGGTTAAAAAGAAGAAGAAGAAAGTAGGAGGAAGAGACCTTTAGATACAATTTTCATGCTGTATACATGCTCCATGTGTTTTTGGCTGGACTCTGGATTATACATGCCAACACATTGTGTGAAACTGCAACATTTCTGACTCAAGAAGATCAGGAAGTACTAAAACTCTTAAAGTATCACCTCTTCCAAGGGACTGTCCAGTGCACTTTTGTAGACTGAAAGAGCTTGGAACAGCACCTGTGGTTATTTATGGATCGATATCTGATGTGTCTGCTCATCTGTTTTTTCAGCCCACCAACACAAAGAGTGATTTTGAAAGTGAGCAAAGGTCACACTGGAGAAATAACGTTTAGTGGTGGAAAAAGAAAATTCCATTTATGAATGAGTATTCTGCTTGTATTAATGGTATGGAGATATTGCTACAGTGGAAGCCACTAGATAATGCAAGAAGGCACACAACCATTTATTTACAGCAATAAGCATGTTTCTGTTGAAACAAACTTTGGTTGACAGCCAGTTTTTCCACGGTGAGAAAAGAGCAAGTCAACTTCCCTGTCTGCATCCCTTGTGGTCAGTTCAATGACACAAAGTGGTAGTGTCAGTTTTGCATTTTGTGGTACAGAAAGTATTGGTTTAAAGTGCAGAGATTTTTTCTATTCTAACTAATTCAAGAGGGTTCTGGAAGCTTCTCTGTGTGATACAAGCTGGTGCAAGCAGGAAGTTTCTAGCTAACAAGCAAGCAAGCAAGCTTCTATTCTACCTAGAAACAAGCAGAAGGATCCTGATGTTTTGGTTATTCCTTCAGAGAAGCTGAACAGCTGGTTCTGTTATCTCTTTCTTTCAAGGTCATACTGATTATAAGAACAGGCCAGAAGGAACCTGAGTTTCACTGTCTGTCTCTCTTTCCTTCTGGTGTGGTGTTCTGTACATATTGTGTTTAAGTGTTAAGTAAATTTAAGTCTGCTGCAACTGGATTTCTTACTGACTGTGCCGATCCTGAAGATGTATGGAATTGTGACTGTTATGCTCATTGGCCTTCAATAGTAAACTCTGTTGGATGAAGCTAATTGCCTCTGGTTTATTTTTTGGGAATCCTGCAAAGTGTTTATGTGTTTACTCTGCTAACTATACATTGGGGGCTGCTCTGGATCAATATGGAGCAGAATCAATGACAGGAGAAACTAAAAGAAACCAAAACTGATCTATTCACCCATCCCTATCCACCATCAATCTGGTGGGCCGACTTCTCCAACTGTGGGAAGTGTCTCAATGATGGCACTAAGTCTGTACATAACATCCTGTTTTTCTGGAGTGGCATCCTATTTTCCCTTTCTTGGGTGGCACCATCTTGGATACGAGCACCATTGTGGGAGGCACTTTCCCCACAAAAAACTAGAGTGAAGTTGGAGAGATTCCTGGAGAGTCCAGGAATGATGTTCAATGATGGGCCAAGAGCCATTCTCATGTGACCTTTGCTCATGAGGATGCACCATTGTCTACATCTGATGGGTGTCAGGTGGCGGAGGGGACAGCAGTGATTGGGGGGGGGTGGCGGCAAAGAATGACAGTCCGGTGGAAGAGCACGCAGAAGGCTCCAGCTGCAATCCCAGCCACCTCCTCCAAAAAAGTTCTCAGGTTTTAGGAATGGAAAATACTCGCCCCTGAGACTTTAGAGAGCCCCTGTCAGTCAGAGGAGATAGCACAGGGCAAGGTGGACCAGTGACCTGATACGGCACAAGGCAGTTTTATCTGTTCATGCAACACCTCTGCATGTCATCAACCCATGGCCAAAGGATGTAACCTCATCCGAAATGGATCAGAACAGAGATGCTTTCTGATCACTGTGAAAGTTTCCAGATCACAACTGCCCCATGGATTGAGCAATGGGAGAGAGCAGTTTGATTTAGACCTACTCAGTCCATTTATTTTTCCTACTGATCTGCATCGTGTTTACATGTTACTGCATGGTTTGATGCAGCATGATTGCAGAATATTTGAGAATAATAAGGAAAGAGACACCACTGTTCAAACCGTGATAATCCATTATAATGTATTTAAAGCAAGTGAGTAGAAGATTCTCAGATTCCCTCACTTCCTTCCCTTTCTATTTATGGAAAAGGAAATGAGGTGCAGCCCCAATTAGGTCTCACTTTACCGTCTGCACCCTTCCCATTCTCTGCAAAGCAGGTACGATGCCAAGATCATCATCGCAGGTATGCGTGCCAAGTATCTGCTGCAGCACAGATGATTACATCTTACAGATACGATTGTAAGTTGACAAGCACATTCCCCCTGGAGACAGGATAACTGAATATGCAAGCTAATGCGCTTATGATTCTTTCATGTGCAGAGCTGAAACAGATGTTCAGAGATCATCCTCTGGCACCGGGAAAGTGTCTGTGAAACCCTGGATGTGAGCTTTCTTGGCACATTCTTTTCAGATGGACTAGAGGGCTCTGTAAGCGATTAGTTGCTGTCAGTTTGCAAACACTTAATGACGTGTGCCCATGGCTTGCATACCAGGAAACTAATCAGGAAGCATAGACTGCTTCTTTGTGCTTAGGAGACAAGCATTTCCTTTTTATGGCCTAACTGGAATTTATTCCTCCTTGGACTTTGCAGGTTTTGCACTTTAGAAAGCCCATTAATAATAATTTGAACATCAATGCCACCTCAAGGAAAGTATTTTAAATGCATTGTGCAGTATTCTCAAGCACACTGGTTAGGGATGGGTGAAATCCACAGGGAGAATTTTCATTGGCAATTCTATTTTCCCCATGCCAAGCAACACATTTGCATGGAAAAGACCCACTGGAAGTTCAACATTCACCTGATTCTGCATATACTCCAGTTGCCCCCTGCTTTCCAAATTAAGCCCTAGTTCAGGGGTCTGAGTCAGCACCCATAGTACTAGGGGGGGGCAGTTCTCCGATGGGGATGTCAATGCCTCCCTCCTTGGCCATTGGATCAGTCATGCGAGCAGAGAGGAGTCAATAATCCTGAGCATGGATCATCTGGGGCGGGGGGGGGGGGCTGTGTATCTGTCCTGTGGGTGCCTTTCTCTGCGTGGGCTGCACGAGTATTGTCTCAGTAGCCACACTGCCTCTCCCATCATGTTGGTCTCTGAATGTATTCATTTATTAGTGAATTTATATCATTTTTAAAAGATGGTTGGACAGTGTTCTCGAAGCTACCAGCATGAGTTTGACTAAACTGCGGGAGGCAGTGGAAGACAGAAGTGCCTGGCGTGCTCTGGTCCAGGGGGTCACAAAGAGGCGGACACGACTAAACAACAACATCATTTTTAAATAGAAAAAAGCTTTCTTATGTCATTGTACAGTAATATATAAGTTAAGGAAATTTATAACAATACATAAAACATCATAACTGAAAAAATGGGCAACAACAAAACAGGTAATAGACAGCAATAGCTAGTGATACTACTGAAGCAGCACTCACCCCAGTAAAATAGTAAAATAACAGTATAAACAAGGGTAGAACAACACCAAAACTATCAAGGCCTAAGTGCAATCCTGAAATTTCAGGAAGGCAACAGCAGAGAGTTTTCAAGAACATCTTAAAACTTACAGTGATGCAGCATTTCAAACTGAAGGACCAACCGCATCTGCTATTGAGTCCCCGAAGCACAGATTCACACAAAGCGGCAAAACATCCTTGCAGGTTATTAACAGGATTCTATTTGAAGTGCATATGCAAAGCAAAGGTACAGGGCGATAAGTACGCAACCTGCACACCCAGTCAGGGTGTGCCCCCTTTATATAGATTTGCAGAATAGAATACCACCTGATCTCTTGTAAGTCACCTGATTTCTTGTAAACCACCTGATTTCTGGGAAATCGAAACTTATAATAAGTTCCTATTACCATGTAAGGTCTTGGTCTTCCCTCCCTCCTTCCTGCAACCTCCCTCATCCTGGTATTACAATAAATTCTTGTTCCTTATCTCTCTCTGCCCAAGCTAGACATTCCAACGAGAGGCCCATTTGCACTGTCCTTCTGGTTGGTGTAGAAACCTCCCCTTTTGGGATAATAATAGAACAATTATATTGTAATATGCCCCTTCAAAACGAAAATGGGGGAGGACCCTCGTACCTACAGGACCGCCTCTCCTGGTAGGCCCCATGGAGGACCTCAAGGTCCATAAATAACAGCACATTGGAGGTCCTGAGCCGCAAGGTGGATAGATTGGTCTCAACTAGGGCCAGGGCCTTTTCAGTACTGGCCCCGACTTGGTGGAACGCTCTGTCACAAGAGACCAGAGCCCTGCGGGATTTGACCTCTTTCCGCAGGGCCTGCAAGACGGAGCTGTTCTGCCTGGCCTTCAGCTTAGACTCACTCTGACCCCTTATATGGGATTTGGTATATAAATTGTCCCTTGGCTTTTTTGCTGGCCCATGTAGGACCAGCATGGATAGCTGGCTTGGGTGAATATCTGATGTTTCCTCCCTTTATGGTCTTGATTTATGGGCTAAATGAGGCTGCATTTTAAGCTGTATTTTAAGCCATATTTTAATTAGGTAACTGTTTGTTTGTTGTTTTTTTCTATTATGTTTTATTGTAATTCATATTTGGTGTTAGCCGCCCTGAGCCCAGCCCTGGTCAGGGAGGGCGGGGTATAAAATAATAATAATAATAATAATAATAATAATAATAATAATAATAATAATAATAATTGATATTGGGGTGCCATCAATGGAGAGGGGTAGTGCAGGATGAGAGAATTGGAAAAGTACTTGTGCAGAAGCCCCCCTCTCAATATCACTCATTTGCTACTCTTATTATTTATTTAATTAATTTATATCCTAGCTTTTCTCCAAGGAACTCAAGGTGTTGTCCTTCCTTCTCCATTTATTCTCACAATGACCCTGTGAGGACAGCTGGGCTGAGAGACAGGGACTGGCCCAAGGCTACAAAGTGAGCTTTGTGGCTGAGGGGAGTTTCAGACCAGGGCCTCCCATGCCCTGGTTCAGTTCTCAAACCATTGCCCCACTCTGGCTCTCACTGGTGACTCTTGCAGTCAGGATCTTCACTCCTGACTGTGCCAGTGTCTTTCATGTCTCTTTCTGAAAAGAACTTTCCAGAATGTCTTTCCACATGGATCTCCAGGAGGTACATAGGCAAGGATGTCACTGTTGGGCACATGCATGGAAGCAAAATGGAAAGGCTACCAGTTTCCAGTGTGAATCCAGCTGTTTTTGTTTAACACTGACACCTTTCTGCCCAGAGTTCCTGAACTTTTGTAAGTTGCTTGGCAATATGTTACCTAACATGAAGAACTATGGAGATTTCTGAAACATTAAGCAGTTTATAGATGCTTTTACATAAATAAATACCTAGCAGGGACAACTGTGGAAAGTTGCATTTGTTACTCTGTTGTTTCCTATGCAACTTCCAGAGACATCTTTCTGACTCCGTGTCATGCAGTTCCTTGGATCTGTTTCTGATGTGTTTACTGAATGCAAGTAACATCCTCCTGTGGACCGAATGGCCAATATAGGGCAAATTTAGCTATCTGAATGAAAGATAAAATCTAAATGCCATTGAAGCAGCTATTGCTGTCATTTGTTTCCACAAATTAATCAGCATGTAGCAGCTCAATCCTCAAACTGGCTAAGTGCTTAGCATAGGATGGAAGTGCACAAGTTGACAGGACAACAACAGAATATGACACTGTGACTATCAAAACAAGCCCAAGGAACTGCGCCTGCCATGGTAAAAAGGTAATATATTACGGTACATAGCTGACCATGTGTTACCCTTTCATAGCACCCTGATCTATTGTGGCACCCAGTTGCTGCCTGAGGGAACCACTTCATGTTGTCTGCGGACACTTGGACACTGTCTTTGCCCAGAGCTGCAGTATCAGCTAAGTTTTAATATAACTTCCTTTATGTGTAAATAGGTTTAAGATGTGTGCCTGAAACTAGCCATGATACAGAGACATAATAAGCTTGAGGGAGCCACACATACTGAACTGTGGAACTTATCATTATCACAACATTAGTCCCTTATTAATTGTCCCCTGCTGTTGTGCTTGGATGGAGATCAGCTCCACTTAGAGACGGGCAGCCAGACAGCGCTGAGGGGAAAGTGTTTGTGGCCGTGCACCACATATGTGAATCATGACATTAAACAGATGGCCCATTCACTCCTCAGTGAAAGTCCCCTGGGGGCTATAAGAGAGAAAGGAGATTTCCTATGCAACATAACAATTTGGACATCATAGGGTATAGAGTTACAAGGTTTTCTTTATTCCCCACCTGAAACTCTTAAAGGGCAACACCAGGGAATTCCATCTGATCTTTGGATACTAATCTTGTTTTATGCCATTTTGATCAGTCTGTTAAGAACTAGCAGTCCGCACAGGGGAGTATACATATAAGTGCACACTTAGCGACAGATGGACGGTCGCTTTTTGGTGACCTGAATACACTTGGAGCCCACAAATCTTCCCTGTCTGGAGAAATCCTTGCACAGCAAGATCTCAGGAAGCAGGAATACTTCAGCTCCACACAAGGCATGTTGGCAGGCAGACACAGCCTGGTGTGGAGTTGGCAAAGGGAGCCACTACCAGCCATACAGAGGGGAAATCAAAGCAATATTGTTTGGAATCTGTTGAATATCTCTCTACTTCAAGGCTACTCATTGGCCTTCAAAATCTGTGGGCACAATCCATTCCCCTGTGCAAGCCCCAGTTGAGGTAAATGAGAGCTTCATGAGTGCTCTTAAGCATCTCCTCATGGCAAGGACACTTGCATAGGTGAGTCTCTCAGTGCGTTTGGCTTGATGGAGCTGAATGAATATAGGAGTTCCACAACTCAAAATGCAAAGAAAATAATTGAGTAAGTCCATCACTAAGATGGTGCATTCTTTTCTCCATTCTTTCTCTGGGATGAAGTCAAACTGCTGTGTTAGCAGAGCCAAGGTGGCTTCCCCGGGGGGGCAAACCTGGGCATTATGTGCGGAGGTCCTGGGCTGCCCAGACAACAAGACAGTTGTTCATCAAAATACTTTATTGTAGCTATAGACTACTGTCTTTTACTCAAATAAAGCCAATCGATTCACTTAAGAGACTTTATAAACTGCCCAAAATCTTCCTTTCTGAACATACTGATAAGCAATGCCAGAGAAATTCACACATTGGTCAGTGAGGAGAACTTGGTTGGTTTTCATTTTCATAGAAAAGTTTCAAGAATCACTTAGTGGGTGCTCAGTCAGAGTTTCCACTCTATGAAAGCCATAGAATAAGGAGACATCAAGCGATGTGCTTGCAAATCATTCCATAGGACCATCCTTTCTAGACACTTCCTTTCCGAAGCCAGGAAGGGGGTTCTGTTCTGTAGGTGGAATTATCTTCCTCAGTGGCTTTGACTGCAAACAGCAGTCTCTCTATAGAGAGAGGTCTGAAAGGCGTTTCTCACTTTTTTCATAGCAACAATAATGATGTGGGGATAAATGTTGGGGATTAACCACCATCTGGAGGGACGGCTAATGGCTCACAGAGCAGCTGAGAATCATTAACTCCAACTACTCATTAATCGCCAGAAAATATCCTGTGCCAATGCCCTTATTATTGGCACATGCTAAAAGCAGGGGAAAGATTGTGAAGTAAATATATGGATCTGATTCATAAAAGGGGTGTCCTCTCCCTCACAGTGTAGCCTGAGGAGAAAGGGAGAAAGTCACTGTTGTTGAGGGTGGGAAAGCGATCTTTTTCTCAGCCTCGGAAAAGATCCACGTCTTGTGGGAACTGGAATTTGGGCCCCACGAGACACCAGGTGAGCGGTGGGGAAACAGATCTCTGTAACGTCTTTCCCCACCAATCCTTTGGAGGAATGGGACACAGTGGAGACTGTCATAGCTTTAAGAAATATGGTTTATTCACCTATTTACACCTCTCATGGGGGTGGGGTCCAGATCTTACAGTATGGTCATTTCAAGATGAGCTTGTACCCCATAGCAGTGCAGCCCTGGAATCCAAGGAATCTCTCCCAGCCAGCAAACAGCCAGCCTGCCCAAGATGGATACCGGTCTTTTTTCCTCCCCCTCCTTCTTCCCAGCAACCCTTGCTAAAGATTCCCTTTTCCTGTCACCTGACACCCATTTACTCTGGCAACTTGCCAAACCCCCTTATTTTAAGCTACTTGTGTTTTAACATATTTGCAATGTTTCTTTTAAATAATCTACAAACATTTTCCAATCCTCCTTAAACTCTTCCTCATCTTGATCTCTAATTTTAAGTTAAACTTGCAAATTCAGCATATTTCATCTGTTTTAGCTGCCACTTGTCTTTTGTACGTACAAAGTAATGGGCTGATCTCAAGTGTCTGCTGCCTCCCTCCCTTTGCACGAGTTGACTTTATTTATTTATTTATTAACGCAAATTTCATACTGCTTAACTGTAAATAAAACATCTCAGCGGTTCACAAAGACTATAAACCATACATGAAGAATTGCATAAAATATGTTCTAATGTGCCCTCACAACAATTCAGTTATGCTTCAGGGTTTTCAATGATTTAAATTCAAATTATGAAAGCTCTGAGCAGGCTATACAACATCATAAAACTAAGCAGGCATAAAAGACACAGTTGCCACCTAAATTGGAAGGAATTATATACGTAAGGCAATGAGGGAAGCTGTGAGTGTGTCTCTGCATTCCCACACACGGAAACACATGCATGCATGCTCCAGCAACCTAAGCCTGAGTCTTGCACTGTTTGCAGCTGCTTTTAAATTACCTTTAAAGGCTACATGCTACTGCTTCGTTCCACTATGCTTGAGATACTAAAGTAATCAGGATAGTCACTTGATCTTGTGAGATGTTGGCATTCAAAATGCACATGCAAAGGGTTAATGGCAAGAGCTGTAGAATTCTGCTGGTGTTGCACAGTCAGTGGCAGTTATGGTGGCAGTTGGTACAGTTATGGCAGTTTGGGAACAGACTTAATGGTCAGAGTAGCAGGTACATGTTATGCTGTGCTGCTGTCTGCCTCAGAGTTAATTAGTCTGTAACAGTTTAATCTATGTAAGACGCTATAGCAGCTTAAGTAAATATGCATTGCATATTTAATCTGCAACTGCAAGCACACAAAGCAAAAATTAGATGTTGCTTTAAACTTTAAAAGTGAGTGTGAACTAATCCAAGGGTCAAACGACCCAGGGCTGCCTCCCACATACTCTGCAAATGGGAACTAGAGCCTCATTCCCACAGATCTCAATCTGGGTTTTCACCAGAAAGGCCCCTGGTTGGGGCCACCGACTGAAAAGCCAATGCCATTGCTGGTGTAAGTGATGAAAGCTGTACAAAGGGAAGCCAGTTTACCACCTTGGGGGGTTGACAGTGTTAAGATTTATCTGTCAATTATTTACACAGTAGGCAAGACCAACACAAGCCTGGAAGCTGAGAATTCCGAAATAGTAGTTCAGAGCCGGGTCCTACAATTAGAGCAGTAGCCTAGCCAAGAGTGTCCTGGGAATGCTGGGGTTCAGGCACCAGAGCTGGATTTGCAAATGAAAAGAGCAAATGTGCAAGTCATAAAGCTAAATAGAGAAGCTCTGCAAGCTATTAGACCACTAAGTGGAGTAAAAAACCAGTGTTCCTGGTTGCTGCTTCCAAGCCCAGGCTGGGCTCGCTTTGCTTTGAAAGCCTGATTGGATAAAGTATTTTTATTAACTTCACATTTTGCTGCTCATTTTCTTCCTCCTTCTTTTCATATTGCTGGCTCAGGAAGACTCTGCTCCTGAAATGGATGGTTATTGGCCGTGGCAGGTTGCAACACCCCTGCAGGCACCCACAGACAAATCCCAGAGCGCAGACCACAAAACCAGAGGAGCTTCATCGGCTGCTGGTGTTGGGAAATTGCACAAGCAACGCTTTGTCTTTATCCTCTGCCATATGCATCTTGTCCTTTCCGCAACTGGTATATGGACCCCTAAGCAGAAAGCAAAACTGGGACCTTACAACCACTTCACCCACAATGCTTTTCAGCTTGCATAGCAAAGAGGACTTATGGGCTTTTCTGAATGATTTGCCTACTGACCATCCATCCTGATTTTGCCAGGACTGATTGGTCTTTGTTGAGCATTTGTTCTGATTGGTTTGCAGAAAGATATGACAATGAACATCCATCCTGATTTGCTTGTGTGGCATTTATACCACTTCCTGTTAACCATTTGTCTACCCCCACACTTTTCAGGTCATCTCCACATCACTTTCCTAAACACAAAATGCCTGTTTTTGTTTTAAAGTGGATTTGTTGTACTAATGCAATGGAGTGTTTTAATCCACTTCAACTGCGCAAGCCCAAATTTCCAGTATGTACTTGAATTCCTCCTGCAAAATAGGTATAGTCTGGAGGTAAGTAACACGTGTTTGTAAACAGTCATGTTTATGCGTCACTTGTGTGTAGGGCATAAACATGATTGCTTGGGAGCGCAGCCACATTTTTAGCCTTGCCCTAACACCATTTCTCCTTCAACAATCGCCTACAGAGGCCCATCAACAGCAGTGCCTACGGCAGGAGCAGACCCCAAGAGCCCCTTCCCTTCCCACAGTTTCCAGCAGCTAATATTTAGCAGCATACTGCCTCTGACCATGGAGACAGAATGGAGCCGATGTTTTCAGATTTACCGCTTTAAGATGTCAAAACGGTGTGGTATTTTAGACAGGTCTGAAAACATTAAGAAAAAGCAATGAATGTGCTTATAGAATGAGCAGCAGTTGATCTCATCTTCTATTGCTGTAGTTTTCTAACTTTGGGGGGGAAAGCCATGGTGGTAATAATAATAATAATAATAATAATAATAATAATACTTTCCCCAGCCACTCTGGGAGGCTTCCAACAGGAGATTAAAAATGCATTAAATCATCAGTCATTAAAAAACTTTCCTAAACAGGGCTGCCTTCAGATGTCTTCTAAACGTCAGATAGTTGTTTGTTTCTTTGACATCTGATGGAAGGGTGGGAGCCACTACCAAGAAGGCCCTCTGCCTGGTTCCCTATAACTTCGCTTCTCAGTGCTGGACCTCAGTGTCTGGGCAGAACGATGGAGGTGGAGATGCTCCTTCAGGTATACTGGGCTGAGGCCTTTTAGGGCTCATCATTTGTCAGGTGCTTTCAGATGCTCAGTATCCCTGTGTGGTTACAACAACCCTGTAAAGTTGTTGAAGGCCAGAGCTATACGTTCCCCATATTGCAGCTGTAGGGACTTCTGAGGCTGAGATGGGTCTTGGCTAAAGACACCGAATGACAGCATAATGACTGTTTAGGAAAGTTGTTTAATGACTGATGATTTAATGCATTTTTAATCTCCTGTTGGAATCCTCCCGGAGTGGCTGGGGAAAGTATTATTATTATTATTATTATTATTATTATTATTATTATTATTACCACCAGGGCAGAGACTGGAACGGGGGACCCCCAAGGTATGTAGCTCAGACCCTCCAAGGGTCCCTATTTTCCAGGGACATCCCTGATTTAGAGAAGCTGTCCCAGTTTCTGATTTGATCCCAGAATGTCCCACTTTTCCTTAAAAAGGTAAAGGGACCCCTGACCATTAGGTCCAGTCGTGACTGACTCTGGGGTTGTGGTGCTCATCTCGCTTTATTGGCCAAGGGAGCTGGCGTACAGCTTCCGGGTCATGTGGCCAGCAGGACTAAGCTGCACGGAAACGCCGTTTACCTTCCCGCCGGAGCGGTACCTATTTATCTACTTGCACTTCATGCTTTCGAACTGCTAGGTTGGCAGGAGCAGGGACCGAGCAACGGGAGCTCACCCCGTCGCGGGGATTCAAACCGCCGACCTTCTGATCGGCAAGTCCTAGGCTCTGTGGTTTAACCCACAGCGCCACCCATGTCCCACTTTTCCTTAGGATGTCCCTATTTTCATGGAGTTATCCAACCTCCGAGCTGTCTGAAGGCAATTCTATATAGGGAAGTTTTTTTAATGTTTTATTTTTTATTATGTTTTTAGTATATGTTGGAAGCTGCCCAGAGTGGCTGGGAGAACCCAGTAAGATGTGTAAAGTATAAAGAGTAAAATGATCATTATGGAATGGGACGTCCCTATTTTCATTGGAGAAATGTTGGAGGGTATGCTAGCACACAGCACAATCCACAATCCTGGCCAGGCCTACTCAGAAGTTAATCCTTTTGAATACAATAAGGCTTGCTGCTAGGTAAATGGGGTCAGGACTGCAGCCTTTGCCTGTTCACTCCACAACTTGTTTTTATTTAGTTTTGCATTTATATCCCACTATTCCTCCAAGGTGTACAAAGCTCCCCCCTTTTTAGTCCCACAACAACCCTGTGAGGTTGTTTAGGCTTTGTGGAAAAGTAAGTTTGCTTGTCTTCAGCTAAATAGCCTAAGGTTATTTATAGGTAATTGAAGGTTATTCATAGGAAGCTGCCTTGGACAGAGTCAGTGTGTTGACCTATCTACCTCAGCAGCAGCAGCAGCAGCAGCTCTCTAGGATTCAGATGGGGGGGGCAGCGCCACCTGGAGATGCCTCCAGGACTGAACATCAGCATGTAAAGCAGATGGTCTAATCCTGTGCTATGGACAACCTTAGGCTTGGGAGTCTTCTTCTGCACTTAAAGGTTGTGGGGATGGTCTCTCTTTAGAAATGTTGGAAGAAGAATGATCTGAAATACAGACGTGAACCTGAAGAGAGAAGATGCAGCAAAGCTGCAGACAGAGCAGCAGGTGCACCAAAGTTCTGAAGAAGCATCACCCCTCAGGAGGGGCAAGGTGGGTGGGTTGCCGTGGTAACAATGTCTTGCCCTCCCTTGTGACATCTCTCCCTTAAAAGTCACCAACTGCAGGTGTCCCTTGTGGGTTAGTGAGGAGAGGTCAGGAGAGAGCAGTGTGGTTGGAGTTGGTGGGAAGAGGTTCAGGAGAGGCTTTTGATTCATTGGTATTTTCTAATTTGATCATTTTCCATTTTGATTTGCTGCCCCACTAGCTAACAGTTTCAGGTTAAGAACGGACATCCAGAACCAATTAAGTTCGTAACCAGAGGTACCACTGTATATTGGAGGGGGGACTTTTTCTGGACAGCCTACTGTTCATACTGTGAGTAGAATTCCTTCTCTTAGTCTCCTGGGGGGGGTGTCCTTGGGTCCCCTGCGCAGCCTTGGCTCTCTTGAAATCGTCTCAGCCAGTCACTCCCCTTCAAAAGAGCTCAGCTTCTCCACATTCTTTCCCTACCTTCCCATTTTCTTTCCATCTCATCATTTACATTTATTGTTACATTCATAGCCCCCTTTCCTCCCAGGAGCTCACAACCACCCTGCGAAGTAGCCTAGGCTGAGAAAAGAGACTGGCCCAAGGTCAACCAGTGAGCTTCATGGCTGAGTGGGGATTTGAACCCTGGTCTCCCAGGTCCTCCTAGTGCAGCCCTCTAACCACCACACCTCTCCCTGCCTCCATTTTCCATCTTTCCAATAGGCATTCTCTCCCCTTCCTGGGGGTCTCTCTGGCTCTAAGCAAGACTCCACTACCTTCCTCTTTCAGTTGCCCAACATTTTCTGCTCCTCTTCTGGGACACCTTGATGCTTGGAGAACCCTCCTAGGGGTCTCCTCCCTCTCCAGACAGGCTGTCCTAAGAAGACGAGGCAGAGCAGCCCTTTAAATGCAGGCAATGCTTCTCTTTTCTTTGGGGTGGAGTGTTGGATATAGCATAGCAGGAAAAGTGGTTTCACTCCAGAGGCCTGTTTAGTCCAGTGGCCAACCAGATGTCTCTAGGAAGCCCACAAGTCATAGCCGACTCCTGGGGCTTCTCCTCTCACAGGTGGCTTCAGTGGTAGACTGCGTCTGAACCTGGAAGTTCTATATGGCCATTTCTGATTATAACCATAGATACTCTCCTCCTCTGTGAATAGATGTGACCCCCTTTCTAAATTTGCAAGCCTGTAGGCCTCACCGCATCTTGTGACTGCCAATTTCACATACCAATTAAAAATTATGTGACGAAGTCCCCATCAATGTTAATGAATTATCCAAAGCTCTAGTATTAGATGGAGGGGGGGGTGAAACCTCTCCCTTCTACCTATTGATTGTATTTATTTGTTTCATAAAATTTACACAGCTGGATTGTACAAAAAACCCTCAAAGCAGTTTACAAAAAGATAAAGCAATTTTAAAATGCTATACTTTAAAACATACAGAAGTTAAAATACTAAAATAGATTAAAATTACTTCGACTTTCTAAGCATCTTGGTAGGCTTGTCTGAACCAGAATGTCTTAAGGCGGTGCCAGCAAGAGTCCAGGGAAGGAGCCGGACTGATCTCAACAGGCAGGAAGTTCCAAAGTGCAGGTGACAAGGCAGGGATGATGGGGCACCTGTAGCAGCACCAACTCGGCTGGTGGAGGCAGCTGCATGGGCACAGGTCCGCGCTCTGTGCTGAAGCATTCTGCTCTAACTGCAGCTCCAGGTCAAGCCCAAGGGAAGGCCAACACATTCAGCACGTGGCAGGAATCCAGTCTGGAAGCAGCCAGGGCAGGACTGGGGGTGGCCAGGCTCTTTGGGTCCTGGCATGGCCGTAGCTGTCAGACCCGTAGCAGCTGGTACCTCCTTTCTCTCCAAGCCCTTTGAGCTCTGGCCTGCCTCTTTCCAGCTCTTGGGACGCCCTTCAGTTCACTTAACTGCAGAGATATGGAAGGAGTTGGTCAGGATGGGCCTGCTATGATCTATTAGGCTAAACGTATTTCTGTTCTGTCTATTCTGCTGTGATTCCCCCTCTTCGTTAGACACCCCGCCTCACACACACAAGCACACCCCACAAATTTTGGTTATAGGCTTCTGACTGGTTTTCTCTGCCCTCCTCATCTCTTCTATGCTCAAGTAATTGAGAAGGAGCAACAGAGTGGTCCCGCTCCAAGGCGAGGAGCAGCTTGTGGCACCAGGTGAGCAAATGCCCCTCATTTTTTGGATAGAGAAGGGCAGCAATAGGCTAGGATGGCAGCTCAGAGTACAGGATCTGGAGTGGGGGGCGGCAGTTAGTAAAAAGATCAGAAGAGCCAGACTGCTGGATCCAACCCAAGGTCCATCTGGTGCAGTGGCCCTCCAGTTTTGTGGGGTCCAGTGAGGATGCACTTGACTGAAAGAGGCGAGAAGACATTTATGGAGGAAGGAGGTGGCAGAGGCAGCTGAGAGGACAGGGCTGGGGGACGGTTGTCGGCTACAGGGCCACCTTCCCTTGTGAGCCACATTCTGGGGGCCGCAGGCCAGGACTGGCACCCAAGGCCTGGGGTGTCCCACGAGGGTTGCCATATTTCAAAAAGTCAAAAGTTGTTGTTGTTTTTTTAGCAAAACCCCATAGTTGTAGGACTTTTTTTTTTTTAATGAAAAGGCCAATGGCAGCCTTTGATAAGAGTAGAAGCAGGGAAATCAAGGGGAAGACTCTTGGAATAGTCTTGCAAGAGACTCACCTGTCTCCATGTCCTTCTCTTGTTGCAGTTGTGCCACAGATCTTCCAAGTCTCCCCAGCACCTGAGGCGAGTATTGGAGAAAAAAAGAGTAGGGACTGGATCCCTCAGACCTGCCCCCTGCTGCTCGAGGTCTTTGCCCCCAGTTCTGCAGTCTCTAATGGGGAGAAGCCCTCTCACTTTGAACAGACAGCCTGACTTTGGCCATTTCAGCAACTGGAGCAAGAAAAGCTCATCTTGGTCCCGATAATAGGGACCTGTCTGGAGGCTGCACAGAGGGGCTTCCGGAGGATCTTGAAAGCAGCGGGCTGCTCAGTTGCTGAATTAATTAGCAGAGTAATTTCTCCTCCCTCGCTCATAACATGTCCATGACTTAAATCCATTTTTTCATCTTAAGAAATGGAAGTTTATTGCTCACAGAGGCGACTTTGGAGAGTTGCCAAGAAATGCACGGTGCTTTCCATCCAGTGCCCCTGCCCCCTCATTCCTTCCGGATTTGGGGCCAGGTGTTGGGCGAACTGTGGATGAGACTGCCGCTCCCAACCCTGGGGGAGTTGGGAGACTGATTACTCGGCCTCTAATTACCTGTGCAAACAGCTGCAACGGAATTCCAGCCTCCTCCATGGCACCAAATTGGTATTGTATTTGATGCAACCTGAAATCTGTTCTGCATAGTTAAGTTTGCACAACACCATCTTAAGACTGTTAGAAATGGCAGGCTGTGTGGGTTTCACTTTATTTGTAAGAAATCAATCTTTTAGTGTTGCAGTACCCATATTTTGGGACGCCTGCCTATTGATGCCACTTTAATAAGTGAAAGTTTACTCCAAGTATTTTTCTTTGGAGTTAAATCAATGAATGAGAGGAGAGAGCAAGGAAGAGTATGCTGTCTTTGCTCTGCCAGCACCACCGCCATCTTCTATGAATTGGAAGGACAACTTCTGCACCAGAGATCCTGGTCTTCCCACAAAGGCTCCCCATGCTACTCAGACCCTGGGAAATCAGGATTTTGCCTCGTGCCGTGGAGCGTATGGTGACAGGGCCAGAGCTAATACACTCATCCCCACCTCCCAGCCCAATTGTTTTAATAGGGTCAGCAGTAACTAACTCCACTCCTTCAGACATGGATTGGTTCTGTTTACCAATCTGAGCCACCTGGATTTTATGTGCTTCTCTCTAGCAGGGAAAGAAATGGAAGCCATCAGTGCAACGGTGGACTACAGAAATACTCTGTACCTGTTTTCAATTACTGTGCTATCAGCCATTTGTTATAATAGAGAAAAGGGGTTTTGCTTTACAAAGCTTCCTGCATAGAAGCCTGACTGAGGAAACCCAGCTTTCCTTGTCAAAGCTAAATTACTGTTCAAGATGACAGCAAGAAAAGCAAGACAAAAAAAGATTTAAAGTAGCTCTGTAGTATATGGGATATTGGCAGGTGTTAGGTTATTAAATACCAACTACGAATCCTGTAAGATCTTGTGGAATTCTAACGGAGGCCACGCAGAGTTTCCCCTTTTGGCCAAAGTGGAGATTTTTCTTTCTATTTTACATACATAAAAAATACTCCCCCCCCCCCGCTGCCTGTTTTTAGACTGGGCTTCCTTTTCTTCACCCCACTGATGCACCGGTCTGGGTTTGCATCTGTTTTCCTTTGCCTCTTTCTCGCTTCCTTCACCATTTACTTTTGTAAGCCCACTGATGTTTTCATTCAATTCCCCTGGGATTTCACCCTGCGTTTTACTGTTTTCAAAATCTCTCAAACTGTCCCAATCTTTGAGTTACCTTCCATCCCATAGCACTATCTGGGACCTGTTTCCAATTAGGTATGTTTTGTCTTGTTTACTGATTTTTTTCTTCTCCTATATGCAGCTACAGTTGCTTTTTCAGCTGGGCTGGAGCTGACAGAAGCCAGAGAAGGACACACTTTCCTTTCCATTGGTATTTTCTCAGGCCAACTGCTTATTTGTCTTTGCCCATGCAATAATGTCAGCAGCCACTTAGGATAATGGAATGTTTACTCTTGAATGCCTACAATTTTGGGGGTACATTGCACTTTTAATACTACTTCCCCAATCAAGTCACATTATCTACATTACAGGGAAGAAAATACAATTTCTTCATTTAGCCCTCACTTGCAGAATGTTTGGGACGGCTAGCGATGTAAGGATCTGTCAACTTCTCTCTGCTCTATCAGTTTCTCATTTTTTCAATTCAGTTCTCCACATTTCTGGAGCAATCTGTGATCTTAAAAAAAATCCTAATGAAACATTTTTAGCATTTTAGTTCAAATTTATCTGAATAAACAACATTTTGCATGCAGCTTTGATGATGATGATAATAATAATAATAATAATAATAATAATAATAATAATTTATTGGTATCCTGCCCATCTGGTTGGGTTTCCCCAACCACTCTGGGCAGCTTCCAACAAAGATTAAAAATACATTAAAATGTCACACATTAAAAACTTCCCTAAACAGGACTGCCTTCAGACTAATACATGAAGGAACGTCTCCACTCCATCATCCAGCCCACACATTGAGGTCCAGCTCTGAGGGCCTTCTGGCAGTTCTCTCATTGCAAGATGTGCAACCAGGCAGAGGGTTCAGTAGTGGTGCTCATCCCATCAGATGTCAAGGAGATAAACAACTACTGTATTTTAGAAGACCCTTCATCTGTCTTCTATAGGGAAGTTTTTAATGTTTGATGCTGTATTGTGTTTTTACTATTTTTTGTTGGGAGCTGCCCATAGTGACGGGGGCAACCCAGTCAGATGGGCGGGTACACATAGGGAATTCATTCCTACACAAAGTAGTGATGGCCATGAACCTTGATGGATTTTAAAGAGGATCAGGCGGAGGCTGTCAGGGGCAGCTACCTATGGAAACTGTCTGATCCCTTCCAGTGTGGGAGGTGGTGTGCTTCTGAAAGGGAATAAAAGTGGCAATCATGCTGCTGTGCTCAGGTCCTGCTTGTGGGCTCCCCAGGGGAACCAGGCTGGTCACTGTGAGGACAGGAGGCTGGACTAGATGGGGCCCCTGGCCTGACGCAGCAAGGCTCTTCTTCCATTATTATTTGTGTTATGTGCTGAAGTTCTCACCCTGGGCCAGCAGGGGGATACTGTAGATAGTTATGCAAATGAAGGATCGAAAGTGACGTTCAGTGATTGGATAGTTTTAGAAAGTTGCTACAGTAACGTTGTACTGTATAAGCAGGCTGACTGAGCCCTTCAGCTCAGTTCTGTTCTGGCCTCTGAATAAACAAGAGCTGTTTGAAGAATCGCTGTGTGGTCTGATATGTTCACCCACAACTTAACAATTTGCACATCGGTGCATATATATATATATATATATATATATATATATATATATATATATACTACAAAATACTGAAGAATGCGGATAACTGAATTTTAGATTGGGAAAATGAGAAACAGAAAACTATCCTACCTTTCCAGCAAAGAAATGCAGTGCAATCTATCAACACATTTGAATAACATAGTCCAATGGAGGTGAAATATACTCGGAGTCAAGTGTGGATTTCATGCTCTTTATTCAGATCATAGTAGCGAGGAATGAAAGTTTCCCCAAAAGATCTGCTTTATATACATTGTTTACACAATGGGCTGCATGTAATAGGCTAATTCTGGGATTCTTCTGTAGGCCAATCAGGTTGCGGATTCACTTCCACCTGGAGCTGGATTGGGTGGCTCCTGTGGACCAATCATACTGCTGCATTGTTCTAGGACCAATCAGACTTATGCATTCTGAATCCTATTGTTCTAGGACCAATCAGACTGCTGCATTTTGGATCCTCTTCAACTCAGTACATAACAGGAGGGCACAAGTCTTAAGCCTTTGTTTAGTGGAGTTAGGGCTTTGGAAAAGTTCTCACCTTGGCAGATCTGGTGTTTGCAATCACACAAAACCATTCTGTCACCCTCCTCAATTTCTCCTTTCAGTCGAGCCATGGCAGTAAAACATTGAGAACTCAAGGTACTCTGAACTTACGCTAGGGAGCATTGGGGGTTCCAAAGGCTTGTGAGTTTATTTAGTCCCCATATCTACTGCTCTGTCCCTCTCCCCTCTCCCTCATGCTTGAGTATTGTTGTTTACTCATTTAGTCATGTCCGACTCTTCGTGACCCCCTGGACCAGAGCACGCCAAGCACTTCTGTCTTCCACTGCCTCTCGCAGTTTGGTCAAACGCTTGAGTATTAGGACAGGATTAAAAGCAAACATGTTTTGGGGTGCCAGAGCCGTGAGCATAGCAATGCTCAGGACCTCCCATTGAATGCTGCCTCAGCAAAAGAGGAGAGCACAGGACATAGGACAATAGATGCGCCATCCCAGTAATCTCCCTCCCACTTTAAATTCAGGTTGCTGGAAGCATCTCTCCAGCCCAATACATTTTGGCATCTGAGGTGAACCACAAAATGGCACCCCCTCTCAGGAAGAAAGGCTGGGTGAAGATCTACATCAGGTACAAGGGAGGAATAAAGCTCTACATTGGGCTCTGCTGCCCCTGTGCATCCTGGGGCCCGAGGCTGTTGCCTCACCTTGTCCCATGGGTGGGCCACCCTGTGTACACACACACACCTTTTCTGGCAATACTCTTGTCATTGCATGTAGCTTAGATCAAGTTTCCCTGCTCTGCTTAGCAGCTGCTGCGGCTTTTCATGTCAGAATGTAAGGAAATAGTTAATGCAGAGTTTGGGGAGGTAGCAGCACCTTTTCACTAGGGGGCTGAACTCCAAAAGGAACTTCAAAATCATGCAAAAAGGCATTTCTAATCCTCATTTTCAATAATTAAACACACATTTATTTACATAAAGTAATGTCATGAAACATGTATTTTGAAAGCAAATGATTGCAGTTTAAAGGAACTTGGCATTTTAAATGTAACTAAATACAAAATCCTGCTGAGCATAAATCTCTGGAACAGGCTGACATTGTCTCCTGTCTCTGGTTGAAATAAAGTGGACAACAGCCGACCATGGAATGTAATAGGCTGTGTCAATCCCATCCAGAGCTCTGTTTACCCAGGCATTAACTGCGTTTGATTGAGGCAATTCTTTTTAAACGAACTTTTCCACCAGCCCTCACACCACTTGCAGTTCGTACAGTACCTTTCTTGGATTCCTTCTTTCTGCTTCCTCTGTGTATTTTCAACACAGTCTACTAGCAACATGCACACATCTTCCCATTCTTAGTAGCCTCAAATGATTCTAATTCTCAAAATCATTTTACAAGCTTTATTCTTTGATTTAAAAACTGTACTCCCTTTTCAGTGGTTGTTGGTTCTTTCCCATTCGGCTGGCCTGGTTTGTATCTTTCTTTTGGCAGTGTAATTCTAAGTCTTGTTAGGGGATGGAACTGTCATCCAAGACAACAGTGGTCAGCAGCAAGGAGTGACGACTACTTGGAAAATGTGCTTGTCGACTTAAAGCCTTTTGCAGAAGCTTGTTTAAATTCTTTGTTTTTTCTATTTTGCATGTCCTTCAGCATTTGGTATTGTGCGTCTCACCTAAACACCACTTTCTGAATATCTTAAACAGCAACAGACCCTGCACTGAGCTGTCTCCAGAGTCCCAAACAGAACTTCCCCTGCCAGTCAGTAGTGGCTGGGTTGGGAGGATGATTTACTTTTCAGTTGAAAAAACAAAGCTTTTCCTCATCTGCATCTACAAGAGAGTCCCCTGATCAGGCACAAATCACACAGCAGACAGTAAAACACCGGGCGCTGCTTGCCAATAAGAGAAATCATTCTTGCCCATGGGGCAGTGGCTTCCCTGTGGAACAACACCCAGTTTCTCACCACATCAGTCTGCACTGGCAGAGAATGCAGATCAGGTTGTTCACAGGTGGTACCTGTTCCCCAAACCGCACATACCCTGAGGAGGATTGCTAAAACCATGAGTCCTGTTTGCTGGAGGGGATGTGGGGCAGTGGTTATGGTCTTACCCTGTTTGTCAGTCTTTCTGGAAGAAAATATTTTATGGAATAGGCCAGTTTCCATCCCCCTTTTATCCTTATCTACTGGCTCAGAAATGGAGGTTTCCAGTACAGAGCTACCCAGCAGTCAGTACAGAGCAGCCAGACTCACGGTGGCAAAACATTGGAAGTCAGCTTCAGGTGACTTGCGAGGCTTCTAGTACGTCCAGATCTTGGCCATTATTTTAATGGAAAATTAACAAGCTACACCTGGATCCTATGCAATTTGAAAGTGCAAGATAATTTTTCTAAGGCTTGGCAACTGTTTACTGAATATATTAAAGTGAAGGAACATGATTGGCAGCCATCCTCTTCTCATAGATTCCTTTGGGGAAACATTCTTGAATCATATGCTTATGAAGGACAAATGCTTGGAGTTATAATGCTGTTTTTAGAATAGTACCACTCTCTTCTCTCTCCCTCTACTCTCCCTGACCTTTCTTTCTCTTTCTTGCTTTGATCTCTTTCTTCTTTATTGCTGCTTTTTGTGTATTAAAATTTTTAAATAAAACATTGTTTCTCTGATGGAATCATGTACCTGAAGCTGAGGACACAGAATACAGGCACAATACAGGGAAGGGGGTTTACCCCAGAGAAACAAAATGGAAGAAGGTGGGTTGAACCCTTTCCATTGAGAAATGTTCCCACTATCACCTTCTGCAGGCGAATGGAGCCACCACAATGCCAGTAAGGAAATTCAGAAAGATTGCCTAGTTGATAGTATGGAATGGCACCAGTACACCTTGGTTCTTGAATGGCTTAGTTGATGAACAAATCAGCTCCCAAATGCCGAAAAACCAAAAGTAAATGTTCCGGTTTCCAAACATTTTTTGGAAGCCGAACGTCCAACGCAGCTTCTGCTTGAGTGCAAGAAGCTCCTGCAGCTAATCAGAAGCCGCGCCATGGTTTTCGAATTGTTTCAGGAGTCGAATGGACTTCCAGAACAGATTAAGTTCGAGAACCAAGGTTCCACTGTATCCTGAGATGACCATTCTTCCCCTTCCACCAGGGTGGTCACCGGGCATTTCACCAGGGCGGTCAAGATGTTTCAGTACCAGGAGCCCAAAGCTAGCCATGGGTGTAAAGAAAGGTAAAGGGACCCCTGACAATTACACCATGGGTCTAGTGGGAAGCAATAACTGCTTATTACTTACAAGCTGATGCCATGACAAAACACCCTTGTGAGCAATATAATATAATAAAGGACACTGACAAACTGGAACGTGTCCAGAGGAGGGCAACCAAAATGGTCAAAGGCCTGGAAACGATGCCTTATGAGGAACGGCTAAGGGAGCTGGGCATGTTTAGCCTGGAGAAGAGGAGGTTAAGGGGTGATATGATAGCCATGTTCAAATATATAAAAGGATGTCACATAGAGGAGGGAGAAAGGTTGTTTTCTGCTGCTCCAGAGAAGCGGACACGGAGCAATGGATCCAAACTACAAGAAAGAAGATTCCACCTAAACATTAGGAAGAACTTCCTGACAGTAAGAGTTGTTCGACAGTGGAATTTGCTGCCAAGGAGTGTGGTGGACTCTCCTACTTTGGAGGTCTTTAAGCAGAGGCTTGACAACCATATGTCAGGAGTGCTCTGATGGTGTTTCCTGCTTGGCAGGGGGTTGGACTCGATGGCCCTTGTGGTCTCTTCCAACTCTATGATTCTATGATATAAATTTAATATCTTTGAATTTAATAAATTTAATAAATTATACCAAAGCTATGTGCACCAGGCACAGCATTTAGGGTGAGTTAATTCCCATCAATTCCAAAAGTTTGCATAAGGTTGTGGGTTTAACTGATAAGACTACCAGCCATGAAACCTGCATGCCAAAAGTTAAGTGGAAAATAATCAAAATCTAGCAAAGAGGCTAAAGAGGAGAAGTGAACCATTACTTGAGTTTTCAGGTGTTGGTCCAGATACTCAGGAGGAGAAGTCTCAAGAGACCCAACAACTGGGCCTGATTAGCTGGCATGCCTAGTAATATAAGCTTCATGAAAGCTTTTGCAGAGTGGGTTGAACCAGGTGGTTGTGATCCATGATATTATCCCATGATGAAGTATCTGCAAGTGAAATCCCACCTCCCAATATTTGCATGTTGCACAGAAGTAGGAAAAGTGGTGGCTACGCATGTGAGGCTACTGTGCATAGACACGCCCCCCCCGGACCCAACAACCTTTCTAATTACTGCTCTGCAGTGAATGTTTTTCTCGTAACATATAAAAGGCCACAATGGAATGTATTCCAGTGAGTGCAGGGGCCCAGAAAGAATGGGTTGCTTATATGCAGTGCTTTTCTTTCAGAAAAAACCGTGCTGGTGTTGTATACCATTGCATACCCCTCAGAAAAAAACACTGTTTATATTAAACATTCTGCCTGAAACTCTCAAATACTCATTTATCTTTCATTTGAACAACAGTAAAATTAGAATATTGGCAAAGGGGTGAGTGAAGTACTCATTTATAATTATCTCATCAATATGGAAAATTACACTTTCCCTGATGAAACCTCATTTTTGGTAGGGGGAAAATGTGATCACTTTTGGACTTTAAAAAGGACACAGGAGATCACAATGCTAAACCCTTGTGGTGCGCATAAGGCACACCAAAGAACTCCAGTTCAGAGATTTCAACTTCATGCTATGAAGTTCTGGCTCAGAGAGTATCTCAGATAAGAAGATGTTGAGTCCTGATTTGAAGCATTTTCACGTGAAGCGTAACCACTTCTGATTTTAAGGAATGTAAGGAAGGATCAGCTGCTGCTAACTTTGATTGCTTGCACATGGTACTGCTTACACAGCGACAAAACATTTTTCAAAAAAATCCCTGTCCTGTGGAGTTTACAATCAAAATATGCAAGGGATGTCACAGGAGAGGCAAGAGGCAAATAGCTGAGAAACAGTAATAATTGGTAGGACCATTTCAAGGGGTAGTGAGTTAAGCTAAAATCTTTGACAGAAAGGTGGGTTTTCAGGAGAGATTAGAAAGCAGAGAAAGTAGTGGGGGCTGGAGCCCCTTGGGACTGGTGGGGCGGGGGGAGGCAGGGAGCCCAATAGTAGGTAGTGCCAGATCCACGGACAGGCAGAGCCATCTAGTTACAGTTTTTGTCTTCACCCACCTCTGTGCTCAGGTCTACAAAGGTCATTGAGACCTGGGAAGAGGAAGCTGGCAAGCAGTGCCCCCCCCATTGGTTGCAAGCAGGAAAGCAGGCAGACAGAGGCTGGCTGAGGACACAGCAAGATGGGTGGGGCAGCACCCCATTTGCCCCAACGGCCCAGCCTCCTCGTAGGTGTTCAAGAGGACAGGTATAAGGGGACATGAGAGAACGAATGGGAGGAGACGCACTTAAAGGAAGCATGAGACACGGCCACAGTTGAGAGTCATAGCGCACGGGACCAGAAACGTTTACGAGCATAATGGATAACACGGTGAAGGGCATGTCTAGCATACTTACTCAAGAATGCATCTAATGAAACAGAACTAGATTTACTCAGAAATAAATATGCCTAAGACTCAGTCTACACAACATGAAGGTTTTTTGTTTGTCTTTAAACAGCACAGTTCTGATGTTTCCTTGTGTTGTTTATGCATCTTGATGAGGAACTCAATCTAACCTCATTTCCAGGGTTAGAATAGAAAACCCATCACATCCTCCATATATATATATATATATATATATATATATATATATATATATCCTCACATAGTTACAGTTGCTATCAACAGCATTCTGGAACGATTTTGTTGATTGAAGATGATAGCTGAAGATTCAGAGGGAAAATTAAAGTCAAGCACAAGTATATTTAAGCATAATTGCCTCAAAAACCAAAGAGGCAGTAATATTATCTGTGTTTTTGTTAGAAATGAAACTTTCCAGAATGCTGCCTCCAGCAGAAGGACTGCAAAAGTTGTCTCATTTCAAGTAGCATGTGGGCACGATCCAGCAAAGGTGAATTGCTTTTTAAATAGTTCATGCCAAGAACCCTTTGTCAGGTGTGGTTTAAAACTTAATGGCTCCCATAATAACCATTTGATTATTCCAGAATGTTATGGGCCCTGGAAATGTGGCTTGTGACCTGCTTGTGTCCCCCTGCTGGGAACAGGTGTGCACAGACAAAGCACAGTGAGGGGCTGCTTAAAAGCCCTCTTGCAAACAGCGTTGTGCTGCGCCGCTTCTTGCAGAGGCTGTGCCTGCCTTTCCTTCTTCCTGCCCCACACCCTGCCTTGTGACAGTCCTGGATCATGCAGGGGTGGATGGGTGACACAATGACTCCTGGCTAAAGCCCTAGCAGTATTCATATATTTACGTATGGACATATTAGGAGATCTAAAGAGTGCACAAGATTAAAAGTATAATAGACTAATAAACACTCATTGTAATAATACAATTGCAATTGAAATGGGCAGGAATTAAATAGATCAGATTCTGGAACTGACCATCAGCGAAGCCTGGGTACATAAGTTTGAAGGGGACACTGCAGTAGCATCAGTGAAGGTCCAGTGGGTAGGTGGCTCTTTATAAGGGGAATCTCAACAGATCAGTCTGTGCCCTTTGGTCACATGAATTGTACTGAACACCAGTAGCCTTTCCTGTGTCCATATGTACCTTAGTGGTCAGCTAGCTGAGACTTTGTAGTTTTCCTACCAAAAAAAGACTTGTACATTTTCTTGCTACGACTACCAGCAACTGGGCCTATACCAAGTCATTGATTTGATTTGGATGTAGCTATCTGATCAGAAAGGTTGCATGGCCTTCAGAGAAGCAGTTTCACAGAAGCAGCCCAGCTTTTCTCAGGAGACGCCTTTAATTGTACTTTGCCACAGCTGAGGCTGAGCAAAGCCATATGGAATAATTAGTCTGCACTAATTTCTTAGCTATGCTTATTGTTAAGGTTTAGTAGCTTCAGTTAGGAATATGTTACGCTTCATGCCAAATAAAGACAAATCACCGTTCTTGACAACATATGGTATCTCTAGTCCCTGGTGCCAACTCATAGCCATGTAGGATACAAGTACCGGTAATTATGGTGGAAGCTCCCTTTCTCTATTTCTCCAGAGCCATGATGACATTGCAGCTGGAATGGAATCCGGACCAAACATATGTACTTCAAACTGAGTTGAATCTTAAAAGGTAACGGGACCCCTGACAGTTACCGTATTTTTCGCTCCATAGGACGCACCTGACCAAAAGACGCACCAAGTTTTTAGAGCAGGAAAATAAGAAGAAAAAATCCAACTCAAATGTTGTACTAAACTATTTAAAACAGCAAAGTGGGTGGCTCCTATCCACTTTGCTGCTTTAAAGCGAGCCACAATATATAATGAAGAGAATGGAAAAAGGACAGACATTCCATTATAATGTAGCTGTTTTCATCATCACTGGGAAGTCAGTATTGGCAGCAGTCACAAAAATTAAAATTTGAGCATTTTACTGTTATTAATCAAGAATATTTATAGTCAGGGAGAGAAACCAGGGCTGTGCAAATGAGAAGTGCTTGGAGTATGGAGGAACAGCAAAGAGATCAAATGATTGCGCTCCAGTTCCTAAATCTCTGAAGTTTTCTCAAAACAGGCCTGGTTGTTTTGAAAGGAAGATTCAAAATGGAGTGACTGAGCAAAGAACAGAGGAGGAAAAGAGGGCAGATAAATAGCTTCCATTCAATACCAAGAGAACACAATGTTTTTGGTTTGGTATAGGTGGACTGTACTTGTAAGAATTTGTATAATGAATTATAGAGTTGGAGTGGAATATCAGAGCCTCTTTTCAGCAGTAAAGATTAGCTACTAGAAACATGGTCCACACACAAACACACAGGATGTCTGGTTATAGTTGCAGTTACAGATAGGTGGCCGTGTTGGTCTGCCATAGTCAAAATAAAAAAATTCCTTCCAGTAGCACCTTAAAGACCAACTAAGTTAGTTCTTGGTATGAGCTTTCGTGTGCATGCACACTTCTTCAGATACAGAGCAGTGTATCTGAAGAAGTGTGCATGCACACAAAAGCTCATACCAAGAACTAACTTAGTTGGTCTTTAAGGTGCTACTGGAAGGAATTTTTTTATTTTGGTTATAGTTGTTTAGTTTAAACTGTTACTGAGCCAGATGCCTGCTCGGTTTTAGCTGAGCTCACTAATACTGAATTGTGGAAATGCTTTGCATGTATTTATGACTATTTCTGCAAAACGGCTACCTGAAGAAATCCCCAAACTTAATATTTTTAAACTTCAAACGGAGCTCAGAATCCGGTTAGGCAATCCTTTGCAGTTGAATTAGGAGGCACTGAGAGAAAGCAATTTGCTGCTCCCCACCCCCCCTCCACCCCAGGATCACACAGCCTTCCCTCTGCTTGCAAACCTTGTCGGAGCTTCAGGGGGAATGCAAACGCTATAGGCAGAGCAGTGTGGCTCCCCCCCCCCCAAAGAGCACCCCAGGAGCGCAGGGCAAAGACGCACAGCCTTCCCTCTGCTTGCAAACCTTGTCGGGGCTTCAGGGGGGATGCAAAAGCTATAGGCAGAGCAGTGTAGCTCCTCCCCCCTCCACCCCAGGATCACACAGCCTTCCCTCTGCTTGCAAACCTTGTGGGAGCTTCAGGGGGAATGCAAAAGCTATAGGCAGAGCAGTGTGGCTCCCCCCCCAAAAAAGCACCCCAGGAGCGCAGGGCAAAGACGCACAGCCTTCCCTCTGCTTGCAAACCTTGTCGGGGCTTCAGGGGAAAGTAAAGGCTGTAGGCAGAGCAGTGTAGCTCCTCCCCCCTCCACCCCAGGATCACACAGCCTTCCCTCTGCTTGCAAACCTTGTCGGAGCTTCAGGGGGAATGCAAAAGCTATAGGCAGAGCAGTGTGGCTCCCCCCCCAAAAAAAGCACCCCAGGAGCGCAGGGCAAAGACGCACAGCCTTCCCTCTGCTTGCAAACCTTGTCGGGGCTTCAGGGGGAATGCAAAAGCTGTAGGCAGAGCAGTGTAGCTCCTCCCCCCTCCACCCCAGGATCACACAGCCTTCCCTCTGCTTGCAAACCTTGTCGGAGCTTCAGGGGGAATGCAAAAGCTATAGGCAGAGCAGCGTGGCTCCTCCCCCACCCCCAAAGAGCACCCCAGGAGCGCAGGGCAAAGACGCACAGCCTTCCCGCTGCTTGCAAACGTTGCCGGGGCTTCAGGGGAAAGCGGAGGCAGCCGGCAGAGCACCGTGGCTCCTCCCCCGATCCCCGAAGAGCAGCCCAGCAGCGTAGGGCAACAGCGATTTGGCTCCAGGGACCACACATTCGCTCCATAAGACGCACAGACATTTTCCCTTCCTTTTTAGGAGGAAAAAAGTGCGTCCAATGGTGCGAAAAATACGGTAAGTCCAGTTGCAAACTACTCTGGGGTTGCGCGCTCATCTCACTCTATAGGCCAAGGGAGCCGGCGTTTGTCCGCAGACAGTTTTCCCAGGTCATGTGGCCAGCATGACTAAGCCGCTTCTGGCAAAACCAGAGCAGCGCACGGAAACGTCGTTTACCTTCACACCAGAGCGGTACCTATTTATCTACTTGCACTTTGACGTGCTTTTGAACTGCTAGGTTGGCAGGAGCAGGGACCTAGCAACGGGAACTCACCCCATCACGGGGATTCGAACTGCCAACCTTCTGATCAGCAAGCCCAAGGGGCTCAGTGGTTTAGACCACAGCGCTACACATGTCCCTGAGTTGCATCTTACATTAAAAATATGGAAAATATCACATTTGCTCTAATATTGGACTACTAACGGGGAAGGTTTAAGCTAGTATACTGATGCTGCACATCAGCGAATAAAAAAAGCACAGAATGATGGTTTCCACTATTTTTTTTTAAAGTGTGTGTACATTTTTAGTGCCAGATAGACCTCACTGCAGACTACACGATAACCTATGTATTCACAGATTGGACCCAGAAGGGGAAGTGGAGGATCCCTTTCACTGCTGCTTGCTGAGTCCCATTCTCATTTTAAGCAGGCAGCTTGAAACCACAGTTTGTTCCATCTCTCATCTCTCCAGCAGCTTGGTTTTTAAAGT
Organism: Podarcis vaucheri; assembly: GCF_965113315.1. Taxonomy (NCBI): domain Eukaryota; kingdom Metazoa; phylum Chordata; class Lepidosauria; order Squamata; family Lacertidae; genus Podarcis; species Podarcis vaucheri. The sequence continues at coordinate 126,735,043 of NC_138761.1, forward strand.
TCAGTGACAGAGATGGTGGTGAAGTTCACCAGACTCAGGCCTGGAAACAAGATTGCAGGGGCTTGGTGACGCTTGCCTCAAGGGAGAGGCCAACATTAGAAGGCCTCTTTTGTACCTTGTATTTAAATCTAAGATCGAGAAGATGTCCCAGTTTACTTCTTTGAAGAGTTGACCTTGGAAAAATGGATCTGAGGAGCAAAAGCCCATTCCTCATCGAGTAGCCTCTTAGCCTAAAGATCCTCAGTAGAATCATAGAATCATAGAGTTGGAAGAGACCACAAGGGCCATCGAGTCCAACCCCCTGCCAAGCAGGAAACCCATCAGAGCACTCCTGACATATGGTTGTCAAGCCTCTGCTTAAAGACCTCCAAAGTAGGAGAGTCCACCACACTCCTTGGCAGCAAATTCCACTGTCAAACAGCTCTTACTCTCAGGAAGTTCTTCCTAATGTTTAGGTGGAATCTTCTTTCTTGTAGTTTGGATCCATTGCTCCGTGTCCGCTTCTCTGGAGCAGCACAAAACAACCTTTCTCCCTCCTCTATGTGACATCCTTTTATATATTTGAACATGGCTATTATATCACCCCTTAACCTCCTCTTCTCCAGGCTAAACATGCCCAGGTCCCTTAGCCGTTCCTCATAAGGCATCGTTTCCAGGCCTTTGACCATTTTGGTTGCCCTCCTCTGGACACGTTCCAGTTTGTCAGTGTCCTTCTTGAATTGTGGTGCCCAGAACTGGACACAGTACTCCAGGTGAGGTCTGACCAGAGCAGAATACAGTGGCACTATTACTTCCCTTGATCTAGATGCTATACTCCTATTGATGCAGCCCAGAATTGCATTGGCTTTTTTAGCTGCCGCATCACATTGTTGGCTCATGTCAAGTTTGTGGTCAACCAAGACTCCTAGATCCTTTTCACATGTACTGCTCTCAAGCCAGGTGTCCCCCATCTTGTATTTGTGCCTCTCATTTTTTTTGCCCAAGTGCAATACTTTACATTTCTCCCTGTTAAAATTCATCTTGTTTGTTGTGGCCCAGTTCTCTAATCTGTCAAGGTCGTTTTGAAGTGTGATCCTGTCCTCTGGGGTGTTAGCCACCCCTCCCAGTTTGGTGTCATCTGCAAATTTGATCAGGATGCCCTTGAGTCCATCATCCAAGTCGTTGATAAAGATGTTGAATAAGACCGGGCCCAAGACAGAACCCTGTGGCACCCCACTAGTCACACTTCTCCAGTAGAGTTGGGATCTTTTCTCTGTATTGAATTCAGAATGGCTGGGTGGTACCTGGGGGGGGGGGTCAGAACTGATACAGAGCCCTCCTGTTGCTGACCTTTAGCTTAAAGTTAAAGCTGAGATTCTGAAGGGGGAACCTGGGCATCAATGTCATGTGATGAAGGGCAACATTCAGAAATGCAACGTTCCCTCAGCATTACATCTCTGTGCTTGCATTTTGGAGAAAGAAGATGTTTTCTTCAACTGCTTGGTTAAATTAGCAATATATAACAGAGGTGGACAAAGTAAAGTTCTGATGGACTATTGGCCACTTCCTGGAGACCACCAAGTCCCTGCTGGAAGCTGGTGCCCTTGCAGAGAATGCTGACAGGCCCAGACAGGCTTGTAACTGGAAGGCGGCATCAGGTGTAACAGCCTGCAGATTCCAAACAAATGCAGATAGGAAAGGAAATAGAGTGAAAGGGGACTTTGGACTAGAGGTGGTGAAAGAAGAGGAAAGAATTCTGTAAAACACATGTGCCTGGCTGTGACTCCTGCTTCAGCTTTGGAAGAGATCACACTTTGGTAAGATGGTTTTTAATCATTTTAGGCATTGCTTAACTTCAGTGATTCATAACTCTTAAAAGCAGTGTGCATAAAGATTACAAAAAAGCGTTCGGTGGATAAAATCAATTAAAATTCATCAGAAAAACACAAATCTTCCTTAAAATGTGTATTTCAAGGTCTTTATCAAGCACCTGAGATTCAAAAGGGTGAGGCCTTGTCTGATCTCAGTCAGCAACAGGGAGGTTGGTGAAATTTGCATGAAGAGACCCCTGGCATGGATTTCCCCCTTTCCTCCCATTTGTGCGCTATCAGGACCAGATTAGACATAAAAACCAGAAATATAGTGGAATATAGTACAACCCATTTCTGTGTCATTTGCTTCCAGAAAAAAAACAACTGTTTGCAAACACCATGGAAATAAGTTTATCATCTTGCACTCTATTCTGCTATATTTCTGGAAGTGGCTCTTACATTGTTTTGAATGGTCAAATGCAGAATTTAAGAGTCTGTGTTCCTGACTCTGGTACCTTTGGGTTATACATATCTATAATAGATAAAGAAATAAACAAATACAATAACAGCAGGAGGAACAAGGGGCTTGGCAGACCTGTCTAGGGGCCTCAATAAATTGGGAAAGTGCTATAGAAAAGGTCCTGCCCATGATATGTACCAGTATGATCTTTACTAGAGATTGGCCAGAGAACAGGACCTGACAGTTTTAGGACAAAAGGCATTTGTAGTCATCAAATAAGAGAAGACTCCCTGGAAAAGACCCTGATGTTGGGAAAGGAGAAGGGGACGTCAGAGGACGAGATGGTGGGACAGTGTTCTCGAAGCTATAATCATGAGTTTGACCAAACTGTGGGAGGCAGTGGAAGACAGGAGTGCCTGGCGTGCTCTGGTCCAGGGGGTCACGAAGAGTCGGACACGGCTAAACGACTAAACAACAACAAGTCATCAAATGTCACCTGAGCATTCACAGATACAGTAATGGATCTATAGTCCAGGAGGAGCCCCCAAACTGCAAACCTCATTCTTCAGGAATCAGCCAAAATGCAGACTCCGTCTCCATTGGCAGAACTCTTCAGCAGCAGCACCTCGATCTCATCTGCATGGAGTTTCTGCCTTTATCCACAGCAGAACCGCCTGCCCACAGTGATTCAAGACTTCTAGCACCTCGATGGAAACAAAACACGTGCGGCACCTGAACGGCATTTTAGCCACCTTGAAATTGGCTGCACCAAATGGGGTTGTGACGGAGACAGCAAGACCCTTTCCATCAGAGGGAAAGAATTATTCTGCGTATTCTGAAAGTTATGCCATACACCTTTATGCATCCATAGAAAGCGGTTGTTTTTCTCTTGGGCGCTGTCTTCTTCCTTGATGGATTTGGGGGAACTCTGGAAGTTTGTAGTTTCAAAATTAAATAATAGCATTGCAAGCTTTTATTTTTATTTATGTATAATTATAATTTAGAATTCTAAATATTTAATATTGTCCACAAATCTACTGTAGAGACACGGTGGCTTGGCTTCCTTTCCTTTAGAACATCAACTAGTCCAGCTGACATCTCTACAATTCACATTCCTCTTCTGCCAGGCCTTTGGCAGATTAAGCTGCCTTTCAAACTCTGTATGTGGTGGTGGGCTTATTGCTTTGTTTGTTGCTATGGTATGTATTTTTGTCTTTTTATGTTGAAAACCACCCTGTGAGCCTCGGATGAAGGGCAGTACGGAAATTTAATAAATAACAATAACTGCTTAGAACCAGGCAGTTATTATGAACATGCTCCAATGTGTGTGAAGACTGGAAAGCTAATACTCGATGAAGATTAATGAAAGGTTGGGCTGTGCCATTTTATTTGGTACCAAGGAAAACACTGCGCAGATAATGCACTGCAAAAAATGTGACTACCTAGCTGAACACAGGCCTCCTGTTTTTCTGTAGGCCTAGAAGGTCAACCAAAAGAGAAATGCTTAAGTACTCAGCGAGCCATAATACATGGCAGTTAGACTGTGTTCAGCTTGGTGGGTTGCAGGTTGGGTGGTGAGCTGGCCACATTCCTGAAGACGATAGGGCCCTCCTTCTCCCCACAGATGCATTGGAGCCTCATGGCATGATGTGGCCCTTACCATTTCCCATGTACCTTTGGACCCACCCTCCTGGTGGCATGTGACGCAACACATAATGGTAGCTGCCCCCTTAACCGTATAAGCTCCCTGTGTTCTTTACCTCAATTACTTCCTGTGGGAAGGAACTCCTCCGGTTGATTATATGCTTCAAACACAAGTATTTCCTCACATTCATTTAAAATTTGCTGCATGTCAAACTGACTTGAGCTTTGCCCTTTCAGTTCCTGACTGATGGGACTGGCTAGAAAGGAGGATCTGGCTGTCCCGGTTCCGCTCCCCCCCCCCAGCAAACCCATCATTATTGTGTATTCCAGCCTTAGAAGGGGAAGAGCTCCATTTATATAAAACAGCAAAGTCTGCAAAGACATCCAGGATCCTGGTTTCTTTTTTGTAACAAATAAAACGTCAGCTGACCTCAACATGTCTGCAGTTTTCTGTGAAGCTAACAAATGGGGAAAACCATAAAATAGCCACTTTCTCTTTTTATGTCCTCAAAATAAATATAGGAGTTCACATCACAAACCTTTTCCAACTGGAAAGGGAAACTTTTGCTCCCTACACTATTCTAAATTGAAAGAAATACTCTGTTGATCCCATGGCTTTGGGATAAGTCCCAGGCTAACCTTGATATTTACCAACAAAGTCTCCCTTGCATGCCCCCCCAAACCCCCTTCTGTTGGCCAGAAAGAAGAATATCCCAAGAAAACTTTCAGGAATCCTTCCAGGAACCAAAATGCATTCTAAAATCCAGTTTATTTGTAGTGAAAAGACTTTACTCACTTTTCCACATGTGTAAAATGCAAGATTGGTAATTGCATCCATGGTTTTTTAACTAGATAAAGTGAGGACAAGACTATAAGATACCCTGAGGGTTTGTCTTTGGGTGCTAGAATCACATCCATCCAAGAAGGAAAGTCAGCTGGGATGTTGAAGGAAGTGGCAGTGAAGGCACAGGGCAGTTCAAGGTTTCCTGAAGTGAGGCAGATGACTCACTGGTTACCAGGCTATGAAATCCAACCAGGAGGCAAACGTTGCATGCTGGATATTACCCTGATGGTAGGATGAAATCTGCAAAAGGCATTGTTTGAAATTTAAATAGGCCAGTTTTGAGGTGTGTGTGTGTCTGAGAAGGAGACAAGCTGAAGCTCTGGAAAACACTTCGTTGCTAACACAAACAAGTACCCTGTCCAGATAGCCCATTTGGATAATAGATTAAAGTGTTCTGTAGTACCTTGGTCTAAAAATATAAAGGCTATCTATTTTAAGTTTAGAAATATAATATAACTCATAGAATCTTAATTCAAGCTTGCTCCTCAGCTCTCCTGAATGTATATTATTTTTATAAGCCAGTGTTCAATCTTGCCTGGTCCCATAAAGGTAAAGGTAAAGGTACCCCTGCCCGAACGGGCCAGTCTTGACAGACTCTGGGGTTTGTGTGCCCATCTCACATCTATAGGCCGGGGGCCAGCGCTGTCCGGAGACACTTCCGGGTCACGTGGCCAGCGTGACATCGCTGCTCTGGCGAACCAGAGCCGCACATGGAACGCCGTTTACCTTCCCGCTGGTAAGCGGTACCTATTTATCTACTTGCACCCGGGGGTGCTTTCGAACTGCTAGGTTGGCAGGCGCTGGGACTGAACGACGGGAGCGCACCCCGCCGCGGGGATTCGAACCGCCGACCTTTCGATCGGCAAGCCCTAGGCGCTGAGGCTTTAACCCACAGCGCCACCCGCGTCCCACAGTGCCACCCGCGTCCCATAATGGGTATCAAATACTCAAGATCATGTCCTCCCTAACTCCCTTAAAGTACCTGTGCTACTTAAGAGAAAGTGAGAGAAAGAGGAGAAATACTTTAGCCCCATGCAGACAACCTGTAGAGATGAGAAGCAGGGACAAGTTCGCTTGATAGTTGGACCCCTGGCTGGCATATGCACATGGATTGTGCCTTCTGAAGAAAACCCTTGCGTGCTCAAGTTCCACACATGAGCCTGCAAAAATGAGCTTGGATGTGTAAAGTTTGAAAAGATCAATGAACACAAGTCAGAGGCCAGAATCTGCATGTGTTTAAACTTTTTAATAGGAGCACGGAGGGTTGTGGTTTTCTTTTTCCTTTTTTAAAAAAATCCTTTACTAATGCAAGTGTATCAGAGCAGATAAATTTCACTGGGGACAAACTTAACCTAAAGGGAAAGCAGGAAGCAAGAGTTTTACGTCCAACTCATCAAATTGCAATTTTACAATACAAGATTTGGAACACCTTTTAGGAAAGAAAACAGTTCCAAACTGAAACTAGAGGCTTCACATTTTTTATTGCACTAGGAAGTCAGTAGTACCAAGCTTCTAACCTAGGGTTTTTAGTCAGTGTGTATAAAGTCCAAACCCTTTTAGCGGAGGAAAGAATTTCATATTTTTAGTCTCAGTTGGGGTCTGATTCAAACAAAAATTCCTCAGTTCTCCTAAGATCTGGCTAAAGGATCGAGACTGTGTCATGCGTCCCTCGAGACACGAAAGCTCGTGGCTGGCCACCATACCTTTTGATATTTGCCATCATCAAGATATATGTGTTTAATCAGGCTCTTGACAGGTAAAGACTGTGAAAAGAGGACAGTTTGTTCTCCCAAGCTGTTCCGTCTCTAAGCCCCCTGTTTACTTTGGAAGTGAATGAATAACATTGTGCTGAGAACGGAAATTAAAAAAGCAGGGTTGTAATTTACAGTAGAGAGGAGAACAGATTTAGGGGTCCCCCCCCTTCTTTTCCCCACCTCTTTTCACTACTCCGATTCCAAACTTCCAAAACTGCTACAGCTGAAAGAGAGTTCAAACGTTCCTTTGCTCCTGGCAACAATGAAGGAGGGATTCACAATTGCCAGCCTCTGTATGCCTGCCAAAGGAATGAACTGCTTCAAGGCATGTGCGCGTGTGTGTGTGTGTGTGTGTGTATATGGCTTTATCAAAACCAAATGCCACTGGAAATCAGAATGCTTTAAAATCCAGTTCAAGATGTACATTGAAACGTATCCCCAGTGATGCAAGGAAAGAGGGAGAAATAGATTCTTTAATATCATATTTAAAATAAAACAATTGCTCGGCAGTGAGGAATTCTTGTCTTTCTGGTTTTTATAAAGCACTCTAATTTTTTTCATCCATAAGAAAACTCTGAGCAGTTTTCTTTGAAAACAGACACCAGGCAGCACCTCCGTTCCAAAGGGCTCCACGTTGCTGTAATGAGATGTGAAAGGTGGTTTGGACTAGGAGCGGATCCAAGGAACGCACTTTATTGTGTATTTGTTTTTCTTTTGCAGTGGCATTACTTCTTTCTTTCTTTCTTTCTTTCTTTCTTTCTTTCTTTCTTTCTTTCTTTCTTTCTTTCTTTTTCTTTCTACCTTCCTTTTTCTTAAAACAACAACCCTTCAGCAGAGTACAATATTGCGTATACTGGAAATGCTCACTGGGAACATTCAAATACTGTAGATGTTCAGGGGAGAAACAGTTGTAAGGATATTAAGACTACATTCGAATCCTGACCGGCCATTCCTGTCTAAAACAGCCTAGCTCAGGTCAGTAATTCTTCTTAAGGCAGAGATAATTATATTGTTCAAGTCGTTTCCACTGCCCTTGAAGAAGATGGCATATTTAACAAAATCTCACCTGTTTTCCAAGGGCTGGGAACTTAGTAGGCTGAGGCTGGCCTCTCTTAAATTCATGAGAGGCAGATCACCACCATTTACTTATTTACTTGTTTCTGAACCACCTTTTGGGGAACAGCCTTCATGAGGTGGCTAGACGGCCCTTGAGGTCCCTTCCAGCTCTATGATTCTGTCATTCTATGGACATGCAGGGGTGGGGGAGCAGGTTCCAGGTGCGAGTCCTGGCCAATGCTCATCCAGCGTTTTTGTGGTTTCTAGTTGCTAAAGTTATATTCTGCCCTTCCTCCCAACGGAGTCTAGGGTAGTAAGCACATCAGTGATGAAACAATCAAATTTTTAAAAAACCCACACTTAGTATTTTTTTTTACAGTATAGTAAAAACAAGTAACCCAACAATTTAAAACAACTAAAAATAATTTAACAAATTTTAAAAATCAAGAACAATTATTACAACTGATATACACATAGACACACAGATATACTTGTTTTTTTGTCAGCACAGAGCCCCTGCTTTTGTGGAGGGTGGGGCTTCAGACTGTGCGCACTGAGCATGCAGCATGCACGCAGTTTGCACATCCAGTCTGTTCCGACAGGATGCTGGGCTTGCATGCTTGCTTGGTCATAAGCACCAGTCTGCTTCTGCAGTCCTATTTATGCCCCCCCCCCCCCCCGTCGTGTGTGTTCAGTATCTCTAGCAGGACAGACCCTGCCATTAAGCAGGCTACTGACTCTGGGGTCATGAAAGGGATGTAAATTGTTAGTTGTTTAATTTATTGTTGTTGTGTTTTTACTGCCATAGGGAGGGGGAGGATTTCCTGTGTCAGGTGCCACAATAACTTGTCCAGCCTTCAGGGACTATTCGTCTTGACTTTGTGCGTATTTGGGCAGCATGGTCATCCTTCAACTCTTTCCTAATTCCTGCAGAATAATAAAGATAACAGTTTGTTACTTGGAAATTTCCCTGATCTGCTATTGCAATAAAGGTGTGATCATTTGTTCTTGGCCAGACAGCAGTGATTTAAGGCTATGTGCTTCCTCTGTTGCTCCTGCGCTGCATTCAAAGCAAGGGGTGGGCTTGCCTCTTCCCTCTCTCTGCACTGTGCGTGTCACAAACTGGCTGAAAGCCGCCTTGCAAACAGACCCTCCTATTGAACAGCCAAAGAGCCTGGAGAGAGCACATGCTTGCTTAGCATTGTCAGGAATGGAAATGGAGGACACACAACAAGGCTGCCCAGTTTTCTGTTTTATTGTCATTTCAGCTGGCTCTCTCAGCTTGAAGAGCTGGCAGCAGAGTCTCCTCCCTCCACCCAAGTTTAGGTAATGATAGCCTTTCCATAATCCATGCCTCTGAGATGCACCGTGGAGGAGAAGCAGCTGGCCAGTGCAACAGGCTCAGGATGTTTTGCTCTGGCTGTTCTTTGTCTCATTTCCTCACCCGTCTGGTGATTCACAGGGCATTGGACAAATCCACCTATCAGCATCCCCCTTCAGACCTTCCAGGTTGGCACCCTAGGAAGCTTGGTGTGGATGTTATTCCAGAGCCCTGGGAGCTGGGAGAACTCATTCACCCTGGAAATTCTTACGCTACTGTCACAGAAAAAAAGGGGGAGGGACAACCCCCCCCCACCTATTTCATGGTTTTGTACTGGTACTTTCTTGTGGCTCATTATAGCACTGAGTTCCAAAAATGTTCTATGAACCATTTCCCTGGGATTTCAGTGGCAGAAGAAACTGAACCCATGTTATAATTTGGACAGGTGTGAAAAGTTTCACATTGGTTAGGAAGCGTATTTTCACAAGTGACATGAAAAACACCTTTGTCCTGTGGAACGTTCAAGTATTATTTAATATAAGAGAGAAAGCAGAAGTAAGACCTTGTTAAATCAAATGTTTATTCTTATCTAAAAATTTATTAGATTTTCCACAATTATAACAAAAACCACAAAGCAGAATAACACACAAAAACAGAAAAAAAGAAAAATACATCAATGAACGAAAGAAGAAAAAAGGAACAATAAACAGATAAACAATAACGACAAACTTAATTCTTTACAAATCCAACCTTTTAAACATCTTGGTTGACTTCCTCTAGTCCCTCCCTTCTGAGTTTCCTTGTAGTTGAAAGTAACAGCTTTCCAATATCATTATTAAACTAAAACAATTTCCAATTATAGCCCATCTTATTCACTTTTCTTAATATTCTAAATCCCATTTATTTAATTATAACTTAGTTTAATCCTTGGCCTATTTGTTTATTTCAAGTAATTTCTATTTTTTTATATTACAATATTTATTCAAATAGTCCTTAAATTTCCTCCAGTCCTCTTGAAACTCCTCTTCTTTCTGGTTGCGGATTCTTCCAGTCAGGTCAGCTAGCTCCGAAAAGTCCATCATCTGCATCTGCCAATCTTCCACTGTTGGTAGTTCTTGTGTTTTCCAATTTTTAGAAGTAATATTCGGGCGGCTGTTGTGGCATACAAAAATAATTTAACATCTTTATTGGGCAATTCCAAACCTGTTATTCCAAGAAGAAAGGCCTCTGGTTTCTTAATAAATGTATATTTCAAAAAAAATAAAATTAAAAAAATCAGTTCATTATAAATCTTCTCCCAGAAGTCTTTCACCTTGGGACAAGTCCACCACATATGGAAAAAAGTACCTTCTTCTTCTTTACATTTCCAACAGAGGTTATCACTATTGTGATAAATCTTTGCTAATTTTACAGGGTTCAAGTACCATCTATACATCATCTTCATAATATTTTCCTTTAACATTGTACATGCAGTGAACCTAACCCCTTTCTTCCATAGCCTCTCCCAATCCTCCATCATTATATTATGTCCCACATCTCTTGCCCAAAATCTAATAATAATAATAATAATAATAATAATAATAATAATAATAATTTATTATTTGTACCCCGCCCATCTGGCTGGGTTTCCCCAGCCACTCTGGGCGACTTCCATAGAAACCAAAAAACACTAAAATATCATACATTAAAAACTTCCCTGAACAGGGCTGCCTTAAGATGTCTTCTGAATGTCAGGTAGTTGTTTATCGTTTTGACATCTGATGGGAGGGCGTTCCACAGGGCGGGCGCCACTACCGAGAAGGCCCTCTGCCTGGTTCCCTGTAGCTTTGCTTCTCACAATGAGGGAACCGCCAGAAGGCCCTCGGCGCTGGACCTCAGCATCCGGGCAGAACGATGGGGGTGGAGATGCTCCTTCAGGTATACTGGACCGAGGCCGTTTAGGGCTTTAAAGGTCAGCACCAACACTTTGAATTGTGCTCGGAAACGTACTGGGAGCCAATGTAGGTCTTTCAAGACCGGTGTTATGTGGTCTTGGCGGCCGCCCCCAGTCACCAGTCTAGCTGCCGCATTCTGGATTAGTTGTAGTTTCCGAGTCACCTTCAAAGGTAGCCCCACGTAGAGCGCATTGCAGTAGTCCAAGCGGGAGATAACTAGAGCATGCACCACTCTGGCGAGACAGTCTGTGGGCAGGTAGGGTCTCATCCTGCGTACCAAGTGGAGTTGGTAGACAGCTGCCCTGGATACAGAATTGACCTGCACCTCCATGGACAGCTGTGAGTCCAAAATGTCTCCCAGGCTGCGCACCTGGTCCTTCAGGGGCACAGTTACCCTATTCAGGACCAGGGAGTCCTCCACACCAGCCCGCCCGTCCCCCAAAAACAGTACTTCTGTCTTGTCAGGATTCAACTTCAATCCATTAGCCGCCATCCATCCTCCAACCGCCTCCAGACACTCACACAGGACCTTCACCGCCTTCACTGGTTCTGATTTGAAAGAGAGGTAGAGCTGGGTATCATGTGCATATTGATGGACACCCAGCCCAAACCCCCCTGATGATCTCTCCCAGCGGCTTCATATAGATGTTAAAAAGCATGGGGGAGAGGACGGAACCCTGAGGCACCCCACAAGTGAGGGCCCAAGGGTCTGAACACTCATCCCCCACCAGCACTTTCTGAACACGGCCCAGGAGGAAGGAGCGAAACCACTGTATAACAGTGCCTCCAGCTCCCAACCCCTCTAGACGGTCCAGAAGGATGTTATGGTTGATTGTATCAAAGGCCGATGAGAGATCCAGCAGAACTAGGAAACAACTCTCACCTTTGTCCCTAGCTCGCTGGAGATCATCAACCAGTGTGACCAAGGCAGTTTCAGTCCCATGATGAGGCCCGAACCCAGATTGGAAGGGATCCAAATGGTCCGCATCCTCCAGGCGTGCCTGGAGTTGTTCAGCAACCACGCGCTCAATCAGCTTGCCCAAGAATGGAAGATTTGAGACTGGACGATAGTTGGCCATACTGGCCGGGTCTAAAGATGTTTTTTTAAGAAGCGGTTTAATGACCACCTCTTTCAGCAGGTCTGGGAATGCCCCCTCACAGAGGGAAGCATTCACCACCCCACAGAGCCCATCGCCCAGCCCTTCCCGGCTTGCTTTTATTAGCCAGGATGGGCAAGGATCAAGGAGACAGGTGGTTGGTTTCACGCGTCCAAGCAGCCTGTCCACATCCTCGGGGGTAACGGATAGAAATTGATTCCATGCAACTTGACCAGACAGGGCTCTAGCACTCTCCCGCCCCAGCCTTGCTCCCACGGTGGTGTCTAGCTCTTTCCGAATATGAGTGATTTTAGCTGCAAAAACCTTTGCAAAATCGTTGCAGGAGATCTTGGGGTCTTTACAAGGCCCCGGTGGTAAAGGTGGTTCCGTTAAATTGCGGACCACCTGAAAGAGTCTCCTGCTACTATTTTCTGCAGATGCAATAGAGGCGGTGAAGAAAGCCCTCTTCGCCGTCGCTATCACCACTTGGTGGGCTCGACGTTGAGCTCTAACCTGTGTCCGGTCAGATTCGGAGTGAGTTTTCTGCCACCGACGCTCTAGCCGTCTCAGCGATTGTTTCATCGCCCTCAGCTCCGAGGAAAACCATGGGGCTGTCCAGGCTCCATGCAATCGGAGAGGGCGCTTCGGAGCCAGACAGTCGATAGCCCTGGTTAACTCCGCATTCCAGCGGGCCACCAGGGAATCAGCTGAAAGTCCATCAACATGGGATAAAGCATCCCCTACCACTCTCTGGAAACCATTTGGATCCATTAAGTGGCGGGGGCGGACCATCCGAATTGGTCCCACCTCCCTGCAGAGGGGAAGGGTCACGGAGAAGTCCAGTTGCACCAGGAAGTGATCTGACCATGGCACTTCTTTTGTTTCACTTTTACTTAGTGTCAGATCACCCACGTCACTAGAGGTGAACACCAGGTCTAAGGCATGTCCATGACTATGGGTTGGGCCAGACTTATTCAGGGACAGCCCCATGGAGGCCATGCTTTCCATGAAGTCCCGAGCGGCCCCTTGTAAGGTCGTGTCGGCGTGGATGTTAAAATCCCCTAGGACAACCAAACTAGGTGTCTCCAGGAGAACATCTGCCATGACCTGAAGCAGCTCAGACAGGGAATCCTTGGTGCAGCGGGGAGGTTGGTACACCAAAAGGAATCCTGTACTGCCCCTATTGCCCAACATTCTAACATTTTACTCTCAAAATGCTGGGTCAGATTTAAGTAGCTTTTATGTAATTTAGAGCTAGACAAGGGGAAATAAGTTCACCTACTCCTGCAGTTGTCTTGTCTAGATATTTTTTAAAGCCTTTGTATTTGTCTCTGCTATGGTTACACTGAGCACATTTGCAGTTCTCTTTACAGGTTGTGCCTACCACCAACAGACACTCTTGGTCTCCTCTGCTCCACCCACCATAGCCTGTCTCCACATGCAAGGAAAATTCCCAACTCACCCAAAGTTTGAGACCCATCGGCTGCCCACGCCTGGTTTAGACTGCTAGTTGACGCTGTTCCTTGGGGTGTGGTTGCTGTCGCATGCTGGCAGCTTCTAGGAGCCACAGGTAAGAGCTGAGTGCAGGGTGGGGACCAAAGGTGGACAAACTACCCCAGAAGGAGCAGGACATGTCCCCCACCAGAGGTACTGCCCCTCCCTTAACACCCCATGGCAGCTGGGATTCATGGCCTCTGATAAGGGAGGTAATATTCACAGGCATATTCAATTCATGTGTAACTGTGCATACATGTGGCTCCAGAAACCTGGAAGAGGGGGGAGAGTCCTGAAGGGCCTCAGCAAAGCCCCACTGCACCTCCGGCTCACAAGGAGGCCCTCTCCAGAGCCAGAGGGGGACATCCTCTTTGGGTTCTGGGGAGGGTCTCCTCAAGAGCCAAAGGCTTGTTGAGACTGCTCACCTGGCTTGTGGAAAAGCAAGTCCCACCCCCTGGCTCCCCTTCTGACCAGCTCAGTTGATGCACAAGGCAAAAGCTTCCCCATCAGTCAGCTGTGCAAGCCCCGCTGCCCCTCTGGCTCCTGCAAGCTGGATGGGCTGCAGAGCTTTGTCCTGAAAGGAAATGCAGTGGGATCTTGGTTGTCAAACTTAATCTCCCGGAACAGTTCAAAAACAAAGGTGCGGCTTCCGGTTGGCTGCAGGAGCTTCCTGCACTCAATCAGAAGCCGCGGAAGCCGTGTTGGACGTTTGGCTTCCAAAAAACATTCGCAAACTGAAAAACAGACTTGCGGTGTTTGGGAGCCGATTTGTTCGACAAGTAAGCCATTCAACAACCAAGGTACCACTGTAAAGGCAACTCCTGATTTTACGCAATTTCACTGACATGCGTGTGGGTTCGGAACGTAACCCTGTGTAAATGAGGAGTTGTCTGTATTTATTACAATTATTTACCTCCCAACTTTCAGGATACAAATCCTTCCCAGGTGGCTTACAAGAAACACTACATTTTGAAAAACACAGTAACAATACCAATAAAATAAAGTCACTCTACATGAGTTGGGTGTGGGAGATGAGGACTGCACTGCACTCTGAGGCACCAATGGGAACACACCCTGAGTCACCCCTAAGAGAAGCTGCTTGACTTTCTGAGGTCCAGATCCATGATGGCCCTGGTGTGTTGGTCTTCCTTGAGGAAATGTTCAGACACAGCTGGTGAGCAGGACCAAAGGCAAAGTGGGTAGAGAAGCTAATGTACATTTTACCCACACTTCCTCTTGTTCCACTGCTTTTCCCTGAGGAAAGCCGCTCTTTAGCACTGGATTGGAGCAAAGTGTGATTGCAGGTTGCTCAGCACTGAAGAGCTGGTTTTCCCTGGGAAAGGAGCAGGGCAAGGGGAAAACCACTTTCTAGGCCTGGGATGAGAGGAGGTCTGGATGAGCCCATGTGGGAATGGCTAGTACTCATTTATGTAGAAAAACGAATAACAAGCTTGGACTCTGCAGTTGGTAGGGAGCACAAACCCTTTTGACATGGGTGCTACATCTTAAGGGAACATTTTCTATTTGTCAACAGGTGGTGCTATGACTCCAGTTTATGTGCAAGGACACTGATATTTGCTGATTATTGGTGCAAAATAAGGTTGCTTACTTCCCTGCACAACACGCAAACAGCAAATTGATCTCTGATCAATCCAATTCAAGAGGTAGATTTGTTCCTTTAGAGTCCAAGCATCAATAATATTTTTTGCCTGAGGGATGATATCATATGAACATAAGCCTGTTTAGAAGATTTATAGCTATATAAATCTTTCTGCGGACAAACGTTGTCTCCCTTAGCCAGTAAAGCAAGATGAGCGCTGCAACCCCAGAATTGTTCACGACTGGGCTTAACTGTCAGGGGTCCATTACCTTTACCTTTTTTTATGTGCACCTAGCCTTTTCTTGAAATAATTCAGAGATCTTCCCTGTGGTGCTTAGTGGGCTGGATTGCATTCTTGCTTAGTGAAACTTTTATTTTGAAACGGAGAAATGCTAGGCTCAAACGTATTTGAACCTCACTCCCGCCAACCTAATTTAAGAGCACAATAGGGTTGCCTGACGCTGAGGACAGCACTTTTGTCTGTTGGCTTTTCTTTACCATGGGAACATTGAGTTATTAGCGTCAGAAGCAGAACTGCGCTTTAGCAGGATGGTCTCAGAAGGTCTTATGGCTGAAGACTGGATGTATGGTGGGGGTGAAGTTGGTAGAGGTTCAAGCAAGGTCTCTCTTGGAAATGCTTCATGAACAACATTACTGGTTATTTATTGAATTATTGATGGGAAAAGAATTTTCACCTGGTTACATTGGCATTGGAAGGCAAAAGCCTGGAGCATACAACATGGCTCACTGGCTTGAGCTGTCTAGGGTTGTTCTGTTAAACTGTTTCCATCAGCTGCCGGTTGAAAATAACTTATTATAACATTGTATTTTATTTTGGATCTGATTAAGTGAGGTCTGCTTCATGAAAGTTGAAGCCACAACAAACCTGTTGCCTTTGTCTACTCCTTTAGAGAGTAGCAGGTGGCACTGTGGTTTAAATCGCTGAGCCTCTTGGGCTTGCTGATCAGAAGGTCGACGGTTTGAATCCCCACGACGGGGTGAGCACCTGTTGTTCTGTCCCAGCTCCTGCCAACCTAGCAGTTTGAAAGCGCGCCAGTACAAGTAGATCAATAGGTACTGCTGCAGCGAGAAGGTAAACGGCATTTCCGTATGCTCTGGCTTCCATCACGCTGTTCCGTTGCACCAGAAGCGGTTTAGTCATGATGGCCACATGATATGGAAAGCTGTCTGTGGACAAACACCTGCTTCTGGGTCTGAAAGCAAGATAAGTGCCACACCTCATAGTCGCTTTTGACTGGACTTAACTGTCCAGGGGTCCTTTACCTTTATCTACTCCTTTAGAAGTTGGAAGCTCATTCAATAATGCAGAAGAATCGAAGTGCAGCTGGTTGCCAGGAGTATTTTGTGGGGTGTGTTTTGTGGTATGAATGGGAGTCAGCAGGGGGATCCTGCACTGGGTATTGGAGTTAATGATTACCAGATATTTTACTAGTAGATCAATGAAAATAGCCTATAACTTGAATATCCCCAACCTTCATTTTTCTAATGTGTGAAACATGCTACAAGTAATATCAACATTCCCTGATTATGAAGTCTTTAAATGATCCAAGATGTATTTTAGCCGCCATCAAAGTAGCCTGTTAATGAGGAAACTGGATGTGCTCTTTTCACACACAGCTGAATGTGTGTGAGCTCAGAGTGGCCTGGGGTAACCCAGTCAGATGGGTGGCATAATAATAATAATATAATCATCAGCATCCACTTCCCTGCAGATCATCAGTTCTTAAGCAGACATGTTCACACATGCCAAGACCTGACAAAATCTGGAAACAGATTTTGATTCTACAAAGCTTTTGAATATTGAGTTTTGAAAAAAAGTGTGTGCAGTTTAACCCAATTACTGGTTGGCCACAAATCAATATCTGAGGAGAATATTACAGGTACCATAGGGAACAACATCCTATATGTTATGAGTGAAAGTTGGCATATTTAGTAATGGTGAGCAGCACCCCCCAGAAAAATGCACCCGGGGCCATCACCCTGGCAGCCCCCCTCCCCCGCTATGCCCCTGAGTGGTCCAGAGGGTGGCAGTGTGGAAAATAGCCGTATGGGAAATATCATGGAAATGGAATGTGAATTCTGCCTGCAACTGAATCCTGCTACAACGGGGCTCCCAAGTCAAGCTGCACTCCCTCTGAAGGCACATCGTTTGGGCTGCTCCTAGATGCATCTTTGTCACTGGAGGCTGACATGGCCTCTATGATGAGGAGAGCCTGTTACCAGCAAAGATTGGTGTGCTAACTATGCCCTTTCCTGGGCAGGGATAGCTTGGCCACTCTGATTCACATGTTGGTAACCTTGCAATTGGACTATTGTAATGTGTTCTATGTGGGGTTTCCTTTGGGAGTAGAAGCTATGGCTCAGCCAGGTTGCAGAATGGAGCGCATGGACACACACATATTGCACCTGTGCCGAGGGAACTGTACTGCCTGCCAGCCGGGTCCTAAGCCATGTTCAAGGTCGAGTTGTTAACCTATGAAGCCCTGCACAACTCAGGACCAGGTTACCGTAATATCACACCACCTGGAGAAATTCTACTTTTTAGATTCTAAAACACTGATTAGAGATTCTTGAAGCGTTAGGTATATGAAGACGAGCAGCAAAGTCAGTCCTCAGGGAATGTGCAGGTGACCTTGGAACGGACAGCTCACGGAAGAAACCCAAGAGGAGGCGTGTAGTGGTGATAGGGGATTCCCTACTGAGGGGAACAGAAGCAGTGATCTGTGGGCCTGACAAGATGTCTCGGGAAGTGTGCTGTCTCCCCGGGGCTAAGATCCAAGATGTAACTGAACGACTGCAAGGAATCATAAAACCCACTGACAAATACCCCTTCCTCTTGGTTCATGTGGGAACCAATGACACTGCAAGCAATAGCCTCCAGAAGATCAAAAGAGACTACGAGGCTCTCGGCAGGAAATTGAAGCAACTAAATGCACAAATTGTCATCTCGTCTGTCCTCCCAGTTGAACGACGTGGCCCAGGGAGAGAGGGGAAAATAGTGGAAGTGAACAGCTGGCTTCGCAAATGGTGTAAACAGGAACGGTTTGGATTCTTAGATCACAGACTGCAGTTTCTTGAAGATGGACTTCTGGCAAGTGATGGGCTGCACCTCACAACGGTTGGGAGAAATGTTTTTGCCAAAAATCTCAGAAACCTCATCAGGAGGGCTTTAAACTGACTAATGTGGGGGAGGGAGACAGTGCTCCTGAAGGTAGGGGTCTATCAATTAATGAAGATGATCATCCAAATGTCATAGACCAAATGGAGCAAACAGCACGCGGACCTAGTGGTGGGAGGAAAAAATCCTTAAATAAGAGACACGGGGGAATGATTAATGGACTTCAATGTCTGTACACTAATGCGCAAAGCATGGGAAATAAACAAGATGAGCTTGAGCTTTTGGTACAGCAAACTAAATATGACATAATAGGCATCATTGAAACCTGGTGGGATAAGTCCCACGATTGGAATGTAATAATGGGGGGATACAATCTATTTCAGAGAAACAGACCAGACAAGAAAGGAGGAGGAGTGGCGTTATATGTCAGGGATGTGTATACCTGTGAAGAGATCCAAGATTTAGATCCTCAAAGCCAAAGTGAGAGCATTTGGATCAAAATTAAGGGAGAGAAGAATAACAGAGACCTCATTGTGGGAGTTTACTATAGATCCCCAAGCCAAACGGAGGACATAGATGATGCCTTCCTGGAACAGATGGCCAAGCATGCAAAAGGAAGGGAGATAGTAGTAATGGGGGACTTCAATTACCCGGATATTTGTTGGACGTCAAACTCAGCCAAGAGCATAAGGTCAAACAGATTCCTCACTGGCCTTGCAGACAACTTCATTGTCCAGAAAGTGGGAGAAGCAACAAGAGGAACAGCCATTTTAGATCTGGTCCTAACCAATGTTGATGACCTGATTAGTGGGGTAGAAGTGGAAGGATCATTAGGCGCGAGTGATCATGCTCTTCTGAAGTTTACTATACAGCGGAAAGGAGCAGCCAAGCATACTAGGACTCAATTTCTTGACTTTAAGAAAGCCGACTTCATAAAACTTAGGGAAGTGCTGGGTGAGATCCCATGGACAACAATACTAAAAGGAAAGGGAGTTCATGATGGCTGGGAGTTTGTTAAGAGGGAGATACTAAAAGCACAACGTCAGGCAATACCAATGAGACGGAAACATGGAAGGTGCCTAAAGAAGCCAGGGTGGCTATCTAAAGAACTTTTAACTGAATTAAGATTAAAAAAGGATGTGTACAAAAAATGGAAAAGGGGGGAAACCACCAAAGAGGAATTCAAACAAATAGCCAGCACGTGTAGACACAAAGTCAGAAAAGCTAAAGCACAGAATGAACTCAGGCTTGCTAGAGAGGTTAAAAGCAACAAAAAAGGCTTTTATGGGTATGTTCGTAGCAAAAGGAAGAACAAAGAAACAATGGGGTCACTCAGAGGAGAAGATGGTGAAATGCAAACAGGGGACACAGAAAGGGCTGAACTCCTCAATGCCTTCTTTGCCTCAGTCTTCTCCGATAAAGAAAACAATGCCCAACCTGAAGAATTTGGAGCAAATGATTCAGCAAAGGAAACACAGCCCAGAATAACTAAGGAGATAGTACAAGAATATTTGGCTAGTTTAGATGTATTCAAGTCTCCAGGGCCAGATGAACTGCATCCAAGAGTATTATAAGAACTGGCAGATGTGATCTCAGAACCACTGGCAGTCATCTTTGAGAATTCCTGGGGAACAAGCGAAGTCCCGGCAGACTGGAGGAGGGCAAATGTTGTCTCTATTTTCAAAAAGGGGAAAAGAGAGGACCCAAATAATTACCGCCCAGTCAGTCTGACATCAATAGCAGGGAAGATTCTGGAGCAGATCATTAAGCAAACAGTCTGTGAGCACCTAGAAAGGAATGCTGTGATCACCAATAGTCAGCATGGATTTCTGAAAAATAAGTCATGTCAGACTAACCTGATCTCGTTTTTTGACAGAATTACAAGCCTGGTAGATGAAGGGAACGCAGTGGATGTAGCCTACCTTGATTTCAGCAAGGCATTTGACAAGGTGCCCCATGATATTCTTGTAAAGAAGCTGGTAAAATGCGGTCTTGACTATGCTACCACTCAGTGGATTTGTAACTGGCTGACTGACCGAACCCAAAGGGTGCTCATCAATGGTTCCTCTTCATCCTGGAGAAGAGTGACTAGTGGGGTGCCACAGGGTTCTGTCTTGGGCCCGGTCTTATTCAACATCTTTATCAACGACTTGGATGATGGACTCAAGGGCATCCTGATCAAATTTGCAGATGACACCAAACTGGGAGGGGTGGCTAACACCCCAGAGGACAGGATCACACTTCAAAACGACCTTGACAGATTAGGGAACTGGGCAAAAATAAACAAGATGAATTTTAACAGGGAGAAATGTAAAGTATTGCACTTGGGCAAAAAAAATGAGAGGCACAAATACAAGATGGGTGACACCTGGCTTGAGAGCAGTACATGTGAAAAGGATCTAGGAGTCTTGGTTGACCACAAACTTGACATGAGCCAACAGTGTGACGCGGCAGCTAAAAAAGCCAATGCAATTCTGGGCTGCATCAATAGGAGTATAGCATCTAGATCAAGGGAAGTAATAGTGCCACTGTATTCTGCTCTGGTCAGACCACACCTGGAGTACTGTGTCCAGTTCTGGGCACCACAATTCAAGAAGGACACTGACAAACTGGAACGTGTCCAGAGGAGGGCAACCAAAATGGTCAAAGGCCTGGAAACGATGCCTTATGAGGAACGGCTAAGGGAGCTGGGCATGTTTAGCCTGGAGAAGAGGAGGTTAAGGGGTGATATGATAGCCATGTTCAAATATATAAAAGGATGTCACATAGAGGAGGGAGAAAGGTTGTTTTCTGCTGCTCCGGAGAAGCGGACACGGAGCAATGGATCCAAACTACAAGAAAGAAGATTCCACCTAAACATTAGGAAGAAGTTCCTGACAGTAAGAGCTGTTCGACAGTGGAATTTGCTGCCAAGGAGTGTGGGGGAGTCTCCTACTTTGGAGGTCTTTAAGCAGAGGCTTGACAACCATATGTCAGGAGTGCTCTGATGGTGTTTCCTGCTTGGCAGGGGGTTGGACTCGATGGCCCTTGTGGTCTCTTCCAACTCTATGATTCTATGATTCTATGATTCTAATGCTTTTAGATAAAAATGAATAATTGGAGTGAAATGTATCCAGGGGGAGGGGGGTCATCAGGCAGTTCAAAGGGTAAAGCAAGTCATCCGCCCATCCCCCGCCCTTGCAGGTGTCTCCATGGCATCCTGAGGGGAACGGAGGTGAGCTTGGATCTGAGAACTCTGGTATTCCAGCTGAAGCCCTGGACTTTGACCCAACTGGGCTACACTCACCCACCATGGACTATAAATAGGGAATTGCATCTTATTGTTCAGAGTTATAAGTGTAGGTATTTTGCAAAGCAGCTTTTGGGAGCAGGGTCTCATCGTGTCTTGAACACATCCCCATGTCGCTTTGGTGCATTGTGCTTGTTACTGTAACGGGATCAAGCCCCACCGCGGAAGTTTTCTTGGCACAAAGGAAAGGGCATGTTTCATGACAGCCTGGGAGAAAGAGCCGTTTGGCAGGCAAATGCCATGTTAGGCGCAGTAAAGGAGGGATTTTCCTATGAGAAATCACCACTACCCCATTTAAGCTGGGGCTCTTGGGAAGCATTTTTAAGGAATGATTTAAATGAAATTGCAAGCTGAGCAGTAGAGAATATGGGCTGAGCTGCTGAGAATATAGGGAGCCAGATGTTGGGGTCAGAGGCACAGGTCTGCCCAGTGAGGCAACTGAAAGTATGAAGCTCATGTAGGCAGAAGCAGCTGTTCCACATTCACCCTTCTGAAGCAGGCTTTGTTCAGGTAAAAATACTATCAATGGTGGGAGCTGAATCATCTGCTGTATATCAGCCAAGAGCTCAGGGGCTTTGTTTTCATGAAGTTCAAGAAAAATAGGCAACACAGATTTACTGGAGTTTAAAACAAAGACCCAGAATTTCAGGAAATGGCACAATTCTGCACTAATCCTAATCTTCTACAGCAGAGCTCTATTTATCCAAAGCTTGCGCAAGGATTCTGTTGTGCATAATGATTCTGGGCATTTTGGGAAAGCAAAAAGTATACAAAATGCCAAGTTGTAATTCATTTATGCAGAAGTGAGTTCTTCCACCGAGTTCAGCGAGCCTCATTGCCTACCAAGTATTACTAGAATTTTGGTTTTCCATCCCTATAACTTAGTGGTTCTCAGAGTGTGTGGCAGGAGAGGATAACAAATGTGGTGGGACATTTCAAGGACAGCCAAAGAAACATTTAAACATTTCAGTGTAGTATAGTATAACATCAAATTATTTGCAGAATATGAATTCTTTTCAAACTCAAGCCCTGCTAGGAGTTTTTTTTTTCTTGTTGTCTTCCAATGTATTTCTTATCAGTTAAAAAATTGGTGTGGCGTTCATTTTTTCCTCCTGAACCTGAGTAAAATCATTTCTTGAAGGTGGCAGGTATCAGAAACAGGAGCTGAAGTTCCACCATTATGGCAATATTGCCTGTGATAGCGATCTTTGGATTGTGTTTCCCTCCACTATACCTGCATCCCTGGCACTGTGCAGTGACATGGATGGAGGAGGGGTGACACAAAAGGGACACTGACTGGACTCCCAGGGAGGGATTCTTGAGAACCAGCTGACAAACTCTCAAGGCTTGGAATTCCCCTGTGAGACCAGCTCAGGATTTCCACAGCTCCCACAAGCCTTGAAAACGACCCTGTGGAGCTTCCTATAGGGCTGTTCATGTCTCTGTAGGGCAGAGTCCTTTTGTCCAGGACTTGAATGAAAAATAGCCAGACTTCCCCCACCCTAAGCAGTCAGTGATGTCTGTAGTTCTCAGTTTACTCAGGAATGCTAGATATGAAACCATAATCAATCTTCAATCTCCTCAACACAGCATGTTCCAAATGCCATGCCACATGTTTGTTGAAAAAATGATTCTGGCAAAACAGGTTTCTGTTTGCTGTTGTTTCTAATCTTACAATGGTGCTTAAATGTGGTGCCATGCTTTCCATCTTGTTTCAATCATTCACTTTGCCTTTTATATCATCTTCATTCTAAGTATCGCCTGGCTTTCTAATCCACACAGTCTGCAAATAACCAAACAAATTATGGGTGTTGGAAACAGCCACCACATTCCATGAGTGCTAATCCCAGCAGTGAGCATCTACGTCTCAGCGGAATTCTCTTCCCACCATTATAACTGGAGGAAAAAGTGAAGAAAGGGTCAGGGCTGGAAGGGTTAGGCAAGTTCATGAAGAATAGGTCTAGAAGCAGCTGCTAGCCAAATTTAGTTCAGTTCAGTTGTATAACACCCCACCCTTTGAATCCCCGTCTTGAGAAGGGCACCCACATGCAGCTCTGTGGGCCAAAGCTGCTTCCAGATAAGCAATCCCCACTGTTAATAAATCATTGCTCTTCTGCTGCAAGCTAGAAGTGGAATTGGCATTGGCTTTACATACTGTTGGGGACGTTGCACTTTTAATGGACATTTGCCTTGCTGTGTTCCATCCACATCCACTAGGTATGGGATGGCTACATCAACTTGCTTTTATTATTGGTTGCTAGCCGCCCTGAGCCTGGTCTTGGCTGGGGAGGGCGGGGTATAAATAAATTATTATTATTATTATTATTATTATTATTATTATTATTATTATTATTATTACAGTGCATATGCTCTCATTCACCTGAGCAGCCATTTGGGAGGGTGGATTTCCAAATTATCCTTATGTACATTTGTTTAATGCTAAGTGCTTATTTAAGCATGACTGCCCGATACAACCCATCAAATGTTTTAAAAAGAGAGGGTTTACTGTTGTTAAGAAGTTGGATGGAAACACTGGGAAAACATGGGAGAATTTCAAATGAATTGCAGTCCCAGGAAATTGTGAGTGAATGAAGCATGATGATTTCTCCTTCAATGCCTATTATAAAACCAGCTCAAGAGTGAGTACATTTGAATAACAAATTGTGGGGAGCAGGAGGGCAAAACAACATCATACTCTCCTTCCGAGCTTCCAGTCATTTGGCTAGATGATGCTAGCAACAGCGTTGGACTAGATCTGCAGTTCCCAACCTTGTGCCGGACAGGTGTTGCTGAACTACAGCCCCCCCCCCCTCTATCTGACTATTGGCCCTGCTGGCCCAGGCTGAGTAGGCTGAGTACTGCTAAACAAATACCTGCATACATGGCTGCAATGGAACTCAGTTTTTCAGAACTTATGGTGGGTGGCTAAGTATAACAGACGGGAGGGAACAATATTACATGGTGTGATTATATTCCATCAAACACCACCCACTACTTTTGAGATAGATTTTGGAGGCATAAAATTGAAAGCACTCATGTGTGGATGAAGCTCACAGTTTTGAATGCACTATAATAAGATAACTTGCCCCAATATAGGCAATATAGGAACGAAAATATGTTTTGGAAAAAAAGTTTGATTATTGGAGCTTCTGGAGGAGGAACATGGTGGACAGAACATCTTCTGTTGGCAGGTTGCTGATGGAGATCATTACATGATGATTGATTGATGATAGCCAAGACATCAGTCTTGGCTACTGAATTCACTCCGGAGATAAGAATGAATGGGGGGGATTAACTCTGATGCTCTGAAAAAGCCATTTTCTACTTTGGGAGACTAAGGAGCTGTCAGCTCCTGGAAATCCGGATGGTAGTGAGCGACTTAGAGTAGAAGAATCAGCATCTCGCCTACAAGCTCTAGGGAGCATTTCCCACAGCAGCATGGGGAGGGGGGTGCACGGAATCTGTGTGGGCCTCAGTTCAACTACTGATTGATTGATTGACAGTGTGACTGCAGAAAAGCCCCCCATCCAAACAATGACCATCATTAGTAAGAAAAAAATTTAATTTTAATTTTTATCATCTACAATACTTTTATTTATTTTATAGTACAGTACATTGATTATTGCTTTCATTTTATGGATCAATGGCCTCGTTAGATAGTAAAATTCATGTGAAATCGCTGTTTTAGGGGTTGCTTTTCATCGTCTGGAATGGTTTAATCTGTTTTCTGTTACTTTCTATGGGAAAGCCTTGGTTTAAGTGCGCTTGGTTTAAGAGAGGACTTCTGGAGCAGATTAAGTTCGTAAACCAAGGTACCACTGTACATTGGAAAGAGGAAAACTATTGCTGATACAGTATTTTTGGAAATCCCAGGCTGAGCTACTCCTTGAGGCATGGTTCAACAATATCTGGATTTCAGAGCGACTACCTGAGCTTCGAAGGGTTGCAAAAGGTGTTATAAAGAGAGACACCATTGATGAAACCTGGTCGCTTCTTTTCATATGCAAGGGAATCATAGAATCATAGAGTTGGAATAGACCACAAGGGCCATCGAGTCCAACCCCCTGCCAAGCAGGAAGAGTTGGTGGGAATTTCTCCCACTAGAAGACTGGGGAGAAGTGTGTACTGCAGTTGAAATAGCGCTGCTCCCCTCCCATCTTGAACATCCAGGAAGTGGGTGCCATGTGTTTTTCCATCAAGAAAATGATGAAATGCATTGTCCTACTTAAAGAGTGAAAGTCTTTTCTGGATTCTTAAAAGGGAGGGAGACTATAACACAGAATCATAGAATCATAGAGTTGGAAGAGACCACAAGGGCCATCGAGTCCAACCCCCTGCCAAGCAGGAAACACCATCAGAGCACTCCTGACATATGGTTGTCAAGCCTCTGCTTAAAGACCTCCAAAGTAGGAGACTCCACCACACTCCTTGGCAGCAAATTCCACTGGCGAACAGCTCTTACTGTCAGGAAGTTCTTCCTAATGTTTAGGTGGAATCTTCTTTCTTGTAGTTTGTATCCATTGCTCCGTGTCCGCTTCTCCGGAGCAGCAGAAAACAACCTTTCTCCCTCCTCTATGTGACATCCTTTTATATATTTGAACATGGCTATCATATCACCCCTTAAACACCAATCAAGATTTTAATTCTAGTACATTTGGGAAAACAAAAACAGCTGTGAAAACAGGCACATTGACTAAATATCTAGAGTTCTTAAGCTGAAAGTGCAAAACTGAGAAGAATGGGCTGTTCTCAGGATTTAGAAGGTACATTTTTTCCAGCTTTAGATTTTGCTGCTTTCGTTTCATAGAAATTATTGTTGGGCCTCCTGAAATCAAAACTGCTGTCTTCAGCCATTGAGGTGCTTCTGCAGGTGTCAGGGATGCTGGTGCCGGACAGCCCAAGATGTCTGTGGAAATCCATGTGCTGATTGCTGCCAGTCCAGATTTGCTCACAGGGTCTGTACTAGTAGAGAAAGAGGCCTTGTGGCAGAAGCTCCAAGCCCCAGTCATCACAGGTACCACTTCAACGAGGCACTTCTTTTGGTATGATTGCTAGGAAAGCTGACATGTGGAAGTGCCTACCAAGTCAATTTCTGTTACAAAGCATGTTTTTAAAACTAATGCTTTCAGGAAACATATTAAATATGCAAAAGAAAACTAAGATGTTTCAGCTTAGCTCCATTTAAAACCAAGGAAACAAAGGAAAGATTACCTCCCCCCCTCTTGGAGATTAATGTGCAATTCAACCATTGGTGGGGGTTTGGGGGGGGCAACTGATGTGTAGGTGTAATCAGTATATGAATTCAAAAACTTATGCCGTGTTGTATGGCTTAATTTCTCACTATGCGGTATAGAGTCAATCTTGTTTGAAATTCATCAGTGTTTTAGTGTGAATAGCTTCTAATAGATATGTTGTTGTTGTTTTTATTATTTACCCACCCTTCACCATAAGGTCCCAGGGCAGTTTACAACATTAAAATACATATAAAAAACACAATTTAAAAGCAGTTTAAAAGAATGCAAACAGAACGCTCTGCTGGGCAGCAGCTGTCCTTTTGTAGTCTTTCAGGCCCTGCCCTAGATTCTGGGGTTGTGGCGCTCATCTCGCTTTCCAAAAGGTGGAAAGAGGCAGGAACAGGACCCTCAGACTCTCAGCAGGTGATGGGCTGTATTTGCATTAATTTGTTTTAATATTACATACTCATAAAATGGTAACAGTTAGTGCAGGAAATTAAACCAAAGTTTGAAAGAGGATTAACTTTGCCGTTACTTTTTGGTGTTAGATGAAAATACTACTGCCCAGGCACAGTTACACCTGACTCAGGATTTCTCAGTTGATTTCTCTGGGGAACCATCCTATTTCTACCAGGGAAGATTGTGGGGGTAGGGAGCTTTAAAATGAACTTGGCAGTCCTCCATAGAGAGAATTCGTTAGAATGACTCATGCACCAGGGAAGTCCCAGAAATGGCTTCAAAGTGAATCAGGAAGTCTCTTCACCTTGGACTTGTAGAACTCTAAATTTGCTCTCTAGCTCCAGTTTCAGTGAGCGATGGAAGCAGGCTCACATCTCACATAGCAATTGCTTGTGATGGTGCCTGCGCATTTTGCTTCCTAACTTCTATTCTGCAGCATCTAGAGCATGCTCAGTCTGGGCCCCTGGTGGCACACTGGGCCCTTTGCAACAGTTTATTGGCACCCCTGCTGACTGCACATCTGGAAACGCTGCAGCTAGCGCTTTCATTATATAAACTGCCCTGTATGAAACATTTTATAACTTTTCCTGAAAAAAAATCAATAGTCTGAAGGTCTGAAAACTGGGACTCAGCTATACAGCTGCAAATAAAACATTTTGAATGTGTTGTAAACTGTAATATACAATTGTGACACTAGATGGCGACTGTGATATAGCTCACATCCGCAAATTCAATGAATTTTTCAAAATTATTTTTTAAAAAAGCATTTTCACAACGTTTTAAACATGTGTGTAGATTCCACCCCAATTCTTAGCTAGGGAGAAATTTTCCCTGAATAAAATAAAATCTAGCCATTGTAAAAGTGACATAACAATAAAAACAGTGGGCACAGTTCAGCCAAAGCTGAGTACTTTTAAGCGTCATTTATTTCAGTATGTGCTTTACAGGGCAATATTTACTCAGAAGTAAATCCTATTGGCTTAAATCTAACATATTCCCAGGTAAGATTTGTAGCCTAAAACTCCCAGTGAAACCAGCAGTTCTTAATTAACTTTGCTTTGAACTGTACTCTGGTTGCTGTGGAGAAGTTACCTTTCTTGTATATGTTTTTATCACTTTTATGTTTGTCCAAGTTCCTTAGTGGCCGGTCTCAAAACCTACACTCAAAAGGTAACATACCTGTGCAATACCTACACTCAAAAGGTAACATACCTGTCAACTTTCAGATTTGAAAATAAGGGATCAGCCGCCTCACCTGTCCCGGGGACAGTCTATGGGATATCTAACAATCCGGGATAGCAGCGGGAAACGGCACTGGAATAAGGGAATTTCCCGCAAAAAAAGGGAAGGTTGACAGCTATGAAAGGTAAGCTGCTTTGAATTCCAAGGCATCCTTGAGTCTCCCTGCCCAGTGAAAATATGATCCACTAAACTCACCCACAAAGTTCACTACGTGGCAACCAAGAAGTTGCTATCAGGCATTAAGAAGGACTGTTTCATGGCCTTCACTCTCCTGGTGCAGTGCTCTGCTCTCTAAAAATGTTGAGAGATGATTATCAATGTGTCTCTATATTGTAGCAACATAGTTGCATTCAGTCCTGCCGTGGTTTTGCTCTGGCAATCTCAACCCCAGAGCCAGCTTCCCATTTCCGTGTCCACATTTGAAAAGTCCGGTCATGACTGAAAGATGTGCATCCTCACCCCCTTTCAAGGCTCAGACCACACATACGCAGAAGCTCTTGACGATCCCGCTGACATTAAAAGATGCACGTCTCATAGCTATGGCAGATATATTTATCATTACATAAGATGTGCATCTTCCGGCCGCTTCCCTACATGCACGTTTAAAATGCAAACAGGAAAACATAACATTTGAAGGCAATCTTGGGATGCTTTAAATGGAAGATCCAATATAAAGCATTCCTCTGTGAAGATAGATCATAAGCAACTCTTTTATTTATTTATTTCATAAAATTTATATACCACTTGATTGTAAAAAAAACCCCAAAGCAGTTTATAAAAGATAGAACAGTAACATTAATAAAAATTTACAACCCTACTTTAAAACATACAAAAGTTAAAATGCTAAAACGGGTTAAAATTGCCTAAACTTTCTAAGCATCTGGGAAGACTTGCCTAAACAAGAGTGTTTTAGTAGGTGCAAGAGAGAGTCCCGTGAAGGCCCCTGCTTGATCTCAAGAGGCAGGGAGTTCCAAGTGCAGGCGCTGCCACACTAAATGACCGGGTTCCGACAGACGCAGTGCACGCATCATGGGGCACTTGCAGTCGTGCCAGTTCTGCTGATTGAAGCAGTCAGGTGGGCACATTTGGGGTAAGACCACCTTGTAGGTAAACTGTTCCCAAGCTGTTAAGGGTTTCCATATTAACAGTAGCTAATAGTATAGACACACTGCATTCTTACCCAATGCCAGATCATCATTTATAAACACCCCTGACATATAGCAAATGGCTGATGGCCTTAATTCTACATTTGAGTTGTTGTAACAAAGAGCAATACACCTCTGATAGGTTACATGAGATAGTTACTTATTAAAACAAACGTAGAAGTGTATGAAAAGCCCAAAATTGTGTGTTTAATCAGAAGTAAGTCCCACTGCATTAAATGGGACTTACTCTGAAGTAAGTCTCGCTACAGTCTCAATAGCAGGAATGCTTACTTTAAACACTTACTAGCTTCCTTAGAAATATAGAATATTTCTGTTTTCTGATTGGGATTAATACAGCATGTGAAGCCCAGCTTCCTCTTGCTCCAGAATGTTCTCTTTCCCCCTTATTGCTGGGGGGGAGGGATTGTACTTGAAGTGCTAACTGGGAGTATGTGCAAAAAGTAAAGGCTTTTCACTTGAGTTTAGCGAATATCCAAATAAATAATCCAATTCATATTTAAAATCTTGAATATTGTATTCAATTTCAAAATTATTTATTCTGTAAAATCATTTTAGACTGTGATGGGAAGTGCCAATGCATCCAATATGAAAAGCATTGCCAAACACTAGTGGGGCTAAATAATCTCCTTTCTATATGACCCAATACCTAGTACTCTTCAGCCTGCGATTAATCACAGTATATGCCCCTGATTCATTCAAAGGAGGTGTCTTTCCTCTGTGCTTTCTAGGCACACATATGCAATAGCATGTATCAGTTAACTGTCTTCTAGATTGCTGAATACATTTGTGAAACCCAAGGAGATTACTCTCAACATGTCATTCTTTTGTTGATTTTTTTTATGTCCTCAGAAATTTCCATCAGATTTGTCAAACAAGAGTTTTCTTTCCAGAAAGCTTGCTTGCTACTTTATTATATCAGCTCATATTTTTCCAGATGTTTTGTGATCTCATCCCTTACTAATGACTCCAAGACCTTGCCTACTGTCAAAAGCAAATTTTACTGCAAGTCTGCTAGTCCTTGACATCATCTCAGTCCTAGTCTTGTGGCATGGATTGCATTTACTTCAGTCCAGTCCCTTGGCACCTCTTTTCTTTCAAATAAACTATTAAGTCTTCTTTACTGAACTGATATAGATTCCATCTTCTCTTTGTGAGACCTGGAGCTTTGAGAGTAACTAGCCAAGTTCAAAAGCTTGCTCTCAATCTTTCTTTAAAATGATTTCTTTCTGGAGATTATAAGGCTGATTGTTCTTATATAAAGCAAGACACTGCAAGAGAGAGAAATTGTCCTCCTGCAAGGCAGCGAGTTTGGTGTGTTAAAAATTCGCTTGCTCCTAGAAATTGCGTTCTAGAGAATCCCTCTTCTCAGGCTGGTTCCTACATCCAAAAGGCTCATCAGTACTACAAAATGACTTTATAATAAAACTCTCAAGGAAACTTGGAGGCTTGTTCGCTATTTTCTGTAAAAACAGTTCAAGACTATAGTAGGCCGTGGTGGCAATGGTTTCTGAAATCTCCAGCAACATCAGGGCAGAACAGCAGGTGACACTACCTGTGCTATGATATCATAACCGTGTGCATTTTCCTGCCCACACTTCTTGTCAGTGGCAGGAGTAGTAAACACACAATGCGATGATGTTACAATCCAGGGGGGGGGGGTAAGTATTCTTAAATGTTACAGCGCAGACCTTGACACAGAACGCTGCTTTTTCACTGCATCCACGTGAGAGGCATAACATGTAGTTCTGCCCTCATGGAAATACATTTCCCATTGTACTTCAGGGCAAGCATGAGAGTTACACCAACTTATTTTTAGTGAAACCTTAAGCCCCAATAGAGCAACAACACTGGAAGGAACACCCCCCCCCTCGGCCTTTTTGCTGGTGAAGGCAATAATATTGACAAGTTAAATGACCTGCAGGCCTTGACCCTCATTTCACACCACCTTTCTCATTATGACAAATTGCCCTTTTGATTTGCTCCCTCTAATGATATGTTGGGACTTCAGGGCAAGGAGATGTGTTCCCAATGGGCACCAGAACCACACAGCTGCTGGCGCCGGTCGTAGTGCACAGGGGAGTTCATTCCAGAAGTGGGCTCATTGTGGAGAAGGTCCGTCTCCCTGTTACTGCTAGATGAAGTTCTGAAGGCTGTGATATGGGCAACCGGATCTCCTCCAAAGACTAGTGATCTAAAGGGATCTATACATGCGGAGGTGTTCTTTCAAGGAAATGACATCCAAAAGTTGTTTAGGGCTTTGTCTGTTATATGTTAGGCCACAGTTGTTGTCTGTATGGAAGCGATATGTAATTAACAAGCAAAATGGCTCCTATGCTAAAGAATGCCATGAAGAAACATGCTTTTAACAGTGTTACAGCTCCATGTGTGTCAAATTCTCATGGCACAGAATCACACTATTATAGAATCTTATTGCTAGAGATTCATTTAGTAGAAGGAAAGACAGAAGCACTTCAGCTCTCATTGTCATCAGCCTAATAATAATAATAATAATAATAATAATAATAATTTATTATTTGTACCCCGCCCATCTGGCTGGGTTTCCCCAGCCACTCTGGGCGGCTTCCATAGAAACCAAAAATACAGTAAAATATCACAGATTAAAAACTTCCCTGAACAGGGCTGCCTTAAGATGTCTTCTAAATGCCAGGTAGTTATTTATCGCTTTGACATCTGATGGGAGGGCGTTCCACAGGGCGGGCGCCACTACCGAGAAGGCCCTCTGCCTGGTTCCCTGTAGCTTTGCTTCTCGCAATGAGGGAACCGCCAGAAGGCCCTCGGTGCTGGACCTCAGCATCCGGGCAGAACGATGGGGGTGGAGACGCTCCTTCAGGTATACTGGGCCGAGGCCGTTTAGTATTCCAAATTTGACCAGAAACACATTGGCGCTCTTCATTTGGGACAAGGTAAACCTCACATGAAATTGTGATGTAATGGCATGTTCTAAAAGGGCACTGGGCTATGCTGTTCCTGTGTAACATCAGTGAGCAGCTCACAAGCAGTAATGCAAATAGCCATTCACAGTTATAATTTTTGCTTCTTGCTGAGTTCTTCACAAACATTTCAAGACATTTTTGGTTTTACCACAAAAGAAGCTATGCAGAGGTTAAATGAGGACAAGTAATTATTAGCCTCTATCAGGCCTCCAGAAACCAGACTAAAAACATATGAGAAAGAAATTCCTGTGGCAACAAGAAAGAGGCAGACACCATGGAAGGCATATTGTTTCAACCTTTGTAATATACAACTACAGAAAGATTAATTGGGGTCAGCTCAAATAGGGAAAGGGGATTCCCCACACTCCCGGCACCTGAAGAACCTGCCTGGTGGTATCCAGGCCACAAGTATCCCTGAGGGCTGTGCTTGATGCTCTTTGCTTTGCCATTTCCCAATTCACACTTCTTGAACCACAATAAAGACAAAACACAATTCTTATCTGAAATTCGCTCTTTTCTGAAGTCATAATGCAATGCAACTAACCGGCACAAAAATGCATAGACTAGGAGAAAGTGTGCATAAACATGCATATATCTGTGAAAAACAATATACAAAAATACCTCAGCAGAAATGGCTTTCAAAAACTGCATACAAAATTTGGGAGAAATTCGCACTAAAATGCTGGCAATTTTCATAATTAAAAACATTGCAAACTGCTGTGGAAACATGGAGAAGTGAACCTAACGTTAGGAAAATGAGAAACTGAAACGGACATGGTTGTCCACCCTCAGTGCTCCTACTTGAGCCTTGGGACTTGACCTTTGGTTTGGGCAGGTCACAACTCCAGCAGCTGCCCAGGCTCCAACTCTGACTCAGTTCCCCACCCTCTGTTGTCAAGTTCAGGTTCTCTTCATCTCTTCCCTTGTTCACTTCCTTTTGTATTTTAGATCTGATATGCTCCTTTCTGTGCCCTGTCTTGGAGGTGTCAGGACTACCTTTTGTAATGGAGGCTCTTTGGAGCCTCAGAGGTGTGCTCTAGAGGCTTGTGTTGTCTTCCTTCTAGGGCATTTCCTCTTTTCAGTAGGTGAACTCTGTAGGTAAAAATAACAACAACTCAGAATGAAGTTATTAGGTCAATCCATTAAGGCTTTTGTGGTTAGAATAAAGGATAATTAAGGATGATTTTGGCAAAACCAATCAGTATGCAAGCCTTATTAAACAATTCATCACAGCACTAGGTGGCTATTCATGAACCATTTACAGCAAATCCTTTTATCTGAATAGACCAGTCTCTTTGAAGAGCTTGGTAATAATGGAAAGTCCGGAACAAGAGGCTGTGTGCAATGCTGCTTCTAATCTCTAGCTTTCCAGTCCTTTTTGACCTTGAGAGTATGGTGTAACCATTTTCAGGGAACTGCCTGAGACACCATATTTCATTCTGAAGAGTGAGGGTGAGCAATGAGGCATAATGACTTTTGGGGAAAGGTAGCGTAAACTCTGGGGCTCCTCGGCCACATTCCATTACAGAAATATATCAAAATCAAATGGAATTCTTCCAAAGATTAATTGTTCATCCAGTTCAGTTTGTGTAGCCATTCAGAGCTACACTATGTTTAGTCGGTGTAAACATGAGCTACGTTTCAAGGGAAAGGTGCCATACGCCCGGGATGGGAGATCTGTGGCCCTCCAGATATTGGGGGACGGCCTCTCTCTGCAGCCTTCCCCTTTGGCCACTCTGGCTTGGGCTGACTGCAGTTGGAGGACCACAAGTTTCCTATTCCCTTTGTTGCTATCAAAAGTGTAAAAACATAAAATTGCTTTGTTGGATCCACCTAGTCTAGTATTATGTTTCCAACAATACCACAAGCACAGCCCGGTGGAGGCTGCCATCCCCTGCTGTTTGCCTGGGCATCTAATAATCAGATGGCTGCTGCCTCAGGAAGTGGAGGCCCCAGGTAGAGATATGGCAAGAACCTACTGATATGCCGATCCTTCGTGGATTTGCCTAGCGTCTTCATTATATATTTTTAGGGGCCAGGGGAAAACACTCCTCTTCAACCAGGCCTTGGGCCGATTAATACTCTACAGCATTTTCAGTGTTTCTGTGGGAAGGGGTTCCCCCCCTGTTTTGTTTTACTTATTTACTTGCTTTTATCCTGTATTTTATTCTGACATCTTATAATGAAGGGCAATATACATATTAAATAAATAAACAAATGCCTCAGTTTTTTTAAATGCAACCTGAGGGGTTGCACACCTGCAATATCAAATGATGACTTGTTTGTGCAAATTGCCTTCAAATGTCTTCTGAAAGTTGTATAGTTTTTTGTCTCCTTGACATCTGACAGGAGGGCGTTCCACAGGGCGGGCACCACCACCAAGAAGGCTCTGTGCCTGGTTCCCTGTAACTTGCAGTGAGGGAATTGCCCAAAGGCCCTCAGAGCTGGACCTCAGTGTCTGGGATGGATGATGGAGGTGGAGACGCTCCTTCAGGCATATGGGGTCGAGGCCATTTAGGGCACATATAGCAGAGGGGCTGTGCTGATTGTTTTAATAAGTGTTACGAATTATTTTGCTTTTCTATTGTTGCATTTTTATTTTGCCCAGTAAGTTACTTATTTTCTACAGAAAAGTGAGATATGAATAATAATAAATTAAACAAAACTAATGTCCAAGGGGAAAGTCCTTTTAGGGGTGGGGTGGGATGAGCCCACTAGTAGTCAAGTGCATACATTCCCCAAACCTTTTGACCACTTAGTTGGTCAAGCATATTTCAGCTGGAGTGTGTGTGGAGCTTCTAGGGACTCATCTATAATTGCTATTTAGCCTAAAACTTTGAGTCAGAACAAACGGCTGTTGCTTGTATAAACAGTTTGTCTGTCTCTTTCCCTCAAGTATTTATAAAACACCTATCTCCTTGGTATCTGAATGCTGATGTTGGCTTTATGGACAGTGCAGTATTCATTGCATCCAGCTTCCATGGCTGTATATTTTCTTAGTTTCAATCCAGGGCATAAAGATCGTACATTCCACCCAGAATATTTTTAAACACTTTTTAAAAAGCTGTGCTGCTTATCAAGCAGCTAGTGAGGATGTTGGGGGAAGGAATCACACTGACATTTTCACCAGGCTCCCCCATGCCTAGAAAGTCCAGTAAGGGCCAGGGAGATGATATAAATGCCCTACTTTCAGGCCAATGTTGTTTTATTCTTTCCTCTGAATTCTCCCATCAGTAAAATGGCTCACTCGGTAGACCATGAGAATCTTACTCTCAGGGCTGTGGGATTGAGCCCCAGGTTGGGCAAAAGATTCCTGCATTGCAAGGGGTTTGGACTAGATCAAGGTTTCCCAACCTTGGGTCACCAGCTGTTTTGGGACAGATGCATCATCCCTAGCTAGCAAGACCAGTGGTCAGGGATGATGGGAATTGTAGTCCAAAAACTACAACCAAAAGCTGCAGCAGCACAACCGGACGCCTTCATTTGCCCCAGCTGCAACAAAACATGTCTCTCCACAGCAGGCTCTTCCAACAGTTTGACTTCACCCCCCAAAGGCGCACCCCTCCATTGTCTCCCAAGACAGATGGATGCCAACAACACAAATTTCTGGAAGATGATGCTACCAGTGGGTACTAGTTATGATGGATATGCACTACATCAAGGGGCCAAATGTGATCAGTCACCTCATAAGCTCAACTTGCTGACTAGGTGAGTAGGAACATTTCAAAAACCAAAAATCAGGACTATCAAACTGACATAATTTTTAAGGTCATTTCATCTTATGACTTTATTGATCCATCACAAATAGCTGGTATAAACAATTAAATTTGTGTTCCTAAACCATTTTGAAATCTTAGAAGCTTCACAGAACCAAATGAAAAAAATAAATCTTCTTATTGTACATTTATACCAGGCAGGCTTCACAGTTCCCTCCCTTTTCTTTTAGATTGCTATTTTGATTTAAAAATAAATAAATAGTGGAATATGTCGTTATTTTAACTTTTTGAATTTATGTCCTCCCTGACAACAGGTAGTCACAGTTGCATTCTTGGGTGGGTGGGTGGAATTAAAAGTATAGATGCAGGAAATAAAATTAATTTTAAAATATATGAAAACATTCATTCTGTTCATCAGCCCAAAGGAACAGACTAGCCTCTGACCGATACCCACCACAGACTGTAGTTTCTTGAATTGATTGATTAATAGGACAGAAATGAGGAGGTGTGAATTTATTTTGGACTTCGACAGGGTTGAAAAAGGTTTGGCAAGGCTCAGCTGGGCTTAATCTGCATTTTGAAGCCTCTGAACTGTGACCACCTACTGGCACCTCTCCTGTGTTTGGTCCCACAGAAAGGAAACATTCTGCTCTAGACCTCCTTTTGGCTCTGGCTCCTGGTTTCTGAAGGTACTTAAAAGGCAACAGCAAGCCCATTTCAAACGAGCAAACTACCTTTTCCCCCTGGTGGGACTGAGGGGATGTTTACAGGGCAACATACAAAATAGCGAAGGGAAGAGGAAGGCAGCAAAAACAATTCCCCATTGCTGATGCTGAAAGTCCTGTGATGATCTTTCATGCTTTTGAAATAAAAAAAATATAAAATGGAATTCCGCTGGGTTCTGTTTGAAATGAAATGTGGCCAGTCATTTAACTGCATAAAAGGTAGCAAAGGGACAATAAATAACACTTCAGATGGGGAGGGGGAAGCTGAGCTGGGGGGGCAGAGGAAAATGCTGAGATGCAGTGAATTTTATCTGCATGGAGTTGGGGGGGGGGGAATCCAAACACCCAAAGGATTTTCTGCCGTAGGAATAATTAAAAACAAAGCTCTCTTGTCAAAAAGGCCCAACGGTCCTCATCAAACCTTTTTCTTGGCAAAGGTAGCAAACACCCTCAAATTTAAAACTACTGTAAGTTAAAAAAGTGATTTTTTTTTACTTATCGTTTAATGTTTTTGATAAACTTTTTAACAGAACAATGTTCAACAGCCAGACAAGTCAGGAATGTGCTTTTCGGATGTCCGTTTATGCTTCTGATTATTTTCACAACATCAGCAATTAAATGCGGATTTTTCTACTCTGATTGTCAGTGGATGGCAGACATTTTGTGTACACATGGGGACAGTGGACACACAAAACTCTCCCACCAAGTCACTCTGCACATGTATTACACAGATACGCTTGCACAATAAGAAAGCATCGCCATTCAGAACAGTTCTCCCTTGTTTCGGTTTCTTATGATGATTGGCATTTTCCTTGCAATTTTTGTTTTTAGGATTTCATTTCCGAAATTTAAAGAAAAGAAAAGATAAGGTGCTAAGAATTTGGAGAAGTTTAATGAACTATTGTAGAGGCTGTGAAGACAAGGAGATGTGTTTTCTTTTCTTTTCCTTTTTTCCCCTTTCTTTGCTTTTGCAATAGCAACACATAAAACTGATCTTTTTCCTGCCTATAGGTCACAGCAACTTGGCAAAGAGATTAGAAACTGTGATGATTTTTTTAAAAATGTCTACATAATTATATTCCCCTGCTAAGACTGCATTATGAGTTTTAATTCCAGTCTCATTTACACACGTTTAAAATCAAGAGCTATCCATGTTGTAGTACTGAACTGAAATTCATGTTTCAAATGCCAAGTAAATTATGTAGTCCCCTATTCATTCCTTTAAAATCGAGTGTTGCCCTGTTTTGCTTTCTTGTCGGCGTTTCATTACTCCAAACTGAATTACCACAAAAAGCCCTCACATTCCAGAAATGAGGGAGCCCGTCTTTCTAGGCAGCATGAGAAACTTCCAGCAAAGCTTGAGCCATGGCCATTCTCTTTTTAGAAACCAAGCGCCAATGAGCAATATCCCACCTTGCTCCAGTGAAGAAACCCCAGATGTGTGGCTCTGGGAACTGGAGATGCACAGAGATAACATATTTTAGAAAGGCTGGTTGTAATCAGCTGGGGGTAGAAAAGCAGGACAATCTCAGTGGCAGCACCCTGGCTATGGAAAATCAGAGAGTCCTCACCTTGACCTGCATTCAGGAAGGATATAAATACTTTTTAGCTATCCATCCATTCACGCAGGCCTTTAGCTGACAATTTTATGAATATTTTACACTGCTAGTTTTGCTTGGCCTTTGCAAGTTGCTATAACATCATATAAAAATGTTTTTATATATTTTTGTGAGTCACCTTTGGAGAGAAAGTGTGGGTTATAAATTTAAAATAATAGATAGTGTCTGAGAGTTCCACACAAAAGAGTGGCTTTCCGGAAGCACCCCAGGGACTCTGAACAGGTGTAGGTTTAGTGTTTTTTCCCCCCAAATTGGCAGCCAAGGCAACTGTCTTCAGGAGACATTGCCAGGAAGGTGGGGTGGGGTGGTATACCTGAGCCTAACGTGGGTGCACTAGTAGCTGCTGGAGGAAGGGGAGGAAGCCTAGGGAAGGTGCCTGCCTGCTGGCTGATCAGGAGTGTTCCACGCAGCTCCTGGAGACCAGCCCTCTGTGCCCAGGCAGGATGCTCTGAGGCCAATAAGAGACGGGGCTGCCTTCCACCTTCGAGGCTGCCAAGCCCTACCCTCTCCCTGCCTCACTGGACTTATCTCCTGGAGTCAAAAATTATTCCTTTTGAGATACATAGAACCCCACACACAAGCTTATGGGGCTCTGCTGCCACATGGAATAGCTGTTTCTTACTTCAGATTCTTACAAAAGATTAATGCACTTCACTGAAATGTGCTAATGAGGCAGATGAAACTAGACGTATGCACAAACACACATACATGCATAAATACAGCCTCATCAGCCTAGTCCACAAGGTGGCAACAGAGCTTTAGAACTTGCAGTATGCTGCAAAGAATCTGGCTACTTTGAGGAGAACTTGATATCCCTGTGGCATGCCGTCTTCGCAATAAAAGCTATTCTCCTTTTCACCTTGCTATGCTTTCATATCTATATATATACAGTACTCTGCATATTTCAATGTTGCTGGGTAAAAAGCACTTTAAGATATGGGGGTTTTCAAAGAGCTATTTTACTTGCTTATATTGACAAAAATAGAGGCATGATGAGTACAGTTAGACCCAGACCAAAATGCAGCATGTGACGCTGAGTCTTCAATCTCTTGAAATGGGTTCTGGATTGTGGCTAAGGCTAAGCCCAGCTATCAAGCAACGTTCTCCAAGTCAATTTGCACCCTTCATTTACAGAGCCTTTTAGGACGGTTTGCTTTTGAAGTTGTTTGTCATATGGGAGGGTCTCTCTGTGGGACTCTGGCACCATTATCTCTGCTCTCAGGGTATGAGAGACTGGCCAAGTACCCTGGGTTGCAAGAGGCCCTTGGTGCCAGTCTTGCTCTACCAAAGCCACATTGCCTGTTTTGGGAGGAGGATGGAGATTGCAGGGACAGAGGCTACACACCAGAGCTGGGACAGCAGTTACAATTCTGGACTTCCGTGTGTACTTAAATTCCACATACAGGGCTTCTGTCTTCATTCTTTGCATTTATTTATAGTTATTATTTTATATTTATACCTAATATTTCCAATTTGAAAAGATGTCCAGTTGCAGGAAAGAGTCCACTTTAAACAGACAATAATCATAGAAGCACCTTTTTAAAAAAAGGAAAGGAAAGGGGGGGGGGGAATCCGAGATTCAGCAGCAATAAATTTTGCTCACTGATTAGAAGAGGTGGCTAATCATGATTCAGGGGAGGATCCTAATGTAAAAATTTGGAATTTGGAAAAAATTTGGAATTTGGAATTTGCTGCCAAGGAGTGTGGTGGAGTCTCCTACTTTGGAGGTCTTTAAGCAGAGGCTTGACAACCATATGTCAGGAGTGCTCTGATGGTGTTTCCTGCTTGGCAGGGGGTTGGACTCGATGGCCCTTGTGGTCTCTTCCAACTCTATGATTCTATGATTCTATGATTCTATGAATTTTGAGGACTGTCTCTCCCAGTACAGAGACTCAATTTGTGCAAATTTATCACATAGTATGATAATGAGCTTGTCCTAGCTGCCAGCAGGAATACAAGTCTAACAATATGATGAAATTTAAGATTCTGCATTTGGCATTTATGCCCCCCCAACCCCCCCCCTCAGCCCTGTCATATTATATAGTAGCCTTTTTCATGGTCTCCAACAGTAACAGTTCTCATTTTTCAAGTTAACTAACATTAACAAATTGGAACAGTCCTACAGCCCTTGAAAGGAAGGAAACATTACTATCTTAAGTTTTCAAGTGAATAACCAAGAACTGTTAAGTTCAGAAGTTTGGTACTTAATGATTGCCCAAGGACACTAACACTGGTAGGGAAGTATGAATGTGCCTCAATCCATTAGGACATTTATTCTCCTTTTTCCATATTTTCCATTTTGGTGCAATTGGCTTATTTTGCACAAGTCTTTTCTATATTTTTGTCAACTGATGTGTAATTCTTTATTGTGGCGCATGACAGTCATGCGTATGTCAAGCCATCAGCAGCGATTTACAAATTGAGTTAGTGAATTACCAGAGAAATATCCGTGTTAGCTTTTTGTAGCACCTTAAAAACAAAGTCAAGAAACAACACTTCAGGAAAAAAGGAAAGCTATGAAGCTATGATAAATATGTAAACTGGAAAGCAAATTATGTATCTATTTATATATCATATGCATGTGTTAAAATCAAAACAAAAACCTTTTGTTGTAAAGAAGGAAAGCAAAAAGCATTCATAGCAAAATTTCTTGTTGCGATGGGAGGACAAACAGGCAGATAAAAAAAATCTCTTTGATATTCCATTTTCAAGGATATCCCTAAGCAAAGGTACATTTTTGCTACTCACAAACAGTACCAAAGGACACACTCAACACCAGCAAAATACATTTTCTTCATAAGTAAAAAGACTTGGCATCTTTTATGGCATTGGTTTGTGTGATAATTTTGCAGTTACTCAGACTTCTGAGCAATA
Source organism: Podarcis vaucheri (assembly GCF_965113315.1). Lineage (NCBI taxonomy): Eukaryota > Metazoa > Chordata > Lepidosauria > Squamata > Lacertidae > Podarcis > Podarcis vaucheri. Next base: position 126,776,454 of record NC_138761.1, read on the forward strand.
AGCATGTGAACGATGCCATAGGATATGGTGATATAGTAGCCTAAGAAATTGTTGGATTTCATAAATTGTTTGGATTTGAGAAGCAAATGTTTCACACTCCTGAAAATCAATTCTCACTAATCCATGCACCAGCTTTCAGTAATTCAAGATCTGTTAGTTTAATCAACATTGTTCTGAAGAGAAAATGAGATGAGAATATTGTAACCTGTTCTGAACCTATGTGAAAAAATGTAACAGGAGTCTTAAAATTAAATTATTATTTATTATTACTATGTATTCAGTTTATGTACTGCCCTTGATCTGACGTTCCTACAATTTACATTGCATAATAATGCAAAGGTAATAAAACAATCACAGAAAAAAATCACAAGACAGTCCCTCCACATTTAACAGGCCACAGATTGTTTAACGGCCGAAGGAGGAATGCTTTTGCCTGGCGTCACCGCTGCATATTCTTAGGCACCAGGCAAGCCTCTCTGGGGAGGGCATTCCACAAATGGGAAGCCATCACAGAAAAGGCCACTTCTCGCATTGTCACCCTCTGAACCGGGGGGGGGGGCACACAGAGAAGGGTGCGGGACGACAAGCACAGGGTATGGGGTGGTTCATATGGGGAGAGGCAGTGCTTAAGGTATGGAGGTCCTGAGCTATGTAAGGCCTAGAGGTCAAAATTTCATAGGGCAAAACTATTTCAACAATTTGAATCCTTGCTTAGAGTTTAGTCCTTGCTGGATCCAGGAATTAGAACCATCTCGGGCATACAGCCTCCCCCGCCCCCAACTCATAACAATAATCTATTTGATGGTATCACATCATGGACACACATGGACACGTACAGTACCTAACCCTTCCTATTTTACGCAATGAAATTATTTTCAGCAGCCCACTAGTATACGCATAGCCTACAGCTGCATGGACTAAACATTGATCCCACTTATAGGGATATGAAGTTTGAAAACTCACAAAAACGTTGTCAAATTTTTAATGACAAACATAGAAATAAAACAAGACTTGGGTCATGATCTCTTCAGGTTCCTAACAAGCACACTGTCATCTTCCATTTCTGCGGAAGTCAATACATGTCTCCATTAATCTACTATGAATTTGGATCAACAATGTTTTAAAAATAAATAGGCAGCCTGGCCTGCCGTTTGCACTGGAAACATCAGTCGGAACTCCCCAATTCTCTTCTCGGCTGATTAGCCGATGAAGAGCTGAACTGCATTTGTAAAAAGAATGACTTATTACAATCATCATCACCTTCCTTTTGTGCTTCAGATCAAAACAAAATGTGGTCTGCTGGGAGCACAGTCTTCTTTCCCCCCACCCCAACCCCTGGCTTCAAAAACACAAGATCCAGGTGCAAGCTGTTTTTATTTGTCTGAAGGATATGGCTTCACAGCACATCTTCTCAAGAAGCTTAGGAGCTCCCTCTAGGTTTGCGTGTGGTTAGAGTCTGTCCAGGCTGCTTTGAATACAGTGATGCCCCGCAAGACGAATGCCTCGCAAGACGAAAAACTCGCTAGACGAAAGGGTTTTGCGGTTTTTGAGCTGCTTCGCAAGACGAATTTCCCTATGGGCTTGCTTCATTTTTTGCAAGTTTGTTTCCTTTTTCTTAACACCCTTAATACAGTTGCGACTTGACTTCGAGGAGCAACTCATAGAACGCGGTGTGGTAGCCTTTTTTGAGGTTTTTGGTGATTTTTGAAGCTTTTCCAAAACTTTTCCGACACCGTGCTTCGCAAGACGAAAAATTCGCTAGACGAAAAAACTCGCGGAACGAATTAATTTCGTCTTGCAAGGCACCACTGTATCTGTGTGCCATTTTCGATTTCAGCAGAATTCAGGAATGATTGTCTGTGCATCACAGGACTGTGTCAGGCTGTTCTTCATTTCCAAGGTTCATGTGCGTTACTAGGATCTCTTGAAACTTTGGATAAAACTATGAACATGGTAACACAATGACCTACCTTTCAGAGCTGATGTAAAAGTTACTACGAACATGTATAAAGCATGTTCAACACCTCAAACTGCAGTATAAATGCTATTGCTATTACTGTTACAGAGTCCTTTTGGAAAGTTTTGGTGCAGGCGCTGTCAAGGGCCGTTAGGGACGGGAGAACCCTGGGATCCAGGGAACAGGAGGTTTACTTGGGGCTTATTTTGATTCTGTAAGAAATGTCCGAAGGAACAGTAAAGGGTGGGGGAAATAGAGCAAGCTTATTAACTAAAATTATTTATTTTACTTCTTTTTACATGTAATACTGAAAAACAAGACAATTCAAGTTATTTAAAGATATATCAAATGTTTTCAGCTTAGAAAAGAAAGCTTTCTTCTATTATTCTTATTTTATTTTTAAAAGCCTAAGAAAAGAATATGAAAACATCAAACTTCATACTTCCTTTTTATATCATCATAAGCTGAATGGATTTTTTTTAAAGTTCTGAAAACACATACATAGACTTAATTTTCCCTGCTGACATTCAGATGCCAACTTTCAGCCTAGGGCTTTTTTTTAACAGCTGAGTTATACACCCTGAAAAATAAGAGGCTTATATTATTATAAAAACATTGAGAGTCCTTCTACTATCGAGGTATGAATGGAAACGGACATATAATAATAGTGTCCATAGTGTGGAAAGCAGCAGCAGCAGTAGCAAAAAGTGAAGGAGCCCTTACTCAGCATGAGAAATTCTATATATCTTGGAAGGCTTTCCCCAACCTAAACATTATTGCTAAGAAAGGAATAAACAGTTTAAACTGCTATTGCTATTCATCGAGGGCTCACACATCAAGCGATACACAAAGCTGCTCTCTGAAAGCTGAAGTGAAATATTCCAGACATAACTCTTTCTTACTTGGAGCTGGACAGACTTTTGAAGAGCTATTTGAAGAGCAGCTAGAGAAATCCCAGCCCCACTCCCTGTTTGGGAGAAGCTTTCTAAAGAGATGGCATCAGGGACCTCCACATCCACACAGTTCAGTTTGTAGTCACAGCTACTTGTTGCTTCTGCAGCAGTACTGTACATTCCAGTCAGATACGTTTTAGTTTTTAAAATGCTTTATTCTTTTTTAAACAAACACACGCAGATCAGGACATAGCAAGCAAAAGCATCCCATACAGAATGAGCAATGATCCAATGCAAATTTACAGCAGATACAAACAAGCAGAAAACAGAAAAAACCTTCCCTCTGAAATCTAACACTGGCCAGCAGTAAGTGCACAGATCTGGAGAAAATGTGAAAGGCTGAGTTATATCTAATTTACAAAAGTTATAAAATAGATGGAATGAAGATTAATGTCTAATAACATCAGTGCAAAATGATAGTCGAGAGTCTTGAGGCTGCTGGGTGTGCTCTGCAACATTCAGAAGAGTCCAAGGAGGCCACCCCATGCCTGCAAATGTGTCTGATCTGACACAAAAACTGCTGAATTTAATCTGCTGGATTACATAATTTTTCTAGAAGCATCAGATACCAAACTTGATTCCACTAACCTTCCATTTGTAAAATGGGTGTCATGTGTCCAGTGGTGTGCTATTTCTAATTTAGCCGCAACCAACAAGAACAATAATAGCTGCTTACATGTTAACCCTTGCATGTTTTCTGGAAAGGTGGATTATGACACCAGTTGAGGGAAAGGTGGGATAAAACATGAGATAATAACTGTGATCTCTTGAAATACACGGCTCCAGAAACCCCGCACCACAGGGCACAACCATCACATACCATATTGGCCTGAACATGAGCCTCACTTTTTTTCCACATTCCAATCGTGAAAAGTTAAATTTGTGACCTTACAAAATAGGCTTTTACGATATCGCTGCTGAAGCAGACATACGGTAAAACAGAACGGGTGTGAATGCCTGCCGAATTTTAAGGGAGCGGCTTATATTTGGGTATTGTCTTTTTCCATTTCCCCCCTTGAATTTTAAAGGTGTGGCTTATTTGCTGGTGTCGCTTATATTCGGGCCTATACCGTATGTGCCCTGCAGTGGCAGCCCGACAACATTCAGAAGAGAGGGCTGGGTTGATGTGCCCCCGCTTGATAGGTGTAAAGTACCAATTCTAACAATAGTGTTAACATGTTTTTAGGGTTGCCATATTGCAAAAACTAAAAACCAGGACATTCCAAAATTGTTGTTTTAGCACATTTGCCCGATTTACGAAAAATAATCCAGGACACCATTTTCAGAGGTGAAAATGAGGACTTCCAATCGATTATGCCATTCTAGTATCTAAATAATCCATTTGTTTATTTATTTAGATTTCATAAAGACTTTTCATAATACAATAAAAAACAAACTGCTCTAAACACCCTTTTAAAGCCTGATGGTACCCTTTTCAGTTCAAGGGCTGCTTCCAGAGGAGTGATGAGGAACAAGAATACCTGATCCCAATAACTTCCCACATTCAACCTGGTTTCCAAGCTGGGATTGGGGTAAAATTTATCCCATCAGATTTTGATAAAAATTGTGAGATGGCTGTTGTAATCAATAACTTTCTACTTTGTCAGTTTTAGTTTTGTCCTTCCTATAATTCCAGAAAGTTCTAAAAAGGGAAATGTAAAAGGCAAAAGTAAAATAACATTTTAACTTTTCTTGGGAGATGGGGGGAAAGCTGCATTTCCTTTTAAAGAAATTAGTAACAAAAATATCAGTTGTATAATGTCCAAAAAAACCCTGTACATTTGTTACTATCACATAGGCATAATTTCCTCAGACTTTTCACAGGTATATTGTAGCTTCCAGAGTTCCATTTAGCACAATTACAGGCTATAGTATGAATTGTGTGCCAATAATCTGTAAATAGATACAGACATCTTTATGTAAATCTAAGATCTTAGAATATGCCTCTAAAGCTCCCAAAATTACCAGGATGAGAATAAAGCAGAAAATGTCACTCCCACTTCCTGAATTCAACAAGCTGATATATGAGGAGAGATCAAAGATATGGAATACATGATTGGATATAGGACTGTAATAATTATAGGATTTTCAGTTCCAGGAGTATGATATCATACAAAATTAGAACAGGCCTGAAGGGGAGAAAGATAGATCTTGCCTGCAATTCATTTTTAAACGCCTATATTCTGTTTAGGGATGGAGGAATCTATCAAATTTTGTTTCTTTCAGTTTCTCATTCTTCCAATCTTAAATTCACACCATTTCATTATTAATATATATATATATTTAAAACCAGCATGCAAAGCTGTGTGCACTTTTTGTGTGTATTTCTCTTAAGATACGTATTTTTGCAGGCAATTTCTCCCAATATAATACACTTTAAACATTATTTTGATTAATAAATACATTTTTTGGTGCACACCTTCCCCACATTTTGGTATGCATTTTTAGGCTGGAGAACTGCATGGAAAATTCAGGGAAGGTAGAAACTTGAGGTAGCTGCATTTCAGTTTCACCTATTGGTTCAGGAAGTGCAAATTTGGTAGGTTTGCATTTAAAAGTCAACTGAATAAATTTCTCTCTGATGTCTAAATCTATTGGCCTTTCCAGTCTGTTGTAAAGTGTTCTTGTTTCTCCCAACGGGTAGCACAATCTCCTAATCTATTTATGAATACTGATGCAAATGTTATGCCACACCACTAAAAGGTGAGCAGCATCTCCTTGAAACAAGTGAGAGGTCAGGTGAGGTATTCCCCAGTGGGGAATGGCACGCCCCCATCAAACCCCAAATTTTTATTTACCCATCTATGGGGAGCCATCTGTACACCTGGGATACTTGCAATCCTTCCAAATGTGTCTTGAGCATTTCAGACAACACTATAACATATTGTAGGGAGCCTAGTCTTAAGTAATTTAGAATATTGCTTTGCTTGTTCACTAAGAAATTAACCATTCTTCTTAAAATACAAGTCATTGTCACCTAGGTGAATCAAAAATACTTGAGCCAATGAAACGGGTTGAACCAGAAAATATGTAGGATGTGGTTCTGCAGCTTAGCTCTGAGAACCAGGCTGATCAGTCCTGGTGCTGAGCTGGTCCTCAGCAAACTCCCCATATTTCCCAGTCCTGCCCAGAAAATGATGCTGTGGCCCAGAATAAGTGTGCCAATGTCCCCTATGCCCCCACCTGCAAAACAAACATCACAATCAGCCTCAACAAAAAATGACTCCCTAGTGAAACTCAAAGCTCCAATAAAGCTCCCAGAGCCCAAAATAGAGAAAGGACAGAACAAATCCATTCAAATAAATAATTAACTATCCAAATCCATTACAGCCCAAAATGAGCAGGAAAGAAGTCAGGAAACGAGAGATCTGGCAATGGCCCAAGGCACGATTTGTTTTTAAAATCTTTTGAAAACTTATCCTTTTGAAAACCTAAAGGCCGTGGAACTCCCCCTGCCCTACTCTCTGAGTAAAGATGCGCAGAAGGGACCTGAGAGGCTGCCTCAAGGGGTGAAAGGAGGCGCTCTAAGGAGCCAGGACCTCCTGGAAAGGAGCCCCCAGTCCTTTCAAGCCCATGGGGAAAATGAAGAAACTGCCCAGAAGCCCATGGCCTGATGGGAAAGGAAGAGAAGAGGCTCCCGCCTGCTCCTCCCTCCTGCCTGAGGCTTCACCTCTATCTGCCACGCTTTTATTTGCTATTAAAAAAATACTTATTAAACAAAATAAACCAAAGATAAAGAGCATAAAGTAATGCTTTGACAACAGGTTGAAACTTGCTCTAAAACATTACAAAAAATACCAATTTGTTAGGCTGGTTTATATGTATTCTTTTATAAATATGTTAGCTCAATCACAATTACCATGGACCATATCTGTCACTCTTTCTGAAGTTTTGACAAGGTTTTTGATGTTTATTTTTTTTAAAGCTCAGCAGGTAGAAGGAGCACTGTGAGGAGTTTTGTGGAGAGTCCTTCCAAGCCCCTGAACACAAAGCCCACCTTTTTATCATAGATAATTTAGTTCTTTGCCAACTGGCAACTGCCTTGGAGATCACCCCACAACTAGGTAGCCTCTCCTCATGCAGTCTTTGGACAAAGAGCCACCAGCTTCACACCAGACTGAGACTTTGGAGAAAGCCCAAGAGGAGGCTCTGGGGTCTAAGGGGAAGCAAGCCAGAAGGTCATGTCCCTAAGGAAACTAAAGATCACCTGCGATGCTGTGAGCCCTGGAGAAGCATGATGAAGTTCTGATCTGTAAATCATTCTGAACGTTTGGAGCTGCCAAATCCAGGTCGGAATTTGGCTGAAGCAGATTCTTTTACCACCCCTAGTTTATGTATTTACTTCTTTCCCAAAGTAACAGATGCCAGTGCAGCTACAGGTTTAGAATCTCATCCATCAGCGTTTGATGTGGAAATCTCCTAGAAACAGGCTTTTCCTCCAGACCTTCAGAGTCTGAAGGGGGAGGGGGAAGCTTCCAACTTTTCGGTTTTGCCATATCCGTTCGAAACCAAGAAGCACAGGGAAGATGTGGGTGTGGGTGGCCCTGACCTCACTTTTCACAGTTCAGCAATAAATTAAGACTCGCTTTAAATTTTAGGTTGCTTATTATTCACCACGAGAGAAACCTGTTGCCTCAGCCTCCAGTAGATTCAAAGGCATCTCTCTGAGAGCTGACTTTAAGGAGTTACTCTTTGGACTGCTATAGCTTAAAAAGAGCACGTATAAATTAATGGTCCTCTTTCTGCTATATTTTGTTAACTTTAGGAAAAAACAGATTCTGACCAAGTGTGAACACTGCAGTGGGCTGCAGATTACAGCTAGGAAACTTTCCTGCCTTGTTATTCCTCATTCTCTTTCTTGCCCTGCATGTGTGAACTATTTTGTTGATTTAACCATTCACACTTCTTGCACATTTCTCAAGTGTGCTATAATGGAGTGAGGGGGTGACGCATTAAACCAATTCATGCATTAAAGTGAGTTCCACTGCGATTTGAAAACTGTTTCCCTAAGACTACATGTTTGTTATTTTATATGATGCTCTTGAAAACCAGCACATAGTTTGGCCTTGGAAAACACATCATGAAGGCAGAAAGGGACTCATAGCATGCAAACTGTGTTATCCTAGGGCTAGGCCATTTCATCGAGAACTACTGATTGCTCTTGGAAGCTTTCTAATTGTGAGACGCTTCTTAATTCATTTTGGCTTGAGCAAACTAGTTGCAGATGTAAATTCTGCAAAGCAAAGCCCTTTCTTGAAGACATTTTAAAAATCCTTTGGGGGGGGCTTTTTTCCTTGCCCACTGAAATGCTCTTCAGTCTTGCAAGGCACCTGCTTTTAAAGGAACAGTGCTAGCATTTTATTATATTTTTCTTTGTATGATTGCAGTGCAGGAGACTGGTGGTCATCGGATGGGGAAGCAGAAAAGGGTTATTATTTGTACAGAAGGGGGTCTGGTTCTTGTCGGCACAAGAGACACCCAGGTGTTTTCAAAGCAGTCCCAATGCCGGGCCCTTTTGGAGCTGATCTCAATTTCTGTTTCCAAACTACACTTTCAAGAGGTGTCAGGTATCGAGAACCCTTTCCAAATGCCAAAGCAAGCACTGGACGAGAGGCTTTTTTTAAAAGGGGGGGAGGAAGAGGGGGGAAGTTCCTTCTTGAAGAAAAAGGCAGTTGTTCCAACTTGGCTGTTTCTTTTTAAAATAATTAGTTAAACAGTGTATAAAAACAGGTAAGTCTGTTCTGCATGGCTCAGGGACTTGGCAGTCGCCCCTCCCTTCCTTCCTTGTGTTAGTAAAATTTTTGTGAACCACCAGTTCACAGGACAAGGGGAAGGAATTGTATCACCATGACCTAAGGCAACCCAGCTTGTAAGGGTAAACCATAATTTTTTAAACCAACATGACCTCTCTGTTAACCCTTTCACTCTAACATTAAAAAAGGGGGGGGGGAGAAAGTGAGAGAGGCAAGTTTAGAAAACCTCTGTGAAGCAAAAACGAAGAAAATTTACCTGGCAATTTCTCTTCCAACTCTTTCCTTCCTCTTTGTTTTTCTCTTCAGCTTTGACTGAGTGTCAGTGCTCTTGGCTGATGGTTTTAGTCATGAAATGATAAAGCTATTCTAAGACAGCAGGGCAAGACTTGCTGAGTGTATGCATTTGTGGTTTAGCAGGTATTATAGGAGAAGCATCCCAGAGTAACTGAATACCTCCTCTTCTGAACAATATTGCTTGATATCCGTCTTTACTAGGCAGGTCTCAAACCTTCACACAGCAGCATCACTAGGTAACCACCTTTGGTAGAAAGGAGGGGATGTGCATTTAATCAACCAACCAACCATTCACTATGGCTGCAACAAAGCTGTTCAAGCCAACTCCAGCATGAATGTGCAGCTCCAGAGTGCCTTGCCATTGGCTATAGTAGGGTCCTTCAGAGACATGTTGTAGGTTGAAATAATTATAGCCAGAAAGTGCCAAATGCACAGGCAACAGAATATGACAAAATCTCAGAGCTATCCATCTCTGTCACTGGAGGTCCAAGTGACCTCTGTGGCTAAGTTCTTTTTACCAGTTCTGGCTGGTACATCAGATGGGACTGTTCCTGGAGCACAACATCCTGACCACTGTGGTCCATGCATTGGTAATCTCAAGACTCGATTACTGTAACACCCTTTTTATGCGGTTCCCCTTGTAACTGGTCTATAAGCTGCAGACAGCACAGAGTGCAGCTGCCAGGCTTCTCACAGGAGGAAGCTACTGGCAACCTGTGACTCCTCTGCTGAGAGAGCTGCACTGGTTGCCAACTGGCTACTGGGTTAGGGTCTACATTCTTGTGTTAATTCACAAGCTCTAAAGAACTTAAGCCCAACATACCTTAAGGGCCATCTGATCTATGGGGGGCGGGGGGCTGGGAGACTTCTGAAGAACAGCTCAGTCAGTGAAGCATAAGACTCTTAATCTCAGGGCTGTGTGTTCAAGCCCCACGTTGGACAAAAGATTCCTGCATTGCAAGAGGTTGGAACTGAAGACTCTCGGTGTCTCTTCTGCCTCTACAATTCTTTGATTCTTTGAAGGCCAGATGGAGAGACTAGCATTCGGCCACCAGGCTTGAGTTTTCCTTCCCATGCCCTAACCAAACCCTGTTCCCTCCAAATCCCATGAACACACATCAATCTCTCCTCTGCTCAATATGTCCAAACCCCTTATCAATAACATTCTCCTGTCCTGTTGCCTCTTTCTTATACTCAGTTTCCGTTTGTTGAGAATTACCCAGCTCAAGCAGAGATTTAGAATGGCTACTGTCTCACCTGGGCTCAACAAAAAAGAGACGTAGCTCTAGTCGAGAGCCATCACCATATTTATGACATCTCAAGCTGCATCCCTGGATATCCTGTCCCAGCAGTTCAATGGAGGTGGAGATTAGCATGGGAGATGAAACAGAACCCTGTGGAACCCCACAGCATACCTGCCACAGGACAGAGCGGAAAAATAAAAAAGAGGAACACAGCATAACCCATAACATGTATATAAATATTTTAGGGTTGATGGCATGTCGCTTGCAAGTTACTGTAGTGAGGAAGGAAGGAATAAAAAGGCAACTCCGCTATCTATCAGCCCCCCCCCCATTGCCATGGCCCTTTATGGCACTAAGAAAGGAGTCCACTGACGGCTCCCAGTCAAGCTGCCCTGTTTCTAGAATATATTTCAAACAGACCTAATTTTGCTTTCTGGAACATGTGCTTCTGACAGGACAAATCTGCTTCCCAAAAGAGAAATCCAAGACTTGCTTCTCTAATTAGACCATGAGGAACAGAAACTGCTGCTGGTGAGACATAATGTCCCCCCATTTGGTCAACGTGGCAGTTTATTTCCACTAAGCACATACCACTAGTACGTGTGTTTCTGTGACCACTGCATTTTCCAGGCACTTAGCTGCAATGAGAAAACACCCAACTGAAATGGTCACCATGGCTCCCAGAGAGAGAATGAGTAAGTTACCCACTCAGTAGAAATTGTTGGGTAATCTGAGGATTTCACAAAGAAAGGAAACTTTCCCCTGCACCGCCCTTGATGAGCTTCTGCACCATTAAGATGGTTCTTAGAGTCAGACCCCACAATAGTGGTTAAGAGCCTCCTTTATTCCAGTTCAGTATTACCTCAGAGGTGAAGGAGAGGGAGCCATCAGAAGGAAGACTTTGCAGTCTGCAGTCTGTTTCTTCCTTCATCTATCCTTCTACAGTATAGAGCCAACATTTCGAAGGATTCAATCAAAGCACTGAATTTAGGCTGTACTCACACTTATCATACAGATTTTAAAACACAAAAAGTAAAAAAACAACAAGATGAGTTCCAAAATTTGTTCAAAGCCTTCCAGAATGTCAACTCAAAACATAGGTGCCAACTCTATGGTGCCAGCCCCCAATGAAGCTGGGATGGGGCTGAGCCCCGCCCCCCAATCTGGAGGGGGCCCAGCCTCATTGGTCCTCCTCACACTGGCACTGGGTTTCGCCAGCCTTGCGGCCTCCTCCTGATACACATGACATCACACATGCACATGCAATGAGCCACCTACAATGTTGGGTGGAAATCAGTGTGCCTTATTCAAAAGTAACTTCTTCTGAGTTCAGTGGGAGTTACCGTATTTTTCGTCCCATAGGACGCTCCGTCCCATAGGACGCATCTAGTTTTTTGGGGGGAAATAAAGGAATTTCCCCCCTTTATTCCCCCCCAAACCAGGTCGGGGAACAGCGGGATGGCAGCGCTGCGCCTCCCCGCTGTCCCCCGAGCTTGTGGGACTGGCTGATGTCTGCCCGAAGCGTGGGGCGCTCTGCTTCAGCGCGCCCCTTGCTCCATGCAGCAGGCTGCTATTCGCAGCCTAGGGAGCCCTGCGGGAACTCCCACAGGGCTCCCCATGCTGCGGGTGTCTGCCCGGCACGAGGGGCGCTCTGCTTCAGGGCACCTTGCGCGCTGGGCGGCAGGCTGCTATCCGCAGCGCGGGGAGCCCTGCGGAAACTCCGGCGGGCTCCCCAGGCTTGCTGATAGCTTCCTGAAGCCTGGAGAGTGAGAGGGGTCGGTGCGCACCGACCCCTCTCGCTCTCCAAGCTTCAGCGAAAGCCTGTATTCGCCCCATAGGACGCACACAGATTTCCCCTTCATTTTTGGAGGGGAAAAAGTGTGTCCTATAGGGCAAAAAATACGGTACTTCCTATTGTATGTGTCCATAATTATGCAGCCTTTTAAAAAGGCCTCTTCACACATCCCAGCTCTTTCCATCGTTCTTCCCAACCACATACTCTTTGGGTGCCTTGGTGAAAAATACTCGGAGTCCTGTAGTGATTTCATGCTCTTTATTGAGCTTGTAAAACAGTGACTGAATTTCCCCCCAAACCTCAGGCTTTTATATACATTATTTACACAATGAGTCCCGTCTGATTGGCTGATTCTGCTTCCCTCCTGGAGCCTGATTGGTCTTTTCCTGCAGGCCAATCAGTTGTTGCATTCTAGGATCCTACCTGCCTCTTGTTCTAGGATCCAAGATCAGTCCATAACACTTGGGTTGCACCCCCAATTTACAAAAGAATAGAGGAGGCTCAAGTTTAAAGACGCCGGCCTGACCCCGACATCAGACGAGCTGCGTTTGCACTACTCAGGGGGAAATCCAAGTTTGCTCCTTTGTAATGTGTGGAATGGCCCTGTGCGTAATACATTGGCACACTTTTAAAAGAGCTCTTTGACTGTAAAATATAATTTTTAAATCCTGTGAAATAAAAGGGAAATGGGAATTACTTTTTAACTGACACATCATAAAATCTGCAGATATAAATTCTGAAAACTTTGAAATAGTTTTCTAGATCAGCAGCAGAAAGTGAGTCTTTCACAGGCAGCAGAAAGTGCATCTTACAGAGCTATTTTTAATAGCTGCACCAAAAAGGTAGTTCTTTTTTTTGTATCTGAAAGCTGCCCTTCTACTCTCAGTTTTTTCATCTGCAGGATGATTAAATCTATCATAATAAATCAGATTGCATGATAGTTCCAACCTTGAAAATAATCCAAAGCAAACCCACTGACTGATTTAAACCACTGAAGTGTGAGGAGCAGGAGGAAGACCCCCCCCCTTTGCATGTACTACGTCCAGCACAAGAGCATCCATGTCTTGGCCGGTTTGCAAGGCTGCTGCTGCACCGCCAGCGTTCATTGCTAATCATAGTTCCACAGAGGCTGATAGAAAGTTTGCTTCTGATTTCAAAAACAGGCCTGAACATTAATAAAAGAAATCGGCTGTTGTTTGAAAACGCTCAGCCCTGGAAGCCTCACACAGAAGCAGCATCTAGCAAAACCTTAGCAGCCTCTGTTCTGCTGAGGTATAGGAATCCACACAGCAGCCAAAGAGATTTCTCTGAATGAACTCAAGCCCAACAGTAGCATGGAGTGGAAAGCCCAAGAACAAAAATAGATTCCTGTTGGAATCCACTGCTCATCTGGACAGGATTAGAGAAACCCCCACTTTAGAACTGGTGGTGAATGGCAGGATGGAAAAGGAAGGAAAGAAAAGAAGAAAGCCAGTTCGGAGCAGCAGAGGAAGCTCTCACTCTCGGTACAGCAAGAGACACAATGGAATTGTCTGCTGCATTGGAAAAATAAGTGTTAGAGCAGCGATACAGGAAGCAAGAGGGGCTGAGCCTACATGGTATATAGCTACCTATCAAAAGCTAGTTCTAATCCTGAGCAGGGATATAGCATAGGGCAACTTTAAAACCAAAGGCGATTGTATTCCATATCCAGGGAGCAATTAATCCAGGGAGCACAGTGCTGGATTAACCACAAGGCTCCACGGCTACCAGAGGGTCCAGCCCCACTGCTGAGGTCCAACCCCATCACTAGGTCAGGATACAGTGAACACATTTCCGACATTTTTAGTCACTTTACACAAAACAAAATGTCTCAAAGTGACTTAACAAAATAAAAGACAAACAGATACAATCAATTAAAAGCCAAATTTAAAATGCAGTACAAAATTCCTAAAATGCTCATCCAGCAGTACAATAAGAAGGGCAAGGACTGCAGCTCTTATATTTTTATGAAAGTTGTACTTCTTTAACATTATTGTTACATAATTGTTTATTCATTGCAAGCTGTTTCTGTATTTTGAGGTGGAAAAGTGGGGTATATCTAATCCAATAAATAAAATAAATAAAACATCATCCACTTGATAGATGCCTTTCTCCTGTGTAGCTGATTCCAACTTTGTGGTCTATGGGTTACCATTGTGGGTTTGTGGAGGTCAAGCATATTTTAAGTGGTATTCAAACAGTATATTTGTCTAAGTGGCGTGTGCTCGTCATCCGGTACTCAGCCTCATTTAGCATGCTTTCCCCTTTGTGTGAAAGATTAAAAAATGCACACAACACAATCATGAAGCACAGCTTCAGAATGATACTCAAAGTAAAGTCTTTTGTTTTGTAGTTGTGTGGTTTGTGCTCATACTGTATTGTGATGGCCATTGGCCTACAATAAAATCTACTGAACATACTCAAAGTGAAGAAATGTTTGGGAATATACAATATACCCATGATTTTCACTTTCTTTGGGGTCCACACTGAACTCAGGGCCAAGTATTGTGATGATTTTCTGTCTCAAACAAAGAGATGTTTTGTTCTGGAAACTTTGAGCTACAGCTGAGACAAAATGCCTCCCATTTCATTTTGGCAGGGATAGTGAGAAAGGGGAGCACTTGCTCTCTTCTTTTGCTTTACATTTTGCCACCATCTCTGGCGACTGGCAGCAGAGCTTCAGGTGGGGGCTGCGATCTGGCGGTCACCCATTGCATTCAAGGTGGTAGTGGTGGTGGGGGAGTGGCAGGCTGCAGAACCCTCCTCCGCAGGATGCTGTGTCATCAAGGCTGGCTCACCCGTGGGGCAAGATGAGGCAAGCACCCCAGGCAGCAGATCCCGATGGAGACCTTTAGTCCCCACTTCTTGCCTGGCTCTGTACATCATGAGGCAGTGCTGCTTCAAGGGCATTTGGAGTACAGAAAAATTGTGGCTGCCAGGCTAGGGCAAAGTTAGTGTTTTTAAAAGAGGGAGAGCGGGAGAGGGGCTCCCAAATGATAAGTGCCTCTCCAAAAGTGTTTTTTTTAAATGTCACCTGTGCTTCTCCAAGCTGAAATAGATAAATCCGAGTCCTGTGAGCTGCCATTTCAAGAGATCTCTGCCCCTTGAGGCAGATGCCAAGATGCTAATCAGCACCACCAGTGGCATGATTCAGAGCCTGCACTTCCCGCTCTCGGTTATTGCTGGCTTGCAGGCAGGCTTTACATCAGCCGTAATTCAAAATTGTGAACAGATGACTGGATTACTTACTTGAACTGCAGTCAATCATGACATCACTCTTGTACCAAAATCCCAAAGCTTGGCTCTCTCTCTGCTTTTGAATCTGCTTTAAGGTTTGGCTCAAGGGCTACTGGACTTACTCACTTGCTCCATCTTACCTAAAACGAGCTTCTCTTACCAAGGTCCTCATACTTTGAGATCACCCAGGGCCAATTTATTGATCATTCCAATGCACTGACTAAAAAATAGCAGGCGCGAAGGAGCTTGGGCTCCCTTATTCTGGTTTTGCAGAAATTTCTGCAACCTTCATCCAAATGAAGAAAGGAAAAATATTGTTGCTTTCCCTCCAGCCAGGCACAGAAAGCATTTTCTTTATGGCAGTCTGGGCTGGGTAAAGGGCGAGTCCCACTTCCACATTTTCTCAACTTCTTATGAAACTTTTTCTATGCAGTGGGCCTGACCCATAGACAGATAAATCAGAAGCTGCAACAGATGCTATTTCTTTACTGCATTTACTAACCCAAAAGTCCACTTGTGGAAGACACCAAAGGCAGCTTAAAAATATATACTAAAAACACCTGAAGTTACATATGAAAATGAAACTCAGATAAAATATAGAAAAGCACAGCATTAAGAAAGCAAAACCAAGCAACTTCTGAAAGCCTTGGTGTCTCTTAATGGTTGTGTTTGTGTGTTTAATACCACAAGGCCAGCAATGGGTGGGTCAGGCAGGCCTCCTTCAGGAGGATATTCTATACACTGCGGCATCACAACGGAAAAGGAGTTGTGAGTTGAGGCGCCCGCTCCCCGCTTTGTGATGAAATAAGACACATGGACACAAGCATTTTAGGTTAATGGGCTAAAAAAAGGCCACAACTTTATTGGTTACAGAATGTGAGTGGTATTGGCCTAGGCATTGGCATCTACAGTCTATACTTGACTCCTGCCCGCTCTGCAGGGAGTCACACAAGGGTTAACAACCTGTAGGAGGAGCTTGTTGATGCAATGAACTGGAAGCTTTCCCCTAGAGTCACGGGGGGGGGGTCCTGCCATGGCCCAAGCCACCTCCTGGGCATTGGACAGGAACCACGACCACTGGCTCCACTTTAACGGAATGCCCTTCAAGGGGAAGGGTAGGTGATGGCCACAACCTTCCCTCCAACACACAACGCATTTCCAGTGCCTAGCCACCAAACCTTATGAACTTGTTACAATTTGCTACAAGGTAGGTGAAAAACCAAGTGGCTGGTGCCAATCTGCCAAGTGGAAAAAATCCCCACCAGGCCCCTTGGACACCCAAGGCCACCAACCACAGGTCCATAGCAAGCTCAGGGGCAGAAGCAGAACCTAGAGGGAGGGGGGCGGGTGATCCAAGGAAGCAGGAACAACAAGGCAGCGCTCGTGTGCCCACAGCCCCCCCCCCTGAATTGGCTGGCTAGGGTGTGTGATGAGGGAAATACTATGTGATTTGCAATACTATGTGATTTGATATCTTGTATCAAACCAAAACACAGGGCTCAGGATCCTAGTCTGGGCTCTGGTGATCACAGACCACTGCAGGCACAACACAACTGTGTCATGATACACCTGGCAGCATTTCCAAAGAAGTTTTTAACATGAGTGGCAGCTGGGTTCAGCAGCTTCCCTTGTTTAAGATTTTAGAAGGAAGAATAAAAGCCACATTGATTATGATGTATTCCTACACCCTAAACTTTTCCCTCTTGCCTGAAAATCCACCTTACCCCCTTCTCCCCCCCCCAACCCCCAGCCCAAAACTACTGAGCATTCTGCTGGTGGAATATTTGTATCAGCCCTAGACTCAGATAATGCTGTAACTCCAACTATTCTTAGAAAACCATCACTGGAAATAAACAAGAAAATGTGAGGCCCAAATGACTCGGCTTTGTTTCGTGTGCCCTCTTAACAGGACCACCAACCAACTTGGCAGAGGTGTTGTTTTTTACAAGAAAAGACAGGCGCAAGGCTGATTTTTTTACACCCACTTAAGAGAATCTGCTGCTCTTGCTCTGCGTTCTCACTGCAGATGTGTGAGAAAACAGCTGGTCTCCAACCCAGGAGCCACTCAGGTATCAGAACTTTTTGTTTACAAGAGTTGGTAACAATTTAAAAGAACATCACCCCCCCATAATATTCATCACAAGCAGAAAAAGAACTAGTTTCTCTGCATGACAGCAGTGGAATAGGGATAGGAGACCGCCCACAGTACATCTGTACGATGCACAACATTTCAAACATCTTAGCAAGAAAATCCCCAAAGACACTATATTGGAATCTGCAAATAATATGGTTTCAAACTTCGTACACCTGCATACACCAATGCTGAAGGCAAATTGGCTGAACCATGATAAAACATTACAGAAAAGTCTACCCAACAATTAACATAATGTGTACCTAAGCCATTTTTTTCTTCCTACCTTGCAGATGGCTAGATTTCTCTTTGCCGTGTGTAATGATGGCATAATGTTATCCTAAATTACTCACTGCTTCTAAGCAAAGCAGCCATGAATCCATTTCACACCACAAGAATATGGCCACCAGGCTCCAAGGGACCTCATTAAAATTTATAGAGCAGGAGATAATACAGAATGCGTAACTGCATAGTTATGGAATCATGAGCTCGTGTTATATAGTGAAGAGGTTCAATTTACTTCTCATTGCAGTGATACTTTTAGGAAGCTTTGCTCCTCAAAATGATGAGCTGATTTGGTTCATGCCCTGGGGTTGGGCAGGGGGATTCGGTTGTGTTATAGGCGCCCTCTTTGTCTCCATCAACTGACCATCCAGCAAAAACATCCTTTTTGGCCTTTTGTTTCCTTTGCTGCGCATATCATACACATTCCAGTTTTTTTGTTTTTTTAAAAAGTTCAGATTTTAGAAATGATTTGATGTGGCTTGGAACAGAAACATACTTACACATTTATAAGAAATCCATTTAAAGAGGAGGAAGGGAAAAAACAAAAATCCACACACAACCCTCCCACTTTTCTCTCTCTTCATTTCCAGCACATGAAATCACTTACTGGTCATTTTGGAAGCCACAATGTCAAATTGTGGTTGTCCCAGAGGGAGGAAAAAAGACAGTTCAGCTTTGCATTTTCTTAGTCAAGTACTCTGAAGCTGTCTTGGCTAAGCTGGATAAAAAATAAATAAATGATGAGCTTTGAGCTTCATTCAAGTAATGGTAGAAAAATGTGTTAAGAGCGCCATTCAATGTTCCTGAAACACCTCTTTTGCTAGCCAAGAATTCTGCAAAAATCAGAATGAAGAAATGATGCCATTACAACTCTTTTATTCCAATCAAGCAAAGTTGTGGCTCTTTCTCTCTTCTTGGACCCTGCAATTAGTTCATTCTCCCGGCCCAGTCATTCCTGAGTGTCTTTGGCAAGAATACTAGCAAGCATGCCAGGAACTGCACCAAGACTCCTAATTTATTTCACATGAACTACTGTCAGGAATTGCTGGGGCTAGAACCAGGAACCTCTGGATTTGTGCTTGTCTATCTTTGCAGCAAATACTCTTTAAACTACTGACAGAGAGACTCCTTGATCTCTCACATCCTATAAGTAGGGCTACAAAAGCTTCTGTGTAAAGGGGTTTAGATTTTGCCTGGGCAACAGTCAGCCTCGATGGTTTTTGCCTGGCTTGTGAGCACTGGCTTTCATACCTAAGGGGGCTAGCTCTGTTGCTCCTTGCTGGATCCCGTCTTCATTCTTCTCATCATGACCTCTCTAGACCTGGGGGTTGCAAACATGGTACCAGAGCTTCCAAGTGACCATATTTTCCAGGGACAGTTCAAGATTTACAGAAGGTGGTTGCTGTAATATTGCTACAGTATAATAAAAGAAGGAACACTGGCTATTCACCTCTTGGAATTTTTTTCAAGCCACTAGTGAGAAGTATTCCTGCAGCTACTTAGAGGTAAACACAGGACTGATGTTGTACTCCTGGCAAAACAACTGAAGAAAATAAATGTATTGAGTGTACAAACCTAGAACTAGTGTCTTGATCAAGGGAAGTAACAGTACTGCTCTTTTGTCTTTTTTTGTATATAATTTTTATTAAGTTTTCTGTTTTACAATTTAAAATACTCATTTTACATCCTTAAGATATCAATGACTTCCCTTCTTCTCTTTCCATGGTTCATTTTACATATCATGAATCCCTGCATATTTTACAAAAACTATACCATTCAGTATTCCATTATTGCATCCATCAAAACTTGTTTACACTGTTGAATTTATCTCAATGCTGCCAACGTTTTATACTGCTCTTTTCTGCCTTGGTCGGGTCGGACCGCACCTGGAATACTGTGTCTAGTCCTGGATGCCATAATTTAAGAAGGATATTAACAAGCTGGAATGTATGCAGAGGAGGGTGACGTCTTGGTCTGGAAACCAAGCCTTATGAGGAACAGTTGAGGTATTTGGGTATGCTTAGCTTGGAAAGGAAGAGCTTGAGAGGAGATGCGATGGTCATCATCTCTTCTTCTAAGGACTGTCCCATGAAAGATGGAGCAAGCTTGGTTTCTCCTACCCAGAGGGTAGGACTCGAACCGATAGCTTCAAGTTACAAGAAAAGAGATTCTGACTAAACATCAGGAATAACTTTCCGACAGCAAAAGCTGTTTGACAGTGGAATGGACTCCCACGAGAGGTGATGAGCTCTCCTTCCTTGGAGGTTTTTAAGCAGAGGTTGAGATTCCTGCATTCCAAGTATTTTTCTGTCTCATTGTCAGGCTAGAAGTCAGATTTGGATTATGTGCCAGATTTCCAAGAACCTTCCATATAAGCTCCCCAATGGGGGCTCAAAATAGCATTCAGTAGGGGTTTTGCGGGGTGGGGGCTGATGGGGACACATCTGTGTCTAATCCTCACTGTAATTAAATATTGGATTTCTTCACTGACTTCTATGGGTAGCTTTCAACTGTCCCCGGAGGCATTAAAAATGTTTCTGCGTTGGACTTCCGGGGTGGCGCCATCGGTAATGGCGGACTCCCTCTGATCTGGAGGGACCAACTCCACGGGAAACGGGTCTTTTCCACTACTTGCGAAGTGGGGACCCTTTCAAAAATCACAGGCGGATGAAGCCTGTGACCATGGGACTCGGCGGGCACCCTTAGCGCCCCCCAACCCGTAAAGGAACCCATTTACGGGCTCCGGAGCGAAGAGGGGGAAGTGGCGCGGTGCTGAGAGTCAACTGCTTCTTCCGTGGAGCGAAGCCGCACAGCTGTTGCCGGAGAGCACTGCCTTTTTCCTGGGACAATTTGGCTTTTAAAATAATCACCCGTGAGTACTTAAATCTCGGACAATTGGACTTTGAATAATGACCTGCAAGTAGAAAGGAAAATTGGACTAAGAAATTCATCTCAATTTGGCACTGAAACGGGAAGGTCTAAACAGGAAGTCAGCCTTCCGTTTCTTGTAGATAGATTAAAGCAAAGATATGGTAAACTAGAGTTCAGAAAATCGCTTGCAAAGGATTAACTTTCATCATTTAAAATTGTTGAACCCCCTTCGGAAGCAGGAGAAGAGGGGGGATTTTCCCCCGGACTGTTTAAACCTGCAGAAAGAGTGTAAAGCAAAGTAATTTTCCACCGTCTTGATCCTGGGAGCGGGTGTCAGGACTGACGTTCTTTGGGAAGCTCATTGACCAGAGACAAACGTCTTTGACAGATAGTTAAAAGAAGAGAAACATAGTGATTCCATTGTTCTCCTCTGCATTTTAAAGGAACAAATATTGACAAAATATCTGAAAAAGGAAACTTTGTTGTTAGATCTGTCTCTAAAAGAAAAGAACAAATAGAAGTTCTTCCCCTAGAGGGAGCCTGTTAAACTGTTATTAAATCTGAATCGGGGAGCTCTACAGCTGCAACAGATTACGATCGTGGGAATAGACTTCTGACCTTGCAGAACAATGTATTCAGAAGCTCTGATGAGTGCTTTCTGCAAAACAAGTGCCCTACTGGAACAGCTACATGAGAAGACGGACTTGATGACAGCTGCGATCGGAAATTTCGGACAGGTAGTGGGTAATATATAGAGCCCACCCAGGAATCAAATAAGGAGTGTGCTCTGACAGATCAGATGAGGGAAGAGGATGTTGTTGAACCTCGGGCGCCAGAGATGGAGGGAGCTGTGGCCCAGCAGAAACATGAGTACTTGGAGCTGACAAATGAACTTGGAAAAAGGCAGATTTGGAAAGATAAAGTTTGGTTTGGTTTGGAAATGGGGGGTTGGATAGACCCCCCTATGCAGAGATGTTTGGACTTTTCAAGTCTGGCAATGGGCCATGAGATGTTTGGGGTTGTGGGGGCTCTTAATTCTGGAGGGACTTGGAAACATGTTTTTAAATACCACATGGAGTTTAGTGTGGAACATGGAAAAGGGATTGATTTGTCGAGAAGGGTCAAAAACACTGTTAAGTTGGAGTTCCCACGAGTGAAAGGAGCAGGAGACAAAGTAAAGTACAGGTATAAATATGAAGAAGAGCTGCGGAAGGGACATGGAAGAGACTTAAGGGCCTCGGACATAAGATTACCAGGTTAATGCGCTAGATTGATGAGATAGAAAGGACTGACAAAACCCGGGACCAGGAGGAAGAGACGCTGGATGAAGATTGGAAGATTTTTTTTTTTATTAGGATTGCCCTATAAAATTGATGGATGTTAGAAAAATGTTGGAATGAAATTATTTGGCTTTAGCAAAAATGTTAAAAGAATTATGTAAGAACATCTTATGGCTATGAGAAATTGGTATAAATAAGATCTAAGTTTTAAGTTTTAGGGTCTTTTATAGTAAGATAAGGTTAAAATAGATTAAGGTAATGTAATGACAGAATATTATGAAAAATGGAAAGGATTTGCTGTTACTATTAACAATTAGGATACAAAAAAAGGGAGGAGTGAGGAGGTCAAAGAAAGAAGGTAATGACAGATAAGGATTTGAGAACATTGGATTTGTTTTTAAATTTTTGTGGCTTATTTTTGCCTTTGGATTGTGTTGTGTTACGTGCTTTGTTTTTATTTTTTGATTTTGATTTTTATCAATCTGTATTGTTTGATTGTGGATTGTTTCTCTTTTGTTTTTTCTCTTCTTTTTCTTCTCTGTTTTTTCTGTAATTCTAAAACTCTTAATAAATATCATTTTTAAAAAAATTGTTTCTGTGTGAACTAGGAAACTACCAATTCACCCTATTTATAGAAGCCTCTCTTTCTCTAGTCTCCTTTTCTAGACTCTCAGTTCTATCCTACCTCCCATCTAGGTTTCATTTTCGTCATGTAGTACAGTAGCCAAATACTAACCATATACGGAAAAGTATATTGCCCCCTCCCAAACCAATAATATTTTTAAGCGCCATGCAGCTAGTCCCAGTCAACTAGATCAACTAGGAGGCAAAGAAGTTCACAATCCCTCAGCCCTTATTAAATCAGCAACACTCGGCAGGTGAGAAGCCAAGTTGGAAAGGCAAAATAGCTTCTTACATATCTGCAAAAAGAAAGAAAGGAGAAGGGAAATAAGTATGCCCTGAAAGATATCTAGGGTTCCATTGTCTCCCTGCCAACTTCTGCAGGATGGATTTCCAAGGTCTTCCCTTTCGCAGCAGATGACGAGGGCATTGTGTCTGCATGACGCTGTCCCTCTTGTTCTTAGCATAGCACAGATGATGACTGCAGCGCTTCAGCAGGGATAGCGGAGCTGTATTTGTAGCTTCCCTTTCTGTAGATGCTCAAGGTTGTATTTCAAAATAAAATAAAATTTACAGCATAATATAGAATAGAATATTTAACAGAATATAGAAATTATTAAAATGTAAGTACTGTAATTATTGAAAAAGGTAATTCAGATTGGCAACTCCTTTCAGACTCAAATACAGATAGGCAAATCTGGTTAACTACTAGAGTGTAAAACATTCATGGGATGCAGCGGCTTTTGAATCCTTTTCGGTTACACTTGTTCTGTTTTACAACGGGATGCATCCAGTCTGCCTGACACACTGAGAAGAACCCCAATGAGATGAAGGGGACTTCAGTTGCCCAGCTGGTCTACCCTAAACATAATCAAGGCTGCAATCCTAACCTCACTTACCTGGAAGTAAGCCCCAATTAATTCAATAGGGCTTACTCCTGAGTAGACTTGGCTAGGATTATGCTGTAAGTCTGGTTCTAACTCATTATCAGCTTGGTATACCACAAAAGCCATGTACATTATAAAGAAAATAATAAAGCAGAAAGAAATAGAGTTGGGTCAAGATACTGCAGACCAGACTCCAGTAACCAGCATGCCTGATTTTAATTAATGCATTGTTTTAATGTTCAGTAGGGGTGAAGTGATCTAAGCAAGGGTGGATCTAAACACAGGAAAACACTGATATAAATAAGTCAGAAATTAGATCATTATAACAATAGAAAAAAAATTCCAATAGAAAATCTCACCTTTAAACAATTCCTGCTCTCAGGAGCCATCTGCTGTTGCATGTTTGAAATGCATTCAATTCACTGGTTGTTGCTGTTGTTTTGCTAATGTAGCTAGCTGAGTCCCAAGGCTCGCCAGGATAGAGTCAGTGCATGGTTAGGGGAAATGGGCTTAATATAAAACCTGGGAAAGACCTTGTGGCACATTCTAGAATGTGAATGGGACCACCCAGGACCCATCCATCAATGTCTCAACACTGGGAGTTGGGGAAGGGCCAATTCACACATTCCATGTCTCCAGGTTAGAGAGGAGGGCAAGCTGGACAGAACGGCCTCAGCACCGTTAATGTGCTGGCAAGGAAGGGCTGGGAGCTGGTACTTTATTACTGTGGGGCCTTGAGGCAGCTCACTCAGCAATCTGAGTTGTTTTAATATCCATGGGACTCAGATGTATAGGAGACTGCACTGATCATAAACAAATAAGCATCTGCTCTCCGCAGATCTTTAATGACAATTAATAAAAATGTACGCTCATTTTAAACTCAAACTGCTTCATCTGTCCCAGCTTTGCCTTGGGCTCAGGGCAACAAATGCAGTCGCTGTCTCCTTCCCACCTAATAAGTTCAGGACAGCCATGGATACTCAAGGCCAGTCCATTTTCTGTCCTTCTTTTCCAACTGAGAGCCAACATGCCATAGTTACAAAGCACGCTCAGTCTCCATAGGAGTGGGGTGGAATCTACACACATATAAAACCATTCTGAAAATGCTTTTTTTAAAAAAAAGTTTTTAAAAATACAGTGGTGCCCCACAAGCCGAATGCCTCACAAGACGAAAAACTCGCTAGACTTAAGGGTTTTGCGGTTTTTGAGCTGCTTCGCAAGACGAATTTCCCTATGGGCTTGCTTCGCAAGACGAAAACGTCTTGCGTTTTTTGCAAGTTTGTTTCCTTTTTCTTAACACCCTTAATACAGTTGTGACTTGACTTCAAGGAGCAACTCATAGAACGTGGTGTGGTAGCCTTTTTTGAGGTTTTTGGTGATTTGTGAAGCTTTTCCAAAACTTTTCCGACACCGTGCTTCGCAAGATGAAAAATTCGCAGAACGAATTAACTTCGTCTTGCGAGGCACCACTGTACTGAATTTTCCAAAAAGCTCACCATCGCCATCTAGTGTCACATTGTATATTGCACTTTGAATGCACTTAAAACGCATTATTTGCAGCTGTATAGCTGAGCCCTAGGTTTGGAGTGGGTCTCCCTTTAGGTTTTGTTTTTTTAAAGCTTTTTGTACTTTTGTAAACCAGTGCGGGGGGGGGGGGGTTCCCTGGGCTGGCTGAAACCTCCCTCTTGCTTTTTAGTTTTAGCTCCAGGCTTGCTGGCACTCATCACCTGAGTTTGCTAACACAGGGGGTGGTGATGTAGCCAAATAGCACACAGAGTTTGTGTAAATGAACCATTTTTCACTAGTTTTAACTGTGCACACTCAAACTAGGCCGGCTTAGCTTCTGCCACTCTGTTTGTTTACTCAGTAGTGTAGTTCTTTTCCATGTACCTTTTCACTGACTGAGACCTAAACAAACACTGGCAATTATTCTGATTTGAGGCAATCAGGAGCTTGATGTGCATTCAGCATGATAAAAAATGCCATGTGTCTCTGGAACTAGTGGAGTAGGAATAATGATTGTTCCCACCTCAGAGGCCTTCCACAGCATGATATCATGTCACACAGCAGAA
Organism: Podarcis vaucheri; assembly: GCF_965113315.1. NCBI lineage: Eukaryota > Metazoa > Chordata > Lepidosauria > Squamata > Lacertidae > Podarcis > Podarcis vaucheri. Next base: position 126,801,855 of record NC_138761.1, read on the forward strand.
GAGGTGAATTAAATTCATTGATGCCATTTGTCCTCTGTTGATGTGGCCAGTTTAATATATTTCAGCAGTGGAAGGAAAACAGAGTGAGGAAACAGCAGGTGAGAACTCAGAATGTTGTGTGTGATCTGTGAGACTATTTTATTGCTGCCCGTGAGGAAGTCGCATCATAACTCACAGTCATCATTTGTACTTGTAACTTCAGCTGCTGTCTGAAAGAAACAGCCTACTGCATATTTCTCAGTTTAACAGTTGCAATCTTATTTACAGCAAAACTTTACTTTCTTCATGGGCCACAATTTAGGAATGGGTAATATGCACTCACTGTTTGTATTAAAACGCTTGAGGAGTTAGCGTAGTCACATTGTTCTACTAGTCCAAAGGGACAGTTTGAAAAGAAACGCACACAGCCATTATACTGATAAATATTTCAAGTTGGCTTGCTGTTTCCTTTTGGGGTCCCCTGAGATTGCCTTCTTTGTCTACTCCTTAAGTCGAAATGTAATTATAATTTCAATAAAGGCCAGCAGAGGCTGATGGTAGGGGATTAAGTATCTAGGCTTTAGAGTTCCATTTTAGCTTTATAACAGCTAAAATGCCTTAGGACAGCTCTTTATGACACTCATATGTGGCAAATGTCAAGAGGCGTGCAGGTCGTGGTGGCTTCTCATTTGTTTCTTTTAAAAATCAAGCATAATTACATTTAACAACAGGGATTTTTCTTTTCAAAATCTCCATCATTCGCATTTCTAAGAAACTTCTCCATTTTGAAACCTACCTTTTGCCAAGTGGCTTTTGCCAGCAAAACCCACCAAAATAGATCTATGCCGCTGTTTTAAGCTTTGAATACTCAATTTCGTCTGCCCAAGAGTGCCACTGAAGCTGGAAATACTGGTTGATTCGATTAAGGATATCTAAGAAGAACCAGTTCACACATGTGACCCTGTAATTGTAGTTGATTCCTATTGATATTTCCTAGCATAACTTTTCAGAGTATGTTCCTAGATCAGGGGTCAGCAACCCTTTTCAGCAGGGGGCTGGTCCACCGTCCCTCAGACCATGTGGTGTGCCAGACTATATTTTGAAAAAAATAAAAATGAACAAATTCCTATGCCCCACAAATAACCCAGAGATGGATTTTAAATAAAAGGACACATTCTACTCAAATAAAAACACCAGGCAGGCCCCACAAATAACCCAGAGATGGATTTTAAATAAGAGGACACATTCTACTCATGTAAAAACACACTGATTCCCGGACCGTCCGTGGGCCGGATTGAGAAGGCGAATGGGCCGCATCTGCCTACCCCTGTCCTAAATCATCAGTTTACACAATTCTCTACTCTTAGCTAGGCTCTAACCCAGGAATGCTCAGGAAGTATCCCACAGAAGACATTTACTGTAGTAAAGCTACACTCCTATACCAACCTATCTGGAAATAAGTCTCAATGAACACATTAGGAGGTATTTCCCAGTCAGCATGCATAGGATTCTTCTGTAAACCGTTTGCTCTGTGGGCCTAACAAGGCCACCAATACTTGTTGCTGTTTTGTTTTGTTTTGTTTTACAAAGCAGTGAGTAACATGCTGCCAGACATCCTTATTTTAACAATATGGTCATGGCTTGGGGAGCGGATTTTCCATAGTCTTGGAAGTGGGTGTATAATTGTACTACGATTGCTTTGAAGCACATGGGAGAGCAGGGACCTAGACTGAACAACACTTCTGTCAAAATAGCAGCAGCGGATGAGAAGGCAGAACTCAAAAACTAGACACTCATTAGAGACGCAGCCAAAGAAATCAAACACAGAAGAAGCCTTGATTGAAAAGGCCTGTCTTCTTGGCTAGGAATGAAGAGGCAGGCGTGGCTCAAAGAGGAGATAAAACTACATTCCCATCCAGGCTTTGCCCCACACGAGAAACTACACTGTGCAGCAGCAAATGGCAGTGTGAGGTTGCATTCATACATACACTTTCCCTACTAGGGGTTAACTGACCGCAGATATCCACCTTTTGGTTCACCACAAATTCCTGTCAGTCATATCAGCTTCAAACGTCACCCCCTGTCCCCGGCACACACAGCCATCTGTGCAGAACTAGACTCTAAAAATGTTTGTATTGAAACAGTCACAAGACCTGGAAGTGTGTGGAAAGGTTGGTGAAACATTATCTCTGTGTCCCTAAAGCACCAGGTGTGCAGCCTGGGGGTCATTTTGGACTCCCTGCTGTCCATGGAGGTGCAGGTCAATTCTTTGCCCAGGGCAGCTGTCTACCAGCTCCATCTGAGACCCTCCCTGCCTGCTCCCTGTCTTGCCAGAGCGGTCCATGCTCTGGTTATCTCCCACTTGGACTACTGCAATGCGCTCTGCGTGGGGTTACCTTTGAAAGTGACTCAGAAACTACAACTAATCCAGAATGCGGCAGCTAGACTGGTGACAGGGAGAGGCCACTGGGACCATATAACACTGATCCTAAAGGATCTACATTGGCTTCCAGCACAATTCCAAGTGTTGCTGCTGACCTTTAAAGCCCTAAATGGCCTTTGGCCCGGTATACCTAAAGGAGGTCCAGCTCTGAGGTCCACCTTCTGGTGGTTTCCTCAACTGTGAGAAGTGAAGCTGCAGGGTACAAGGCAGAGGGCCTTTTCAGTGGTGGAACCTGCCTTGTGGAATGGCCTCCCATCAGATGCCAAACTTCAGATATCTTCTAAAAACTGTATAGTTATTTATCTAATAACTATACAATTTTTAGAAGATATCTGAAGGCAGCCCTGTATAGGGAAGTTTTTAAATGTTTTATTATGTTTTTTATATTTGTTGGAAGCCGTCCAGAGTGGCTGGGGCAACCCAGTCAGATGGACAGTGTACAAATAAAATCATCATCATCATCTACATCCATTTCATTGTGGCTTCTGGTGTGACTTTGGGACTGAGCCAGCTTTGGTTGTCTGAGTAGATTATGTGTTGGAATCTAGAAGGCAGTGTATGTCCTTGTGGCATGATGCAGACTCCTCATCCTCAGGGAAAGAGGCCATGGGGACAGCTGGGGGGGGGTGCCCTCCAATACAGCCTGTGTCATCTCTGCACTAGAGAAGCTTACAATGTCAGTACTTCTCTGGCGCGAAGAAGACACATGCCCCTCCTCAGATTCAGAGGACTCCAGCTCAATGGCTACAGCAGATCCTCCTCTGCGCTGCTGGAGTTCATGGCTCCTAAAAGAGGCCAGGCTCCTTCAGCAGCACAGGCTAGTGATTCAAAAAAGCCGCCGGCCTAGTTAAGGCTCAGTCTGAGTGAGCAGGTGGTTGGAAGCCGTAGTTAGTCTTGCTGTCCCGCCTAGGTTCTACACGGAGCTCTCCTAGGTGCTGCCTAGATTGTCCTTTGTTTGCTTCATCCCTATTTACCTTCTGCAGTATTTGATCTTGCATCACTGGAAACTGACCTATGCTTGACCCTACCTGCCTTGGTCTGAGTGCTGCCCTGTGTGACAAAGTTCTTCCTTTGGTTTGTCCTGTGTCTTCCAGCGTTCAGCCTCATTGGACGACCCTGGGCTCCAGTATTACGAGAGAGGGAGACAAGCTTCTGACGTTGTATAGAACTGCAGGTCCTGCTTCCTATAGTGTATGAGTGGGTTTGGAGAGATCGGACTGCGATTTGCAATGCGACTGATTCTTTCAGACATGGGTGAGACTTAGAGTACCTCTCCTCTATACAGCACCGCTCAAACAAAAAGATAAAACCTGGTCTTCTGCCGCCAAGGTGCTGGTCTGGGATAACGTCAGGCTCTCTCCACAAGGACACAAGAGCCATTGGGGCCTCATGTTACTGCTTGAAACCTTGATATCAGTCAGCTGTTCTGCTTTCCGGCATCTTTATAGTAAGATGAATTTCACAAAGAGCATAATTGCAGACACATTTATCCAACCAGTGTATTTGATCTTGAACTTGTTTTTATCCATTTTTTCTCTCTGGCTTTATTGGTTGGAATGAGTTATGTCTCTTGCATCTTGCCCAAAGCTCTTTAGCTGTCCATCTCATCATGGAAAGTTCCTGAGAAAACTCCCAAGATGAAAAGCAATGACACTGCAACTTAACGCTCACTGCCATGTGCAGTAATTTATCAACAGCCCTTCTACTGTAGAAGCCCGTGAGCAGATCAGTTACACAAGCAAAGGGCCAGTAATATGACCTGCCAGCCAGATAGATGGAGATCCCCATGGAGAATAACCAGACTACTCAAGAGAGAGTACAAACTCCTATAGTGTTACAGTGGAAGCGGAAAGACCCTGCCATTTTTGCTTTGTTTTTTTCGTTTCAATCCAGACTAAGTTTAACAAACACTTGCTTCCTTCCAGCTGAAATATAATGGAAGTCACCCCTTAAAAAAAATAGTTGCCCTTCCTCAAACAACGATTTCAATGACATTCAAATATAACATTGGCACCCTTGTCCTCTGCTTTGTCTGCTTGGTCAGTTAGTAGGTGGCCGTATGCTGACAACTTCTTTTATGAGGCATATAATAGAACAAAAAGAATTTGCCAAAGGAAGGTCTGGTGTGTGCATGCATACTTATATACAAAACATGTGCTCAGGGAGCTCTTGAAAACAAGAAGCTGAGCTCCACCCTCGATCATGGTCCTTGTGAAACACAGCCAGCCAGTTGAGGCAATGCACCTGTTGAGCGGATGACGCCAATATTTATTGCGTGTTCAAAGGCCAATTTCACTCAAGAATGAAACACATTCTTTGCCACTGGCAGAACTATTTTTTAAACTGTGGTTGGGTAATGGCAAATCCCTGAGTCTCCAACCCCCTGGCCCTGTAATGGCATGGCTCACAATAAAATCATGTAGGCCAAGGAATAGTTCCTTGGGACCCAAAACTGAAATTTCAGTCTCAATTTATTATGCAAACCAATACTTACAATACTGGTTTGAGTTTTTAAAACTGATTTACACATTTATGTCTGTGTTTAAGTGCAAGGGAACTACGTCATTATTTTGAAGTGTTTTTAGAACACACGCGCCAAGCCCCTGCCATTGTCCAGACTGCACTGTGGACTCATCCTTGATCAGGACTCCAACCGCCTGGTAGATTTTGGATAATGACTATGATGGTTAGCTCTATATGAGAGACACAACACAACTTGGAGTGCTGCAAGTATTTCTCACAAGGCTGCAATTTTGAGGAGAACGAGTTTCCCTAGGATGACTCTGACTTGCAAAACATTCCACAGGCCTGAAAACCTCCTTCCCACAACAGCAGACCCTCCAACTCTCCCTAGTTTCCAGGGACACCCCTGATTTAGAGAAGTCGCCCCAGTTTCTGATTTGATCCCAAAATGTCCTGCTTTTTCCATAGGATGTCCCTATTTTCATTGGAGAAATGTTGGCGGGTATGGAGTTATCCGACCCCTGAGCCATCTGAAGGCAATCCTGTATAGGGACGTATAGGGAAGTTTTAAGATGATTAATGTTTTATTATTTATATATATATGTTGGAAGGTGCTTAAGAGTGGCAGGGGCAACCCAGTAAGATGTGTGGGGTAAAAGCAGGGTCATTCCACGCCAAATCACCTGATTTTAAAACTCGACCGTTCTCTCACGACTCAGATTTTCTTCAATTTTTAAATATGTGTAGATACCTATGAGATAACCTCAAATTAGTTTTTTTAATTAATTAACAGTAAAATTATCATTATGAAATGGGATGTCCCTGTTTTCATCAGAGAAATGTTGGAGGGTATGCAACTGCATGGTGGGCAATATGTGCCATCAATCCAGCAGTGTGCCCACATTCACTGTCTAGTCCTCTCAAGACCCATGGGAATTCTGAATATGGTAAAACATTGACTTGATAGCTAAGTGAGACAATTTTCCTATGAAGTACAGTTCAAAATGTCTCTGCAGCCACCACCAGTCATTTCTGCCCTCTTCCCAGCTACCTCCTTGGTGGGCCTCAGCTCCAGTACTTAGTCCTTGCCAGAATGCAAGGCTTGCTTCAAAAGAGCAACTAGCTGTTGCTACTCAACTGGGGTAGCTGAAAAGGGCGTTTGCGTGCCCACTGACTTGCCCAACCAAATAATACGTCACTAAGGCAACTATGCAGGAGTGAAAAGGAGAATACCATCCTTTTTCAACATGAGAAGATAATCTCAGGGAAGTCAGATCACAAAATGCTGATACTATTGCTGGAATGAAAAACAACTACAACTACAAAAAAGCAGCAACATGCCTGAATATTCCTTTGCATTAAAAAACCCTATCCACATAGAAAACTAAATGCCAAGGAGAAGTGTTATAGCCCAGGCTTCTCCCGGGCAAGCACACAGAGCCAGCCCACCAAGGAAGTGGGGAGGAGCCCCTGCTTCAGGTGGCAGAAGCACAAGAGGCAGTGCCCCACCTGCCCCACTGCTGCCCTGGGAAAGACAGGAGGTGTGGCAACGCCTTGCAGAATGCCATGGCTCAGGGGCATTCCAGTGGTGGCTGACGTGTGGGGTGTGTTTGTGTGGAGTGGCACATTCCCATTTCACCTCAGGTGGGGAAATGGGATGGGCTGCCCCTGCAAGCACATTTTGGCATGGAGGACCATTGGACCCAGAGGTAGAGTTCAGACCAGGGACTCAAGAGTACTTCCCCTCCACAAAGAGACCCGGGCCTTTTTTCTTCCCCACCTCCCCTCCACCTGCAGCCTCCTTCATTTCAGCAGACTAGTTCGTAAAGAAACTGTACCTTTTAATTTTTCTATAAAAACAAAACAAAAATGTGGAGTTATCAATTCAGTTGAGATTTAAAGGTGACCCTACCTTCAAATGGGTCCTGAAACAGAGCCAGCATTCAAAATTTGCAATCCTTTGAGTTTTGCAACACAGTTCTCCAGCCACGTAATGTGGACAAAAAATGCATATACTAGGGTAAAGGTAAAGGGACCCCTGACCATTAGGTCCAGTCTTGGCATTATTAAAAGGTACAGTGGTACCTCGGGTTAAGTACTTAATTCGTTCTGGAGGTCCGTTCTTAACCTGAAACTGTTCTTAACCTGAAGCACCACTTTAGCTAATGGGGCCGCCCACTGCTGCCGCGACCAGAGGACGATTTCTGCTCTCATCCTGAAGCAAAGTTCTTAACCTGAAGCACTATTTCTGGGTGAGTGGAGTATGTAACCTGAAGCGTATGTAACCTGAAGCATATGTAACCCGAGGTACCACTGTATATACTAGTGAAAATAGCAAAATACAAAAATGTTTAATATTAGGGGAAATTACTTGGCAAAGGTAGAATCATAGTGCTGGAAGGGACCCTGAGAGTCTTGTGGTCTAATCCCCTGAAATACTAGGAAAAAATCACACTAAAATGCTGATGAATTCTCTTGAGGACTTTCCCCCTTTTCTTTTTAAATGGCAAGAGCTATGATTCCATCAAGCTCTGTTGCTTTCTTGTGATATTACTCTGTTACTTGACTAATGTGTTTTTTTACTGAAGATTTTAGGTTCCCACTCCATCTAATCCTGTACAGTGGCACCTTGGTTTACGAACTTAATCAGTTCCGGAACTCTGTTCTTAAACCAAATCCGTTCTTAAACCAAGGTGCGCTTTCTCTAATGAGGCCTCCCTCCGCAGGTGTCCTTCCACCATTCGGATTCTGTTCTTAGACCAAGGTAAAGTTCGCAAACCAGGACACTATTTCCGGTTTTGCAGAGTTCGTAAACCAAATCGTTCATAAACAGGGCTATTCTTAAACCGAGGTACCACTGTATATATAGTCATATGGACTTAAGTCCCACTGATTACACTGGGACATGGTCCCAAGTAAGCCTTGCATGCTTAATACATAAGGAATTATGTTATAAGCCACACTGTGGGCCCTTTTGAGCCCGAGAGGCACAGCATAAATTGAATAAATAAGTAGCCAAGCCAGACCTTGGCTCCAGCTCAGTTGCAAGTCAGTGTGATATGGATGCCTGTCTCTAAAATGCCCTCTGAAAAACCCAGCCTCCTCGCTCTTCTCAGCCCTGCCAGTCAACTGAAACTGAGGTTTTGGAGATATACAAACACAAGGTATCGGCTAAGCTGCGTAAGACAGCTCTTCGCTTTCTGGTATTGATTTTTGCCTGTTTTGAAGTTAAGCATATCCATAAAAGCACTCCATTTCGCCTTGAGGTAAATCTCATAAGGTATATTAAAAAGGAAAACAAAAGATTCTTTGGCAGCAATTACCTTCTCAAATAACCAGCCCAGGGTTGAGAAAGCATGCCAGTGGCCTCTGCAGAAATAGCTTTCCTCTGGCTTGTTTATTTTCGTATGCATTGTTCGACACTGTACTGCTGTGGCAGGGTATTTAGCTGTCAGCTTCCATTAAGCACTGCCAGCTGTTCCTATGCTAGGTAAGAGTAACACCCCCCAAACAATTCATCTCCTTATTTTAATTTATGCTATTCCCACTGTCAGGAAGTAAAGATAACCAAGGGCATATTCCATAGTTAGCATGATGAACATCAATTGAGCTGCTTCAACTTATCGAGCTCTGTGAAAATCAGCTTCTTGAATCTGCCATACTGCATACTACAGGATGACTGGGTTGCTCACAGCAAACCCAAATGTCTGAACAGACCTGAGGAAAATATGCTTACTCCGAGACAAATTAAGCCAAACCATCATGATGGCTCTTGTGTGGTCTCTTCCAACTCTATGATTCTATGATCATTTCCACTAACCATAGTTCAAGAATCAGAACCCAAGCAATGTTTTGAGCTGTCAATTGTGCACTTAAACCATCATTTAGTATGGCATGCTGTATTTCATTTTCCACCTGTGCTAATTCCAGTTGCTAATTGCAGCCTCTGGAGAGAGAATTTGGTCATAACTGTGGTTTGGCCACTCAAAATACCACATCAATTCAACCATCATTTATACAAGCAGTATCAATATGCACAGTGCTTTATATAATATAATAGCAGCACTCTGCCCTCAGGAGCTTGCTATCCAAAATTCACAGAGGGGGAAAGTACATGCAAAGTGGAGGAAACAGGAGGGAGAGATAAGCAGGGAAAGAAAGTATGACTATTTCGGCTGCATGCATTCAGTTGCAAGCTTGGCTGCAGTAGAGCAAGGGGGGGGAAAGGCTTCCTGGGAAATGTGAGAGATTTGAATGTGACATCACACAGGTGTTCCGGAAGGCGATTCCAAACATAAGGGATAGGAAAGGTGAAAGGCAGAAGGTGGTGGAGACAAGGAACAAACGTCTCAGGCAGGGATGCAAAAGGGAAGGTGCTGGGGGGGGGAGGGTGCAAGGCCATGGGGTGCTTTGGAAGCAAGGACAAGTTGCCCGTCCTGGATTTGGGCAACGGACAGGAAGCAAAGACAGGAACTGGAAGGGTGCGCATCACATGAGCAGAGAGACAAGAGAGGTTGATGGCTCCTCCCCAGAAGAGTGCTTTCATGAGCAGCAAGGCAAGGCCTCAAGCAGACCATTGCCCTCACGGGGCCACGCTGTCAACCCCTAGTGTAAGCTAACCACAGTTTGTCCTAGTTTGGATTAGATGACAATCACAATCTGACCGCCTCATGGCTCCACGAGAGGGGAGAGGGGGTGCACACAATAGTTCAGTGTTACATGGGCCATTATTTCCATATGTACAATTCGATAAAAGATCCTGACAAAATGTGACTTTTCCTCTCCCCCCGCCTGACATCCTGCATATTTCCCCATACAATCCTACCAATATGCTGCTTTTAAAATACAGAGGACTACAGTCCAGATTCGCCAGACTTATAATAATTTGCAGCAACTGCAATGAAATCCTTTTGGGAGAAAGTAAAGAGCAAGCCTGCTGTGAAACAAGATCTATTGCTCTATCACTTCACTGTTTTCTTTTCTTTTCATTAAAAAAAAAATCCACAGCCTTTCTATATTTGCACTCATTCACTGAATATGATGTTTTTCGTTTGATTCAGGTTCACTCTCACTCACTCAGATTTGGGGAAGTGGAATGATTAACTGATCTCCATCATCATTCTGCCTATACGTCTCAGCCTGAGATGCTATTTCAAGTTCTCATCAACAAAGATTTCATTATACAAGGCCATAATTTTTAACCAGAGTTTTAGCAAAAGGGTTTAGTCTCCAGCTTGAATGAGGCCCATATGTTTTAGTAGCACAGAGAAAAGGCACACTGGGGAAGGGAGCAGGAGAGGGTAACAGGTCTATTTCAGTGGCTGAGTAAACTTCCACCCACATCAGAGCACAAAGACACTCTGAATCAGTCTCCTTAACCCCTTATGTAAACAGAATAAATCAGAAATACAATTTTTTGATTGATGCTGAAGGATTTGCTTTCTTAGCCCAAAAGCAATTTAAAACTCACACCAGGTGAGAGTTGTCCTAAGGGCAGAACTCTTTTTACAGTTTTCAGCTTCCAAGGTAGCTTGACTTACTACCCGGGCTTGTGCTGTCGTTGCCAAAGTCTGTAGAGACATCAGCTGCAGCATCGTGCAAATAAAACAAAACACACAAACAAGATGGAGAATGGATAAGGCTAAATGAGCCACAGAGAAGGTTGCTGTGCCTGTTTTATAAATGATAAACACAGGCTCTGAGATTAAAGGACTTGGGATGGCCAATGCAAGTCATATGTAGGGAAGCATTCTGATTTTTTAAAAAACAACAATTAAATATGCTGAATTTCAATTCTTTCTTTTTCCTTCTTGCTTCTCTGTTCTCTGTTCTACTTTCAAAATTTGGATTGTAATCCCTATAGGGCAAGCTCTTCTCAGCTGCTAAAGACTTTGAATATTTTGAATAATTGTCATATACATAATTGGCAGAGAATCAGAAGCCCTTCTTTTTCTTTTCTTTGTTTCTCTTCTTATCTTTCTATGATCTTTAATTCTTTTTTTCTCTCTGTTAATTCTATCTATATTTATGCTTTGGCTTTTGAAGTTCCCTGTTTTGGATGAATGATGATACATACAGGAAGGTGATGGATGGACGATGGAGGGCCCTATGTGAGGGGCAGGAGGAGAGGGTCACCCAGGGAGGGAGGCTGGGGGAAGCTCCCAGGGGAGAGCTGGGGGGTGGGGCTCACTCTTCTGTGTGTGGAATTGTGATAGGGGGCCTTGTATTCACTTTCTCTTCTTTTCTTCACTTTCTTATTCTTCCCTTTTTCTTATTTCTTTTCAGTAGATTCATTTGGTTTTTATTGTATTTTATGTGGAAAACTTTTAATAAAAATTGATTCAAAAAGATCAATTGCTATAGACATTGACTGAGCAATATAATTCAAGGTTTTAATAATTTCCTGCATGAATAGGGCTCGTGTAAAAACATAAATCTCAAGAGAGAGGTCAAACTTTTCCAAATGTCTGCAAGACTTAAATAGCTATGTTCACATGACAGACCTTTTCTTAAGGTGTGCCTGTGCTGAGGGACCTGACGGCCTCCATGGCTTCTCAGCAGACTCAGCTCTGGTCCTGTTTTGCCCCAAATGCCTGTGACATTGGCAAGGGTTCTACGGTCCCCTCACATGGCCTGCACATTTGGTCTGCAGAGGAAATAGCTCTACACAAGAAGAGACGATGGTTGAGTCAGGGCCCTTCTTCACATGAAGGAACTCTAAATGTGTGCATCATTGTATTAACCAGGACACCTTGAAAGTTGTTGAGCTTTTTCTAGACAAACCCCAAAGTTGTTTTACAAAAACAGCAAAGATCCAGGACAAAGTGCCACCTTTTGGGAATTTTCCCTGGACATCAATTCTGCCTTTGAAATCCCAGTAATGCCCAGGAAAATCCAGGCACATGGCAGCCCTAGGCTTGCCCCATAGCCTCTATGCAATCTGTCAACATGGGCATACACCGGTGGTCTCCCTAGGGATAACGTGAGCACTGGATTGGTCACAGTAGTTCAGCTTGCCAATGTGGTGCCTTATGCATCTATAGTTGCAATTTGTAAACCGGGAGTGGGAGAGTGCAAAGCAAGTGGGGATGAGACTCACCTGAATATTCCTAACATGTTACTGACCTTTTATGCTACTTACACATCGCATTGCCAGGCTCCCAGTTTTAGAATAGACCGAGACTCCACCAGGCAGGGACTGTGTCAATTCTGCAGTCTGCATAGCAGACCCCCCATGCACCCCCCCATCTCCCTCCATACAGGTTTAATTTTCAACATTTGAGGCTGCATCGTGTGTACTGAGTAAGTCTGGTCCCTCTAGACTATAAACAGGGGAGAAATTTTATTCAGTTCTCATTTTTATCAAATTGTCATTTCTGAAACAATATGTGAAGAGAAACACAGCTATTCTTTAAAATGCACATTTATCTGAATGTTGCTATGCTGTTTGTCACCCGGTCATTGTTTTTAAAAATGCATATAGAGTGGTACCTCATAGTTCGTAAACTGAGGTACAACTGCATTAGGAGGAAGTGCACATAAAATGAATACAGTGGTGAAAATACACCAAAATGTGCTATAGCTTGCACTAATGTGCACGTTAGTGATAAATAGTGCATATAAAAATGTGCTTATTATGATGTGCCAATTGGCATGTCATGGACTGAGCCTGGGATTTTCTTCCCTTACATTCCCAGTGTGTTGATATCATGTACCACTTTCTACACAGATTTTCAGGTGCCTTCTGAGCACATGGTGTAGGTCAGATATATATTATATGATATCCAAATCCTAATGGCCTGTCAGTAGGAAACTTGTCCAAACAAGGCTCTGGTTATTGCTTTGCCTAGCAAATTGCATTAAAAGTCTCAGGGGAAATGTGTTTGAAGCACCTAAGATTCTGTCACACACACACACAGTTTCCTTGCCTGAAACACACTGTTGTCTATGCTTTCATTCTCAGTTAGTCAGAGAAGCTGCATTTCAAATTATTAGTATTGGATTGCAACATGAAATGATGAAAATGTAAAACATGGGAATACATATTGCAAATCACTTATTGGCAGGTCAGTTACCTCATTCTAAAGCAGATATATGCTCAGGCTTTTTGGAATTCTCAAATTAGAGCCCAGAAGACCTCACCGAAGGCAGACATTTTCTGCTGGCACAGGAACATGCAAGTTAAACATCGGATGTAATGTTTATGCTGATATGTTGCAGGCTCTAAATCCAAAAAGTAATTCAGCTCCCTGTTGAATCAATTTTATAAATGCACGCCATTTCCCCTTTTGCTTTTTGGAAAAGCAGTATGTGTGTGGGAACTGATCCTTTCACTTTTAGTTTAAATCACTGATACATTTATAATGGAACGATCAAGATTTTCATGAACCTAAACAGAATAACCACATCCTGAGCCGTATTAGCCAAGACTTTCATTCAGCTGTTTAACAGGATCCCTCTCACTTTCATTATGAACAGACAATTGCAAAGAACAGTGTACAAAAGAAGGAGACATTGTCAACATTAAAGCTCTAGAAGGGAATCCAAGAGATATGTTTCAGTTATCTGTTTTGACACAGGTTTCCTAGTCAGCATTTAGTCAATTCACAGACAGTCCTAGCAAGGCTAGTGTTCAAATTCGTACTGATTCAGTCCTTATCTGAATCTGGAGATAAACTATTCTCAACTGGACTTTTATTTCCTTGGTGCCTTATATATATAGTTGTAAAATTTAGGACACAATCTTATACCTGCTTACCTGGGTGCAAATCCTATTGAATCCAACAAGACTAACTTCTGATGAGACACGTAGAGGGGGCTGCTTTAGCGTTGCTTCTCTCAGGTTTCCTCTGGTAAGATTTATGTATATTTGTCTGACTCTGAACATTTCTTCAACTTGGTGTTTTTTACCCACCCTAAACTTCTGATTGCAAATTGTTTTAGGTGATTTTAATGCTGTGTTTTTATATTGTTGTCATCTGCTCTTGAACCATAGGGGTGGGTAGGAAATCTAATAAAATGAATAAACATCTAACTGCATCGCAGGGGTTTGGACTAATGACCCTCCCATCCAATTCTATGATTCTATGACTCCAATCCAGTTTGGGCGAATACAGTGGTGCCCCGCAAGACGAATGCCTCGCAAGACGGAAAACTCGCTAGACGAAAGAGTTTTCCGTTTTGGAGGTGCTTCGCAAAACGAATCTCCTATGGGCTTGCTTCGCAAGACGAAAATGTCTTGCGAGTTCCTGCGGGTTTCCCCCCTCCCCCCCTTTTCTAACCGCTAAGCCGCTTATCAGCTGATCCAATCAGCAGATAAGCCGCTAAAAGCCGCTAAAAGCCGCTAAAAGCCGCTAAACGCCGCTAAAAGCAGCTAATCCACTAATCCTTCAATGGGTTTGCTTCACAAGACGAAAAAACCGCTAGACGAAGAGAATCACAGAACGGATTCTTTTCGTCTTGCGAGGCACCACTGTAATGGTTTTTAGAATCTGTCAACAATCCACAAGTGCTTTGTGTAGTTAAGATGTAGTTGCTTGCACTGGACTCTACCCTGGCAGGGCACTGATGTCATTAAGAATGTCCTCGTTCTCTCCTCGTCCTGCCATTTAACACCACCTGAGAGGTGTGAAGCAAAGGGGGCATAGGCAATAAGTCGATGGCCTGTGAGAAAGTGGGGCTGAAGGAAAGCCTTGCCTGAGTCTAGGACAGCCTTTCTCAACCTTGAGTCTCCATATGCTGTTGGACTACAACTCCTATTGTCCCTGGCCACTGGTCCTGCTAGCTAGGGATGGTGACAGTTATGGGGACCCAAGGCTGGCTTGAGAGCAGTACATGTGAAAAGGATCTAGGAGTCTTGGTTGACCACAAACTTGACATGAGCCAACAGTGTGACGCGGCAGCTAAAAAAGCCAATGCAATTCTGGGCTGCATCAATAGGAGTATAGCATCTAGATCAAGGGAAGTAATAGTGCCACTGTATTCTGCTCTGGTCAGACCTCACCTGGAGTACTATGTCCAGTTCTGGGCACCACAGTTCAAGAAGGACACTGACAAACTGGAACGTGTCCAGAGGAGGGCAACCAAAATGGTCAAAGGCCTGGAAACGATGCCTTATGAGGAACGGCTAAGGGAGCTGGGCATGTTTAGCCTGGAGAAGAGGAGGTTAAGGGGTGATATGATAGCCATGTTCAAACATATAAAAGGATGTCACATAGGGGAGGGAGAAAGGTTGTTTTCTGCTGCTCCGGAGAAGCGGACACGGAGCAATGGATACAAACTACAAGAAAGAAGATTCCACCTAAACATTAGGAAGAACTTCCTGACAGTAAGAGCTGTTTGACAGTGGAATTTGCTGCCAAGGAGTGTGGTGGAGTCTCCTATTTTGGAGGTCTTTAAGCAGAGGCTTGACAACCATATGTCAGGAGTGCTCTGATGGTGTTTCCTGCTTGGCAAGGGGGTTGGACTCGATGGCCCTTGTGGTCTCTTCCAACTCTATGATTCTATGATTCTATGATTCTAAGGCTGAGAAAGGCTGCACTAGATACAGGATGTGTTTAGCAGCATGTGAGGGGAGCAGCTCACATAGGGAATGTTGGAAGCTGTGATTCTAGATGAACCAAGAGAGATGCGCAGGGCTTCTTCAGAGAAGAACCTCAAATAATGAGTGGTACTCACCATCCAAATCTGTGACTGCAGACCTTCAGTTTTATGCAAAACATTCAAAATATAGATGGACAGAAGTCTAAAATTTACTGTTCAGTTTTTGTCAACAAGAATCCCAGACCCTACAGACCTAAATCATATGGAGTTTCTTGGGAAGAAGAGGCATTTTTCTTTCTCATTCAGAAAGTATCTAATATTTTGCTGAACAGACCGATTTGCAGGACTAATCAAGAAAGAAGATGGCTTTTTCCTTGCTTTATCAGAAAGATGACAAATGAGCAGACAGAACCAGAGGTTATCTTCTCAATGGCAGCAGGAACTGAGAGGTCATTTTATTCATGTGTCTAAAGCAGGTTTGGAATTCTGATTCTGGAGATACAGTAATACTCAGAATAATATAAAAACAAAACAACACCCACCCTTCAAACTGTCCCTGAATATTTCCAAACTTGGTTCGTTGACGGTCTCATCAGTGCATTAGCCTTGCTAGTATTTTCAGGGAAAGCAAGCTCAATCTCTCCTACCACTGACTAGGTAGAGGTCTGAAACCACATGTTTATTTTCTCCAGCTATAAAAAGTTTATAAGGGTAGCTGGCATTCTTATGGGCCACTGTACAGCGATTTGCTACTGCATTCCACTCTAATACAGAAAAGTCTCTGTGTTTCCTACCAGAGGGAAATCCTTGTGATAGGGCTGTGCAGCAGCCAGCGAGAGCACAGACACCTCCTAAAATATACCACTGCCGTTGCTTTTAAGCAAATGGATCTATGGAATGGGAGAAGCTTTTGCACAAGTGAGGAACGAATCTAAGCAGCCCAAGAAGGCTGAAGAACATTTGTAGGTGTAAAGCGTGTTCTCATAAAAGAGAGAGCACGTGTTGCGGATGGGGCCGAACAAAACCCCCAGTTAGTGTCCAGGGCCATTGAAGGCAATGGGCTGGAGCAGATTGGATGATGTTGTTACTGGGGTAAATTTGATGTTGCCAATTTAGGGGTGGGATTAAAGGCCTTATATAAGCAGGGTCCACAGCTTTCTCTTTCTCTTTCGCTGTGGACATCGGATCTCCCGCCCTCCCTCCCTTGATTGGGCTTGCACTTTGACCTTGCTCTGCCTGTCATGGGGTCGTTCGCATTGGTGCGGGGGCCCAGTAGGAATTTGTCCAATTGGCTGATTAGTGAGTGCCTTTTGGGTTTTGCCTACTGCTTAGCTAATCGTCACAACTTGTAAGGTTGGCGGTTAGGCATTGGTTAAAATTGGTTGGTGGAGGGGTATGGATTGGCTGTGCCTGCCCCTCCAATGCTGCTGCTGACGGGTATTCCGTTAAAGGAATTCTGAAGCTTACCCTCCCCTTCGTCCAAACCCTGACGGCAGGGTGCGGGCCGCGTAAGCTTCAAGGAACATGCGCGGAGTAGATGAGGGCCTGTGACGCAGCTCCATCTGACTCTGTCCCTTGTTCCTCCGGGACTGACTAGGGAGTCAGTGCTGTCCCCCCAAGGCGGGGGGGGGGGGGCAGGTAGTCATAACCAATGCCTAAGCAACCACTCTCAATTTGTATTGAAAATAAAGTTGTGGCCAAAATTATGCCAAAAACCTCAAACAAAAATTACGTGTGATGTCTGAGTTATTGGGGTAGGGGTTTTGGGGGACCTCAGCACGCAACATATTATCCTAAGAAGCATAATTTCCCCCCTCTTAAAAAAAATTATGTAATAATAGAAACACTACAGTGTGAGAGAGAAAGCCTTACTCCAATGCTCCTTGCGTCTCACTGTCAATTACTTGCTATTATAACCCAGCTGTTTCCATTCATTTCAATGGTAGTATGTTTATTCAATCCTGCAGAAGATCTGGTTCTTTCCGTCTTCAAATACCAGCAGGAATACCAGAACACAGCAGGGATATTGGAGATCCGCAAGGGGCCTGGGAAGCAAGTAGCTCCAAAGGCCTCAAGCAAGTGAACCAAAATGAACAGATGAGATAAAGGAAGGGGCAGCGTCACTAGCCAATCTAATCTTCTGTAAACATACAATAATTCTGTAAACATACAATAAACATACCATGGCAAAATGATGCCCGGCACCATCACCTTACTTAAAAGGTAAAGGTACCCCTGCCCGTACGGGCCAGTCGTGTCCGACTCTAGGGTTGTGCGCCCATCTCACTCTAGAGGCCGGGAGCCAGCGCTGTCCGCAGACACTTCCAGGTCATGTGGCCAGCGTGACGAAGCTGCTCTGGTGAGCCAGCACCAGCGCAGCACATGGAAACGCCATTTACCTTCCCGCTATAAAGTGGTACCTATTTATCTACTTGCACTCAGGGGTGCTTTCGAACTGCCAGGTGGGCAGGAGCTGGGACCGAAATACGGGAGCTCACCCCGCCTTTCAAACTTGTGTTAACAAGTTCTACAATTTAGCAGAGTAACATTCCCATTTTTAAACTTGTGCAGCGGAGGCTTTTGCTCAGGCTCGCTAAAGCCTCTAAAATAAATTTCGTTGGTAATTTCCCCTTTAGTCCCTCATAAAAAGATAGACATGACAGTCTTCTATAAAAGTGTAAAAAGTTTACTCACTCACATTCTGTTCACAAATGGATCCCAGAAGGCAGACTAAAGTTACAAAAGTAATATACACCTGGAAACTATCCCATAAGGAGACAGCTCCTTTGTCCTCTCTTGGCTGCTAGCCAAGCGAGCATCTTAGGCTAAGCAGATGTTGCTTCTTCAACGAATGCAGTCAGAGAGAGAGGGATGGCTGACCAGTCCTGCTGTTTTGTTACCTGGGCAGGTGAGGTCACGCCCACCTCTAGGCACATGCAAAGGAAGTCTGTCCCAGCCTAGGAGAAACAGGAAGTTCCGACTGGCTGGTCCAGACATCCCCTTTTATGTCCACTCTGGGGATATTGTACTTGACTGCTCTTGTGTTTCACATCCCACAAATATGCCAATGGGAACTCCTCCATCTTGCTGGGATCCACACTGTTTATTCTCCCTCATCCCACCCACCACCATGCCCAGGCATCAGCCCAGGTCTCGCACAGCCCCCCTCCCCCTTCAGATGTTATGGAGAAAGAGAGCTGAGTATCATCAGCATACCGAAACGCCTAATGACCACTCCCAATGGCACCATATAGAGGTTTTACTAAAATCAAGTTGTGTATTAATCGTGATAGATAGATGATAGATAGAAAAATAAAAGCTAAAATGGATGCTAAATAGCATTGGAAATAAAATTGTTGTTGTTGTTTAGTCGTGTCCGACTCTTCGTGACCCCCTGGACCAGAGCACGCCAGGCACTCCTGTCTTCCACTGCCTCCCGCAGTTTGGTCAAACTCATGCTGGTAGCTTCAAGAACACTGTCCCACCATCTCATCCTCCGTCATCCTCTTCTCCTTGTGCCCTCCATCTTTCCCAACATCAGGGTCTTTTCCAGGGAGTCTTCTCTTCTCATGAGGGGGCCAAAGTCTTGGAGCCTCAGCTTCAGGATCTGTCCTTCCAGGGAGCACTCAGGGCTGATTTCCTTCAGAATGGATAGGTTTGATCTTCTTGCAGTCCATGGGACTCTCAAGAGTCTCCTCCAGCACCATAATTCAAAAGCATCAATTCTTCGGCGATCAGCCTTCTTTATGGTCCAGCTCTCACTTCTCACTAATAAAATAGTTTATTTCAAAGCACTCTATAACCTAATTGCCAGAAAGGGACTGAACATCATTTTGCCAGTGCTGCAATCTGGACATAACCACCTCAATAGGATCAGAGCTACTGTAATATGGAGCCCCCAGTCCAGGAGGATACCATGATCAATGATATTGAAAGCTGCAGAGAGGTTCAGAAGCAGGTTGCACTGCACTTGCCCCACTCTCACTAAAGGTCATCCATCAGGGTGACCAAGGCTGGCTAGTCCCATGGCCAGGCCAGAACCCAGATTGCAGTGTCCTCCAAGAATGCCTGAAGCTGCCCTGCCACAATCCCCTCCACCACCTTCCCTAGAAAGACCTGGAAATGAAACATACAACACATGAGCCAGTGTTCTGGTGAAGCTGAGATTCCTCTGTCCTGCAGCATGAGCATTCAGAAATCATCGTCAGCACATGGAACCCCTATCAGCACATCCACATTGGCTTTGGCTTGTTTTGTGTGGACATGTGCTTAAACACATGCCATCTAAAAGGTTGTATCTGCCGAACACAACATGCATGGACTGTGGTGTAGGCTGTAGCCCTATGTTAGTATATGGGCAAAAAATACCCCCATCAGTTTGTTTGACTTGAAGCATAAACATGTGCTTAAGGAAGACAAGTTTGACAGCTCAGGGACCTAATCTTTTCATTAACAGCCTTCCATGTCTATTAGCCTGTCTCCCTGGATTTCCTTTTGTGCCACAGCTAGAAACAACTTTTGCAAAAGAACAAACAGGCGTGTGCAGAAATTTGCATTCTTTACATTAAAAATGTTTCAAGATGTAGCTAGCCTAGGGATTGCTTTCTCATACAGCAAGAATCCCATCTCTAACTATTTCCTGATCACAACCAATTGCTAAGTGACTTGTTCCACTCTCACTTACACTATGCTCAGTTCATAGGACAATTCCCAACTAGGGCAGCTTCACATATTGTGCTCTTTCAGAAAAAGGCAGAGCTGTCATTTTACATAGAAGCAGGGGAGGAATTATTTGGGATTTTATTTCTTCTCTACTCCTTGGGACTGAAACATGGAAATTGAAATAATTTATGCAATCCACATTCTCTGCATATAGAAAGTTCTGTGGTGATCAAGAGAGTATCACAGATTCTTTCAGTCTTCATTTTCTGTAGCAAATGCTTTTGACTAAAGGCACATTCCCATGTGTTTAACCATGGTCCCACTGGGCCACATTCCCATGCAGATGCTGGAGCACAGTTGTACTTTGTGGGAGGACACCTTGGCACTCAGCCACAGGTGCCCAGCCGTGAGTTTACAAGCAGTGACTACACCACAAACAGTCATCTAACCTGCCTACTGTGTGATGGGGTTGAGCAGAGTGGGAGCAGTTTGGTGTTGAAACTGAGTAAAGCTATTGACATCAGCTCATCTTGTCTAGGGGACAGGAGAGCTGAAATGAGTTGGACCACTAATATATTACTACAGATCTGTTTCCCATCTCTCAGAAAATGATGTCTCTGCTAGCTCTTTAACTTAAAGAACCCTACTCAAATGTGACTCACAGGATATCCGCATGAGATTTTCTATAGCATTTAATTTTCCACAGAGGCAGCTGCTGCTAAAGCTATATTAAATATAGGTTTGGTAATACTTCTGACATTCGTAGGCTGCTGTGAAATATTAATGGGAAACTGGAGGGAGGGGAGAACACATGAGTGGAGCAGCTGACTTTCTGAAATGGGGCTGTAAAAGGACTTGCGGCTTCTGTCCCATGGGCTTTGAAAGAGCATTTTAAAGTCACATAGGTATTGTAAGTTTGGGGGTACAGGGTTGTCCTAGAGATCCAGTTCTACTCACTTTCTTGCAACACACAAATAATTCTGCATGTCTTGTAGCCATTGATCCCCCCCCCCGCGTTAAAAGCAGTATCTTTTTACCTTACTGTTCTTCTTATTGTCAGGTATGAATTGTTCAAGAGTGCACCTTTAAGTTCCAATGGCTTCTATGAAACAGTCAAAGACATGGGCTTTAAAAGTGCTTAATTTTGTCTGCATCAAAGCCAAAACATTTTACTTTATAATTATTTTAAATGTTATTTCCATTCTTTTCACCCCAAACAATTTTAGATTATGATGATCTTTCAAGATGCCCTTTAGCCCATAATCTCTCCTGCAATTCTCACTGTATGTTAGTTCATAGACCACAGCAGGTCTGGTGCCTTAATGGCTCTTATGAATAATTTTATATTACACTTCATTTGAGGTCACTGTAGCAGAAGTTTTTGCACAGGTTATTATTTCTTCCAGAAGACATGCTTTCATCTTCCAGATAGAGTTTCTATATCAGTCACACTGGCTTCTGAGAAAAGCTCCATTTCTAAATATTAAAATACAGTCTGTCATAACCCAGTTTCAGCTGCCCTGAGATTGAGCTGCCTTTCGGGCTCCTAAAGGAGTGGATCTTATGCAACCCAAAAGTTTGCAACAGGCTCAGCCCAGGGACACTGCAGGGCCTGTCAAGGAGTGACATTTCCTCTTCACCTTTTCTTAATGTTATTTTGTTCCATCTAAGATCCATGGGTGCTTTGCGTAAGGGAAGGCCTTCCCAATTTACACAAAACCCATCTAGAAACCATCTCTGAGCCCAAGTGACCACCTTCTTCCAGTGGATTAGGGCCAATCTCCATTCTCTAGGAACTGATTAGTCAATCTATTTCCTCTTAGCTTTCCTTTTTCTAAGCAACAGTAATGCAATTGCCCTATTCTGTCCTATAGAGGCTGCCACCTGTTTATCCTGGAAGAAAACATTGTGCTTTTTGCAGGGGGACAAACTTGAATATTGGCCCAGGTAAGCCCCATCCCACACAATCACAATGCACACCAAACACATGCATACCATTTGAATGGCAATGCCCATCAACTGGGGGAGGTGCCCCCCTAAAATATTTTATTGGGAGGGTCAAATACCCCCCCCCCCCGGACTGGCTCCTATGGCCTTGTGTAAATGAGTATAATGGTAAACTAAACATGATATTAACTATGTGTATGAATTGTCTGTTTGGGTTTCTTGGTGAGGACAGAAGACCGAAACAAAATGGATATTGTGATGGCAACAAGTTGCCCAGCCAGCCACAAGACATGGATGATGCTTTCCTAAACACAGGTTACAGCACAGTCACAGAAGAGAACAATGGAAGCAATGGGGAATTTCAACCATCCTGCCACCAGCTGGAAGCATACTGGGGCATTCAATATATTCCTGACCAACCTTGCCTGGCAATGCCATCTCTCAGAAGGTAGGAAACAGCACAAGGGGACTTGCTCTTCTTGACCTAATACTGAGCACCAGATAAAAAACTGCTTGAAGAATTCACAGTGGCAAGAACCTTAGGTGAAAGGGAGAAGTCATTTTGAAATCTGTGATAGCAAGGGATGTAAAAACTAAACATAGGTGGATGCATATCTTCGAAAGTGGATTTTGAGGAGTTTAAAAAAGAGTTGGGTAGGATGTTGTGATGAGAACATTTGAGGGGAGATGAGATGAACATTTGAGGAAAGGAGATGCTATGGAAAACTGGAAGCACAACTGCAAACTTAATTTTTTTAAAAAAATACAGCTTACAATACAATAAAAAACAAACTAATCAAAGAAAAACAAAGAAAACAACAAAAGGAAAGAAAAGAGGAAGAGGAAGAAGGGAAAACATACAAAGCACTCTTATCAGAGGTAAATCTTAACCCTTGTCTCACACCAAAGGGTGTGGACCTTCCCAGTTCTCACCTGGGAGCTTCCCATTCACTTCCCAGCCTGCCACTCTGGGAGATCTTCCCTTCCCTGCCTCTCACACAGAGTCTTTCACCTTCCATCCATCACCTTGCCATGCATACCCTCATCAACCCAGAGTAGAGGACATCAAAAAGCATTTTTAAAATTGGCAAAAGTGGATAGACGAAGAAGAAGAAGAAAAGAAAACACAGGAAATGAAGATGAGAAAAAAGAGAGATAAAAGGAAAAGAAATAAAGAGGAATTCTGATTCTCTGTCAATTATGTATATAAAAATTATTCAAAATATTCAAAGTGTTCAATCCAGCTGTTCCTCAATCTGCGAGGTGGTGTTTTCCCAATCTTCAACCCCAGACACCTCAAGTTCATTCATTTTCCTTTCCAAACAAAAAAAGTCCAAAGGTTCAATTGTTCAATTGTTATTATTGCTAAATGTCAAGAATAGACTTCCAGAAGAATCACCAGAGGCTTGGTGGCTTTTTCCTCTGAATTCACTTCAACTTGTACACAGGATCCTTTCTCTCTCAGCTCTCTCTCTCTGCCATCTCAATATGTTTCTCTTAATGTTTCTGTCAATGGTTTCATTCTATTCCTCCAGCATCACAACTCCATCATTTGTCTGTTTCACCCCTCCAGGCACCTGTGTGGAGGTCCTCTCCATTTCATCATCTGCTGCCTCCGCTCTACCAATGCACTCTCATGTTCAGGCAGATCTTTATCAGTATTCCCTACCCCCCCCCAAGGTCTTGTGTATTATTTGGTCTGATCTTTCTCTGATCTATTTTCGTTTACCATTTTATATAACTTAGCTCTGAGCTCTTTCAATTGCTCATCCAATAATTGCCACATGATACCAACAGTCAGTGGAGAGCTCAACAGTATCTTTGCCATATTGTTAGTCTCTACCTTAACAGTCTCTGCCTTGAGTAAGTCTGCCTCCTTAAGAAAAAAGTGCATTCCTTTCCCACGCTAAGGAATTTAGTTTCACCTTTGGAGCCAGCAGTTCACAAAAGGATAGAGTATAAAAATAATGTAAAATGAAGATTCTTAACAAGCAGAGCATTTTTATCCGTTTATAATCTTTGTTAATCACAAATAGGATACACTTTTTGTTTCATTTATTTAGCCTGTTGGTTCTTCCGCCTGCCAGAATGACTAACCAGCTGAAACCCAGGAAATGTTTACAACTGCTGGGATAGCTCAATCAGACGAGCATGAGATTCTTAACCTCAGGGTTGTGGGTTTGAGCTCCACGTTGATTCCTGCCATTGCAGGGGATTGGACTAGATGAACCTTCTGGGCTCTTCCAACTTTACAATTCTATGATTCTGTGAAAGTGATAGACCTGTAATGATGGTGTTGGGAAGGCTAAAACTGAGCTGAGGCTTGCAAAAGATATTAAAAACAAGAGGCACATTTTTGGCTACGTTTGGAGCAAGGAGTAGAACAAGGAAGGGACTGATCTGGTTACTTGAGATGTGTTAGCAGGAGATGAAGAGAAGGCGGAACTGCCCAATTTATTATCCCCTGGTCTTCTTCAGCAAGGGGCATTGGGTTAACCTGAGGGGAAGAGAACAAATGATGTAAGAAAGGACTTGCAGCCCAGGAAAGGAAAGGAAATGATTAGAGAACACTTATCTACTTTGAATGGGTTTGTCTCCAGGGCCTAGATCATAGAATCATAGAATCATAGAGTTGGAAGAGACCACAAGGGCCATCGAGTCCAACCCCCTGCCAAGCAGGAAACACCATCAGAGCACTCCTGACATATGGTTGTCAAGCCACTGCTTAAGACCTCCAAAGAAGGAGACTCCACCACACTCCTTGGCAGCAAATTCCACTGTCAAACAGCTCTTACTGTCAGGAAGTTCTTCCTAATGTTTAGGTGGAATCTTCTTTCTTGTAGTTTGGATCCATTGCTCCGTGTCCGCTTCTCTGGAGCAGCAGAAAACAACCTTTCTCCCTCCTCTATGTGACATCCTTTTATATATTTGAACATGGCTATCATATCACCCCTTAACCTCCTCTTCTCCAGGCTAAACATGCCCAGCTCCCTTAGCCGTTCCTCATAAGGCATCGTTTCCAGATGAATTACATTCTGTGAGGTTGCAGGAGTTTGAGGGTGTTATTTTAGAGCCACCAGCCATAATCTCAAAGAATTCTTGGAGAATGGCTGCTATGCCCAAAGACAAGATGGGAAATTTTCCTCCTTATCATAAAGAAGAAAAAGAAAAAGTATGTTCAGCAATTGGTCTGTTGGCAGGTCTACAAGTCTACAGCCCACACTTCATCATGAGGTCCCAGGGCAGGTTATATGTAGGTCAGTGCAATTAAATCATGTAATACATAAACATTAAATGGAAGGGATTTTCAGCGAACTCCCCGTTCTTTGCAGTTTCTGTGAAATGAGCTAGCCTGGTTTGTAGTCGTCCCCACCTTAGAGAATTTTAGTCGACAAGTGAAGTCAGAGCTCGGACTGGCAAGTTGCCATTTTGGACACTACCAGGCAGAGCTAGGAATTTGGAGTACCTTTTCCTGCTTCTGTCTCATTGCTCCCCAGATACGGCATATAGTGGTTTGTGTGTGTTTGCACATCATATGACTTGTGGGAGCCTATGGATTTCAGCAGCAGCAGAGGAGAATGGACCACTAGGAGGAGTGCAAAACTGGACATTTTCATCTGCCCCAGCTGTATCCAATATGTCTCTCCCATACCAGTTTCTACAGCCACAGCAGGCGCTGTAACTCTCCAATACTCCTCCATTGTCTGCCAGGTCAACCAGCCAACATGCAATTTATGCTATTAAAATGTGCTGGTGTTTATGCAAATTTAATTTGTCTTGGGCTGCAATTCAATAGGACTTACATTAGAGTAGACATGGTTAAAATTGTGCTGTAAATCAATGGGATTTACTTTTGAGTAAATACAGGATTATGTTGTTATTCTCTCTCTCTCTCTCTCTCTCTCTCTCTCCCATTCCAATCCTATTTTTAAAGCAATTAGGCAGGGGTTATTGAAGTATCATTGCTATTTGGCAGGAAACTATTTTGGCTTAGGAAAAAAACCCTGCAATGACCAACTGGTTTTGACAATAAACTGCTACATGTGGTGTGTGCATTTTTACATCTCCAGTGTTGGCAAGCTTTTTGTTTTGTTATTTTGCTGTAAATTATCTCGATTGTGGAATGTTGGGGGCGGGCAGGATGCTCTCCTGGCTTTGTGTATGTTTATTTTTCTTGACAGGAATGGCATTATATATTTGCATCTTTTCCTCCCAGGAGCTCAAGGCTGTGTCTCTTACCTCCCCATTCCTCCTTTTATCTTTGTAACAGCCCAGAGAGGGAGGATAGGCAAAATTATCATATGCACATATATATGCAGCAGATTCCACCAAGATTGCAGGGTGACGGTGTTCTTCCACTTCCATCCATATGCAGTGCATCAGGTCCAGGAATTCCTGATGGCATCCCTGCCACTATTCTCAAGGCTTAGGGCTTGTCCACACTTCCCCTTGTCCAGTGATTAGGAAGCACGGATCTAGTCAGTTTCCCCACTTGCCCCATGCTTTCTAGGCATGGGTCCTGGTCACATTTGCCCCTCTGGAAATCCCGCCTTTTACAGTTCTGATTCAGCTGTAAAGAGAGCCCCCCCCCCCAGATTGTGGCAGGACAGGCAGAAGTGTGGACAAGCCCCATGTCGCCTGCAGCCTAAGTTGATGGGCGGACAGGCTGGCATTTATATACAGCCATTCAGCGAAGTCCTGTGGTCAGTTCACAAAACACGCAAGGGACTGAGAGGCTATGAGGGAGTGTTGACAGTTGTTTTGCCGCCACTTCAAGCGAAGGCTTTGGCTGCCCACAGCAGGCCTGGCGCTGTGATGCTCTTCTCAAAGGGCAGTGTCCCAGTTAACAAGGGGACATCTCACAATCTAGTCAAATTGTCCATACATGCGCTTATCAAGCTATCCCACTGAAATCAGTGAACTTAAAACTTCGTACATTTTGTTGGGTCATCTCCTGTTTCAAACTGTTTCGTCCATAACTTGCAAGCAAACTCTGGGACGCATCTCTGGCTTTTCAAGATCAATTTAATATCAAAAATCTGAAGTGTCTATATAATTTTTGGGTGTTGCTTGGTAATATTGTGTTGCATAGTAAAACCTGGAGCAGGGGCATGGAGGAGAGGGGAGGAATAGCCTATCCATTTGGAAAGAATAATCATGTAATATTTATTGTCTGGGATTGAAATGTTTCTAATATTCAAAGTAATAAAATGTCAGGAAAACCTAGACTTCCTGATGTAAAGAAGGCAATAAATTTCTTTGTTCATCAAGCCCAAAGTAGAAAAAAATGTAGCAATATTTTATGATAAGCAAAAAAATAAAAAATGAAATTGAGTTCTAAGTTGAAGCAGTAGAGAACCCCCAGAGGGCACAATAGACTTACCTTTGGGAGTCTGGAGGAAGCAAATGGCAGCCAAGTGCACAATCCATGTATAATAAAATTCAAGGAAGTTTCAAATATAATTTCAGCAAGCAGTGAGGTATTTGTTCAGCATCCAGCTTTGACAACTTCCCCCTCCCTCTGCTCAATATACAAGTATCATAAAAATACTAACTATTGCCCTCCCTGCACAAACCAGGAAATTATTTAAAGTTGGTACTTTGCTTTTCAAATAATTAGAATGTGTTTTAAAATACCTTTTTGTAAGCTCCTTTAATACCTTTTCACCTCTAACCATCTATTTCTACAGCATATAATTCTCAACTTCTTTCAAACTGCATATGTATTATTTGGGTCCATAAGCTTAGGACACAATTAAAAATACTGCCTGCGTAAAAGGAAACTCATGATGAGTTTGCCAAAACTGCACCGTATTTGTATGTCTTGGCTGTGATTCCACTGGAATATAAAGTATGTTCTCTATTCTGTAGGCATCCCCAGTCACTGGAAGAAATTTGCTTTGAGATGTTATCTACCCAGGTGTTCTCCTCTCAAAAAATTATTTGCACTCCTGTAGGAAATGCTAGGAAAACTCCCTGCCAGAACCAGCAACAACAGCATGGCCAGAATTTAAATACAGACAATTGCCAGCATTTGAGTGGCAGGGTGGGGGGCGAGAGAGAAAGTTCTGAGTTGGTGGGCAGGTCTCCAGAGTTCAAATAAAGGATTTCCTCAGTCTTTGACACCCATAGGTATTACAAACTTAGAACACTTATGTCATTATAAGGCTATAAGCCTCTGTAATAACCCAAGATGTTTGGTCTCTTCACTATGAAAGTTAGCACAGAAGATTTACCAGGTTTTAAGAAATAAATTTTAAAAAATGCCCACTATTCAAATTCTCCTTTTGCCACTTACATGATATTACAAATTCTAGAATATTGCAGGAGTGGTCCCTTCAGTTTCTTAAAATGAAAGTTCAAATTATAATTAATAATTTCACTAGGACAAGCTATGAGAACATCCAATTTAGCAAATTGAGTCTCCTGGATGGAAATTGCTTTCTCCTGCCTTTCTCCCAATGGCCAGTGCCAGACTGAGAAGGCTGCCACAGTAAATAGGAAAAGAAAGGCAGAAGAGGGAAAATGGCTGCTGCTGCTGCTTCTCTCTCTCTCTCTCTCTCTTGTTTTGTGGGAGGGGTTCTTTTTACCTCCAAAATATCACCGAGAGGTGACCATCATATCTACAGTAAGCCTTCCCCTTGGCCTTAGGCAATGTGAAATGTGGAGGAGGAAAATTTGAATCCCTGTGATCCACTTGTGGGAGGTAAATAATAAAAGAACTGGCTGGGTGAGAGAGCTGGAGAGAGCCCCCAGTAGCAGAGTTTAAAGATACAAAAGTCAAGCAGCAGTATAATGTTAGAAATTAAGTTGTTAGACTCTTTTATCCCATTTAGTCAGCTTGCAAACAGTGCTCCTCTCTTCTACCCAACTTACAATGAACAGCTCAGAGACTGTTAAGTAAGTTTAAGATGCTTTACTCACACAATGTTCCAAAGGTCCAATTCATGCATTTATCCAAGCAGCAGCAAGATACCTCTTGAGTATAAAATACAAAAAAATAGCTTCAAGCACATGCTCTAAACTTGGAGCTTGCTTAGATACATCTTCCACAGTCAGTTACATGGCACAGAGAAAATGAGAACAGGAAGAGAAGGCTTCACTTCCTCTCTCATCAGTTTCTTATTGGGTAATACAGTAGTTCTGGTGTTGAACCAGATTGCCTTGCCTGGTAGCTTGGTGCCTTGACTTGGGAATATTTCCTAATAACATTTTTGTACTACGTTTTCATTAAGAGGTGGCTGATTTGGTTACATCTCAAAAGTTGGCCTATCTCTTTTCAATAGATTATAACTGGTACTGCTTGGGCATCTTGAGAGATCTCCATTAAGCACAGACCCACTTCAAGTAACTCTCTTGAATCAAAGGGTATGATGTTTTTCATCTGATTTGTGTTTTGTAAATCGGCAGTGTTAAGAAAAAATGTTTGGAACCAGTGTTTGCACATACACAGCATTACCATTTAAGATATTTCCCCCATGACCATTGTAAGATATTATATATGGCAAAAACAAAACATACCTGTATAGTTTATAGCTATATTTTTCCTCTATATTTCTAGTTTTGGTCATCCTAAATCTCTTATTGCTAGCAACACAGAGAAATCTCTGTACTTTTCTCCCAGTTATAGAGAAAAGACAACTGATGCTCCCCTGTAATTAATATCATTCCTGGGAATAAGATATGAAGATTTCAACGTAATACATGGTACTCTGTCTTTTAAAGGGCTGTTTCTATTGCTTCCATCAATGATTCATGGAAGTTCAAGTATCTGATTCTTGTCCTTCCATGATATATGGGATTTTTTAGAGTGTCATTATCTTAAGGGACCATAAAAGTTATATTAGAATAGCTACCCTTTTACTGGTTTTAAAGCCATCTGGCCTTACTTAAGCCACCAAATGTACGTTCAGTTCCTCCAGGGATGGTTTTGTTGCATAATGTTGGCTTGTTGCCCTCTGAAAAGTCAAGGATTTAATGCAGGCCACCAAGTTTCCCTAACTGAACTGCTGCTCTGTACAGATGTACACTTGGCGCTTTAAAAGCCTAACCTGCTCCCTAGACTAAAACCAAAACCAAAACCAAAGAAGATTCACTCAGCCAATGAACTGTAATAGAATAGTCTTCAACTTGGGGCTAGACCTGTGACAAATGTCACTATCTATTTATCCTTAAATTATCTGTGGAAGTGTTTATGTACTATGAAACATTCCACATGAGCTAGACAGGAAACGGTAAAATATTTTATGAGAACAGCACATGGCTGACGGCAGTTTTAATGCAAATTTGGTCCCATTCTGAAAAATGCCAGAAAAGAATTTCCCCCACAACAATCCCGCTTTGACCCCCAAAGCACACTCTACCGCTTCCAAACCATGTAAGCCCGAGAGCCTCCTAGGAAGTAACATAAACTGGCTGGCTGACCGAAATGAAGGCAATAGGAAGGAAACTAGCAAGCTACACTTCACACCATTAAAGGGAAGATCTCTTTTCTAATAAAACTGTTTTAAGTTACCTGAAGTCCTGGCGCACTAATGAATAACAGCTTCATGTAAGCATGTTTGGATTCCACTTGCTTCAAACATGCAACTTTCATGCCTTATGCAGCAAATCATCTGGAAGCTTTTAAATGATACTCACATTTCTTCACATCCCACCTTATCTCTAGGCTCATTCTGAAGGTTGCAGGCTTCCTAACAAGCAAGGCCCACTCTGTGCATTCCCCGACAGTACACTGATGTAGGGGATTATACATTCAATCACTGAACCACATTTACTGTACTTGGGTGCAGATCCCATTGAATTCAACAGGCTTAACTTCTGAGTTGAGATAATAAGGTTGCACTGAGTCACAATGCCTCTCCATACTACTATGTGCATCTACAATAAGGAATCAATGTCATCTACAAACCAAGTATATAAGCACAAGCCAATAATATAGGATACTTGATCCTCAGTGAATTATTTTGCATTGCTTTTTTGAACACAACGTCCTTCTTGAAGACTTGGTTCTGCTGTTTAATCCTTCTGAACAGATTTCAACAGAGCCTTTGGCATATTCCACTGGCTGAGCTCAGTGGGCTGGACTGCACCTAAATAGGCTGGGATGTGGCTGATTATTGCAAAGCAGGGTGCGCAACATCACCTCAAAGCTTATCTCATGCCTGTGAACGGCACCTTCACCCTAAAGGAAGCCTAGGATACAAGCTAAAAGGGATGTGATCAGGGGGTTGGACTTGATGGCCCTTGTGGTCTCTTCCAACTCTATGATTCTATGAAAAGAATAGGAATATCAGGAAGTACAGGAAAAGGGAAAACTTGAAAGAATGCTGTATTCACCCATTATGCGGATATATACAGGCTGGTCCAAGAAAGTGAGACAAAGTGTAGCTTGTTTTCCTTATAATTCTTGCTTCTTGGCTTCCTTATAATTTTTGCTTCTTGGAGAAGAGAAAGGTTATTATATGGGTTTCTTGAACAAACCTAGATTTTATAAATAATTGCCTGTCAGACTGTTCAAGACAGACAAATATACAGCAGACCAACAAAAACATGATCTGTCATATTTCTAAGAGAAATATATGTTGATTTTTCATTCTCTGGGGTTGTAAGTGTACCAGTAGGAAAGACATGCCAGTGCTTTTTCTGCTGATGCATTTTTTTAAAAACAAATGTAAAATCTGGGAAAGATACAGCTACAGAAGGAATTTTTATTCCAGTATTCTTGGCCCAAAATGTTTTCATTTGCTTATATGCCTGCAGATCGAAACCAAATACAATAAATGCTGGTGTCCTTTTAAATAGTCTGGATGTTTACAGCAAGCATATAATTTTCCATCATTATGGACGCCAAGAAAAATAAGAAATCATGATAAAAAGAAAAGTTTAATCATACATTTCAGCAAGCATAGGCGGAACATCAGAAATGTTTCTTCTTCTTTATTGTACATATTATTTTTAGTTCTTTAACATGCAGATTAGTTCCAGGAAAACGACATTGATTTTTTTAAAAATTACAACTCTGCCAGTTCATACAGTAGAATACTGTATCAACTGCAACAATTCACAAGAATACCCAGTTTTGAAAACTGTCCAGTGATAAGGTTGGTATATATAATAAATCATTCCTTTAGTTGATTGTGAATGTCCTCTGTTTGCAATCTTTCTCAGTCCTTTGATTAAGTTTGCTGCAGCAGCGCTTGCCAATGGGTTGATATTGGAGAGTTTAAGTGAAACATTCAATGCGCTTCCCATCCAAAACGATAACCAGAACAATTTTCACGTTCAGACCTCACTCCAGAATTTGTACTATGTTCTGCTATAGTCGTCATGAAGACCACAGATTTACTGTATGAATGTACAGACAAATTAACAGATAGTGAACTCATGAATTCCATTTAGTCGGCTCTAACACACTTGCTGCTCAATAGACATAGAGCTTAATACATTTCACTGAAAAAAATACTGAAAACACGAATGGGACATTTGAGGCAAAGTAAGCCTAGTAAGATTGATTGCTTTCAGCAATGTCATTCCTTAGGAAACCTTAAATCTTAATATTGATTTTTGAAGGTCACTGTGACTTGGCCTTGTTTACCTCAAATAGAAAAGCCTTCCATTTGACCCTTGCCATGGTCCTAGGCACTGCTTTTTTCAGGGGGGACGCAGGGGTACGCATACCTCTAAACATTTTGTGCATCTAAATTTGGCCTCATTGAGGGGCAGTATTTCAATACAAGTAGGAAAATGAGAGTACCTCTAAACATTTATTTTTTTAAGCAGAAATGGCACACACCAAAGTGCCACTGGCACATCGTTTTGAGCTCTTTACCATGGAATGTGCATGGGAGGCTCCACATCTTCCCTGGCAATCTGCATTCCATAGCTGGATGAGAAGAAGGAGGCAGTCCCCATTGGAATACGAAGTCACTAAAATCATTCTACTAGGTTGTGCAAGCTTTCCCTCAAGTGTCTGAAGAACTTCCATTATCTTCTTCTTAGCAGTGATGCTAAGAATAGAAGCATAGTTCCCCCCCTCTATTATTCTGTATTAAAATTGTATGCACATTTCACTCTTGCAACTGAAAATGTGTTCTAAAAGTGTGACAGAGCAATTACCTGCTTTTCAAGGAGTCCACTCCCTGTGTCTATGCATGACTCGCTACTCTGAGTGTGTGTCCTGATTGAAGGAGCCTCACCTTAGAGACATAATGGGCTGCCTTCTCTGATGGTGGAAAACTAGGCAGCATTTCCGCACCAGAAATGATGACAAATGCTTCAATTACACCTGATACAGTGCTGCACCAGAATTACTTTCGCCTAAGGACATCCATAGTGGGGGTGTGGTTTGGCCTCGCAGGAGGCTTTATTTATTCAATAATAATTTTGTCATGCTACAATAGCAGGTCTATCACAGTTTGGAAAAGACTGTTTTTCAAAAAACAAACAAGGTAAACCAGTATTATTATAATGATCACAGATGGAAGCTAAGATTGGTGATTTCTAAGCTCAGCTTAAAGGTCACAGTAAGGACTTCCTGGCTCACAGCTCATGGACATAACTGCTACAGTACCCCAGTTTTCAACGGACACTGAATGCTGAATTACTAGGAGTTTCTGCCCCCCCCCAATACTTTAACTGACACCCCTAAAAACATTTTCCTGGCAAGAAGGAAAGAAAATAGAAAAGAAAGATCAGTTGCCGTTTAATGGACAAAAAATAAACCATATGCTGGCTTTTTTTTGCCCTGCTATGTAAAAGGATATATAGTGATGAACTAAAATTAACAAAAGGGATACTGCATTCTCATCCACCTACACAATAGCCCAAACATCCTGCCATTAATTGCCTAAATGTTCCATTTAGGAAAGAAGAGTAACAATGGGTGGGGGCTGAAAAAAGAGACAGTCAGCCAGTTGATAGTCACAACAAACCAGCCCACTCACCAGTAGACACATGCTGGCTGGAACTTTTATTTATTTACCCCCCCCCAAAGGGTGTCATGCGGGGAGGGGGAATCACCTTAATATAACATGGTCTTTCCTGTTGCTGTAGCCACATCCATATTAGCAAGCAAGAAAAGTCATTCCATTTCTGCGGTAGGCACTCTGTCAAAGAAAGAAAATCTGTAATGAATTATCACATCAACTTAAACAAGGAAAAGAGGCAGAGAGCAGAGCAAGGCTTTCTTCCTGTTTTGTAGACCATTCTGGCTGCAATCTAACAGCAAGCATTAGAATGCTTCCACAATATTTCTGGTGAGGAAGCATTAAGCAACCACTTTTTCTATTAAAAGCTCAGTGTGGTTCACAAGTGGTTAGTGATACTATTCCAGGACATGTGCAAAAATATGACATCCTGTTTTGTTAATTGCCCAATACACGGGGGTCAGAACGACTATTATTGTAGTTTTTCTGTCCTTTATAAATCCATGCAATCTCTTCACTCTAGGAGACTCTCCTTGACAGAGACTTCATGGGAACTAATCCTAGTCTCCTAGATTCAAATCCATCCACCTTGGTTTTCATATTTTTAATATTGTTCACACTCAAAATAGATAAGCTGTATGTTGAAGACTGGTATATTTAAAGATTTCTACACCAACTTTCTTTTCCCCCCAAAATCAGTAAAACTTTATTCTATTTCCATTCTTCGCCATTAACAGAAAAATTGGAGAAAGCAATGTTTGTTTTACAAAGATAATGCATCTCCCAGAGAAGAAAAACCCTAAATTGAGAATAGAGGTAACATGGGAAAAAACACAGTACTGCCCTCTATTCAAAGAAAAAAACATACAAATAAAATGTTTTGTATGTCTCATTTAAGCTGAAGTCCATATAACAAGCAACGTTATCTCCTAGATCACATTGAAAGTATCTTCCAGAGTAGACTTGATAGTTTTTGTAATTATCTTCAATTAGCATGCACAGTGCAGAATTTCATAAGGATGAGGTATGCCACCAGTGTGATAACTTAAAGATATTTAAAACAATGCACAAATTTGCTGCTGCTTAGAACACTGCAGCTTCTAAACCCAGTTTATTTTACTGAATAAAAAATTTAAAAAGTTGTGCCTGAAGTGAATACATTTTTATTTTTTTTTGCAGCCAGCACCCAGTGTACTGTAAAAGAATACTTAGGCTTTCCATAGCTGTATTGAGACTTTCATCAAGGTGAAATAGTTGATGTCTGTGTGCTTTCCCCCCCTCCCTCCAGGCCCCTTCTCTCCCCTCCCTCCCCTTCCTCAGCCACACTTTATCAAGCGATTTCTACACCAACTTTCAACAAGGTCCTCTAAGGCAGCTTACAAAACCAATTAAAAACATACAAAAGCATCAACAATGGTTAAAAAAAGTTGGATAAAAATCAAATGAGCAGATCAAAAAGTCATTTGATGTTAAAAGGTTGGGGAAATGGGGCAGACTATCTGCTGCCTTAAAGCTAGCAAAAGAGTTGACTGGATTTGCTAGAGGAAGGAAGTACACAATTTAATCACCATCTCAAATACGTTTGTGGCCACCTTTTTTGCAGCAGCTAGCTCTAAAGGCAACACAAACAGAGATGATCGTTTTAGTTGACAGACTGGCTCATTTGGTCCCTGACCTTTGGTGGCTTTGCAGGTTAAAGCCATCACTTTGAATTGTGCTCAGAAACAATCTGGAAGGCAATGAAGGTCTTTGAGAAAAGGTGAAACATGTTCCCCACTGTGAGTCCCAGTTTACAACATTTTGGACCAAGTGAAGTTTCAGAGCACTTTTTGGAGGCAGTCCCAATCAAAGACAGCCACTGAGCTCTAAGGGCAGTGCAACACCAGCCAATACTGGTTGACTACCACTTCCATGTCAAACAGCCTGCCAACCAAGAGTAGGACTTAGCTTCCATTTATGAGCCTCCATTCAATTCTTTACTGATTCTGCACACTGATTTAAAATATTCACTGATTCACCTGAACAGAATGAATCTTGATGAATCTTTACCCCAGTGGGACATCTGCGCAGCTTTTCATAGATCTTGAATAACAAGGGACAAAACAGAGCTCAACAGAGGTTTTTTTTAGCATAAATGCTGCTGGGTCCTCCCTCTCTGAGAGGCACCTGCCTCTTCCAAGACAACCTGTCCATATGCTCTTCAACACATCAACCAAGGAAGACAAGGGTCGACCACTCTGGAAGTAGGTGGGATTTCTGCATTTCTCTGTTCTGATCTTGAGACTGAAACAAGTGGCCTGAGTCACTAATGATGAGGGGATGGAATGCTCAGGGTTTGTTTGTTTTTTAAAATGTATTTATTTATTTAGTGGATTTGTATATCACCCTTCCAAAATGTTTTCAGGGCATTTACCGAAATATAAAAATGTAACAAAATATAAAAGCACACAATCATAATCCAATGACAAAATAGCTATTGCAAAGCAGCGGGGATAATAAAATAAAGGTTTTGGCTGGTGCAAACTCGACCTTGTGGGCACTAGGAAAGTCTCCTTGGGGTGAGAGCGCCAAAGGGTTTTGAATATTGACTGTGAGTCCTGGAAGACCTGCTGTCTGCCTTGTTGGGTTTTTTCTACCTGGCCTGGGATGGCACTGCCTGGACTGACTCCAGCTACAAAAGCTGAGGCTGCTGAACAGAATCTTGGGCTGGGATATTATTTAGGAGGGACTGTTGGGGTT
Source organism: Podarcis vaucheri (assembly GCF_965113315.1). Taxonomy (NCBI): domain Eukaryota; kingdom Metazoa; phylum Chordata; class Lepidosauria; order Squamata; family Lacertidae; genus Podarcis; species Podarcis vaucheri. The sequence goes on from NC_138761.1 coordinate 126,838,557, forward strand.
ATGGGTCTCTACAGTCACAACAGGCACTGTAACTCTCCAACCCCTGAAGGAACACTCTTCCATTGTCTCCTGAGACAGACAGGTGCCAACCAATGGGTTTTTTGTTGTTGCTGTTGTTGATATTCATTTTTTTGTATCTTTTTAAATCTTATTATATGTGTAGGGCACATTTTCTATTATTTTCCAAGGATGGGTAGAGAATGCATGTGTGAAGCTTCAGTATTCACTTTTTAAAACTGAAATTCTATGCACACTTACCTCGAAATAAGCCCTACAGAATTCTGTTGTAAGTGTATTAATTAATCACTACATGGCAAATAATATAAGCTTGAACATAAGAGCATTTTTTGAAGTAAATAGCATGACAGTGTCATAAAAATTAAGAGCCGAGAATGATATAGTCAAACACAGGCCAGACCTTAAATGACTAAAAGAGATCCAATATACCACAAGAACCACAAGTCCAAAGATGCCATAGCTTTGCAGCCTGCCCAAGCTATTGGAGTTCACATTACGAATTTCATGCAAAATAACGTATTTTCCTTCTTGACCTTGAAATTTAAACAGTTTTATAACCACAGCAACAACCTTTAACACACAAATAAAACCTTTAAAGCTACTGTGCAGCCTATATTGAGATAAATGAACCTGAGAATAAACTTGGATTCAGATTAAAGTTAAACAGTTGAATTCTCCACAGTTTGGGGGATGAGATTTTGGCAGCCACACAAACACAAGTTGGATTCAGGTCATAAAGAATCCAGTCTACCCTACGCCCCCTTTAAAACCACACACACAGCTTTATTGTGGCCCATAGACCCAAAATACACCGTACAACAATAGCATATATTAAGGTGTAACATCGGCCTTGCTAGCCAACAGAGGAGCTGAACCTGCTTGGAAGAGGGCCTCAAAGCCATTCTGTTTTACTGTGCATCTCAGTCAGTTACAGCTTCAGTAGTTGCGAACCACACATTTACTCAGCAACAATCAACTTTAATATAAATGTAATGACCTGGGCAGTGTGCAACCACCATTGAACAACAGATCACTTCTGGACTTTAAACATGAGCAGGTGTGACAAAGAACACACAAGTAAGAAGAGGAGGAGGTCAAAGTCAACATTTGCTGGGATCTATTTCTTGCCTTCTCTCCTAATCAATGAGGTTTTATCAAACAGTATATAAATTATATGAAATAAAATTTTATTAAATAAATAAGATCACCTTATTCATGCAAGCTTTATTCATGAGCCTACGCTGGCTGACAGTGGGGAGGGGCAGGCTTGCAAACCCCACCTCCAGCAATTCTACCCATGCCGGTCCTCTTCATTCATAAGGTAGCAAACACTTTCATAGCAGTAAAAGGAGGCTGGGCTTAACGTAGCAATAGCTGGTAGCACACGTCAGGTCTGTACAACTTGTGCCCCAGGCTGAGCCATGGCTGATGGCCCATCGGAGAACTCAAAAGCCACCGGGTTGCTTCTGCCTTTCTCCGATGGTTGGTGGGCCACATTCACCTTGATGGGTCACAAATTGTTTAGATTTCACATTTGCTTTCAATGCACATGGAAGCAGATCAAGTGCAAGTGAGTGTAGTCATCGCGAAATATTGGAAGACACAGGAGCTACCCACACTGGAAGAATGGCAGATGAAGGTCATGGACTACATGGAATTGGCAGAGATGACTGGCAGAATCCGTGACCAGGGAGAAGAGTCGGTGGAGGAAGACTGGAAGAAATTTAAAGATTACCTGCAGAAGCACTGTAAAATTAAGGAATGTTGAAATGACGTTTGATTGAAAATAAGTGGTACTGGTAAAGAGATGCTTAAGAAAATGTAAATAGGGATTGATAATTGGAAATGGATATTTATAATAATAGGTTAATATATGGAGTAAGGATAATGTTAGAGGGTAAGGATTTGCTGAATTTAATATTTGAATTGGAATACAAAATGGGAGGTGTGAGGAGGTCAAGAAACTAGTGAAGAAAATATAAGATTTGAAAATATTAATCTTTTTTGTTTTTAGCCCTGAACTTTGGTATTTTTCTTTGTCTTTACTCTTTGTCTTTACTCTTTATTCTTTATTTTTCTTTTCTTTTCTCTATCAACTGTTTTTCTACTGTGTATTTTTTATTTTGTTTTGCTTTTGTGGTTTAAATGTTGGAATTGGTTTTTATTGTTTGTGAAACACTAATAAATATTATTAAAAAACAACAACAAGTGCAAGTGAGTGTAGATTTGGGAGTCATCTCAAAGTGGATCTAACCTATTATATTCTGATTGCAAACATACCACTAGGATTGGGAATTAATATCAGAAGAGTCAACACAAGGGGACATGTTACCTAATAGGGATATGCACAATCACAGAATACCTTCATCATACTCATATTCATTTCTCTGTAACAATTAATGACATTCTCATTATTTGTTTATTTAAATGATCTGCGTCACCCCACTGATATTGTATTGACTCTTAAGGCAAGCATAGCATAATTTTGCTTCCTAGTCGTTCTTCAATTCCCTTTTATGACACTGCATCAAAAAGCCTTTAACAAATTGCTGTTCCCACTTCCTGGAATTTGTCTGATATCATGAAGAAGAAAGAAAAGAAGGTGAAAGAATGAAGGCATCTGCTCCAGTAAAAACTTGAGGTGTGGGAATAGTCCATAAACGTTTGCCAAAAGGAGAAAGAAGAAAATTGGTATGGAGTGGACTATCATTGTAAGTTTCTCAGAGGCTACTGTAAACAATGGTGGGGGAAGCTTAAAAAAATGAAACTAAAACAATACTTGGCAGTCACTTTTGCAAAACAAACATACTTATGCAAAGTTCTTCCCATCACTGCCACAAACTTTAATAGACTTATTTTTTCAGAGTAAGAGAAGTTCTGGAAATAAAGTTAGGCTGGAAGCCTTAAGGGAGAGAAGCAGAGAAAGAACGCAAACTGTAAAGTTGGATTTTGTTTAAGGATCAGGGCAAAACATGTAGCCTACTAACATTAAGACCTCCCACAGAGTATTACTGAAGATTATTAGTACAGTATGTAGTGGCCCGATTAGACCCTCCACTAAATAGGGCTGCATACAACAAGTTTCATTTAGCTTACAAACATTTATTTGGAGTTTTCTGCTCTGGCCAGGGCCAGACAAATGAGTCTGTGTCCTAGATTATTGTTATTCCTGACAGACTCTGTTGAGTATTTTAAGGCAAATTGCTTGGAAGAGAAACAGTGTGGTTCAGAAAGCTGAGCTGGGTGGGAGGGGGTGGGTTGAAAGAGCCAGAAGATGATGGGATTTAATATTAACTGCACTGCATTACTTGCTGTGTGGCCTCCAAAAGACCATTCACCCTTTATGGCGTTTCAGTTTCCCTGTCTTTAAAATAGGAATACTATTACTTCCCAAGAGTGTTTCAATGGATTACAAGGCGAATGTTTGTTTAATGCTTTCAAAATATAGCATGTCGTATAATTATTATTTGCATTAGGCCATTTCGCCCCATTGTTTCTTATGGCTAGATACCAGGATTACTGAAGTGGATGTTGAAATAGGCAGCTACTGGACTCCAGACAGGAGTGGAATTTTCATGTAAGCAACTGAAAAAAGTTTGGAGAAAAATAGATATATTCCATTAGATGCTGCAGCTACTGGCTACTCAGGCAAAGATTTCTCTTTTTAATATTATGACAGGATAAACACCTATATATTGAAGCAAACACATATAATTTCCTATCTCACATATGTTCTATGAAAGGTGTGTCCACATTATTGCATCTACTTTTTTCCTTCACATTTGATAAACCTTGTTTGTTGGGAAAATAACTCACCCAGTGCTAAGCTTTTCTTGGGCCCCATGGCGTCTTTGGGTGTGTCTCGTTCTTTTACTGCTCAGGCTCATTAATGCCCCCTGTGCTCAGTTTCCACTGAAGCTCTTGTTCACCAGAGCAGTGGGAGGTAAGAGGAGTTAAGGTAATGCACCAGGGGTTGCCAGTGGTGGAGATGGGAAGAAATAAAAACCAAAAGAAATATACTATTTCAATCAAAGTCTAAAATTTGTAGAAGTGGTTTTGGTCTCAATATAGAAAAAATATTTATCCAAGAAACTCCTACGCGGGTGCGAACATCCTACTTCTAGTGGGATTTTGTTTGGCAAAGTCCTGGGCAAGAGTGGAAGCTAATACAGAACATGTCTATAAACAAATATATTTATTTAGCACAGATTGACACATTTGCTGGAGTATTTCAGTGATTATGAAGTGTAAACTATTTCCTAGAGTGGTTTCCTTTTGTGATTCTGCTAATTTATTCAATCCACCCCATTCTTTATGCAGTGAGCGTTAGGAGCTATTTTAACCACTCTGATTGAAATGTGTGTTGGAGGCACATATTCAAAATGGTCTTGTCATTTTTACTCCCAGAATAGAGGAAAGAGACTTGTACCCCACCCCTCACTTCTGCCAGGTGAACATGTGCTGAAATGTGATGAGCTGCGATAGGATGCAAGAATTGGTTAAAACAACAAACTCAGTAAGAATGTGTTTTTTGCACACTTGATACTAGGAAGCAAAATAAAGCAAAAACCATCAAGACAGTGCAGTCAACATATTGTCAAATACATTAAATTCCAAAATGAGCACTTCAGTTAATATAATAACAGAATGTGATGAATCCCAAGAACAAGGATTTAAAGAAGCATATTGCAGAACTAAATGAAAATCACATATTCCATGTATGTTTTGTAACATACGTCACTCTCAACCCTTCTACGAATCCTGCTGTCGCAAGCTGAAACATGAGGTCTTGGTGTGTTCAGGACCACAGAACAAAGCATCGCCACTACAACAGCACCGATCTCGGCCAAACTGCAGCTCCCTTTTTGCTTGTTGGCTTTTGATTGCAAAGCAGTTTGTGGTAACTCTTGAATGTCAAGCTCATATTTTTAGCCCTACAGTAGCTCTGAATTACCTTGGGTTTGTGGGTTTTAAAACAGACTTTTAACATTACTGATGTGGCATTTTGTTTTCAGTAATTGATATTAATTTTCAGGTTGCACTTCTGGTTTCAATCTGAGAAGCTCTCAGAGGACTGCAGCTGAAAGGTTCACAATAAAATGGTAAGGGATTGTTTTGTTTCCTTTTAGCTTTGGAAAAGTTTTAACTGCCATAGACTCTCCCAGTTTTGCTTGCATTAAATTTGCCCCTGCACAGTACAAAGCATTAAAGTCTGTCTGGCTGAAACAATTATTTTGGCATTTCTTTGAGTAGCCCATGTCTAGAATCTGGTGATAATCAACATTTCTGCAAGCTCAAGTTGATACATTGGACCTGTATTACACACTTTAAAGTGACTACGAAAACAGCAGTCATTTATTTATGAGGAGATCCTATGCCAACAGCAGATGCTTTCCATATGCAGAGCACAACGCCATTCTGCCACTCTCCATTGTTCTTACATGGTAGACTGTATCCAGAGATAGCCTAACTGGTCACGACAGCAGCCTTTGCTAATATTGCGCAGCTTAGGACTCGCCAATTCTCCATGGCTTAGCAAGGAAGAAAATGCTCAGCATAGCCTTTTCCTTAGAGCCAAATCTTAAAAAATAAAAATATAAAAATCACAAGATGTGCTTCTAAACAAACTGAAATGGCAAAAAAATGGGTGTCTTTTTTGAGATTTGTATGTAGACTTGGATTTTGAACCTGAACATGTTATATTTAAGATGTTCTTTTAGAACCAGGGTGAGCTCAAGAGCCAGAAGAAAAACACTTTTTCAGATCATTTACAAGACCCTGGGAGAAAGTTGCTAAAAACGTTATCTGAATGTTAAAAGACATGACCAGTTCTACTACGGACAGCTTAGAATTCCTATTTCACTTAACTTCACATGGTTATTAATATGATTAAGACAAGAAGTTCCTAGGACTGAGATATGGGGTCTGATATGGGGTCAGAAAGAGTGTATAATACTAGCAGACATTATTAAAACATTTTTAGACAAAACATGACACATTTGTTTTTGCTGCATACAACTGTCTTCCACACAGCACTGGGCATGCTGATGTCAGACACACCTGCCCCGCAATGCCCACTGCCAAAATTTGTGGGTGCCCAGCCACCTCATTGGGAATTTTGTGGGTGCTTGAGCACCCAGGGCCCCTGGGGCCCGGCCCCTATGGCGAGCATTGGGCTCTTCAGTTTCCCCTCCCTCTGCCTCCTCTGTGATTCCTTCTTTACTCTTTTGGTATTAGAGTCCTACAAGGTTAGTGCACTAAGTGAGAAGACCACCCAAACAGCTACAGTGGGACCACGGGTTACATACGCTTCAGGTTACAGACTCCGCTAACCCAGAAACAGTGCTTCAGGTTAAGAACTTTGCTTCAGGATGAGACCAGAAATTGTGCTCCGGTGGCACGGCGGCTGCAGGAGGCCCCATTAGCCTCCGGAACGAATTAAGTACTTAACCGGAGGTACCACTGTACAGCCATTGCTAGAGCATTGAACTTCAGGGGCTCAATCCACCAGGACACTGCCTGCATGACAATTCCCATGGCACAGTTACACCCACCCACCCACACCACACCCACACATATACATATACATACACCCACCCACACACCATATATATTTCCTACAAAATATACAATGTAGTTTTTTCCAAATAAAACATTTCAAAAAACATAAACACTCCTGCCTGAAAAAAAAGTTACAATGGGAAATTGCAAAAGCTAAAGGAAATGGAAAATCTGCAACTTACAAATCAAATACCTGTGAATGAGAACTACAGTGGAATATTGAAAGATTACATTAAATTTCCGGTATTCACAGATCAATATCATATTTAAGATTACTGAATTTCACATTTTCTAACTCAGATTATATCTTCTCTTAGGAACTATACAAATTATGAAGGACATCATCATCATCAACTTCTTAGAAAAATTATACTATATTCTGCATGAAACACATTGGAAAGCTACAGTTGTACAATGTTCCATCCTAAAACCACTTCCTTACAATTTAGACTATGTAAAAACTAACTGTTTTCAGGGAAGAATTTGGGGTTCCTTTATTGCTGCTGCTGCTGCTGCTACTGCGGTGGTGAGTATTATTGTGTTGTGGTCTTGTTTTCTGGGCAGCCCAGGATCCCCCCCCCACTGCCCAGGCCTCCATCTCAGACAGTGCACTTTGGTGCTGCTAACACAACAAAAGCAAAGCAGGTGCTCCCAGCCTCTGCAGCCACAGCGGGTGCTGTGATTCTCCAGCAGTTTGACCCCCAGAAACACCCCCCCATTGTCTCTCAAGATTCCAACAGTGATACAGTGGTGCCTCGCAAGACGAAATTAATCTGTTCTGCAAGTCTCTTCATCTAGCATTTTTTTCGTCTTGCGAAGCAACCCTATTAGCGGATTAGCGCTATTAGCGGTTTAGCGGCTATTAAAGGCTTAGCGGCTTAGCTGCTAAAAGGCTATTAAAGGCTTAGCGGCTTAGAAAAAGGGGGGAGAGCGAAAAAAAATCTCAAGACTCGCAAGACATTTCCGTCTTACGAAGCAAGCCCATAGGGAAATTCGTCCTATGAAGCGCATTGAAAAACGGAAAACCCTTTCGTCTAGCGGGTTTTCCGTCTTGCAAGGCATTCATTTTGCGGGGCACCACTGTATTCTTTATTAATTGCTTTACTTATAAAAATTATTCGAAGTGGCTTACAAACACATTAGAAATTCTAAAACCAATTACAATAAACACACTCACAAAACACATCTGCACAAATAAAAGAGAGTTCTAGCAGATCCTGACCCATTAAAATAGGCCATGAATACTTAAAAGCCTTCCAAATTAAGGGCCAAAAGGAATGCTTTTGCCTGGTTCCTAACATTAGACCAAGATTGCACCAGGGAAGCCACCACTGAAAAGGCCTGTTCTTGGGTTGCCACCTGCTGTGGATGTGACATGTGGAGAAGGGCCACAGACTAGGATTGCAGGGCCTGAGCTGGTTCATGCGGGGAGAGGCAATTATGGAGGTACTATGGTCCTGAGCTGTTTAAGGCTTTATTGGTCAAAACCAGCACTTTTAATTGAACCCAGAAACTAATTGGTAGCCAGTGCAATTGAGCCAGGATTGGTGCCATAGCGCTTACAGAATCAGAAAGGATTTGATCATTCCAAGTTACTGCTGGGAAGCAAGACTTTTAATAGCTACAGCAAAAGGCATGCAAGTAAATTAGGTTCCACATTTTTTACTCTATGGGGAAGAGTATGGACGGTCCCCTAGGAAAGTGAGTCTTAGATGTATCTGCTACTTTATGACTCATGTAGAACCTTTTTATTATACTTTGTATTTCTGAATGCCTGCTCAAACAGTTACAAGTTCAGATGAAGCTACGTTATTAATCTCAAGAAACCAAGATCTTTTTGCCCTGAATGAGAAAGAAAGAAAACTGTTAGTACTCAGTTGTTCTTTGGTTCTGTGGAAGCCACAGAAACAGAAAGAGAATAAAGATGAATGTGAAAAAGGATTAAGTTTAAAAAACAGACAAAAACAAGTCACAATGTAAAGCAACCAATCAGTGAAAAAAGGATGCTTTTCTTGCTCTCTGGCTTTTAAATAGAATTGCAATATTCCAGCAGGCAAGACTAACCACTGTATCTTTAAGACAGATAGTCTCCTCTCAGGAAGACGACAAGCTAATTATAGTGTTCCTGCCAGAGGGAACTCACACATGCAAACCATTATGTAAAATATAAGGGTTTTTTTCTTCAAGAATGCTCAAGATCATTAGACATGGTTTTCTCAATGCTAGAAAATCAAGCCAAATATGAAAATAAACAGTTTCAAGTATATGCAACATAATTCCCTCAGTATTTATGGAAATATAGTAAAAAGAGTCCTGCAAAAATGTGGCTTGACATTTCATGATGTTCGGTTTTTTTCACCTCTGTTTTCAACATCTAACTTCTTCTACTATATCATTTCAAATTTAATTGTATTTCAGAAACAGAGAGAGGGTGGCTTTAGCTCTGGCCATTCAGTGGAGAACATGTCAGCCTAATTTCAGCTAACAAGCAGCAGGAAAGCAACAAACACTGATGAAAATGAAAGTCATTATAAATTACATTTAGAAAATAACGGCTCTGAGTGGGGTGGGTCATGCTGGATGTATGGTACAGTGAAACAAACCTTTGCTAGGACTATCAGTGCGCAGCACTGCTTTCCTTACTTTTTGCTGTGGTTATTAAAAGGCCAAGGTGATGACCTAGTTAATTTAACAGCTAAGTATGCAAACTGATAAATTCTGCTATTAGATAATGGCGATCTACCAGCAAACTTTTCATATGAATAGCTGTAGGAAAAAGGCATTTCAGCTCAATACATATGTTAAAGCCACGGAAAAATATTTTAATTGCAACTATCCTTTTCCTCAATTGCACCAGCATGCAAATCTTTCCAAGGCCTGTTTTGTTTGCTTTTGTGCAAGGCACCGAATCCTTCTCGACATTCCACCATCTTCCTCTGCTGTGGAGCACGGGTGTTCTGCCCACAAGGATAGTGCTGTAACCAGCAAGCAAACCCCTAAGCAGCACTGCCAAACCATTATTCATCCAAGCGCAGTAATAGTACGCTTGATGCTCAGGATGCCTTTGGTGAGAGGATCTAATCCAAAAGGAAATAACAGTCATCTTACTGAATTTATTTTCAGCTTCAGTTGGGAAAGGATTCAATATAATGTTTCATCTGATGTTGAATTTGCTACTTTAATCCCAAAGTGGGGGGAAATTGCAATCAATCTAAAATCCAAGGAATGTTATATAGAAGATTAAACTTTCTCATTCTGAGAATATTGGTGGCATTTTTATTTGACATGTGAAAAGCAACACTGAATGATGTTGTTCATGCTAGATCTTATGTTCTAGAGCAGTGATGTAGCTAGGAAATGTTAAACCTCATACTTGATGGTCTTATTGGGGGTTTCCTTTAGAGGGCACACCATGAACACCTCTTTTCTCCCCCTACCCAACCCTTAAATGCTCTACAACTGTTTCTACATTCCTGATAAGTTGAAGCAAAAAGCAAAAACAAAACTGTTCCCCAATCCTGATTTATTCTCATTCTCATTCTCTCTCTCTCTCTCTCTCTCTCTCTGCAGTTCTGCATCTTAAAGTCACTTTTATCACACCACCATCTTGAATACAGGATACAGAATAAAAGGAGGGTCCATGAGAGGTCTGGAGGGGGGCAGCATGAGAAGGGGCCTTTTCTGCAGTGGCTCCCCATTTGTGGAATGCTCCCCCCAGGGAGGCTTGCCTGGCACCATCAGGGCAACACAAATGCAAACGCAACATGCTGGCTAATAACTGGTAGTGGATATATAATTAATTACAATGTCATTCAAAATATACCAATATGCCACTTCAAAATAATGTATATATCATATAGTACATCTCACAAAATATGCAAGTGACTGTAAGTTGTTGTATATATAGGAGTCAAATGAGGAGTCAAACAAGTCAATGAATGACGAGGAACGCCAAGCCATCTCTCAAAGGAAGACGTCCTATAATTATCAATGAAAATTTTTCATACTAGTGGGAATCTTGCTAGTGGATCAGTGCTCACTGGATAAGTGGAGCTGCTGATCAGTGAGCTGCTATCCAGTGAGCCATGATCCACTAGCAAGATTCCCATCAGTATGAAAATTTTTCATTGATAATTATTCGCTGATGAAGACTTTATTCCGAAACTGTGAACTACTCCGGACACACTGTCCTCTTGAGACCTCCTTTTAAGATTTCTGAGGGACGTCTTCCTTTGAGACTTTTATAGGATGTCTTCCTTTGAGAGACGGCTTGGCGTTCCTTGCCATTCATTGACTTGTTTGACTTCTCATTTGACGTGGCGTATTAGTATATTTTGAATGACATTGTAATTAATTATATATCCACTACCAGTTATTAGCCGGCGTGTTGCATTTGCATTTGTGTTGATTGTTACATTTTGCAACACAGGGTTTTGTGTTTGGCACCATCAGGTGGCAGGTTGCACCAGACTTTCTGCACTGTCCTTACACACATAAAATACACAAGTAAGCTTGTCTGGGCAAATAACTTCTTTTTTTTTTTTTTTTTTGCATTTTAAAATTTTTTTATTAATCTTTCCATATATATACATTAAATCCGTGTTTCATACATCTCATTCTTTTGGACTTCCTTCAACGTCCTTGACATTCATTCGTATTTATCTCTTTATAACGCATTCCAGTCTTTCGTACTGCCATTAGTACCATCTTTCAGACATTGTTTTCCATAAGCAATACTTCTTAGTGTTTTACAGTGCCTCTTTAAATCCTGCTAGTGTTGTGTTTACTAAACATTTGTTCTCCAGATAGTCCGCAAATTTTCCCCAGTCATCTATAAATTTTTGATCCTTCATATATCTAATTTTCCCTGTTAATTTATCTAACTCCGCATATTCCGTCAATTTTAATCTCCACTCTGTTAACGTTGGGCTTTCTTCCTGTTTCCACTTCTGCGCCACCACGATTCTAGCTGCTGTTACCGCATATTGGAAGATTTTACAATCCTTTCTTTTGATATCTTTTCCGACCATACCTAATAGAAAAGCTTCGGGTTTCTTTACAAATGTGTAGCTTAATATCTTTTTGATTTCATTATAGACTTCGTCCCAAAAGCTTTTAATCTTCCCACATTCCCACCATTGGTGATAGAACGTCCCTTCTTTTTGTCTACATTTCCAACATTTGTTGTCTGTTTTATACATCTTGGCTAGTTTAACGGGTGTTATATACCACCTATATAACATTTTTAACATATTCTCCCTTAGCAGTACACATGCTGTAAATTTTATATTCACTCTCCACAATTTTTCCCACTTCTCCAATTCAATATCGTATCCGAGGTCCTTTGCCCACTGAGTCATCACTTTTTTTACTTTCTCATCTTTCATATTCCATTCTAACAATATTTTATACATACTTGACAGATTTTTCCGATCACAGTTTATTATCTCTCTCTGAAATTTCGATGTCTTTTCATCGTAGCCCCTCTCCTTCACTTCTTTTTTAAATATTTCATTTATCTGATAGTAACTCAGCCAATCGTATGTATATCTTTTTACCTGGTCGTATGGTTTAATTTTCCACTTCCCTCCTTCCTTCAATACCATTTCCTTGTACCTACCCCATTTTTTCCCCATATTGACTTTCTTTACACTTATTAACTCCACTGGTGATAACCAGTGTGGGGTTTTTGGTTCTAGTATGTTCTTATATCTATTCCAAACTTCTATCAAAGGTCCCTTAAAGATGGCTGCAAAATCCCTTATGTACTTTTATCTTATCTTTCCACAAGTAGGCATGCCATCCAAATTTGTTCTTATACCCTTCTAAATCCAATAACTCTGTATCCTCCAACTTTATCCATTCTTTAATCCAGCATAGGCATGCCGCTTCGTAGTACAGTCTCATGTCTGGTAGGGCGAAGCCCCCTCTTTCAGTAATATCTGTTAATGTCTTAAACTTAATTCTGGGCTTCTTTCCTTCCCAAACAAATTTAGAAATCACCCTTTGCCATTCTTTAAAGTTTTTTGTGCCCTTTATTATCGGAATTGTTTGGAATAGAAAAAGCATTTTGGGGAGTACCATCATTTTGACCATGGACACTCTTCCAACAGAGTGATAATTTCATTCTTGCCCAAATCTCCAGATTTTTCTTAATTTCATTCCACACCGGGATGTAATTATTTTGGTATAGGTCAATATTTTTGTTGGTAAGCCAGAGTCCTAAATATTTAACTTTTTTAACTACTTCAATTCCCGTTTGTTCCTGTAGTGATTCTATCTTATCTTGGTCTAAGTTTTTAACGATCATCTTTGTCTTATTCTTATTTAGTTTGAATCCAGCTAGCTTCCCGAATTCCTCCATCTCCTCCAGAATTCCCTTTAAGCTGTTTATAGGATCTTCTACCGTTAGTACCACGTCATCAGCGTATGCTTTAACTTTGTATTCGTTTGAACCTAATGATATTCCCTTAATTTGTTTATTTTGCCTTATTGCGTTTAGCAGAACCTCCAGCCCTACTATAAAGAGCAGCGGAGAAAGCGGGCAGCCCTGTCTTGTCCCTTTAGATATTTTTATGTCTTCTGTTATAGCATTATTTATTATCAGCTTTGCTTTCTGTTCGGTGTATATTGCTTTTATCCCATTCCAAAATTCTTGACCCACTTCCATAGTTTCTAAATTCCTCAGCATGAAGTCCCAGGTGACGTTATCGAAGGCTTTCTCCGCGTCAATAAAAATCAGACTAGCTGGCTTATCAATTCTGTCCGATAAATATTCTATTATATTAATTATGCCTCTTGTGTTGTTTTTTATTTGCCTTCCCGGTAGAAAACCCGCTTGGTCCTCATGCATTATCTTCACTACTATCTTTTTGAACCTTTTTGCTAGAATTCCCGCAAAGATCTTATAATCTGTGTTTAATAAGGAAATGGGTCTATAATTTTTTACTTGGGTTGGGTCAGTATCTTGTTTTGGGATTATTGTGATAAATGCCTCTTTCCAGGTACTTGGGATCTCTTTTTCCTTTAGGGTCTTATTCATCACCTCAACTAACGGAACCGTCAATATATCTTTCATTTCTTTATAGTAGCTCGCAGTAAACCCATCTGGGCCCGGAGCTTTACCTCTTTTCAGTTCCTTTATCACTTCCTCTACTTCGTCTCTGGAAATTGGGGCATTTAACATTTCTCTTTGCTCTGTCGAAATCTTCCTTACCATTTTCTCTTTTAAATATCTCTCTATTTTCCTATTGTTGTTTCTATCCTTATTCCTGTATAGTTGCTCGTAAAACTCCACAAATCCTCTTCTAATCCCTTTTGGTTCAGTTATCTCTTCTCCGTTTATTTGTATTTTGTTTATTGTGTTTTGTTCCTTTCTTTTTTTGACTTGCCATGCAAGCCATTTTCCTGGCTTATTAGCAAATTCAAAATTTCTTGGAGGTTTGCTGACCAAGCCTCCATGTGAGAGTAGACAGTCTAGTGAACTCACGTAGGTCAGAAGGCAGGGCTGCTGCTCTGATCCCACGCATCCTGCTCAGGCACATTCACACACACGCTCTCAACATTTTTTTTAATAATAATCTTTATTGGTTTAAAATACAGACATAAAAGATCGTTTACAGCAGAAACAAAGAAAGAAAAGGAGGGGGAAAGAGTCAAAATAAAGAAAGAAAAGAAAAAACTGTATACAAAAAGAAACTACATCTTTTCAAATAACAATTAAATAAAAATTATGAATATAAAACTTCCAATCGTTCTCATTATACTATTTATGCTGTCATTGTTTTCTCACACAGCTTTATGTTATATCTTATTATTTTCATATAATCCGACAAAATATTTATTACATTTTTTTCACCTACAGGTATCATTCACGTTCTGCTAGTATGGTATTATTTGTACAGTATAGTCTTAAATATTTTCCATTCTCCATATACTTTCTGATTTAAAGCTCCTCTAACGCTTCCCGTCAGTTTTGCTAGTTGCAAGTGTCTGCCACTCTGTTATCATTGGTGTTGTTTCACTTTTCCAGTTTCTCGCTGCCGTAATTGCATACATGAACAATGGTCTTATATTCTTTTTAATTTCTGTTGGTAATATACCTAGTAGAAAAATCTCTGGGGTTTTTTTAAAGGTAAATTTAAATATTTTCTTGAATTTGTTGTAGATATTACTCCAAAATTCACAGATAACTACACAGGTCCACCCCATATGGTATTATGACCCTATATCTTTCTTACATCTCCAACAAGTTGGTGACCTGCCTTTGTACATTTTAGCAAGTTTTAAAGGAGTTTGGTGCCATCTGTATGGTGATTTCCCCAAAGATTATAACATGCTGTTTATATAGATTATAACAATTTAATATCTACCCTCCACCATCTTTCCCATTGTTCCATATAGATATTGTACCCAAAGTTTTGCACCCACCTGACCATCAGTTTTAACTTGTTCCTCTGTTACTTCCCATTCTAAAAGGTAATCATAGATTCGTGAAATATATTTTCCTTTTAATGGATTATTATTATTATTATTTCAAATTTGGATGTTTCTTTCGCAAGACCTTCTTTCTTATCTATACCCAATGTGATGGGATGATGAGCTGCTTGTGCGTAAAATCGTAGTCCCTCAGAGTTTGCTCAAGTCCACAAACCTCTGTCTGTGACGGAGCCCCTCAAACATGGCTCCTCTAGTCACTGGCAGATTCCGACAGTGGCTGCTTTCGGAATCGCTTCCAACATAAAAGCTCCTTAACGGAAACACGTCTTCTGGACTCACGGCGTGACAGTTTCCGGCGAGGAGTGGGTCTCCCTATGGGAGGTCCAGAAACCTCCCCACTGTTCTCACTGGAAGTGTCCCTGAGCCATCCCTCCTGCTCGCTTTCCCTCAGAGACCCACCTCTCCCCCTGCTGGTTCCTGCTTCAGCTGCTGAGTCTCTCCCAACCTCCGTGAGCCCTTCCACCACCCGTCCCTCCGATGGCAGTTCCCTGACACCCAATTTTTGGTTTAACTGGAAATATTGTAGCCAATCCAACAGGTGGCTTTTAATTTCATCATATTTTTTCAAGTTGGCTTATCCTTGTCTACTTCTAATAGTATTCAATACTTAGGCCACTCTCCTTTCATATTTCTCTTTTTAACTGCTAAACCTTCAGCTGGTAATGTACCCCTACGGACATCACCTGCTCTGAACATGTGAAAAGGGCTCATGCAGTATCACAACCAGGAAATCTTTAAAAACCTTGAAACAAAAGATAATTTTCTCAACTAAACCAGGAGGCAGGAATAGTTGGAAATGTTACAATCAGGTATTTCTGGGTTTTAACTTCCATGTGATGACATAAAGCTAAGGTGGAAAAAATAGTCTGGAGTTGAAAATGATTTAAATTTGCCAACTCCTAACTTTTCTGGGAGTTTGCCAGGCTTAATTTGGATGTTGGCATTTCAAAGTTTGCACAGCTCTAACTTTAACCTGCTGCAGCCTAAAAAAAAAGGAACTGGTAATAGATGTGAAAATATTCCACATTAATTTAGCACAACTGGCAGTCTGTTTCCAAGAGAGCAAACCACAGAATCATAATTTTTTTTAAAAAAATTGTTTCACACCAAAAATGGGTGATGGTGATACTGTGACCCTCTGAGGAAAAATATCCATGAAATATTGGACAGGAAAGATATCCTACACCACAGAACAATAATGATTGCAAGAAGAAATAGAGCTGGTTTTTCAGAGTAGCACTTTTAATTATTTGCACATCTCCACATTCAATAGGTTCCCCACACACCCTGTCTCTATAAATGTTCAGATGGAAAGCTCGAGCAATTGGAATAAATTATGTCCAAACTGCCTCTGCGTTGTCGGGGTTTTTCAGTCAGAAGACTTACTGTTTACTACATATCCTGCCCACTGAAATATGCAGCAGCTCCTTGTAGTGTAGCCATTACACTCTTGAATGGCAAAAATGTGTAGTTAAGTAGTTAGTGCCTAAGAGACCCATAGAAGGACCTTGAAATAAATGAACATATTCTGATAAATGTGTTGATCAGGAATGCCAACAGGCCTCTCAGGACTCAGGGCAGAAAATCAGTTTTATTCAGTAAAAATGGTCTTTTTGTCCTAAATGAAAAGCAAGCAGAAATGTAGAGCATTTATCACCATAACTACTTTTAAGCCCCATGCCAACTAAAAAGGTGCTCTTATTAAGGCATGGCTCTGTATAGAAAAGTGCAATAACTGGCCTTCTCCCTGTCTCCCCAGCCCACACAATTGTGCCATTACAATGAATTGAGTGTTTGATGGCATTCATTCTCTGTTTGAGGTGACTAGTCAGAACATCACTTGATTCAGGCTTCCCCTCCCCCCAACCTGCATTCTTCTCATGTGCAACGTCCTCCAGCCTCCATCCGCTGGAGAGAGAGTTGTGTGGAGAGACAGTAGGAGAGAGAGAACTTGGGAGCAGGACAAAAGGGGGCATTTAGAGGTTTTGAGAAGGTGCTCCCCACTTTCCATGATTTCACTTATGCATGCAGGGGTCTGGAGCAGAACCCCTGTGCAAATGGGGATGGGGTGGGGGTGGGGACACGCCTGTAGATTTTAGATTTTACATGAAGCTTTACTTTGAGGCTTCTGAATGGACACCAATATGCTGTTTAAAATACAAATACACACAAGGTGCGCGCACACAGCCCAATATCTCATATTTATTGAAGGTTCTGAATTCTTCTGGGGCACGCAGGGACCTCTTAGAAGGGAATCACACCAGCGTTTTCTACACACAGAGAAGACCACACACAGTAAACTCAGTATTTTCATGCTCCTCCAAAGTTACCTGACTCCTGTGGTTGTTGCACCATAATATAATAACACTCATCTCATGACCAGAGACTAGACAACAGCCTCTTCATTTAGTCAGAGCTGCCACTTTGTAAACTTTTAAGTTACCTCCACACAAGCAAGCAGTCATGTGATTACATTCCAGTACTTTGGTACTACTAGACCACGAACAATGTCTACTCACCCAACAACACAAAAATATTGCAAAGGGACTGGATACTTTCCAACTATGTATAGGACCAGTTATTGGAAGACTGCAAAAATCATAAGATGGGTAAAAATGCCACACTAATCCAGGACAAATAGTGAAAGATTGCAAGAAATACATACATACACACACATTCGCTTTCTTATCAAGCTGATGAACATAGGTTGTTGTTGCTGCTGTTGCTGGGAATCATCTACTCACAAATGCCTTATTCATTTCAGAGAGGCGATCCCAAGCGAATCTGTTCTTTCCATGAAAGTAGGCTGGGGAAATTACAGGTACAATATGTGCACTGCACTGCAGGCAGTGTTATGACGTTCTGAATTTTATGTAGCAAGTGTTTTCTACCAGGTTCAAAATATCTATTTACTACTATAATAACAATAGCTATTACTACTACTACTACTACTACTACTTGATTATGAGTCCCACTCTTCCACTAAAAATACCAAAAGCATACTTAATCGTTATTCCATACAATATGATCAGTAAAAAGTTTTAGATATAGGTAGGTAGCCGTGTTGGTCTGCCGTAGTTGAAACAAAATAAAAAAAAATCCTTCCAGTAGCACCTTAGAGACCAATAACAAACTTAGTTGGTCTCTAAGGTGCTACTGGAAGGAATTTTTTAATTTTGTTTCAGTAAAAAGTTTGAAATACTTAAAATTTCGTTTGCGGCACCCAGGGCAATGTCTTTGCTAGCAACATGCTCCTTGTGACACCAGGAGGGGTGAGGTCACTGGTTCCTCCCCTCAGGGCACCATCCATTAAGGACCAAACTTGTTTCTATCTGCATCGGGGTCGGCAACCTAAGGTCCATGGGCCACAAGTGGCCCATGGGGGTCGTTTAACCGGCCCATGAGCCGCCTGCTCAGCGAGTCCCTGCATACTGTGCTAAACCGGCGCAGCGCGGGGATTCACTTCAGTGGAGCCAGAAATGACGTCTGCGCAGATGCTGGAAATCACGGGCGCGGGTGCTCATGCACACGCACAATCCGGTCCACAGAGGGATCTCCGCTGCAGTGATCTGGCCCAGGCAAGGTAAACCTTGCTGCCCCCTGATCTGCATAGTCTCACCCCAGGGCTCATTTCCTTGGTCACAGTAATGACATAATGCTGGTAGGATAGAACATGTGGGACCAAAATTTTTAAAAGCCAGAACTAAGCTAAAATTTAATTAGGTGAGCATTTTGACTTCTGCCTTCATCCGTAAAAAGCTGGAGCTTGAACCAAGTATTGGGAGCCAGGGTGGCAGCTTCAACACTATGAAGGATGGAAGGAGCGAGTTCCTACGTGCTGTAAGAAGTTTAGCTAAAAGTTTAAATATTATCCTCCAAGTTAAGGCCAAAATAAGTAAATCCAATTGTGCATGGGTAGGAGGGAATACATGTTTGGGCTAGAGAGAAGCAGAAAGAGGAAAATATTATGAAACAGCATTCCAAATTATTCATCATGAGAACACATCTAGAAAGTAACCTTGAAGTTGACAGTGTGTGGGTGACTATTTACCACGTTCCTCTGCGTAAATGTTTGTTATGAACATTCTATCTCAAAAGTTATTTTAAGAAATCAGCCTCAACAAGAAATGAGTCAGAAGATACCTTATCACAGGATAAAGGAGCAACAGAACTTACGAGCACCAGCGTAGGATCTATGAAACCCCTCCAGAGGAAAACACTTCATAACCTTTCAAAATATTTTTGCGCAAAACTGTCCTTTCCCAGATACACAAACATTTACAAGATTGCTTTTTGGTTGTTGTTTTTTAAACCTCACTAGTAGCCCTTGATCATCAAGGTCTTGAAACTGTTTTATGTGCAAAGAATGGTAATATAATATGGCACATGACATTTCAGAACAAACACAACTCCTGACTTGTATGTTATCTCTGGGATGTTTGGGTTGTTAGGGGAGGGATAGTACTTCTGGTGCTCCTTCTGGGGTAGCTTGTTCACCTTTGCTCCCCACCTGCAGTCAGCTCTCACTTGTGGCTCCTAGAAGCTGTCAGCATGAGACAGCGGCTGCACCCTGGGAAATGGCTTTGATTGCCTGGCTAAACCAGATGTGGGTTGCTGATGGGTCTCAAACTCTCAGTGAGTTAGGGATTCCCCCTGTGTGTGAAGACAGGTTCCAGCAGATTGAGTAGATGAGACCAACAGTGGTCAAGGTGGTGGTTTCTGCACGTCTTGTAGAGAGGAATGAGAGGGAGATGGGGTCATCAACCTGGGAAGGTAGCCCATCTGGGAGAAGGAAGACAATGATCCTAAACCTCTGTCGCCTTATGGCTATACTCCTTTTGAGAAACGCTTTGGGAGTGAACCCTGAGGAACAATAGGTACCCACTGCTTTGCAGGACATCTTTGGGAGAAGAAAAGGCTAAGGAGTAAACCCTACACAAATCTGGTGCGGAGTCCCTAAGATGGTTGGATGGTGCCTTGTACGCCTCTTTCCCACAACCCCTGCAGCCAAGCTGGTGCCAAGCATATTGCTCTGCTTTCCTTTGGACCCTTCAGCGAGGCTTGTATGGGCAGCCCAGGACCGCCACACACACTGTCCAGGCTTGTGTCCTGGGGAGCGGCCTTAGGTGCAAAAAGCTACCAGTCTCTGCAACTCTGTGGCTCTTTTTTCCTTTCTCCTCCTGTGATGAGGCTGCATTTTAATGTTTTAATGTTGTATTTTAATCTTGTTTCTAAGTTGTATTCATTCAGCTCGTTTTTATTATTGGTTGTTAGCCGCCCTGAGCCTGGCCTTGGCTGGGGAGGGCGGGGTATAAATAAAATTTATTATTACTATTACTATATTCTCCAGTGGTTTGACGTGACCCTCAGAGGAACATATATTTGTGTTTTTATATTGTAAACTGCCTTGTGAGCTTCATATGAAGGGCAGTGTAGAAAACAAACAAACAAACAAATAACTACATACATGGATAATGTTTATCTTTATATGTGCCTGTGGGAATATGTGGGTGGATAATGAGACATGAACAAATTTGATACTGCAAATGCTTCCATTACATTGGACCCAGACATCCCCACACCTGCATATTTAATACCCATATTTCCATAGCTGCTTAATAATAAAATATATTAGTTTTCCAAATTACCCATTTATGACCTGATTTTGAAGAATATTATGTATTTATTACTTTTAACATAGCCATGGGGGGGGGATAAATATATAGAAAACAAGGAAGCAGCATAAGTAGCTGTCGGTTATTATTATTATTATTATTATTATTATTATTATTATTATTATTATCATCATCATCATCATCATTAAAAAGAGGTAATAAAAGGACATGTTTTGTAACATTTTATAACAAAGTAAAGTTAAAATTTATATTAAGTTTCCTCAGCTCTTTTTATTTTAGTTTTCCATTGTGCCAAGATGTGGTAATTATTGGGCAATTACAACTCAGTTGTAATATTTGGAAATGGGACAATAACATTCAAAACTTGATTTTTCTTTCTCCTCATTTAAATTAACTCAAATTGTTTTGTTCACAACATACAAACAGCAGGATACAATCTGTGCGCTGTGTCCACAGTGGCTTTTCAGTGGGTATGATTACAGCTCACATACAACAAACTCACAATGGATGCAGGCACTATAATTATAAGGGTGTAAATCTTCAAACCCAGTTTATTTTTTCCATAAATATTATCTATTTTTCTTCACTTTTCTGCATTTTAATATAGGCAATCACTGCAGCTATTTATACTCCAAATATTTTAAGTATATTTAATAGTCATCTCAAGCAAATATTTTCACAGCTGTACAGCAATATAAAAGGGGGGAAGCCACAAAAATGTGTATCAGCACTTCTCCAAGCTGAAGGATGGGGTTAAAAACTGTGACAACTGCTTATATACCACAGAAACCAACACAAATGCATTTTTCTTCAGGTAAGGCAGCAGAACTAAAGAATCACAGCAACTATCAGGCATTGTGAAAAATGCTGGTTGTCTCCATGCTGAGACCAGATGTGAATGATTGCCACAAATCTGTGGAATAAACGTGGTTCTTAAATCCTCTTATAATTCTGCAGCCACCATGAAACTTTACTAAGTTTAAACTCTTTGGTACATAAACATCAATATGAACAGCAGGTGATGAGATGTAGAATTGTTGAAAGTTAAAACAAATATATTTATAAAAATAATATAATATCTTGTTTACAAATTTTACGTGCACACGCATACAGAGAATATGTAAGACTAGAAGCTATTAATAGGTTTTAATAGTTCCTTGCATTTTATGGAAGCAGTTTATCCTTAACTAAACAAAAACTCATACGCCAGTTCGCCTTTTCCTAACTCCAACACAGTAAGTTCTGTGAGAAAGACCCATAGGTGAAGACACAAAGTTCTTCCTCTGGTCAGGGACTTATGAGAGGACTACAAGTTGCAGAGAGTCCCTCAGCTGCCACTCCTCTGTTGGGGACAGAGCTCTGCTCTTTCTCAGGCAGATTTGCTCAAGCTTCCCCTGAAGTCCTCTGGAGTCTGGATCTCACCAATGAGATGTCACCCAACTCTAGGTCTTCCAGGTTCCTCAGGCCAACTACCTTCTGCTATCACTCTGGGCAGAAGGTGACCCTGAACTGCCACATGCTATAGTGACGGCCCTTTTATACAGTATCTCACCAATCTCACAAGTATCTCCACACCTGCTAGTCAATTGGCCTACCAACGTTCAACAACTGGCCTACCAAGACTGGACCTTTTGAATCCTCCTTGGCAGCCAGTTTGACAGCTGACAGATCAAACTGAACTACTAAGGCTTATTTGTAGCAAACTTACACACTAGCAGTTATTTTTAAAGTGGGGATTATTTTGATATTGAAATAACATTTAAAATATTGTGCCTCACACTTTAGTGCTCCACATGCAACAACATTTAAGGAGAAAGCTGGGAGAGAGTAGAAGCAAGCTTTCAAGGGTCAACAAGAACACTTGGGAACATGCTTTGCTGTCGCTCGAGGCTCAGGTGGCCTCAGTGTCCCAGAGTGCCTTCCATCAGTTTCGGCGAGTGGCCCAGCTGCGCCCCTATTTGGGCAGGGACAGCCTAACTTCTGTCATCTATGCTCTGGTAACCTCTAGGTTGGATTTCTGCAATGCATTATACGTATGCCTCTCAAGACGGTTTGGAAACTTCAGCTGGTGCAGAATTCAGCAGCCAGGTTGCTCACTGGGGCAAGATGGTTTGAGCCTATTGCACCGATCCTGGCCTGACTGCACTGGCTGCCAATTAGCTTCTGGGTCCAATTCAAGGGGCTGATTTTGACCTATAAAGCCTTAAACGGCTTAGGTCTCCAGTACCTCAAGGACTGCCTCTTTCCATATAAAACAACCTGAACTCTGCAATCATCATCGGAGGCCCTCCTTCGTGTGCCTCCTCCATGAGAGGTCCGGAGGGTGGCAACACGAGAAAGGGCCTTTGTGGTCCTTTCCTCAGGGAGGTTCATCCAGCGCCTTCATTATACATCCTTACAGGCCAAGCAAAAGTGTTCCCCCCTTCAACCAGGCTTTGGGCTGGCTCAATGGCTTTTTAAATGTCTTGGGGGAGGGTATTGTTTTTGTCTTGTTTTGGTTTTAACTATTTATCCTGAGGGGTTTTTTATTGTGAACCACCCTGAGATCTCTGGATATAAATTTAAATAGTAGTAGTAGTAATATTTTCTCTGAGTTGTGTCCGTAAGCCTGACTAATCAGTAGGTGACTTCTGCCATTTCGGAGGTGGTCTGTTTTCTAACTTGGTTTTATCTGTCTTGTTTCTGAGGATGCTTAAGGTATTAGGGAAATACTGTACTACAGTAAGAGAGGGTGCTGTTTGCCATTTTAATATTGGTTCAGGGACAATATGGGTGCTCTCCAGCTGCAGTGGCATGATGTGAAAAAGTTCAAGCTCTTAAAAATAAGCAAAATAGAGCTTAAGAATTAAGCAATTCAGACCCCCCCCTCGCGAGACCGACTCAGGCGGGGATTTCTTCACAGCGGGGAATCCTGAGCTTCTCGGAGGAAAATAGGGGTTTCGCAGGGCGCAGCGGACCCCTGAAAAGTATCTGGAGGGCGTGCAGATACACTGGTTCCCGCGGGGCCGAAATTGCGGACCTCCCGGCCGTCAGGTAACTCCGAATTCGGAGCGAGGAGTACGGCGGGGGGAGAAACGGGCTGAGGGAAGCCATAACTCCCTCCGAGAAAAGCGAAGCCCCGAGCCTGAAGGATTAGCGCTGGACTCTCAAAAAATAGAAATTCGAACGCAAATAAGGGGATTTAAATTGGACGTGTATTAAAGACAATTCGAACAAAAAGGAAGTCAAAAGGGAGCGCAACTTTTTATCTGGAATCATGACGGACGCAGAGATCTAAGCAAAGCGGAGAAAAACGTAAGTGTCGCTAGCGGTCAAATTTCTCTTCCCTGGAAAGTTTGAAACTATGTAACTGTGAAAAAAGAAAGTAGAGGGGAGCAAAAAGACACTTTAAGATTGAATAGGCGTCTGATTCCCCTGTTCTCAGTACAAAGAGGGGGCAAGAAGGATTGACAGTATCATCTTAAAGTTCTCCGCTCGAAGGACTATACTGTAACAGTGACTCCATTGTTTCAAAGTCTCCATTTTTACTTTGGCGGTCGTGTGCCAGAAGGGGGAAGCAGGAGAAAGAAGCCATCTCCCGGCACGCTACTTGTACGCTACCTTTACCTAAATTAAACTAAGGATCTCTAAATACTTAAATACGTGAAAAACGGCCGGTTTTTAGAGAGGTTCCAACTCCGAAGGGGGGGGGAAACTTTTCTTCTCCTCGGCTATTTTTTCCTCTCCCCTTTTTCGTTTTTATTTTTTTCTCTCCTCTGTTCCTCCCCCATCCCTGACTTTGCCTTTCCCGAATCTTCCGCAGTCGGACGACAGCCTCCGGTGGCTGGGAGAGAAATTACAACTTGTTCTTTTGGAAAATTACAACTTGTTTTTTTTTTTCGTGGAACATTAAAGAGACGCTACATAATCGATCTTAACCCACGGATTACCCCACTAGTCCGAGCATTTAAGGGATTTAGCCCAATTGGGGGCAAGAAGACCAAGAAATTTAAGTGTGCAGACACGCAGAGATGGACTACGTTATGGTTTAGACTAAAGGAACCAAGTTTACTTATTTTTCCACCTCTTTAACTTTGACTTTTTATTTTTCCCCTGCTGTTCCTGGGTGCACAGTCATCGGTCTTAATCATCAATATTCATATTTGGTGGATTAGCCTAATTGGTGGCAGGAAGAAGGGACCTTGATTACTTTGTTTACTGAGACTGCTCAGAAATCATAACTGTACCAGGTCTAAACATAGGTTTAAATATATCTTGACTGTTGTACTTAAGGGGCAGCCGCGACTACATCAGGGGAAGAGTATCTGATATTTTTCTTTCTTTCTTTCTTTCTTCCTCTTTTTGTCTGTTCTCCCTTATTTTAGCTTGTCATTATTGAAGGTGGGATAAATATTAGGGTGGTGTGGAATAAGGGATCTAATTTAGACTAAATTGTATGAAATGTCGCACACACAGAAAAAACCTGGCGAGGGGGGGACTCCGGGAGAAAGAAAGAGTTCTAAACAGGACTCAGATTTCAGAGCTGAAATATTAAAAATGTTTGGTGAAATCAGGCAGAGCGAAAAGAACCTAGAAACAAAAATGGAACAAATGGATGAAAAGATTGGGAAATTGGATAAGAAGATGGATGAGACGGTAAATGAACTGAAAGGACAAATTAAGGAAGTATCTAAGAGAACACAGGCGTTAGAAGAAGGAATGAAGAGGACCAAAACGGAAATGAGGGAACTGAAACGGGAAGAAGACAAACTCAGGGTGGGACTCATGGAAACCAACAAATCGCAAGAAGAAATGTGGGACGCCATCTCCATGAATGAACTTCGACAACGGGAAGTTAACCTAAGGCTGAGAGGGATACCAGAAACTCCCAATGAGAATATTAGACAAAAATTAATTACGGAAATGGCCCAATGGTTAGAACTCCAAGAAGTGGAGGTGGCAAATACAATTCAGAATGCCTTCAGAATGAAGGTAAAAACGACGAAAGCGAAGAAATACCCTGGAGACTGTCTAATAACCTTTAAAGATAGAGACATGAGAAACTTGGTCCTGGAAAAAAATAGGGAAAAGAGATTGTCCATAGATGGATGCTACACAATCATATTTAAAGACATACCAATCAGATTGTTAAAGAGGAGAGACCCCTATAAACCACTGGTACAAATGCTTAAAAAGAACAGTATAGAATTTAAATGGGAATTCCCGGAAGGGATCTCCTTCATGTACAAGAACAAGAGACACCGACTGACCAGTCCAGGGGAGATAGGTAAGTTTCAGAGAAAATATAAAGAACTTATTGCAGAGGAAGAAGAAGAAGTTAAAGGAGCAGCAGGAGGGGTAGAGGAAAGGACGAAAAACGGAGGGCAAAGGGAGGAAGAGGAGGAGGTCGAGGAGAGCGAGGAGGAAGAGGAAGAAAGATTGTAACAGCCTAGGAAAACTCTTTGAATAATTCGACTAATTGGAAATACTATGGCTTTAAAAATTTGGAATTGGAATATCAACGGACTGAACGATAAGAAGAAACGAAATAAGGTGGATCAACTGTTAAAAAAGAAGAACTTAGACATAATTTGCATGCAGGAGACACACGTCGCAAAGAGACACAGAAGAATTCTGATTAATAAGAGACTCGGAAACGAATTCATATCCTCAGATAAAGTGAAAAAGAGGGGAGTGATATTATATGTAAAAAGTAAGATTGAGGCCCAACAAATTTTTAAGGATGAGGATGGAAGAATCATGGCAATTCAAATTACTTGGCAAGGCGAGAAAATAATTGTAGTCGGGATCTACGCGCCTAATAGAAATAAGACTGATTTCTTTAAGAATCTGGAAGAAAAGCTGTTGGAGTTCGCGGACCAGAAGATGATTTTGATGGGCGATATGAACGGTGTGGTGTCATCAGAAATGGACAGACTGAGAAATAACGGCTCGAAAGAAGGGAAATTACCAAAAACCTTCTTTGAAATGGTTAAAAACTGTAACTTAATTGACATCTGGAGGCTAAGACACCCACTTGAAAAACAGTTTACCTTCTATCCGGAACCAAATCAGTCAATGTCAAGAATTGACCAAATTTGGATTTCAAACGAACTAACGCCAAGAATCCTTCAAGTGGAAATACAACCGAGAGTTATCTCAGACCATAGTCCCATTAAAGTGGAAATCAAAGGCTTTGAAGAAAGAACATTCAGATGGAGACTGAACGACTACCTTCTGGACGATCAAAGGGTGGTCCAGGAGGCACAGAAGAAATTGAAAGAATATTTTGAAGACAACTGTAACAAAGGAACGAAAATATGCACAGTCTGGGACGCAAAAAAGGCAGTAATGAGAGGTTTCTTTATTCAACAGAATTCGATCAAAAAGAAAAATAGAGAGAAAGAAAAGAAAGAAATCTTAAAACAAATTATGGAAAATGAACAAAAGCTGATTAAGAAACCAAACAATGTAAGAATTAAACAAAGTATCAAGGCTCTCCAAACTCAATTCGCAATGATGATAAACAGGGAGGTGGAATGGAACATCAAAAAATTGAAACAAAGGAACTTCGAATTTGCAAACAAATCAGGAAAATGGCTTGCGTGGCAGACTAAGAAAAGGAAAGAGCAAAATACAATTAATAAAATTGTAGTGGAAGGAGAGGAGATAACTAACCCTAAAGATATTAGGAAAGGATTCTTGGACTTTTATAGACAATTGTATAAAAGAAAAGAGAAGAATAATAGGAGGAAAATAGAGAGATACCTAAAAGAGAAGGAGGTGCAAAAGATCCCGACAGAAGCACAAGAAAGGCTGAACACCCCAATTGATACAATAGAATTGATGGCGGCGATTAAAAAACTGAAAAAAGGAAAAGCCCCAGGACCGGATGGCTTTACAGCAAGATATTACAAAGAATTGGGCACAACCCTATTGCAACCATTGAGAGAGGTAATGAATAGTATATTAAAGGAGAGAGAAATCCCAGAGACGTGGAAGGAAGCATTTATAACTCTAATCCCGAAAGAAGAAGCGGACTCAACCCAAGTAAAGAATTACCGACCAATTTCACTACTAAATACGGACTACAAAGTGTTTACAGGAATATTGGCAGAAAGATTAAAAAAGGTTCTACAAGAAATTATTCACGAAGACCAGGCGGGCTTCCTTCCAGGCAGGCAGATGCGAGATAATGTGAGAAATGTCATAAACATTCTTGAATATCTGGCTGCCAGGAATGAGAAGCAAGCAATGCTGATGTTCGTGGACGCCGAAAAAGCATTCGACAACGTGTCATGGGATTTTATGCTAAAAAACATTGAACAGAGGGAAATGGGGAACGACTTTCTCAATGGGATAGTGGCAATATATACGGAGCAAAAAGCGAAGTTAATAGTAAATAACGTGATTACGGAAGAGATAAAGATCTCCAAAGGCACTAGACAGGGATGCCCATTGTCACCACTACTATTCATCATGGTCCTTGAGGTGTTATTGGACTCAATTAGGAAGAAGGAAAGTATAAAGGGGGTGGCAGTAGGCCAAAATCAATACAAAGTTAAAGCCTTTGCCGACGATTTAGTTTTGCTGGCGGAGGAACCGTTGGATACCGCATCAGAGATATTGGAAGAAATTGAAAAATTTGGAGAGGTGGCAGGCTTTATAATAAACAGGAAAAAAACTAAAATTATAGCTAAAAATATGGAAAAAACAGGGATGGAAATATTGCAACAAAAAACGGGTATAGAAATCGCCAAAAAAGTGAAATACCTGGGAATATGGTTAACGCCAAAGAACATTGATCTGTTCCAAAATAATTATGTTTCGGTGTGGAAGGGAATTAAGAAAGATTTGGAAATATGGAATAGGCTAAAATTGTCTTTCTGGGGAAGAATCTCAATGATTAAGATGCTAGTACTACCGAAGATGCTGTTTCTTTTCCAGATGTTACCAATTTTAAAAGGAGGGGCGATTTTCAAAGAATGGCAAAGAATGATATCTAGATATATCTGGCAGGGCAAAAAGCCGAGAATTAAGTATAAACTTTTAACAGAAGCAAAAGAAAGGGGAGGCTTCGCCCTGCCAGATCTGAAGTTATACTATGAAGCTGCATGTCTTTGCTGGATAAAAGAATGGATAAAATTAAAAAATACAAAGCTCCTAGATCTGGAAGGATTTGATGCCAGGATTGGTTGGCACGCGCGCCTTTGGAAAGAAAAGAAGAAAGGCTACGGTTCATTTGAAAACCATATTTTTCGTAGATCGTTACTGGAAGTCTGGGACAGGTACAAAAATATATTGGAACCAGGGGTTCCACATTGGTAATCCCCGTTAGAGGTTATGGGAGTTAAGAAAATTAATATGAGAAGTGATTGGGCCACCTATGCAGATTTGGTGGGGAAGGAAGGGGGCAAGTGGAGGTTAAAACCATATGAACAAGTAAAAAATTACGTCTATGACTGGTTGCACTACCGCCAAATAAATGAAATGTTTAAAAAGGATGAGAAAGAAAAAGGGTATAAAGAAAAAGACTCAAAGTTCCAAATAGAAATTGTGAATAATGACTGTAAAATAATTTCTAAAATGTACAAAATTCTGTTGGAATGGCACACAATGGGTGAGGAGGTGAAGGGAGTTATGATTCAGTGGGCCAAAGATTTAGGTTACAACATAGATTTGGATGATTGGCAAAAAATATGGAATGAGAACTTGAAGTTTACCGCATGTGTCACACTAAAAGAAAATACAATGAAGATGGTTTACAGGTGGTATATGACACCAGTAAAACTATCAAAAATGTACAAGACCTGTAATAAGTGTTGGAGATGCAGGGAGAAAGAAGGATCATTTATGCATATGTGGTGGGACTGTAGAAAAGTAAGGGGGTTCTGGGAGCTGATATACAATGAACTAAAGAAAATGCTAAAATATAGCTTTGCTAGGAAACCAGAAACCTTCTTGCTGGGGATAACAAGAAGGGATATAAGTAGGAGAGACAGCAAACTGTTTCAATACGCGATCACCGCAGCAAGGACATTGTTAGCTCAAAGGTGGAAACAGGAAGAGGTCCCGAATCTGGAAGAATGGAGGTCAAAACTAACTGAGTATGCAGAACTGGACAAACTAACGGGTAAAATTAGATATCAAAAAGACCAGAGATTTATTGAGGACTGGGGGAAATTTACGGAGTATTTGAAAAATATATGTGAGGAGGGTACAACGCTAGTGTGTCTTAAAGAAGCTTTGTGAAAAACAGGGAATATTACCAGAAGGTAAATAAGATCAAAAATATAAAACATAATGGAAATATTGTAACAAAGGAATGTGAAGATAAGATTTGTACTACGAATGATTGCTAGAGAAGTTGTGGGAGGTCAAAAAAAGACAAACTATGTGATATGTAAATGGATATGTTTGGTGTTTGTTTTTTTTTAATGGAAAACCTTAATAAATATCTAAATGCAAAAAAAAAAGAATTAAGCAATTCAGGTGAATTGCTAATGCTGTCCTCTCAGTCTAGCGCTACGAATCTGACACACAAGGAATGCAGCTGGTGCTCTGACATACATGTGTTAAGGCCTGGACATCCTGAAAGGGACAGCGGCCATTCACATACTGACCTGTTTTGCACAACACAATAAGCCAAACTATGGCTTACCAGGACTGGATTTACAGTCGACCTTTTTACTGTTGCTCTGTGCTGAGCCAAGACAAGGTTTAGCTCAGTGTGAACCCGTGTGAACCCCATTCAGTTCTTCCCTCACTAACCATGAGCAACCCTTGGCTCCAGCTCATGGATAATGAGGAAAGAGCTTAACCAAAAGCCCGGGTTCAGACAACACACTGAGTCAAACCTTGGCTTAGCTCAGTCTAAACAGCTGCAAGCTACTCTCTGGAATGCCACATATTTGTGTTCTCCTAGTAAGTTATACACTATGGTTTAATATGTCATGCAAACCTGGTGAGTGTATTGTCTTGATAGACAAGCACTCTTGACACATTTCATTATAAATGTGTCTCCCACTTTCTCAGTACTAAGCTTAAGAACTTTCTCATACGCAGGTGCTTACGTTTCTCCACAAACAAGATTTGGATTTTTAAATTTAATTTTTAAATAATGCTTAATTTACACAGTCGCCTTCGTGCATCCTACATCCTCTGTTAGTCTTACGTGGCAGGAAAAAGAAGAAAGTGGAGACCTTGAGAAGAGATCATGAAGCAGTCAGCAGTCGGATTTATAAGGCAGCTAGGCTTAGTTTTTGCTGACCAATAGTGAGTGGGCATATGGCTGAACAGTTGAAAAAGCAGAAAACTCAAATGCAGTTATTTTGAAAACAATGAAGGGAGAAGGAAGAGGCACAGGGTCCTGTCACAGGAAGGGGATTAAATGGTTGCCTGCTGTCGTTTTTTTAAAGGTTCAAGCATAGAATATCATCAAATATCCAGACTGTAAAGACACACACTGCTCCGTGAAAATTAGTTGTTTGCTTTCTAATTTCAGTAAGCCTATGCCAAAATCACTGGGCGGTATGAGTGATGTCCCTCTGCTCATGGATGGCTCCTTGTTCCACGTTTCCCCCTTTCATCCTGAGTTCGAGCGTCTTCAAAACCCATGACACTTTTGGTAAAAGCTGTTCTCCAATTGCAGCACTTGCAGGCCAGTGTTTTCCAGTTGTTGATGTTTATACTACCGTGTTTTTTGCTCTATAAGACACACTTCCCCCCTCCTAAAAAGTAAGGGGAAATGTGTGTGCGTCTTATGGAGCGAATGCAGCTGGGAGGCTCTTCTCAGAGCTCCCTTTAAAGAGCCGTGTGGAGCGTGTGTGTATCCACCAGAGGTTCTTTAGTTCTCTGGTTCTTCTTTGAACCTCAGCTTTAGCATTGACATAGGTTTTATTCTTAGTGGCACAGTTTCTATCTCTTTGCCTTTTATTGTTAATAATGTGTTCAATCTCACAGTCATTCTCATCAAACCAGTTCTGGGGTTTCTTTGTTTGGTATCCAACAGTTTGTTCACAGGCTGCAATAATGGATGTTTTTAGCTTGGTCCAGTGTTCCTCAATGTTATCAGAGAATTCCAAAAGCAAATGGTCCTTAAGAGTCATTGGGAAGCAGCCCCGCTTAATAGGATCTTGAAGGGCTTGAGTGTTCATTTTGCGCCTTGGTTTCCTTCCTTGAACCCTGCATTGATGTATAATCCTGATAGCCATCGTGGAGCGTATTAATCACAGCGGTCGTCGGCACTCATCATAGCTGTGGTAAGGAGCACATCACAGCAATCTTCAGCTCAGACAATTACATAGTCTAAGAGGTGCCAGTGGTTTGACCGAGGGTGCCTCCAATATGTTTTTTTTTTAAATATCGAAAGAGTGTGTTTGTAATAACAAGGTTGTGCGCTGCACATATCGTCAAAAAGTAAGATTCCATTCTGGTTGCTATTGCCAATTCCTTCTTTCCCAATAGTCCCAGGCCACAGATCTGAATCTCACCCAACTCTTGCATTAAAATCACCCAGGAGGATAAATTTATCCTCCTTGGGTGTCTCTGATAGGATGGTATCCAGCTGAGAGTAAAATTTTTATTTAATGTCTTCATCGGCATCCGGTGTTTGTGCATAAGCGCTCAGAATAGTAGCCTGTTGGTTTTTTGCAAGTTTTATTCGAAGGATTGAAAGTCACTCATTAATGCCGGTAGGGACTTCTGACAAGAGCTTCACAAGATCATTTTTGATAGCAAAGTCTACTCCATGTATTTGAACTTCTTGTTCAGGTAGACCTTTTCCAGAAGACTATGTAGCCTCCTTTTTCTTCCTTCAGTAGTCCCTCTCCTGCTTTTCAAGTTTCTTGAAGTGCTGCAATATCAGTGTTAAAACGGCGCAGCTCTCCTGCAATGATGGCAATTCTCATTCAGGACGCTCATTATCTGTGTTATCCAACATAGCCCATATATTCCATGTTCCAAAGTTCATTTGTCTTTTATGACCGCTGGGTGGTGACCCCACTGGGCGCTGTAATCCAGTCAGGAACAAGGGGAGGCAGACTATGTTTAGACCACCTTTTCTAGCCCCTCCCCCTTTTCGGAGTGAGCAGAGTGGATCCTAAAAAGGGCTGCTCAGTTGTGGATACAGCTGCCGAGCTGTCCAACTGCCTCATTCCTTGAGTCAGAATGACTGAATCTGTATCCACTGCCCATGTGCTGGTTCATGACTAGGGGCTTCCATATTTCATGGTCCTGCCCCCGTTACCATTTGCCGACCGCCATGAGACTTTTAGGGGTTGCGTTTGGGATGGGTTTTTGGAAGACATCTGTGCATGAATTTGTTTTATGTGTGTAGATCAGTGCACGCTAACCAACGCACAGTCTTTGCAGTAAGGCTCTATTCCAATGGCATGAGTATCACAACGACCAGTAGATTCTTATCCGCCGCAGCCTTTATCCGCCTTCACAGCCATTGTAACATACCACTTCTTGTCATCCGCCTGTTCCTACAGACATCTTAAATGAATTCTGATTTTATAGTTTTAACTCAGCTTTATTTCCATTGTACTGACTTATACTACTGCTTGGAAACAACTGTAATTAAGCAGTATATTAAATATTGAAATGAAGGGCTTCTTTTGTGGCAGGAAGAAATCAAGAGCCAGTTTTCAATTCCAGAATCTGCATTTTTGAGAATGTGCAGAGTGCCCTTGTGGAAGTACAACCACTCAAACTGATGGTAAGAAAAAGATTATGAAGCGAAGGCAGACATGAACCCAGCCACGCGGGAGTCAAACTCCAAATATTGTTTAGTCAGCTCTTTGAATCAGAACATTCATTTTAACGCATGAGAGAGTAACCTCCAGCCCCCCAGATGTCGTTGAACAACATCTTCCACCATCTTTGACCATAGGCCATGCTGGTCAATAGGGCTTACTTCTGAGTAGGCATGTATATAATGGTGCTGTAAATCTGCTTTTAAATTAGTTCTTCACATCAGTCTTAATTCACTTGCACTGCTTTTCAGCATATAATTCTGTAGCAACATCTTTTAAAAGTAATGAGCCCCTTTTAAAAATGAATACTCTACTACTGAAGAAAAACTAAAACGCCTATAAATTCCAAACTAGTATCTTAAAGCCATTTCTCAACATCCATTTCTGCATATTTTTCTTCTTGGATTCAGTATTGTGTTTGAAATAAAGCAGCAAATATCTTGATTCTTTTCATTCAATGAAACAGCATTCCTACAGTAGGAATGTATCTTTATCCACAGGCAGCCAAAAAAGTACCATCTCCATCTTGGAGTAATTTATCCAATAAGATGATTTAGGGGACAGTTCAATGGCACCAGTTTTGGAACGCAAAAGCAGAGGGGAAGGAATATAAATCAAAGGTGACTGGCAGGTAAAGGATATATTCAGCAATCAGCCAAGCCATGTGCGCACTGGCACAAATTCAACAAGATCATTTATAAAAAATTTAAGTCAGGAATACACAAAAGGGGGTCTGGTGCTAACTAAATCCACAGATAGATTACACGCCACTGAAATAAACACTTCCAGATGCTGGTGTACAAAAACCTTTCACAGAAAGAAATGTTTTCTTTCATAAATTTGAAGGGAGGAACCTTGGGTAAAGCAGAGAGGAAAACAAGGGCTCCATACTGTGACCTGACTTCCTACTGCTTTTGCGGAACTGTTCATTTTTTCCAATACAAAATGTAACATACAAGAAAACAATATCCTGAAACACAGCATTAACTATGTCAATGTTTTGGTATCAAAAAAGAGTACCTTGGAGTATTTTATAAAGTACTTAAAGCTGATGTGGTCTCACTGACTTGAAACCCAGCTCTTGCTAATGTTCTCCATGGCAGGAATTTTGTATTTAAAGAAAACAGAATTTCCTGAGGACTTTCCTCCATCTATAAATTATGTAAATTACATATGAATTCATTTCCAGCATTCAAACCAAAAATATTGAACAGCATAGACTGTTAAGACAGGCTGTGTACGTTGCTTTGTTTGACCCAGTTTTAACAAATACAAGGCATCCAAGTTTGTGTTAGGCTTATCATACGTCTGTGTAAAGTAAGCCTTACACACTTTAATATGCTTGATAATATTTAATCAGAAACAATGAGTTAATATTATTTTATTCATACTAAACAATGTTTTTTAGGAATTGATTCATTTGCTTTGTTGGGAATGTTCTTCTTTCTCAAAGAAGTCATCCAACAGTTCACAGAACTCAGATGCAACAAGTGGTGGTGTTCCGTTATCCAGTGCCCGTCTCCATCCTGCCTGAAGTAGCTTCCAACGTCCAGACAAGAATCCAGCTGGATTCTACCTCTCCCTTGCAATAGTCTAGTTCAACTAGACATGCACAGAGAACTAGATATGCACAGAAAACCAACATGCACAGTTCAAGACATGGAAATACAGCACACCTTAACAGAAAACATTGAGCCATTTTTGGATTGCAAGGGAAGGATCTGAACACTCTCTTGGGTTTGTTTGGTTCTGGCTGCTTATAGAGTGTACAGTATCATTTCAGTGCTGAACCAAGTCTTTGCAACTATGGTAAGCATATTAATATTGCACCTGTCACTGCCTACCAAGATCAGTGCTGCACTATTGGCCATTGATAAAGGAGACATGACCTAAAAATGAATCATTGCTCCAGCCTCCAAGGGCGTGTTCCACATAAGCAGAATGCCTCATCTGGAGGCCTAAGAGAGAGCAGTGGGAAGCAGAGGGTACTTGAGCTTTTCCAATTCCCTTATATGGATTATATAAGAATATTAATATGGCTGCCAAGAACTTATGAGAGAGAGAAGAAATAAAAGAAGGAAGTGGCACCCAGCCAGAAGGAAATCCAACCTTAGCTAGCAGCAAGCCGAGACTGCAACTTCTGGGTAAGGAAGTGTTCAAGAAACAAGGGCTAAAAATTGGCCACAGGTAGAGTAAGTGGACAGCTACATCTCCAGTGGCTTAACAATATGTGGAGCACTGGGTTATTCACCGCAAGTGGAGTAAAGGTGGGCAGGGGAAAGAAAAAGAAGAAAAAATCTTAGTATGTTCCTTAATATCCATGAGGGAAATAGAACTTATGTTTTCATGGTTCTACTGGAAACATTTAAATCAATGTTTGGGATAAAATAATGGCCATGTCAAATTATATTAGTGTCTTACCATAGCAATTTGCACTCTACATTTAAATGAAAAAACTTTGAAGTATCAAAAAAAGTACTAGGGAACTTCTGGTTTACAATATTTATGGTTTTAAATACTTAAATGTAATAAGAAATGTTTATATTCTTATTTATATGCCAGGGTCTATAAATGATAAAACCATAGTCACCATCTTACAAGAATGAAAGTCCTTCATAAAACTAATACTACGACAACATCTTATTCACAATATCAGTTCTCTTGACCTAAGCCTTCAGACACTGTTGAACGTACTCCAGGAAAAACAGAAAAAACTGTCCAGAGGAATGGCCATTAGCAAAAGCATAGGCACCAAATTGGAACTGGAAGAAACAATGAAGGACTGCACCCTATCTCCTTGTGTGAGCATTGAACTGGGCCTCTAACTCCCACCTGCTACAAACTTTATGTACATCACCCACTACTTAATATGGGCACGTGCAAATCCCCACATATAAAAATCAATGGTGTATTAAAATTATCTGTGACAATCATCATCATATTTCTGATTTGAAACCATAAAACCAAGAAGAGCAGTTACATTGAATTCAAGGGCACACTGCTGGAGAGAATATTACACTGTGCCAAGCGACATCTTTTCTAATTTATGCTGTTATTGACAATTTCCATCAAGAGCAGATGAAGCCAAAAGCTGGACTAGGCAGTTACTGTTAGCAAAATTAAGCAGCAGAGGGTAGGCAATGATTTTTCAGTGATTAAATCAATGCAGAAAAAGTTTCGACGCGATTTAATTACAAATCTTAACAGTGGAGGGGCTTTGTCTATTTCTAATGTTTTGAAATGGATGAAGTGGCATTTGTCCATCTGGTTATTATTGGTTTGTGCGAACACAAAGGGGGGCTCCCTGCTGAATTACGGGAGATCCAATCGATATTTGAATTCTGCTAACTCTTGAAGACACCTGTTTAGACAAGCATTGCCTTGATCTCCAGACTTGCATCACCTTCTTATATTGTTGCTTTAACTGTTTCAACTGTTTTCAGCTATCATGATGTTGTAATGGGCTGGTTCATTGTATATTTTAATTAGCAATGTTTTTAATGTAGTTGTTATGTATTTTAATTATGGGTAACTGTATTTTTATAAATGGGTTTATTTTTGTTATTGTGTTGTTTTATTTGTTTGTGGACAGCCTTGATGTTTCTTCTTCAAATGAAGGGCAGTATATGCATTGTGTTGCTGTTGTTGTTAATGCTGCTGCAGTGGAGAACTTCACACAATGGCCTTCAGCAAAACAAACAACACTAAGTATGATTAAGTCCCAGCCTCTATTTAAATTAGTTTTCGTGTCCTTTTGCTTTTTGGGGGGTGGGCTGCGTGATTTCTGTTCTCATCCTGAGGTAAAGTTCTTAACCCAAGGTAATATTTCTGGGTTAGCGGAGTCTGTAACCTGAAGCGTATGTAACCCAAGCTGCCACTGTACATGAATGCCACTGATGCACACACACTATATTCCTCCCCAAGTGCAGCCAACAAATGCAGTGAACCACCAACTACTTTTTAAATTTCACAGCTTGTTATAGCTGCAGCTACTCACCAAAGCTATCGAGCTGCTATTTAAAACTTTCTAAACTCTGCAATGCACATTTGCTGGCATCCGAGCAATTTACCTTGCTAAATTGCTATATTGGACATTTGTTTTAATCAGAAATGGAACCGAATACATAGTGATGGTAGAATATTTAACACACAATTTTTGTTTTGGTTTTTGCTAACTCTCAAGATAGTTGGGAACTTACCCCATGAGCCTAGATTTGCCACACACAAAATATAAAGTTACCTGAACATGATTATGGCCAAGTGAAGGCTGCTTTAAACTGCTTTCCACATGACATTTGTAAGCACTTGTATCTCCTTTATTTTTATGTCCGTGGAGAAAATATCCTGAAGTGGATAGGCAATGCTCATGACCAGCTCTGCTTAATGCCCTTAAGCTTAAGCTCTGCTAAATGCCAAGTGGTGGTCATACAGGGTGCAATGTCCCTTTGCTTTAATATTCTGTGTTACATCCAAATTAAAGTGGCAAATAGCCAATGAAGAAAATAGTTACAACTGCGTAAGACTACATATTTCTTTTAAAAGAGTTTCCATCCCATAGCATCAAGTTATCCCCAGTAGAGACTGCCAACTTATTTTTCATTTAGAAGCTTATTTTTCATGTAGTTAGGGACACTTTTTGGCATGCTGCCATGGCAACTTCAGTTGAGGTGCTCAGTAATCTCTCAGAAACTCACAGCTTGTCATATTTTAATGCTTCAGCATAAAACAACACTGTCTTTTGAATGACCGTATTGTCAACACAAGCAGATTAATTTTAAATCAGCAACATACTGTACATGAGGGGAAATGGGACAAACACCCCCCCCCCGAACTGCAAACTTTGCAGTCATAAACCCCTTTAAAGAGATAGGTTGAAATAGTAATTCAGAATCAGGACCACAAATTAATCAATAAATTGTTTACAGAACATCTTTTTATCTTTTGAAATAAATATCTATAGTCCAAAACATCAATGAAAATGTCTTTCCCTCCAAAATCCTCAGGAATGGGGATAACTTATTTTAAGCATTAGGCGACCCTATTCCTTTTTTCAGAGGGTGCGGCTGGTGATTCAGTGTGTGGCCGGGGGGGGGGGGGACTTCTCTCAGGGCCAGATCCAGAAACCCCAAATGCAGGGGAAGTACTTCCCCAAGAAGAGCCTGTGGAACCAAGGCTTCCGTCTTGC
Source organism: Podarcis vaucheri (assembly GCF_965113315.1). Classification (NCBI taxonomy): domain Eukaryota; kingdom Metazoa; phylum Chordata; class Lepidosauria; order Squamata; family Lacertidae; genus Podarcis; species Podarcis vaucheri. The sequence continues at coordinate 126,877,193 of NC_138761.1, forward strand.
CCTCCGCAGCCCCAGAGGACTCCATCTTCCAAAGCCAGCCTGGCCTCCGTGAAATGAGGAGGCAGCTTTTGGGGAAGGTGGACTAGCAGTTAATACAAAGCTGCCGCTCCTATACAAGGCTCAGTCTAGGAGTACCGACTGATGAAGCAATGTCTTAGTATCTCATCATTATATATTTCTTTATCCCCCACCTCTTTCCCTGGCAGGACTCAAGGTGGCTTCCAGATAAAAATAAGACCCGCTACCACCAAGAAGACCCTGTCTCACCTTTCCACCAAGTGTGCCTGTGAGGGAGGTGGGACTGAGAGAATGGCCTCCCCCAAAGATCTCAGGACCTGGGCAGGTATGTATGAGGGAATACAGTGGTACCTCAGGTCAAGTACTTAATTTGTTCTGGAGGTCCGTTCTTAACCTGAAACACCACTTTAGCTAATGGGGCCTCCTGCTGCCGCTGCGCCACCACTGCACAATTTCTGTCTCATTCTGAAGCAAAGTTCTTAACCCGAGGTACTATTTCTGGGTTAGCAGAGTCTGTAACCTGAAGCGTCTGTAACCCAAGGTACCACTGTATGGTCTTTCCAACAGCTAAGATGTAAACATATAGAGCTTTCTAAGTAATAAGCAGCACTTTGCCCTGTGCCCAGGAACAGACTGGCAGCCAGTGGAGCTGCTCTAGCAAGGGACTCGTCTGCTCCCGATAGCCAGCTCCAGTCAACAATCCGGCTGCAGCTCTTTGAGCCAGCTGAAGTTTCTGAGCACTTTCCCAAGGCAGCCCCACGTAGAGTGTTACAGTAATCCAAACAGGACGTAAATAAGGTGTGTGTCCCTATGCCCAAATCAGGCATCTTAAGGAATGGGAGCAGCTGGTACACTAGCTTTAACTCTGCAAATGCACTCCTGGCCACTAGAAACTGGGCATCAATGTCCAGGTCTAACCAGCAACTGGAAGGACCTTAAAGTACCTTGGCTAATGACCAACCGGGCTAACAAGCCATTTGAAGTAAAATGCCTATCGGCCTTTTTCACTCCTCTCACAATAAGCTCCCTTTTTGCCCCAACCTTGCAATCCCTTCTGGCCAAAGGTCAGTGCTGTACCCTCTACTGAAATGAATGCAGATGTCCACAGGTACAAGAGCCCCAAGTGTGCATCTGGAGCAGTACAATGGCTGTACCATTGTTTTGGTGAACTTCATTTATGCTTAGAATATCCTGATCAGTTCACATCCCACATCAAACGTGAGATTTCAGTACAATGAGATTTCAGGTCTCAGGCCCAGCTATTCCTCTTCACAGACACCCTCCCAATGGGATCGGCTTAGGCAGCCATAACCATCTATAAATGGTGAGCAGCTTGGGGGACCGGGCATATGGCCCCACAGCCCATTGTGGATTTTCTTAGGTTAGAACTTAACCAGAATGTGAAGGCTCCATGAAAGCCAGTCTCTCTGAATATGTCACATCAGAAATGAATTCTCTGTTAGAGACAAAATCTGGCACACAACTTTCTTCGGAGTATTCAGTCTTCACAATACTGCAGTACCTATAATTTAAAATAACTATACACTCAAACTTTGTAGCAACTCTGAACATTCAAACAAACAAAAAGAATAATTCATAATTAAAAGGGAATAATATTTAAAAGGGGGGGAAACTTTGTTGTCCTTCCAAAAACAGACAGAAAATGCTGTTTTATTTCCCCAAATAATTATGCCATTTTATAAAGAAAAATTATGGTTGCCACAAATTGCTCTCAACAATTCCAAAGCTTCTTCAGCTGACCACTTGAAAATCAAAGTGCTTTAACATTATAAATATAGCTTCTTATGACTCTGTTATTACATACTGTGTATGGGGAAAGGGGTCCAATCTTGTGGCCATAGCGCCGAATGGCCTCTCTGATGTGGAAAGGCTGGATGGCATCACTCTGAGCCTCTGCACCACAAGCGGCAGAACTCTGCAAGAGAAAAACACATTCAGCGAGGCTAAATCAAAAACATATAACAAGCACACACAGTCCATGAATTAAGATAATAAACCTTTACAAAAGGGGCTGCTCTCCCTTTCCTCTCTGTCCCCCACCCCACTTTTTGAGTATGGTTGCCACATACGTTGTATGAAAATACAACCAAAACACCTATTCGCAAATCAAAGGGGACTTTAAAATGATTGTTTCCTATAAGATAAAGGAAAAACTGTATGAGTTATTCTACCAAGTGCTTTAGTGCCTAAGAGCATCAGGGAATGACAGCTTGCTGCAACCTTCCAGCAGGTTGTCTCAGCTGGTGCAAGACACTGCAAAAATGCTTAGAAGAGCTACTAGGGGCCAAACAGCAACCCCCAGCCCTGTCTCCCTTCTTTACTCCATTGTCAACAGAATCAGCTGATTCAATTCTCCATGCCAGAGAAGAAAGATGTAGGAGTCCTTATTCCAGTAGGCTTAGTCCCAGTATATGAGCTCTGCTGCCTCCTGTGATAACTAAGATCAGAACTCTTTATGACAGGAAATCAGAAATGGATTCCTTATGTACCATCACCAGTCCTAGCTAAATTATTTTAACTTTCCTTGAGATCTTTTTTGGCCTTAGTAAGACCTCCCCCCATCTGCCTAATTCCCCCCTTCCCCAAATGAAATTCTGTGGAAACTCTGGGGATTTTAACTGCAGTATTAGTTAGCGTCTCAAAATAATCAGGAAGTGTAGTTTCGCCTGAGTGCTTAAAACTATATTTGCCAAACTAAAAATGGCCAGCTCCAATTTCCACGTTAGTCACATATCTTGACCTATGACAGATCCTGGGTCCTGGGTCACGTGTTTTGTGATAACCACTTTCCATTGCAAAACTTAAAAAATTGAATTCTCCTAATGTTCTGGCGGTGGTCAATGACTAATTGAGATCTAATTTGCACTCTCTGTGGTCAGGTATGTTTGCTCACAAATGTGCACACTGCCAAAGAAAGTAATAGCTTGTATTATGTACCTGTTGTGCCAAGGTTGTGTGTGTGTGTGTGTGTGTGTGTGTGTGTGTGTGTATCTCCTGCTTAAAGGCTGGTAAAATTCTACCAGGAGATTCCTAATGTTTGTTCAACAATGTTTGCACTTTGACACGTCACTTATCTTTAATTCTGTAACTTATATACCGTTTCATTTTAAAGCAGCATTTCTCACCAGATTTGAAAGTCTAAGAAATATTTTTTAACAATTCATGATTATTAAGATCCCCAACACTGTTACCACAAATGGTAAACAACATTTGGAGGAGTGGTTAATGATAAGAAAGGTAGCTTTATGAAATAAGTGTAGAATTGGAAGGGGCCATGATCCAGTCCAACCCCCTGCAATGAAGGAATCTTTTTGCCCAACCTGGGGCTTGAACCCCTGACCCTGAAATTAAGAATCTCCTGCTCTACCAACTGCGCCCCGAGACATTATTACCTCTCTTCAAGGGAAAAGGGCTCCTACCACCAGCTTCCATAAAATCAAAACAATGACTAATTTTTTTGGGGGGCACCTATTATGAACAAAACAGATAAAAATCTTAGTGATAAATATAGGATAAAACCAAACTAGAATGGGCTTAATATTTAAAAAATAGGTTCCGGCGCAGACGCCATGACAAACAGCTGTGTCCGTGGTAGTGGATGCCAGCTGTGCAGTAATTAAAGATAATCTGGGAGTGATTATCCTTGCAAGCCCCCTCTCCCCCGGTCAGGGGAGGAGAGCTTTCCCTTGTGATTCGTCCAATGACTTTCTCTCGCTCTGATGGAATGCGGGGGCAGGGACGCTGAGGGTATAGCACTGCACGTATTGGAAACTCCCCAAGGTGGTCACCATGAGCGGAGGTATCTCTGTTTCTTATAAGATGCATCTGAATTTGGACGTAAGAAGCAGACATGTTTCGGGAGAGGAAGAAAGATAACCTGCGAAATGAATCTGCCACTGAGTGCCAAGGTTTTGAACTGGAGAGGACTCTCATCATTGCAATTGGAGTACTATGTAAGTGAAGGAAGGCCCTGTTTTTTGATTACATTATTTTCTGCTGTGTTACATATCAGCAAACCTTCACTGAAAAAGAATCAATTATTAATGGAGTGGGATTATTAATGGATTACAGCTATGTATGGAATGCAGGGGAACTTAACTCATGGTTTTATCTATGGAATACCGGAAATAAGAGACTGTGTGGAATTTTGTGATGATTTGTACATTGCCAATTAAAGAGAATGCAATTGGATCTATTGTGATTTTGATAAGACGCCAGCTCGTTAAAAGCAAGGAGATAAAAGAAGCCGGACCCTGGATAGCTTTCGGTTTCAAAGCAAGATGGAGGAGCTGTGGTGTACTTTCAAATCACCTCTCAAAGAATTGGCAAGGGTGAAGAAAGATGACTGATTCCAACATGAAGAAAAGAAGAAGGAAAATAAATATTCCACACAGCTAAAGGGCAAAAACTCCCCCTGCAAATTAATGGATATGGAATTATAAAAATATGAATGAGATCCATTACATCAGTGGCTGCCAGAACAAAGGATTAAGATTGGAATGGTGGAACTTGGACTAATTAAAAGAATTGGTGCAGGATCAAGGAAATAACATCAACTCCTAATAGCCGGAACAAAGGAAGTCAGACAAAATTGTTTAATTCGGAACTGTTTAATTGGCGTTTTTGATTGTATTGAGATTTGGTATGGCTTGGCATTGTATTAATGTGGCCTCTATTGGATTGTTATGAATTAAAAATTAATTAAAATGAATTTAAAAAATAGTTCAATTGTCTCAAAGGGAAAAACCACACCTAGTGCCAGGTGAACCTCTTTGGGAATATCCTCTCTTAAAAATTGCATGGAACCTGGAAAAAGGCTTCTGAGGATCCTCAGAGCAGGTTCAAGTGGGAGGAGGCAGTGCTCTGGGTACCTGGGGGCTCTGCAGAGGGCTCTGGTCTTTTAGGTAGCTGTTTTAAAAGCCATGGGAGGTGACTCAGTTCCAGTTAGTATTCTAGTTGCTATATTCTGAACTATCTACATAGCATTTCCCATAGGCAGCCTCAAAGATAGCAGTAATTCAAATAGGAATGTGCAAGATCTCTAATTGTATTCTCCAAAGGATACTGAATTGTCATTTGAAATCACACATTTGACCGCATAAAGTGGAACATGTGTTGAGAATGCTCTGGTCATGAATTTGCTGCACTGGACTAGATAACTCTATGATTCTATGCTCCTAAACCATCGCCTGGTGTCTAATCCTTCAGGAACCACTCGAAGGCCTGGTCAATCCATACATGCTGCAGAGAAAGATGGTAGCATCCTGAGGTATTAGAACGGGCTGTAACACTTCAGATTATAGGTACAGGATACCTAGAGGTGTACTTAGGCTCCTTTGTGCCCTTGGCAAGGAGCTGTGTCGCCCCCCCCCCCCGGACCTTGTGCCCTTGCCAGAAGTGAGCAGAGGTGTGATTTTTGCACCACCTGTTCCCTTGGCCAACCTAGGCAACCCCTAGGTACACCTGAGAATACCATTTTGAACAGATAATTAACATTATAAGTCTACATTAAAAGACAACAGCAACATTTCTAAATGTCTCTAATATACAGTACGGTATACTTATAATTGCAATATTCATTCCTCCTGTCTTTGCAAACCCACTTTCTTCCTCTTTCGCTGCTTGGCTTTTGAGGAGTCTTGCCCAATGCTGCCATTGCCCATGGATCCAGACGGAGCCTTCCCAAGGTGCTGTGGGCCTGCAGCTGGAGGGGTGGGCGTTGGTGGCGGGGTGCTTTCAGGAGAGTCTGGACTGGTCTTCAGACTTGTTGCTTGCCCCAAAACATGCATCTAAATAGACCAACAGCAGTTAAAACTGAGTTAATTGACCCAGAACATTTCCAGAGCTCTAGTTTAGAATCTGGGGTACACCAGGTAAGTGAATGACATTTATTTGTATAATTTTAAAAAAAATCTAGATGGCATAATCAAATATTAAAAAACTCAAAACTGTTTGCATAAAATAGTGTGATTATTTATGAAAAAAGTACTGATAAATCAACAAGTAGACATAATAAAAATATTTAAAATATACATAATATATTCCTCCTCTTGATCTGTTGTAAGGAGGAAGGATGGGCTGAAGCCAATCTCTCTCCATGGACCCTCTTACGAGCAAGCCTGCTAGCGTGATTCTTTATGAACATCACACATACAAGAAGCAGCACAATAGCCCACTAGGACACAGAGGAGCAAATGCAAGTGGAATTGTACTCATTCTCCTAGAAGGGAGAGGATTGGGTCGAGACAGACCCACAAGCACCACTGAAAGAATGACCCTGTGCTGATATGCCAAGTTCATCTTCGGTCTCATATTTACCTCGGCAGAACTATGATACTGAATGAAAGTAGCAGATATTGCCTGGCTGAAAGGGTCCCCAGCTTTGGGAGTCATGTCCTGCTTGACGAGGAGGGCAAGGTCCACCAGCTGAGGAAAAAATGGAAGAGCCAATCTTACTTACTTGTTGGCTACTTTATTAACAAAGATATGCACCGTAAAGTTTAGGTTTCAACTTCATTCTGAAAAATATCACAGCCATTATGTAGCATGTGCTTGGACAGGTCTGGATCTTTGCCTTTCAAATAATAATAATAATAATAATAATAATAATAATAATAATAATAATAATTTATTTATACCCCGTCCATCTGGCTGGGCTTCCCCAGCCACTCTGGGCGGCTTCCAGAAAAATATTAAAATACTGTGATACATCAAACATTAAAAGCTTCCCTAAACAGGGCTGCCTTCAGATGTCTTCTAAAAGTCTGATAGTTCTTGTTTTCTTTGACATCTGGTGGGAGGGCGTTCCACAGGGAGGGCGCCACTACCGAGAAGGCCCTCTGCCTGGTTCCCTGTAACTTGGCTTCTCGCAGTGAGGGAACCGCCAGAAGGCCCTCGGCGCTGGACCTCAGTGTCTGGGTAGAACGATGGGGGTAGAGACGCTCCTTCAGATATACTGGATATACATGCAGAGTTTTCCAACCTATCTTGCACATTGTGTTGCATTAGTCTATACCATCATTTTACACTCCACAGCATGCATGCACGCGCGCGCGCGCGCACACACACACACACACACACACACACTGGTACCTTGGGTTAAGATCTTAATTCGTTCTGGAAGTCCATTCTTAACTTGAAACTGTTCTTAACCTGAGGTACCACTTTAGCTAATGGGGCCTCCTGCTGCTGCCGGAGCACAATTTCTGTTCTCATCTTGAAGCAAAGTTCTTAACACAAGGTACTATTTCTGGGTTAGCGGAGTCTGTAACCTGACGCGTCTGTAACCCGAGGTACCACTGTGTGTGTGTGTGTGTGTGTGTGCATGAAAAGGGAAGGGCATTCCCCACTGCAAATTCTCTGATCCATGCAGTGCACTCATTTACCTGTGCGACAGTCTCATAAGCTAAATAAGCCAAAATTTCCATGGCAACAGCATTGGGTTTTATTTCCATGCTGCTGCAGTCCAGCCAGTCCCGGAACTTGGAAGCCTTCTTGGCTGGGCAGATAAAACACAAAAGAGGTGCAATGTTAATGTTGACTCCTCTTCTACATTTCACTATTCATAAACGGCAAGAGATGATAACCCTTTGGCATAAGGAGAAGAAGTTGCCATTCTGGATCCTGAACACAGTGGCTGTGATCTAGGAGAACCAGAATGTGATTAGGCATTAATTACCAATGAACATGTCTGCTTCTTCCAGGAAGCTCCTAGTTGGCATGCTGACTGAAGCTCATTAATATTAAGGCCACATGAACATCCAGATGTAGCACCAACTCCAGCAGCACCCAGGAGCATTGAACACGCACAAATTGAGAGCTGCCTGTATGTAATGACATTAAGGAGTGTTCTGTGTTGTGTTATGATGTCAGACCAAAGTCCATGTCCATTGAACCCAGCCTTCAATTGCACCTCCGAGTAGGTATACTTATGTCCATATGGTACTTCTCAGGTTAGCAGATTTAAATAGGATTATTAAAATATAGCCATTATTCTTGTTTGCCCTCTGTGTGTGAATAATAATACAGTACCCACCCCCCCATGCTTCTCAAGTTCAAGGGTTTTCAATGATACTATTTTGCATAATAAAAAAATTCCTTCCAGTAGCACCTTAAAGACCAACTAAGTGAGTTCTTGGTATGAGCTTTCGTGTGTATGCACACTTCTTCAGATACACAATCTGTAACTATTTTGCATATTGAAGATTCATATTGGTGTGGTCTCAAATATATAATTATTTGGTGCAAACTGTGAGTGCATCACAACCTTCTCAGATGTTGACATTACAGTGGTGCCCCGCAAGACGAATGCCTCGCAAGACAAAAAACTCGCTAGACGAAAGGTTTTTTCATTCGCGATTTGCCTCGCAAGACGAATTCCCCTATGGGCTTGCTTCGCAAGACGAAAACGTCTTGCGACTTTGTTAAACCATTTAAACCGTGCTTCGCAAGAAGAAAAATTCGTTAGACGGCAAAAATTGCGGAATGAATTAATTTCGTCTTGCGGGGCACCACTGTACTTTAATATGAAAAAATTGTCAGCACAAATATTTACAGTTGTCATGCAATGGTCTAAAAACTAAGCTCACAAAAAGGCACTGAAACAGTAACTACACTACTTACAAGAACAGCTTCCCCACTGTCTGACATTTACAGAAGGCGCAATCTTGGATGTGTCATTTATTTTTCACATTGTGATCCATAAGCAAATCACTCATTTCTCCAAATTTAATGCTTGCTATGGAACACCATTGTGCTTTCCTAATGCAATGCCATGTGCTCTTCTGTCGTGCTTTTCAGTGCAGTCTCTTTATCTCCAACTTGTAACTCGTCAGTATCATCTGCTTCTACAGTGCTCTCTTTTTGTATAACGAAGCCGACTGTAATTGTGTCCCACAAATCTTTGTAATGGGTTGTTTCTTAAGTTTGTTAAAGTTCTAATGCTTTCATTATGTTATTTGGCACAACAGCAGTATGCACTGATGATTTTTGTAATTTAAAACAAGCACAGAAAGAAGCTTACAAATATTAATTTAGAAAACATGTTGGCCAGAAATGGAAACTAAGTTAGTATTTTTCACTCTATAAGACGCACCAGATCACAAGACGCACCTAGTTTTTGGAGAATATTCTGAATCTCAGAAGCCAGAACAGCAAGAGGGATCTCTGCGCAGTGAAAGCAGCAATCTCTCTTGCTGTTCTGGCTTCTGGGATAGCTGCGCAGCCTGCATTCACTCCATAAGACGCACACATATTTCCCCTTACTTTTTAGGAGGGAAAAAATGAGTCTTATAGAGCAAAATATACGGTAATTTAGTGAACATTAGCTAACTTCAAATAACTACTAACTGATGATCATCACTGAAACCTGGTGGGATAAGTCCCACGATTGGAATGTAATAATGGGGGGATACAATCTATTTCAGAGAAACAGACCAGACAAGAAAGGAGGAGGAGTGGCGTTATATGTCAGGGATGTGTATACCTGTGAAGAGATCCAAGATTTAGAACCTCAAAGCCAAAGTGAGAGCATTTGGGTCAAAATTAAGGGAGAGAAGAATAACAGAGATCTCATTGTGGGAGTTTACTATAGATCCCCAAGCCAAACGGAGGACATAGATGATGCCTTCCTGGAACAGATGGCCAAGCATGCAAAAGGAAGGGAGATAGTAGTAATGGGGGACTTCAATTACCCGGATATTTGTTGGACGTCAAACTCAGCCAAGAGCATAAGGTCAAACAGATTCCTCACTGGCCTTGCAGACAACTTCATTGTCCAGAAAGTGGGAGAAGCAACAAGAGGAACAGCCATTTTAGATCTGGTCCTAACCAATGTTGATGACCTGGTTAGTGGGGTAGAAGTGGAAGGATCATTAGGCGCGAGTGATCATGCTCTTCTGAAGTTTACTATACAGCGGAAAGGAGCAGCCAAGCATACTAGGACTCAATTTCTTGACTTTAAGAAAGCCGACTTCATAAAACTTAGGGAAGTGCTGGGTGAGATCCCATGGACAACAATACTAAAAGGAAAGGGAGTTCATGATGGCTGGGAGTTTGTTAAGAGGGAGATACTAAAAGCACAACGTCAGGCAATACCAATGAGACGGAAACATGGAAGGTGCCTAAAGAAGCCAGGGTGGCTATCTAAAGAACTTTTAACTGAATTAAGATTAAAAAAGGATGTGTACAAAAAATGGAAAAGGGGGGAAACCACCAAAGAGGAATTCAAACAAATAGCCAGCACGTGTAGACACAAAGTCAGAAAAGCTAAAGCACAGAATGAACTCAGGCTTGCTAGAGAGGTTAAAAGCAACAAAAAAGGCTTTTATGGGTATGTTCGTAGCAAAAGGAAGAACAAAGAAACAATGGGGTCACTCAGAGGAGAAGATGGTGAAATGCAAACAGGGGACACAGAAAGGGCTGAACTACTCAATGCCTTCTTTGCCTCAGTCTTCTCCGATAAAGAAAACAATGCCCGACCTGAAGAATTTGGAGCAAATGATTCAGCAAAGGAAACACAGCCCAGAATAACTAAGGAGATAGTACAAGAATATTTGGCTAGTTTAGATGTATTCAAGTCTCCAGGGCCAGATGAACTGCATCCAAGAGTATTAAAAGAACTGGCAGATGTGATCTCAGAACCACTGGCAGTCATCTTTGAGAATTCCTGGAGAACAGGCGAAGTCCCGGCAGACTGGAGGAGGGCAAATGTTGTCCCTATTTTCAAAAAGGGGGAAAGAGAGGACCCAAATAATTACCGCCCAGTCAGTCTGACATCAATAGCAGGGAAGATTCTGGAGCAGATCATTAAGCAAACAGTCTGTGAGCACCTAGAAAGGAATGCTGTGATCACCAATAGTCAGCATGGATTTCTGAAAAATAAGTCATGTCAGACTAACCTGATCTCGTTTTTTGACAGAATTACAAGCCTGGTAGATGAAGGGAACGCAGTGGATGTAGCCTACCTTGATTTCAGCAAGGCATTTGACAAGGTGCCCCATGATATTCTTGTAAAGAAGCTGGTAAAATGCGGTCTTGACTATGCTACCACTCAGTGGATTTGTAACTGGCTGACTGACCGAACCCAAAGGGTGCTCATCAATGGTTCCTCTTCATCCTGGAGAAGAGTGACTAGTGGGGTGCCACAGGGTTCTGTCTTGGGCCCGGTCTTATTCAACATCTTTATCAACGACTTGGATGATGGACTCAAGGGCATCCTGATCAAATCTGCAGATGACACCAAACTGGGAGGGGTGGCTAACACCCCAGAGGACAGGATCACACTTCAAAACGACCTTGACAAATTAGAGAACTGGGCAAAAATAAACAAGATGAATTTTAACAGGGAGAAATGTAAAGTATTGCACTTGGGCAAAAAAAAATGAGAGGCACAAATACAAGATGGGTGACACCTGGCTTGAGAGCAGTACATGTGAAAAGGATCTAGGAGTCTTGGTTGACCACAAACTTGACATGAGCCAACAGTGTGACGCGGCAGCTAAAAAAGCCAATGCAATTCTGGGCTGCATCAATAGGAGTATAGCATCTAGATCAAGGGAAGTAATAGTGCCACTGTATTCTGCTCTGGTCAGACCACACCTGGAGTACTGTGTCCAGTTCTGGGCACCACAATTCAAGAAGGACACTGACAAACTGGAACGTGTCCAGAGGAGGGCAACCAAAATGGTCAAAGGCCTGGAAACGATGCCTTATGAGGAATGGCTAAGGGAGCTGGGCATGTTTAGCCTGGAGAAGAGGAGGTTAAGGGGTGATATGATAGCCATGTTCAAATATATAAAAGGATATCACATAGAGGAGGGAGAAAGGTTGTTTTCTGCTGCTCCAGAGAAGCGGACACGGAGCAATGGATCCAAACTACAAGAAAGAAGATTCCACCTAAACATTAGGAAGAATTTCCTGACAGTAAGAGCTGTTCGACAGTGGAATTTGCTGCCAAGGAGTGTGGTGGAGTCTCCTACTTTGGAGGTCTTTAAGCAGAGGCTTGACAACCATATGTCAGGAGTGCTCTGATGGTGTTTCCTGCTTGGCAGGGGGTTGGACTCGATGGCCCTTGTGGTCTCTTCCAACTCTAGGATTCTATGATTCTAAGTACTTTTCTCATCACCTGCAGCTGAACTTTCTTACCTTGTGTGACAGACCTCACTAATGAGGTGGAGACCATTACTCTGAAAAATATAAAGTTCTTAATATTTTCCTCAAATAGGTTTCATCCAGGTCAGGGGTCAAGCAGGCAGCTGACATGTCTTGCCTCTCACAGAAACATTGTACAAGTAAATTTTTAGAGTGAAGCTTAAGCTACACCACAATCTCATTAGAACTATCCTCCATTGCTAAGGATCCTACTGAACTGCGATCCAGCTTTCCCTTTCCCTGCTTGAAATTCTAGTGTGACAGCAGTTGTACCCAATAGGTGGAATGTTTTCTAGTTTATTTTTATTTATTAAATTTGTATTCTGCCCTTTAATCGAAGATCTCAAGACACTTCACAGAATAAAAATACAATATAAAAACACAAAATACATAATAAAACAAGAACACAAATAAAACAAAGCAATGTTCATATATTATCATTTATTTTAAATGCTTTTTAAAGGAGGAAACCTGCTCCAAAGTGGTGGTGGTTTCTTGATAATGTGTGTGGGGGGGGGGGCTAGTCAGTCAATAACATGTGACGCCAGCTTCCATGTGAAATGTTCAGAACCATTTTTCCCCAGGGCTCAGCTCCATAGAGAACCAAGTACATTTATAATGAATGTGGGGGGGGGGGGGAAGGCCTCCAAAGCGGCTTCACTGCTCAGAAAATATGATATGTGTATTCATCCTTAATTTGCACAGAATGATGCTGAGACCCAATGGGCATGACCCCCCAGAGGACAGGATCATACTTTAAAACGACCTTGACAAATTAGAGAACTGGGCAAAAACAAACAAGATGAATTTTAACAGGGAGAAATGTAAAGTATTGCACTTGGGCAAAAAAATGAGAGGCACAAATACAAGATGGGGGACACCTGGCTTGAGAGCAGTACATGTGAAAAGGATCTAGGAGTCTTGGTTGACCACAAACTTGACATGAGCCAACAGTGTGATGCGGCAGCTAAAAAAGCCAATGCAATTCTGGGCTGCATCAATAGGAGTATAGCATCTAGATCAAGGGAAGTAATAGTGCCACTGTATTCTGCTCTGGTCAGACCTCACCTGGAGTACTGTGTCCAGTTCTGGGCACCACAGTTCAAGAAGGACACTGACAAACTGGAACGTGTCCAGAGGAGGGCAACCAAAATGGTCAAAGGCCTGGAAACGATGCCTTATGAGGAACAGCTAAGGGAGCTGGGCATGTTTAGCCTGGAGAAGAGGAGGTTAAGGGGTGATATGATAGCCATGTTCAAATATATAAAAGGATGTCACATAGAGGAGGGAGAAAGGTTGTTTTCTGCTGCTCCAGAGAAGCGGACACAGAGCAATGGATCCAAACTACAAGAAAGAAGATTCCACCTAAACATTAGGAAGAACTTCCTGACAGTAAGAGCTGTTCGACAGTGGAATTTGCTGCCAAGGAGTATGGTGGAGTCTCCTTCTTTGGAGGTCTTTAAACAGAGGCTTGACAACCATATGTCAGGAGTGCTCTGATGGTGTTTCCTGCTTGGCAGGGGGTTGGACTCGATGGCCCTTGTGGTCTCTTCCAACTCTATGATTCTATGATTCTATGACCAGTGCTCTGAAATCAGCAGAGCCCTAGCAGAAATCACTGGCAGAATCTGCGACCAGGGAAAAGAGGCGGCGGAAGAGGATTGGAAGAAATTTAAGGACTATCTTAAGAAACATTGCAAAATTAATGAATATTAGAATGACGTTGGTTTGAAAAAATTAAGTGGTTAACAGCTGCAAGGGTTAAGTTGAAAGAAAAAATGAGGTTATAAATTAGATAAAACTAAGAGTAAGGATTTGTTGAAACAAATATTTTTAAAATGGGATGCAGAAAGGGGAGGTATGGGGAAGTCAGAGAAATAAGTTATAAGAAAATAAGGATATGAAATTATACTTGTTATTCGTTTTTGTGTTTGTTTGTGTTGCTCTGTCTGTTTAAAAAATTGGTGGAAATTGAATAAAATTTTTTTAAAAAATGAAATCAGCAGAGCCCTCTGCAACACCCTGGGATTCCAGGACAGACGTTTGGGCTGCTCCAGCAGAGAAACAGATTTAGAAAGGAAGACAAAAAGTTTAGAAAATGCTAAGATAAGGGGGATGATCTCTTTCCATAATAGAAAAGAATACTGTTTAGACATTTCATTTTCTGTACTTAAAGCTCTCTCATGTTCCAGAATGGTTCGAGACAATTCACTTGTTTGCATTTCTGAACACATTTCGGAGACAGTGGAGAACAACCACCAAGTCTATGCTACCTAGTCCAACATTCCATTCCCAGAGTGGCCTGTCAGATGACTATGGGAAGATCACAGGCGTGACATGAGCACTGTATCGCTCTCCTACTCCTGTTCCGAAGCAGCTGGTATTCACAGCTATGCTGTCCTTAACCCCTCTTATCTCATGGCTACTAGCTTCTCTTATCTGTTTGTTCTGCAGTCTTGGTGAGGGTCCCTCCCAACTCTACAAGCCTATGATTCTATAAGCAATTTTTTTTGTACATCATTTGACTGGACAACTGCATTACAAAAGTCAGAGAAGTGTGAATTTTCAAAGCTTTTTGAAAATCCAAGTAAACAATAACTGCCAACCCACATGAATAGTTGCAAGCTTATTGACACTCTCAAAGAACTCTAAAAGGTTAGTGGGACAAGGCTTAACTGTTTAATGCAACAATGCTACCACCAAGTTATCCAGAACAGATGTTAAACTTGGAGAACTATGGGCCTCCAAAGCCTTAACATGGTTCCCAATTTGGCCACAAAGCTGGTTCCTCAAACTACAGCCACCTGCCTTATACCTGACATCACACAGGGTAACAGATGTGTGGCAGGTGAGGGGACGGCTCCCTGCCAGTAGAAGGGTTTGCAAACACCTCCTAGCAGCTGATAGGCAGGGACCACTGTATGGGGGGGGGTAGCAACCCCCTATACCTTTGCCCACATGGTTTGACTTCAAACCACCCAGGCAAAGGGAATCACTTCACCTGATGTCATGGTGATGCCATGGTCTCTGCTCCCAATTCTTAGCTCCTGGATACGATGCAACAGCTGCCTACACCTCAGATCTAACTAGGCCTGGGCAATGTATCAAGACATCATCCGGGACCGGTTTGATGGCCAGAGCATGAAGGCACCTTCACCCAGCAGTGGGTGGGGCTTGCCTGTGCCTTACCTTCCTTCTGCGCTGCCTCCTTCCTCCCTGCGTCAAGTGCTGGCACCAACAGGAGCAGCAGCAGTTTCACCCTGGTGCCACCTGGGGCCAGGGCTGGTGCTGCTTGTTCCTCCCCTCTGCTGTCAGTGGAGGGAGCGGCAGGGCTTTCACCCCAGTGCCTCGCAGGGCTGGGGCCGAAGGACGCTCCTTCCTTTTCAACATCATGATGCTGCACCGCAATGTTGGAAAGCTGCTATCGCCCAGCCCTGCATCTAACACATCCTCACGTGCACCAATGAGACCACATTGCCACAAGCACAGGAAAGCAAAACCTCCTGCAGAGGATCCATGCCATGAGAAGGACGTTTGGAGTGCATTCTCCCTCTTGCAACTCAGAAATAAAATTAAGGGGGTGTTGCATACTTTATCTGTCTGATTACAATATATTGTAAAATTACAGTCTGGAACAGCATAATTATTATGGCATAACACTTACAAAAGCTTAGTTGACGACTTTCACAGAATTCTCCATATTGTGCAGAGTCCATCATTCGTGCTTGTCTTTCTGCCCTCTGCAAAACAATATAAATGACACTTGTTATTCATAGATCCAAATGCATAGCATCACAAAACCCTTCCAACTGTAGGCCTGAAAGCAACTCTCAACACTAAATTAGTACTACTAATTTCTCAATGTTTCTTAATGTTTGATGTTTTACTGTGGTTGCATAATTTGTTGGAAGCCACCCAGAGTAGCTGGGGCAATCTAGACAGATGGGTGGCTGGCAGGCAAGCAAGCAAGCAAAAGTTGATGATATTGAACATTCTGACAATTCATCAAAGCTCCATGCTCATCAATGCATGAATTCATCAAAGCTCCATGCTCACCAATGCATCAATGCATATTGATGAGTCCATGCTCATCAATGCATACTGCATTGCTGTCTTCACAGGAAATTATTACATATGACATATATCCCCTGACTTTGCTCTTTATCCTTTACTGCATCAACTGCACAGCAGATATTATGATACTGGTTTTAAAACATCTGAAATTAGAGGCCTCTTCATTGGTCCAGCTTGTAATCCAGGTTGTTCTCTTTACGTTACTCATTTATTTGCTGCCTGTGCAAACTGACAAGACAAAACTGGCCAAACTGCTAAGCCCATCTTCTGATCTGCTTGAAGGCAGAGGGCCTTCTCAGTAGTGGCGCCCATCCTGTGGAACACCCTCCCATCAGAAATCAAGGAAATAAACTATCTGACTTTTAGAAGACATCTGAAGGCAGCCTTGTTTACGGAAGTTTTTAATGTCTGATGTTTTACAATTTTTTATATGTACTGTAAGCCACCCAGAGTGGCGGGGGAAACCCAGCCAGATGGGCGGGGTATAAACATTATTAATTATTATTTGCTTAGGTTCTTCATCTGCTATATTCTCATTATTCAACATAAAAGGCAATGCTCCTTGCCTAAATTATGTGCAACTGACCCTGAAATTCTGAACACATTTACAATGAAGGAAATGCTGGTGATTTAAAATGGACCTTACTCCTATGTTTCCTTAGCATATCTATATGGGAACTTTGCCTGTAAGTGGGCAACATTTTAACACAAAAGATTGGGGAAACTTCTAGTGCCATTTCCCTTCTTTTTGTTCTCATTTTCCTCAGCATCATTAGCCCTTATTGCTGATTAACGCAACTGGCTATCAGAGCTAATGAATCAGTTGGTTGGCAGAACACTGACCACTGGATTAATTGCCCATATCTGGGTAAATTTTGTCAAGGACAGTGATGAAAGGAGGACAAAATCATGCTGAGAACAGCATCAAAACACTCCAAGAAATTGCCACATGCATTTTTTGAACACAAAAGCAAGTAACTTCAGTGGCGCCAAAACTGGAACACACTTGACTCATAGCAACACAAATAGATAATTAACACTTATGAACCTAACAGAACATGCATAAATCCAGAAAGGAGAAAGTAGTAATTATTAATTTTGCTTAATTTAGTTTGTAAGCATAGAAGCAACAGTTTATATTTAGTCCTCTAGTTTTAGAACCCTGGTACATTTGGAAGAAATCTTGATGTCATATCATCTACCACTGACAGAGTAGTCTGCATATTCAAGCAACTCGAGATTGACCTAAGTTAAAAGTGGATTTATCCTCCTCCTCCATGGCTTGCAACACAAATGCCTAACAAAGAAATACTGCATGCCAGAATAGCAATGGAAATCTATCTTGTGATGTGAAGATTTATCCCAGAAGAAAACAGAATACTTTTTTGTGGTACCTGGTCTAACCAATGGAATCACAGGTTTAAAGACACATATGAAGATACAAAAGAACCACAAGCAATAAATTCTATTGCATATATTTGAATTAATTAATTCTGAAATTGAGCAGGAAAGCACAAGCTCCACTCATTACTTATGTGAGGGGTGAGAAAAGGTGCAAGCCAGGACAATCGGCAGAAACTTCCTCTCAAAGCTCCAAAACTTTATGGGGCTTCACAGAGACCACAAAGAATATATTTTACACAAACCAGCTCCTAGTTAAGTAAAGAAGATCTGCCTCCAATGAAAAGAAAAAATGAAAACGATACCATACAGCAGTTAAATATCACAGAGTTGAAAATTCTGTTCCAAATCCTAGCTGTCTTAAAACTTATCTCAGGACTTTCATTATAAAATTTAACCAACTTGCTCTTCTTAAATCCGCTTTTTGCTTAAGTGGAAACCAAAGAAAAAGAGGGCAGTAGGGCATGAACCATTTTAAAGATTAGACACACTTTGGGTCTTGTGCTGAAGCTAACAAAACCTTTTTATGACAGATTGATGGATGTTGTGATAAAACTGCAGATTTGACAATAAAGAGCAGATATACAGAGAATTCTTTGTTATCTTACTTATCCCTGCATTATGAAGCAGACTGTTCTTTCTGTCCTATCCATTAGTTTGAATGAGTATGTAAGACATAGAAGCCTTTGAAGTCATGCAGCTGGTTTATGCATGTTGTCCGGAATCTTCCAACGAAACGAGAAGGCAGGCCAAGATCTCAACCTAAAAGGGCGTCAGGAGGAAGGTGGAGCACAAAAGACTCTTTTCTCTCCCCTTCTACCTGAAGTATCTTTTTCCTCTGCGGAAGTTCTTAGGGTACCCTAGGAAGAACTCAGCCAGGTGAAACACAAATGGGTTCTTCAGCCTTCTGTTTCTTCCTCAGGAGAAACTGCTGAAGCTCCCTTCACCACTCACTCCATGGCTCAGTGTCCTCGATGACAGGAATGGGGAACCTGGCTGAAATGTGCTCTTGGTGTGGTGATGCTTCTTCCTTGCCTGGACGGAGAACAGAGAGGGTTGGATGGCTCTGCGTAAAGAGAAGCCTCCTGTGCAAAGGTGACATTTGCATCGATTGCTTTGATCACTTTTGCCTCTGGTCCCACCTGCCACTGCCATCCGGCCCCCAGGTTACCCAGATGGAAGCATGACCCGCAGGCTGAAGAATGCACCGCTGCTCAGCTCCTCGAGGTCTCATGGAACCTTAGAGAGAGATGACTCACCCCACCTGATATGGATTTGTTCTTCTTTAGAACAATTTCCCATGAATAATTTCCTCACTTTTCATAGAACGGAAATGATTATGCCGTTAGGCGGTTAGCAAGTATACTCTCATCATTAAACACGAGTTTACACCCTGGCTTGCTCAGGGCTGCCAGACATGCACATGCAAGCTTTTACAAATGTTTGTGTTCACCTGCAATTTTCATATTTGCTCTTGAAAACACCAGCATAACACTGGCGCATCTGGTAAAACTGTATCTGCCATATCATCTGAAGGACGGCTGGGGGGGGGGGGAGAGCTTTCCATTCTGAAGATTTCCCACTCCAATTCCTGATACAATACTACCACCACCCCTAAAGCCTGGAGCAATTCTCAACTTCTTCTTAAAATATTTGCAGACCTTATTTGGGAAGAAGGAAGTTCCCTACATGTGGTTTTAGAAAACAGTTGGAGATGCCCTGTTCTATTTCTCTTTCCAACATTGGGATAGTAAGCACTTGAGAATTTTTGCACACACATTTGTGGAAGGGATTACTGTAAAGACAGAGTGAATTCAAATGGACTTGGGGGTAAGTTGGAAAAGTTTGAGAGCAACATCTTAGCATTAATATTGTTGATAGCAAAAGCTGCTTCCAATCTGGTCTGCTCAATTTAATCTTTCTATTCATTACTAGAGGACCAGGGATGTACCAGTTTCTCCTGTTTGGACAGAAATAACAATTTTGGATCCTACCTCCCACCTAGAATAGCAGAGATTAAGGCTGGCTAGTGAAGGAGGTGGTGGACGCTGCTACACTCCTATTCCAATGTCTGATTAAATATTAGGACCAACCTAATATTATTGTGGTTTTTGCTTCATCAATATAATTTCAAACCAACAAATTTTGTTCAAGCTGAGTTTCACTGAAAGTTCTAAATATTAACTTTACTGAAAACATTTGCCAAAGTTTTTAAGTGTTTAGGTAAAACTAGCCCAATTCACATCACATAATATATAATAACCTCATTCAAGTTAGGGAAGGTGAGGTTGGAGAGCACTAATTGTTACGGTTTATTACACCTGGTATGCGAAAGATCAGAAGGTCGGGGGTTTGAATCCCCGTGACGGGGTGAGCTCCCATTGTTCGGTCCCTGCTCCTTGCCAACCTAGCAGTTCAAAAGCACGTCAAAGTGTAAGTAGATAAACAGGCACCGCTCCGGCAGGAAGGTAAACAGTGTTTCCATGTGCTGCTCTGGTTTGCCAGAAGCGTCTTAGTCATGCTGGCCACATGACCTGGAAGCTGTACGCCGGCTCCCTCGGCCAATAAAGTGAGATGAGCACCACAACCCCAGAGTCGTTCACGACTGGACTTAACTGTGAGGGGTCCTTTACCTTTATGCAAAGTAAAACCCACAAAAAAGCAAAGCCATGCAAAGCCAAAATCAAGGAGAAAGTTATAAAGCTGCTTTCATCCTATTGTGTTCATAATTATCCCACCCCGTTCCAAAGTAACAACTTTGAAACTACCTACCATGTACAGAGAAGTTATGAATCTGAAAGATTGAAATGGGAAGCAAAAGTTTGCATGGCCCACATGCTAAATCCATTGTTTGATAATGTTCCAAATATATGAGAAAGTAACATTCCAACACTGGCATAACAAATGCAATTGTTCTGATTAATGTTTTTTTCTGGGATGCAGGGGTGATTCCAAAGGGGTTGGAAGGCAAAAAAAGACATGCAAAGAAAATCAACTTTACGTCGATTCATTAGCATGAGCTTTACTGATAATTTATCCTGTTTCCTAATGAAAGCAAAAAAACCCCCACCATGTCTCTATTAAAAAGCAATCAGATTTGGTATGTTGGTGACACTTTAAAGAGCACATTATGTGGGAAAACAAAATAAACATTTACCCTGGCAAACGAAAGTAGGCTTGGGGTTTTGACATACTTGGCAGGCAGGCAGAATTATATTCACATCAAGCTTACAGAAAACCTAATTTAATATTTAAATATTTGCTTAAGTAATATACTATTTTAAAACAACACATTAAAATATACATTTTTGACAAGATGTTTTAAAGATTCTATGAAGAACACTCCATAGAAGCCATACATTTAGGTGAGATCCCATCCGCTTTCAAAAGGTAAAATCATCTCAGTACAGATTCTTCCAGAATATTCCCAGCAATGGCAACCTTTAATCTCATTTTTCACCACACCCACTGCCACTCATACATATCACTTTTTATAATGAGGACAGCAATTGTCAGTGCATTGTGCACTCAAGGAGGAATTATTGCCTCTTCCATTCAAAAGGCCAGGCCAGGCCAGCTGTTTTAATCAGGCAGGCAGAAGATCCTTAAGGATTCCCTTTACATCCTTAGGCTGCACAGCATTAGAATATCCACAAAAGGTCAAGTTCTTGCAAAGGGTATACCCACAGATTCTGTAATTAATGCAGCGTCAGGTTCAGAAATAGATACAGCTGACTTTATCTGCAACTTGTCTTGCAAACCAATCACAGTGGGAAACTCGAGAGCCAGAATGCAAAAAAGGCTTCTCCTAATCTGGAATAGCTCGACTCTGTGTAGAGGTAGTGATGGATGGCAGGAATGTAAGATTTCTTTGGCACCACAGTCGAATAAGTTCTACATGGGGTTCTAGTCATCCTTCAGGAGGATTCTTTGTGAGTTTTCCTCCATCATCATTCTAAAGGTTATCCCTGTTGTGCCATCTCTCCATTTGCCCAGACAGCCAATGAACTGACTGACCAAAAAAACCCCACACAATATAAAATACTTTGTGTAGCTGCTGCCCCTCATTTCAGGCTTTTGGAATCCTTGGGCAAGATGTCTTCAATATGAGTCCCTTCCTGATTAATTCCACATCTCCTTCATGACCAGCGCTGGCATCAGGGCTCAGCACCACTCTAGGCAACTGCTGAGGCCACTGCCAACCCTCCGACCCCCCTGGGCCTGCTTCTGTTCCTCCTGCTCCTTGATGTCGCTGCCTCCTCACTTGTCTTATCTGGCACAAAAATAGTGATGAGAGCAAGAAAGGAAGCAACTCCAGTTGTTTTGCCTTCTCCCTCTGGGCAATTGTATCAACCTTTATATAATTGAACCCAGCTGTCAGCTCCCATCATCCCTGACCAATGGCCCCACTAGCTAGGAAGGAAGGGAGTTGCAGTCCAGCAACCTCTAGGGACCCATGGTTGAGAAATGCTGCTCTAAGACAGTGGTGTGGGTCTGGCCTACAGATAGACAACAAGCCCTCATCCCAACACATCTGAAGCCAGCACTCTCCCTGCTGCCCATTGCAGAAGAAGAAGAAGAAGAAGAAGAGTTTGGATTTGATATCCCGCCTTTCACTCCCCTTCAGGAGTCTCAAAGCGGCTAACAATCTCCTTTCCCTTCCTCCCCCACAACAAACACTCTGTGAGGTGAGTGGGGCTGAGAGACTTCACAGAAGTGTGACTGGCCCAAGGTCACCCAGCAGCTGCATGTGGAGGAGCGGAGACACGAACCCGGTTTCCCAGATTATGTGACTACCGCTCTTAACCACTACACCAGGAGCAGGCAGCTCTGAGCTGTGCCCTTCAACAGGCGTCCAACAGAGCTGACTCCTGATGCCAACTCCCCTGTCCACCCATCTGTATTTTACCAAGAAACGTATCTTATTTACCTTGACCGTTCCAACTTTCAAAGAGCTAAATCCACCAGCTGTGGGATGCAGAATGTGACAATGTTCCATTGCTAGTGACTGGCCCTTTAATTTTGAGGGATTAAAACATCCGGAAATCTGTCTAACTACAGTCAGTCTGAAGACAGCATTATAATATAATATATCATTAGCATCTGATACAAACTGACATGGCTGGCATATATAAATATTTTTAATTATTTCAAAGCGGATGTAATGTGTGCATCCTTCTTCCCAAAAAATTGTTTGATTTGGTTTTCATAAGGATTTCCATCGCCAGATGCTGTGAGTAGCACAATGCTTTTCCTACAGATGTCTGCAGCCTGTGACAATCAGCAGCGCTTTGAATAACACCCCCAGTATAACAGCCCTCTTGTCATCGGTGCTGTATATTATAGCATA
This sequence comes from Podarcis vaucheri, assembly GCF_965113315.1. Taxonomy (NCBI): domain Eukaryota; kingdom Metazoa; phylum Chordata; class Lepidosauria; order Squamata; family Lacertidae; genus Podarcis; species Podarcis vaucheri. The sequence continues at coordinate 126,900,207 of NC_138761.1, forward strand.
GGAATCCCACACAAGTGGATGAACAGACTTTAAATAATGCCATCTGACAATGATGGCGGGTGAGGGGGAAAGTCTTGCAAAGCCTTGGAAATGGTTGTTAGCGTTAGGAAATAAAATCCAGGCCACTGGGAGAAAAGAAGACTCATCCTTCTTTCCTTTGATCAGACCAAAACCCTATTTTTAATTACAATTCACAGGAAAAGATTTTGCCAGCATTTAAATACTACTTAGCATACATTGTCTTTCCTTTTATAAATGTAATTCAAAATCCTTTTTTGTTGGAAGGACATCTCAATCCATTGGGGGTTCTTTCACACATGATAGTAGTGGTTACACTAAAACCAGAATATGAGAGGAAGCTAAAAATCACATTAAAGAAATGCACATACATGAGTGAATACAGGGGGTTCTGCTTGGAGAGGCCACACTGGCACAACATAGATTTCTCCGGCAATGTGAAAAATGGCCCTTGCTTAGGAGCATGCTTAGGAGTCTAGTGTGAAACACAGCATGTTTCTGAATGTTCAACATTTATAAAATCTTGCATTTTACATTTTCTTCGCTACCACACCTTGTTCAGCATTTTAATAGGATATATATAGGATTGCACTACACAGGAATAGATTTCAAGGGCTACACTTCTACCCATAAAGACTACACTAGCAACGAACATCAACTAACAAATATATTTTGACATACCCTTATATGGGCAGGTCTATGCCTCAATGCCTGTGCACTCCTATGTGAATGTCTCCTCTGGAGAAGGGAAGAAGAAATACCACATAATACCAGACTTCTCATAACCCCCTGAATCCAATAGGAACATTATAGGCAGCGTTTTTTAATTTAATCATTGATTGACAATGACAGTGATTTACTATACCGTCCTTCATCTAAGGATCACAGGGCACACACACCCCTTTGATTTTCTCCTTGAAACAGATCCTATTGATACATTGGCAAAGCGTGAAATTTCCCACTCTCATGTCTTGGTTGGGGTCAGCAGGTTTTAATTCTGACCCTTCTCCTCCCTGCTCCCCCGTGTTTGCAAAATTATTTTATGCAATAACAATTTCCCAGTGGTATCAATTTGCAGCTGCCTGCCATTGTTCAGATGTGCCTCACTTTCTCTATACAGTGGTACCTCTGGTTGTGGATGGGATCTGTGCCGGAGATCCGGCCAGATCCCGAGGTTTTCGCAACTGGAGAGACCGCTTCTGCACATGCGCGCGTGGCAAAAACCCGGAAACATACTTCCGGGTTTGCCACTTACGTATCCTGAAGTTTACACAATCATAGGGATACGTAAGCGGAGATATGACTGTAGTATCAGAATTGTAGATTTGGAAGGTACCCTGAGGGGAGGTCAATAGAAAATATCAATAAATATCTTCTTTCATACCCTTGTGGGTTTTAGTTCTAGAAAGTTCTAAATGTTCTTCCTCAGAGCAGGTGCAGAACACATTTATGAGCCTTCAAATCACAGAACTGTAGAGTTGGAAGGGACCCTGGGGATCATCTAGTCCAACCCCCTGCAATGGAGGAATATGCGGCTGGTCCATACAGGCATTGAACCTGCAACCTTGGTGTTATCAGCACCATGGTCTAACCAACTGAGCTATCCAGGCTCGAAGACCCTATAAAGAACTAGTTGTAGTCATGTGTGGGTGTGCAACAAAAATACACAAAGAAAGTCAAACAGCCATGAAGTCCCACCTCTGAACAGTGAAACCTTTAGACACCACCTGCGCCTTTTCAATCATATTTGCAAAACCATGAGGTCGAAAAGCATGCTTTTAAAACAAAGGGAGTCTAGATTTTGCTTGTTAAAAGGACATCTACATGCTCCCAGATTCTGCAAACGTTTCATGAGCAGAACCAGAGAGAAAACAGTCTAGCACAAGATCTCAGGAGCAATGGTTACTATTGTTAGATCAACATATTTAGAAGTCTAGCTACCACACAACCATCAAAGTAGACATAGTAATCCTTCTGTTAGTATCAATAGCTTCCTTGTCTAACTAACAGGCAAGTGACACATTAATGAAAGTTGTTTGTTTTCACTGGAAGACTGTATTTTAGGAAAGGTGGTGATAAAAATGCATTTTTTAGTTATCTTATTCGTGAATTTTGCAGTATCTTTTAAAAATTCACACACTTCCTCATCTAGCTGACTCCAAAAGGAATCTAGCATCAATCTTGGTTGGCAAGAAGCCTATTTTTGAGGCACTATTTTCTTCTATTCATGTTATTGGCTTTCCACTGTTTATTCAAACATGAAATGTACTATGAAAGCAGCATGGTGCCTCTGCTGCTGAATTATTGCTATGTAACACCCAAGAGTTGGAAATATATCCCTAAACTAGAAGGCGGAGTGACAGATGAATAGTGTTCCTTTTAATCCTCTGGGAATAACAACTGAAACGCAGCATTCAGAGTGCAATATTGTTTGCATTCCAGTTCAGATTTCTGATGGTAAGGGGTTTCTCTCTCTCTCTCCTCTCTCTCTCTGTGTTAGAGAGAGACACAGAGAGAGAGAGAGAGAGGAAGAGAGAGGAAGAGAGATTCCCATTATAAAACAAATGATGGCAACTGATTTTATTTAAAAGAAAAAAAAAGACTTTACTTTTTGAATAATGTGTTTAAAATATTTAAAATACTTCAACTGAAAAAGAATACAGATTTTAAGATCTTTTTTCTCTATGTTATCATGACATGTGAAGCACATATTAGACAAAGAATCTTTTATATGGAAAAGCTAGGAAATGCTGTATTAGAACTGTTTACTGGAAGCTCTCAAGAGGGCATATAACGAGAACACAAATTACACTGACTTTCAGTTGGATTTGGGCTGCATTCAGGGGCATGTTCCTGATCCTCCAAACCATGGTTGAGGCTGGGAATGAGGTCGCTGCTCCTGGGCTGCCTCCTCCAGTTGTGGCTGCTACCCAGGCAGCAAACAGCAAGTGGCGCCCCCAACTGTGGAGGTAGAACGCAGCCATCATGAATAGTAGCCACTGATAGCCTTTTCCTCCACGAATCTGTCTAATCCTCAAGCCATCCAATCATTCTTCTGTGGCACCCCACTTTCTCTCCCCACCAGCATCCCAGCTAGGTCCTTTGCATTCCTACCTTCTCGCTTGCTCTGCTTTCTGTTCGTATAAATCTTGGAAAGCACATACAGCTTAAAGAGAAAGTGCAAAAGGAGTTGCTCTTCCATCTTCCTTTGTCAGCTCTATGTATGTACTTTCCAAGGAGAAAAGGTAATCACTGTCACCACCTCATTAGGCTTCATGGGCTCCAGGGCTAGCCCTCAAGGGCACAGGTCAATTCTGCATCCAGGGCAACTGTCTATCAGCTCCATCTGAGACCCTAACTGCCTGTGCACTGTCTCACTAGAGTGGTACTTGTTTTGTTTTGTTTTTATAATAATTTTTATTGCATTTTTTTTTCCAAATTGCAGATAAAACAGAAAAGAGAAAGAACACAGAGAATAGAAAGAAAGAAAAGACAAAAAATCACAACCATTTCAACAACTTATTTCAAATTTCTATCGGACTTCCCCACATCTCCCACACAGTGCATTCTTGACAATAAAGTTATCAGCAAATTATAACCTTGTTTCATGTGTTTCTTTGTACTTTCAATTGCAGTTTAAGTTTAAATCTCTTATTTTCCACTTACTCTAAAAATATAACACATTATCATTTTTACCCATTTAAACTTTGATTTTTTCATAAATATTATCCAATTTCATATATACTCCACTTTCGTTGCTGGGGCTAACATTCCAAGTCATGCGGCATCTTAAGATTCATATAACTTATAATACTTTTGCAGATAGTCCTTAAATTTTTTCCAATCCTCCTCCATTACTTCTTCTCCCAAATCTCGGATCCTTGCAGTCATCTCGGCTAGTTCCATGTAGTTCATCAATTGCGTCTGCCAGTCCTCCAGTGTGGGCAAATCTTGAGTCTTCCAATGCTTAGCAATAAGGATTCTTGCTGCTGTAGTAGCATACATGAAAAAAGTTCTATCCTTCTTTAACACCTTCTGGCCAACAATGCCCAGAAGGAAGGCCTCCGGTTTCTTGGGAAAGGTGTACTTAAACACCTTTTTTAACTCGTTATAGATCATTTCCCAGAAGGCCTTCAATCTTGGACAAGTCCACCAAAGGTGAAAGAATGTCCCCTCAGCTTCCTTACATTTCCAACATTTATTATCGGACAAATGGTATATCTTAGCCAGCTTGACCAGGGTCATGTACCACCTGTATACCATTTTCATAATATTTTCTTAAAAATATGGAACGCTTCACGAATTTGCGTGTCATCCTTGCGCAGGGGCCATGCTAATCTTCTCTGTATCGTTCCAATTTTAGTATATGTGCTGCCGAAGCGAGCACTCACTAGAGTGGTACTTGGACTACTGCAATGTGCTCTACATGGGGCTACCTCTGAAGGTGACTTAGAAACTACAACTATTTCAGAATGCGGCAGCTAGACTGGTGACTGGGAGTGGCCGCTGGGACCATATAACACCAGTCCTGAAAGACCTACTGGCTCCTAGTACGTTTCCAACCAGAATTCAAAGTGTTGGTGCTGACCTTTAAAGCCCTAAACGGCCTCGAACCAGTATATCTGAAGGAGCGTCTCCATCCCCATTGCTCATCCCAGACACTGAGGTCCAGCTTTGAGGGCCTTCTGGTGGTTCCCTCACAGTGAGAAGTGAGATTACAGGCAGTGTTAGAAACTGAGATATGAAAGCTAGGAGCTAAATGGCACCTTAAACCAAGGTTATGCGTAACGCAAAGGAGTGTCTAGGCGTGCTTTTTTTATAACAAGAATACAAAGCTGAAAATGAATGAACTGCAGCTAAAATCTTATGTTCATTTTTCACATGGTCTAGTCCTCATTTGAAGAGTGCAAAAAACAAAGCCATACTCCCCCTGCCGCCCCGCCCCCCCATATTCTTATGAGGGTCCCTTTTCCAATCTTCAGAGAGTGGCTAGAAGTGGGGAGGCAGGAAAAGGTCCTCTTTTCCTGGGTTCGAAATTAGCAGGCGCCAGACGCATTTTGCACCTAAAGATTCTCCATTTGCAAATACCTAAACGTCTGGATGCCATTAAACATGAAAAAATACAAACCCCAACTGAACAGTTTTCATATAAATCACAACGAAATATAAAAGAAGGGCACATTTCCCCCAACAACACCCCCAAACAATGCCCCAGCCTCCATTATTCTGACATGACACACATGGCCTTGCTTTGGGACATCTTAGAAACAGAAGACATGTTGGAATTTAGCTTGGGGTAACACAATGCACCATAAAATTGCCTACATCAGTTTCTTAGTTTCTGTTTTAAGAATTAGCATATTGGGGTAAAAAAAAAATCCCAAGAGTTATTTTCAAGCAATAACTGATTGACGGAAGCAGAATAAAGTGCTCTTCTGATACAAGAAATGTGGCTTTGTTTGGGATGTTCTACAATACTAGGATTCAGCTTGGAGTAGCAAAATAACTCATGAAATTGCTTATGTCAGTTTCTTAGGTTCTGTCTACAAAGGTTAAACAGAAGCATGTTACGTCAGAACTGTACTGTCTTTTGCCCACAATCAAGAGGTATCTGAAATATGATATTGCTAATATATTTTGGTTAGTAGCTGAGACCCATATTATAGATATTTGAGATCTTAGGTTTGGGACAATACAAAGTTTCTGAAGGAGCTAAGCCAGCTTTCGTTGCTATACATCTCTCCTCAATACCACTGAATGTTAGTATTTAAAATCACTGGGATTTAACATCAAGTAAAACACTATGTTTCAAATCAACAAAGAGGCTTTTGTTTTTTGTTGCGTTAACAGCTCATTATCTGACTTTTGTTTATTCCCACAGTGATTCTCATCCCTGTGTCGGCAAATCTCCTTAATCTTAAAATGAAAGCTAACAGAAAGATACTCTCCTTGTGATAGTCAAAGGGTTAAGCTGATATTTTTCAGTAAAAAATGATTACATTCTGTTAATATTTTTAAATCACCAGTGTTTTTCTTTATATCAGTTATGCAACTATTATGATATGCACCCTGGAAACAAATACACACCATTCTGTTTTATCACACACACACACACACACACACACACACACACGTAATTATTTCAAAAATACAGTTTTAAAGAAATACAACATAAACAATATTTGCTTTCTGTATAATTCATCATAAGTGAAACCATACCACTGAACAATCATATCCTGTTTGGGCCGTAATGACATCAGAAATACATGTTTATCATCTGCTTTGGACAACTTAGCATGTTTTTGGCCCAGGGCAAAGTGGAACCGAAACCATTTGCAGTTGGCCAAACCAAGATAACCACACATTTCTGAAGTAATTGATACCTAAAAGGAACATAGCCTTTAGATCACAGCTCATGATTTAAGTACACTAATTCTTTAAAGGAGGTTGTAAAGATTTTAAAGAGCGCACTGGACTTCCTCCAAAACTTAGCTTGCAGAAACCATAGTCTACTAAACATGGCAAATAAGATATCCTATACTACTTTATATGCTAACTACCATCTTCTTTTCAGGAACAGAACATGTTTCCTGCGTTTTTAAAGCCCGCAGTATTTTTAAGAAAGACCCAGACCAACTTCTTGTTTTAGAAAAGCGTCCACAATAATAAAAACTCTTATTGACCAACTAACATTTGAGAAAGCAGAATGCAGTTTCCTAGTTGATTTTAGGTTTCCAGATACAACAAAGCAAGATCATTCTCCTGAATCTTTCCTTCAAAACTGTGCATGCCAACACACACACACACACACACACACACACTTCTCCTCTTCCTTCTTGGTTTAACCAATGCAGCTATATGCTTGAAATGGATTTGCACACCCAAATTAATAAGAACTTTGTCACTGCTTAGAGATTTTTGAAATACAAAGCAGTGTATAAATACTTTCAAATAAAATAGATATTTGCAGATGTAATGTTAAACCATGTGTGATGTGTTGAGAAGTTAGGGGCAAAATTGTAGAAATTGCATAAGGTTGATCTTTTGTTACATTTGGTCCAGTGCCAAATCATCTTTCTTTGGGAGACATGTGGAAATTGAGGTAGATCTTTGTTTTACCCTGCCTAATAACCTGCAGTAAACCATGCCACTGTGCTGATTTCACAGTTAAGTTCTTAGAAGCAGGGAGTAACTCCCTTCACCCATGAATAAACATAACATGTAGAAAGGAAACATTGCTGGGCCTCCGCCCCTGCTCCCAAACCCATGAGTTAGATGAAGTCTACAGGTGTGGTGTTCGCCATGGGGAAAGACCATATGCGAGGCTTTCCCTTGCAGAGGTCCAGCACTGGGGGCTGGGATTAGGAAGGATGCAGCATCCGGACAGAGGCAGAAGTGGCCCTGCCATCTGTTTTACATGTTTGCTAGTCTTTCACTTAAGGAATTATCTGGTTTCCAGGCTCCAGTTGGAGCCATGTTCCCTGAAGTCCATGCTGTTCCTCTGCCAGGATAGAACAACAACTTTTATGTGACTCAACAATTGCTTGTTGTACTTGTCAACTGTATTCAGAAGCTCACTGCCTAGAACACAGCCACCATGGCTGGTCACACTATGGTTATAGCGAACAAGGAAGGGGAGTTGGGAATTCACATTAGAGAGTGGAAAGAGAGAATGGGCAAGTCCACAGATGTTCCTGATTTTGCAACTCTGGTCAATAAACTGTTGGTGTTGAAAGGCCCCCATGAGAAGTACAGTGGTACCTCGGTTTTTGAACAGCTTAGTTCTCAAACTACTTGGAACCAAAACCCAAAGTTTCTGATTTTTTTCTGGAAGCCGAACATGCTCTGTTCTGAGCATGACTTCCGTTTTGAGTGCCACACTTCCGTTTTTCAAGTGAGGGGAGGCAGGCCAGGTGGCAAGCGAACAGCCACCTGCCACCCTCCAGTGCTGGGTCCCTCCGCCATCGCTGCCACAACAGCAACCATCCTCTCCTCCATCTCCGGCGGCCCCAGCACTGAGCGAGGAAAGGCTGGGCCCGGGTGGCAGCAACATCCCTTGCCTGCCCACCCCAGCCCAGCCTTTCCTCACTCAGCCTGGCTGCCTTCAGGTGGTGCAGGGGCTCTGATGGCGAGGTGGGGGCTCCTTTAAGCTTCTCCCTTGAGGGAAGTGCAGCCGCGAACCCCTCAACAGAAAGTGTGATGGAGCCTGCACCTCCCCAGCTGAGCAGCCCCGATCCAGCTCCTGTTCCCGTGCAGGTTGAGGCTCTCTAAACTGGAAAGTGGGAGCTTTGCGCTGCCTAGCGGAGCAGCCCAATCCCACTCCTCCTTGCCTGCAAGCAGGAGCAGGCTGGGGGGGGGGTGGGGGTGGGGGGTGGGGCCATCCATTGCCTGCTCACTCGCAGCCCCGGCCCAGCTTTCCCTCACTTAGCACCAGGGCCGCAGGGCTGCATTCAAAAATAAAACTGAAACTTTCCAGAAAACCACAAAGCCAACAAACTCGCAACTCGTGAAAAAGCAGCAACACAACAAATTGAAAAAAGCAACCAACCACAAATGAATCAAAATCACAAGAAAACATAAAACAACACTGACCCTGACCCTAACCCTAATTCTAATTCTAATCCTTACCCTAACCCTAGCCCAGTCCTAAAATTAACCCTAACCCAGAAATGGTCTGGTTAGATAGTAAAATTCATGTTAAATTGCTATTTTAGGGGCTGTTTTTAAAAGTCTTAAACGGATCAATCCATTTTGCATTACTTTCTATGGGAAAGTGTGCCTTGGTTTTGGAATGCTTTGGTTTCCGAACAGACTTCCGTAACAGATTAAGTTTGAGAACCAAGGTACCACTGTACATGGGAAGCAGCCTGTACCATAACACTTGGAGGTGTCTTGGAGGTAGCAGCAGCCAGAGTCCATCAGTGGAGGACGTGAGCAGATCATCTGGCCCTCCTTCATATCTACTGGAATTCCTTCTTCTCTTGAGGTAGCCGGTGTTTTTGCACCTTTGGCCAGCGAAGTGGGGGTCGCCCCTTAAGGGAGGAGCAAGGGCAAGGGCTGATTAATCAATCAATAGTGTTTGTGGGAGGGGGGCTATTGGTTTGATTTTGTTTTTTGGGGTATGTATTTTGTGTTCTCATTTTGTATTTTTTTGTTGTGAACTGCCCTGTGATCTTTGGTCTAAGGGTGGTATACAAATTTAATAAATAATAACAACAACATTATACTTGAAATGCTGCATGTCAGCAGTTTCTTGCTGGCAGAGAATCAGGAACACCTGAAATTCTTCTACAGGGTCAGGGCCACAATGAAGCCATGTAGATAGGGGAGTGTATTGCTATAAACAAAAACATACTTTTTATCCTCAAGTAGTTAAAAACCTATTGTCAGGGAACTGCCATCAGCTCAGAGGCGAGAGGTGGAAGGGCAGTTGGGTTACAGGGAGTTCCTCCTCTGGCGAGCAGGAAAGCCCTGCCTCCAGTGGGGAGGGGGTGCAAGGACCAGGAGATGCTAGGGAGAGCCTCAACACTGAGCCTGAGCAAAGGGGAGGGAAGGCAAGCGCCCCTTTGCCAGCGCCCACTCTGCGCAGTTGGTTTGGGCGGAAGAGGGGAGGAGAAGGATGGGGGTCACACAACTGTTCTGCTGGTCAAGGTACAAGGACTGCCCACTCCCAGATTCTGCTAGCGACTGAGCTAGACATGGACTTGTGACGCTCTTCACTGTAAATATTTTGAAGAAGAAGAGTCTGGATTTGATATCCCGCCTTTCACTCCCCTTCAGGAGTCTCAAAGCGGCTAACATTCTCCTTTCCCTTCCTCCCCCACAACAAACCCTCTGTGAGGTGAGTGGGCTGAGAGACTTCAGAGAAGTGTGACTGGCCCAAGGTCACCCAGCAGCTGCATGTGGAGGAGCGGAGACGCGAACCCGGTTCCCTAGATTACGAGTCCACCGCTCTTAACCACTACACCACACTGGCTCTCATAATAAAGCCTGGAAAAGACAGGCTGGAGTCTTGCCTGTTTGCTCTCGAGCAACCAAACAACCACCTGGCACCTATTAAGTAAATGTTATAGTTGACATAAGAATAGAAGAAGATCAGACTACAGGCAGTCCAGTTTTCTGCTCCCACGACAGCCAAGTAGGAGCTTATGAGTAACCTTCAAGCAGGACACCAGCATTCAGAGGCAGACTGCCTTTGATTCTGGAGTTAATATAGAGCCATCACAACATCAGTGCTACTGCTATAGGGTAAGGTCACCAGATGTCCCCATTTCCCGGGGACAGTCCCCAGATTTACAAATCAGTCCTCTGGCAAAATCCATCTATTTAGTAGGAAGTTGAAAATCTGTCCCCAGATTCATTGAAAAAAATCTGGAACCTTACTATAGGGTGTCTTGGAAGCAATGTTCTAATGAGGCACAAGAAGAAGAAGAAGACTAGAATGATATAAGTGAACATCTTAATCCTTTTGTACTATGCTAAAGTGCTTAAGTAAAAGACCAACCTTTTTTTAAAAAAAAAAATTTGAGGAGGAAAATATTCAGAACGTGAAAACGTTCAATAGAACAAAACTGCCCTTCCATGGCAACAAGAATGAACCAAGATGTCTGCATTGTGGCGCTTGAGGTTGCGTAGGAAAAGAATGGAGAGGAAACGTTATGCTATGAAGATCTTAACTAGCACTTCCCAAAGTGGAGAGAGATTGGCACATGCACAAATTAGCCTAGGGGCCAGGAAAGCAGTACAAAGTCAGATAGCATTTTGTGAAACATATGGCTAGCTTGCTAGATGGTTTTATTTCCCAGCTACAGCTTTCAGCTTCATCCAGTGAGGAAGATGCCACATAGAGCAGCATATATTGGAATATAGGAATTGGTTCCATACCATGAATTATATGTAAAATATATATTTTCAAACATAAGACAAAACATAGAATTATAGAGTTGGAAGGGACCCCAGGGGTCATCTAGTCCAACCCCCTGCAATGCAGGTAACTCAGCTAAAGGATCCATGACAGATGGCCCTATCCCAAATTCTCTGACAATTTTGGTTAATAGGCAAACAAATACGGTATTGCATCTATCGTAAGACAGGTGAAATCCCTGCTTTTTACACAACAAGCAGACAGCCAACATACAGAGTGGTCAACATTTGCATGTCTAATATTTATTTTACATTTAACACTGGGAAATTTTGGAACAAGAGGGTGACAGATTAAAATTGCACAGCTTTGAAAAATTAAAAAACAGAGTGCGAGACTGGCTCCATTATTATCAAATAATGGAGGCATATAATTTGGACAAAAAATTAGGCTTCCAGGTAGAAAAATCAAAATTGGAAACAGAATTGTTAGACCCTAAAATTAAGAATTTGTCAAGAATGTATAACTTGCTGTTGAAGTGGAATACTCAAGATGAAATGGTGAAATCTGCTATGATTAAATGGGCACAAGATGTTGGACATAATATCATGATGGCTGACTGGGAACAGTTATGGACCACTGGTATGAAGTTTACGGCATGTAATGCCTTAAAAGAGAATTTAATGAAAATGATCTATAGGTGGTACATAACACCAGTCAAGCTTGCAAAAATCTATCATCTGCCCGATAATAAATGTTGGAAATGTAATGAAACTGAAGGCACATTCTTTCACCTTTGGTGGACATGCCCAAAGATTTAGGCATTCTGGGAGATGATCTATAATGAAATGAAAAAGGTATTTAAATATACCTTCCTGAAGAAACCAGAGGCCTTTCTCCTGGGCATGGTCGGCCAATTGGTGCTAAGGAAAGATAGGATTTTTTTTATGTACGCCACAACAGCAGCAAGAATACTTATCGCAAAGTACTGGAAGACACAAGATCTACCCACCAGGGAAGAATGGCAGATGAAGCTGATGGACTACATGGAACTGGCGGAAATGACTGGCAGAATCCGAGACCAGGGAGAAGAGTCAGTGGAAGAAGATTGGAAAAAATTTAAAGTATATTTACAAAAACATTGCAAAATTAATGAATGTTAGAAGGATGCTGGAATGAAGTTATATGGTTTTAGCGGAAATGTAATAAAGAATTAAGTAAAAGCTGATTGATAACGGGCCAAAATGAAAAAATTTAAGGTTAGACCGTTAAGATAAATTATAGAACAAAAATTGAGAAAGATGGAAAGAATTTGCTGAAACAATTAATTGAACTAGAATACAAAGAAGGGAGGTGTGAGGAGGTCGATGAAACAAGCAAATGAAAGGTAAAGATAGGGAATATTGGATCTGTGCTTTAGTGTTATTGTTTCTCTTTGTTGTATTGTTTTTCTGTGTTTTTCTTTTTATGTATTGTAATGTATGTCCTGTTAAATTTTTTGTTGTCTTTTTGTAATTTCTATACCTTTAATAAATATCATTTTAAAAAAAATACATTTAACACTGTCAAAACTCAGTGAGTGTAACACTCTGAACATTTCTGGGAACATAAATTGCTGCTTCTAAAACAAGTGGTATGCATATCAAGCTTTTAAGATGTATTTATTTATTCGCAAAGTCTCTTGGTAGAAAGCTTTGATTAGATGGTATTTACACTTTTTAGGGTTATGTTAAGTGCTATTTTTGAATTGGGAACAAATCTGGGTTTGTTTGCTATTTTGCCTTTTCCTGCAACTTGCCAGGAACATCGGCTTAATTAAAATATTAATTTCTGGCCAAGGCACCTTCCAAATGGAATGCACTCCTCATTCTCTGAACACTGATGTGAGTCCATTAGTTGCCGTGTAAATGGGGGCTGTAGGTGAAGGATCCTGCTAGACATCAAGGAGCTGGGCTATGTAAACTTAACCTTCCACGTACAGGAAAAATGTCCAGAATTTACCTCCATTCTCTCTAGTTTTACATCATCAATCTCATCATCTTCCAACAAGCCCAACAGCTCTCCAGTCTGATCAATAGAGATAAGAAAATCTTGAGCAATTTTCTGACGTTTATTGGTGCTGCTGCTACTGAGTCTGTCTGAAAGAAATTGAAGGGGGAAACAAACAATTTGATTTGAGCCTAGTGTTATCATTGACGAAATACATAATATATATGAAAAGATAACACCCAGGCACTGAAGAAATGTGAAGTTCTAAGACTCATTGTTTCTAATATGGTCTCCAATTTCTCAGAAATCACTCATCTTGCTTATGGCCGATTCAAATTTGGTGCAATGTTGTTCACTATATCATGCTCAACATCATAATATGGCATACCATAATGGCTAATGACATGACAGTCTCTTCACCCCTTTCTGGCATAGATCCATGTCAAACTTACTTTGAGGTATGTCCTTCATGTAATCTACCATAATATCCCAACAAGCCTCAGTTTTAAGGAGGACACAGGAAACATAATACAGACATACCTTGGAAGTCGAACTGAATTCACTCCAGAAGTCTGTTCGACTTCCAAAATGTTTGGAAACCAAGGCACGGCTTCCGATTGGCTGCAGGAAGCTCCTGCACTCAATTGGAAGCCGCGGAAGCAGCGTTGGACGTTCAGCTTCCAAAAGAATGTTCACAAACCGGAACAATCACTTCTGGGTTTGTGGTGTTTGGGAGCCAAAACGTCCGAGTACCAAGGCGTTCAGGATCCAAGGTACGACTGTAAAACCAATCACACGAATCATATAGATCTCAAATGTGAAATGGGTGTGGTAGAAGTCACTTTCACCTGACAGGATGGCAGTGTGTATGACTACTTGAGTGACAAAAATTAATATTATTAGGCTGGAACCCAATACATGGATTATGTCCAGGCATTCATAGTTCTTTGTGTGTAAGTTCCATTAAACTTGTCCAAGTGTCAAGGGAATGCCTGCCATTTCCAGCAGCAACCTCTCCCGTGGCTCTCCTTTCTCACATCTCACTACTCCTCCACCATCATCGCTCTGCTGCTGTCCTTCCTCGCGCTTCTCTGCATCAGTCCTGGTCTCCTTCCATCTGCACTGTCTTCCAAGACCCCCATTTTTTAATTTTTAAGGAGGTTCCTGAGTTCCAGTCAGGCTGGGATTCACATTTATGAAATTTCATCTCTAATCTCAGATAAAGTGTTGCTGATTATGGTTACTTAGTGGTGAGAGAAGTGCATTCCATACATTCCCAGAAACACCTGAGCTATTTTCACATTTTCAAAACACAGTATTTAAGCAAGAAGATGAGCAATGATGCTTCCGCCAAAACACAACTATTTATGGGACAGAAAAGCCTCTATAGCTTTACCTCAGACAACCACAGACATTGTCTGGCCTTGGTCAAATCTCTTTCTGTCAGCCTCAGTTCTAAGTCTCTACTTGGGAATTATAAGTAACATGCATGCTGTCTTTAAAGATTTTCTGCCATGGCCTGCAAAGGGATTGGGGTGGGGTGGAGGGGGGTGAGACAAATGTGAAGAGCTGAGTTGTGCTTCAAGCATCACCACTTTTGGGAAGACACCAGCTGCCACTGCCCATAGAGAAGGGAGAGGAGAAAGTTTTTTCAGTCCACTGCCGGTGTACAATTTAAAACACCTCCAAGCTATATATCAGAATTAAGTGATTTTAGATTATGGTTGCTTCATAAAATATGTCAGATTCTTTGATAATAAATTAACAAAATGCCTATTCAAATTAATTTTGAAGCCAACCACCTTCCCCCTTCCACTTGGAGGCTGCCACACGTAAATTACACATGCTGAAATCAATTAAGCCTTTTAATCAGCACCAGTTCCTTAGCTCAACACAGCTCTTGACATTAAACAGATCTACTTATCATTTGGTTGCTGGACTGCCATGCTGCACTTTTATAAATAATTTGAAAGGAAAAACACAAGGCTAAATGGAGTTCCCAAGTAAGTAAATATTTTTGGGTGTCTAAAGTTATCTGCATGAGGAATATATTTTCCATTTGGTATACAGTGGTGCCCCGCAAGACGAATGCCTCGCAAGACGAAAAACTCGCTAGACGAAAGGGTTTTCCGTTTTTGCGTTGCTTCGCTAGACGAATTTCCCTATGGGCTTGCTTCGCAAGACGAAAACGTCTTGCGCTTTTTTTTTAAAGCCGCTTGAAGAGTCGCAGTTGCGACAGACCGTGCTTCGCAAGACGAAAAACATCGCAAGACGAAAAGACTCGCGGAATGAATTCTTTCCGTCTTGCGAGGCACCACTGTATACAGTTTGTATGCTGAATACTCCCCAAAGAAATACATTTATTTATTTAAAATATATTTTTATTAAATATTTCTTGGTTTACAAAAGTATGTGCAATGTCTCTTTTTCAAGTTGCGCTTTCTGCAGATCAGTTTCCTTTGTTGAGACATTAGTGTTACATTAGGAAGAAAAGGGGGGAAGCGGTGGAGGGGGGAATGGTGAGAGGGGTGGGGTCGGGGGGGTAATGCTTCTATTCTACTTAGCATATGTGCGGGGTTTTGTCTCAGCATCACTTGTGTGGGTTCTCTTTACTATTTGCTTGTCTTCCTTCAGTGGTGAGAGAGGTTGGGGTTGGCCTAAGGTGTGGTTGTTTGTGATTGGTTGTGGTGAACTTTCTTTTTGTGTGTGAGTGGGGTGTGTGTGTGTGTTTGGATCAGGTTAGCAAAACTGATTTGTATACTGTTGGTGGATTCTTGTCACTGTCTTGTTGGGCTGTGTATGTGATGAAGGGTAACCATACCAGGGTGAAGGCGTCTTCTTCTGTTTGTCCCCGTGTCAGTTTTAGTTTGTTGGTTAGTTTTTCTAATAAGGCTGTTTGATACCATTGGTCCATGCTTACTCCTGACAGGTCTCTCCAGCGTCTGGCTATGATGTTTCTGACTGCTGAGAGTAGGTGGGTTATGAGTTCTTTGTGTTGTGAGTGGCATTATTGTCTTGGAAGATGTTTAGTAGGGCCAGTTCTAGAGTGACTTCTAATATTTGCTTAGTTATTTTGCATATTTCTTGTATGATTGATGTCCAGAAGAGTTGGATTTTAGGACATTCCGACCATATGTGGAGGTACATGCCTGTGGAGGTGCATCCTCTCCAGCATTTTGGTGAGGTTCCTGGGTGTATTAGCATTAGTTCCTGTGGTGTTAGGTACCACCTGTAAGTGAGTTTCAGAGTGAGTTCTTTTCTTTTTGCTGATATGGATTTAAAGGGAGTTTTAGACCAGAAATACAATTTATTTACAAGTTTATCTACCTTCAAGAAGATCATCTTCTTCAATGCCTTTGACAACTTTAGATTTGTAGTCTCGGAAAAACATATATTTAAGTAGCCTTCTAAGCTTTTTCTAGGGAGAAAGAAGAGTGCTAATTACAATGGATACAAACACTGCCTGCCAGAGTAAGAAACATAGCTCCAACTGAGAGACACAGCTGCTACCTTAGAACACATACACAAAATTACAAACACACTCATTGATAATCAAAGTTGGAGGGTGCACAGAAAGGCATCATTAGGTTGCCAGTGCCGAAGTCTGTTGGCTTCAGTGTTCCTTGGTGCACTTCAAAAGTGGAAGATCTATTAATAAGCAGGATTTAGAGAATAGCGTGCTTTTGAAAAGAAAATTACCTGTAATTTTTGGTTTAGAAAAAAAAAATTGCATGCACTTGCACAAGTCCTCTGTTTAACTTAAGTACATTCACCTAGTATTTTCACATGGCAAATCTGCCAATCAGTTCATTGACAAACTATATGCGACAATGATCGTGTCATTAAAAAGCACACTGTGGTCATTCATTTAACAGTAGGAGTGGTAAGGGATTTTCATTGGGGCTGTAGCACATGGGAGAAGGCTTAAGCCTTCATTCTCCAGCCACATTCCATATTAAAATGGCAGTGTGTGTGTGTGTGTGTGTGTGTGTGTCAACAGGGTTCTCCAGAAAGCTCAAACTCCCACCACCACTATGTGCTGCTATATTGATTAAAATCAGGACCTCTACTTCTACTAGCACATTTGTAAATTAACTGACATTCTCCCAAATTTGTTTTCATGTGCTGCTTGCCTCAGGTCCTACTCAAGGCACCAAGCAATTGTGTCTCATAATTTTGATTAAAATAGGCTCCAGAATTGCATAAATGAACACATCTGAGCACCTTTTATGCACTGGGGGGGGGGGAGATATATATAATCTTCCAACTGGGATAGCTCAGATGGTAGAATACAAGGCTCTTAATCTCAGGGTCGTGGGTTCCAGCCCCACGTTGGGGAAAAGATCCCTGCATTGCAGGGGGTTGGACTAGATGACCCTTGGGGTTCCTTCCAAAACTAATGTTCTCTAATTCTCTGATCTGTTTTGCATGCTTAAAGCAAGATCTGGACTATTTAGGAACTGTAAATGGGAAAGTATTGATGTCAAGAAGCTGAAGAATCGAGGATGCTTTAAACTCTTGGCAGATCAGAAAGGACTAACTGGGCTGTGCACTAGGTGCTTTCCCACAAAGAAATAATTTATCTGGATGGAATTACATGTCATTTGTACAATCTGAAACAAATGTTCAATATGAAGCGAGATGCAGAATAATTAGTTATAATAAAATTCTGTCTATAAAAACTTTATTTAAAACATGGTAGCCATATCTTTTAACAGAATATTTTTTCCAACCATTATTTTAATAGTTGCATTTAATAACTGTACCTTATCTTTGCGCATCAAAAAAATAAGATCTTCTGCAGAGATTACTCTTGCTCCTCTCATTTGAGAAACTTCAGAGGCTTGTTGTAACTGTAAACAAACAGGCAGGACAAGAAGAGTGATAACAGCACTAGCATTTGTTTGAAGGTGCTTACTGAAATTCATTAGACATAAAATATAGCCATATACAGAAATTATGGCTTGGGGAGACCTCAAAATTTCAGGCCAAAGCATGATTCCTCAGTAACAAAATAAAACACCAGCAAAATTACAAACTTCTTCTTCGTTATCTGTTTGGGATTTTCTGATTTGCTAGCTGCTATTGCAACATTTCATTTTGGGTCTTCACCTCAAGGAAAATTCATGGTATGCTACAAGCAATCATAGCGTGTGAAACATCCTGTAACATGGAAGGGAAGAATCTAGCTTTTGCATCAATAGGACAAAAAAAGGAGAAATGTAATGTTTATAGAATACCCACAAATACACTACTGCAACCCAATGCTAATTTTCCTTCCTCTCTCTCTCTCTCTCTCTCTCTCTCTCTCTCTCACACACACACACACACACACACATTTTTAAAAAATTCAAAGGATACCCTCTTTGAGTGCTGATGCTAAGAACCCCTCCATTGTGGCACAAGGTCATTGTTGGCATCCATCTTTCTCAAGAGACAATGGAGTGCTTTTCTGGGGGTTATGTCAAACCACTGTGTTAGCAGCACCAGTGAATTTCCCGAGGCTCAAGCCCAGGCAGTGTGTCTGGAGATATTGGGCTGCCTGGACACCAAGGCTCCCCTCTTGGCCTCTCTGATGTGGCCCAAAGGAAAGCGGAGCAGGACGTTTGCCACCAGCTTGGCTGCAGGAGTTGACACATCTAAAACACTTCTATATGCCAAGAGTAAGTTTGTAAGGTTCAATCCTGCTTCTTTTTGTCCAGGCAATGCTCATTCCCCAATGGCTTCTTTCCTGTAAGGACTCTCTCTCTCTCTCTCTCTGTGTGTGTGTGTGTGTGGATTTAGGAAGATGAAAGATGCAAAATGAACAATGGGTGCTGGTGCAGACTTAATTTTTGGAAAGCCTAAGCTATGTTAAAATTTACTTTCATATCTGTAAGATGAAACAATAAATAGAAATAATTTCACACACACAGACATATATCTTACCTTTCACAAAATGCACCTGAAAACAATTTTAAGAAATTCTAACCTTCATATGCCAATGGTTTTACTCTAGTAGTGGCTGAATAAGTATATTATTAATCTAAGATCTCATGCTGGTATGACTTGAAATAGGCCTATTCAGAAGTTAAAAAGATCAACAAAAACAGTAGCTGTTTCTAATATGGAAGTGGCGTGGGGGCAAGCTTTCAGTTTTGGCAAGTTTTCAGCAGGAAAAAGATTCAGTCAATAAATCATAATACTGGACTGCATTATTTCCCCCCCAGTCTAATCACATGCACACAAAATGTGGACTGTATCTGGTATGCACAACACAAAACATACTGCACACAAAAAATTCACATTATTTCCTTTGAAATGCTCAGGAGGCCTTTGCAGCTCCAAAGACAAGAGAACTTTCAGGAATTCAGAAGTCACAGTAACATAATCTTCCTTGAAACTGAACTGGAAAGTATAAGAATGTGAAAAATGATAGTTCTCTTTCTTTGGCACAGAAAAGTGGCTTCTTATTCTGATTAGTTTAAGGATACACAAGGTACTTAAATTTCCATCATAAAGTATAGAAAAGCTGGGTAAAATTATAATACAAAGAACAGGATGAATACCTCATTGGTGTAATTTGGATGAACCCAGAGGACTTACATCCAGCATGCATTTACTCAATAAGCGCTTAGAAAATTGATGTTAGTATGCTGATAATACAACACATCTTTTTCAAATTTCGCACAGATCTACAGAAGCCTTCAAACGAAACAGATAATATAAAGCTCTGTTGGATAGAAGGTAACACAATTTCAATACACTGAGGCCACAACACAATACATAGTAGGGTGTGCTTATGCCCACTATTTTAGTACACCTGTGTGGATCTGTGGCCACAGGGTGCCAAGCAACACCACTGTGATTTAGCCACTTAATTCCATTAGACAAGGGCTGCAGGCAGAGCTACATGCCTTCCATGTTTTATGTGTAAAATCCAGCTTCCTACAGATGCACACACAGATGACTGAGAAGGGGTTTCTCAGTGTGTGTGATATCAGGATGGGGCCATTTGTTGGCCTACATGGGAATGCTTGACGAGGTACTCTATATATGGTACTCTTAATATTTTAAAAAATTGTATCACCAGTTTCTTGAAAACATGAATTAAAGGGGCCTAATTCTGGTGAAAGTGAAATTATTGGTGAAAACAGCACGTCACAGTAGTTAGAAAATGGAATGCCTGTGTTTTGGGGCCCATGGGCCAATTTGGAAACAGCTGGTTAATACAGTGGTACCTCTGGATGCAAACGGGATCCATTCCGGAGTCCCGTTCGCATCCTGAAGCGAACGCAACCCACGTCCACGCGTCTGCGGATCGCGTTTCGCCGCTTCCACGCATGACGTCATTTTGACCGTCTGCGCATGCGACGAAACCCGGAAGTAGCACGCAATCCGAAAATACTCATCCCGAAGCTACTTTAACTCGAAGTATGACTGTACCACGGCCAACTAGATGCCTGTGGGAAAGCAGCACGCAGGTTTCCGACCTCCTATTTCCCACCACTTTAGAGCACATGTGGGAAACCTGTGGCCCTCCAGATGTTCTTCAGCTCCCATCAGCCCCAACGGTCAGGGATGATAAGAGTTGTAGCCCAACATCTGGTAGATCCGGACCCGCTCAGAGGTCCAGAGTGGCCCATACAACTTCCAATTTATGAGGCCCCTTGTCATAATAAAATAATTGCCAACATATACCAGTATCTATATCAGTTAACAAATAAATTATGTATTTTAACAATCACACTTCTTAATTGCTTACTGTTGCAGCTCCAGCCTGAGAGACTGGACCAAAATTTGCAGAATGCTCATAAAAAGAAGAATTTGTGAAACTTATGAAATTCCAAAGCCACCCCCTTCCCTCAACTGGTCATGGGGTGGGACACAGCCTTGACTTAGAACAAGGAGAAATACAGTGGTACCTCGGGTTAAGTACTTAACTCGTTCCGGAGGTCCGTACTTAACCTGAAACTGTTCTTAACCTGAAGCACCACTTTAGCTAATGGGGCCTCCTGCTGCTGCTGCGCCGCTGGAGCACAATTTCTGTTCTCATCCTGAAGCAAAGTTCTTAACCTGAAGCACTATTTCTGGATGAGTGGAGTCTGTAACCTGAAGCGTATGTAACCTGAAGCGTATGTAACCCGAGGTACCACTGTAGTAACATTTACATTGTGAAAGGATGGTGAGAAAAAACAAAGGAACTTGCTGAACGGTGTTTCCTCTTTACTGTAACCGCAAAAAATATGTAATGAAATCTATTATGCAATTACACTGGATCAAACAACAGGAAAGGAAAGGAATACTAAAGCCAAAGCAACCCCATAAGAATAAATTGTTGCACTACTTTTTCGTTCAGGTTCTAACATATGAAATAAAATTGTCCAATCAACTTAGGATCAAACTATCAAGAAGCAAGTTCAGATGTCTTTTTCAATAAGCAGGATACATACAACTTTCATTTTAAAAGTTCATCAAGCTAATTCCCAAGAGTGAAATATAAGACACATCACTACCTTGAGGCCCTTCATTATTTTAAGACAGAACCACAAAAAACCCTGTGCCTCAGTGTTGTTACACACTAGCTTTTAAATTCATTTTTCCTGTTCAACTTCCACAGAGAAGTCTGCGTGTTTTTAGCCTATGAAACCTAGTCCCATCACATGTGGATATCTGCAAAGGAACCCCAGCATGGGAGCAACTTCTTTTGCCTATGCATGGACTCCATGTGATCTGTGGCACCATGCAACTGTGTGTCCTCTTGCATGTGCAGCTGCTTACATGTTGGAGTTCCTTGGCAGAGGCTTCCTTGCCAGAACTACGCCTGAGGAAAGAGTGCCGGAGGCAGCGCTAGCAGTTCAGCCCTACTCCAGTCTCACCACGTGAGCGCACTACATGTGAATTAAAGCAAGAACACAATTTAATGAGCTCCTGATGGGCCACCATACATGTGGGTTTCCCTTGGGACGGCTTGCAAGTTTTTCACATTTGCCTTTCACCAAAAATATGATTGGCTTAACAGTATTGTAATGGTCAATCTCGGTAATCATGGAAGTTACAGTTGAACAACAACCAGAAGGCCTCAGGCTCCCCATCTCTGCCCTAAAATCTCCTCCTTAAGCTTGGAGAGGGCGATGCACTATTTTGTGCCTCTAACTTTCACAAGGAATCAGAAGTCTTTCAGGAAATGTTAGCATCTTTGATTGAAGTAATAACCTGCTCAGGTGTTATGTGTTCTAATTTGCTTAAGAACATTACCTGGTGTGTGAAAATCAGCACTTTGGAAAATGGGCAACCTTTGATGATATATTATAGCCTTATTTTAGACTGGCACGAGGCAGCCTGACCACAATGAAATAACAGGGTAGGCTCTTGGTCAACAGGCTTCGCCAAAACATTCACTCTCTTCAGGGACTTCTAAAGGGCACACTGGTGAAGAACTATAAATTGATTTATTTATTTAGTCAATCAATAATTAATTAATTATAAGAGGGGAAACGACATCTGGTAGGTGAGAGCAATATTTCTCAAGCTGTGGGTGAGGGATGGGATCCCTAGCAGGCCTCAGCACTGCAGCCCACGAAGGAGGTCCAACTGCAGCTTTTGGCTGAAGAGACCCCACCAGCAACAGCTCCAAATGGAGTAGCAGTAGTAGTAAACAACAGCAACAAAGAAGGGAGCTGTTGTGGGAGGAGGAAGTGAATGTAAAAGGAGCAGGAAGGTTGGATGGGGGGGGGGATGGCAGTTGGGGGATGGGCATGGGAATGCAACTTAAGGAGGAGGAGAAATAATAGATGAGTGAAAATACTTTTGAGAGGCACATGGGGGAAATCAGCAAATTCTGCCTAAAATGTCCTGGTGCCTCCAGAGCCAATATCTGTATGTAGGTTAATTTTCTCGTTCTCTTAGGATTTCAACTGAGACATGAAAAGAAACAAGGCAGTACTGAGGAAAATGGAGCAGCAAAAGCAATAGGGCAACGTGGGGCCTTTAAAGGTAAAACAAACATCAAAGGCCAGCACTTAGAATTAATCACAATTGAAAAAACAATGATTACAAAAGTCGCTGGTATTGGTGTTCTCTGTTCAGTCTGCCTGCTCCACTTAATACCCACCTAAGTCATATTCTGGGAACAAGCGCAACTTCCAAGCTGTGTTCAGTTCAGAAAATGCATCATAATAATCTCACCTCAAAGTAATTAGGAAATGAGTGCCTAAGGAGAGTATTATTATCTCATTTCTTGAAGAAAGGGAGAAGATGGCACCCCAGCAGAAGGTGTTCAAAGGTCCTCCTGGCTACCGTCTGTTTCTGGCCCACCCAGAAGGAAGGTGAGATCCAGGAGTCTCCCAAATCCATAAGCCTGATATGGGAGGGGGAGGGGGGAAGTGCACTGTGCATTGCATGTTGGGTCATTTTACACCAGGCAACTACTGTGCACTGGAGCCAGTCGCTCCCATTCAGAGGTTCTGGCGCTGCCTGCTTGCCTACCACACTGATCTGTTGGCTGCAGGGTGACAGGCCCTAAGCAGTAGAAGCAAGGATAGGGGCAGAGCAGATTTGCCTTTGAAAGTTTAGAAATCATTGTTTTTATAGTATTCACTGCTTTTTAAAGCTGCTTCTTTGTTATCAATAAAGCCCGGAATTGATGGTGGTGACTCAAGTGGTTTGAAATGGTGACAAAAAGGTTGTTTGTCACACACAACCTTTTTGTCACCATTTCAAACCACTTGAGTGGGGGGGGGGGAGAGAGAAAGAGAGGGAGAAACAACCAGCAGGAAGAGATAATTGCCAACTGCTCTCAGAAAAAGTGTTCAGCTTTTCTACCACCATCCTTTTTGGGTGTGTTTGTTTTAGAAATCATCTTAGCAAATTGGCATGAATGCTGCATCGTTGCTTCCATTGTTCTGTATGCTTCTGTTTTGTTTTGATTTGATTTGATTCTTTTCCAAATTGAGAAGAGTCACAACAGCCCCTAAATTGTTTTAAAGGGAGAAAGAAATTGATGCTTTTGAATTCTGGTGCTGGAGGAGACTCTTGAGAGGCCCATGGACTGCAAGAAGATCAAACCTATCCATTCTGAAGGAAATCAGCCCTGAGTGCTCACTGGAAGGACAGATCGTGAAGCTGAGACTCCAAGACTTTGGCCACCTCATGAGAAGAGAAGACTCCCTGGAAAAGACCCTGATGTTGGGAAAGATGGAGGGCACAAGGAGAAGGGGACGACAGAGGACGAGATGGTGGGACAGTGTTCTCAAAGCTACCAGCATGAGTTTGACCAAACTGTGGGAGGCAGTGGAAGACAGGAGTGCCTGGCGTGCTCTGGTCCAGGGGGTCACAAAGAGTCGGACACAACTAAATGACTAAACAACAACAACAAAATTGCATGACTTAATGATCTGTCTTGAAAAAAACAGCAACAAAAAATACACACCAGTTAAGGACATCAAAAGTGAGCACTGATTTGGCTGCCTCACCCCCCCCCCCCATGATAGATGGAAGAGAACATATTAAAAGATAATTCTCTGCAAGGTTGTATTTTATTTTTTTCTCCTTCCTCCCCCATACTTTGCTTAATGAGGTTACTTTCTATAAGTTTTGATAATTACCTTCTGTTGGTTTCAAGAAAACATTTCATGTAATAATAATAATAATAATAATAATAATAATAATAATAATAATAATAATAATAAATTGCTTTCACAGGCTTGCTGAGCAGATTGATTTTCTCTGGTGAAGAAAGTTCCAATATATAGATTTCTGGTTTGAATGTTTAGAGAATTTGTAGGTATGTAGGTACTAGTCTGGGATGCGGGCGGCGCTGTGGGTTAAACCACAGAGCCTAGGACTTGCCAATTGGAGGGTCGGCGGTTCGAATCCCCGCGACGGGTTGAGCTCCCGTTGCTCGGTCCCTGCTCCTGCCAACCTAGCAGTTCAAAAGCATGTCAAAGTGCAAGTAGATAAATAGGTACCGCTCCGGCAGGAAGGTAAACGGCGTTTCCGTGCGCTGCTCTGGTTCGCCAGAAGCGGCTTAGTCATGCTGGCCACATGATCTGGAAGCTGTACGCTTGCTCCCTCGGCCAATAAAGCGAGATGAGCGCCGCAACCCCAGAGTTGCCCATGACTGAACCATGGTCAGGGATCCCTTTACCTTTACTTAGGTACTAGTCCACTTCACTTAACTCAAATGGGATTGAAAGGCAGGGAAACCAAATGGCTGCTCCACAAACCAATTTAGCTGCTTTGCTTATATTTTACAGCAGCACCCTTACTATGTCTACTCAGAAGTAAGCCCAATTGAAATCAGTGGGGCTTACTTCCAGGTAAGAGAGGATAGGATTGCATCCTTAGTCTACTGGGAGTGATGCATAGCCCAGAATAATTCCACTGGAGTTCAAAGGGACTACAGTGGTACCTTGGGTTACAGAAGCTTCAGGTTACAGACTCCACTAACCCAGAAATAGTACCTTGGGTTAAGAACTTCAGGATGAAAACAGAAATTGCGCGGCGGCAGTGAGAGGCCCCATTAGCTAAAGTGGTGCTTCAGGTTAAGAACAGTTTCAGGTTAAGAACAGACCTCCGGAACAAATTAAGTTCTTAACCCGAGGTACCACTGTACTCAATTATTTTTTTACTCTCAACTGTGTAACAATAGGATCAACAAAATGACGCTTCCTCTGGTCCAAAATTATACTTCTGAAATGAAGAAAGCTCTGGCTAACAAGGTCTGGGTTTTTATGTGGAAGGGTTCTGAGAGCTATTCAGTACCAGTACTCTAAATAAATTTCTGAGGTTATAATTATTTAATTCCAAGTAGAAACATCAGAATCCTGTGGCGAATTAAAGACTAACAGACGTTATTATGGCAGACGTTTTCATGGACTCAAGTCCACTTGCTTTGCCAGTTTGCAAGAACATAAAGGAGAACTTATAAGGTCAGAGTTGAGTGGCAATGAGATTTTAAAAATCCAGGCAGTGATAATCAGAGTTTACTTGTACTTTCAATAGGCACTCCTTTTACAGTAGCAGACCGGTGATAACTGGTGGGGCCAAGAGGAAGGGGCCTGGATTGTGCCCAAAGAAACCTGGAACAGGCCCTGCTCACACTCCTTTATCTATCCTCCCTCCAGACAAGTGAAAAGCATGATCAGAGTTGATGCCAGAGGACTGGCCTGGGAGAGAGAAGCTCCTGGGGCTGAGGTGCCTGTGGCAGTATTTTGAGTTGTATCCATGAAAATTATGGCTGATGTGGAAAAAGCTTCTCTCTCTCTCTCATGAGATTATAACACAGGGTCATCCAACTATAGAATTCGCCACAAGATGTAGTAGTTGTTGTCTTTTATGGTTATACTGTGCAACTACCCTGAGGTTTTTATAAAGGGTGATAAACAAATGAAACACAGGTAGCTGCCAACTTCAATGGCTTCCAAATAGAACTGGACCATTTAATAGAGAAGAAAGAAGTCAATGGCGTCACGACACCTCTGAAGATGCACTGCTGGTAGTCCTATGCGCTGCTGTGCGCCTCGGAAGGCCTGTGCTGCTCATGCTGCTTGTGGGCAGAGAGAGCGGGCTGCCCCTGGGAGAACAGAAGGCTGGACTTGGCAGGAGACTGTGGTCTGATCCAGCAGGGCAAGATTAGACAGGGAAGCACCACCGCAACACATCATCTGTCAGGAGTCCCAAGCCTTTGTTCTGAGATGAACATCAGCTCTTGTAAATCTCACTGACGTGGCACAACATGTCTTGTTAACTCTCGGGTGATAGAACAGCACATTGCCTTATGAACACGCGCAAGAGATACACTATCTGTCTGGGAAAGATCATCTGCTAAATGGTGAAATAAAAAAGCCTTACTGTTCCAGGGCTTTGACATTTGCTTTTGTACCATTGCATGAATGTTCAAATTGTGTGCACATACCAGGCCTTTTATTTTAAATTAGTTGGTACCACAGAACATGCTGGGAGAAAAACCCAGCGAGATGAGATAGAACTGGCTGGAGATAAAGCTGCAGTGTGCGTATTAAGGATGAGAAATGCCCTCGGCTATTTGCTCGGTGTGGTATTTATGAGCAAGAGAAAGTTTACAACAAACAGCAAAGTTAATCGTTCCCAAAGCATTTTCAGAATTTCCAAATATTTACCTCAGAGAACCATATTTGTCACTTTCTGTTCCAACAGACACATTTGAGCAATGACAGACTTTTTGTGGGCTTTGATTTATACTACTTAGTGTTTTCAAACTGAAATGGGAAATCTTGAATGTTTACTATCATGAAATAACATTAGCACTGCATAAATAGGTGTCCTAGGGTATAAATTTAAGTCAGTGTGACAACAAAGTCTCCTAAGGATAATTCTCTACTTGCTCAATTAACATCAAATGGAGGAATCGTATACAGGCACACATTTTAGTCCCTTCCATTTCAATTCCCCTCCATCTGTTCCAACTACCTGATCCCACCTCCTGAAACATTCACTCTAACCCCCAAGGAGATGGAAGAAAAAGCGTGAGGGGAGAGAGAGGGACAGACAGAAGAGGAACAGGACAGACGAGGGAATTTGGTAGTGGGGAAAGTGCATCTTTCCCTTTGAAAAATCAGCAGAGCAAGGGGGATTCAGCTCAGAAGCAGATCACACCTGCTTTTTTGGTAGACAGTGATAAATAATGCCGGGTAGCAGGGCTGGGGAAACTCTTGGTCAGAGGAGACAATACTGGACAAAGGTAGAATAAAGTAGTTTAATATGTTCATATATAATGTCCTAATCACGCTAAAAATTAGAATTGGCAATTGGAGGTGTACTAAGAGCCTCTAAATGAACCATAAACAAATATTTAAACAGGAATTGCTCTAATTATATGACAGTTCCCTATAATATTCCCTATAATATTTCTCACACTACGTTTTAGTCAATAACACTGTGCATTTCTCTGGCAAGTCTTCATTGCTGAATTTAATAAATGCTGCATGTAAAATGTTTAATATGCTTTTATTATAATGTTTACATTTTAGTCTGCACCTAAAAATGTGCTTATTGCAGCACACTGCATGAATAAATGGACAATTATTTCTCAGAAGCATGTAAAAATATGTAGTGATGTCAGCAGTATTAAATTCTAGTGCCAAGTTAGGAAACAGCTACATTTAGTTCAACTTAAAAAAATCAATATTATACTAATTTTAATAAGAGGGGAAAGATTTACTTTATTTTTAGTTCAGACATGCAGTCATGTGCAAGGTAACGCAATACCCACTGTAAAAAAGAGGAACTATGAAAATGTTTTACAGCTGGTTTTAATCAGCTTCCTTTGTTTAACATTAGAAACTAACCTCCAGAAGACATATACAAGCTGCACATCCTACAGGTAATAGCATCCAGATGGGATGCTCTTATTGAACATCATGCTCAATATCATAAAGAATATACTGTGAAACAAGCACCTTGGCCTAGACCTTGAAGTTGACTTGCTCCTGGTAATGCTGCAGCTCTTTTCTTCACATACACAGAAGATACGCTGAAGCAAAGAGGCATTGGCCTCACACCACGTCCAAGCAGTTTTCTGCAGTGGCACCTTTTAACTTTCCAATGATGTCCTTATTTCTCTAGTGAAACTATTGCCAATATTTGCGAGTGTCCCCGACCCACGAGCCAAAGTGCTGTGGATGTACATTGCAGCATGTTACCTTGCTCCTTTTCTGGATCCATTCCCAGCTCTGGATGGTGGATTATCTTCATCTGAAGAATGATAGAAGAAATGGCATTGCTAGGCAGCTCACCAGTTTCTGATCCTCTGGGCAGCTCAGTTCTTCTGCCTCGCAGGGGCTCAGGAGATCCAGGGGTCTACCATTGCCAATTGTTCTATGGGAACTGTCCTGTGGGATTCCTCAGAGCTCCACCTTTCACCTTGTATTATTTAAAACCTATTAAACTGAAATGGAGGAGAGGCCGTTGCCTTCCTCATGCTGGAGAAGGAAGATCTGAAGCAGGGAGCCTCCTCCTCACATATATAGGTTCCTTGGGCGGTTTGGAAGCCTGGTCACGAATGATTCTATATCACACCGGGAGCCTACACATGGAGACCAGGCTTCTTACTTTAATCTGATCTGTCCCTCTCAAATGCATGAACTGCAGGGGGACTGGGGGACAGAGATGCAGCAGAGGTGGCAGGCCTGCAAGCACGCCCCCCCCCACGACCACAGCTGCATGGGGATGAATCAAGGCTCAAGTAGGAGTCTATGTTTCTTCACTCTGATATCCCAGATGCAATGGTCCCAGCTATGCGGCAGTGCCTAGAAATTATGACAGGCTGGATAACTACTAACTTAAGTCCATTTATTTCAGTGAGTCCACTCTGTTTACAACTTAGTCAGATATTACCTAGAACTGGGGGGGGGGGGGAGAGACCAACACTTGAGAATAGATTAATAAAAGCAGGCAATAAGGAATGTAAACAAAGTTTATTTGCAGCTTGGAAATTTGGAGATTCTGATTATGAGTTTTTATTACACTGGTCATCGGGAGGAGGGTGGGGGGCTGCTGGGAATAAGAATTTAGCAGAAAATCTCAGAAGCTTTTTAAAGTTTGAGCCATCATAGATTGAGAATGGAAGGGACAAAGAAAAGACAATGGAGATGTTCTGAAGCTTTTAAAATGGGGTTTCACCTCATGTACATATTTTAGCAGATACATTACATTAATTAGATACAATGTACCTTGTCTTGAGTTTCATGATGGAAGAAAGGTCAAATATACCGGTAATTGTGCTAAAATATTCTTTTAATGAACAACTTCTGACTACAATCTGTGTCCAGGGCAGCTGTTTACCAGCTCCATCTGGTACGCAGGCTGAGACCCTACCTGCCCGCGGACTGTCTCGCCAGAGTGGTGCATGCTCTGGTTATCTCCCGCTTGGACTACTGCAATGTGCTCTACGTGGGGCTACATTTGAAGGTGACCCGGAAACTACAACTAATCCAGAATGCGGCAGCTAGACTGGTGACTGGGGCAGCCGCCAAGACCATATAACACTGGTCTAGAAAGACCTACATTGGCTCCCAGTACGTTTCCGAGAACAATTCAAAGTGTTGGTGCTGACCTTGAAAGCCCTAAACGGCCTCGGCCAGTATATCTGAAGGAACGTCACCACCCCCATTGTTCTGCCCAGACACTGAGGTCCAGCTCCAAGGGCCTTCTGGCAGTTCCCTCGCTGGGAGAAGCCAAGTTACAGGGAACCAGGCAGAGGGCCTTCTTGGTGGTGGCGCCCACCCTGTGGAACACCCTCCCAGCAGATTTCAAAGAGAACAACAACTACCAGACTTTTAGAAGACATCTGAAGGCAGCCCTGTTTAGGGAAGCTTTTAATGTTTGATGTATTACAGTATTTTAATATTTTTTTGGAAGCCGCCCACATATATATATATATATATATATATATATATATATATATATATGCAGGTTTTGGTGTCTTCGGGTGTCTTCCCGTGTAAGAGTCGGGGTGTCTGTGCGACGTTTCGACGAGGTCTCACTCGTCATCTTCAGGCTGGTGCTTTCGGCTTCTTGTTACTGGAACAGAGCAGAGTCTGGTGTTTGAGTTCCTATAAATACTGTTGAGGGGTGTGGTGTATAGCCTCCAACGTTCTGGATAGAGAGGAAGTTCCTAGATTAGTGTGCCTTTTCTTCTTTTGTTCCTTAATTACTTGAGGGATATCTTGGGTGATTTCATGAGTGATATTCTGAATATCACTGGGTGGGTCATTAATTACTTGAGGGATATCTTGGGTGATTTCATGAGTGATATTCTGAATATCACTGGGTGGGTCATTAAGTGTAGATTAGTTGCTAAAGCTCTCGTGTCTTGACCTCTTGAGCTTGTGAAGAGTTTTTCTGAGAAGATGGCTGTGCTGTATTTAGTTGTGCTCTGGCTTGGCTTCGTGTATAGGGGCGAGCTGTGGTTTTGTGCCTTGTGCCAGCCAGATCTGTGTAGGGATTGCAGGGGGGTGCAGCATCCTAATCTACACTTAATGACCCACCCAGTGATATTCAGAATATCACTCATGAAATCACCCAAGATATCCCTCAAGTAATTAATGACCCACCCAGTGATATTCAGAATATCACTCATGAAATCACCCAAGATATCCCTCAAGTAATTAAGGAACAAAAGAAGAAAAGGCACACTAATCTAGGAACTTCCTCTCTATCCAGAACGTTGGAGGCTATACACCACACCCCTCAACAGTATTTATAGGAACTCAAACACCAGACTCTGCTCTGTTCCAGTAACAAGAAGCCGAAAGCACCAGCCTGAAGATGACGAGTGAGACCTCGTCGAAACGTCGCACAGACACCCCGACTCTTACACGGGAAGACACCCGAAGACACCAAAACCTGCATTCCTATACCCGTGAAAATCTACGAAAGCAAATATATATATATATATATATATATATATATATATATATATATATATATATAGGTTTTGGTGTCTTCGGGTGTCTTCCCGTGTAAGAGTCGGGGTGTCTGTGCGACGTTTCGACGAGGTCTCACTCGTCATCTTCAGGCTGGTGCTTTCGGCTTCTTGTTACTGGAACAGAGCAGAATCTGGTGTTTGAGTTCCTATAAATACTGTTGAGGGGTGTGGTGTATAGCCTCCAACGTTCTGGGCAGAGAGGAAGTTCCTAGATTAGTGTGCCTCTTCTTCTTTTGTTCCTTAATTACTTGAGGGATATCTTGAGTGATTTCATGAGTGATATTCTGAATACCACTGGGTGGGTCATTAAGTGTAGATTAGTTGCTAAAGCTTTTGTGTCTTGACCTCTTGAGCTTGTGAAGAGTTTTTCTGAGAAGATGGCTGTGCTGCATTTAGTTGTGCTCTGGCTTGGCTTCGTGTATAGGGGCGAGCTGTGGTTTTGTGCCTTGTGCCAGCCAGATCTGTGTAGGGATTGCAGGGGGGTGCAGCATCCGGAGGTGCCACTATAGTTTGGCTACTGGATGGAGTCTGTAATATGTCTGTGGAGAGGGTCTGGGTTTGGGTCTGGTGTGGTTGATTGGTGACGGCGTTCTGTGTGCCTCTGGTTCTGGTGTCGGTTTTTGTGGGGAGGGCTAATTTCCAGATGTCTGGCAGGCGGGACGTGTCGTCACGCTTGTTCATGTTGTGAGGGTGTTTCTCTATCTCGATGGCTTCCATGATTATTCTCTTGTGGTGATGTTCCATGTTAAAGAGCAATTTGGAATCTGCAAAATTAATTTCGTGTCCTGTTTCTTTCATGTGTTGGAAAAGAGAGGAAGTTTTTTCTTCTTTTTTGACGGCATTCTTGTGTTCTGCGATACGTGTATTTATTCGTCTGTTTGTTTGTCCAATGTACGTGGCTGGGCAGACTTTGCAGGGTATTTCATAGACCCCTTGGTTTTCCAGCTGGATTTTGTCTTTTGGGTTTCTGAGGATATTGGCTATTTTTTGGTTGGTGCAGAAGGCTGTTTTGATATTGTGTTTATGGAGGATTTTGCTGATTTTGTCTGTAGTGCCCTTGATATAAGGAAGGAGGGCCATGCCATTGTTTTCTTCTGTGTCTTGGTTTTTGGGGGGTGTTTCTTTTTGGATTAGCTTCGTAACCCTGTTTTTCTGGTATCCATTGGCGATTAACACATTTGAGAGATTCTGTAACTCAGTTGTCAAGTGGTCTTTGTCAGCCAGGCGTTTGGTTCTGGAGATGAGAGTCTTGGCTACGGAGTTTATTTGTGCAGGGTGGTGGTGTGATTGTGCATGTAAGTAGCGGTTGGTGTGTGTTTTTTTCCGGTAGATAGTGTGTCCTAGGGAGCCATCAGGTTTTTTGTAGATTAGGACGTCAAGAAAGGGGAGTTGGTTGTTGTCTTCTATTTCCATAGTGAATTGTATTTTGGGGTGTAGGCTGTTGAGATGTGTGAGGAAGCTATCTAGTTTTTCTTTCCCGTGTGGCCAAATTACAAAGGTGTCGTCAACATATCTGAGCCAAAGTTTGGGTTTGTGTTCTGACTTGTCTAAAGCATTGGTTTCAAAGTGTTCCATGTACAAATTTGCGATGACCGGTGAGAGGGGTGATCCCATAGGTGCTCCTTCTATCTGTTTGTATCTTTGTCCATTGTGGATGAAGTACGTGTTGGTTAGGCAGTGGTTGGTCAGGTCCAGGATGTATTTGGGGGGGTTGTATTTGTTTTGAATGGCTGTCAAGGCTTCATTAATGGGCACTTGAGTGAAGAGAGATACAACATCGAAGCTCACAAGTAGGTCATCGGGATGTAGGTATTGCTTCTTTATTGTTTCTATGAACTGGAAGGAGTTAGTAACGTGTGAAGCGATGGATTCTGCATAGGGCTGAATCCACAGCTCGCCCCTATACACGAAGCCAAGCCAGAGCACAACTAAATGCAGCACAGCCATCTTCTCAGAAAAACTCTTCACAAGCTCAAGAGGTCAAGACACAAAAGCTTTAGCAACTAATCTACACTTAATGACCCACCCAGTGGTATTCAGAATATCACTCATGAAATCACTCAAGATATCCCTCAAGTAATTAAGGAACAAAAGAAGAAGAGGCACACTAATCTAGGAACTTCCTCTCTGCCCAGAACGTTGGAGGCTATACACCACACCCCTCAACAGTATTTATAGGAACTCAAACACCAGATTCTGCTCTGTTCCAGTAACAAGAAGCCGAAAGCACCAGCCTGAAGATGACGAGTGAGACCTCGTCGAAACGTCGCCCAGACACCCCTACTCTTACACGGGAAGACACCCGAAGACACCAAAACCTGCATTCCTGTACCCGTGAAAATCTACGAAAGCATATATATATATATATATATATATATATATATATATATATATATGTATATGTATATATATATATGTATAAAATATATTATTATTAATAATATTACAATTTCTATGGGTTCCTTTGCTGCACATGCAGTAACTAAGCACGAGGGACACACAGTTTCCTCTTGTGGCACCACCAAGGTTATGGAACTCGCTCTCAAGGAAGGCCCACTTGGCTCCATCTCTGCTCACTTTCTAGTGAGCTATAAACACACAACTCTTTCAGGGGGAACTGGGGGTTATTGTGCTATATTTCTCAAGTTTTTTTTAAAATAAAATTGGTAGGTTTATATTGAAGAGTTAAAAGCTTGGCAGCTTGATCTAG
This sequence comes from Podarcis vaucheri, assembly GCF_965113315.1. Taxonomy (NCBI): domain Eukaryota; kingdom Metazoa; phylum Chordata; class Lepidosauria; order Squamata; family Lacertidae; genus Podarcis; species Podarcis vaucheri. Next base: position 126,934,233 of record NC_138761.1, read on the forward strand.
CTAGTCCCAACCCCCAAGCCTGTTGCGCCTCATTCACGTGTCACTAGCATTGCTCCGAAAGGTAAGTAAATAAAAAAAATACAGAGCTCCCATCGGAAAAGGGGGAAAAGGTTTTTTTATTTACAGTTTCTTATTAATTAACAAGGAGGGCTTTGGATTCTGAGCCTTCATGGTGGAAGCTTGCTTTATGGCTGCATTGTGCAGGGAAAGGAACGAAAAGGGAGACCAATAGGAAGGGGCAGAACTTGATGGGAAACTGCAAAGTGCCTTTTCCCTATCTGCCCTGTGCTTACTGAATAAAGTTGTTTATATCCAACAGGACTAAGAGTGTTAAATTATGACTGGTTTTATTTTTAGCTGTCCATGTTTACAATTCGTAGATGTAATTATTACAATGTGAATTTTCATTTTATTGGCTGCTCTGAGTATTTCCCTGGCTCAGAAAAGTTGGATAAAAATATTTTGCTTGTGTTAGCATTCTAGTAGTAGTGGTACAACAAAGAGAGGAAAGAAGGAAGATGTTTCACTCTAGCAATGAACCATGCTAAGCTATTTTATACTAAATCTGTGAGAGCATTGACTGAATGTATAATTTATTTATTTTTTAAATACTGAAAGGAATAAAAATATCAAGGTTAATAAATAGAGGCCCTTCCAGGATACATTCTGCTCCCAAATATATGCTAGTTTAATTGTGTCCCTTTTAATTTCCTCAGCTGATTTGGCTGAATTGTCAAGTAATTGTCCTACTGAAAGAAGAAAGAGGGATAATATTTCAAATAACTTTGTTAATCTCCTTAGTCTCTTAAGAGAGAACCCTTTTCAGTATCAAATTTTATTGCATTCTTAGAATTTACAAATTGATTGGCTGCTAAGTTTAGCCTAGTTGTCTTTTCCAGTTAGAAACCTTCACACAACAGAAGAAAGGCATCATATTTAACTTGACATGCAACAAATGAATGAAAGTTCGTTTTGCTGATGTGGTTTCCCCCCTTCCCCTTCATGCTCCAGGTGCAAGAGCCTGCTGAAATTGCTGCGCCAGGCAGTTATTTTAAAGCAATTTTTGGTTCAGTGTTTTATCAAGCCCAGGAGTAAAATATTCTGGTACTACTGCAGTTTCACAAATCTCCTTTTAAAGTTAGAGCTCTGAATAATTATAAATATAATTATAATAAAAGGGCCCAAAGTAACCATAAGACATTTCATAACATCAAGCGGAATGTTTTGGAGCAATCTAAATAGGTTTGATTTCTACACTGCGCTTCGTTGTGCTGTTGCTCTGCAGCAGGGATGGCCAGCGTGTCCCTGACCCTTGGCCAGGCAGGCAGAGGCCCAACAAGCGGAGAGGCAGAAGCCAGCAAGCTCAGCTCCACAGCAGGCAGAACGCAGAAGAGAGCGGGGAAGGGAGGCGAGAGAAAGCTGTGTTCATTTACTGCCTAATGGACTGATGCAAGGAAAAAGCTAATAATGGAAATGTCTCACACGTGGGGGAGGGATCCGCATTGGACTTTAATTCCCTTTTAACTAGTACTGGGTGCCCTACCATTACCCAGAAGGAGGCACCCGCGCCTGCCTCCCAGGGAGTCACCCAGCAGGGGGGCTGCCTGTGCCGCCACTGGGTTCCCCTGCACGGCTTTCCCACGGGATTTCCCACTCCAGGGCCTGCCAGGGCCGTCAGCAGCCTTGCCCAACACCAGTGGATTCCTTTCCACAGGCACAGCCAAATATGACTACATATAATACAGACTTTTATTTGCTCAGTGTTATCAGAGGCCGATATTCAACCTTGGGGACAAAATAAAATTATCGCTCTTAAGTGGCCCATAATAGTAATAGTATAACTGCTTCTCTCCCCACACCTTCAACACTACATTATGGAACTCGGCTTCCTTATGCACCATTTTTATTTTTTCCCCTCTTGAGGAAATTTAGATGAATCTGTACCAGCAATACATAGGACTTAATTTTTTTTACACTCATGAACATTATTTTTTTGAGAAATAATGGAGTTTATCTTTCAGCGTAGGTGAGCAAATCAGTAAGCAATGTAATTATGGTGCACTTTTAAAGGGTGAGATGGAGCATTGTTTTGAGTACGCTATTACCTTAACCATGCCAGCAACTCATTAGCAAGAAACTCAGAAATAGTGAACACTAGGTGTCAGTGTAAGAAATGGAAAAATACCAAAAACCTGTTGTTTCCAATCAGGTGGATAAGCTAAAAAACCAGAACCAGCTGTGACCACATTTGCTTGTAACTGCATAATACTGTTAACAAGCCAATCTTCCTTAGAAAAACTGATTCCCAAACCATCAGGTTCACTTGAAATCAGATAAGTTGAGTATTAGAAGCTACAATGATTTCTCTCCATTAAATGCCGCTGAAGTGGTTGCTAAAAATACATCCAAGTATTAATTTAATCCATCAATACTTGTCAAGGTTGCATGCAGATGGCAGCGGATCCTACCATTATAGCACTAAACAGGAACTGAGGGGGAAACTACGTTGAGGGAGAACAGTGACACAGTTGTCTCAGTACTCTAGCTGGTAATGTGGAATATGCCTCCCTATCACCCCTGCTGACCTGGGTCCAAGTTTGGTCCAGTGAACCTAACTTTGCCAAACTGTCCATCTGAAAAACTACCAGTCTTGAAATGACATTAGCTATAGTGAGTGCAAGATCTCCATTTGGGCACAAGTAGGATGCGGGTGGTGCTGTGGGCTAAACCACAGAGCCTAGAACTTGCTGATCAGAAGGTCAGCGGTTCGAATCCCTGTGACAGGGTGAGCTCCTGTTGCTTGGTCCCTGCTCCTGCCAACCTAGCAGTTCGAAAGCATGTCAAAGTGCAAGTAGATCAATAGGTAGCGCTCCGGCGGGAAGGTAAACGGCATTTCCGTGCGCTGCTCTGGTTTGCCAGAAGCGGCTTAGTCATGCTGGCCACATGACCTGGAAGCTGCAAGCCAGCTCCCTCGGTCAATAAAGCGAGATGAGCGCCACAACCCCAGAGTCGGCCAAGACTGGATCTAATGGTCAGGGGTCCCTTTACCTTTACACACCAGATGGAAGATGAGGGTGCGTCCAAAAATGGTAGCACTGGGCAGAGTTGCCCCTTCTGCATCTGTAGCACAACTTCTGCCATGTCCTAATGAAAGCCCATGTGCGCTTCCCTGCTACACCCTCTTGGCTGCAGCTGCCACAGGCAGGGAAACAGCAGAGTAATGAGGCAAGGAACTGGACCAAGACGGGAGGGGGATAACTTGGGATAGGGCTGACACTGTCAACAGCAACCCAACATTTCTTATACAGTGGTGCCCCGCAAGACGAATGCCTCGCAAGACGAAAAACTCGCTAGACGAAAGGGTTTTCCGTTTTTGCGTTGCTTCGCTAGACGAATTTCCCTATGGGCTTGCTTTGCAAGATGAAAACGTATTGCGCTTTTTTTTAAAAGCCGGTTGAAGAGGTGCAGTTGCGACGGACCGTGCTTCACAAGACGAGAAACATCGCAAGATGAAAAGACTCGCGGAACGAATTCTTTTCGTCTTGCGAGGCACCACTGTAATGTGCAGCTCTTACGGGTTTAGGAATAGAAGACTACCTCTCCCTCCCTCCCTAAGAGATCTTCTCCTGTTTTTTATATTTGGGACTGGGAAAGAAAAGCTAGATTACACTTCCATTATATCATAGAAAATAAGTTTAACCTATCCTGAAGTGGACTGTTGCAATAGGTAATAAGCATTATCCAAACAATTAGCAACTTTGGCTGAGAACCTATTAGTCATTTTGATGCCATCTAGAGATTTAAAGCCCCCCCCCAACAATATGTGCTCTACACAGTTTAGCCATAGTACAAATATAAACAACACAATGACTTAATTTTGACCTTTAGTTATGAAATCATCAATTATTTCATTTATTTTGAATTAAAAACTGATAAATACAACTTATAGCACAATCCAAGTGAAAATATAACCCTGAATGCTACAACCTCTTGACAAATGAAACTATTTATTTTTGTAAGGTTTCCAAACCTGCTGGGTTGATTCTGCCCCATGACAGGTGCAGCCTAGGTCTTCATCACTGCAGTTATATTGTTAAAACTGTACGGTAGGAGCAGAATGAATACTCCAAGGGTTTTGCCCAGATGGTTTTTGTGACCTCCTTCCTCCATTCATGTAAACACACCATATTTTCCGGTTTGCTGAGTTGTATATACACTCTACGACTTTGTACTAAGCCTGAATGTTTAGTTAGCCAGAAGATTGTTTCCATCCTGTGATTCATTAGATCCCTATGGGATCTCTACTTCCTTTATTTTATACAATCACAAATTATATTAGTTTGTCCTATTTTGATAACCCCTTTAATTAATGTCCTGCACAGGAAGCTTTATTACTTCTTCAAACAATCTCATAAAACAAGGACTTTTCCTGGTCCTGGGTTGGCAAGAACTGACAGCTGCAAATAACTTTCTTACAACAGTTGAGCAGGATTTCTCATGTTTTGCTTAATGCTAGTTAAATTTTGGTGATGAATTTAACACATTGAGCTCCTTTTCTAAAAAGATCTAGATGAAAAATAAAAGCCTAATAGATATTTAACAAGAACAGAAAAGCCACTCATATTTTAAAGTATTAAAAGATATCCTCTAAAGCTGAATCAGACAAAAATGGTATTTTTTTCCTAACTGTAAGTTGGATTTCCCTCTGACCACCAGTAGGAGGCAGCGCAGCCTCTAGACTTCACTCCTCTGTTGGGGAGCCACCCCTTAACTCCCAGACTGAATTGCAAAGAGCAGGAAATGTCTCCAAACAAAAAACCCAGTATAGCAGGTGCCAACATGGCTAACCCTGGGAACTTTCCAGAGAAAATATCTGGAAAATCAACATTTTATGTTGGTTGCTGCACATTTGGTTATTAACCAGAACTAGAAGGATTACCCAGAATGTGACTTTAGAGGTATGGTGGGAAAAGCTATTATTTATAGCAGTATCATAAAAAACAACACATCATTAAAAGTAACAAAGAGGTAAAGCTACTCTTGAGAATTTTGAGGCTTCTTGGAGGCCATTTCTTATTATTTGCAAGAGGTTTTGAGACGCATGTGGAACTATTAAGTGTTGCTTAAAGTAAGAGGTAGTGATGTATGGAAGTGAGAGCTGGACCATAAAGAAGGCTGATCACCGAAGAATTGATGCTTTTGAATTCTGGTGCTGGAGGAGACTCTTGAGAGACCCATGGACTGCAAGAAGATCCAACCTCTTCATTCTGAAGGAAATCAGCCCTGAGTGCTCACTGGGAGGACAGATCCTGAAGCTGAGGCTCCAGTACTTTGGCCACCTCATGAGAAGAGAAGACACTCCCTGGAAAAGACCCCGATGTTGGGAAAGATGGAGGGCACAAGAAGAAGGGGACAACAGAGGACGAGATGGTTGGACAGTGTTCTTGAAGCTACCAGCATGAGTTTGACCAAACAGCGGGAGGCAGTGGAAGACAGGAGTGCCTGGCGTGCTCTGGTCCAGGGGGTCACGAAGAGTTGGACATGACTAAACGACTAAACAACAACAAAAAGTAAGAGGAACTTATTGGTTACTCCTAAAGCAGGAACTGAAAAGAAATGCTTCTTAGTCTGATGTCTTTGATGAACTATCTTCCGCTGACCTGCATTTTCAGAAGGGTACATGTGTATTCTCACTTCCCGAAGGCCAGTGTTGTTAATGTTAATTTCTCAGAGAACATATGTGACTACGCATGTGAGAGTTGAATGGGGTTTGCGTGCAGGAGGCACAGAGAGAGAGCCGGCCTGAGTTTTGCATCTTTTGAATGTAGCAACTGGAGTTTTCCCCACTTTGACCTGTCTGTAACAGCATGGGCATAGCCAAGGGGGCAGCTGCCCCCCCCAACAATAAAAATCAATGAAAACACTTAACTAATTGAGGTTCTGCCCACCTCCAACAAAAGCTTGCGCCCCCTAAGCAAAGTCCTGGCTAATTCTCATTATGTCTTCCTCAGTTTGACTCCTGCTGGTATTTGAATGAAATAGATAGACAACTGGCAGTGTTGCATGCGCTTATAACACTTCTGCATTTGTGAGAAATCAATCTTTTAGTGTGGTGGAACCTACACTTTGGAACTCCCCGCCTCAGGCAGGCGCGCTCCTGCCCTCTTTTCAGAGTCTGTTTAGAAAAGCCTACTCAGATATTTAGAATGCTAATGTGTTTTTAGTTTATTGCTGTTTCTAAATTGTTTTAATGTATTAATTGCTGTTATTAATAATATTGTTTCATTCTTTTTGTAAACAGCTTCGAGGTTTTCTACAATCAAGAGGTATATACATTTTATGAAACTAGTAAAATCAAATTTATTTTTAAAACAAACAAACAAAAAGAACAATCTTCTTACCAAATTAATCAGCTGAGTGTGGACAATGTCTTCCACCAATACTGCCGACTCATGGAGAGGCCTGCGAGCATCTCCTAAGGAAAACCTGAAAGGCAATTATTTTGAAAGTTACTTAAGTGTTACCAAAAAGTTTTTTAAAAGGTATTAAATCACCGTGCTCTAAAAGAGTAGCAAAGAGGAGGTAAGGCACACAATACAAGTGGACTGTAAGATTATATCACATTACAAATTAAATATTACAACTAACAGGAGAGCTTAATGTGACCTTATTGCACAAATGAACTCCCAAGTACAAGTCGGGCCATTTTTTCATAGTCATAGACTGGGTTTGGGCATTTATCTCCCGCTCTACTCTTCAACAGGTTCTCAGGGCAGGGTTACATAATCAAAATACACAACTAAAAAAGCAGAAAAAATGACTTGGAGTCGAGGTAGAAGGTGCATCAAATTAAGACGGTTTGGCCTGAGAAGACAAAAAGGCTGCAAACCACTTAGAAAAGCTCTGCTGCGAGTACAAAATGGTGGCAGAAAACTGTTTGCTTTCTGCCATCACGGTCAATAACAAACTCCTCTGTGCTTGTTCAGACTTTCAGAGAGCTTCCCGCTGTCTGCCAACTTGCTTCATTGCCCTTAACTCAGATCTATACCAAGGAGCGCAGCAGATTCTACTCTGTGGGAAAGGGCACTGAGAAGCTTCTATGTCAACCACCCGAGTAATCTCTCTACTCCAGGGCCATGGCAACCACAAGCTCCCTGGGGCTCATGGGGATTTTCACTGGACGTCATCAGCCACTAGGGGAAACTATTCTAACAGGCACCCTAATCCTTCAGAGAGGAAGGGCTGCCATTTGTCAACAGGAAATGGATCATGACAAACCATGAAATCACCCAGCCACCTTCCATTCTGCTGAGAAAACCAAGAGTGTCTCCTATTACATGCATTCTGCTAATGGGACAACTTTAGGGTTGTAGTGGTGGCCACCAAGACCTGAGTTACCCCAGAAAAGGTAAATGTGGCACAGATGCTGAGGACTTCCAGGAGAACAACTTGTCTTACAGGTCCTCAGCATAAAATCTGAGATAACTTAGATCTGTCCAGGGCAGGAGACTGCTGGGAAGTAAGCAGAATCTCAAAGTGTCCCAACACAAGATAGGGACGCTCAAAACTGGCACCAACTCAGAGAGGAGCCTGGGGAAAGAATTCCTATAGATCTGGACTATGTAACATTTTTATGTTAATTACTGCAATCCCTTGAGAGAAATCTTTCAGGAGCCACATAAACAAAATAAGTATTAATGAAGAAACATTAAAAAAAACCACTTTCCACATACTGAGCTATCTTTCATAACTGAATTAAATGAAAAATAACAACTAATGTCCTTACGTAAGGCAGAATTGCTGACAAAGTAAAGGCTGATTCTGCCTGCCTCATCATTTCCTGTAGGGCAGGGGGAGTCAATGTGGTACCCTACAGATATTGCAGGACTTCAGTTCCCTTCATTCCTGACCATGCTGGCTGGAGCTGATGGGAGTTGGAGTCCCATCCCATATAGGAAGGAGGAGGGACTGGACTGGAGCAGAACACCAAAGCTGTAACATTTTTGTCAAGGAGAAAATTGTGGCATGAGGTTCTGTGGGGAGTGGCCACCACCGGGGGAGGGCATAGTGGACAAGAGGTGTCTTGATGAGCAAGCCAATAGCAGCACATGGAGTTGGAAGCTGCTGGAATGGGGGAGGGAAGTGGCTATAGATGGGGGACAGGACGTGGATGGGGGTTGCACAGGGACTGGAAAGTGGGGGGTTCATTAAATTTAATCAGAGGTCCTTCCACTGGCGGCTTCCACATCAATGCTGTGTTCCCCCCTACAGTGGAAATCTTCAAGTGTAGTCCTAGCCACCCACAAGGCGGCCCAGGCACACAACTCCATCAAGGTCCCAACATATAAATATGCGTTCAGAAAAAGAAGACGCAGTTTAATAAACTAACTGACTCGTCTAACACTCCACAGCTGAAACTGTTCTTTTCCTATTTTGAAAAGATGAACGGCCTAATCGCCCAATCTGCTTCTAATGGTCTGACCAGTAGTACTAATCAGTAGCAGATCCTCCAAGTGTCCCTATTTTCCAGGGAAAGTCCCAGATTTACAGAAGCCATCCCGGTTTCTGATTTGACCCTGGAATGTTCTGCTTTTTCTTAGGGCGTCCCTATTTTCATGGGAGAAGGGTTGGAGGGAATGCAGTAGTACTACTGGACAGAACAAAGTCACAACATTGCTTTAAAATGTTGGCAATATAAAATGGAATAAGATGTGTCCTAAGAAGATTGAACTGACAGCAAGACATTCTCAGAAGCTCCCTCAAGGGAAAGTGTGTTAACACAGATAAACCCTGATGGGAGAATACCAGTTATTCCAGCTGAGCCTCACTGCCAGCAACAAACATCAGAGAAAAGAGCATTTCAGGACAGAGTCCCCATTAGGGAACTCAGTTTTAGGAGTTAAAATGGAATAAACAACCTCACTCCATTGTTAGCTACTTCCACACTCTCATCAAGGTAGTTTGTGGAGTTCTTGCTTTTCTGTTCTGTATACAAATGGATCTAAAAGCATTTCAGTTTTCTTATTTTTAATCATAATGTTTGTGTTACTGTCTTTTGGTTTTAAAAATGCTTCCAGATGGAATTATTGTAAATGGAAAGAAAGTACTTCCTATGCCTCTGTAATATAAAATATGTTACCTTTTAATACCTTCTTTTGATCTGTCACATAAAAGTACCAATCCAAATGAAATACAGCAAATATGACAAAATAAAATGTTTTACCAATTGTGTCAACAGAAAGTTATTGACACATTTGGTAAATATATGAACAATACTTTTTTTTTCTTTAAAAAATGCTTAGGGGTACTCTCATTTTCCTACTCATATGGAAATACTGCCCCTCAATGAGGCCAAACTTAGATTCACAAAATGTTTAGGGGTATGAGTACCCCTGCGTCCCCCCAGAAAAAAGGACTCTGTGTGTGTGTGGAGAGAGCGAGAGAGAAAATATTGCTGTGAAACAAAAAAGAAAAAAGCAAAAACATAACTTTATATTAGGAATTGGCAACTGGAACCCATTCTCCCAATGAAGCCCTTGATCTCAAGAGATCACATTATTATTAGGTACCTCAGCCATTAATAATAATAATAATAATAATAATAATAATAATAATAATAATAATAGCATTATAGTATTCAGGATGGCACAAGACTATAAATAACACTTTTCTGATTATGTTTTCTGTGGTTCTGCCCAGGGACTTTATACATCGTCTCTCTCAGCTCTGTTTGTTTTTTAAAAAAATCTTCAGCACATGACAAAGCTGATTATTATTGCTCTTTCCTTGAAATTACTCCTTCTTAAGATTTCTGATATGCTCCCTCCTCATTCCTCCTGGTCACCTTCTCATCTCTTGAATATGAATTTGGATAAAACTGAACTTCTCTCTTTCTCTCCCTGCCCCTGCACAATTAAGGTTGCTTCTACTAGGTAATCCCTTTTTATCTATTCCTCTAGCCCACAGTATTTGTATTTAATTTAGTGAAATCTGTTTTTTATCACTAATTATCATAGGAAATTTGTACCAGCCTCTCTTTCAAAGCTACTCACACTAATTTGTTCACTCAGACTGACCACTCCTACTAATCTTCGCTGCCTCTTCTATCAATTCTTCTTCCTCTGTCTTGAATTATTCAACTCGGATAATTAGTTTCTTTTGCTGTGATAATTTCACACCTCTTTTCTGTTTACTTTCTTCAGTCATATTTTATTTAAACGTTTTCTACGAACCTTCACATGTCTTTACTATTTTCTCCTCATATGAGAGATAAACTCAATGCCACAGTGCAGCTCAAGGATGTATTTAGGCAATTTTTCCCTAAAATTTAATTTCTATCTCAGTTCTCAGAAAGTCTGTGTTGTCTCCATCTCCTCCACCACCACTCTTTGGGTAAATAAACCTACTATTAGGTAGTTTAAGTAGTTTTCCTGTAACCAAAGGTAACAACTTTATGATGAAATAACAGGCTTGCTTGCAGGGGAGGGGTAGGAATTCAGGTTTATTACACACAACTATAAGCTCAACTGGATAAAAGTTGTTATAAGAAGTCTTCTCTGCATTTAACACACTTGTTTTAACATGTCAATTTTTCAACACTGAAACATAAAGCACAATTAACATGGAAAAACTATTTCTCTTCAAGTCACTATATGAACTAGTAATGTATCCATTACATCTATTTTTTTAAAAAAAATAATATTTATTACTTTTAAAAGTTACAAAAAAGTAGAAGAAAGAGAGAAAAGACAAAAAAGAAAAAAGAAAAAAACAAAAAACAAAAACAATACAATATATAAACAATACAAACCCACCCTAAACCCATTAAACTAAACACATAAACAAAGCAAAACAAAAACAATTTAAAAACATCCCTCCTTTTCCATACTCTGTCCTTCATTCCCTTGTTTCCTCGACTTCCTCACACCTCCCTTTTTGTGTCCCACTTCTAGTACTTGTTTCAGCAAATCCTTTCCATCTTTCTCTATTTTCTGTCATATTATAAATAACATATTCTTTAACCTTATTTCCCATTAAAGATAAATTACTTATATACACCCAACTTCTTATAGCATTTCTGCTAAATCCATAAAATATCATTCCACCATTTTTCTAACAGTCATTACTTTAACAACATTTCTAAATAAACGCTTTAAATTTTCCAGTAATCTTCCACTATCTCCTCTCCCTGGCTTCGGATTCTGCCAGTCCTTTCCGTCAGTTCCATATAGTCCATCAACCTGGTAATCTTATATCCGAGGCTCTTAAATCTCTTCCAAGTCCCTTCTGCAGGTTTTCTTCATATTCTTTGATGCTCAGGAGCCAATCTTGGGAAAACTCCAGCCTAGCAATACTTTTGTTCCTTCTGGACAGTTCAGCCAAATTTCCAAAGTTAAAAATAAAGTCCATAGAGTGTTTCAGAACGTAATTAAGGATTCCTCCAATTCTAGCGACCCCCAAAACTTCAGGCTCCTCCAAACCCAAGTCCATGTCCCAAAAGTCAGTCAATCCCTGGATAGAGGGTTCTTTCCAACTTTCCTTCTTCAATCCAAGCCGGGATCCTAACCTCAAAATTTGACTTTTGCTAGAGTCATGCAAGACCTCAATTTATAATCCTCATTTTGCTTCTGAGAAATTAAGGATCCCGCTTGTACTACTTTTGGTTTCACATCATCAGCTTTCTCCTTTTCCTCCACCATTTTCACATCATCAGCTTTCTCCTTTTCCTCCACCATTTGTCCAACCAAGATATGTTCCTGTAGCAACTCCTGAATTGTTTCTGTATTGGCACTCACTTTTTGACTCAAATTAGTCACGTTCCATTCCAAGTTGTCAATTTTAGAGATCGTGTCATCTGTCTTTTTATGGAGCTGTTCCAGCGAGTAGTTTATCTTGTATAATACAGTCACAATGGCTTCTCCTATCAACATTTTGAGTGGCCCAAGGTCAGACTCTAGTTTTCAGAATCTTTATCTTGCAGCTGGAGATCTCCCTGTTGCACTCCTGTAACAGTTTCACATACTCCCTCTAGAGGGAAACAGTCTCCGTTTGTATCAATTCTTTCAAGCACGACTCGAGCAAATAACAATAGTTTCAATTTTCGGTTACTTTTTCCTCCATTTTTAAACACAGAAGAGGACAATGGAAACAGTGCCTTTCTTATTTTAGCTAGCTGTCAAATCCGTTCTGTCAATAAACATTCCCCGAACGTCATCTGGCAGCCCTTTTCCAGGTTCAGAGCAGTGGCAATTTGATTTTCACTCTCTTCTGCAGGCACACTAGATCCAAAACTTCCCCCCTCTCTCCTGTTTCCAAGAGGGGTTATATATTTTTGTCCGGTCGGAATTTAATCCTTTATCAAAAGCTTTCAAAGACTTTAGCTTGTAACGTCTTTGCTTCAATCTATTTACAAAAATGGGAGGCAGACTTCCTGTTTAGAGCCTTCCCGCTTCGGCGCCAAATTAAAGTGTTTCAAGATCCAATTTTCCGTTCTACTCACGGGTAGTCATTTAAAATCCAATTGTCCACAGGAAAAAGTCAGCGCTCTCCAGCAACAGCAATGCGGCTTCACTCCGTGAAAGAAGCGGTCGATTCAAAGCACCGTGCCGCTCACCCCACGTCGCTCCGGATCCCCGAAACCGGGTTTTCCCGCGAGTAGGGGAGGCGCAAAGGGTGCCAGCCGAATCCCAAGTTCACAGGCTTCTCCCGCCTGTGATTTCTATGGGTCTCCGCCTTCACCGTGGCGGTCAGACCCTGCTTATCACGGAGCAAGTTCCTCCCGATCGGAGGAGCTCCGCCATTGCCGGAGGCGCCAACCCGGAAGTTCCTAAATCTAACTTGATTAATTACCTTGCACATTCGGGGATGTAGCCAATGCTAGTCCAATTCAGAGTAGACTCACTGAAATTAATGGCCTTGGCTAACTTAGATCCATCATTTTCACTGGGTCTACTCTGAGAAGGCCCTAACCCCCCCCCCCCGGTTTTCTACCTCTTCATTGCACCCAGTATAAGTTATTTGCTTGCATGCTGCAATCTTTGGTGGTATATAAATGAATGAATGAATGAATGATGATGATCATCATCATATCTGATGTAGTTACTCTTCAGCCACACTTGCTCCTATAAAACAGAAGTAGTAATCTCGCATTGTCTACCATAGGATGCTTGAAACAGACTAGTGATGTATGGTGAAAATATGCACAGAATTGTCAAAAGGCACATCTCAGTTTTGTGCTTTGTGGTTAGTTTCTGCAATTGCCTTGTTCACATGCAAGTCAAAACTTGACTTCGCAGGAGCATGCAAAAGTGCTGGCTCCCAAGGAGCTTATCTCAGCTGCTCAACCCCTCCTAGGCTTTTTCGTTCAGTGTGGCTAACCATAGGAAAAACCTTGGCTATAGTTCATGGTTAAGCAGGCAAGATGTTAACCACGATCCCAGGTTCAGACAACATGCTAAGCCAAACCTTGGTTTAGCTGCCTGGCTGCAATGAACTGAAAAGACTGTAACTGAAAGTATCATTAAAACAAGTACTAATTAGTTCAGGGAAACGATAAAACGCTAGAAAGCTATTCAGTTGTTGTTGTTAGGTTGAGAAATCTACTCCATGTATTCCCAGCAGTTCTAGCCTACTGGAATCTGGAGCAGTTCTGCTGCAGGTTCTCCTTCTGAGTCGAGCTCCGTCAGCAGAAGCTTCTAGCAGGCCTCCATTCTGGGTACTTGTTTCATTCTGATACGGACAAAACCAAGCCATTCTCTGCTTAGACCACTTCTCTACATTTGTCTGCAGACAACTTTATACTAGCCGCCCCCATCACACTGAATGGTGTTCTGTACATAAACAGTAACATGCTTGCTTTGTTTGATTTATACCAACCTAAAACAGGAGCAAGCAGTACCTCAGTCACCCCTAAAAATTGTTGCATTTCAATTTAAGCACTTTCAGTGTAAATTAACTGTATAAATCCACTGACTGACAAAAAACATATAACATAATTCAATCCAGTTGTGGGATCTAATACGTTCCATTTGGCACCGACAGCTTCAGTCTGGATCAAGAAAGAAACGAGACAATAGACTTTCTAGAGTATGCAAGCTGGATTGTGATCAATCATTTCTGTAAAATAAGGAATACGTTTGACTCAGTCTCAACAATACCATTCAGTGATAAAGGAATTTAGCAAGCCCAGAAAAAACGAATGTTCAAATGTTTCTCTCAAGGGAATAGGATGAAAAAGAGATAAAGAAAAGAGGAAGTCAAAACGTAATCCCAGTGTATACATGGTAAGTGTTAACTAAATGTGGAAATCCTAAACTATTTTTTCAATATGAATTAAAACTGCAAGAGTACTTTAATAGAAACATAAATGCTACAAAATGCAAGTCTTTAGCTATTTAGGCACCACTTTCAAACATTCTGTTCAAATTTCTGACAATAAATTTTTTTAAAATTTTTTATTTTAAAGCAATAGAACTTTCAAAAGACACAGAGGAGCTTGAGTTAAATGTTGTTTTCAAAGACCACATCCTTAATTGGATACTAAAGAACAAACCCCAGTTTCCAGCCATGTAAATGTTCAGTAGAAAACACAGGAAGATATGAACACTTCTGGAAGTAAATGATGTAAAATGTCTTTCATTTAGGCGCTATCATTCGGAAGATAAAATGTTCAGGAAGCTTTCTACACATACTGAAGGCCACACACTAAGGCACTCACATAATTAAGTTTTGTTGTTTTGCTTAACTCTCTCTCATATACACAAAACTAGCTGGAGGTCTCGTTTTGAGGGCCGGGCGCCTCCTCTTCTCTCCAGGCTGCCTTGCCACTGCCAAGTGAGCTCCTAAAGCCACAACTGCTTCAGTTTGCTTGGCCCTCGGCCCTCGGATGGCTCAGTGGATCTTTATTATTCTTGCAAGTGTGGTCAGCTGCGCCAAGTGTCACGCCATGTGGTGTCCGCTCAGCTGATTTATCTCACAAGGCTGTTAGGATGTGTGCAGATTGCACACAAGCCTGCTGTTCTTACAGGCAACCCAGTCACTCCTTTTTGTGACTTTTGACTTTCAGACCAGAGAATCTGAGAATACCACCAAGGGGCATTCAAGCAATTTGTTACAGTAAGTTGGAATTAGCATATTCATTAAAAAATATGTTAAACAGTTAATGGACACAGATTTTCAAAGCATACCAACAGCAGGTTTCACTACTTAAAACTAGCCTAACCACTCAAGCTACTCATTCTAAAAGCATGAATGAAAACACACAGAACTCTGAGAATGTAGTGAAGCTGGTCAGGAAAAAGGGGGGATTTTGTCTGAAGAAGTGGAGGTGATATCAGAACAGAAATGGAAGTTGCTGATTAGAGCCTACTAGTCAAAGCAGGAGAGGGTGTCAGTGGAAGGAGGTGGACTCTGTTGGGATTTGGAAAAGGTTTTGGCCAAGAAGAAGTAGTCTTGAAGAGGATGGGCTAAGAGTAAAGGAGGGAGAGGAAGCAAAACACAGGAGGGAGCGGTTGGCCAGCTGGTGGGCTTTCCATAGCTGTCAATGTTTCCCTTTTTAAAGGGAAATTCCCTTATTCCGATTAGGATTCCTCGCAAGAAAAGGGAAAAGTTGACAGCTATGGGGCTTTCGTGTGTGTGTGTGTGCATTATAGCACCTGCCTTTATTTCTGTGTGGAGATTTCTTGACATGATGGAGGTGAGGGCAACGGAAAGTGCTAGAGGGTTGGGAAGAACACAAGGTTATATAAAAGTTCCTGTGCTGGAAAATGGTCTCTTTGGGATCCAAAAGTATTTGTAGATGCTAAAGCAAGAAAGCAGCTGTTTTTATGCCCCAGGATGGGGACTTAATGATTGAAATGAAAACTAAGATTAACAATCCCATTTTCCTGTCTGTTGGTCAGGGTGGATACACCTGGATTAAGAGGTTACGGCCTTGGTTAAAGGTCTTGCCTCTTTCTGGGTTAACATAAGGAAGATTAACAGTAACTGGGACAATATACC
Source organism: Podarcis vaucheri (assembly GCF_965113315.1). Classification (NCBI taxonomy): domain Eukaryota; kingdom Metazoa; phylum Chordata; class Lepidosauria; order Squamata; family Lacertidae; genus Podarcis; species Podarcis vaucheri. The sequence continues at coordinate 126,950,232 of NC_138761.1, forward strand.
GTATGTTGCTTACCTCTAACATGGGGACCTTATTTTTTATTTTAACAAGCAATTCTGAGAACAAGCAGAGGAAGCACCTTAATTTCCACAGGCGTGCTAACATAGGCAACATTTCAGAGTACATATTCTGCCTGGCATTTGGTTATGGCTCAGGCTACTCCTTTGCCTTTATGTGACAGGAATTTCAGCCTCCATAACTTTACCTGCAAAAGTTATCTGGAATTAGCTGAACTGATAACATCATGTTGCCACAAAGAGCTCTAAAGTTTTGCCTATATAGCATACTGTTGGATTGTTGTTTTTATTTTGATTATGTATTTTGTGGTTTTATATTTTGCTTTTATTCTGTGAACTGCCTTGACACCTCCGGGTATAGGGTGGTATATAAATAATAATAATAATAATAATAATAATAATAATAATAATAATAATGCTTGCTTTTGCACAATAGGAAATATTGGATTTGATAGTTTGATGTCTATGGCCAATTTGAAGCTGTATTGCAGAGATCTATGCTGAATTTATGCCAAGACTTTTCACCAAGCACTTTGCTGGTGCAGATTGACTGAATAGTCTTTAGCAGGGATAGACAGCCCATCCTCATGAGTTTATAAAATAGGTTGACTTCTAAAGAGAACAAAAATTACTAATATTTATTTCCCATCTTCAATAGCAGCAGCCAGCCACAAGAACTCTTTGAATCCCTGGGAATAGTAATCTTAGATTTTATAAGTAGGATAATCCACACCAGCAGCCTGCAGTATACTAATGGGTGGAGGATGTCCTACTCTTTGACATAATTTGTCAAAGAAGCCACAGCTGCTCTACTGATGTGCTTTGCAGAAGCAAAGGGCTGGCAAGGTGTCATTGCCTCACCAATGCCTTTGGCAGCTGCAGAAAGAGAGCAGAAGACACTCATACGCTTCTCCTCAAAGACCTCTGGTTGCTCTTAGCTAAACTAAACACAGTCCTGCAGCCTCTCTTTGTTTCCAAACAGAAGCCCCATCGGCTGTGGGCTGATCATGGCTGATCAATAGAGATGGGTCATTAGAACTGTAATACTTAAGTTCAGGTATTTAAGGAGTTAAATAACTTCTGCAACAAAGTTCTCCACTGTAATAAAATTAAGTGATTCTCAGAGGTTTGTATGGGCTAAAAATATCTTAATATATTTTTAACTACTGTAATTAAAACCATTTCCTAGTGAAAATAACTGAAATATTACATGATAAAATTGTCAAGAGAAACAGCTTATTTTTACATTAATACTCTACAATACTTTCTTCAGCTTTCTAACAGAATACTTCAGAGTGTGTGTGTTTGTGTGTGTGTGCGCGCACACACACACGCCTGGAAGATGTCGCCTGGAAGTATTTTGTGGCAAACATTATAAAGATAACAGAACAGAGAAGGTCTAGTTCAAGCCATTATAAATACCTCATTCTTCCTAAAATCACAAAAACATATTTAAAATTAAGAATTCAAACATGCTTCTTCATTTAACTGCAATTTGGCAGAAATTTTGGAACAAGAAAAGAAGATTTTGAAAAAAATGCTTTAAAGTCACTTGAGTTTTGATCAATTTGCTACAAAAACAAAGACAAAGTTTGGAAGATGACTGCATCTATCAATTACACTTTGGTTACTGAGCGAGTCCCTCAAAGCTATGTCATTTGCCTTGAAGCATCGTTTGAGGAGGGGCAGGGGGAATAAATCACTATGAAACAAGCAAAGTTGCTGTAAATCTAGTAATAACCTGTCATTGTTACCTTAAGAGAATAGGGAGAAATTATATAGAAAACATTATCTTTTAAAATCCAGATGCACAGTAAAGCCCTGTCCCTGCCCTGTATAATCACCTTTTGACACAGCATCATATGGAGAAAATAATTGCCTATCTTGGAAATCTGCTGCATGGGAATTGCTGGGGACCAAGTCTGGCTTCTGGCTGTAGGGGTCAGGAAGGCATTTTTCACTGAGATGTCTCATTGTCCGTGAAAGCCTCAGTTTTTCATCTTCTCGTCATGTTCTGATGCAACTTGGGCAGAGATGGAGTAAGAAGGATGGCCAAGAAGATGCCTTGTGCCTGTCTTACAGTTGAGAAGCAGTAAAAGCCACATAGCTACAGGGAGGGCAATTGCCAGTGTGCCCTGATCTCTGCCTCAATCCTAGTCTCCTCTACCAAGCAGACAACAGTCGAATGTCCTTCTTTCTCATTGCCAAATTAAACTAGATGTGTGTGTGTGTGTGTGAGAGAGAGTGGACTGTGCATGTTAGAATAAAACAGGAACCCATTTACACGCTGGGAGCAAGCCCTCATTTTTTCTTCCCCACAAGCACATAGGCATTTTTTTTTTATTAACATCAGAAAATGACCTTGGACCAGTGTTTGAAATTCACTAGCTGCCAGGCACATTTTGCACCTGGCTATCAGCCACTTGCAACCAAGTGAAGATGCCTGGGCGCCAGGATCCCACCTGATGTCTTGACCATCTGGAGATGTACGCCTGTGGATCCTTGGATCCTGACTGTTTTCACACACTAGCAACACATCCTGTAGAATTCTAGTTGTTATATTTATCTGCACAATGACTTTCAACCCATCTGACCCAAAATGGCAACTAGGCAATCCATTTGGTGCCTATCTTATATATCTGAGTTTCTGACACTGCCTTGGACACACGGCACCAACTAGACTCCTTAGAATAAGGAGTCTATAAGAAAATGCCAGGCATAGGGAATTTTTTCCAGTGTTTATACTGTGTACCTTAAGGAAGCTTACCACAAGCCAGTTCCTAGGAACTGAGTGGGCCAGATCTGCATATTATGCAAGCTATTTGCTAATTATGCAAAAGAAGTGGTGTGTTACGCAATCCCAACCCTCTGCTTTCCCACTCAAAATCATTCCTTTGAAAGTTGTTCTATAGGAAGAAAACCTATAGAAGTATTCTGAAATACTTTTACATGTAACCCTCAAAGGTTGAATAAAAATGTAGACAATTATATATTGCAGGAAATGTAAGGCTTCTCTGAGAATAAGCCCCCAAAGTCTGCTGTCAGCCCAACAAAGTTGCCCTTGACTTGCTGTTGCTCAACTATAGCTATGCTAACACTGGATTTGTGAACTGCTTTCCATGCACCCGCAATCTCTCTTGCTCTAAGGAGAAGCAAACAAACAAAAAAAGGCTGCAAAATGAACTAAGGCGGTTCTTCTCCAGACAATGTGTGCCACTCCAGACTTTTTTGGGGTGTGTATGTGTGGATATCACTGTTTCCCTAAATGTCAACAACAGCTGTGGCAACACTCACTGGCTGAAAACACCAAAAAGTGGGAGCAGACAAATTTCTCATGAAATGAGTGTGCAGGGTGCCTTCTACACACTTTGCCTGAGATCTGGGGATCTACAAGAGTCATGACTTGCATTTTTATATGAAAGCTGGGAATCTGTGCCATCCAGTGTTGCAACCTGCCTTGGGGTGGCATAGCTAGAATCCAGGTCTCCAGGGGTGGAACAGTATAGCAATCCCACCCTTAAGAATTTTACTCAGGAAATTCCCATTACTTTTCCTACAGAAAAAAAACATTAAAAAGATTTGCTGTAAAACACTGCAAGTCATGAAATAGTACCTTATAAAATGTAGCCACTAAACAGTAAACCTCTTGGAACTGAAAACATTGACACTTTCTATTAAAAGATTCTTAGCCACAGGTCACTAAATATTTACGAATAATCACTTCTATAATATCTCTCATTGTCTGGCTCATGTGTGAAGTTTTTATGTACCTAACACAGCTTGCAAAATGAAATGTGCATTAACTGGGGTTGCCGGGGGGGGAGGGGGGAGAGAGAGACATGTTTCTAGGCATAAACCAGCCCTTCTTCCAAATAAAACCAAAGATGACCTTGATAAAAGACTAAGACTAAATAAAAATCCTGTTAATTATTCAGAAGACAACTTTTATATGTTTAAACTGAACCGTTTTTAAACAAAGTATGAAAGTAGAGCTCTTGAAGGCAGAGACACGAACACATTGCTTCCCTCACAGCACCGAACCTTCGTGCAGGGAGGCCAGGCTTAGACCTGTGATTGGAATGCAACTGGTTTTGGTTTTGGCAGGCCAAGAGCACACGGTGGATTCTCTTATAAAAGTGTGCACTAAAATAGGCTCACCTTCTTTACAAATGTACTATTAGTTGTTTAGGTCAATTCTGAGAAACAGTCCCAACTAATGTGATATTGTATAGTATAATACAATAATATAGATGGGTGTGGGCGTGCACAGAAATGTGTGTGTGCTTCTTAGCTGGGTATTTGTAGAGTAGAGGCAGTGATCCCAGGGCATCGGATTACATCGTGTAATGTTTCTTCTAATGGCAAACTAAGCTGATGAGTGCCAACAGAATTGTAGCCAAAATGGGGTCACTGAGAAGCAAGGGAGAGGTACCAGGATGCTCAGATGAACCCCAAGTAGTGCAGAAATACATAAACAAAACAAAAAAACCCAGGATAAAAAAAAGGTTGAGGGGAAAAACCTCAAATGAGTCTAATGTAGTATGAAAGAGTGGGTGTCTTGGATACAGTGTCTTTTGCACTATGCAGCTGTTTTCTATGTTGTCATCAACAACTAAGACAACAACTCATAGTCAAACTAAAATACATGCAGGTCCAGCTTACTGAACCCAATGCATTCCCTGGACGTACCTCATTAGGTGAGCGTTCACATAACGAGTTAATGATGTCCATTGATTCCTATGGAGAAATTTCTAATGTTCCCAATCACTGAATACTGACCGCCAAAAGCCAGAAAAAGAATAAATAGGAAAACACAGGGGGAAAATGTTCTCGGATTTGACTGATCACTCCTCCCTCCCTCCTTTCTTCAACCAATAAGCAAAAGGCAAACAAGGAAGTAAAAAATGCCCACTGTTGAGATATCTGTCTCTGTGGTGTGTGTAGTGAGGATAGTGTTATGTACTGAAGTTCTCACCCTGGGCCAGCAGGGGGATACTGTAGATAGTTATGCAAATGAAGGATCGAAAAGTGACGGTCAGTGATTGGATAGTTTTGTATGCAAATGAGGGATCGAAAAGTGGCGTTCAGTGATTGGATAGTTTTAGAAAATGGCAACAGTTGCATTGTTCTGGAGCTCTATATAAGCAGGCTGACTGAGCCCCTCAGCTTAGTTCTGTTCCGGCATCTGAGTAAAGAAGAGCTGTTTAAAGAATCGCTGTGTCGTCTGACATGTTTGCCCACAACTTAACAGATAGGGCACAAATTCCTTGTATTCAGATAAGTGGATTTTCGGGATGTGTGTGTACATAATATTTCCCCTCTGTGGGGACAATTGCAATTCAGCACTAAGTAAAGACAGGGGACTACTTTTCGATGGAGATGATTGAACCTGTACAGAAAGTGAAGGAAATAAAAGCAGCCTGAATTCAAAAGCTAGTGTGGTGAAGTGGTGAGAGTGTTGGACTAGGACGGCGCAGACCAACGGTCAACTCCCCGCTTGGCTGCAGAGCTTGCTGGGTGAGCTCTCTCAGCCCCATCAACTTTGCAGGGTAATTCTGATAATGAACAGAGGGGGAAGAACCATGCAGGCTGCCTTCAGCTCCTTGGAGAAAAGGCGGGGTAAGAATACGGCAAGTAAAGAAATAAATTACAAAACATTTCCATTTTAGTTCAAGCCAAGGTATTCCTGTCATGACTGTTGTACCCCTCTCCCCCATATGCAAAGCCTGGACAATCCATTATTTATTGTTGCAGATACGTGTATTTCACTCTCTGAGTCCAGAGATTTCCTAGAGGCTTTCAATTCAGGAGTGGGTAACCTCCAGCCTGTGGGCCAAAATCATCTGAACATTATTTGTGGTAAAAAATTCCTTTGCAGGCTGTCCCTGAAACAGCCTGGTTATTTGTATAGATCTATATCCTTACAGCATATGTATGATTTCTCGCTTTACAGGCTAGAGGGGGGAGAAACTGAGGACCTGGCCACGGAAGCTCCCATCTCCTTTCCCCTCTCACTGCAGCAAAAGCAGCTTCCTAAGCACGAGATAATCATTCTGCATGTGACAAAATGATCCAGAGCTTATCTAGCACACCCTGAAGCCCCCCCCACGCACTCACACAAAGGCATTATACTATCTGTGAAAACATTGGGAAGAAATTTGAGCTCTCCTAACATGAAAAGGGAAGAGACAGACAATGCTAGTATGTCACATGCCTAGAACACCCATTAGGGCGTGAATGCAGGGAAATTTAGGAATATTGCTCCATTTCCCTATTGCACTTGCTTCCTGGCATCTGGACAAGCCATGCCTGAAGAAAGCCACATCCTGAGCCACAGACACCTGGGCACGCTCTTCATACAGGAGAACAGCTTTTAAATTTGATCATGTCCGGTAGACATCCTCAACATTTGTATAGTGTTTTTTAACTATCAAAACTGAAACTTCCTTCCAGAGCCCTATTGCCATCAGCTGCCAAATGCAAAAATCCCATGGCTCTTTTGACAGCCTGGTCCTGTTACACTGAAAGAGCGATCAAAGTCCAGAATGGCCATTTTCCCCTTCACGTCTCTTGTGTGGCCACTAATACATTTCCTGTGATTTCACTGCCATTCCAGTTGTCAGAGTGAGGATCCTTCCTTTAAAATTTAATTTCCAACCTGAAACAACAACAGCAACATAATGATGATGAAGAAGAGGGAAACATAAATGAGCCAGAGTGGCCTAGTGGATGGAGTGTCAGACTTAGACCTGGGACACTGGGTTCAAATCTCTGCTCATCTGTCACCCTTACCGGATGGCATCACCAGGTCGCTGAGAGGATTAAATGAAGAGATTGCAGTGCTGTTGCCCAGGGAGCCTTGGCATGGCAAAAGGGTGGTTACAAGTGTAATGCTCAGTTATTTTTTCAGTTTTTTTGTAACTACCATCACAGGATGATTAGGACTGAAAAGTAGTGTGCCTGGATCCACTTCATAAACACAGTGGTACCTCGGCTTAAGAACTTAATTCGTTCCGGAGGTCCGTTCTTAACCTGAAACTGTTCTTAACCTGAAGACCACTTTAGCTAATGGGGCCTCCTGCTGCTGCCGAGCCGTCACCATGCAATTTCTATTCTCATCCTGAAGCAAAGTTCTTAACCTGAAGCACTATTTCTGAGTTAGCGGAGTCTGTAACCTGAAGAGTATGTAACCTGAAGCATATGTAACCCAAGGTACCACTCTATGCCTGAAAGATTTTTACATTTCTAATTTCGTTTGTAACGGGAAAATATCAAAACTTGCTAACCTGGGTAAACTGACCCAAGAATGTGTTTTGTTTTCTAGAGCACAAATGGAGCCCAGAAGAACTACAGATAACACGACATAAATTGGATAATTTTAAAGCTGCTTACTAAACCGGACATGGCATCCTACTTCCAAAATCTAGGAAACAACTTTATATTCTTGCCCTCTTGTTATTTTAACCTGCCAGGGAGCAAGATGACCCATGCTTTAGTAATGTCTAGACTCTTAATGTGCTTAATGTTATCAGCTGCTTGCACAGGACCACAGACTGAAGTGTTGCAGATGGGGCTCTGAGCAATACAGTAATTGGCATTTCAGCATCTTTTGAAAAGTAACCCAGAAAACAAGCACATTGTGATAAAATACTAGAACCACAATTTTGTGCTCTGAAAACTACAACATTCCAGAATACTGTATAATACTCATGCAGCTTCGCTGCCAAAATAACATTTGTTGTGGAAGGTTAGAGCAACTGAGGCAGTAAACCTGTGTCCAGACTGCATGCTCCTCCGTGCCCCCTGCATATGGAAAACTGCTGCGTTAGTGTCAAGACTAGGCTACAGTCATGCAACCACCCATCTGTGGCCTGGAAACAGGCTTTTGCCACTTCAGTGAGCACTAGGCCTCAGGCACCATACAAAACCAAGCACCTCCTGATGTCTATCAAGAGAACTGCCACTACCGCTTGACTGTATTTGACCATTTTTCTGCTCCTTTCCCCTTATGGGGTATCCAAGAGCCCGTACAGAGTCCTTAAGTGAAATCCCTATCAGTGGGAGAAAATAACAGGCCAACCAGAGAATATTGAGCAGCTAGAAAGCCTGATCTTTATTAGACTGTTGCAACTGGGTTCTCACTCACCGCACGCAGGAGGCAGGAGAGAACCCAGAACAATGGCATGCAAGCCCTTATACTGGCTTTTGAAGTTGCCTACTCTGTAGCTCAAGACCACCCCCCCAAAAAAAAAAAAAACCATCATGATTACTTTACCTGGGCAGCCTGGCCACTTTCTTTGAGATGCTAAATACTTAGTTCCTGAATCCAGGTCACAGGCTCACCCTATTCATACACAACACAGGATTTGTGAGCAAAGAGACAAGGGGGAGGCTTTCCCATTTTCCTTCCTCACTGCAGAGGAGTATTTGAGGTCATGGAAGAGTCAAGATGGCTTCAGGATTGCTCTCCTGTACTATTTCAGACACGTGATTTATATACTTATGTAAATTTATGAGCATATGATTTATATATATGAGACCTTAGAATGCCTATAACAATACACACATGAATGTCCAGCAATGCAAAATAGCAGCATGAAAACGTGATTTGCATGTATGAATGGACCAAAGCACCATATTGCATCCCATTACCCAAATACAGGGAGCTGCAGGTAAAGAGGTGAAGCGCAACAGTGCCGGTTCAGAGCTGAGGGACCTTCAAGCCAGACTTCCTTAGTGAGCCCCCTGCCTCTTAATCTGGAAGGGCTGATTTCCCCATGCTGCCTCTTATCTAGCTAAATATTCTGTGCAAACTGACAGTGACAGTGCTGTTGGCACAATGGTTCCTTTGCGGGGGTCATGGTAAATGCCCCCACCTTGCTGCCCTCTGGAGCCTGCCCTTAGAATTTCAAAGCACTATTTGAAATGAGACCTACATTTTTATGTCATGAACCAGGAAAATGTGAACAGAGCAGCAGACTAGAAAGCTCTGAAACAACAAAAAATATAAAACATAAAAATAGTGTACAGAAAAGTTTAGCTGAAGTTTGTTTTTTTAATTAATAAGAATAATAATACATCTACAGTACACTATTTTTTTACAGTACACTAAAAATAGGTTCTTTGCATTAACACAAATAATATCTAAAATATGAAAATCTAGATGCAAAGTTTTCCGTTAAGATGAACAACATAGATAGTTTTTGCAAGTATAAGCAAAACTAGAAACTAAAAATATTGGTTTAGCTTGTGAAAACAGCTGTTTTTGCACATGTAAGTGAATTATAGTGGGTTTTCCTGCTGTCCACAATTTTTATTTCGAAAAGAATTAGACAGTGCTTTTTTCTGGGGGGATGTGGGGGTATGCATACCCCTAAACATTTTTTAATAGAAAAAAAGCACTGGAATTAGAAAATTGTGCATGTGTATTTAGACATCTGTAACGTTTCTCAAAGGAGGTGGAGGCTGAGAAGGAAAATTGTTCTTGAAATGGATCTGAAAATTAAGCACAAATATCAGCAATTGAAAAGAACCTAAGCAATCTCTAGGGTGGGTGATAATTGTAATATTTACTAGCTGCTGCGGAAACACGGGAGCAATTGTACACTCTTAGACGGCTCACTATCTCTCCCAGGCTTCCCCAGCAAAGTCCACACAGCTACTTATTATGGACTGTCAGATGCTTTTACGCCCTGATGCTCCCAGTTTCTGCAGTTCCAGACAGGCAGCTGAAATACGTTATCAAGTCCCTGATGGGTGGAGCTGTGCTCACCTTGGGGGGTGTAACGGGGTGCAGGTCCAAATCACACAGTAGCTTTCTCTCAGATGATGGGAATTCGCTTTTCACTAAATTAAAATGCTCAGTGAAGCACCATCATTCATGCATCTCCTTTTCTGGTATTCAATAACAAAACAAGCAGGCATTTTCTGGAGGGAAGCTGTGATGTTCTGTTGCAGCAAAACACAACAAAGAGCCAGGCGTGGGCACCTTAAATGCTAGCAACTAACAACATGGATTTTTGTGCATTAGCATCCATTTTATCAGGTGCATGAACCACTTGTTCTAATTTGGATAAATATCCTAATTTGCACATGACATTTTTTTTTAAAGTAAGCTGGAGGTCAGAGGGAAATTAAACGTAAAAAATACAGACTAAGACAAATATATTACAGTGGTACCTTGATTTGCAACCGCTTTGGATTACAACCATTTTGGATTACAACCATGTCAAACCCAGAAGTGTGTGTCCCTTTTTTTGGATTACAACCAATTTGGTGGGGGAGGCCCCATTGGTGAAAGTGCGCCTTGGGTTACAACCTGTTTTGGTTTACAATCGGACCTCCAGAACGGATTATGGTTGTAAACCAAGGTACCACTGTATCTTAAATGTATGTAAAATAATTACCATGATAATTCACAAAGCAGTGCTGATGAGAACCCAAATGTCCTCTATGTATGATACAGTAGTAAAAGATTTGATTTTTTAAAAACATAATTCCTTTGATATGAACACAAAGGACCTAATGGTCAGGGGTCCCTTTACCCTTTTAAAGTAATAATGATATTGGAATGTAAATTATTTCTTGCCTCTAACCTACAAAAATGCTGATTATAAAAAAAATGAAACTGAAACTCTCTATAAACAATAATAAAATAATGAAATTCAACTTATTCAGAGCAGTTTATCCTGATATTGGTGGACTGTATGCTTTGAATGTTGTCCTAGAGTGAGACGTTATGAAAGTGCCCTTTTATTCAGACATCATTTGAATTTTTTACCTTGCTATAAAATAGCACTTTATTTATAAGGTCCTGGGGGTATCTATGTAGAAGTTTAACAAGGATACCGACCATCTGAAAATTTATAACTTAGTCATAATGAGTACACCCCATGTTTTACCAAACCACTCCTGGTCTCAGCTTTTGCCACCTCTCAAATATGTGAAATAAGCAGCTTTGCTACTGTAAATACTTTGGGCATCACCTGGCCAGCACTGATCACCTTTCTATCCCATGGATGTCAATGGAAGAATAAAGCATGCACTTAAATAACTTCCACTAAAGCCAACAGAATTTCTAAGTCCTTAAACATTTTTTAGACTGAGGGTTATAGGCGATGTAGATCTAATGTTCTGTGGGCACATGAATTTACCTACCCTTCCACCTCTCCTCTCCCTCCAGGCTCCCCAAATCTATTCTGAGGATTTCCACCAACCCTACAGAGCTGATTTGGGGGGGGGGGCACACGCAGGGGAGGAGAGGGGGAAACGTCACTGGGCTCTCGCTAGCACAACTATTTAGTTGCATACCGCTCTCTGCTACAGAAGGGTGCACAAATCCAGAAAGCTTATGGTAGATCACTGCAAACTTCCTCACAACGTGTACGTCCTCAGAGGAACAGCACAGCATTTAGTCTTGTCTGCATTTTTAAGGGAACTGACCTAATTTGTACCTCTCAAAGTGCAGTGCTAGCTACCCATGGAGCCAACTATGTTGGTTTTTACCCACAGGTGAACTCCCTCATCCCCCACTTCAGAGAAAACAGCAAGGAGCAGCTTTCCCCCCACTGCACCCCCTGGATCCCACGGCAGCTGGTTCCCTACAGAAATGCAACCTGATTGTACTGCTTTACGGTGGCTTCCACCATGCCTCAGTCTCTGCCCTTCATCTCTCCCCCCTTCCCTTTCCTCTCCGAGGGTGTTTGTATGTTACCCTTCTTCCCCTCTAATAAAAAACATTTTTCATTCCCTCTAAATCAACAGGAAATCCAATACTTCATTTCCCACGATACCACCCCTGTCATGTATCAAGTGCCTCTCTTTCCTCTTCCCTTCTCCTTCCAGCGCATCTTCTACCACTGCAGGAAGAAACAGTTGCTGTCCCCACAAAGCCAAGTCCTCCATGTCGCACTTAGGCTGTAGTTCGACGTTCATTTCACTTAAAGCCAATGATACTTGCTTCTGAGTAGTGGCTTCTGCCCTAGGGCTGCAACAGGATGAATCCCATCCCACTGATTAAGAGTTAGATTAGCACAGTTTGTCCACACTGTAAAAACTAGCAAAGCAAAGGTGCAATATTTTCTTTTTTTGCGGGGGGGGGGGTTGACAAGACAAGTATGAAAAATACTGGGCTAAAGGGGCGTAAATGGCAGGAGCGCTACAGGTTGCTGTTGCATTGTGAAGATTGCGAGTGAGCATGACATTCCAGCGCAGGGGGGCAAGGCTAGGCTTAATGGGAGTTTTGTTGTCCCCATCACAACTGCAAATTATCTAGGGCTAGTTTTAACATTTAACGAGTTTTAAACATGAAGCAAATTGCTTAGGAAGCTCACAGTGGTCACCTACATCTCAACCCTTCACAAATGTATATGGCTAATTGCTCCTGTTTCTGCTGGACTACAGCAATGGATTATATGTTGTCTGGTGCTTTCTATTTTTCCTGTTTTATTGAATTTGACACAGGCCAATATATAAATAGCAGACACCCCCTGAAGATCCAAGAAGCAACGGATGCCCAAACCACATGAGAAATTGTCATTTAATTTCAAAAAACCTAGGTATATCAGTTGTGCTTCTCCTTTGGACTACAAGCAGAGCCTTTTCATCTCACACTGGATTTTTCAAGTTCTTTTTAATAAGGATTTCCCAAACTTGTCATTCCCATTTTTATCCTTATTGGTTTTGACTGCCTTCAGCCACAGGGGCTTAAGGTACAGAGTTTTGTGTTCTAAATTTGCACCAGCTGTTTCAGAGCCGCTCCCAAGGCTGCAGCGTGGAACACGCATGTAAGCGCACAGTAGATTAGTGTAGTATCAGGGATAATTTTAAGAAAATGTTTAGGCATTTTATTATAGGAGACTGGCAAAGGGATAGGCATAAAAAAGAGAAGCAGTGGTACAATAACTGGAGCAAACATTATGCAAAGAGCTACTAGATGAAACTGGCTCACAGCCAGACACGGCGTAAGCATGATGCTGTTGAAACAAATTATATAACACACACATACACACACACCACATTAATTTTCAAGATCTTATTTAATTTAACAGAAGTCACAAGCCATGGGAACATCATATTCTACTGAGCTTTGCTTCAAAAGGAATAAAATGGGGAAAACTCAAATCATATTATGAACCTTTCCCCAGAGAATCTCTGATATTTCAAGACCTAGATCCCTTCTAAATAGTATTTTGCAAGAATCTCTACAAAATTTAATATGGCAATCACTTTCTATCATCTAAAAAATGTGAAACTTTCCTCTTTAAGAGGGTTTCCGCAGCATATATTACTCTATTATGCTTTCCAGTGCATATCTAATTCCTTATTTTCTCCCACCTTTTAATCTACTGAGAATCAAACTGTAAAAGAACTGAAAATAACAAACAACAACTGCTGTGGAGTTATATTGAATTATGCAAATCTTACAAAACCAATAAACTTCAAAGCAAATATATCCTTCTACAAAAAAATTCTTGAATATCTACAATGTGCAACAATTCCACAATATAATTCAATTTAAATAAAAACAGCAAGCCCAAAACATTAATTTATCTGAGCTCACATTCCTTTAAGTGAAGGCAAGGAACCCTGATACCTCCTTATTCACCTTTTAACCTTATTCACCATAGCACAGCTATACAATGATACTTTAAGACGATTGTATTACTTTACCTTTAATTCCTTTACATTTCTTGGCTGTTTTAACAGCCCTAGCCAGGGGGTTCCAAAACTATTGCAAAAAAGTGGGGTGACAAAGGACATTCTTTCCTTGTCTCTCTGAACAACATAACTGGAGTCCCGCGGCCCCTGGAGGGCCAGGGGTTCCCCTCGCCCGACCTCAGAAGAGACATGGGGGTGCCTCTTCTAAATAAGAGGCATCCTTCCCCCGCTTGCAGACTACTTCTTGGATCAGGCATGGAGGCACTGTGGCCTTTGAGATACGCTTGGCCTCGAACTCCCATCATCCCTGGCTGTTGGCCATGTTGGCTAGGGCTGATGGGAGCTGGAGTCTGGCAGCACTTAGAGGGCTACAGCTTCCCCACCCCAATCTAAGAAGAGGCATTCTCCATTTTCTCTCATGAAGGAGGGGATGCCTCTTCCCCAAAGAGACATTCTCCCATCTCTTGCATGCTACTTCTCAGATCAGGTCGTTGGACTAAAGCCCCCTTTGTCCCTGAGCCACTGGCCGGGCTTGCTAGAGGCTGTTAGGAGTAGGAGTCCAGCAACATTGCCCACCCCTGTCCTAAGGTGCCTTTCACTTGGGGTCAATGAGAGACGCTTTGCCACACGAACAGAAAACCTTAATGGCGTCCGCTGTCCATGCACACCTAGACATGACGCACACACCTGGTGCTTTGCTACAAAGCACACCATGAATGAGGGTGTTCAAGAGTTTCGAGACCAAACCTTATGAGGAACAGTTGAGGGAGCTGGGTATGTTGAGCCTGGATAAGAGCAGACTGAGAGGAGATATGGGAGTCATCTTCAAATATCTAAAGGGCTGTCCCATGGAAGGTGGAGCAAGGTTGTTTTCTGCTGCCCCTGAGGGCAGGACCTGAAGCAATGGATTTAAGTAAGAAGAAAGAAGAGTCCAACTCAACATTATTACGAACTTTCTGACAGTAAGAGCTGTTTAACCTTGGAATGGTCTCCCTTGGAAGGCGGCAGACTCTCCTTCCTTGGAGGTTCTTAAGCAGAGGTTGGATGGCCATCTGTCCTGGATGCTTGAGCTGAGATTCCTGCGTTGCAGGGGGCTGGACTAGATGACCCTCAGGGTTCCCTCCAACTCTGTGATTCTATGATTCTAGAGATAGTTAATTCTGAATCTGAGACATTTGCAATGTGAATTGAAGATACATAGTTCTATCCATATTCTAAATAAAAGACCTATTTTAAAAGTTTCAGAATGTGTCATACTCACAGTATAGTATTTTATTTTATTCCAGTATACTGGAATGGTTAGAAAATATTAATAATTTTAGTAAAGAAATTTATTATTTATTTCAAATTACTATTTTGACTATTTCAATTGATGTTTTAGGAAAACACTTCAAGAAGGGTGAAACATAGTATTCTTTTTATATAAAAAAGTCCGCATATTATTTTAATGAAGAAGAGGGTGGTAAAAAGCAAAGATGACATCTGACGACTATTTTGGGTGGAACAATGTTTTAAAAAGTGGATATTTAAGTGCACATACCAAGCTTTGGGTTAAATTTTAGAAGGAATGGGGTTTTCTTTTCTTTTCTAAAAGGGATTTTTTAAAAGGAAGCCTGGTGTTGCTGTTTCTCAGGGAAAAAATTGTAAGGATGAGGTCCCCTTTTCAAGCCCTCAAGCAGCAGACCACACAAAGACATTTTAACTGGTCAAAGCTCAGAAATTCCAAGAGGAAGTCCTGTGGACCAAAGAAAACACAACTTTTTTCCAGGAGCAGCTATTTGTGGGACAAACTTAACTAAGGTTCTTAGAGCTCAAACCCTTCTAAGAGAGGTCTATTGAAACTGATTATTCACGTGCATAACCCCTTCGCATAAAATGAATATTACCTTTTAAAAAATAGTGATAAGACATCTGTTTATCTTTCATGAGCAGCTACTCTGTAGTAAAATAAAGAGACAGACAATGTAATCCCCTTTAATAATCCAGCAATTATACTTAACTGACCATCAAATCACCACCCATACACCTTGGCCAAGTTAAATAAACCAAACAACTCTAGCTTTTGATATAAAAAGAAATAAAAAATATAAACCATAGGCCTAGAAGCAAATAAAATATTTCTTTCTAGAATGATTTATAGAACTTGCTTAGATTCAATGTTCAGATCTTCCTAAGAAGTAACCAACCAAAAGCCTTAGCATAAGGAATGTGAAAAATATTTGAAATTTTCCTTGTTGTCAATTTCAGTTTACAGATGGGGGGACACTGACATTCCTCACTGGGATGACAACTCCTACTGGAGACAGGCAGGGGCATCAGAACTTTTCACATCCCCCATCCCACTCCCAGAGTAAGATTTCTATTTTTACCAGATGGAGGGGGGATGACATTCCTCACAGGGATATAACAGAGCAGAGCTTCATCTGCCCCTTTACCCCTCAAGTGGCAAAACTCCCCCAAGCACTTTCCTGCCAAACATTGCATCAGCTGATGGCAGAAAGCCAATTCTATAATGCCTGGTGCAATTGTGAGGGGATGCCCAACTGGTCACTTTACAAATATCTGCTATGCAAATAGGAAAGGCGGGAGCAAAAGGAGGGCGACACCACATCTTGGGACCCATGAAACAGACGTCACTTTAGGCATGACACCACTTTTTCCCGGTGGAACACACAGAGCTAGGAATCAGAAGATGACCCCCACTGGGCAAAGTGAGGCCCACAAAAACACAGTCTGAAAGGTCAGGTTATTCAACCCATGAGAATCTATGGGAGCCCCCCCCCCAAAGGGACCCAATTTGGATTCCAAGTAGAAAACCAGTGGACCACTCTAGGAGAAACCAAGGCATAAAAACCCTTCATAAATCCCTTCACCACCGCAAGGGAAGGCAGGAGCCCCCAGGTTGGGCAGCATGCTACTAAGAGCCACTGCCTGGCACTTAATGGGGGCAGCACTCAACCTCCTTGGATGGGAGTCACTTAGGACAGGCTCCCTAATAATGAAACACCCCGCACTCAACTAAACAGTGGCAAATAAAACGTTTTAAATGTGTTTTAAGGGGCAATATACAAATGTGACACTAGATGGCGACAGTGAGCTATGCAAAATTCAATGTATTTTTCAAAACTTTTTTTAAAAGCATTTTCACAGCGTTTTTTATATGCGTTTTCCACCCCTGTCTCACAAGATACAAGTAGCCAAATATTCATGATAGAAAATTATTTTGCAATTAGATGAGGTTCTTGTATGTTTCAGTGGAAGCTTCAATGGAATCTTAGCCATCAAGACAAAGGCAAATTATACATGTACCTTCAGTGTCCCAAAATGGAAACTGATCTGTAAATTGCTCATCTTGCACCATCTATGATTATTTATTAATTGTAATATTACATTTTATCAGGCATAGGCAAACTCGGCTCTCCAGATGTTTTGGGACTACAACTCCCATCATCCCTAGCTAACAGGACCAGTGGTCAGGGGTGATGGGAACTGAAATCTCAAAACATGTGGAGGGCTGAGTTTGCCTATGCCTGCATTATATTGTAATATAATGAATTGTTACAGTATTGTACGAGAATGATTTTTGTGATTTTTTAAAAGTCTTTACACATTTTCTTAATTGTAGCTTTTTCAAACAGCTGGAGTGAGTGTAAAAGTGCATAATTAGATGAAAAGGTTGCATGCAACTTTCATTTGAACTGTGTAATTTTAAAAAATTATCCTTCGTGCAGAATCTGGCATTTCTTGCAGGAGGGGGGGAAAGTTAGACGAGAACACAACAAGCTCTTGACAAAACAGCATTCGTGTCACTTTCATCTCCAAAAATATTGCTCTCCATTGGTCAAAATTTATTCAAATAATCTGAAAATGAGTTTGAAGATAATGGAATTCTAGCTTTGGGTCTCCCTGGGTAACACTGCTGCACATACAGGAATGCTTGCCACTCTGTCTTAATAGGGACTCCTACCATTCTAAAAATACTGTCCCACAGCTGTTTAAAATTTATTTTTTTAGACCATAGCACCACTGTTTGGTTGTTTCCAATTTCTAAAACCACAAATAGTAAAAGTGTACTCAGTCTACTGCAAACATAAATAGCAAATGCACGCTTCAGCACTTTTAGAAGGATATGGAAATTGGCAACAAAAATGCAGTTCATGTTGAAAATTTACGACGATCTTGCCATATTTCTTCAGAAATACAATCAGGTAAAATTAGGAAGATCTCTACTAGCTGGGTGGCATTTTTGCATTTATATGTTTCTCTTTTTTTAAAAAAAATGAAAGGCATTCATTATACGATTTTGGCACTTGATAAAATACAGCAGTAGTACCTTTACTAAAACCACTCTCTACACTTATGTTTAGCATTACACAAACAT
Organism: Podarcis vaucheri; assembly: GCF_965113315.1. NCBI lineage: Eukaryota > Metazoa > Chordata > Lepidosauria > Squamata > Lacertidae > Podarcis > Podarcis vaucheri. The sequence continues at coordinate 126,968,287 of NC_138761.1, forward strand.
CTTTCACCTTAGATATCCCCTGGCATTAATACACTCAATGGGAGAGCGCAGGCTTTGCATGAAGGAAGGTCAATCCCTGATATCGTCTGAAATCCTGGAGCACTCCTGCTACTCAGCATAGACAATACAGAGGTATCTCTGGTTAAGAACTTCATTCGCTCCGGAGGTCCGTTCTTAACCTGAAGCTGTTCTTAACCTGAAGCACCACTTTAGCTACTGGGGCCTCTGTGTGATTTCTGTTCTCATCCTGAAGCAAAGTTCTTAACCCGAAGTACTATTTCTGGGTTAGCAGAGTCTGTAACCTGAAGCGTCTGTAACCCAAGGTACCACTGTACACAGTCAAAGGACTGTGTCATAAAACACCCCCCACAGGAATGCCAAGCTCCAAACAGGGTTTCAAACTATAAGGTCTAAAAAAAAAGGGGGGGATGCAACTTCTTTCTAATTAGCTAATATGCCATTTTATTCTATAACCCATTTTATACATTGCAATATATGATAACATATAAGATTCCAGACAATTTAATATTTTTAGCAACCATACTTGGCAAGAGACCTTGCTAGTTCTGGAGCATGTGCAGAGGAGGACAACTAGCATGATCAAGGGTCTGGAAACCAAGCCTTATGAGGAACGGTTGAGGGAGCTGGGTATGTTTAGCCTGGAAGAGACTGAGAGGAGATATGATAAAGGTAAAGGGACCCCTGACCATTAGGTCCAGTCATGACCGACTCTGGGGTTGCAGCACTTGTCTCTCTTTATTGGCCGAGGGAGCCAGGGTACAGCTTCTGGGTCATGTGGACAGCATGACTAAGCCTCTTCTGGTGTACCAGAGCAGTGCACGGAAGCGCCGTTTACCTTCCCGCCGGAGCGGTACCTATTTATCTACTTGCACTTTGACGTGCTTTCGAACTGCAAGGTTGGCAGGAGCTGGGACCAAGCAACGGGAGCTCACCCCATCGCGGGGATTCGAACTGCCAACCTTCTGATCGGCAAGCCCGAGGGGCTTAGTGGTTTAATCCACAGCGCCACTGAGGAGATATGATAGCCATCTTCAAATATCTCAAGGGCTGTCCCATGGAGGAGGGGCCATGCTTGTTTTCTTCTGCTCTGGATGGCAGGACTCAAACCAATGGATCCAAGGTACAAGAAAGGAGATTCTGACTAGACATCTGAAGAATAGATGACCCTTCGCCAACACTATTCTTCCTAGTTCAAGGGCAGCTTTTAGCATCTAATGTTTCTGGCAGCATGAAAGCAGCTCATATGCCCAACTATTTTTCATAGGTTTTGGCTATTCCAATTTTTTTATTTATGGGCTCTTTCTAGCAACAGTAGAGAAACCTGCCCTGCATGCTCCCATCACATCCAATGTCAAACTGCTCAATTCGTTTTAAAATATGATTCTATAATCTGTGTCCTGAATCAAGATAATGTTTGCTTGCCAACTGCTATTGGGCCAGGTTCTGGTTTCTTGTACTAGTGTATGAATCCCTGAACAACTTACGGTCAGGGTGCTTTAAGGAGCACCAGACCCCATTAAGTCCCAAACTGATCACCAAAATCATCAGAGGCAACCAGAAGTACAACTCAGGCCAACCAGGCGGCTTCTGTGCACTGGGCCTAATTGCCTCCCACTAGAAGTAAGACATATGGCTTGCTACCCTTATGTTTTTTAATCTCTAGTGCTTAATGTTTTCATTTTTGTATATTGTGTGTTTTGTATATTGTGTGTTTTTATCTCCCAAGCCTTTTAGGGACCCTGGTGGAGAAAATCAGGGAATAAATTTCCAAAATGAATAAATAAATGATTCCTCAGGACACTGATAAATGAAAAGGGGGAAGGGGGAGCAAAAGCTACAGTTCCTGCTGCTTACCTGTCTGCGGCTGCTTGCAGATTTTTTTGTAAGCCACTTAGGGACCCAGGTAGTGAAAAGCAGGGCATACATTTTTAGAATAATAATGGTGATGTTGGAATAATAATAATGCAGACGTCTCACTTTATTTGTTTAACTTAGTGCTCGTTGATTTCTTTCAGAAAGTGAAAATTCTGAGTACTTCCTTCCCTTCTTTCTTTAACTGGTTTGACACCAAAATATTATTTCCGCCAAGCACTCATTGGTAGGATTTTGAGGATGGGGCAGGAGAATCGCTTCTTTTTTAAGGACTACTGCCAGTTTTTACAGTACATAAACTTTTCTACTTTACTCACTGCAAAGCAGGCAAAATAAAACTTAAGACACGTGTTCCCATTTGAATAACTGAAGTAATCATGCTCTAGTTTGATGAGTTTGTTCATTTAATTTAAAAATAATTGTAGCTTAGCAACCTTAAATCTCTTAGTTTGTTAGCTCATTGCATTAATCATATACTTAGATGGGCTGCCTGCCTCTGACATTATGCTTTGTTATGGAAAACTAATGCCAAAATCTCATTAGAAGAAAAATATTGGTTTAAAATTTAATGCTGTTTGCAAAGGATAATTTTAAGTAGGAAAAATCATGTTGTAAATATGTGAGCTTTAATATGTGGTTTACACTTGTTAGCTAACATGAACTACTGCATAATTTGGATCTGAGGACAAGACTTGGCATCACTGTGGCCTTCGCTAGACTGAGCTAGTAAAGAAGACAGCTTTGAAAAGAACGTCATCTCTATGGAACATGAATTAACAATTGTGCTGATATGATGGTTTACGTCCTCTAAGTATCGCATTTCCTCCACTCTGCTATATGAAAGTGTGAAACTGTCCCATTCCCCCCCTCCATGGCATAACTGTACTTACACAGGTGTTTGTTGAAATACAGAGGATAGCCCCCCATAAAGAATTAATGTATTTTGTTATCTCATCATCATACTTTATATCCATGTTTTTTGTGATGCTGGGGGGAAGTTTTATATAAGGCAACTTCCCTTTAGCATTAAAACACACTTTGCTTCCTTAAGTTTTCCCAGCTATTCCAAGAGAAAAACAAAATAAAAAGTTTTAAAAATGAAACCACAACCTAACTGCTACCATTGAGAGCCTGACATCTTGAATTAGCCAACCAAATTAGACTCATATCTGTAAAATTATAGTGGTACAAGCTTTAATGTATTGCACAAAACCTCCCTATTTTGTACGCCCACCAGGCAGGTTTTTCTCTTTTGAAGTTTCAGCTTTTATGTCAATACTTTCCTGCACAAGAAAACAAGCTGCATGGAATTACACTTGCTTTCAGTGATGGGCAGAAACTTGGAAGCTGCCATTTCAGCTGAATTTCTTGCAAGACTGGGACTGAATCCTCAGTGCTAGCACTGCCTGTTATTTACCCACCCAATTTGGAAAGAGGCTTTCAGCTGCCGCCTGCATTTGTGCTTTGAAGGTTCACAAACAACTCTGGCAGAAAAAGGAAAAAGAAGACACTGGCCATTTCTAGGTTTATGTACAAATATCCTGTTTCCAGCGTCCCACAGTTAACACTGGATTGGCCAGGAAATAAGCCAACGCATTCTCTCGAAAGAGAAAATAGCCCCATCAACTGTGCCCCCCTCCCCTCCCTTGCCCCCAAACTGTTATTTGCAGGTGGGTGTCGTGGAGGTTGAAAGGACCGCCCACAGATGACTAGAAGTAGAGGAGACAGAGGAGCTTCTCCTGGCCAGGATGCCAAGTGCTTCACCGGTTCCCTGGCTCCCTGTGCGAAAATTGCAGGCTTTGCAAACTTCCCCTCCCTTCTCAAGGCCAGAAAACGCCCCGCTGGCGCTGGGTAGGCCAGGGGTAGAGAGGAGCCGCGCAGGATGGATCTTCATTCAAGAGTCTGACCCTTGCCTCTCCTTTGAGGGGACTGCTGCAAATCCCCAAAGCTAACCTATGATAGGGCAAGTTTCACCAATATTTATTCTTCCAGTTGATTTTAAGCATCAGCATTAAGGCAAAGATACTTTAATAGATGAATCCACATTGGATTTTATATTCATTTTATAGGATTTAGATACATAGATAGGGTCATATACTCACTGAAACTGATTGGCTTCACTTAGTACACTAATTTCAATAAGTCTACTCTGAGTAGGGCTTTGCCAAATACCACCTACATACCCAAGAATATTTTTTTGTGATTCAAGTAAATGTAGCAGATAACTTTATTTGAGAAGAGATTTTTCAACTAAAGTATATTAAACTTTTTTTAAAAAGAAACAAACTGATTCAAATGCTTCAGCTTCACCATTTATTCATTTATTTAAAAGCATTTATAAATCACTTAATATTTTTTAAGTGTCTAAGATGTGTACATTTTTTTACAAGAAGTAGCTGAAGATGCTGCTTTAACTGTACAAATTTCTTCCAAGAATTTATAAGCTTTAGGTTCATACATGGAAATAGCTAAATACAAATTAGAACAGTCAAAGCAAAAATCTACTTCAGTTGCCTGGTAGCATGCTCAGAAAAAACAAATAATTCCCACTTTCAAGGTTTTCTATTAAATTAAATGCAGGAAGCACCAAACATGAAACATGGTTGTCTTTAGCTTGTAACTACAGATTAATTCTAGCCTCATCAGTCATACATTTTTCATGAATTTCTTTACATACAACTAACTAAAACAGAAGGGAATACGTCACCACTGTAATTTTATACCATACATTATACTTTTTCGCAGAATTTCTTATTCTGCAGTATGGAGTGGATTATAGGACACATATAATTCTCACATGCTGTTTCCAATGCAGAGGCAGCAAACTAGGATGTGGAACAGTTCTAGCCAAATCTTCATCCAGACCCAAAGATCATGGACGCCACTGTAATTGAGAAACATTCACAACCAGATAGCTGTAGACTTTTTTTGTTTGAAATAATACCTCTTCTACACCAGTTCCAACTAAAACATTAATGTTCTCAAAGCTTTTTACCAAATGCCTAGAGCTGAATTTCCAGAAGATTACAGCTTCTTGTTTTAATTTACAGGCTTTCCTTTTATAAAAAGGGTACTGCTCAATTCTTAAATATGTAGTTATTTTCACATTTAACAAAATCCGAAATGTTTTCCCCCTTCCTTTCAAAGTTGTATAACATTGTGCATAACTAATTACACTCTGCCATCAGAACTCAACTTGTCTTTTGAATTATCTGGCATTTCATAGTGGAAAACTAATTATACATCCTTTCACAGTGGTATTTGCAATTTACCATATAAGAAATTTGAGTTTATTATGGCACAGCCTTACCACTCTTCTGATACACATCCATGAAGTCCAAGAATTTAGATAGGTAAAATGGCATAATAATCTGACTATAAAGCCATCTAATGCTTTTGAGTGAATGTGACAATACATATTATTATTGCTTTATTATTTATTTTATTTATTTATATCCCGCCTTTTTCCCAGGCAGCTTACAAATATAATAGAACAAGCTAAAAATGTAGAAAGGATAAGTCATTTAAAAGCAACTGAACACTAACTAAACTGAACAATCTAACCCCCCCCCCAAATAAAAATACATTTAATTAGAAGACAAAACACCACAACACTAGCCCTTTCCAAACAGTTCCTACTGGAATAAAACGGGTGCAATATTGGCAGTTTCTACAACATTGCACAAGGATCACCAAGTTATGACTAGAAACTCTAGCGGCAGCAGCATAAGACACCTGCATCTAAAATGGCAGAATTCCAGAAGTCCTCAAACTAATCCCAACACATCAGGCCTTAGTTAGCATTAGTTTGCATGTATATCATAACAGTACTTAATATAATAATAGTTACACTATTTTATTATTATTATACTTTTCAAAATTAACAGCAACCGCCAAAAAAAGCCCAGTCCTTTTTAAATGTTCTTTTTCTTTAGGTGCTCTTTAGTATGTGGGTTCAGATAATGCAGACACTCTCCATCACAATTTTAAAAAACCAAATACAAATGGTGTACTAAATTACAAAATGTGATTATAGCTTTATTAAGGATCTGAGTATTTTGAAAGAAAGTAAAAAAGTAAATATTCCCTAAGGTTTTGTTTTTTTTAATGTTGCAGTGAAAAATATGGCTACATCGAAGGACAAAATTATATGGTATCCTATTGTCATTGATTTTATTTTCAAGTTTACCATTTTGGCATGGTAATATTTGCTATATAATATGCCTAAATTAAATATATTGAAATAATGGAGATCTCATTTGATCCAATATAATAGTTATATCTTAAATGTTTGGACAATGAAAACTTCCTAAGTACCTTAAACGTTTTACATACCAAAAATTGCTCTTAGCACCTATATTTCACAGAGCAAATATAATAACCTTTAAGATTACGATTTCAGTTATTTTTCAGATGCTGAAAAAAGTAGTCAGTAGCAACTTATTTCCACCAGATTACACCGAAAGATTGTAAAATTACAGAGACACAACAATGTCTATGATAAGGCAGCTGGTGGAGCCAATGCTCTGGAGTGGCTGGTGCTACAAGGCTGAAGGCGGCCGCCATTTATCGTCTGGGGAAACAAGCAGCCTCATGGCTTCCACAAAACTTACATCCGTTTTTAAGAAAAGGCCATGTGCCTCAGAATGATGTCAACAGAAATCATGAGCCTGGGATGGCTGCGCTTCACAGCTCCTGCAGCGGGAGGGGTCTTTCTCTTACAAGAGGCCATGGCAAAGGCCACCACCACCACCATGGCTTTTGCTGAGAAAGGTGTGCTAGCGCCTCCCCCCCCCCCATCAATTCTGCTGTAATCCCCGTACAATGATTAGTCAGGGGCATCACTGACAGAATGGTAGAATACCCACGTTGGCATTTCATTTTTCACCCTCCTTTAACTGGAGGGAGGGGAGCGAATCCGGGAAGGAAATGTATTCCAGCCACTTCACTTTGTCCATAGCAGTGCAGACACCAGCGTCCACTAAGCCAGCGCCATCAACAGCAGACAAGATCCCTTCCACCCAGGGCCATTCACCAAGATCAGCACAGCTGCTAACGTGAGGTGTTTGAAACACCCACTTCGAAGGAATTCTAAAACATCTGGACAAAGGGAAAGAAACGGGCAATATAATGAATTCCTTTGCCTCTTTAACCCATTACTAGGAGCTCTCCACTGAAAGCAGTGCCAAGATTACTCTGATCTACTAGTCCAGTGGTTCCCAAACTCCCCCCTCCCAGACCAGTTGAAAATGGCCACGTTTAGGTTTTTTTTAAGCAGATGAAAGAATTTTAGAATTGGAAGGGACCTGTGAGGGTCATCTAGTCCAACCCCCTGCAATGCAAGAATCTCAACTAAAGCATTGCTGACATGGCCACCCAACCTCTACTGAAAAACTTCCAAGGAAGGAGAGTTCACAGGGGGTCCATTCCACTAATGAACAGCTCTCACCGTCATAAAATTATTCCTAATTTCAGAATCTCCTTTCCTGTAACTTGAATTCATTGGTTTGCGACCTAACCATGTAACATGCAACATAATAACTGATAGGTTTGTGAACCATGAATGCTTTTCGTTTCCAGTTCCTGCTTCAAACCAAACTCCCAATATATAAAAGGCTGCTTTTAGGGTTACACAGCACCAACTATTGTATAGTACCAACTGTATTTGTGCTGCATTGAGAACAAAAGACATTTTAGGCAGAGCTCACCCCCAAGTTTTCCTCAAAACTATGGGCCCTGCCCACAGCTCTTGGCCAGGAAGGCAATGAATTCCCTTCCGCTTACCTTGCCAGAGTCCGGGGGGGGGTACATTTTGTAAATTTTCTTTTATGGTTGTTTGGAAAATACTCTCTGCAGCAAAACTAAGAGATTGCCTCCTACGGTAAAGGGGCATTGCTCACTCATGAAGCTCCTCTCCTTTCTGAAGGAAGTCTGTTTCTTGAATATCAGATTTACCATCCTTCAGAACAGAAGTTCGAGGGGTTTTGCAAATGGAGGAATAAAGCTTCATGGAGTGCAGACTGCAATCAATTTGAAGCTCACATACCGATACAGGAGCGGAAGAGATGATAGCCACATTAGACATTCTACAGAAAGAAAAAATAATTTACAATGACTTGACAACTTTTGAAATTGGGCAAAGTGTACAGAAGCTGAAAGATGAAGTTCACGATTCTGTTTATTCCAAAAACACCAGAAGTTTTCTTAATACTTTGCTAGAATTTATTGAGAGAGCAACATTTAAATCAGTAGACTGTTGACATTATGCAGTCAAAAAGCTCCAGAATCCTGAAAACTAAACTTTATGAAACTAAAAAAAAAATATGACTATATAATGAGAGCAATTAACTTCAGGAAGAAATTTGAAACAATAAAGCTACATAGAAATGAATGAGTGGGGCTCACACTTACAGGGCGAAGCAAGTGACCACCCATGCATAGAAAAAATAAGAAGTAATATGCTTCATTTAACATTTTTTAAAATAAAAATATGGCCACACACATGCACACACCATGTGGCAAGAGAAATTTAAATATTTTCTAAAATGGTGTACTTGCCTCCTGATTACGTTTATAAATATTATATCCAACTATCCAAAGAACATTCCAGGTATAATAAAACAGTAGAAACTGTTTGGGAAAAAAGCATTTCAAACTTTCTGTCATGAAAGCCAAGTTAAAAATTGCAAAGTCTTTAAATATAAAGGTTTGAAATACTGAATATTACAGAGTTGAAAACACTAACTCCAAAATCACACTATTCTGAATTATCCTCTCACTACTTGGAATATCATAGATGTAAGACGAGCGATGAGGATGGCCGTGCGCACGTTCAGAGTGGGCCACCTCCTCTCTGGTGGACTGAGTGGACGAGACCCAGGGGCGTTCAAGGGTCAAGAAGGCACTTTCTGCCCATGGAGGGAAATGAGGGGCGGATGGGGCACGTCACCCACGGAGGAGGAGGAGGAAAACTCCAACCTTCAACCTCCTCTGCCTTGGGGGAGATCTTGCACAGGGCTTCCGCGGATCCTGACCCAGGAGCTTCAGACCTGAGGGGTCTGCATCTTGCCGTTCTAGCTCAAGGTGGCTTTTTCCCACCCAACTTTCTTTATCCACCATCTGTCAGGAATTGCTGCAACCCTATACCCCTTATATTTTAAAATTATAATCCTGTACAGTGGTACCTCTGGTTAAGAACTTAATTCATTCCGGAGGTCCATTCTTAACCTGAAACTGTTCTTAACCTCAGGTAACACTTTAGCTAATGGGGCCTCCTGCCACCGCTGCACGATTTCTGTTCTTATCCTGAGGTACTACTTCTGGGTTAGCCAAGTCTGTAACCTGAAGTGTCTGTAACCTGAGGTGCCACTGTACTTGATCTTGTCTGCTTGTTGAGACGATGTGCTGGCCATTGTACTAGGTGTAACAGCTGTCTAGTTTAATGCCTGTTTACTTGGAAGCAGTCTCACAGAGTTCCACAGGGCTTAATCCACAGTAAGTGCGCCTAAAATGACCACTAGAGAGGTGCAAAGGACTTGGGCAAATCCCAAATTAAGAACCGAAGCAAGGCCACATTGGGCAAATTCAAGACTGGTTTGTACTGAAGCAAGGTCTCTCTAAAGTGCCCTAAACTGAATCAGGAACCACTAGCAGAGATTCAGATTTTTTTTTTAAAAAAAAGTGCTGCAGACACGATATCTGAAAAATTGAAGCATTTATCCCCAAACTTGCTGTATAAGGAGAATAAACAAAAGAACAGGCTCACCGATCCAAAACTCTTTACTGAAGCTCAACCCATTTGAGAGTAAGAAAACTCCTTCGGGAACTTGAAAAGCTTGCAAGTTCTTAACAGTCGAAAATACCTCGTTATTAAAGTCATCTCAAAAGCCAGTTTCAGAGGGTCAATACTTAAAGCACATAGCTTTCCTCACAGAATTCAGGAACTGGTAGTTGACCCCTCACTGAGCTCCCATTCTAGGGTTCTTTGGGGGGAGGCACCTGGGGGGGCAGGCAGGGAGCGCACGGCCACTTTGCCCAGGTGGCTCTTGCCTTGCTCAGGCTCCCCAAATCAAGGGGCTTCAATGAAGACTTCTGTGTCGTGGGAGTCAGGAGGTGGAGTCGGCCAGAGGTCAGCAAGAAAACAATAAAGCAGCCGATGTCCGGGAAATGACCTCTTTAGCCAAAGAAACCCAGACAGTCCAGGTCTAGGGAGCCTTGTCCCAGGGAGGCAGCTGCAAAGACTGAAGGTCCTGCCTTCCCACTGCTCTCTAAAACTCCTCACCCCCCCCCCGGTTGTTGTTGTTGTTGTTATTATTATTATTATTATTATTATTCTATTTCTCACTACAAAAAAATTCTCAAAGTGACTTACAATTTCAATTGCCTTTTAAAGAACTCTTAAGTTTCTCAATTCTTTATTCCACGGAGTTAACAATTGTGCATCATCTTGAAATCACTTGAACACAGACAATGCAGCAACCACACCTTACTTTGCAGCCTATTGAGCTTTTTGTGATTTTTCTTTGTAATCCAAGGATAAAAAAGCCAATTAAAATCATCACAATTACAGCTTCTTTACAGGACAGTAGAAAGAGCTGACAAGTCTTGCCCAATCTCGTATAGTCCCAGCGTTGATTTACAGGGCTGGCAGCCACATCAGACTGGTTGGGCAACTCTCAAGGGCCGATTTCCCTTTCCAAGATGCGAGGCTAAGTCCCACTTCTGGATGGGGAAACTGTTTGGCTGGAAGAAGAATGAGGCAGTGGTGAGGAGGTGGCTGGGTGCCCCTTCCAGCCAGAAATGGGAGATGGCCTCAGAGGCCCCTGAAAGAAGGAGCGGAGAACGACTTTTCCCAGGCCCAGGGAGTTTCCCCTCCTACACCCCCCCCCCAAAAAAAAGCATTGCTAGAAAGGCACACTGTGCTGCCTCTAATGGAACCAAAAGTGAGTCAATGGAGCCAAAGTTTCCACGTGATTCTGCAGCCGGCTTTGGGGTGTAACACACGTTCCAGGGTCAAGAGGATGTGCTATTTGACGATGGCTGGCCTGCCTTCTCCCAGACGTAGCAATTCATAATAAGGCTTGGGGAATGGGGGGAAGTGTGTCAAAAGGCAAATGGCAATGGAATTTTAAAAATGAAGTTTATGATAACTAAATAAGAGTTTAAAGTTTTCCAAAGAAGCCGAGTGAGCCATCCCAGCAGCAACAACTGGTGATAAAACAAGAATCTCAGCACTGCTCTCTCTGTTCAGACCCCAGGGGTCTCTGTTGCTCCCTGCTCATGCTGGAGTCCCTCTGTTGAAGAACGACCGCCTTAAGGTCAGGAAGAAAGTGTCACATTCGGGGCTCCATTTTGCCTCCTCCAAATCTCATGCTGACCTTTTCTAGAGGTCACACAGAGCCAAAGAGAATGATACGCTGTCATCTACAAAATTCCAACCCCCAAAAAGACGCAGAACGTATCCCGGACTTTCGGCACATGAAGTGACCTGAAGGCACTTCAGGCTTTATGTTGGGGCCACAACAGGCCTAGAAAGAGGTTAGCTCAGCACCTGAAAAGGACAACCTCCCTCTCGGATTGCCCCCCCCCCACAGTAAACCTTCAAAGCTTGCCTTGAGAATGCAGTGGTACCTCAGGTTAAGTACTTAATTCGTTCTGGAGGTCCGTTCTTAACCTGAAACTGTTCTTAACCTGAAGCACCACTTTAGCTAATGGGGCCTCCTGCTGCCGCCATGCCGCCGGAGCACGATTTCTGTTCTCATCCTGAAGCAAAGTTCTTAACCTGAAGCACTATTTCTGGGTTAGCGGAGTCTGTAACCTGAAGCGTATGTAACCCGAGGTACCACTGTACTAAATTTCAGCTCCCATCTAATTCCACCACCCAATTACTTGAGTTCACCTCAACCAGTCTTTTATTATACCAAAAAATGTGGACTATCTAATAATATCACCAGATTACAATTATACTTTTAAAAATATCAAAGGGGGGGGTGAGATGAGTACAGACTTTGAACTGATCTGGTTAAGCCCTCCTTGACTGGGCTGTGCGTAACACTTGTCTATAAGGAAATAAACTGCAGCATAATATCCTTTGATCTGAACAATAGCTTTTTAATCGCAACTATTTCCAAGGGAGATGCAGCACACAGCGCTCGCATTCTCCAGAAAGGAATTAACATTTCTAGACAGGGTGGGAAACAGGTATATTAACAATGAAGTTGTGAAACACTTTCACATGTTCTTACGGTAACCAGCAATATATATATGTTTTATCTGATTTGCTATCAGTTAAGCTTCACTACTGCACACACTTATGAAAATGGAAAGCACACTTGTTTAGAGGCAATGCCTTGAAGGTATTTTAGCAACATCTTCACATTTTGATGTTTTGTTTTAGTTCTAACTGTGCCACGTCCAGGTAACTAGACAGTACCTGACCACAAGGCAGCCAAGTGGTGCAATTATTCATACTATTGGTAATAATCACGTCTGCATAGCTGCTGCATAAACCTCTAATTACAGAGTTAGGATATCCCCAAGGCTTGGGAAACAACATTAACTTCATAATACGAATTTAACAAGCTGAAACTCATACAAAGCTAAGAAATCTTTTAAGGAAGCATGGATCGTGCCAAATCTAGAATGGAAAAAAAAATCCACCCTTAAAATAAAGAGTTCTAAAATATAATTTAAAATTTCCAATTTTAATATGGAAAGGATCTATTTTCTGGACCTGAATCTACGTTAACTGCAAACTAATAAATGTAATTAATTGTCATGTCATGGTGGGGGTCATCAAGTGCCACTAAAAGTGGGCATGTAGGTATTTAACTCTCCAGTTGTCTTCAGGGTAAAAATACAACTATTGCTGCAGGCAAGCATCTCAACTATACACCACATTTACAAGGTTATAACTCAGGTTTCATCATCTAGTGATGGCTTAATAACAGCATTGTGCTTGGGTGTTCCACATACCCTGGGTGCAAAAGCTCCTCCACAGCATTCTCAACTTGCTCTATTCATGATAATTACAGACAGCATTTCTATAGCTGAGGAGTCTTCTTCAGGTATCTGAAGGACTGTCACATGGATGCTTGTAGTCAACCTTGTGTTCTGCTGGTCCAGAGGGCAGGACATGAACCAATGGATTCAAATTACAAGAAATGAGATTCCAACTAAGCATGAGGAAGAACATTCTGATGACAAGAGATGTTTTGACAAATACCTTCCCTCAGAAGGTAGTGGACTTTCCTTCACTGGAGGCTTTTAGCAAAAGCTAAAATAGTAAATTTAGCCAAAGTAAATTCAGATTAAAAGGCTACTAAGCCATTATTTTATTATTATCTCCCTTTTTCTTTCTTCTTTTTTCCTTTCTTTACTTTTTTTTGGGGGGGAGTGTCCTCTATTTGGGGTCAATATTGGGCCAACAGGGAGGTGATGGATGGTTGCTGAAGGACCCTGTGTGAGAGGCAGGGAAAGGAGGATGGGAGAAGGGAAGATCTCAAGTGAGAGCTGGGAGGGACCACCCCTTTTTCTGTGTGAGACAAGGGTTAATATCTACCTTTGAGAGAGGACTTTGCATTTTCCTTTCACTTTCTTCCATTTTGTTTTCATTTACATTAGCTTGTTATTGTATTGTACAGTATTGTGAAAAAACTTATTTAAAAAACTTCTGAGAAAAGAAAATCTGCATTGGTGCATAACTAATAGATATGTAAAATTGGGACAGAAGTTTGATCACCACAATAATTACACAAGGATCTTTTCATCTCTATTAAAACATGTATACAAACATTCTCTGTTCTTGTTCAAAGTACTAATTGATGAGACATGAAACATCTGCTTGAAGTACACAACTTTAATTAGCTCTTTGTTGGGAGTTGGAAAATTAGTACTTCAAATTTGGAAGATGTGCACCAATCTAGTGTTCCAAATGTTTATTGTCCTCAAACATGCAATTTTAGACACGATTATATTAAAAGAACAAGCAAACACACACACAAATATTTCTGCAACTAATCAGTCACTCATTTCCAAAAACAGTCCTTCTTCTCCTTCTTCTTTGGCGATCACTCGTAGCCAAGTAAGATTATTGTCAGGGAACTGACATCAGAGGAAAGGGAGGTGGTAGGGCTCCCAGAGACTGGGAGAGAGTCAGCAGCTAAAGCAGGGACAAGGAGGGGGAGCGAGGGGTCTCTGGAGGAGGATCTCAGTAATGCTGAGAGAGACACAGCAGCCCAGGCAGGAAACAGCAGGGGAGAGAAAGGGGTGAGAGACACTTCCAGCGAAAATAGCGGGGAGGTGTCAGAAGCAACTGCAGGGAGACCCATGCTTCGCCGGAAGCTGCCACGTCGTGAGTCCAGGAGACGCGTTTCCGTTAAGGAACTTCTTTGCTGGAAGCGCTTCCGCAGGCAGCCACTGTCAGACTCTACTAGTGACTAGAGCAGACATGTCTGAGGAGCTCTGTCACACACAGAGGTTTGTGGGGCCGCACAAACTCTGAAGGGGCACAATTTTAAGCACAAGCAGCTAATCATCCCCTGACAGCAGTCTGACAGTCTCTGTACGCTGCCTGTGCAGGAGAAAGCATCATGAGCAACCCAGCCGGAACCGGAGAGGCAGGGGTTGGAGCTGGTCCAAGCTTGGAAGAAAGGTATCAAGCTCTGGAGGTCCAACTTGCGCTGCAGACGGCGAGGCTCGAGGAGAGAAGGGCTCAGGATGCTGACAAGAAGGGGAGAACCACTCAGTTCCCCAGAAAGGTACCAGGATTGGTGCAGAAGTTTGGGGGGGACCCCAAGGATTACCATGCCTTTAGGACTGAGATGCAATATGCCCTGAATGTGCAGTTTGATGAGTTCCCTGATGAGGAATCGCGAGTTGCTTTCGTAATTGGGCATCTTGAGAAGGGGGCGCGGGACTGGGTTCGACCCCTGATGGCAACGCACAACGATATCCTAAAGGACACTATGAAATTCTTTCGTGCAATGGATATCATGTTTTCCAGCGATATTGAGGAAGGGGTGGTGCGCAGACAGCTAATGGCTTGCAAGCAGGGAAGCAGATCTGTCCGTGAGTACTGGACTGAATTTACCATGCTGATTCACAGATTGGGGTGGGATTTATCGGCAGCACCCATTCAGATGCTATTTGAAGAAGGTCTTTCTTCAGCTGTGAAAGACGAGCTGGCCAGGAGCCCCAGGGCGGTGTCTATGGATCAGCTGACCAAATCTGCGCTGACCATTGGAGCGCGCCAGGAGGCAAGAGCCTTGGAGAGGCGGGAAGGGAGAGGGGAACGTTGGAAGGAGTTACGCATTCCAGACATTCCTGAGCCAGCTTTCCCGCCGGCAGAGCCGATGGAAATCGGAACAGCCCGCGCGCGCGCAGTTTCAAAGCCCAGGGAGGGGGCGAAGAAGGAGGGAAAGGGAGCCCGGAAATGCTATCTCTGCCAACAGCCAGGCCACTTTGCCAGAGTCTGCCCCCAGAGGAAGGAATGGCAAGGGATGGTGGGAGCAGTTGAGGGGGGAGAGCAGGGAGAAACGGAGCAGGTAAAAGCCAACGCCTGGTTGCCAACGTCAGGGCACTGCAGCCAGGCCAAAGAGCAGTGAAAGTGCCCGTGCCAGAAGCTCCTCGACCTGCTCTAGTGATTGAAGTGTCGCTAGAGCTGAAAAATGGACACCCCCTAAAAATAAAGGCGCTGTTGGACTCAGGCAGCTCCTGCAATTTTATGAGCAAGGAGTTTGCTGCTGAACATCAGATACAGACTATCCCTTTAAGCAACCCCCTGCAGGTGACCACGATCGATGGCAGGGAACTGTTGGGAGGAGGAGTTAGCTTGCAGACCGTCCCAATGATAATGAGGGTGGCAAGGCACACAGAACTGATAGCGTTTAATGTGGCCACCTTGGGAGGCGCTCCCATTATTTTGGGAATGAGCTGGCTAGCCTTACATGATCCGCTGGTGGGCTGGCATCAAAGAGTGGTTTCCTTCGGTTCAGCACATTGCTTAGAACACTGCAGGGGGGAAAAGGGGTCAGCAGGGGCCCAAGCCACCCTAGCAGGGACTGAAGTAATGGGGAAGGGGAAGGTGCCACCACAGTATGCTGATCTCAGCGACGTGTTCAGCGAGAAGGAAGCTGACCAACTACCCCCGCATAGGCCCTTTGATTGCCAGATCAATTTACTCCCTGGAGCACAGCTTCCTGTAGGCAAGTTGTATGCCATGTCAGACAGGGAAATGCAGGAGTTGCGAGCGTTCATTGACAAGAACCTGAAGAGAGGCTTCATCAGAGAGTCCAAGGCAGCGGGGGGTAGCCCAGTGTTTTTTGTGGATAAAAAAAACACGGACAAGCCGAGGCTGGTATGTGACTTTCGGCGCCTAAATGCAGTGACAGAGCCGGCGGCTTTTCCTATGCCCAGGATTGATGATATTTTGACCAGGGTGCGAAAAGGAAAGATTTTTACAAAGCTGGACCTAAGGGGGGCGTACAACCTGATACGTATAAGGAAAGGGGATGAATGGAAGACCACCATGTTCACCCCTTTGGGGGCATTTGAATACCTCGTTATGCCTTTTGGATTACAAACAGGCTCCGCGTGTTTTCAAGCCTTCATGAACCACGTACTGGGGCCTTTGCTCTACAAGAATTGCGTGGCCTTCCTGGATGACGTGTTGGTGTATTCGGAGAATGAGGAGCAACATGTGAGAGACGTCAGAGAAGTGTTGAGCAGGCTGCAAGCCAACAGACTGTGGGTGAAACTGGAGAAGTGTCAGTTTCATACCAAGGAGGTGGAATTCCTGGGGTACCGCTTGTCAGACAAGGGGTTGGCCATGGACCCCGGCAAGGTTCAAGCGGTGCTGGAATGGAAAACACCCAAGACCAAGAAGGATGTGCAGAGGTTCCTAGGGTTTGGAAACTTTTATCGTAAGTTCATCCGAAACTTCGCCCACCTGACGGCGCCCATCACGGACTGTCTCAGCAGTAAAAAGAAGTTTGTTTGGACGGGGGAGGCGGAGCGAGCGTTTGAGGAACTGAAAAGGGCCTTCGCCTCTGATGAACAACTTCTACATGTGGATTTACAAAAAAAGCTGAGGGTCGAAACAGACGCTTCTGACAGAGCCATAGGGGCGGTGCTTCTTCTGCAGCCGGGGAAGGAGGGGTCAGAGTGGCGACCGTGTGCCTTCTTTTCGCGAAAGCTGAACAAATCTGAGAGGAACTACACGGTGTACGACCGGGAACTTCTTGCGATTCATGAGGCCTTCCGGAGATGGAGGCACCTGCTAATTGGTGCACAACAGAAGGTGCAAGTGTGCACGGACCATAAGAATCTAGAGTATTGGAGAACTGCGCGAGTGCTCAACCAACGGCAGTTGAGATGGGCCCAGGAGTTCTCCAAATTTAACTTTGAGATTTGTTACGTACCAGGCCCGGAGAACGTTAGGGCGGACGCTCTCTCACGCAAACCTGAATATTTGGAGGGAGAGGGTGCACCCGAAGAGACCCATGTCATTCCCGAGGACCGCTGGGTGTGTGGGGCGGCATTGGTGGGGCAAAGGGAACTGGTAGAGGGAACGGTGCAGGATGAATACGCCCAGGACAAACTCAGGGGTCTCAGGAGGGAGGGAGACAAACCCGGGGGTTTTGAGGAGAGAAATGGGGCGTTGTACTACAAGGGAGCGTTATACATACCTGAAGGGGAATTGAGGGAAAAGGTACTCAAGCAACTGCACGATAGCCCCACAGCAGGGCATTTTGGGCAACACAAAACCATGTGGCTGGTTACCAGGGAATTCTGGTGGCCCAAGGTCAGGGAAGATGTGCGGGAATATGTGAGAGGGTGTGACCGATGCCAACGAGCCAAGGGGGAGAGGCGGGCACCGGCAGGTTTATTAGAACCACTACCCACGCCGGAAAGGCCATGGGAGGCAGTGGCAATAGATTTCATGACTGATCTGCCCAGGTCCAAAGGGAAAACAGCCATCATGGTTGTGGTAGACCTGTTAACCAAGATGGCCCACTTTATAGCCTGCTCACATGCGGTCACAGCGGAAGAAACCGCTAAATTGTTTGTGGAAAATGTGTTTAGGCTGCATGGCGCCCCCTTGAGGGTGGTTTCTGACCGAGGGAAACAATTTACTTCCAGGTTCTGGAGGAAGCTCATGAGCTTATTGCATGTAGAGGTGAATTTCTCTACTGCCCGTCATCCAGAAACCAACGGGCAGGCGGAAAGAGCTAATGGTGTCCTCCAGCAATATTTGAGGTGTTATGTGAATGACAGAGAGAATGATTGGGTGGAGAAGCTGGCGTTGGCAGAATTTGCCTACAACAATGCAGAGAACGTGTCCACGGGGATGAGCCCTTTTTTGGCTAATCACGGGTGTCATCCCCGAGCCTTTCCAGGGGGGGAAGGGGAGAACTGGAGCGTTCCAGCCGCAGAACAGTTCGTTGAAGAAATGGAAGCGATCCATCGCCAGCTCCAACTTAATTTAAACAGGGCGAAGGAGGAATATAAGAGGCAGGCAGACAAAACCAGAAGGGAAGGGGAAAGCATTAGGGTGGGGGACCAGGTGTGGCTGTCCACCCAAGGGTTACCATTTAAAGGAGGTTGTAAGAAGTTAAGACCCAAAAGACTGGGCCCATTTGAAGTCACGCAACAGGTCAACCCAGTGGCTTTCAGACTCCGGTTACCGAACCACATGAAGTTGCACCCAGTGTTCCACAGGTCGTTGCTGTCACCGTATATAGGGGACAGAGAGGGGAGGGTCAATAGGGGACCAGCTATGGAGGAAAAAGAACACAGCTACCATGTAGCGGAGATTCTCGATTCCAGGTGGAAGGGAGAGCAAGTAGAGTATTTGGTAATGTGGGAAGGGGAGCCGGAGTCGGAAAACACCTGGGTCAGGGCAGAGGATGTAGATGACGAGGTTTTGATTGAAACTTTTCATCAGAGATTCCCTCGTAAACCCCAGCCAGTGGCGAGGTTCCGGAGGGAATACTTCGCCACCACCGACGAAGAAGAAGAGTTGGAGGGGTTCTCTGATTCCGAGGGGGAGGAGGATTCAGCGAGTCGGAACGAAGACCGATGGAGGGAAATGTTCGAGACGTCTGAAGATGAAGAGGATTCTTTTCGGGGTTTCAGCTCCTCACCGCCCAGAGGAGAGAGTAGGGGCGGGGGAGAAGGGGGCCCTGGAGGGGAGGTGGATGTCAGGGAACTGACATCAGAGGAAAGGGAGGTGGTAGGGCTCCCAGAGACTGGGAGAGAGTCAGCAGCTAAAGCAGGGACAAGGAGGGGGAGCGAGGGGTCTCTGGAGGAGGATCTCAGTAATGCTGAGAGAGACGCAGCAGCCCAGGCAGGAAACAGCAGGGGAGAGAAAGGGGTGAGAGACACTTCCAGCGAAAATAGCGGGGAGGTGTCAGAAGCAACTGCAGGGAGACCCATGCTTCGCCGGAAGCTGCCACGTCGTGAGTCCAGGAGACGCGTTTCCGTTAAGGAACTTCTTTGCTGGAAGCGCTTCCGCAGGCAGCCACTGTCAGACTCTACTAGTGACTAGAGCAGACATGTCTGAGGAGCTCTGTCACACACAGAGGTTTGTGGGGCCGCACAAACTCTGAAGGGGCACAATTTTAAGCACAAGCAGCTAATCATCCCCTGACAATTATCTTCCATGAACACGGTTTTAACAGTGAGTCCGTAAGTGACTGTGGAGGCCAATTCTGGATCCACAAGTCCTTCCACAGCGGAAACATTGGTTTCTAGGCAGGAGTTTATCACGGAGATAGTTTGCCAAGCGTGCCTTCCTCTTAGCATGTTTCTCCTTTTCATCCTGAGTTTGAGCGTCTTCTAAGTCCATGACACCTTTGGTAAAGGCTGTTCTCCAATTGGAGCGCTCGCAGGCGAGTGTTTCCCAATTGTCGGTGTTTATGCTAATTTTTTAAGTTTTACCTTGAGAAAGTCTTAAAACCTCTTTTGCTGACCACCAGCATTACACTTTCCATTTTTAAGTTCACAATGGAGTAGTTGCTTTGGAAGACAATAATTGGGCATCTTAATAACATAACCAGTGTAATGAAATTCAAGTTGAAAAATCATTGCTTCGACACTGGTGATCTTTGCTTCTTCTGTCATTAGTTTGCCTATCTTCCCATGTGATATGTAAAATTTTCCGAAGACAGTGTTGGTGGAATCTTTCCAGGATCCATATAACTGCTTGGCAAGCAGGAAAAACATGTATACTAACAAAATATAACAAACATCCCTGAGTTCATTTTTTCCTCGTTCTGTATAGTACAGTGGTACCTCTAGTTACAAACTTCATTTGTTCCGGAGGTCTGTTCTTAACCTGAAACTGTTCTTAACTAGAGAACAGAACATTCTTTTGGTAATGGGGCTTCTTGCTGCTGCTGCGCCGCCGGCACACGATTTCCGTTCTCATCCTGGGGCAAAGTTCTCAGTTCAAGGTAACTCTTCCAGGTTAGCGGAGTTTGTAACCTGAAGCGTTTGTAACCTGAGGTGTTTTTAACTCAAGGTACCACTGTACTTGTGGAAGGGTGTGCATGCGCGTCTGTGTATATGAACGCACATGCACAAGCACATACACTGTGAGCTGAAGTCAGGCTTAGCCATGCTATGCAGATGTCATGAAAACAACATGATTTGAAAGTAGCAGGTTAATTACTAACTTTAAGCTCTACTGCTTTCAAAGCATCTACTCTAAGCATTATTACATCTTGTTCTAGCCCTGGGTGTCTGCACACCGTACAAGGTATTAAGGCTTGTATCCAAAGCAGCACCAGCAGAGTTCCAGCAGCGCAGCAGCACTTTCATTTCATCTCTCCTCCCCCCATGCACCCCACAAAATCTTCTATGGAGAAACCCCCCCCCAACCCCCAGAGCCAATTTTCACGGCACACAGGTGGCTGCAGGGGAGAGAAGAGCAAGGGCTAGTTCCATTTTGCTAGTGCAAATCTTCTGTGCTAGCAGAATGTGAGAGTTAGATACTACCTTCTGCTCACCAACATTTTAAACTTTCAATTCTTTTCATTTTTAATGTCTCTTATGGGTGAAAAGATGCACTTGATAGTGTGTGGCAGCTGCAAAATATAGTGATGCCTCAGTAGCCAGGAAATTGTCAAATGAAATTTCCAGTGGCCAGTCTCATTCCTTGCTCCCCCACTAGCAGAAGACAAAATTGCTTAATGTGTGTATAATACGTCATAGTATTCAGCTTTTCTTTTTACATATTTTTAAAGAATAGATTATGTTTGCTCATCATGAGAGGAACAAAATAGACCAGAAACCTCTTGAGTGCTTTTCTTCAGTCAAGAGCCGTTTCCGTTTTCTGTTCAATTTCCTAAAGCTTCAGACGTCTGCGAACGATGAAAGAAGATGCAGGCGGCAGAATGGAGACGGAGGCTTTGACAGCTGGCCCCCTACCCAGCAAAGCCCTAAAGCAGCTCCAAAGCTTTAGAGCCAGGCTAGTACCAAATAGTCCTGGCCAAAGCTCGCCAATATTGCAGTCATAGGAATGAATTTATATGAACTGAAGACTTCTGCAAAAATACGGAAGCAGAAGGAGCCGAACCAAGTGTAACTCACATGAAAGTTTAGAGGAGCTGAAAGAGCGCTCAGTAATTGCCCGTGTGATATATTAATATGAAAGAGTCTTTGTTTGAAATACTGCACAGTTCACCAATGGGAAGAAAACATAGGAATACTCTGCGTTTATCCCATAGCAAAGTTTTCAAGTGTGCCTTTTACATTTAAACTTTATCTTCCCAGATGAATGCTTGTGATAGAAAAACGTAGCAAATATCTGCAGCTTACGAAAAGAATTGATTGTCAGCGCGACCCAGCCAAAGTTGAACATTTTCAGTCTCCTCTGTTCTTAGAAGATAAATTTAAAAGAAGATTTCTCCATTTGAAATCAGTGAGAGAGCTATTGTGACTGGATTGTAATATATGTCAACTTATTTAGACTAATTCCTAATTATTATTTTTTAAACGCAAAGAACTATGCAACCAACAGCATAGACAGTTTTTCCGGGTCATGTGGCCAGCATGACTCAGCCACTTCTGATGAAACCAGAGCAGCGCATGGAAACGCCGCTTACCTTCCTGCCAGAGTGGTACCTATTTATCTACTTGCACATTAAACTACATTAAAAAACACACCCTTAGCTTAGTTAGTTAGTGCTTCACAAACAAATGCAGTGTGATGCAAGGAGCCAGAGAAGACTTCCGTGTCCAGGCTAGGGTTGTGTGTGGCTCTTCTCAGTCATCTTTTTGCAGATCCTCTCCCCCATCTGCCTCCCCCACCCCTCCCTGCAAACAAGAGAGGGGCTGCTTGGCGTGTGGGAATCTTCAGAAGCCCATGCCAGGGCAAATCAAAGCGGAAAGTGGAACTGAGAAATCTGCAGTGCACAAACGAAAAGGACTGGGCTTGCGCAACAATCCAAGGCCCATGCCTTGCCGATCACAGCACCTAAACATCTTCAAAAGGTTTTCAGTGAATAAATATAGAGTGCTTTAAATGGCTGCGTAAAGATTGACTACTCCTTATACCTATGATACAGGGGTTTTTATGGGCTTGGGCACTGCCCAATTCAATAAAAGCCTAGAAATAGTGGTTTACTAGACATAAAGCCTCTCTTATTAAAGATGGAAATACTCAAATAGACTCGGCGTCTTGCAAAGCTATGCCTTCAAGTCCACAAAGTGAAAATCCCTCTCCTGGGATTTTTTTTAAAGATAGGGAACTAAAAAAAAAAAAAAACACCTTATAGAAAAAACCTTTTGAAAGGAGGAAAGAAAAAACTTAGGTTAACCTAAGTGTTTTTTAAAAAGCACACACATCTTAAGATAAACATTTAATAAGTTACTGGTTGACATATTTTAAAATAAGCGGAAAGATGATAGATTTACCTGTTGAAAAGGAAAAGGAAATTTAAAATTAAAGTAGATTTCGGAAGACCTAAAAATATTAAGCATTTTATCAGGCCACCAAGCTTTATCTTTAGGTAGCACATGTGAGAGAGAAGGATACCAATGGAAATTAAATGGACTTAAGCTACCATTTAAATAATTGGTGGCAATTTTCAATGTCTAAAAGGTTGGGGTTGCAGACACAGGAGCGGGAGGTCAACTCAGGGACTGGAGCCATTATTAAGGAGAGTATAATAAATCAACTTTCTTATAGGAACAACTACCACACAAGCTTTCTAATAGAGTTTTCAAGCCACATTTCCTCTAATAGATAGCTGTTTAAATATGAAAATGGAAAGCTTCAATAACCTATTAACTTCACTTAGAAATACATGACTGAAATAAAAGCTGTGACTTTGGAATTAAAGGCAAATACAAATATATTCACCCATGGAATATGATATTTCTTTAAGAAAACATCATCACACACATCCACAGAAAAGTAATCTTTTACGTTGTTAAATACTCATATTAACGCTGCTGCCTTTATTACTTTTATTTTTATTAATTTAACATTTATATACCACTTTTCCTTTTAAACGTTGCTTAGATAAAACAAGCAATATTAGCCTGACTCAACAACCCACCCCACCCCGCCGCACAAAGAAGCCACACGGCAATCAACTGAATGCAACCAGCCAAGTTCAGGAGACCCCTAATCTCTTGCATTATCAATAAAAATAAATGAATACATAAACAAAGGACCTGCCCATGTGATGCTGACACAAATCCCTACACTAACAATAGGCAATAGAACAAAAGAACAATACCCCCTCTCCCCCCTTTTTGTGCCCAATTGCAAAATGTCTATGAGGAAAGTGTCTCTCACTATATGTAAACAATCTGTGAAAAATACTATAAATTGAAAGTGGAGACAATAGATGTAGCTTTCTCTGCTTATTTGTTTAATTCATAAGACAAAAACTTTTTTAAAAAACTAATTAAAAAAACAAGCAATATTAAATAATAACCACCATGCACCAAAATTAATTTGACTGTTTTGTTTCATTCCTGCACACTGATCCCATTAGCAGAGATGAAATGTGATTATTTAACTAATCAGGAGTTGGAAATGCAAGCACTCAACTAATTGTGACAAAGCTGGTAAAATGCGGTCTTGACTATGCTACCACTCAGTGGATTTGTAACTGGCTGACTGACCGAACCCAAAGGGTGCTCATCAATGGTTCCTCTTCATCCTGGAGAAGAGTGACTAGTGGGGTGCCACAGGGTTCTGTCTTGGGCCCGGTCTTATTCAACATCTTTATCAACGACTTGGATGATGGACTCAAGGGCATCCTGATCAAATTTGCAGATGACACCAAACTGGGAGGGGTGGCTAACACCCCAGAGGACAGGATCACACTTCAAAACGACCTTGACAAATTAGAGAACTGGGCAAAAACAAACAAGATGAATTTTAACAGGGAGAAATGTAAAGTATTGCACTTGGGCAAAAAAAATGAGAGGCACAAATACAAGATGGGTGACACCTGGCTTGAGAGCAGTACATGTGAAAAGGATCTAGGAGTCTTGGTTGACCACAAACTTGACATGAGCCAACAGTGTGACGCGGCAGCTAAAAAAGCCAATGCAATTCTGGGCTGCATCAATAGGAGTATAGCATCTAGATCAAGGGAAGTAATAGTGCAAACTGTATTCTGCTCTGGTCAGACCACACCTGGAGTACTGTGTCCAGTTCTGGGCACCACAGTTCAAGAAGGACACTGACAAACTGGAACGTGTCCAGAGGAGGGCAACCAAAATGGTCAAAGGCCTGGAAACGATGCCTTATGAGGAACGGCTAAGGGAGCTGGGCATGTTTAGCCTGGAGAAGAGGAGGTTAAGGGGTGATATGATAGCCATGTTCAAATATATAAAAGGATGTCACATAGAGGAGGGAGAAAGGTTGTTTTCTGCTGCTCCGGAGAAGCGGACACGGAGCAACAGAATGATTCCTGTTAGGTTTGGAATTTACAATGCTTTCTACATTAGCAAACTAGCTCCCAAAACCACAATAAGTAATTTAATTCAGAGTGCAATGAATAAGCTGCTTGACAGGACAGAGCTCCCTCCTCCACGGTCTCAAGGATGCTGGGCGGCCAAACAAGAAAGGGCTTCAGCTTGCTTGGCATGCTATTCAAATTGTTTTCGCACAGAGACACCTGTCAAAGCGAGGAAAGATTAACAAGTATACAGTATATAAACTAAAAAGATGACAAAACTCAAAGAAAACTACTAATAAAAGCAGCTTAAGATTTTTATTTTATTTTAGTTTTGCTATGTTTGTAGCTGATGTTGTACTATCCTTTGAAACAGCATTGTGTGATCACATAGCTGAACACAAATTCATTTGTATTTGGCTGGGAATGGGGGAGGGGACAAAAATTATTTCCCCCAATGTCTTCATAATGGTCAAACAAAACATATTAAACTGGTCTGAATAAAAAACAAATCAATATGTATACCAAAGAATGCCCTCACTTCCAGATTAAAGAACCAAGAAGAAATGCCAGAAAAGCCTTCATCCAATGATTTTTTAAAGTAGAAGAACATACATCTGAAGGCAGCCCCGTTTAGGGAAATTGTTAATGTCTGAAGTTTTATTCTGTTTAATATTTTGTTGGGAGCTGCCCAGAGTGGCTGGGGAAACCCAGCCAGATGGGTGGGCTGCTGCTATTATTATTATTATTATTATTATTATTATTACTATTATTATTATTATTATTTCACACACACTTTATTGCACCATCTGCTTTGTACCATCTCTAAAACAGGATATAAAATACAGTTCTTCAGTGCAGTTAAATTAGCTGCCAGTTGCAATTATGTATATAGGAATAAAAAGAAACACAGTGATTTATTAGGTTTTTAGCAGAACATGCAAAGTATAATCTGCAAGAAATTATGCCACACTCTTCCTGCCTATCAAGGCAGGTGGTCAGATTGTATCAAGCTATTAATCAATGCAACTCTGATCAAAATAGCAAGTTCTATAGAATTTCTATAGAATTTTAACCTTCATTTATCAATGAAAGTTGTGAAATTGAATCAATTCCTTGCTTTCCTTCCTTCCTCCCTCCCATATTGGCACCCTGGTTTATTTACATGCAAACAATCATGATCCTGAGTAGAGCCATTCTGACCCCAGAATGCAGCAGTGTGCCTGAGAACATAGAATTAATTTGTTTTGATTCATGCTAATAGTTCGATCACATGGTCCTCTTTATCCAGCTTAGAAATACAGGATGTTCAAAAGCAAAAGCAGCAAGTCCTCTGGCCTTAAAAGAATTTATAGAGAAAAAACACTGAGACCTCCCAATTTCCTATCACCTTTCACCATTTTGCTAACCACAGACTAAGCCTGCCAAGGAAAGGTACCAGGAATGTTATACTTAATGATGTGCTATAAATTCTGCAACAACTTGGAGCATTTCAGTAAGTGATAAGGTTATGAACACATACAAACGATTTTGGATTTCCAGAAGATTAATACATCCAAACACTACAAGACCTGGTAACCTCTGATTGTGCTATCAAAACTAGAGTGTTCAACTGCAGGGAAATACATTGAAGTATGGCAAGAATATCTGAATAGGAATGACAATAATATGCAATGTGGCCTGTATTCTGTGATATCATGATAGAGATGGGGAACGTGAATACTAGAGTATTAATGCACTGAAATACTGCACATGTACGCCATAGCATGCATTATTAGGGAAAATAGCATGAAATATGTTGCATGAAATATAATAAAATAATTCATTTTTAGCTTGAAATATGTTTGTTATTGCTGTAGAATTTGTGGGGATTTGGGGTGGCACAACATAATGCTTGCCCTGACCCTAACACAATGTGAACATATACACTTGAATGGACTCAGGCCTTAAGCCATTTTTTTGGGAGGGGGGAATAACCTACCTTCTTGGGCACATGTGCAAACTGGAGAAACTACATGTGCACATTTCAATCAAGTGCACACACTCTTCCCCTAATCCCCAGCAATTAGGATTAGGTAAAGGTAAAGGGACCCCTGACCATTAGTTCCAGTGATGACCGACTCTGGGATTGCGGTGCTCATCTCGCTTTATTGGCTGAGGGAGTCAGCGTACAGCTTCCAGGTCATGTGGCCAGCATGACTAAGCTGCTTCTTGCAAACCAGAGCAGTGCACGGAAACGCTGTTTACCTTCCCGCCAGAGCGATACCTATTTATCTACTTGCACTTGACGTGCTTTCGAACTGCTAGGTTGGAAGGAGCAGGGACCAAGCAACGGGAGCTCACCCCATTGCAGGGATTCGAACCGCCAACCTTCTGATCAGCAAGTCCTAGGCTCTGCGGTTTAACCCACAGCGCCACCCGCATCCCTTTTTGCAATTAGGATTAGGATCCTTCTATTAGCATATATGGATGGCTCGTACACCCCAGGTAGTTTGGTTGCTGACCTTGAGCCAGACATCACGGACTGCAGTTTCTTGAAGATGGACTTCTGGCAAGCGATGGGCTGCACCTCACAACGGTTGGGAGGAATGTTTTTGCCAAAAATCTCAGAAACCTCATCAGGAGGGCTTTAAACTGACTAATGTGGGAGAGGGAGACAGTGCTTCTGAAGGTAGGAGTCTATCAACTGATGAAGATGATCATCCAAATGTCATAGACCAAATGGAGCAAACAGCACGCAGACCTAGTGGTGGGAGGAAAAAATCCTTAAATAAGAGACACGGGGGAATGATGAATGGACTTCAATGTCTGTACACTAATGCACAAAGCATGGGAAATAAACAAGATGAGCTTGAGCTCTCGGTACAGCAAACTAAATATGACATAATAGGTGTCAGGGGTTCAGGGGCAGAGGCACATGGGAGGCAGGAGAGGGAGGACGATTGGGCAGAGTCCGAGGACAGCGAGGAGGAGGAGGACTGTGTCCCAAGGGACTCCATGAGCTTTTCCAGCGAATCAGGGGATTCCCAGGAGGGGGCGCCTGTAGCCAGGGGGAGAGGAGCCCCCGGGGGGACTCATCAGGGGGAAAGAGCCAACAGGGAATCCCGAAGCAGCAGCTGGAGATCAGGGCTGGTTTCATCTCCAGAGCGTAGCGAAGGGGGGGGGGAGTTCCAGTGTGTCAGGAGAAGCAGGTCCGTCGGCTGGAACGGAGGAGAGGTCAGAACAAGCCACTCTTCCGGAAGGGGAGGGGAGCAGTGAGAGGAGTGACGTAACCATCAGGAGAAAGGTTGGAAACTGGGCGCGCGCGCCAAGTTCAAATGTGCAAGCGTGCGGGGAAACGGAGAGCCCGGGGCAGGAGCCAGGTCCCAAAGCCCGCAGGAGGGAGGGAGAGCCATCGGGAGATTCAGCGTCAGAGGAATCCAGGAGGGGTGGAACTCCAGCGGGCAGAAAGACCCTGCGGAAAAGGAAAGACAGGAGGAGGTGGAGCAAAGCAAGCATCTTAAGCTGGTGTAGGGGAGGGACCGACTCAGAAGGGACTTCAACGGTCTAAGGCTAACAGACACGGGGCTGCGCGCCTCGGTTGTGGAACCAATAATGAACTGCAATAAACATCCTTGTATATAAGAAGAACTTGGCGTTGGTCTTTTGTGAGCTGAGACCTGAGGCAGCCCTGACAGTGAGTCCCTTCTCTAAAGAACGCAAAAAAAATTTTTTTTGCAAAGCTCACGAAGTTTGGCAGCCATGAGTTCGGAGGAGCAGATAACAGCCCTGCGCAACGCAGTCACCGAGCTTTCCACTGCGGTAGTGGTCTCTCAGCAGAAGGGTGAAGAAGCAGAAAAGCGATGCCAGGATCTGCAAGCCAGGTGGGATCATGCCTGCAAAGTGGGGTTCCCGGGGTCCAGATCAGAGGGAATTGCTCTTGGACGGCGGGGGGGCAATTTAGTAGCCCACTTCGATGGGAACCTGAAGCAGTATCCCAGTTTCAGAGCAGACGTCGTATATACGCTGCATTTGCTTCAGGCGGACTTTAAAGATGAGGAGGAGAAGGTGGGTTTCATTGTGTCCCACTTGCATGGGGAAGCTAGAGCCTGGTTACGCAATTTGTGGCGCGAAGATTGTCCTGCACGCAGGAATTCTGATGAATTTATCAAAGCCATGGACGCTTGCTTCCAATCCACCGTGGACGTGGATATGGCACGCAGGGAAATACATGGATTGCGTCAGAGCAAGGCTACAGTCCGTCAGTACCATTCTCGCTTTTTTGCATTGCTGAATGTGCTGGGCTGGGAAAAAGACTCCCTGGCAGTAAGAGATTTGTTCTGGGAGGGGCTCTCTGGCTCCGTAAAAGATGAATTGGCCAGAGGGGACAGACCTCAAACCCTAGCAGACGTTGTGCAGAGGGCCCTCACAATAGGAGTGAGTCCGAAGAACAGCTGCTACACGTGAATCCCAGCAGGCCCCTGAGGGTGGAGACTGATGCGTCAGACAGAGCGGTGGGGGCCGTCCTCTTGCAGGAAGATCCGCAAGGGAACTGGAGGCCCTGTGCGTTCTATTCCAGGAAGCTCAGCAAGTCGGAACAGAACTACACCATATGGGACAGGGAGTTGTTGGCCATTCACGCGGCTTTCAAGGCGTGGCGGCACTTCCTCATCAGGGCGAAACACACCGTGCAGGTCCACACGGACCACAAGAACCTAGAGTATTGGTGCACGGTGAAGCTCCTGAGCCAGAGGCACATACGCTGGGCGGAGTTCTTTGCGGATTTCGACTTCAGGATAGAGTACATCCCGGGAGACAACAATGTCATCGCAGATGCGCTCTCCAGGAAACCGCAGTATCTCGAGGAAGGGGAGCCAGTGGCAGCCAGGCACATTTTCGCACCGCAGGCATGGGCATGCGCTTCCGCAGCCGTGGACCTGGACGCGGTGCGTCGCGCGCTGCAGACGGATTCCTTCGCACAATCCAAGATGGAGGAACTGCGGAGAGGCACAGCGAAGGACACCGAGTTCCAGATACGAGACGGCCTGCTAACCCGCAAAGGTGCTCTCTATGTGCCGGGGGACGATCTCCGCGCGAAAGTCCTGCAGCAGTTACACGACGCACCCAGCGCGGGTCACTTTGGCAAGGAAAAGACGGCGGACTTAGTGGCCAGGGACTTTCGGTGGCCCCAGATGCGAGGAGAGGTCGCGGATTACGTCGCCAGGTGTGACACTTGCCAGAGGTCCAAACCAGTGCACAAGAAGCCAGCGGGACTGCTGGAACCGCTGCAGACGCCACTAGAGCCGTGGGAGAAGGTGGCGCTGGACTTCATTACTGATCTACCCAGTTCACGGGGCAAGACGGCGGTCCTTGTGGTTGTAGACCTGTTCACCAAGATGGCGCATTTCATTCCTTGCACGAAGGTGGCCACAGCGGAACAGACCGCCAAGCTGTTCATAGACCACGTGTTCAGAGTTCACGGCTTGCCACGGTCCATCCTGTCCGAGCGGGGCCGCCAATTCATTTCCAGTTTCTGGCAGAAGCTGCTGGGTATCCTGAACGTCAAGATCAACTTAACGTCGGCAAGGCATCCGCAGACCAACGGCCAAGCGGAGAGGGTCAACGCCATCATGCAGCAGTACCTGCGCTGTTACGCCAATCAAAAGCCTGCGACTTGGGTGGACTACCTTCCGATGGCCGAGTTTGCCTACAACAACACGAAGCACGAGTCAACGGGGGTGACACCGTTCTTCACCAACAATGGGCGGCATCCCAGAACCTTCCCGGGGTTGACGGCGACGGCGGAGGGGGGAGCCGCAGGGAGCTGAGCACTTAGCAGCAGAATTGCAGGAGGTACACAACGAGCTCCGACGGCACTTGGAGCTAGCTAAACACGCATACAAAGTGCAGGCAGACAAGCACAGGAGGGCAGGGGAAGACATCCAGGTGGGGGACTGGGTATGGTTGGCGGCCCAGGCAGTGCCAGCCAAGTCGTTAGCTAAGAAGAAGCTAGGACACAAACAGTTAGGGCCATACCAAGTTGAGGCCAAAATCAATCCTGTAGCTTTTTGGTTGACCCTCCCAGAAGGTTCCAGAATGCACCCGGTCTTTCATAGGTCGGTGCTCATACCCTACAAGGCCCCACACAGGTTTCAGGAGCCAGGGACAGCACCAGACCCACGCAGAAAGTCACCAGAGGGGGGGAAGTCACCGAGGGCCCCGAGACTCAACGAGGTCACAGAGATTCTGGACTCGAGATGGGGGGAGGAGGGAGTAGAATACCTCCTCGCCAGGGAAGGTACCCCGGCCAGCGCCAACAGTTGGGTGCCGGATTATGCTCTGGAGGAACCGCTTCTCAAAGACGAGTTCCATGCACTCTTCCCACACAGACCCATGCCAGCGGATTATTTCGACGACTGGCTTTTTACGCCCACACTGTCTGCCAGCACGTTCCAGGGGTTCTCCTCCGAAGAGGAGACGCCGCCGGAATCGAGCCCTCCAAGGGGATCGTGCTCGGGGGTGGACACGGACCGCTCTTACTGGTGGGACGATCAGCCAGAAGTGAGGTGGGGCAGGAGGTGGCTGAGGGGGCCTTGGCAAACAGCATCGCCCAAGGTAACTGGGGGAGAGGCGGACATGGACATATTGGGGAGGAGGCCGGGTTCGAGCATACATATACTGAACTGGAAGCAGAGGAGATCGACGTCGACGAGCTTGTTACGGACTGGCAGGATCCAGATGGACAGCGGCGCACCGGGGGGAACGAACTGTTTCCAGCATCTACCCCCGCAACGATGGAGCACCCGGAACCTGCACCCCAGCAGCGGGAGGGGGGAAGGGGGGGCTTCGAGGGGGGATGGATGTCAGGGGTTCAGGGGCAGAGGCACATGGGAGGCAGGAGAGGGAGGACGATTGGGCAGAGTCCGAGGACAGCGAGGAGGAGGAGGACTGTGTCCCAAGGGACTCCATGAGCTTTTCCAGCGAATCAGGGGATTCCCAGGAGGGGGCGCCTGTAGCCAGGGGGAGAGGAGCCCCCGGGGGGACTCATCAGGGGGAAAGAGCCAACAGGGAATCCCGAAGCAGCAGCTGGAGATCAGGGCCGGTTTCCCCTCCAGAGCGTAGCGAAGGGGGGGGGGAGTTCCAGTGTGTCAGGAGAAGCAGGTCCGTCGGCTGGAACGGAGGAGAGGTCAGAACAAGCCACTCTTCCGGAAGGGGAGGGGAGCAGTGAGAGGAGTGACGTAACCATCAGGAGAAAGGTTGGAGGCTGGGCGCGCGCGCCAAGTTCAAATGTGCAAGCGCGCGGGGGAACGGAGAGCCCGGGGGAGGAGCCAGGTCCCAAAGCCCGCAGGAGGGAGGGAGAGCCATCGGGAGATTCAGCGTCAGAGGAATCCAGGAGGGGCGGAACTCCAGCAGGCAGAAAGACCCTGCGGAAAAGGAAAGACAGGAGGAGGTGGAGCAAAGCAAGCATCTTAAGCTGGTGTAGGGGAGGGACCAACTCAGAAGGGACTTCAACGGTCTAAGGCTAACAGACACGGGGCTGCGCGCCTCGGTTGTGGAACCAATAATGAACTGCAATAAACATCCTTGTATATAAGAAGAACTTGGCGTTGGTCTTTTGTGAGCTGAGACCTGAGGCAGCCCTGACAATAGGCATCACTGAAACCTGGTGGGATAAGTCCCACGATTGGAATGTAATAATGGAGGGATACAATCTATTTCAGAGAAACAGACCAGACAAGAAAGGAGGAGGAGTGGCGTTATATGTCAGGGATGTGTATACCTGTGAAGAGATCCAAGATTTAGATCCTCAAAGCCACAGTGAGAGCATTTGGGTCAAAATTAAGGGAGAGAAGAATAACAGAGACCTCATTGTGGGAGTTTACTATAGATCCCCAAGCCAAACGGAGGACATAGATGATGCCTTCCTGGAACAGATGGCCAAGCATGCAAAAGGAAGGGAGATAGTAGTAATGGGGGACTTCAATTACCCGGATATTTGTTGGATGTCAAACTCAGCCAAGAGCATAAGGTCAAACAGATTCCTCACTGGCCTTGCAGACAACTTCATTGTCCAGAAAGTGGGAGAAGCAACAAGAGGAACAGCCATTTTAGATCTGGTCCTAACCAATGTGGATGACCTGGTTAGCGGGGTAGAAGTGGAAGGATCATTAGGCGCGAGTGATCATGCTCTTCTGAAGTTTACTATACAGCGGAAAGGAGCAGCCAAGCATACTGGGACTCAATTTCTTGACTTTAAGAAAGCCGACTTCATAAAACTTAGGGAAGTGCTGGGTGAGATCCCATGGACAACAATACTAAAAGGAAAGGGAGTTCATGATGGCTGGGAGTTTGTTAAGAGGGAGATACTAAAAGCACAACGTCAGGCAATACCAATGAGACGGAAACATGGAAGGTGCCTAAAGAAGCCAGGGTGGCTATCTAAAGAACTTTTAACTGAATTAAGATTAAAAAAGGATGTGTACAAAAAATGGAAAAGGGGGGAAACCACCAAAGAGGAATTCAAACAAATAGCCAGCACGTGTAGACACAAAGTCAGAAAAGCTAAAGCACAGAATGAACTCAGGCTTGCTAGAGAGGTTAAAAGCAACAAAAAAGGCTTCTATGGGTATGTTCGTAGCAAAAGGAAGAACAAAGAAACTGTGGGGTCACTCAGAGGAGAAGATGGTGAAATGCAAACAGGGGACACAGAAAGGGCTGAACTCCTCAATGCCTTCTTTGCCTCAGTCTTCTCCAATAAAGAAAACAATGCCCGACCTGAAGAATTTGGAGCAAATGATTCAGCAAAGGAAACACAGCCCAGAATAACTATGGAGATAGTACAAGAATACTTGGCTAGTTTAGATGTATTCAAGTCTCCAGGGCCAGATGAACTGCATCCAAGAGTATTAAAAGAACTGGCAGATGTGATCTCAGAACCACTGGCAGTCATCTTTGAGAATTCCTGGAGAACAGGCGAAGTCCCGGCAGACTGGAGGACGGCAAATGTTGTCCCTATTTTCAAAAAGGGGAAAAGAGAGGACCCAAATAATTACCGCCCAGTCAGTCTGACATAAATACCAGGGAAGATTCTGGAGCAGATCATCAAGCAAACAGTCTGTGAGAACCTAGAAAGGAATGCTGTGATCACCAATAGTCAGCATGGATTTATGAAAAATAAGTCATGTCAGACTAACCTGATCTCGTTTTTTGACAGAATTACAAGCCTGGTAGATGAAGGGAACGCAGTGGATGTAGCCTACCTTGATTTCAGCAAGGCATTTGACAAGGTGCCCCATGATATTCTTGTAAAGAAGCTGGTAAAATGCGGTCTTGACTATGCTACCACTCAGTGGATTTGTAACTGGCTGGCTGACCGAACCCAAAGGGTGCTCATCAATGGTTCCTCTTCATCCTGGAGAAGAGTGACTAGCGGGGTGCCACAGGGTTCTGTCTTGGGCCCGGTCTTATTCAACATCTTTATCAACGACTTGGATGATGGACTCAAGGGCATCCTGATCAAATTTGCAGATGACACCAAACTGGGAGGGGTGGCTAACACCCCAGAGGACAGGATCACACTTCAAAACGACCTTGACAGATTAGAGAACTGGGCCAAAACAAACAAGATGAACTTTAACAGGGAGAAATGTAAAGTATTGCACTTGGGCAAAAAAAATGAGAGGCACAAATACAAGATGGGGGACACCTGGCTTGAGAGCAGTACATGTGAAAAGGATCTAGGAGTCTTGGTTGACCACAAACTTGACATGAGCCAACAGTGTGACGCGGCAGCTAAAAAAGCCAATGCAATTCTGGGCTGCATCAATAGGAGTATAGCATCTAGATCAAAGGAAGTAATAGTGCCACTGTATTCTGCTCTGGTCAGACCTCACCTGGAGTACTGTGTCCAGTTCTGGGCACCACAGTTCAAGAAGGACACTGACAAACTGGAACGTGTCCAGAGGAGGGCAACCAAAATGGTCAAAGGCCTGGAAACGATGCCTTATGAGGAACAGCTAAGGGAGCTGGGCATGTTTAGCCTGGAGAAGAGGAGGTTAAGGGGTGATATGATAGCCATGTTCAAATATATAAAAGGTTCAAATATATAAAAGGATGTCACATAGACATCCAGAGAAGCGGACACGGAGCAATGGATCCAAACTACAAGAAAGAAGATTCCACCTAAACATTAGGAAGAACTTCCTGACAGTAAGAGCTGTTCGACACTGGAATTTGCTGCCAAGGAGTGTGGTGGAGTCTCCTTCTTTGGAGGTCTTTAAGCAGAAGCTTGACAACCATATGTCAGGAGTGCTCTGATGGTGTTTCCTGCTTGGCAGGCGGTTGGACTCGATGGCCCTTGTGGTCTCTTCCAACTCTATGATTCTATTATTCTATGATTTATGAAATATATAAAAGGATGTTACATAGAGGAGGGAGAAAGGTTGTTTTCTGCTGCTCCAGAGAAGCGGACACGGAGCAATAGATCCAAACTACAAGAAAGAAGATTCCACCTGAACATTAGGAAGAACTTCCTGACAGTAAGAGCTGTTCAACAGTGGAATTTGCTGCCAAGGAGTGTGGTGGAGTCTCCTTCTTTGGAGGTCTTTAAGCAGAGGCTTGACAACCATATGTCAGGAGTGCTCTGATGGTGTTTCCTGCTTGGCAGGGGGTTGGACTCGATGGCCCTTGTGGTCTATTCCAACTCTATGATTCTATGTTTCTATGATTCTATGATCCTGGAGAGTGAAGTCAAATGGGCCTTAGAAAGAACTGCAAATAACAAGGCCAGTGGAAGTGATGACTTTCCAGCTGAACTATTTAAAATTTTAAAAGCTGATGCTGTTAAGGTGCTACACTCAATATGCCAGCAAGTTTGGAAAACTCAGCAGTGGCCAGAGGATTGGAGAAGATCAGTCTACATCCCAATCCCAAAGAAGGACAGTGCCAAAGAATGTTCCAACTAGCACACAATTGCACTCATTTCACATGCTAGCAAGGTTATGCTTAAAATTCTACAAGGAAGGCTCAAGCAGTATGTGGACCGAGAACTCCCAGAAGTGCAAGCTGGATTTAGAAGAGGCAGAGGAACCAGAGACCAAATTGCAAACATGCGCTGGATTATGGAGAAAGCTAGAGAGTTCCAGAAAGACATCTACTTCTACTTCATTGACTATGCAAAAGCCTTTGACTGTGTCGATCACAGCAAACTATGGCAAGTTCTGATCACCTCATCTGTCTCCTGAGAAATCTCTATGTGGGACAAGAAGAAACAATTAGAACTGAATATGGTTTGAATATGGTTCAAAATTGGGAAAGGAGTACGACAAGACTGTATATTGCCTCCCTGCTTATTTAACTTATATGCAGAATTCATCATGTGAAAGGCTGGGCTGGATGAATCCCTAGCAGGGAATTAAGATTGCTGGAAGAAATATCAACAACCTCAGATATGCATATGACACAACCTTGATGGCAGAAAGTGAGGAGGAATTAAAGAACCTTTTAATGAGGGTGAAAGAGGAGAGCGCAAAATATGGTCTGAAGCTCAACATCAAAAAAAAGAAGATCATGGCCACTGGTCCCATCACCTCCTGGCAAATAGAAGGGGAAGAAATGGAGGCAGTGAGAGATTTTACTTTCTTGGGCTCCATGATCACTGCAGATGGTGACAGCAGCCACGAAATTAAAAGATGCCTGCTTCTTGGGAGAAAAGCAGTGACAAACCTAGACAGCATCTTAAAAAGCAGAGACATCACCTTACCAACAAAGGTCCGTATAGTTAAAGCCATGGTTTTCCCAGTAGTGATGTATGGAAGTGAGAGCTGGACCATAAAGAAGGCTGATCGCCGAAGAATTGATGCTTTTGAATTATGGTGCTGGAGGAGACTCTTGAGAGTCCCATGGACTGCAAGAAGATCAAACCTATCCATTCTGAAGGAAATCAGCCCTGAGTGCTCACTGGAAGGACAGATCGTGAAGCTGAGACTCCAATACTTTGGCCACCTCATGAGAAGAGAAAAGACCCTGATGTTGGGAAAGATGGAGGGCGCAAGGAGAAGGGGACGACAGAGGACGAGATGGTTGGATAGTGTTCTCGAAGCTACCAGCATGAGTTTGACCAAACTGCGGGAGGCAGTGGAAGACAGGGGTGCCTGGCGTGCTCTGGTCCAGGGGGTCACGAAGAGTTGGACATGACTAAACGACTAAACAACAACAACAATTGGCATAATGGGCAAGAGTCATCCGCCCCTTGATTCAGACCAATTTTTTCCAAGGTCCCTAACAACAACAGCAACAACTCATTACTTTTACTCCTCCCCTCTGACTGGGTTGCCCGAGCCACTCTGGGTGGCTTCCAACATAATAAAAGCACAGCAAAACATCAAATACTAGAACCCTCCCAATACATGGCTGACTTCAGATGTCATCGTAAAGTTGCACAGTTGTTTATTTACTTGGCATTTGATGGAAGGCTGCTCCACAGGGCAGGTGCCACTACCGAGAAGGCCCTCTGCCTGGTTCCCTGCAACCTCACTTCTCGCAGTGAGGGAACCACCAGAAGACCCTGGGAGCTGGACCTCAGTGTCTAGGCAGAACAATGGGGGTGGAGATGGGATGAGGCCATTTAGGGCTTTAAAGGTCAGCACCAACCAACTGTGCTCGGAAACCTCCTGGGAGTGAGAGAAGATCCTTTAGGTCCGGTGTTATACGGTCCTGATGCTGGCTCCCCGTCACCAATCTAACTTCTGCATTCTGGATTAGTCATAGTTTCCAAGTCACCTTCAAAGGGAGAGTATTTGAACTGTGGGTGGGTGGGTATGTGTATGTGACATATCTGTTGTTCTGACAGAAGTGGTGTTTGATCAGGTATATGCACAACTAAAGAACTAAATCTTTCTCCCTTGTTTCAGAATGGCAAGAAGCACCCTCCAGAGCAAAATTCTGCAGAAAATTATAGAAAGCCCCATGATTACTGGGCAGAATGACTAATATAAAGATTAACCACAATAAGAATGATCTACTTCTATTCATGCAGTATACTGCTACTTATAAAACAATGAAGCTATATGACAAATATGTTTGTAGTGTTTCGCAGCATTATAGCCTCAATAATTATTTATGGTGAGAGGGGAAAAAGTCAAATCTCATATATTGGGCAGAAACAAATTATAGAATCCTTACATTTGAATAACAGCATCATCAGTTTAGTACTGCATACTATGTGTATCTAGAAATACTGCAATCCTGGCAAAATCCATTATACAATTTATGTTTATTAGAATTCTAATTCTAGATTTTTTTTTACATGAGAACAGTCACTTCAAGAAGTTGTTCACAAAATATCCGTAGTATACTGAATAGGAGATGTCCATGTCCCTCACTCTGGTCTCCTACTCCATTGCCAGAGTCCTCCTTGACAGATTAATCTGTCCGACCTTGACAGATTAGAGAACTGGGCAAAAACAAACAAGATGAATTTTAACAGGGAGAAATGTAAAGTATTGCACTTGGGCAAAAAAAAATGAGAGGCACAAATACAAGATGGGGGACACCTGGCTTGAGAGCAGTACATGTGAAAAGGATCTAGGAGTCTTGGTTGACCACAAACTTGACATGAGCCAACAGTGTGACGCGGCAGCTAAAAAAGCCAATGCAATTCTGGGCTGCATCAATAGGAGTATAGCATCTAGATCAAGGGAAGTAATAGTGCCACTGTATTCTGCTCTGGTCAGACCTCACCTGGAGTACTGTGTCCAGTTCTGGGCACCACAATTCAAGAAGGACACTGACAAACTGGAACGTGTCCAGAGGAGGGCAACCAAAATGGTCAAAGGCCTGGAAACGATGCCTTATGAGGAACAGCTAAGGGAGCTGGGCATGTTTACCCTGGAGAAGAGGAGGTTAAGGGGTGATATGATAGCCATGTTCAAATATATAAAAGGATGTCACATAGAGGAGGGAGAAAGGTTGTTTTCTGCTGCTCCAGAGAAGCGGACACGGAGCAATGGATCCAAACTACAAGAAAGAAGATTCCACCTAAACATTAGGAAGAACTTCCTGACAGTAAGAGCTGTTTGACAGTGGAATTTGCTGCCAAGGAGTGTGGTGGAGTCTCCTACTTTGGCGGTCTTTAAGCAGAGGCTTGACAACCATATGTCAGGAGTGCTCTGATGGTGTTTCCTGCTTGGCAGGGGGTTGGACTCGATGGCCCTTGTGGTCTCTTCCAACTCTAGGATTCTATGATTCTATGATTCTATTCCTTCTTTCTCCCTCTTCAAATTAGGGGTCTAATTTTTAGCTCTCCTGCCAACCTAGTAGTTCGAAAGCACGTCCAAGTACGAGTTTCCGTGCGCTGGTCTGATTCGCCAGAAGCGGCTTAGTCATGCTGGCCACATGACCCGGAAG
The DNA here is from genome assembly GCF_965113315.1 of Podarcis vaucheri. Taxonomy (NCBI): domain Eukaryota; kingdom Metazoa; phylum Chordata; class Lepidosauria; order Squamata; family Lacertidae; genus Podarcis; species Podarcis vaucheri. The sequence goes on from NC_138761.1 coordinate 127,007,487, forward strand.
CTGTACGCTGGCTCCCTCAGCCAATAAAGCGAGATGAGCGTCGCAACCCCACAATCGGCCATGACTGGACCTAACGGTCAAGGGTCCCTTTACCTTTACCTTTAATTTTTAGCTTCCATATTCTGTTTCATTTGGTTTTGCGATAGAGAAAGAAAAATGTAAGTTTGTTAAGAATAAAATAAAACATAGCAATTTTGTTTCATATTCAAATACTGAGAATTATAATAATTTATCTATCTTTCTCACGTCCCACAGAATTGTGCAGAGAATCCCAGGTTAATGTACAGACATTGTCAGTACATTAAAACATTTAAAACAATCATAACATTACAGAAGTTGCAAGACACCCTGGAGAGAGAGCATATTTTGAACAGCAATCTATACATGTATTAAATAACTAAGTTGTGCGTATAAACATCTTACAGATACACAGCACAAACAGAGAGAGCAACGTTTCACTAACAGTGCAATTGTGCAGCTTGCTCCTCCCAATCAATGTCATGGGAAAGACTCTTAATCTCAGGGTCCTGGGTTCAAGCCCCAGGTTGGGTGAAAGATTCCTGCCTAGCAGGGGGTTGGACTGGATGACCCCCGTGGCCCCTTCCAGCTCTCCCATTCTAGGATTATAACCCCTGTTCCTGGGCAAACTGGGCCAATTGCTCAAAAGCTTTTCTTATGGACTGTTCGGTAAATGGACAGTGGCCTGTAGAGGAGCTTCATTTCACTATAATGAAGCAAAAGTGTCAGGTTTAAGAATGAAGCCTCTATTTATCAAGTTTTCTGCCCACTTGCTGAATTACTATGCATCGGGAAAACTGGCCTGTTCTTTAATTTGACATTTCATTAGTCTCTCCACAAAGGCCCTAAAAGATTGTCCAAACCTAGCTTTAACTTCATGAACAGACAATCAAATCAGAGAGTAACGAGTATCAGCTTGCTTTATTTGGGTTACTAAATACTTAAAATTCAGGCCTTCATTTGCTATTGCATTAAAGCTCAACTCTTCTCTTAATTATTTAATCATTTTTTCGATACAAACAACAACCACAAAAGACACATACAACAAAAACCATAATAACAATAATAACACAATTTGACAATTCAGATTTGAATACACTGATATACCTATGACTACACCTTTTTAAACAATATGTTCCCACCTCTTCTCCCCCTACTTCCCACCGCCTTATTTCTTAAATATTCATTCCAGATTTCTTCATATTTATCCATTCTTATTTTGCGTCAACATGCAATACATTCGTATGTAGCTAGTCTGTCCATATTATCAATCCATGTGCTCAGTGAAATCTTTTTGCGGCTCTTCCAATTCATCAAAACAAGTATTTTTGCTTCTAATATAGCACGGTACATCCATTTCTCTGGACCTCTTGAAATCTCCCACGTTTCCAGAATATAATTTAGAATTAAATTCAATTCCCCTAAATAACAATTTCTTTTTATTATTATAAATATCCTCACCTCGCACCAAAATGATCTTATCATCAGGCAGTTAATCATCATATGTACTAAGTTTGCATTTTTACTCCCACATCTCCAGGAGTTGTCTGGACTTGTTATTTTCTTCTGGTATAGTTTTGCTCTGAGTATTATTTTCTGTTGAGTAAGTCTTAGTCTTAGATCCATAGAGGCTATTTCTGTTGATTTTATACTTGACTCCCATATATCATTTGTTATCTGTACCCCTAACTCTTCACTCCATTTTTCTCTATCATATTCTAAATCATATTTCTTCCTGTTGAAGCTCAGCTCTTCCCTTGACTTTCTAGCCTATCACCCATAGCCACGTCCCAGTACAGCAAATATTTATAAGTTTTCACCATATAAGCAGCTGTCTACAAAAAGAAGATGAAATACCACAGAGGACATTATGTGACATTATATAATTCCAACAGTTGTTCAGTTACACCTTATTACAGTCTGTTAAGTTAAACACACCCCTGGGGAAAAATATTTTGTCTTCACATTTCACTGCTTCTCAGCTTAAATTTAAATTTTAAAAAAATAATCCTGTAAGCTAGAGACTAGTTGTACTCTTAGATTCTGATTAGAAAAGAACAGAAAATAATTTACCTAATACTCAAACTTATATGGGGGGGTACAGGAATCAAGCACCAAAATCCAACAGTAGGATAACTATAATCAATAACTGCTTTTACACACAAAAATTTCTTGTAATTAAGATGTTGATCATTTGGAATGGTCCAAAACCATCTTCAACATTTTTAAAATGCTAAGCAAAGTTTTTTTTAAAAAAAATCAGACATATGTGCTTTTCTGTTTATGTCTTCGGAAAGAACATTCCGTATAATGAAAAACATGACCAAATTTTTCACAGTACATCACTATAAAACCCTGTAATTGACTTCTGGGGTTGGTTTACTCTGTGTCTATTTTCGTCTGCATAGAAAACAAAAATGATGTGGTAAAAAGAGCAAAATGTAGGTCCCATTGCAGGATAAGGCTCCATCCTGATTAGTAAAGTAGTATCATATTTTCTCTGGGAAACCTGCCCATTTTGAAGAAGGGAATTCAGGCCACATGAAGCGCCATTGAAAAGAAAAGAAAAAATGAAGCCCATGGATTCAGATTGTAAAGTCAAGCTTGTGAGCAGCATTCTCCAGTTTGGCTGGATGAGAAGGGATCTGCTGAGCCCTTCCACTGATTTTTATTAGAGATTAAACTAATACTGTATATGAATTTCCAACTATTCACAGTTTTTTTCAACATACAGGCTAGCATTAAGCTGCCATTCATTATTATTTATTTAGTTTAACCTGGAATGACCCAGTATTTAAATATGATTTTTCTACAGTTTGCTTTAAAAAATTGAATGGAATGCCCTATAGGAATTTACGACTTACTGTTTCAGATTTATACCAAACACTGCGCCTATTGTGCTGTTCATTCATATATAATTTTTTTATCTCCTACTGCTGATACTGCTAAAGTAATACACCCCTGCACAGAAAACCCCTGTGCCTTAATGGGAGGGGCCAGGAGAGCATCTATCAAACATACGGACACCCCTCTCTTTGTTCACCTTCAGGCCACCCAAAGCAAAATGTGGGAAGGCAACATGAGCAGCAGTGTGGTGACACAGAACACACCCAGACAAAAGTCACTTCACACGTGACAAAATTCCCACTACAAAAAAAGCACAAAGGAGCATCCACATCAGCAGTGACTGTGGACAATAACATCTTATTTTTTCTAATTAGATTATCTGCAGAATGGGAAAATCCAAGCGAGGGGGGGGAGTATGGACTGGCAATTGGATGGAAAAAATGCAGACACAAGATGGATCCAGTCCACTTTAAACTGCCTTTATTCCCCCCCAACTGGAATAAAGGGGTAGCGATAAAGTTTGGAGAAAAGAAATTGTGGAGGACAAGACTGAAAGGCAGGCTGGACAAAGGAGAGGTGACGATCTCAGAAAAGGCAGATGCCAGCATGAAAATCTTAATTTTATTGACTATATTTGTATTTTATTCTTTTAAATTTATAAGTGACTTAGAGGGTATGGTTAGTTGGGTAGCATATAAATGCCAAAAATCAATGAAATCCCTGCACATACTTTTTCTGTACCACTGGCCTGCAAGGTTGTTTTTACACTGTTACTGCCAGTGTAACAGAGCAATGTCCAGCTAAAATAATTTGAACCAAGAGGCCTTTTCTTTCCCTGGCCTGATATTTTTAGACCAACAGGCTCCTTAGAAGACCTGCCATCCATTTCATCCTCAGATGCATTCCCTTCAACCTTTCACAGATGGCAACACTTCAGTCTCAGGGTCTGAACTGCTCTCTGCCACAGCCTCTTCCTGCTCACTAAACCCTGTTACCTCTTCAGGTTCTGACGCCTCCCCCTCCCCCCAGTTTGCTCCTTCTCCCTCTGACCACTCGTCATCATCATCATCATCCTCATGCCACCACCACTCCCCTGGCTCTGAGCCTTCTTCCCATGGGGGTTCCCAGCTGGTGCCGCCCATCATTCCTTTGCATCCAGCCAGTCCATGACATCCGAGCTGTATCACTGGGGAATTCTATAAAACAATGTAGTTATTTTTTAAAAGGAACTTTCCCCATAGTTGACTAAACTATGCCATTCTATTCTAGAAAGATGCTCTGTGCCCCAAACTTGGCATACATCTATGCTCATTCTACCACTGAAACCAGGTAAAGACCCAACAAGAGTAGTCCTACAGACCGATCATGCTCATTAATGTCAATGCAAAGTTATTCTCAGCAATAATGTTGAACAGTCTTAATATATTTATTGGGCAATATATCATTGCCAACTCAATCAGAACAGCGATGAATACAGTCAATGGGCTTCACAAATGGAAGGCATCTGGTCCACTTTGATAGAGTGGACTGGTCATTTTTAAATGTCTACTTTTCAAGTTGCAATTTGGCTCCAAATTTTTACACTTAATCCAACAATTTTATTCTACATCTCAAGCTGTCATTTTGGTTAATGGTTTTGATTTCCCGGTAACTGACCTGCTTTGAGGTACACATCAAGGCTGCCCTCTATCCCTGCTGCTGTTTGCAGTGGCTATAGAGGTGCTTGCAGCAAAACGTTGTGGGAACACTACAGTAAAAGGGGTGTAGAACACCAAGCGAACATGTTTGCAGATGACACACTCCTGATCCTCTGGCACCCCCAGGAGGGCCTGCCCTATATATGGGAGCAACTTGAGATATTCCACAAAATGACAGGTTTTCAAATTAATTATTCCAAATCAACAACACTTCTGGTCATTCTGAACACAGAGGGTTACAATTAGCTTCTCTCTAACCTGCGCTTAGTGGGACGCGGGTGGTGCTGTGGGTTAAACCACAGAGCCTAGGACTTGCCCATCAGAAGGTCGGCGGTTCGAATCCCCGTGACGGGGTGAGCTCCCGTTGCTCAGTCCCTGCTCCTGCCCACCGAGCAGTTCGAAAGCACGTCATGTGCAAGTAGATAAATAGGGACCACTCTGGCGGGAAGGTAAACGGCGTTTCTGTGTACTGCTCTGGTTCGCCAGAACTGGCCGCATGACCCGGAAGCTGTTTGTGGACATACACCGGGTCCCTCAGCCTATAGAGCGAGATGAGCGCGCAACCCCAGAGTCGGTCATGACTGGACCTAATGGTCAGGGTTCCCTTTACCTTAACCTGCGCTTATGGGACGCAGGTGGCGCTGTGGGTTAAACCACAGTGCCTAGGACTTGCCGATCAGAAGGTCGGTGTTTCAAATCCGTTGTTTGGCCCCTGCTCCTGCCAACCTAGCAGTTTGAAAGCACATCAAAGTGCAAGTAGATAAATAGGTACCGCTCCGGCAGGAAGGTAAATGGCGTTTCCGTACGCTGCTCTGGTTTGCCAGAAGCGGCTTAGTCATGCTGGCCACATGACCCGGAAGCTGAACGGCAGCTCCCTCGGCACATTTTCCCCAATATACTCATTTTTTTAATGCAATTCTGCCTCGTAAATGCATTTTTGCAAGCAATTTTCCGTAATAAAATGCATTCTTGTGCATCATTTTCACAATATACACAATTTTGTATGCACGTTTCACTAACATATGCATTTTCTGCGCATCCTTTGGTTGGAGAACTGTGTCATAGTATTCAGCATGAGAGGTGTGCTTCAGTTCATATATTAATTCAAGAAGTGCAAATTATGTGCGTCTAGATAAAAATGCAAGCAAAACAAATTTCTCTCCCAACCCTGTTCATAAATTATGATGGGGCAGATGACAAGCACTAATTTTGGCAAATGAGCTCAGTGTGCCAGCTAGCTGACAAATTAGCTTCTAGAAACCACTAACAGTAGCTTACAGAATCACAGCTGTTAACAACGAAATGTTGATCTCAGTCAAAATGTCTTGCATTCAAAAAGACTTCTAAGCACTTTTCAAAGCGGTGCTTTTTATAGGGCAATAAACAGGAATGAATGCACAGCACAAAATTAGATCTGTGACTACACTTTGAAAGGGTCTATAGGCAAAGTTTAGTAAACAGAATTAAAGTGACACTTCATCCCCTGCAAGACATCTGCTTACAAGCTTACACAGTAGGAGAGACCTGGTGGGGGCAGTGAAATCTAGAATGTGAAGAAACTTCTTAAGCACAGACAAAGGACTGGAGCAGAGAAGACTTCATCAACTGGGAAAGAGGAAGAAAAGTCAAGGCGTTTTTGGAAGCCTGCAGCAGAAAGGAGGGAATGACTTCACTTCCAGATTACAAAGATCAAAGAACAAATAAAAAAAATTCTTTAACCTTCAGACAATGCCAAATTATGGAAGAGCCCCTAGAGAGGACCAAACTAGCTCCTGGTGAACTCTCTCAGCCAAGGAAAACTGAGACACCTGCATTGTTCTTTCAAGTAATAGGAAGCATTTAAGAAACATATACATTGTGTGCAAAACGTATGGCAAAATAAGAGCTAAACATTTCATCTGCATGAGTTTAAATCTTCTAGTTTGTCCATTTTCACCTGTTTCATTGAGGTTAAATTTGCTGGATTTAACAGACGTGTATATAAAGTACAAGAGCTAGAATGAAGGAAATCAGATGTGACAGAATGACATGGGCACAGTCCTCTTACTCAGTTTACATAAATCAGCAGAATCAAGAGGTAAAGCTTTCCCTAGCCTGGGCTCCTGAGGCTGCAGGTGTGAGCGGGAATATTCCCACATTACTAGAATGTCCCTGAGCAGGAGAGGGAACCTGAGACCCTCCAGATGCTGGGGGACTACAACTCTCATCATCTCTGACCTTTGGCCATGCAAGCTGTGGATGATAAGGGCTTGGAAGTCCAACATCTGGAGGGGGTGAGTCTCCCACCCTTGATAGAGAGAAACAGCTTGTTGGAAGAAGACTAGGCAGAGGCCTTCCCTTAATAATAAAGGGGGGGGGGATGTTCTTGCCGGAAAGCATTCAAATATTTGTTTCTACCCCTGCAGTCTAAAGTGATTTAGTCAAATAAAGCCAATTCTGCTTATTGTTTGAAATGCAAAAATACAGCCCACGTTCAGGACAGCACATTGGGGTGCTATAAAGTATTTTATGGAACCAAAACTATAATACTTGAACATAACCATTTCTATTCATGCAACAGAATTAATACTGACACCTCAGGTACAAAGAATATTCCAAACACAGTTAAGAAAACAAACCACTGCATTCATATATACAAGCAAGTAGAATATCATCTTCCACCAATGCCAGAAAAAGTATAACTTGTAAACAGAAGTCATTTGCCTAAGCTCTTTAGACGGAACAGGGGGTGGGGGATAAAACTGAATGCTAAACTACCAACCTTTCTCTTCCTGCCCACAATCCAAAACCCTCAGTGATTTCTTTGTAATTTGTCTGAAGTATATCCAAATTAGGTATTCTTCATAGTGCTTTCATCAATATATGTTTAACTTGTAGAGATGCCACAAACTTTTACAAGTGTTTCATTTTTCAAAAGCCTGGTATCATTTTTCTTGAAACGAATATATAAACAATTCTGCTCCAGGGCAGCAGCAAACCCACCCTAAACAAAATTTGGTACCACAAAGTAACAAAATGATATTTAGCCTATTTTAATAAGTAAAAGATCATGTAAATCAACAAAGAACAACAAATGACCTAAAATGCCTGAGAATGCTTAAGACAACATAAAAAGGCAAAATGGCTTTTTTACACTTATTGAAGTAAAGAGAGAGAGAATGACACATGCCTTAGATGCATCTAGATTGAATTACTGTCTGTGAAAAACTTCTGGAAACTTCATTTGCTCAAAAAAGCAAGGGTGCTGATAGGTATGTGGTAGCAGGAGTGTTCTGCCCCCGTGTTACAATGGTTGCACTGGTTACTAATTTGTTTCCAGGCACAATTCAAGGTTCTGGTGATTACCTTTAAAGCTCTAGATTCCTAAGCCATAGCTACCTAAAAGATCGTGCCCTCCTGCAAGCTGCACTGACTCACTGGCGTGCCTTCTCTTTGGCCCCACCTGAACGGAGAGACTCTCTTCCTCGGGAGGAGGGCTAGCTCCTGCCTTCCACTACCTAGCCAATACTTTGAAAACGGATCAGAGAGGCTTTCTACTTGCTTGCTTGAGTTTACTGTCAATTTTAATAATTTTTATCTACTGCAACTGCTTCAGTTATATTATTGCAATTTATTAAATTGTTTTGTTGAACGCAGTCCTTTCTTCTTCAATATTTTGCTTGCAGTATCATATGGAGAAGTAGAACCCCTCTGTTATTTGAAAGGTGTGGTTCAAAATGTGTTAAAAAGCATACTTTAGGATCTCAAATATCACCCTTCCCAGTCAAAGTCCTTTTGCTGGGAGAGTTTGACAACTGCTGGTGGATCACTGCTCTATTGATTACTCTTCTGGCATTAATCTGAACTACTCCTATAAATCTCTGACAATCTATGAAGCATGAGATATGGTTGTGTCAATATTTCTTTTGACAATTCTCTCAATTTATAAACTGTATAGGCATTGGATATTTCTCCAAATGTCCAGAGGCATTATTGATCTGAAGAGGTGCCTTTTAAAAAAACAAAAAACAGAAAGTGCCGGTACTCACCTGGGGGTGCATTGTGGGACCACCCCCAAAATGTCTGCTGCCCGCCACGTCCTGCCCCCTCACAGTGGCAATGCTGCACTGCACCCGCAACACTGCTCAGCCACGCAAGCACAGGCTCACAGAGGCCACACCCACCCCTCCCCCTCCTGGCCCCCCCTCTCCTTCCACACCCACCAAAACCTCTGGGCCCTGCCTGCCGCCACCACCACCAGCGAAAGGGTGGGAAGGCAGGGCACATGTGCTACAGCCAGGCCCCTGCGCCAGGGCACTTGCAAAGCCTTGCCCTGTTGCAGACAACGCAGGATTTGAGGGGGGGGGGAAGGTGCCAGGACTGTGCACCGTTGAGTACCACCAAAAAATAAAGCACTCATTTCCCTGTTATACATGTGGCTTGGAGGCTTGTCTAAATGTAATAGTATCTGTTATACTCGAGATAGCCTCTTCTTTTTAAATTGCTAATATTTAGTACTCATTGCCGTAATTCCACAAAGAGTTGCCCCTCTGCCACCTCAGCTGATCATTTAATAAATTTGTTATGTGTAGAAAGTAAAATAACTGAGGTCCAAAACTGCCTGTTCTCTAGGTAGCAGTCATTGTTTTAATGTTGCCTTTCTTAGAGCAAAGGGTTCAGTTTTTAGACCAAGATGATCTTTGTTCTGAAAAAGGTGTGGAAACTTCTTCACCCTAATCCTTTGATTCTTATATTATTCTATTTGAAGACTGCTGGCAGAAAGAACTAGTGATTCACTAAATATTCTATTCACATTTTTGAGCACTGAAAGGGGGAGTGCACATCGATCAATTTATGCATTCCCTTTAGTGCAACATGGAAAATGACGTTCTGCTCCTCCTCCTCCTCCTCCTCCTCCTCCTTAGTTGATCACAGGGCACTGGCAGCCGTCTTTACTTCATTGGCTATTTGCATTCCTGGTTTCCTATTTACATTGTCTTGGAGACCTCAAAACTAAGTAATATTGCTAACATGGAACTGCTTATCTCAGGTCCCCTTTTAGATACAAAGACATTTAGTTCATTCTTCTTCTGTCTCATTCCACTGCAAATACATTTTTTGATTCTCTGAGGCTGCAATCATAGACATACTTGCCTGGCCAAGAGTAAGCCCCATTTAACCCAGTGGGATTTACACAGATTTTTTTTTTCCTGCAGTGAATGTTAGAATCATAGAATCATAGAATCATAGAGTTGGAAGAGACCACAAGGGCCATCGAGTCCAACCCCCTGCCAAGCAGGAAACACCATCAGAGCACTCCTGACATATGGTTGTCAAGCCTCTGCTTAAAGACCTCCAAAGTAGGAGACTCCACCACACTCCTTGGCAGCAAATTCCACTGTCGAACAGCTCTTACTGTCAGGAAGTTCTTCCTAATGTTTAGGTGGAATCTTCTTTCTTGTAGTTTGGATCCATTGCTCCGTGTCCGCTTCTCTGGAGCAGCAGAAAACAACCTTTCTCCCTCCTCTATGTGACATCCTTTTATATATTTGAACATGGCTATCATATCACCCCTTAACCTCCGCTTCTCCAGGCTAAACATGCCCAGCTCCCTTAGCCGTTCCTCATAAGGCATCGTTTCCAGGCCTTTGACCATTTTGGTTGCCCTCTTCTGGACACGTTCCAGTCTGTCAGTGTCCTTCTTGAATTGTGGTGCCCAGAACTGGACACAGTACTCCAGGTGTGGTCTGACCAGAGCAGAATACAGTGGCACTATTACTTCCCTTGATCTAGATGCTATACTCCTATTGATGCAGCCCAGAATTGCATTGGCTTTTTTAGCTGCCGCGTCACACTGTTGGCTCATGTCAAGTTTGTGGTCAACCAAGACTCCTAGATCCTTTTCACATGTACTGCTCTCAAGCCAGGTGTCCCCCATTTTGTATTTGTGCCTCTCATTTTTTTTGCCCAAGTGCAATACTTTACATTTCTCCCTGTTAAAAGATGCAAAATTCTCTCCTTTGTGATTTGTTTCTCTTTCTCACAGCTTCACTGTCTTGCCTTCATTTTTTAATTCTGTTGCTTCCAGGTGGTCCCACCATCAAGAAATGGGAGCTTGCAGAGGTCTCTGGAATTTTGCATCTAGTAGACAGAAAGCTTAGGGGTGAGGAAATTGCTAAAAATGTATGGCAGTCCAGGGCAATTAATACTTTAGTTGAGAAATAAAATGCACCTTGCATCTTTAAACATGGCTACTGGCTGAACTTTGATCTAAGGCAGAAGCAGAACTGCATGCTGGATCTCTACCTCCCAAAAGGCTGCTGCCTGCGTTCGATTCAAGGGGTGGATCCATCCACCCATCCCGCTGACCTAGAACTGGGAATGGGAAAACAGAACTGTTTGGGGCAGAGAAGAGCATAAGACAAGCATCCTGGATCAGATCAATGGCCCAGCTGGTCCACTATCCTGTTCTGGCAGTGACTGACCTGTGGGAAGCGTGGAAGCAGGAGCCGTTTTGTCCACATGTGATTCCCAGCAACTGGGATACTAAATGGTGCTTCTTTAGTGACAGCATCAAGCCCTTTGAAATGAGTTGCTCCAATCTGAGAATCACCCAGACAGATCATTCCCAAACTGAGAACTGGCTTCAAGAGTCTGCTATTGACCACAAACCCCTTTCAGAAAGGGTTGACCGATTCCTCTGTGGAGGAGGGCAGAAGGCGCCCTGAGCAAACTTAACGGCTGATTGGATGTGAAACTCAGGTGCAGTCCTGCTTGGTGAAACAGACGAGGAATATCAAGCCAGTGCTCCTACTGCCTTGTAACAATTAGCAGAACAATTAGTGATAGCATAAGGCAAAACATATAATTACTTGTTTTGCTAAAATTCAAAATCTTTTAGACGTCTGCCTTTCCAGATTAATCAGCGAAACTGTCCAAGCAAAAAACTGAAATTAATCTCTTCCTCTCCCAACAACCGTTTTCATTATAGTCAAATGATTTTGTGCCCCCATCTCCTTTTTCTACTAGTTGAATAATTCACATTGATACATTATTCACAAAGCATCCCCAACATTTATACTTTTTTGAAAAAAATGAGTGTTTGACTGGTAAGTAACCACTTGCTGATTATTCAGATGCCATAATCATTTCAGAACTACAAGTGAAGGGGAAAAATCAGTTACACATTCACAATTGTTAATTGACAGTTATGGATACAGTGGCGCCCCGCAAGACGAATGCCTCGCAAGACGAAAAACTCACTAGACGAAAGGGTTTTTCGGTTTTGCGTTGCTTCACTAGACAAATTTCCCTATGGGCTTGCTTCGCAAGACGAAAATGTCTTGTGCTTTTTTTAAAAAAACCCGCTTGAAGAGGTGCAGTTGCGACGGACCGTGCTTCGCAAGACGAGAAACATCGCAAGACGAAAAGACTCGCGGAACGAATTCTTTTCATCTTGCGAGGCACCACTGTAGTAGTTTCTGCTACCCACATCTAAAAATCTTATTAAATGTCCCTGGGACATTTAAATCATTGTATTATGGGGTGTGGGTTTTTTTGGGGGGGGGGGTAGAATAAGTTCCGTCTGCCAATACATCTACCAGGTAGAACATGTATCAGCTGTCAAGCATAGTCTCAATATGCCATAGGCAATTCAAAAGGAGTTTCTTGTGATACTACAGTATCTACCATTAGAACACTTAAAAATGATTTTTATTAATTCTATTGAACAGATTTCATGTCTGTGTCCTAACTATGCATCTTTTACAATACACTTGAAGCATCTGGAACAAGTATAAATCTGAAGCCAGGAACAAATGTTTATTGCTTAACTACACCTCTGCAAGGAAGGGCTTCAACGTTAAATCCCTGACAGAAAACTATGGGTAACATGAACGTTCAGCTATAATATTTCAACCTGAATCTCTATCAAGGCTTTAAAGGAATTAGCTTGTATTTTTCCCCTGTGCAAATGCTGTGAGGTAGATTTACAAATGCAGATTGAAATCTGCAATTGCAATTACTAAAATAAATGAAAAAAATCTATAAGCAGCAGTGAAACTGGCATGCAACGTAAAGAACTGTCAAGAACCATATTGCCTAAAAATAAGCTTACAATGACTATTTTAAAGACTGTGTGTGGTCTTACCCATATATTTTGGCATGATGCACTTTCTCCAACCACAGCTAGAGTCATCCAAAAGCAGTGGCACTGGAGAGTCTCTGTCTCACCTGTCAAAGCTGAAGAACGTTGTGCAGCAGACCACCATGAGTCCATGGGTGTGATCCATAGAACAGCAGCAGCTGTTCTTGATAAGACCTCTTAACTATAGAAGAAACACTTCAAAATTCTTCCTTAAGAGAATCACCCTTAACGTGCACACAAACTTATGCAGAAAAACCATGCCAGTTCTATAATTATCATCTTTGTAACTTCACATTTATTCGCAGAGATTACACTGGAACATTACTTTTGGAGGCATCACTAACAGACATGAAGACACTTCTTGCATCAACTATCTTATTAAAAAATATCTGCTAGTAGAATCAGATGATGGCAGGGTTAGAGAGGATTATTGGGGCAGGGGGTGAAAAAAATAAAAGTGGATGTTTTAATCTTCCTTCTGAACATAAACACAAAACACAAAAAATCCCATGTCAGAACACAAACTGGCCAAAATGTTCAAACATTAACCTGTTCAGGACTGAAGATGTTGGGGAACTGACTATGGCAAAAGAAAATAAATTCCAAGTACCAAATCAAAAAACAATGCAAACATAGATTCAAAAAGCAAATTCAAATTATATGTAAATATCCATAAGCCATCACATACCTCCTTCTCCACCCAGCAATTAGTACAATGCTCACAGAGAACGTTAAGAGGGTTGCCCAATTTTCTAGGGACACGGCTATCTAAAAATAGTTCGGTCTGCCAGTTTCTGAGAAAACTCCTGTACTTTAATTATTGGCAGTAGTCTATCCACTGAGCTAAAAGGCTCCAGAGATTACTTTCACTTTCCCAAGATATATTTAGAGTAGTAACTAGCATAGTTTGGATATTATTTTTCTTTGGTTTTGTCAGTAGCATGTTTGAAATAAATTTTATTAAGTGGTAGTGTAAGTAACATTGCATTGTGGGTAGCAGTTTCCTGCTTTAACCTAGCCACATCCTCAACTGTTATGAGAGAAAAGTTTCCCATATTTTGTGCAAAGTTGACTTTATTTTCTGTCTGAAAGGAAAATAAGACTGGAGGATAAAGCAAAAAAGATAGTGGCCTGAACCAACTAACTGCTTCCAATAGGGCTGTATTTGAATAAAAATCTATGTTAACACAATCTACAAATCCTGAAAAATAATCGCACAGAAAAATGCATTAATTTGTAAGAACAATGACAAGAAAATGTGGAATTTCTGCCACTGTTTCTAGTGCACATTTAGCATGCAGAGTGATTTTCACAGTGAACCTGTGAGATGAGAAAATGGCTCAGCACAAACCACACAGCAAGCTGAACCGCATGCAGCAGGTCTGGCGGCAAGGGTTAAAATGTTTGCCATCTAATAATAAACTCTGTCCCTGAAATGTCAGGTTAATGGAAAAGAAGTGCTCCTTGCAAATTAAGGTTACAATCCTCACGTGTCTCAGTTGCGCTTTTCAGAAGCCAAACGGTTGCTCTCTCTTCCAGTAGCTGGAAAGTTCATAAGGATGGCTCCTTTCCTTTGGGAAATGATGTGAGGGTGAATGCCCCACTTATGCTGCAGCCAAGGAAAACACAGGAGAAGCTGGACATTTTCCCCAGCCTCAACTCCTGAGTCTCAGCTGGGGAGCCAAGAGTCTTGAGGAAGCAGATGTCAGAGTTGCTGACCACAGCCTAGTAGGACACAGGAACTTGGAGGCTTCCTCAGAAGTCCCTCTCTCCAGAGGATGCCAGAGGATCTAGCAGATTACACAAGCTGTCTCCCAGTCACATCCCCAATATGACAGGAGGCAGAGAGAGTTTTCCTTCTCATAGCCTCTGGTGCAGCCTCAACCCGGTGCTGCATCTGAATGACACAAGGTGAGCAGAACGTCTTAATGGCCTCTAGGTATGTGCAGCTGGATGAGCTAAGAGCCCATTCTCACATCCTGTCCTTCTGATGTAGGAACTAAAAGCATGATTCCATTTCCCCTCTGCGCACCGATTGAACACAAGGATAGAAAATTTGCAGATTTGAAGCTTTATGGAGGCCTTCCTCCTCCCAGACTCAGCTATACTTTAGAGCATGTCAAAAGGGGGAGAAAAGATCTCAAGCCTTCCTCCAACGAGGGGACAAAAATGACCCCATACTATCTCCAATTTCCCTCAAAGAGCAGTCAAGTTGGAGGGGAAAGAACAGACCGGGCTCCCATCCATTCTGCACTTGCCTGGGAGAGGAGGAGCCGTGGAAGAGCCCAGGCTCAGCAGCTGCAGAAGGTCCCGGGTTCAACCCCCACCATCTCCAGGCAGAGCAGGGAGAAACTCCTGCCTGGATCCCTCGAAGGCTGCTGCCTGTCAGAGTAGGCAATGCTGAGCTCAACAGACCAGGGGTCGGACAAGGAGAGGAGGCGGCATTTTCTGGCATTTCCCCCCAATAATTTCCAAAAGGACTGCTGCTTGAATGAGACCTTGATCTATTTTAGGGATACCCATTTTAACTAATCTTTAATGCCAAATTGTTAATGTGATGCAGTGAGGATGTCACTGCAATGGTGTTCAAAAAAATCGTGCACTGACCAGGGACAGACAGGTTCAAATCCCTTTGGCAGCCATGAAGCTTAATGGGTGCTATTGGGCCATAACTCTCACCATAACATCCCACAGTGCTGTTTCAATGATAAAAGCATTGAAAAATTCAGTTTATGCCACCCTAAGTTCCTTGGAAGGATACAAATGTGATAAAAATAACAAGAAAAGAATGCACAGCAAAAAACAAAACAAAACCCAAGCTCCTGTCAATATACTTACTTACACTAGAGAGAAATTCTAAAAATTTACATTTCATTCAGCTTCTGAAATTAACCTTTTAGTGGTGCTAGGCTATTCAATATGTAAGCAGAAAGGGAAATAAAAAAGTAAGAGGAATGAAAGAGCACTCTCAGGAGAGAAAATGCCCTAAGATTCCTTGAATGCACAAAAGACCTTCAAAGGCAGAGGGAGCTCTTATCAGCCACCGCTGATTTAGGCAACTAATCATAACAGAAGTACTCCAGTTAGTTGTCTTGTATTTGGGGTGAAAGTATTATTTCCCTGTGACAAACACACCGTTGGCAATATCTAATCTATTCCACAATTGTCAGTTCAAGTCCCGGCAGAAACATGTTGATGCAAAATGCTGAAATACTATAATTATACATTACAACTTGAAGCAGTATGCTAAATAAATTAAGAAGAGACAATTATAAGATAAAAAGTTTCATTTGCTGAGAACGCTAGAGTACAAAGAAAAGCGATAAAGTCATTTGATGCCTTTAAACAGTCAACTCTGATGGAGTCTGAACTTAAACAGTCATGTCTGCTAGTTTGTGTCTCTGTTATTTATTGTGGCAAAATTGGAATCATCGTCTATATGATATTAAAACAAGGATAAGTAGCCAAAAAAACTGTCTAAACTTGTTATAAAAACAAACTTATTTGGGACAAATAAACTTTTTAAACATAGCATTTACAACACACACACTGTTTAAAGTGAACACACGAGAATGTTTAAACACCATGCAAAAAGTGAAGATTACAGGTTTTCCAAATTTTGTGGTTCAAGTGGCTATATAAGTGGCAAACAGTCAACTTGTTCATGATTTCATAGCAAAAGAGCAAATCCAGTTGCACAAGTCACTTTTCTGCCTTTGCTTTTAGCTCCAGGTGGCAGATGACCCCCCCCCCCCGACTCCTCTACCTGCTGGAATTCAGGTTATACAGGATGAGCGCTATTTCCATTCCGCCCGTCGGCCACATGCCTCCGTTTATGGTCAAACACACCAACAGGCCAATGCAATTAATAAAAATGAATATTTAATTTTAAAGAAAAAATAGAGATACCAAAAAGCCCATGTTTGCAGTTGCTGCTACTAAGTTGCACCTGAAATTTCTGGAATTTCTCTGAGTTCTTACGAGAAATCATTCATGATGATTTCTGAATGAAACAATGAAACCATCACTGATAATGGTTCACAAGTATTTCTACTTTGGAAATAAAATTATATATTTATCACTGAAAAGCTCTCTTAAAAATAAAAATGAGCTGAATTATGAAGATTTTTTTTTCTACATATTGATGTCTCACATTCTTCCTTTCCAAGAAGCACAAGCAATTTTTGATGAGACAAATCATAAAGTAGTGCTTATATCTAAGTGCAACAGATAATTTGCCATTGCTCTTATAAAATTTTATTCAGCATAGTTATTGATTTGATGAGGGCAAATAAGCAATCCATTCATACAACAAATGAATGAAAAATACAACTGCAAAAAGTACACTGAAATACATATTTCAATTACACAGTAGCACAAAGGTGATTTTTTGTTATGTTTATTTACACCCATCTTGCCTCCCTCAGCAAAGACTATGGAGAAAGTCAACTCAATAGGGCAATATCATCAGCGAGGGGGGGAAGCACAAATTTTCAAAGCCATAACATTAGGCAAAGTATACAGAAGGAAATATGAAGAAATACACTGAAGTGACATAAACAGCGGCACTCATATTGATGCGCAATTATATAATGCAAGTTTTTTAAAAATTGTATAGTCAGGCTGTTGTGAGAACTGCGGATTTCATTAATAAGTCAGGATATAGCTTAGCTACAACTTTATCAAAAATTTCAATCAAAGCAACACTCACAATTTATGCTCACAAATAAAATCTGCTTACTATGTCTGCAATCACACACACTTACCTAGGAATAAACACCATTGAATTCAATGGGCCCTGCTTCTGAACAGACATGTTTAGGATAGCAGGGTACAGAATGAAATCCTGGCCACATTTAGTGCGGCTTACTTCCAAGTAACCACGGATAGGCTCGAGAAGTAACAAGTACATATCTTTTACATCATTTATATTATTTTTTCTATTACTTCATTTGATTGTGTCACTATTCAAATGATTTGACTTTCTTTATGCAAGCTAATTCAGGCATTAGATGGTGGTCTTAAGAGGGGAGGTAAGAGATTGCCATAAGCACACAGGCAATCCAAGAACAATTCAATGTACCTCATTCTAAAAACAGAGAGGAAAAGTAATGATGTGCATAAATATACGTAATAAATTATGGTCAATATAAGATGTTTACAATCTAATGTCCATTTCCTCCCTCCAAGGTGTCCTGTTTTTGCCCCCCCCCGCCCCCCTTCGCTCTCCCTGATCCATTATCACCCCCACCCCATGTAATTTTACAAGCCCACTTCACCCCCAGCATCACTTTCCTGTCTGGCATTTCCAGTTGCTATCCTGTTTAGAGAGCAAGTGGAACAGAAAGGATGCCAAATATTATGCATCTGAGAAATGTCACAGCCAAATGTTAGAAAACACTTAGAAAGTGGACACCACTCAGTATTTTGCCACAATTAGCTCAATCCTCCAATAATGCTGCTAAATCTATGGAAATAAACTATCAATAGCCTGTGACCATTTTAACAAAATAAGCTATAAAAACAAATGAACAAGGCCAGGGAACATACAGTTTCTCAAAGATGTTTCCAATTTTGTTCTTAACACAAATGATCAAATCAAAACACCACCATGCGAGTGTCTCTGCATGTTATTCTGTAGTGCGCACAGCATCCTGCATTTAAAAAAAAAAAAATTTAAGCCCAAATTACACCCAGAACACCACATTCATTTTAACGATGTGCACTAGCATAGCTGAAGTTTCTGGTAGGCGACTGTATTTTGACACATCTAAAGAGACCATATGAAAGGTGCATGCCTAAGTGCCCACCCTGAGCATATGTACCAGATCTGTGCTCACTTTCAAAGCAAGCATTCCCATTGACTGCCGAAATCTGTTAAGAGAAATTCCTTTTGGAAAAGCAAGCACTGTTCCTTTTCTCTCAAATGCATTAAGTACATTTCCCCTTAACTACTATCACAAGTTGTATCAAATATCTCGTATATTGCATCCTCCCTGTCTCTGCTTTAAAATGTGTAAGTCACAATATGCAGATGACAGGATCTCTACGAAACAGAAAAGGCTGACATATAATTGCATTTAATGTTCATTACATAAAGCTGCCAACTAGCCTTGGGAGCACGTAACCTAGACAGACATGATTTAAGGTTTGCAAAGGAATCCCCAGACTAACACTTCAGTGACAGCCAATTATAGCCCCAAAAACACAGCCCCCAGTAAGCAGTCTGCTGGTAGAACTTGAGGAAAGGTAAAGTTTCTTACAATGAGTTACAGATTCACAAGCAGAGGAAGACAAGAAGAAAAAGAAAAACAGAAGGGAATCCAGCGAACCAGCAAATATGAAGCAGACCCAAAGATCGTGATACAATCCAAAGATGTAAATTATTGTAAATCATCACTGTTGTTCAGAATTTCACACAGACATTTGTGCCAATTCTGGTATACTTCTCCACAGACACAATAAGGAGGGGGGTGGGGAGAGAGAGAGTGAGTGAGAGAGAGAGAGAGAGAGAGAGAGAGAGAGAGAGAGAGGCAGGAAAACTTGGGAGAGTATAAATGAAGTTCTGCTGTCCATATGCTTTAAACGGCACAGAAGTTTATGCTCTTTCAGCATTTTGTATGCTCTCCAAATCCTCATGAGTCACAAAAATTAAAAAGCTATATCCTTCTGGATGCCAGGAAGGGCCTTACCACGGGGCTTTTGTCAAACTTTAAAAGGGGGGAGGAAAGGAAAAGCCACAGTGTTGGGCAGTCCCACTTTACTTGACTACTATGATGTCACAAACCACATGATTCTGTCTCTCCAGTAACAGTGCTTGCAAAAAAAAGGAGTTTTAAAAGCTTTTGCTTTTTTGGATTGTGTGAATGCTTCATTCGCCTCACAAACAACCACAGAACCACAAGTGCGGTGCAAACTTTCTCCAGAAGGACGCAGCAAGAAGCCTTTGGTTTTTAAATGGTTAATCTCAACAGGTCACCAGCAGCCACCGAGACCAACAGAGTCAGTAAGTGCTCTCAAACCACAGTCTATTCAGTAATAGTAGATCTGTCAAATATTTGCTTATTTTCTTTCTCTTCTCTTCTCTTTTTTTCATTCCTTGCTTTGCTTTTCACATCTTACCAGCGTTTCAGAATTTTTTGATAAGAGGAGAAAAGTATAGAACCTATGTACTCCAGGCATGCTATAAAACTGAAACAAAGTTTGGCTATGGTTTGTGATTTCAGTATAAGGCTTCAAGCAGTATTTGCACCAGAAGATAACACACGCTGTGTGAGGGGAGGGGAAAACAATGGCATCGAACAGTCTCTTCAGCTCAGTGACACCTTGTCAGCAAAACTTCTTCTGGGGTAAGTGCTTGTTTTTTCACATATTACAAAATATTACTGATTGCCACAAATGGTTTGCTGTTTACATTTTACCTTGTTCTTTAAAACCACTATTTGAATGAAGTGAAAATAAACATGATGGCAACATACTTAATTTTTATTTTTTAAAAAATGGGAAGCACAGTCGGGAGTTAATATACTTTACTGTACCCACTATTGCTCAGATAGCAGGTGTGCTCACCTTTCTGTGATTCACTACGCATTGTGTATATGGACCAAGCAGTAAAATCAGAATTCAGAATTTAGAGCAAATATGCTAACCATGGGACCTAGAAGAAAGGCGGCAGCTCTCTGAGAGTCCTAATGTCACAAAAGTCATTGCAGCAGGCTATTGGGGTTGATTTCCACAGTACTCAATATCATACGAAAATTATTAAGGCAAGGAAAAATAGCCATATAATTTTTCATTCACACACATACCAGCTGGCATCTCAATTTTTTGCTCTAAGTGTATGTAAATCTTACTGCTTTCAATTGAAACTTACTTCCAAGGTCATAGTCTTTTCCAACTTGTGTATATAGAACCGAATATATTTAGTATTTGTTTCTGTAGAGTTGTGTTTTTCCCCCCTACATAAGAAAACAATTTTACAAATGCATCAGGTTACAAGGACTCAGTTGTGCTGTTCTAAATAAGCATGCATACAAACTAATAAACCCCTTGGCATCAGAACTAGGAAGTAGCAAAAGAGAACAGAGGTGCAGCAGATGAGGCAGATTCTACCACAGTAGTAATATGTTTAAAGAAGCTCTGCAAAGCATGCCTGTTAAAGTAGACATCTTAAAATATCATCTTGGGATAATAAGTTTATCAGTTTATTCAGAAGTTTAATCGGCAGATATAGTCCACCTATGTGAATGTCAAAACATGAAGAAAGTTCTCAAGCTGTAAAACAGCACCTCTAACAGCCCTTTGAACTTTCCTGTCTAACTTCTGTTTTTGAAATTATGTCAGTACATACAGAAATACCACATGAAATAAAAATGGCCACTTTTATTTATTTTAAAAAATACATAATATAGCAAGGAAGCTGGGAAACTACTGAGTTTATAGTGCAGCTGAGATTTAGCTTTCAAAGATGCAGTAAAACACTGCCCAATCTCAAAGGCCATTCATCGTCCTTTGACCAGTGATCAGAGATGTTTTGCCTCCTTTGAAATGCTACAAAACTACCTGTTCAAAAGTATCTAAACAACAGCAATAACATATATGAGGTGGGAAATGCAAATCACTTACAGTAGTTTCTTAACGTTGTCCATTTTAGTTCAAAACTATGTTGGGTTGTAAGCAACTGAATTTCCTTGCTCCTTCAAAGAAGAAGAAAGCACCACCCTGATTCCTACTGGAAATGCACGTTGAGCTGCATTGTATCTGCTGGCTGGAGTTCCCTTTCCCCCTCCTACTTCACACATTATTCCAAGCGGCTCTTGCTGAATCCACTGCCATCTGTGAGCACAATTAGACATGAAGCAAGGCTTCTTCTGCTCATGCAAGAGAGGGACCGACTTCATTTCTGATATACAAACACATCTGATGCATTACATAGTCCTATGCTTCAGAACCCTACTTTCTGGAAGTTCGTCACACTGAGTTACACTGTAATTAGATAGCCAGCATGCTAAAATATAGCAACAGAAAAACCTGAGGCTTTTAAAAGCGGCAAGGTTTTTTCTTCTCACCCAAACCTCTGCCTTAATGAAGCACAGCGCAAGTGTAGACAGACCACATTATCCCAGTGTTTACAACAGAAAACACATATATGTGAACTTTCTTCTGCTTTTAACATCCCAAATGAGATTACAAGAAATATAGTTGGCTAAAGTTTTCATAACATGTAGGGCTGGCTACTTAATTCCCCTACTTTGGGTGGATCTTTAAACTACCTGGAAGGTCTGGGGACACGAGCAAAACATCCTTCCACATGCAGCGCATTCAAATAAGGCTGGCTAAGCACGCACAGGAACAAGCAATAACCATTGTATTTAGGGGGAGAGATATTAACTCCTCCAGGTGATTTGACAGGCACAGTGCTTAGACAGAGGAACACTATTTGTTTCTGTTTAACTTGCTGCCTTTTAAAGGAGAAATATAGGCAGCAGATATGCGTTCCAGAATTATGATGATTCACACCTCCGGGAATCTGTGTTATCATCTGGTGGCCCTGCATTATTCTTGCTGCATTCCGTTCCACAATATTTCCTTCTGGGCTGTTCCAATCGGCCACCATTTCCTCATCAGCCTAATTATCAGCTATCAGTTATAGAATTAAACCCAAGACGATATGGAGGATAGAAAGGAAGCATCCGATTTCCTCCGTTTGCAACTGATGGCAGTTCCATGCAACCATTAAAACATGTTGTCAGGTGTCAGGTCTGAATATGCCAGTAACTGCATCCTATGCTAGAAATATTCCACATAATCATCTTATGTAAAGGCAGTGTTTTGGCCTCGGGTTATATTATCTTAAATTAAGAGCTTGTTACTTTATTGTACATGTAGCAGCAGTAGTAAATATATCCTACATCTGTGGCGACCTATACCCTGGGATTCATTCAAATGAATGGAGCACACTAGTGCTCTTGAGCAGCTCCCATTCCTTTCAATGGGGCTTGTGCTGCAGAAATGTCCTGCCAGAGTATGCTCACAATTTACAGCTCATCTGTCAGCATGCACAACATGCTGCTTATACATAAATAAAAATAAATCACCAGTTTATTTACTTTTCAAGTGTTATATAATGATTCCTTCGAAAGTTACATATGCCCTGAAAAACGAAAAACAATGAGTTACCACCGATTATTATTCATGCTTTCCCAAAAGATAGTAGGCACCTGAATGTGCTGCTATACTTGAAATAAAACAGTACTTTCAGATGCAAACTTCAGGCAATTTAAGGGAAATATAGCCATTCTAGTATTTTTAAATCCCCTACCTCGTTACTATGAAATGAAGTCTGCATATGGCATATAGTATACCCAAGAGATCTGGGTGGGGGAAGGTGGGGGAGACATTTAACAATGAAGCCTCATCTCCTTCTGCATCCATACAGGCCATCTTTTTTTTCTTCATGTACAGAGATTTGAAATACGGTATAAGCAACAAAATGAATTGATTTAATGATTCCATGAGCATTGGTAGTTTCCTTATAGTGCAATCTGATGTAAAATTCGTAAAGAAGAGAAATGTTCCAGTTAGTTTATTAAAAAAAACCACCAAAATATTTGACAGTTAAATAAACAAGTGAAAAAAGCTAATTCACAGGAGAGACTAAGATTTTATCAGGCATACAGGATTAATCTTTATTGAATAGAACCATTCACAAATCAAAACTTACTCTACCCCAGTACTTTCATACAGCGCTAATCAATTACAAACCTTTTCTAGTGATTCAAAATCCATGTGCTTTTAATTTTATACACTGGTGGTCTAAAATATAGAAATGAGGCTCAGCTAAGTCAGTCTGTATAGAAACATTTGCTCCCCCCTCCCAATAAATATTCATCTGGAGGTTTTCTTAGAGAGAGCTGCTCATATGAAGACTGTGGTAATATTTTTATACTGTACCTCCTTGTTGAAGTAAAGGTTAGGGGTTATCAAAATACCTCAACTGTATATACAAAAAAGGGGGGAAAGGGAAAAGGTAAGTATTCACATGAAAAATCCAAGGGAACTATATTATTTATTTTTGCATTTCCTATGATTAATGATGCACCAGTGCATACTTGAAAACTGAAGTCAAAGGAGGGGTAACACCTCAAATTCCTTTATAAAATGGACAAACGTCAAAGCTGGTAGGCTGTGTTAGCTAGCCGACCAGAAATATTTAAAAGACTCTGCCACCCCTACAGTACCACTGAAAATCCTGATATGTACTGTAATTTCATAGGGGGTGGTCTAATAATGTTGTTACAGCATGCATTTAGCACAATATTTCAGTTTTGTTTCTTCAGTGGGATGGAGTATTTTATTCGCATTTTTAACAGCACAACCCTATGAATGTTAACCCAAGTCCCACTGTGTTCCCTGGAGCAGACCCACTAGTAAGTGTGTTTCAGTTTGCAGCATAAAAGGCTCAATTTCATTTTAAAATTTTCAGGCTACATGTGTCAAATTACCTTAACTGCATAAATAATTCCTAATGCTTTGCCGGCATGGGGATATTTTTTTTAAGGCAATGAAAAGCATCCTGAAGGAACTGTTGAGGACAAGCTTTTATAGGCACTAGACATACTGTATTGTAACCTCTCCCTTTCCAAGCTTCGCTAATAATCACGATATGGAATCACAGAAATAATATTCTTGCTATTGGTATCCAGGAAAATCCTACTTTGGCTATTGCAGGTGATATTGCATAATTAAGAGAACTCGTTGAATATGCATACTTAATAAAGAATTACAATAACCAGCCCGTTTGCTATGCCCTATAGCGGGGGGGGGGGGTCTGTGGTCCTCCAGAGTTTGATAAGACTCCAACTCCCAGCAGCCCCTTCAGCATGTTGTAATCTAGCAACAGCTGCAGGGCCACAAGTTACTGAGGACGTTCAAGGTAACAGCAAAATTGGAAAGGTAAACCTGTCACGGTTTAAGCTTCTGGAGATCCAACTTTCCCAGGACAGTTATTTTTAATGTAAAAAAAAACACACCAATGCCAAGTATTCTTCTTCAAACATGCATATTCTTCTCGGGATTTTTGTTTTAATACTCCTAATTAGACTTTTTGGAAAGTATGTATCGGGGTGCAATCCTATGCAGACTGACTTGGGTGTTTAATTAGACAAGCTATGACTTACTTTCATGTGTATGGTGACGGAGGTCCTGGTTATAAGGACAAATCAGGAAACACATTTTCTCCAGTAAGTTTTTTCCTCCAAAAATGTCAGGCTTTTCTGTAACCACAGGCTTTTGTCCACAGATAAGAGATAGCCACATAATTTTTGAGCCTCTCTCACTCTCAGTCTCTGGTTACAAAGCTGTACCAGTTCCATCTGAATTAGACCACTGAGCAGGGCTGCCATTCTCCACCATCCGTGGGAGTTCAATGGGTGACTTGTTCTTGACTGCAGCCCCCAAGTTGCGTCTCCATCCTTATTCCCTCCACCTGAAGCTCATTATTTACTGTCTCTCAGGTGTTTTGTTTTTAGACTAATGACATTTCCTTTCATGAACAAGCCGTTAGTAATAGTGGTCACAATTTAATTTATTTAACGGATTTTTACCCTATCATAAGGAACACTCCAAGGTAGTTTATAACATCAAACATCAACAGAAAATTAAAATAATACCCTAACAGCATAAGAAAAGAACAACCTAGTGTGTGAGAGTTCTGTTGTTAAGCCACAGAAGCTACTGAGCTGACGCTCACTTAACACTGCGCTGGATTCTAGCAGAGAGCTCTCACACATGCATTTTAAAGAGTAACATTTTAAAGATCAGCATCAGTAAAAATAGGTTTTTACATAATAGTTACTGCAGCATAAAGCTGCTTTAACACCATCCCTACAAGAAGTATCCATTATTCCTGCATGTTTCCTACACGCACACCAGACACCCCCAAAAGAGAATACTATGTCATCCTCCAACCGGCTGCTCTGGGCTTCAACCTGTAGCTATTAGCTTCCTATTTTGTTACAAACTTGCCCTGGAGATATGGAGAAGGGGGATGGGAAAGAACAACTTTGTACGGACTTCTGACGATTACCGTATTTTTTGCACCATAACACTCACTTTTTTCCTCCTAGAAAGTAAGGGGAAATGTCTGTGCGTGTTATGGAGCGAATGCCTGCGGGTGGCGGGGGGGATCTGCTGCAGTCGTGAGCAGAGGATCCATAGTTCCCCTTCCTTCCCTCCTCCGTGGTTACAAAGCATGGATCCACATGGATCCTCAGGATTTTTGCATTGGGCTACTCCAAACTCACTGTCAGATCACATGTCTGTGGCCACAGCATGAACCACAAAAATCATATATCCACTATTTCGTTTAGAATAATTTTTTCCTTGTTTTCCTCCTCTAAAAACTACATGCGTGTTATAGTCTGGTGCGTGTTATAGAGCGAAAAATACGGTAACTTACTATGAGAGAGTAATTTCCAATTCATGGGGAAATGGCAGGATTTATTTAGGTTAAATGGTATGTTTAAAACAGTTATGCTACAAAATCTAGTTTTCCAATTTGATCTATGTATGAGAAAAGTACCAAATATATTTTCGATTTTATCTCAGCTCACTTTTTCTAAAGCTAAGAATTACTTGTCCATTGTGTCAGATGAAGAATCTCAGTCCTCTCTCAACTTAAGTTTATCCACACTGCACTTTTAAATTAAGTTTTATGTATTTTCAAGTTTGTCAAAAAATGTTTTATCATAATTGAAAAAAATAATCTTAATTATTTTAAGTGAAGCTTAAAACTATTATTTCCTCTGCTGTCTGTTTTTTATATGTGATACAATAATTAAAGTCAGAAACTTTTAGAATTAAAAATAGCTTTTAACTTTCAATGTGTTAAAGTAAAAAAACAAAAAACCTGTGGCAAATATGTTTTGGCAGACATTCAAACATAATGAATTTGTTGCTGTGTATTTTTGATATAGACATGGGCTACATCATGGGCCATAATCATAAATGCACACTTCCAAGCGCTTTCCCATTTGAAATCCCATTTGGATTTACCACCACCCCCAACTCATAGGTTTAGGTGCATTGCTAAACACGCCAAGCTCAAATGCATTCCTTGGAAGCCAGCCCAACTGATTAGGAACAGTGACCTGAAAGCAATTTCATATAACCAATGATACTGGTTTCCAAATAAAATGTACTGAGGATCCCTGAGCAAGTGGCTTTTTGTACACACAATATATTTAATTATTTTTCCTCCTAAAATTAATTGGAAAGCATCTTGCAAAAAGGCTATTGCCTGCAAGACAACAGTCATTTCTCCCATATTTATTCAAACCATAAAGTAATATTATTTATCTATCTCCTTATGATCAGACATTCTGTATTTAAATCACTTCATGAAAGCCATGCACACAATTACTACGAGGGCACTTAGGAACACACTACAGAAAAAGGACAGGTTAGGCTATCAGTAATACTAACACCAGTTATTTTGAAGCCTTTGTGTGCCAAATAAAATGAACGGCCATGCATTACACACGTAAGCTGAGGGGATACTTATAGGAAATATATACCTACATATGCAATGTTATGGAACCAACCCTAGGTCCACCCAGGCACTGGGAAAGGAAAAAGGCTCTCAATAAGTCAATTTGGCATATTTTATTAGAACAATAATCTTTATTATGGGATGCATATTCAACATTTATTTTTGCACCTACAAACACACAGCAATGTTGCTAAGTAAGTTTATTTCATTTCACTATTTCTGTACTACCTTTTTTGTGGAATTTGAGGCAGCGTATGTTGAGTTCCTGAGTGGTCAGCAAGTCTGGCACCAGCAAAGCCCAGGCCCAAGGTTGCTGCATCAGGGGCCTTCTGGCCTTAAGGACCTACATCATCACAATCCTGTTCTAGTAGTTCACATGGAGGCTATAGCAAACTACCCTGTTACTTTCAGTGAAAAATAAGCAAATCACTGAAGGATCCTTAATCTTAGGATGCAACCCAAAAAGCTCTTTTGGGCATACCAAGAACTTGCATTCACTCTGTGTGTGACTTAGGAAGCTACTATCCCCAAGTTTTGTTGTTGTTTTTTAAAAAAGTTCTATAGATTAAACAAAAAAGTGCACTTCATTTTGTTTTTCCAGGAAATTGTTAATAATTGCAATGCTGTGCTACCTGGTTAGGATTTATTTTCTTGAGAACACGTTATAGGAATCTTCTAAAGTAATGATAATTAAACTCAATGGTAACTAAAGAGTTTACACAAAATGCTACATAACTCATTTATTTTTAGTCAAAATACAATAGGTTATTACACTTCTGTTTCTGTTTCCCTATAAAGGGAATGTTCTTGTGTGAAGAACTGTAAGACTGCACTAAACCTTTAATGGTGTTATCACGGTTGCAATTATCTCGGTTGGTATAGAAACCAGAGATGCAAACATAACCAAAGTTGAATATTAGGCAGCAATTCTGCACTTACTTACCTGGGAATAAGCCCCATTAAATTCAATTGGACCTACCGCTGAGTACCCAGGTGCTGGATTGCACCATGAAATACTTGCAGTTGGACTGGTGTTTAGAAACAATCATTTTGAAGAGTACAGGCTTTTCAGTATCTAACTGGGAAATGGTAAGAAAAGCATTCTGCTACCTTCAAGTGCACAACAAGGAAATGATCTATAAATATGCTGCACCAAACAATAATTTATTCATTTAGAATACATGTTGCAGCGAAAAGTTCTCCAAGCGTCCTTTCCTTTTCATGATACACAGAATAATCGGAGAAGCACTACAAGACTGCTTCTTCCTAGGGCAGCGCTGTGAAGCACTGGAGAAACAAAAGGTCAACAATGCACAATGTGGACTATAAAAAGCAGCCTTGTGAGACACACAGGTAGCAAGTGTTGGCCCTGTATTTATTTCCCCAACTAATCAGTGCTATTTGCTTCCCTGAAGTAAAATTTCACTAAATTATATTTACAAAAGGATCCTCTAGCTTCCCAGCTTTGCTGCAAGCAATATTAGGATTCCATTCAAAGGACCTTTTGCCTCCTCAAGAGCTGCAGCCATTACAACAGTGACGGCCTTCTTCCAAATGACCAGGCCTCCTCACTGGGGGAGCCTGGCTTCGCTCCTCTTCCTCCCGGAGGAGTTTTCAAGGACCGGCTCTCAGTTCATTTCACTTCTTTCAAATTCACTCCTATTCAGTGAATTCAGAGGTCAGGATGGCATACAGAATTTGTTGTCATCATCTAGATCATGTCACAGTGACCCTGTAAACTTTTCCTATCTAACCCTAAACTGCAAAATTAGAAACATAAAAAACCCAAGACAAGCAGGGATGTTTATTGACATTTTATTATTTAAAACATGCTTCATACAGTTATTTAGCAAAGAAGGGAACACTAAACCAAAAAAAGCTCAGTTTTCAGACTCCAAAAATCCATAAGGAATTGTAAATTAAAGTGACTGATTAATCCAGTCAAAGAAGTGCTTATTTTAGAAAGTTACATAAATTGTTCGCAAAACCTGAACATATGAATCATTGCAATAATAATTTCCTGTAAAAAGTGCCGCTGTGTCTGTTATAAAAATAATACATGAAACGGATTTTCTAATGATGTTCTGCATAATGAGAAGAGTAACTTAAGTTTGTGTACTGTATATAAAACATTTTTCATTCATTCATTTCTAATGGTACAAACAAAGAAGTATTAAATATATTTTTGGTAAACGTTAGACCGAGCCAGCAATCCTACAGATCCTTCCCCATTAATTCAGTGGGTCTTACTTCTGAGTAAACATGCATAGTGTTGGTCTGTGATAGCATTAATTCCCTGTTTATTCCACTGCAAATTTGCAGTGCACACACAGACACTGATAGGTCTCTATGCTTACATGGATGAAACATTCCAATTCTGAATAAAGTTATCCCTTGACTTTCTTTGTAGAAACAGATATTTTAGTGGCTTATTCAAAGCTTGCAAAGTACTATTTTCTCTTTTACTTTTCTTTTCCATATGCATCTAAAGAGCAACTCCAATTAATTTTTCTCCACCTCCTTCAACTTTAGCACACTTACTTTTAAAATATGTGAGCCTAAAATGTAGATGGATTTTAAAAGAGATGGAAGGGGGAAAGAGAGGGTCACTTGTAAAACACTAGTACAATCGAGGCAGTAATCAATGAATTATGATCTGGCTATAACACAATATATAGTGGTATGATCTGAATATATGTACGTAACTCTATGACAGCAGACAAACGCTGCAGCCACTCAATACAACACAAAGGAAATGTGTCAATACTGCCTTAATACTCCCTGCATATTACAGAAAAACAAGTCAGTAAAAATGTAAACACCATTTACAGAGCTCACAAGACATACTAGACAAACTGCTGATGAATGGCAGTTATATTCACTCAGGCAAAAGATGAAAAATAATTGAATCGATAAATAGCTTTCTGGCTGTGATAAAATGCAACAAAATCTATTTCCAGGGTTCTCACCATCTCTGAAATGTTTCAAAATATTCTTTTTTCATTTCTCCTCCTGCCCCCATCCCCTTTCTCTCCTTCACATACCTGGTTCTTATCAACTACTGAAGCATCTTCATCCTCTTGGATGCTAACATTCCTATTCAACTTATAGCAAGCACAGTACAATTTACATACATCTATGCAAGGTTTGAAGATAATGTTGTTAGTTGCCTGTGTGATCTGATATTTTCAGTCCGATGATACCTTCCAGAAGAAATACAGGGTTTCTGCATACAGCAACACGCCTTGAGCAAACCCATTCTGCTGCACCATAACGATGCGATCCAAAAACTCAAGGGTACCTTAAACAACAGGCTACCTGTTCTAGCCATGCTCAGGAATGTGGCGAAATCATTTTTATTGATTTAACCTTTACAGGAATGCTACATATCCTCCGAGTAAAACATTTCTAATGTATTTATAATATGATACAGCTTTGAGAAGTCTAAATTAAAAAAGAAAAAAGATCTAACAGAATAAGACAGCCCCCCCCCCCGCACTTCAAGATTATGTTCACTTTTCCAATAAGTTGATAAAACAAGTTTTCACAATTTTTAAGCCTACATTTAGCTTCGATGGACAGACACAGGAAAGTAATCCACCAAATGCTATTTCTACAGCGCTTAACTAAAAGCTAGAGTCGGGGTAGTGATTGGTAGATTAAGCACATAGGTAGAAATCAAAATGCATTCACAACTTGTGACCCCAAGTCAATGCATTTTGGCCAAGTCCTTAAGAACCTGGCAAGCAATGCAAGGGGAGATGCTATCCTTCGGAAGAGTGGTCATGCATGACATCCTACATGCCCCCTCAGCGGAAAGAGGGCTTTTTCCTCTCTCTCTCCTCTCCCCGTGAGGCCCCTGCACCCCTGGAATTGTCTCAGAAATGTGGTCCATTTCTGAACGCCTCAAATTTTATGACATTTGAAAGACAGGCTAAAGAAGGCAAGGGTGGTAACAGGCCAAGTATTCAGTTAATCAGTTTGTCAGTGAGCTTGTATCTAAATTTCCTAAATGGTGACGATAAGAAGAGACAATAAAAACATGACTGAGAGCCAAACTAGGCACAGCGACATTCAGCAACTGTATGAATCATTTTTAAAACGTGAACTACAGGTGTAGGGAGAGTGACTTGGGGCAAAGGAGCCTTTATGCTTTTGTCCCTTAAAGGAGCCCGTATTTACCTGATCAGGCTGATACATCTGCAATTTGCTTTGCTGCAGGAGCTCCCATTTCCTCCAGTGGGAACCTTTTCCAATGCAAACAGCACATTGGGGATCAATATCACAGTAGGAGAGGAAGGGTTATGCCAGGGATGGGGAAAATGCAGCCCTCCAGCTGTTAGAGCCCAACTGCCCCCATCCATCCAGACCACTGGTGATGCTGGCTGTGGCTGATAGGGCAAATATCTGGAGGGCCACAGGTTCTCCAACTGTGCTCTGTATAGCACTTCCACTCCCGTGCACAACAGATGGCAGACAGGTCACTGATACGCTTTTAGTTGGCACATCTAGAATGAGGCTCCATGTTGCCTTGCACAAGAAGTGGGAGTTCTCATGTTCCCACTTATTGAAGCAGGGCAGCAAAAAATTCCCTGAAAATATACCCTAGAGAAAGAAGTCTAATCTTTGGAAACAAGTCCACTGAAATTAATGGGACTTTCCCTCTAGGCCAGGGGTTGTCAACCTGGTCCCTACTGCCCACTAGTGGGCGTTTCAGGATTCTGGGTGGGCGGCAGGGGGTTCAATCTGAATCCTCCTTCCATTGAGCACTGGGGGGGCGGTAAGGAAATTTTACCATCAAGAAAGATGCATTAGTGGGCGGTAGGTATAAAAAGGTTGACTACCCCTGCTCTAGGCAATTCTAAAATTGAGTTGCATATACTAGCAAATCTTTCTCTGAAATATATTCTGGAGTGGATGCAACACACCTTAGTAGTTAAGATCAACATTTATCTGCATGTACAAGTGGGGCAGGAACAGTCAGATAAGAGGAAGCGCTTTCCTCAATCCTAATAAATGATACCCCAAGAAACACGAGCTTCACAAAGGCCAAAACCCTTGCAAGCACATAGAAGCCTAGCCTGGGAGTGGGATTTGTGTTGAGGGCATGGGTCTCCTAGCTTGAATTCTCCATTCCTTGTTCTCGAAGCTACAAACATGAGTCTGACCAAACTGCGGGAGGCAGTGGAAGACAGGGGTGCCTGGCGTGCTCTGGTCCATGGGGTCACAAAGAGTTGGACATGACTGAACGACTAAACAACAACAACAACAATTGGTCTCTTAGCAG
This sequence comes from Podarcis vaucheri, assembly GCF_965113315.1. NCBI lineage: Eukaryota > Metazoa > Chordata > Lepidosauria > Squamata > Lacertidae > Podarcis > Podarcis vaucheri. The sequence goes on from NC_138761.1 coordinate 127,040,012, forward strand.
ACTATGACTATCTTGGATAGGAGTGTGGAGAGCCCATCTCCCCCAGCAACTGCCTATCTTGTCAAAGGGAATCTGCCTCAATCTTGGCTGTGGGTCTTTACAATGACGTTGGAAGGAGAAGTATTATCTTACTGCCAGTAATTAACAGATCACAAAGTTACCCCAACACTGCTGAATTATCAACTTTGTACCATTTTTTTGTTTGTTTTGCTGATTCAGCCACCCTGTGTATGAGAAGGTTAGCAAAGCTGGATTTTAAATCAACAGTTATTCGTGTTCTTGCTCCAAGTAGTCAATGTACAGCAAATCTGTTTTACCAAGATACAGTAAAATCTACATATTGAAAGTTACTAGGCAGATATGGTACAGGAAGAAGGCTTAATTCTTGTGGTGGTGGGAGGTGGGACTGCCCTCAGCAATGGAAATATCTGCCAACGGTGTGAAAGTTGATGATGTGGCTGTGCTAGCAAGGATGGCGCAGTGCTGACCAAGGATATTCCAAACCTGCTCGCTTAACAATGCAGTTGTGAGGTTGCAGTTAATGCTTTGGCTTCCCAGGGTTCTGTGTGTGTTTGACATCAGCTGTGTTGCAATGGCACTGTGTAAATCAAGCCCATGTATTGCATGTGGACCCAGGTTTGTAATCCAGGACAGACATGTGGGCAGTTTGAAAAATTTTCTTGAATCATTAATTTGTGGTCTTGCCACTGTCATGTTGTTTGATTCACTGGGATATTATGGGAATGAACTGTGTGCGTGTTGCTGTTGTTGCTATTACATTTATTACCCACTCTTCACCAGCAGGTCCCAGGTCAGGTTAGAACAGCAGTTCCCAAACTTCTTGAGTCACAGAGCACTTTTCAGGAGCGAAATTCATCACAGAGTGCTATTGCTGCCCTTATGCCAAAGGCACCTATTCCTTTTTCTTTTCCAGTCTCTTAGTGGAGCACTTGGAGATGCTCCGCGGAGAACAGTTTGGGAACCGCTGGGTTAGAACATTTTTAAATTCAGTATTAAAAACAAAGCATTGCCACAGGAACAGGGTCATTGAATATCACTTTGCATCCTAAAAGCTCTATGTAAATGATCAGTGGTACGGATTTACTGTTACCTTAGAGTAATTGTCAAACTGCAAAGCTCTCCAGTGGAATGGGACCACCCCCAGGCATGATTATCATTTCTCTTTAATGAATCCTCAAGGCATGCATATTGCCTTTTTTTAGTGTGTGGTGGGGGGGGGGGAGTAAATACAGTAAATACAGTTCTCCATTTTTTTCTCCGCATAGAAAACTAGTATATCAGGAAGAAAGGCTGTAGTAGCATAGATTTCTGGCCAGCAGGGTAGTTTTCTATGAGCCAGTGCAAACATGCTCTCAACCCATTGTTAGGAGACGATGAGCAGGCGATCAGGCCCCATGCTGGCCTCCTCTCCTCTTAAGACAGTAAGGAAATAACCAATACATTATGAATGCCAAAGAAATAAAAATATTGCAGAGATTAGCCATATTGTACTGTAAAAAGATACCAAGTGTTCTTGATACCTGTCTGTTTGCATTTTTATAAAACATCACAGTTGCATAGGAAAATAGGAAAATGCCAGGTGCACTTGAGAGTTTTATGTAAAGTCCTCATCCCCACTCCGAGAATACTCTTGACAGCACTGTATCAAAGAGTCATATTACAAGAATTACGAGAAAGGAAAACAGAAAAGGGCAGCTTACAATAGCAATACGAAAGACCACTACTCTTACAAAAACACTTGAGTTATAGCTCAAAATTTCATTTTTTTAAATATTTCTACAATTTAAGATATTCCCGGTCATGAGACTAGGGGATTGAAAAGTGCAGGGTTTTGACGATTAGCAAGGAAAGAAGACAACCCCCAAACTTCTCCTAATTCAGCATATAAACCATAGCTGGGATGCAGAGATGCCCCGGCACCAACCAGCCATTTCTGCTTCATGCAATGCTCCTCTAACACGTGGCAGGTTCCTGGAGGCCTGAGCTCCGGCCTTTGGATCCCAGGCTTCTAGCTCTGGCCTTGATGGAGAGGTACAAGTGTCCCACATTTGTGCATTCGAAGTGTTTCTGGGATATCTGTTTGTTTCCAGCTGCCCAATTCTTACAACCCCCTCAGCTCCAGGTGTTGATGTTGTTTTTAAGAGCCTCAAAGTTGAATACAGACATTTTATATTATTTCTCTAACAATGTAAAAATCACCCTTCTAATCTTCAGTCTGAATCTTGAGTGAATCTTGGCCCATAAAGCCATTTCCCCCAAACCATGGCAATCCACCCATCAACTGTGATGCCAGGTTTAATCTTAAAGTTGCTGTGTGATCCTGTTCCTAGGAGGCAACAGGATTTCACAGTTAAGGCAGCAGGATTTAACCCCCACTCATCAGCTGATCCCTCCCAGAGCCTTCCCTGCCATAAGCTCATTTGGTCCTCCCTAAAACTACAGAAATTAAATTTATATTCCATTTCTACTTCTATAACTTTTGAATTTTGAGACAAGAGAATACTTACAAATGTTTCATTGTATCAAAAAAAGTATTTTCATAAAAAAACCAACTAGCAAAACCTGCCTCTAGGAGCTTGGAGGGGCTCCTTACCAATAGTGACCCAAGCGGCTTCAGTGGCCCTACAGAACTTTTTTGGGTTGGCTGGGGAGCTGTGACCTTTCCAGGACAGAAATAGCCTAGCTAGTGTGAGCTATGCTTTGGCAACCTTTAGGTTTAATTACTGCAATGCATTTTATGTGAGCCAGCCACTGAGAATAGTTCAGAAGCTCAAACTATAGCAAAATCCATCTGCTAGAATTTTGGGTGGTTTACAGAGATGGAGCCCCATTACAACAGTTCTGAAGTAACTAAAGTGGACGCTCGGGTTGCAAACGTGATCTGTGCAGGATGCACGTTCGCAACCGGCAGTCTTCGCAACCCACATCTGCGCACGTGCGGGTTGCACTTCTGCACATCCACAAAGCGCAATTTAGCGCTTCTGCGCATGAGTGACCTCCGAAACCTGAAAGTAACCCGTTCCGGTACTTCCAGGTTTCGGCGGTCCGCAACCTGAAATAACGCAAACTGAAGCGGCTGTAACCCGAGGTATGACTGTACACTAAATCTCTATTCACTACTGAGGCTACTCTAAGGTTCTGGCACTTACCTTCAGATCTCCAAATAGCTTGGGCCCCAAATATCTGAAGGAGCACATCCTTTTGTGTCAACTTGCCCTTGCTTTAAGATCCCCAGAGGCCCTGCTCCATGTTCTGTACAGGCAGCTCCCCATTTATGCACGTTTGAAGCACACACACGGCTGTGAAAGTGGCATGAAAAGAGGGGGAAAGGCCCTAAAAGAAAATGGCAAAAATGGTGCCTAGCAATCTCATGGGCCTTTGCACCGACCTTTGAGGCCTGTGGAGAGTTGGAATTTGAGCAAGGAGGTTTGGAGGGAGTAATGTGGTGGAATCTGGTGGAATTTTTGTTTTTTAAATGATTTTCAATGGTTTCCATAGCTTTAGAGGATGTTTGCAGGCTTTTTCAATGGTGTTCACAATATATACAATTTCACATAAACGTGCAGTGCCTCGGAACATAACCCCTACATAAATGGGTTGTTGCCTGTATTAAGGTGAGCTACTTAGTTAAACTGAGATCCCAATGAAAAGTCATGAGTTAGTTCCCATTAATTTTAGTGGGAACTAATTACAACTAAGGGACGCGGGTGGCGCTGTGGGTTAAACCACAGAGCCTAGGACTTGCCGATCAGAAGGTCGGCGGTTCAAATCCCTGCGACAGCGTGAGCTCCCATTGCTCGGTCCCTGCTCCTGCCAACCTAGCAGTTCAAAAGCACATCAAAGTGCAAGTAGATAAATAGGTACCGCTCTGGTGGGAAGGTAAACAGTGTTTCCATGCGCTGCTCTGGTTCCCCATGCTGGCCAAGCTGTACGCCGGCTCCCTCGGCCAATAAAGCGAGATGAGTGCCACAACCCCAGAGTCGGTCACGACTGGACCTAATGTTCAGGGGTCCCTTTACCTTTAATTACAACTAACTTAATCTGGGTTCAATGCTGTATGCTTTCCAATGGAACATAAATGAGCATGTTAACTGAATATAGAGCTAAAGGTAAAGGTAAAGGGACCCCTGACCATTAGATCCCGCCGTGGCCGACTCTCGGGTTGGGGTGCTCATCTCATTTTACTGGCCGAGGGAGCCGGCGTACAGCTTCCGGGTCATGTGGCCAGCATGACTAAGCCACTTCTGACAAACCAGAGCAGTGCACGGAAACGCCATTTACCTTCCTGCCGGAGTGGTACCTATTTATTGACTTGCACTCTGACGTGCTTTCAAACTGCTAGGTTGGCAGGAGCAGGGACCGAGGAACGGGAGCTCACCCTGTTGTGGGGATTCGAACCACCGACCTTCTGATTGGCAAGTCCTAGGCTCTGTGGTTTAACCCACAGCGCCACCCGCGTGAAATACATAGAGCTAATGTATTTCAAAAACCCTATCTGGAATGTATTGGAAAATTCATAAACAAACATAACATGTTACCCAATCATTCAGGTGATTATGCAGGTGCCTATGGATGAGCGGCAAGGCAGGAGACCAAGGCCAGAAAAAATCACGGTGCAATCACAGTAGTGCAACCTGTCTCTTGTCTCCATTAAAGGCATGCAGCAATTAACAAGCTAGAATCCATCTCAAAGCATTGCTGCAGCAATCACATGGAACTGAGAGGACTGGCATTCAAGAAAGAAGGCCAGGTCAGAATTAAACATATTAGGAGCCTTAGGTACTATACAACTGAGGGCCCTTCAATGGATACCTTGGTCAACCAGCAGAAGGATAATGAAGAAAACTCTCAACAAATGCCTTGTCTCCTCTTATAATCTTCACTGGTGCCACAGGGTTCCTGGTCAACTTGTTATAATGCTCAGCTTTCTTTACAGTTTACATCTGTTGCCAACATTTTCTGATAAACCTGCTGTGCTGCACCATTCATCCAACTGTCCTATAAACCGCTCTTTGCCTTCTTCATGGCCTCTCCCAAGATTGAGGAGTCATTTAGTCAAGAAAAAAATTCTAACCTTCATGGCTCCCCCCCTCCCCCCGCAAATTAAAAACAAATTTGGCAGCAATACTACAGAATTGACAACCTGGAGATGAAGCCCAAATTCATTGCGTCTTTCAGTGCCAGCAGTTGAGTAAAGTTATTTATGTTGAACAATAAGCTATTTCTGAATACTGCTGAAAGGGTGCAAGCTATTAAATATAGATTATTGTACTTATCATGGATGGCAGCATGAAAGTTATGTTAATCAACAGCAGCACTACAATATACTTCTACTTAGTAGTACCCTTCCAAGATAAACACTTCCAGAATGTTCCAAAATGTTTCATCTTTCTCCATATTTCATGTATTAGAAACCCTTTAGCATTTTAATTTGCCTCCCCGTGAGCTTTTCCAATTTTATGTCATTATTGTTGCAACTTCCACCTCTTGCATGCAGTGCTTCCAAAATACAGAGTGGCGCCTGGCCTTGAGAAAAATCTCAGTGACTCAAGTTAAGACGTCACACCTGAGGAAAGGGATCACAACTCAGGGGTAAAACACAAGGTCCCACACACAAATGCATTACATCAATTCAGTAACTCCCACTACAGTTTAACAAAAAATAACAGCACCAGTTTTTCTTCTGACCCAGATTCTGCTCATGATACGGTTGTGGGAGAAATTCAATTCCGTTCACATTTAAAAGCGAATTACCATATTTTTTTCCATCTATAAGACACCCCCATGTATAATTCACCCCCTATTTTGGGGGACTCAGATTTAAGAAAATGGGGGAGACGGCCCAGAGTGTAAGATGCCCCCAAATTTTTGACATTATTTTTTAGGGGAAAAAGCTAGTCTTATACATGGAAAAATACAATTAACTTTGCCCTTTCCAAAACAATATGAGAATCAAAACACAGCCGTCCTGGAAAATTCACACTTATCCAAATCTTGTTATATGTTTGCATATGTTAAGGGAAAATATGTGTAAAAATGAATATATTAGTGAAAATAACATACAAAAATGCATTATATCAGAAGAAGTTGCTTCCAAAAATGTGTACATCAGTCAAAACTACAAACAAAAATCTGTCCATTAGGAAAAATTCACACTAAAATGCTGAAGAACTTTCATGAGGATTTTTATTATTATTGCCAATTGCTACAGAAACATGGCAAGGTTAAGACTGGAGAAGTGTGAAACGGAAAGATTCTTTTAGTCCTGGCTCAGGGCTTGTGCATGTGTCCTTAGGGCCCACCCAATTTCTTTTAAGACAAGCTGCTCCTGCCCCCTTAATACTCCCACCACCCAACAAGGGCGCCTAGAGAAAGACATTGATTGCCTGCCCACAATGCCCTTTGCTAGCGACTGGCCAGAGCCTCTTTCAGAAGAGTTTTCATTTCAGCTGGCTTGTGGGGTTCAGACTAAGTATTCAGTTGCGAAGGAGATGTTAGTGCATACTTCATTTGGTTTTTTGTCTAGTTTGTTTCTTAGGCATGGTAGAGCCATAAATCCTCATTACGGCAGATCATACAACTTACAGCCTCACTGCAGTAGCCTATAGAGCCCTATCATTAAGATACCAATGTGATTATTTAAGTACAAATAGTTCAGACTGACAAGGATATCAGCCTTTTAAACACATTTTCATGACAGAAGAGCAATGCCTTGTAACACCAACAAAAAGATCAGTGTGCCTAAGTGTGCTTGCCTTGACCTGGCAACTTACTCAGAGGGTGACTTCTTCGTTTCTGTGCCTCAGCTTCAGTTCCCATCTGCAAAATGGGAAACTAAATTATCTGCCTCATGGAGCTGTGATTAAATATATTAGATAAGATGTAAAGCACTCTGGGCACCAGAAGAGCTATAGAAGGTTGGCATTTGGTATAATCGTTAACTTGTGCACTGAGCTATTTAAAGCCAAAGAAGTACATTGTACTCTGAAACCCAAGCCAGCCTCTTACTCACAAGCGCAAAGTTGCATGATTCTATTACGCACACTTCTGACTCTGCATTCAGCTCAATGTAACAAATACAAATTGATTCATAACTAATTATGTCACAAGAAGATTTGGTTCTCAAGTTTTGTTCTGTACAGCACTTCAAAGTATTTTTTCACCAGTGACTCTGAATCATGATCAGGGGGAGACAATGGAACATCTGTTAACAATGAAGGATTGACTCAACAAAAGAATGATTATTTAAGGGTCCCCTTCCATGAACGACCCTTGAAGACTATGGGTCAGCACGATTTTCCCTTACTGAAACCTATTTTTAGAACTAGAAAGCCAGTGACTCCCCCCCCTCCTAAGAGGGGGTGGCAGAATGACTGAAAATGATAACAAGCATTATTTTTTATGTATAAAAAAATCACATGATCTGGAAGAAAAGCAGACTGTGCCAAAAGAAGTTAGAGATGAACACTATCACTCAGAAGAGAGCACTTCCAGGCCTATTGGTAGGCCAAGTGAGGGGGCTAGCCCTGCAGGCGGCACTGAGTGCTAGGAATGGGCAATAAATTGCATGATATTCTATTTGTTATTTCACTTTGGATGCACTTGTGGGATTTGCTGCCTCAGGTGCCGAATAACTTGACTGGCCTGGGATACTCTGCGCCACGACTGATGAGGGGGTGTCAATTGCTGCTCCCCCTTATACAACAAAAGGGAGAGAACAGTAGGCAGAAGCATTTGCCAGTATGCAATGTCATGGTTTGATGTCAACTTTTACTTTAAGAAAAAACAAAAAAGAGGGAGAAAAATTACTGCAACAACGTGAGTGAAAATAGCTGCTCACCAGTCCCATCGGTGGGCCAAGTTTGCGGCCCAGCATGTGCCCACCGCCTTCCTCCGGCAGCCCCACCGCTCCGCCGGCCATTGCTGCCCTGCTGCCAATGATTGCCAAGGCTACTTTGTCTGGGTTTGAAGTAGCCTATCCGTGGCGGCCTGAGGGGCAGGGCAAAGTGAGCAGCCTTCACTTCAATCCGCCCGTAAAGGGTAAGGAGGGGCCAGCGCAGAGGCCAGCAGTGCAGTTGGCCCCAGAGCGTCTTCAGCATAATTGTGATCAGTAAAGTATTTTTTGCATTTATGCCCATTTCCCCAAGAAGCTCAGGGCAATGCACATTATTAGTCTCTCCCCCATTTTTATTTTCACAAGTGGCCAGAGACCATCTTGGCTGCTCCCTGCCTTGCAGGCCTTTTCCCACCTGGCCTGGGAGGGCGGGGCCTGGACTGACTCCAGCTACAAAAGTTAAGGCTGCTGAACAGACGCCTGGGCTGGGGTATTGTAGTGCCCTGGGGTGGTAGTGACCTCGGGTGCACTTGGGGGCATTGAATATAAATAAGGGGGTAGTGAAAGAATAAAGAAAGATGAGAAGAGAAGAAAATTTTGAAAAACCATTCATACATGTTTCATCTCTTCTGTAATGATGCTTTCCGCCAGGTTGGGCACCAATGCAGGATAGCGACAATGCCTCTCTGGCAGTTGTGCTGGAGGCGAGGGTTTTCCCTGGGCTTGGCTAAGCCCTTGTCAGCTTCACTTCCCAGGCCTGGGAAGTTGATCACAGCTTGCTTGCCTATTTGACCAATGGCAGGTTGGCTGCGGTGCTCCCCCCCCCCCCCCGAGGTGGATTGGACTGCAAATAGCCAATTGTGGTGATTTAAGAATGCTGCAGACAAAACTAGAGCCAAATAATAAATACACTAATAAATTGATAGCTGCAGACCAGGTTCGCCCTTCTCATTAGGATTATTTTTAACGTTAATCCTAATTTTTATTTTAATATTATCCTTCATTATCTGTCACTATGGTTGATTTTAATAAATAATGTTGTAATTTCAGGCTTCAAGGTGTCTTATTTACTGTGTTGTAGTACGCAGGTAATAATAGAGACATTTGTCACGGCATCTTTCCGTTTGTTCACTTAAAGGAGGCAGATTTCTCGGGGGGCACTGAGCAATTTTTTCCTGAGGAGGGGGTGGTAGGCCAAATAAGTTTGGGAGCCTCTGGTTTAGGGGGTTCTATTGGGTAGAGGTTGTTGCTGTTAACTTTCGGTATCTTCATTTTAGATTTTATGATTTGTGTGGAAATTGATCAGTTTGGTTGTATACTTTTGATGTTTATTGTTTATTGACTATTTTTGTTATGCTTGTAGTTTTATACGTTTTTGTGCTGTGGGCCGCCTTGAGCATGGTTTTAATTTGGGGAAACTGGTATGCAACTACAGGCAATCCCCAATTTGCGCTGGGGTTGTGTTCCAGGTCATCGTGTGCGTTGGCCAAGTGCCCCATAACGCCCTCTTCTGGGTCCGAAAATGGCCTGCAGCTGTACACAGGCAAATTGGGTTGTCTGCAATACAGGGCTCATATTGACACAGACTTTTACATATTACTAAATTTATAAAAAGGAAGCACTCTGAATATCTGAAATACACCATATAACTACTAAGTTTGCATGTTTTTAAAAAGTGAATCCCAGCAGAAGCATCGGAGGGAGGGCTGGGGGAAGCCTCTGAACCGCCATTTTGATTTTATTTCTCTTTGAAGAAACTCCAGCCAGTCAGGAGTCTCTCAGAAATGCACTGAAAGTTGCACTGCATTAGGGCTGGACCGCGAAGAGCATTCGGTTGGCATGGGAGTTGGGGGGGGGGAGCAGAATCTGGTTTTGCGGCTGGACTGTGAGGTTTTTATAGTCAGAGGAGGAAAGGAGACTCTTGGTGGCAAGCTGCCTCCATAAATGTTTCGCTGGCATCATGAAAGGGCAGGGAGGAATCTGGTGTCTTCCTGGCTTGGACTGCCCTGTTTTATTTATTTATTTTTATTTCTTTGTTTTATTTATTTATTTAACGTATATTAAATTTTGATATGGGCTTCTGCAAATTAATTAACTGCCATTAGGAATATTCACTAGTTTTAAGGAAACAAAAAACTTAGCAGCAGTTTGAAGAGGACCATAAGTTAATTTTCTTTCTGAGTCCAGGACTTTGTATTTCATAAGGGGGCAGGAGAGTCGTTGATAACAGAGGGACCCTGGCACTGGTAACCTGAATAGCAGGCGTTGTGTGGGGTGGCTGCACACTTCCAGACGCAGCTTTGAGTAGGCAGGTGCAGTTGATCAAAAGGTGAAGGAATTCCGAGTTAGGCAAATACCTTCTTTTATTAAATTCAAGAAACTTAGACAACTTAAAGAATTCAGCATCACACTATTACCACTGTTCTGTCTGCAAAAGCAAATCAGCTTGGCAAACAGAATGATCCCCCCTTTCCTGTGCTTTGGGGGTGTCTATGACCCCTTCATAGCTCATCTGGAGGGGTGCAGGGGGGGGAGCCTCCTTGTGCACACAGCAGTCCTTACTTCCTCCGAAGGGATTTGTGAGGTGAATCCTTCCCTTTGTGTGACGGTCTGGGTGCCTGCCCCAGTGGAGGACTGGGGGAACTTGCTTCCAAAGTATTTTGAAGTGATCATAAGGTGTGAAAAGTTTGGGTTTTTTAGATTCTGACTTCCTGGTTTTCCCCACCAGCCGTATCTGTTTCTCTGAGCAATAGGAGCTTAAAGTTTGGGGGGGGGTGATCTTTAGCCAATGATTATTACCCATGGTTGCCAATCAAGGAGGTTCTTTTTGCATACCAGGGAATAAGCCAGGTGTAGCTGAAATATAAAGGAATATTACTGAATCGAGTATGTGCTGTTTTCTCCATAGGAGTGATACAGTTTCACACATGTAATAGTCAACTATACTGAGGAGGACGCATCATTAAGCTGTGATTGCTAACATAATCTTACTCCTTTTACTGAGCAGTAAGCCATACTGTGTTCATTTAAGTGACAAACACTGACAAGCTGGAACGTGTCCAGAGGAGGGCAACCAAAATGGTCAAAGGCCTGGAAACGATGCCTTATGAGGAACGGCTAAGGGAGCTGGGCATGTTTAGCCTGGAGAAGAGGAGGTTAAGGGGTGATATGATAGCCATGTTCAAATATATAAAAGGATGTCACATAGAGGAGGGAGAAAGGTTGTTTTCTGCTGCTCCGGAGAAGCGGACACGGAGCAATGGATCCAAACTACAAGAAAGAGGATTCCACCTAAACATTAGGAAGAACTTCCTGACAGTAAGAGCTGTTTGACAGTGGAATTTGCTGCCAAGGAGTGTGGTGGAGTCTCCTACTTTGGAGGTCTTTAAACAGAGGCTTGACAACCATATGTCAGGAGTGCTCTGATGGTGTTTCCTGCTTGGCAGGGGGTTGGACTCGATGGCCCTTGTGGTCTCTTCCAACTCTGTGATTCTATGATTCTAAGTGGGTATAGAATTGAACCCTATTCTTCCAGGCCCTAGCCCAGCACTCAAATTATTACATTTCTACGAATATAGATGCTCATCTTAAATATTTTTACATTTAAAAATACATTATCAAGTTGCCCAAGTCATGTGTTTTCTTTTCTTTTTACTCTTAATTGGTGTCCTTTGCTTGGATTAGGGAGAGAAGCACTCTTGTGCCTTTAAGAGGTATGTGTCAGGCAAATATTATTGAGTACAAAAAAGTGCATTTGGGTGAGCTTGAACAGGACTATTTTGTTCCTTTTTAAGATAAACTTTCCTAGCACTGGTATTACTAACACAATCCTATTCAGTTTATTCAGAAGTAAGCGTTGTCTTCTGTGAGGCTTGTTCCTGAGAGTAAGCATAGGGCTAAAGCCTTTTGTGGTGCCTAAATAATGTTAGTTTTTTCACAACTCATTCACTGTTTGTGCGTGTGCAGTGGTTTTTTAAAACCAGAACTGAGAGAGCATTGGTGAAGGAGCAGAGACCTGGGCTTCTATTCATTGCTGAGGAGGTATGACTTACCTCTGTGTACACTCATGACAGCAAGCACTGGACTAAAGCTCTGTTAGGGGCTATGTATTAATAAAATTGCAATTTTGAAGTGTCCACTGTTTCTGTGAAACAAAGGAAGTTAGAAAAGGAACCAGAACAAGTGGAGGCTACACAACTTTCATTCTACCAGAGAAGCAACTCTAAACCAAAGTAAGCCACATCTCAGCTGAGTTAGCTGCTATCTGTAAAAGTTCGATCTCCACAGTATGTTTTCAAAAAAGGAGATTGGAGAGGAAAACAAAATTTGCCAACACCCCAACAGGTCTGGTGAACTTGCATGAATGTGCATGTAAAATTGTTTGCCTGTTCTGATAGACCCTAGTTGATGTTATGGGGAATTCCAAGCAAATTTGCTCCCTGACCCCATGTCTCTTTATAAGCACAAGAAAAAGGTCGTAAACAACTCATTCAGACTTTAAGTTATTTTTGCACAATGCAGTCTCAGCAAAGCTTCTGGGCTCAAACATGGTAAACAAGGACAGAATGGAATGGAGAAATCCTGTACAACCTCAAATTACAGCCTGGTTAACCAACACTCTCATGGGCAAGATCATTACTGCCATTTCCTTCCAACGTTATCCAAAATTAACTCAAGAGAGAGAGGGAGATGATGTTACTGATGGACATAACAAAAATGACATACAGATTTCAATGGTTTCAATTTTAGGAAGCATAATGAGGAATTAGCAAAGCTAAAGCACAGAAGGTCACATCTAAGCTAGAAGACGGGTTGTCAGTGGTACAGGGTTGGCAACCTATGCGTTTTCATAGTTGAAGTATATTTTGCTCCACGACCAAGCTATTTTCTGGGTAATCTGCACAATAAAGTCACTACCTAGTCATAAATGCTCCACAACAGGCATGGAAAATATGCATATTGATATGACTGAGGCACTGCATACAAATTTTTGAAGAAATCTCTCTGAATTTCACAGGGTTTATTTCCTCTCTATGAGTAAAACTTAAGCCAAACCTATCTCAGCTTAACGAAAATTGTATCTGGTAACCATGTGGGTCGGGACGCGGGTGGCGCTGTGGGCTAAAGCCTCAACGCCTAGGACTTGCCGATCGAAAGGTCGGCGGTTCGAATCCCCGCGGCGGGGTGCGCTCCCGCTGCTCGGTCCCAGCGCCTGCCCACCTAGCAGTTCGAAAGCACCCCCGGGGGCAAGTAGATAAATAGGTACCGCTTACCAGCGGGAAGGTAAACGGCGTTCCGTGTGCGGCTCTGGCTCGCCAGAGCAGCGATGTCACGCTGGCCACGTGACCCGGAAGTGTCCCCGGACAGCGCTGGCCCCCGGCCAATAGATGTGAGATGGGCGCACAAACCCCACAGTCTGTCAAGACTGGCCCGTTCGGGCAGGGGTACCTTTACCTTTACCTTAACCATGTGGGTCAGAACTGGTTCCACATCCAATCCATTGGCTACCTCTACTTTAGAAAGTTAAAAGGATCAAGCTATTCCTGAAATTGCTGGGAAATCACCCACCACAAAGAGAAAGTCGGCAAATTGATGACTGACTCCAGAATCTTCATTCAGTTTTGGTTAGAATTCTTTTTTTACACTGGATGGGGGACTTGAACATTTTACTTTACCAAAATGTTTAATGCACAAAAATCAATGAATGATAAAAATCAAACCAATAATTTAAACTCTTATTTAAAACAGCAGGTAGTACTAGGGAAGAATAAAAAGCCTGCAAGAGAAAAAGGCAGAAGTTGCTATAAGCAAATACTTAGTATTACACAATATTTTTTTGAAAGGCACAAGTAATATTTGCTGTGAGCTTGTGCTGTTCTTATTTGGTGTAATCTACCCTTGTTCCTTTCCTTCAGTTATTGTGACGTCTTGGATGTGTTAGTATAATGTTTGCTCCCATGTTTGTGCATTCCTTGGCATCAAAAACTGTTCTAGCAGTTGATACTGTTTCTTCTGTTTTGGATGTTATTGCGTCTTCTGGCTTAATCCCCGAGTAGAAATTACTGAAACCCAAGCCCCTCGTTTTGGAAGTTCTTTTGACAAAACACTGAGATTCTTAGGATAGAGAACTCAGCATATGTAAATACTTTAAGGAAAACAACTGTTTTAATCATCACAAGAACATGAAGAATTAACATTTTAAAACATATTAATCCAATGTTAAATTGACTATATTAGCCTCTGTCCATCTCCAATTGATTTTAATGTACAGTATATATATTTTTAGTGGCAACAAAATGTAGTACATTACATCTGGATTTCAACTTTTTATAACGTAAAATGCAGTTAACACAAATATGGTAACTACTATTATAAACAGCAGATAGCTTAACAGTCCCCCATTCTCTTTCTCTTGTCATTGAGCAACTTCAGTCTAACCCAGCCTTTCTCAACCTCAGGTTCCCGAGGTGTTCTTGAGCTACAGTTCACATCATCCCTGACCACTGTCCTTGCTGCCTAAGAGAGATGCTGTCCAACAACATCTGGGGACCCACGGTTGAGAAAGGCTGGTCTAGCCCATGGGTGGGGAACCTCAGACCAACGGCAGTCTGACTCCAGGCCTTTCTCTAGCCTTTTAGCTCACCCCGGGCCATAACCCTCACATGCTCCTCAGGGACTTCTGCCTGGCTGGAATGTGTCAGTCCACATACATCAAGGTGGGGGTGACTGATGTGTGTGCCCACATTTGTACAGAAACCTCTGACTGGGTTGTTGCCTACACGTGGGAGTTGGTCTGCCCACTCTTTCCTCTGTCCGTGCCCACCATTGCCATGAGCCCCATGGAAGATGCCCTCTGCCTGAAAAAACAAACAAACCCCACCTTGGCCATGACTTAACAGCCACATGCCCTCGTTCAGAGGTTCCTTCCAGGTGAAGAAATTAATTTGCACATAGATGTTTGCTACTTAGAAGAGTTTTCCTATTCACGTCAATTAATGGGCGGCTCCACAGGAGCAAAAGGATGCCTGCGCCAAAGGACATACACACCCCAGCACCTCCATGTCTACTGTGGGTACAATTTTAAAAGTTGTAGGAATATTAGCATAGTAGGATGGATATGTTGTGGCTTCATCCTGCTGATTATAATATAATCATATAATCAGCTTGATGAAAGCACAAAATACTCTCATTATATTTGCCATTTACTCAATGTGATGCTTCAGCACGAAAAGACAATCTGAAATAAGACTAAAAACCTGGAGCCTCTTAACACAGTAGAATCAAATATGGCTTGAGTTTTAATTTACTAATACCCACACATTTTGCCTGTAGTACACAATTAATGACAATTGAAGACTAATCATTAAATTGTAATTCTAGTAGATGCCTGCCAAAATTGTACTGCAAAACAAGAGAGAGAGAATCAGAAAACTCACTTGAACTTCTTTATTTGGTTTCATCACTCAATGTACATTTCATCCCACAAGACAAATAGTAGTGGGGGGAGGGGGGGTTTAAATCATCAAACCAGCCCAAGGGAAGAGTTAAAGTACATCTTCCAAACTGCTGCAGTCCCAAATGGAGCACCCCCAGTTGCTATTAAACTTATTTTAAAAACAGCGTGAAATCCAGTCACAGATATTTTGCTGCTATGCCTTGTGTCCTTGATTGGTTACTGCAGCCATGGAGCCAAATATTTAGCTCACAGAATCATAGAACTGTAGAGTTGGAAGGGACCCCAGGGTCATCTAGTCCACCCCTGCAATGCAGGACTCTCAGCTGAAGCATCCATGACAGACAACCTCTGCTCAAAAACCTCCAGTGAAAGTTTTTAAGGTCCACCACCTTCTGAGGGAGTCTGTTCCACTGTCAAACAGCTCCTGCTGTCAGAAAGGTCTTCCTGATGTTCAGCTGGAATCTCCTTTCTTGTACCATTTGACGTGCATTACTGGCAAGCCACGTGTCCTTCATAGCAAGAAGCCAAGAACAAACCTTGGCTTCCCGGCTGTGATTTGTTTGGAGAAACAAGCCCTGAGTGCTGGTTCAGACATGACGCTAGCTAAGCCAGCCGCTCTGTGGTTTGGTCCCTCTTCAACTGAGAGAGAATGGAAGTAGCAGCATTTGACCTGCATTCACCGGCTTGAAGCTTGTGCACAATATGGTTAATCAAACCCTACTTTTATGTCCAAACCTGGCCTGTAATTAAGTAATGGGGTGGCTAGCAGGTCTGGCAAGCAACAGGCCTAAAATAAACTAATGGTCAATCGTATGTGAACAAGATCAAAATTAGTTCTATACAGAACAATATTGCTTCCTAATGATGCAATGATGGAGGAAGGTTTCAGTGAAATCAATATACCTCAAATAAATGCATTTTAGAAGTAGCCTGTAAATTACGTGGTGCAGGTTTTTTTTAAGTTCCTGAAGGATTCTAGATAAGTTCTTGTGGCAACCTATTATAGAGCAGAAGCCAAAGGAAACAATTTTAATATTTATGTCCACAGTCTATTCCTGACATGTAATTATTATTTGCTAATAGTATATATTTTTTTCAAGAAAAATGCACACAAATAAACCTACTGGAAGAATTCCACCAGCTCCAGTGAAGTCAACAGAAGAGTTGGTGAAATGTATCTCAGAATCAAAGTCTACTTGTTTGGATTGCTTTTAAAAGGAGAAACAGCACTAGGTCCAAAAGAGTATGAAGATGTCTAGGTCTTCACTTACATAGCCAATAATAACTTCTGCACTGACAGGAATTGTGTGTATACTGGCGGGGAGGGGAGTTAAGAAAGTGCTTAATCAGGAAGTCAGCAATTATATAAAAATAAAAGCTTCTCTGCTACTTGCCCAAAGAATCAGTTTGGCCTACAACAGCTCACTAGACTCATGTCCTTGCTTTGATTTCCAAGCCCAAGTAATGTTCTGTTATATTTCCTCCCAGTCTGAATATCAAAATATGAATTATTCAATTTAGATAAACGCTTTTAGGGAAACTAACTTTAAAAAGTCCAAGAATTGCCAAGGGAAAGGAAACCTAAGATAACAAATGTATTTGAAATGAAACATAATTGTATCATTTCCTAGCAAGGCGTCAGAGCCTCACTTAAGTCATAGAAACTTTATGAGTGAATCCTAGAGTTTCCTATTGACATATTTTGCTGTGGCATATTTTTCCCAGCATGGCACTGATTAAGTGCTACTATGCCAATAGTGTTTGGGTTTCCCATATAATTGGATATTTATGTGCAGGCTACTGAATACCTGGGGCAATGGGTGTTTGGATCACAGTCCTTAATATACAGGCCAGTCACGCAAAGTTTTGGGTTTTTTAAAAATTGGAACTTCTAAATTATGGAACCCCATTATGAGCTTTTCTCTGTGCTACTACTATACATGATGTGCTTTTGATGCGCTTTGAAACCCTCTGCTTTAGTATTTTAGAAACTGTCATGCAGAGACGCCCTATACCAAACAGCCAAGAATAAGCCAGTGTGCAAGCATTCTAAGGGCCAGATCTTATTCAACATCTTTATCAACGACTTGGATGATGGACTCAAGGGCATCCTGATCAAATTTGCAGATGACACCAAACTGGGAGGGGTGGCTAACACCCCAGAGGACAGGATCACACTTCAAAACGACCTTGACAGATTAGAGAACTGGGCCAAAACAAACAAGATGAACTTTAACAGGGAGAAATGTAAAGTATTGCACTTGGGCAAAAAAAAATGAGAGGCACAAATACAAGATGGGGGACACCTGGCTTGAGAGCAGTACATGTGAAATGGATCTAGGAGTCTTGGTTGACCACAAACGTGACATGAGCCAACAGTGTGACGCGGCAGCTAAAAAAGCCAATGCAATTCTGGGCTGCATCAATAGGAGTATAGCATCTAGATCAAGGGAAGTAATAGTGCCACTGTATTCTGCTCTGGTCAGACCTCACCTGGAGTACTGTGTCCAGTTCTGGGCACCACAATTCAAGAAGGACACTGACAAACTGGAACGTGTCCAGAGGAGGGCAACCAAAATGGTCAAAGGCCTGGAAACGATGCCTTATGAGGAACGGCTAAGGGAGCTGGGCATGTTTAGCCTGGAGAAGAGGAGGTTAAGGGGTGATATGATAGCCATGTTCAAATATATAAAAGGATGTCACATAGAGGAGGGAGAAAGGTTGTTTTCTGCTGCTCCAGAGAAGCGGACACAGAGCAATGGATCCAAACTACAAGAAAGAAGATTCCACCTAAACATTAGGAAGAACTTCCTGACAGTAAGAGCTGTTTGACAGTGGAATTTGCTGCCAAGGAGTGTGGTGGAGTCTCCTACTTTGGAGGTCTTTAAGCAGAGGCTTGACAACCATATGTCAGGAGTGCTCTGATGGTGTTTCCTGCTTGGCAGGGGGTTGGACTCGATGGCCCTTGTGGTCTCTTCCAACTCTAGGATTCTATGATTCTAAGGCACAAAGAGGATCCTCTTCCGTGTGATTTTTGGAAATAATTCCACAACTGCTTGGCTACTGTATGGCAATTGCCACTGCACACAGGCTGGTGTAAACCCACAGTTGCAGCAAGTAGTAATATCTGCACGTGCCAGGTGTTCAAGGCTGGTATAACTTCTGTCTACTGGGATAGGAAACATTAGCTTCTCAAGACTAAGAAATATGTAACAAGGAATAAAGATATGGATGGCAATACAATCCCACCACCCAAAAAAGAAGACACACTGGACAAGAGCCAGGTATATTTCACTTCTAAAGGCTTCTAAGTAGGTAATTAGTCAGGGAGGGAGCAATCACCCATTCACTCTTCTGGACAATACCAATGGCCTTTGCCCCACAGAAACCAAACTATTGCTGAGAGAGCAGCAGCAACCTATTTTCCCAAAGCTTGATACTAGCAGCAGTGGTTTAAATTCACCATCTTCTTCTGCCTTCTAGCACCAAAAAGGCAGAAAGCTAAGAGCAGCCAGAACATTGCACTCTGCTCTTCCTTCCAAAAGTAAATCCAAAATGGCTATCTATACCGAAAAAGGTGTTTTGAATACAGTAGTACCCCGCAAGACGAATGCCTCGCAAGACGGAAAACCCGCAAGACGAAAGGGTTTTCTGTTTTGGAGGCGCTTCGCAAGACGAATTTCCCTATGGGCTTGCATCGCAAGACGAAAGCCCATAGGGAAATGCTGGCCGTCGGGAGCAAAGACTTTCGCCCACAGCCGGCCTTCAGAAGAGGACCTCTTCTGAAGGCCGGCGGGGGGCAAAAGTCTTTGCTCCCCCCGCCTGCCTTCCCCCCCCCCGCCTGCCCCGGGCGATCTTAAAATGCTGGCGGGCGGGAGCGAAGCGTTCGCTGCCGACCCCCAGCATTTTAAAATCTCCAAGGGACAGCAGAGAAGTCTCTGTCCCGGGGAGATTTTAAAATGCTGGGGGTCGGGAGCGAAGCGTTAGCTGCGACCCCCAGCATTTTAAAATCTGCCCCTGTCCCGGGGAGATTTTAAAATGCTGGGGGTCGGGAGCGAAGCGCTGCCGACCCCCAGCATTTTAAAATCTCCAAGGGACAGCAGAGAAGTCTCTGTCCCGGGGAGATTTTAAAATGCTGGGGGTCGGGAGCGAAGCTGTTCCGAAGTGGGGAGGGGGGGCGGGGACGCCTGCCCCAGCCGCCCCACTTCGGAAAGCTGTTCCGAAGTGGGGAGGGGGGCGGGGACGCCTGCCCCAGCCGCCCCACTTCAGAAAGCTGTTCCGAAGTGGGGCGGGGGCGGGGACGCCTGCCCCAGCCGCCCCACTTCGGAAAGCTGTTCCGAAGTGGGGAGGGGGGCGGGGACACCTTCTGAAGGCGGGCAGGGGGTGAAAGTCTTTGTCCCCCCTGCCTGCCTTCCCAGGGGCTTTTAAATCGCCCCGGACAGCGGAGAAGTCCTCCGCTGTCCGGGGCGATTTTAAAATGCCGCCCGCCAGCATTTTAAGATCGCCCCGGACAGCGGAGAAGTCCTCCGCTGTCCCAGGGTTTTTTAAAATGCTGGGGGTGGGAAGAAAAGCCCTTGTTCCCCCCCCCCCAGCCTTCAGAAGAGGTCGGGGGACAGACTGTCCCCGGACCTGGTCTGAAGGCGGTTTCCCTAGGAACGCATTAATTGATTTTCAATGCATTCCTATGGGAAACTGTGCATCGC
This sequence comes from Podarcis vaucheri, assembly GCF_965113315.1. Lineage (NCBI taxonomy): Eukaryota > Metazoa > Chordata > Lepidosauria > Squamata > Lacertidae > Podarcis > Podarcis vaucheri. The sequence goes on from NC_138761.1 coordinate 127,060,026, forward strand.
AAGACGAAAAAACCGCAAGACGAAGAGACTTGCGGAACGAATTAATTTCGTCTTGCGAGGCACCACTGTAACTACAGACTCAGTCTCGCCCAGACACATTTGGGCAATATCTCCAGGTGCCTGTTCTCAGCCCCTAAATATGACAATGTGTCAGTTGGCATTATATCTATTTATAACGACACCACTTTCAAACTTAATTTAGTTCTGAGGCTAGCAAACATTAGCAGTCCAAGTGGTCCAAACTGTGTTTACATGAGTAATTCTGACATAACTGAACTTTTTACTGAAAAAGAATAAGCTTTGAATGGTTATAATTATTGTCTGCTTCTTTGAAGACAGATGCTGTCCTTTAGAGTGACAAGAAGACATTTGTCCCAGCTTTAAAAGTTTATACAATTCTTTTCCAGCAGATGGGTGTAAAAATTCTTTAAGCATATTACCTCATTGCTATACAAAATCAAGCACCATAACTGGTGTACAGCACTCCCAAGAGCAGCAAATTATGTAGGTGTATGGCCAATTACTATCACTAAAGAGTTTGGGGGGTGCATTCATAATAAAACTAAACAAATGCAATACAAAAATTGACCTGCCCTGCTCTCCATCTGCAGTTCTGAGAGAAGAGTAAAATCCTAAGTCTTATGCTCAACATTCTCTTTTAACTCCTTGATAAATCAGAAATAATGATCCATAGAGAAAGAACTCATTAGCTTGAGTTCTCTCCACTTTCTGCAGACCAATACATCTTGGATTTATATAAAAGAAAACATGGCATGTGCTGGCAGGTCAGCCTCCCTGATTAATAGGTTGCCTTCCACCAAATCAAGATTTGTGGCCTGGCCCATTGTAGAAGGCAACTAATCAAGCTTTAAGTATGGAATCCTCCCAATTATGGAACTTTAAAAATATGAAGCCAACAACTTTATGAAAATCTAGGTATTCTGAGATAAAACAACAACAGTGTTCCAGTCTTGTCACAAATTAGAACTGCATCACTATGTCATTTTACAGTAAATTTCTGTTCTTTGTAAGAAATTATTCTTCTTGTCAAGAGCAAAGACTAATCAGTTCCAAATGGTCCACATGTTAATTCTGTCACAAACAGCATTATTTTATCACAACATACCACTGTGCATCATGAAAAAGCAGCTCTAAAATATAATACATTTTTTTAAAAAGAAAGAAAAGTAATTTAACGAACAGAAAATATTCCTTCCAATCCTAGGATCAAGCACCCTATGATATACAGTGAAAAATATATAGCATACCCTATATTTCCTATATGTAAATTTATTTTAGCTACACATAATTTCAAATCCAACAACAAGAGTGCCGGCTAAGTTGCTTAATAAATCTTAAAAACCATTTCCAAACTTAATTAATTAATGAGCAAAATTAATTAATGAGCATATACGGGACAAATCTGCCCTGCCCTCTATTAATTCTGCTTCCTAGTTATGTGGAATTGTGAATGTAGTAAGATATGAAAACAAAAGGGATACTTACATCATACTTTGCAGTTCAGGAGTAAAGTTTGTTGATTTCCCAGTCCCTCTTCCGCTGCCTGATGGAGCAATAGTCGACATTGGACTAGATCCAGTACCACTCATCTGAGTAAACAAAGAAAACCACAATGTTTGCAGGTATACAAGAGCAAACACCACATAATGAAAAATAGCAAATCAAAACCCATGAACAATGTGTGCATGCTTTAAAATATCAAGTTAGTGCTGTTCCATTCAGACATTCACAATGCCTTACTCAGCATAATTAAAAATTACTATTTTTCCCTTCCCCAGGCAACTGAAGCAACATAGCTGACTAAAGTACGCAAGCACCATTAGTAATAGTAGCAATTAAGATGAATGACAGAATTCAACTAAAATGTTAAATGTTATTTGTTTAAATGTTGCTTATTTTGAAATTACTGCTAATTTGTTTATTTAAAGACCACCTAGCTGTAATAGTCTCTAAGCTGTTTACAAAGATACAATACAAAAAAATAAAAATCAGTTAAAACTATAAAAGCAAACTTCACTTGAAATGCCTGCTGATATAAAAAAAGCCTTCTGTGGGCAGCTGAAGTTCAATAGAGAGGGGACCAGCCGGCCCTCAACTGGAAGGAAGTTCCATAAAACTAGAAAGTTCCAGAAAGTTCCTGGGGAATACGAGCTACGGGGGACCACTAACTGTGACTCCCCCCCCCCCAGGCCCTGCTGATTGGGCAGGGATAGAAAGGATTAAGTCAGGGGTCAGCAAACTATTTCAGCAGGAGGCCGGTCCACTGTTCCTTAGATCTTGTGGGGGGTCAAACTATATTTTGAAAAGAAAAAAAAATGAACGAATTCCTATGCCCCACAAATAACCCAGAGATGCATTTTAAATAAAAGGACACATTCTACTCATGTAAAAACATGCTGATTCCTGGACGATTTGCGGGCCTCATTTAGAAGGCAATTGGGCCGGATCCAGTCCCCGGGCCTTAGTTTGCCTACCCATGGATTAAGTAGTCCTTAAGGTATCTTTGGCCCAAATAATTCTGAATTTCCAGGGTCATTACAGAAATCCCATGGAAGTGCCACCCCACCTTCTGTGGTTTCAACATCACATTTTATGGTTTGGGCCCAGTTTCCTGTTTGACTTACAGAGGGCGAAACAGTCTGTCCCTTGTTTGGTGGCCTTTCTAGAAGAAGCAGATGAGGTAGGAATCAACTGTGCAGGTCTATTGTATTCATCATCTGCATTCGTCATCTGTATTCATGCACGTTGTGCCATAGGGTATTTTTAAAGGATCACATGCCAGTAGATGTAGACCAGTTAACTTCCATAGCCTAGATAAAGCTACACAACTCACGCTTGCCTTGAAAAGAAAGTCCCCGAGACTTATGAATGGTAAACCATGTAATGTTACGGGAGGAAACTGCTTCCTCACAATATGTGTGTCCCTTATTAATGGAAACTCAACCTCAGTTATGGAGCAACTTTCTAGTTCAGCAGCCCTATCAAATTTGACTATTCTCTGTTTCGCCTGCTTTTAGAATATGCCATATTTCAAACCCACAATATATCCCATAGGACCATAAACTAATCCTCTTTCATATGTAGATTTCTCCTGAGCATAACATGAGCATTTATGCTCACTTTCAGAACAGCCTCTAAATCTGCAGTTAACTGAAACATCATGTTTCAGTTTACATATTTTCTTATTACGCTTTTCATACATACCGTATTTTTCGCCCCATAGGACGCACTTTTCCCCCTCCAAAAATGAAGGGGAAATGTGTGTGCGTCCTATGGGGCGAATGCAGGCTTTTGCTGAAGCCTGGAAAGCGAGAGGGGTCGGTGCGCACCGATGCCTCTAGCTCTCCAGGCTTCAGGAAGCTATCAGCAAGCCTTGCAAGCCCGACGGGAGTTCCCACGGGATCACAAGGCTTGTGGGCAGCAGCCTGCAGCCCGAAGCATGGGGCGCCCTCCAGAGGGTGCCCCCTGCTTTGGGCGGGTGTCCGCAAGCCTTGCGCACCCGGCAGGAGGTCCCCCTGGGCGTGCGAGGCTTGGGGCAGCAGCCTGCCGCCCGAAGCACGGGGAGCCCTCCAGGGGGCGCCCCGTGCTTCGGGCGGGTGTCCGCAAGGCTTGGGGCTGCAGCCGCGGCTGGGGGGGGAAAATAAATTTTTTTAATTCATTCCCCCCCCAAAAAACGAGGTGCGTCCTATGAGCCGGTGCGCCCTATAGGACGAAAAATACGGTATACTGCATCTGCATTGTTTGACATTAGGACTATCTATAGCATCTATTACCTCTTTTTCATTTATGCCCTCCTTTACTTAACCTCACTTGACGGAGTTGACTACATTTCTTCAAAGCTGCCATAAGCACACAGCAAAATAAACTTTCTTTATTGAGAAAAAAGTATCTTGCTCTCCTCACACTTCACTTCGATCTCTGCTCTGAGTTTATTTTATCTTTTATTTTCTCGCCAAACCCAGCAACTTCTTTCTGCTCCAATAAAGCACCATAAACTTTATTTACAATTTATTGCAATCATATGCATGCTACTGTAAACCATGCAAATCTCATTTATGATTATTAGCAATAAAGGCTTGCTTTGCATAGAAGTGAGCCTTTTTCACCCTGAAACCTGAGTGGTAGTCATACCAGAGCAATTAAGCACCAATTCTCCAAAACAGGAGAACTTGAGGGATAATATATGTCACTCATGTTTCATTGGATAATGTCAATAGTATCTGATCCATTTGAGCTAGCTTTTTTCATTCTTGCTTGAACTTCAAAACTGTTTCCCTATTTTGCCTGAAAGACAGAGAGAAGTATTGAATTCCCTCAGATTTTCTATTCTATTCTATGTGTTTGTTTTCAATCCAGTGTGGTGCAGTGATTAGAGCACTGGACTAGGACCTGGGAGACCAGGGTTCAAATTCCCCCTCAGTGCTTCACTTTTGCCCCAGGCACAGATCTGTGTTTAAAAGCTTTGTTTCTGAGAATTTGTGGGCTTTTTGCCCAGAGCTTTCCCCACAAAAACCGGCTCTTTTGTGCTCAATCAGAACAAACATCAATTCAAGTTTTCCATGGATTGCCATTTGCTCTGACTGAGCTTTAAAGAGCAGGTTTTTGCGGGGAAAGCTCTGGAGCAGAAAAAAGCAAGGGCACTTGGACAAGGACCTTTAAAAGTGGGTTGTGCCTAGAAAGAAGTGTCCCATACTTTCCAAATCTGCCTCAATCACAGGGTCTGGATTAGATTAGATTTTTTTCTGCAGTAATTCCTCAAAACCTGCCTACAAGATTTACACACATAAGTGATGCAGGAGGACCAAGCACTGAGCTCATTCTCTCAAAAGATATGGAAAAGGTTTTGTGGTTTCTGCAGAATCCTGACACTGAAGTTCCCCCCCCCCTATTTCCTCAGACCTGATGTCATGCATACCTCTTGAACCAAAGGGAAATAAGTCCTGAAAGCACTTTGCTTCTAAAGTCCCCCCCCCCCCGAAACTGAGTAGAGAATCATCAGTAGTTGACATCTGATACAATTTGATATCACCTGCAGGATCTTTTGTGTGTAGATACATATCCTGTTCAGAAAGGTCAATTATTTTTAAGATTATTACATTCACTAACCTGTTTAAAATCTAACACTAGATCACTGTGAATACTTAACTCTACATATAGCGAATTATTCTTAATATAAGGCAGAGCAAACCTTCTGCATGTTTACCAAGCTGCTGCCAAATTACTTTTTACTTTGTAGCCACCGGTGACCAAGATGAACACATTCTCACTCAAATATGGCTCTTAGGCTGTCTAAATTATTTTGGAAAGTTATAGAAAGATTGTTTCCCTTGTATGCCTCTCCCTAATAGAAAGCAGTTTCCTAATTTTAGTGTTTAGGCAAGTAACAGTCTGAAATGGTTTGATGAGCTCTATTTTTAAAAAAAATCAAACAAGTTCAGGCTGCTCAATTGCTTGGAACTTCTTCGAAATTCATCCCACTCAAAAATATACCCACCTAGTAAAACATTTTTCAAGTTTTCTGCATAGTATCTGCATCCATACAGTGCATCACCATTTAATGCTGAAACTATTTTTTAGACGAATGCAACCTTCCCCTTCCTGTCACAAACTGTTTTTCTCTTCCATGTCCTTTATGTTAACGTTTCTGACGGGGGAGGGGGCGATAAATGACTTTATTGCAGTTTATGCAGACTCTCTCAAATCTAACGCTGTTTTTCTTACCTTCCAAATTTGGGGTCTTGTCTTCAAACTGAGTGACAATAGAACTTGCTGCCACCTCACTCTTCCTCACAACCTGTGGCTTAAGTTTAGCTTTAAGCTCAGTTCATATGTAATAAATTCCTTCATTTTATCTACCTCTTCAGTCTTACACACTGATTTAAAATGTTCCTCTGACAAAAGTAAAGTGTATCCAATATACGTCTTCTTATCCTGAGCATTCTCAACCATCTAAAAATGCCTATTTTTATGTTGTGTTAACCCTTGGCAGAGTGCCCTAGTTTATTTTTGAAATGTTCAGCTCCACAGTCATCAACAGAACAAAACACACTTTTGTGTGTATGTCAACAATAGTGTCTGAGGTGTGGGGCGAAAGAAGTCACAAAGTATCATCGTGAAGTTTTGTGGTCTGCCACACCATGCAGTGCATGGCCATGGTTTTGTAGGCCGACAATTTTCTACGTTACAAACAGCAGTGCACATGTCCTAACGAAGCCAAAGACCAGAGCTTTCCAAACTGTGTCACAACACGTTAGTGTGTTGGCTGCAGTGTGTAGGTGTGCTGCGCGAATGCTCCCTGCACAAATATGGGATGGGGGACATGTGAAAAGCATCTAGGGGTCTTAGTAGACCACAAGCTTAACATGAGTTAAGTCAACAGCAAAAAAGCTAACACTATTCTAGGCTGTATCAACGGATGTATAGTGTCCCAATCAAGGGAAATAATAGTCCACTCTATTCTGCCTTGGTGAGACCACACCTGGAATACTGTGTTCAGTTCTGGGCACCACAAGTTAGGAAGGATGTTGACAAGCTGCAACATGTGCAACAGAAGGAAACTAGGATGGTCAAGGATCTGGAAACCAAGCCTTATGAGGAACGGTGGAGGGAGTTGGGCATGTTTAGCTTGGGAAAAAAGGAGACTGAGAGGAGGTCTGAGAGCCATCTTCAAAGGGCTGTCCCATGGAAGGTGGAGGGCACTTGTTTTCTCCTGCTCTGCAGGGTAGGATTCAAACCAATGGATTCAAGTTACAAGAAAGGAGATTCTGTCTAAACATCAGGAAGAACTTTCTGACAGTAAGAGCTGTTCGACCAGTGGAGTGGACTCCCTTGGGAGGAGGTGGGCAGAGGTTGGATGGCCATCTGTCATGGATGCTTTAGCTGAGATTCCTGCATTGCAGGGGGTTGGACTAGATGTCCCTTGAGGTCTCTTCCAATCCTACATTTACCCCGAGGTATGACTGTATTTGCTATAATAATAATGATAATGATAACTACAACAACAACAACAACAATTTATTTCTTGTACCCCGGCCACTCTGGGAGACTCCCAACAAAGTATAAAAGAACACACCAAAACATCAAACATTAAAAACTTCTCTAAAGAGGGCTGCTTTCAGATGTCTTCTAAAAGTCAGATAGTTGTTTATTTCCTTGACATCTGATGGGAGGGTGTTCCACAGGGCGGGTGCCACTACCGAGAAGGCCCTCTGCCTGGTTCCCTGTAACCTCACTTCTCGCAGCCCTCAGAACTGGACCTCAGTGTCCGGGTAGAACGATGGGGGTGGAGACGCTCCTTTAGGTATACTGAAATGAGGCCGTTTAGGGCTTTAAAGGTCCACACCAACACTATGAATTGTGCTCAGAAAAATACTGGGAGCCAGTGAAGATCCTTTAGGGCTGGTGTTATATGGTCCCATAAGCTACTCCCAGTCACTTATTAAGAAGTATACAACCAGTTTTCACTTCCTAAACTGTAACCCTGAAGAACTTTCAGCAAGACAGTATCAAGTAGACACCACAACCTGGGGAAAATACCCGTGAATGTTATTTTGCTGACCGACTGAAGGACTTGGATTACTCAAGTGCAAACTCCCATTCTTTCCAGTTATGTGAATGCAGTTCCTGTACATAATCAGGCTTTTCACCTTTACAGCTACTTTAAATGACCTTACCTATCATGCAGAACTAACTTTCACTCACCCCTTCTCTCACTAAAACTGCTTATATACATTAAAAATAATGAACAAGGCATATAAGTGACTAATGTATCTGCATCCTAATACTGCAATCCCAACCACATCTGCTCAGAATTAAGAACTACAGGTTGGGGCTTTCTCCCAGATCACAGAATCACAGAGTTGGAAAGGACCCTGAGGATCATCTAGTCCAGGCATCCCCAAACTCAGCCCTCCAAGTGTTTTGGGGACTACAACTCCCATCACCCCTGACCACTGGTCCTGTTAGCTAGGGATGGTGGGAGCTGTAGTCCAAAAACAGCTGGAGGGCCAAGTTTGGGGGTGCCTGATCTAGTTCAACCCCTGCCATGCAGGAATATGCAACTGTCCCATATGGGGATCGAACCTGCGACCTTGGCGTTATCAGCACCACACTCTATCCAACTGAGCTATGGGGTTAGTAAGAATATATTAATAAGAAAACATGCTACTGACATCACATACTCATTGTTATGCTTTGTCAACAAAGGAAAAACACAGTCATCTACAAAGATCCTTAATGAAACAAAAGCCTAGAAAAAATGAGCCAACATGAAGCGGTTCTTGGCATCAACTGGCGTAATCTAAAAGGAAAGGTCAAAGCTAGTCTTTTAACATTTCTACTAGATTATCATGGCTACTGTCATATAAGTCTTACTTTTTGTGACATATTTGGGTAATGTGCTCTAAGCTTTACAGGTGGCAGGGAAGGCCACAATTATAAATACTATCATGGAATCCTAGAACTGTAGAGTCGGAAGTGACCCTGAGAGTCATCTAGTCTCACCTAGGTGCAGGAATCTCAACTAAATCATCCATGACAGATGGTCATCTAACATCTGCTCCGAAACCTCCAAGGAAGGAGCAGTGGCGGAGCTTCATGCTCTGGCACCGGGGGGCGGAGAGCAGGAGGGGGCGGGGCTGGCACGCATCCCTGGGGCATAGCACGCCACCCGTAGGGGCATGGTGTGGCGCCTGTAGGGGTGTGGCACCCAGTGGGGGCAGGGGGGACAGCCGCGATGGCAGCCCGCCAGGATCACGCTGCCAGGGTGGTGCGCTCCCCCCGCACGTCTCTTCCTCCGCCAGTGGGAAGGAGAGGGAGCCTGTTCTACGGTGGAACGGCTCTTGCTGTCACACAGAACCACAGATATTACACAAGTAATATTCATATGCTGCCAACAAACACTATAAGCATTATGAGCAACACACGATATTCTGAACAAAACTAATTGTTAGACTGAAAACCCAAATTATTTTTTATATAACATCTTCTAACGGGAATCAGGAGAATTTTCAGCTAATGTACTACCAACTCATACAAATGCTTTGGTCTTTGATTCCTGTCATCAGATAACATTTTAAAATGATAGTACCCACAGAATTGTTGCTGGTTCCCCTCCACTAATCTTTCTGACTTGCAAAAATCTGGTAAGCCTTCATTTCTCCATGATCTACTCATTTCTTACATTATTATTAGCAACAGTGGCTTTAAAGAATGAAAAGCAGATGTTAGCATCATTTGCCCTCAGTCAGCACTCTTAGATTTGCCTATTATAGTTTTACCTTTCACCTATACACATTTCCTAAAGCACAAAATTTATACAAGTTTTTTGTTACTATGGTTAACTAGTGCTGTATTTCACGCCATAATTATCCACAAGTCTTATTTTAAATGTATTGCTCTGAATACTGGACGAGTCAATTTTTCTCCTTGATGACACAGGAGATTTTATATTACCGTATTTTTCGCCCTATAGGACACACTTTTCCCCCTCCAAAAATGAAGGGGAAATCTGGGTGCATCCTATGGGGCGAATACAGGCTTTCGCTGAAGCTTGGAGAGCGAGAGGGGTCGGTGCGCACCGACCCCTCTCACTCTCCAGGCTTCAGGAAGCTATCAGCAAGCCTGGGGAGCCCGTGGGAGTTCCCGCAGAGCTCCCTAGGCTGCGGATAGCAGCCTGCTGCACGGAGCGCGGGGCGCGCTGAAGCAGAGCGCCCTGCGCTTCAGGCAGACATCGGGCAGCCCCACAAGCTCGGGGGACAGCGGGGAGGCGCAGCGCCGCCATCCCGCTGTTCCTCGACCTGGTTTGGATTCCCTGACCTGGTTTGGGGGGGGGATAAAGGAAATTTTTTCCCCTTTATTTCCCCCCCAAAAAACTAGGTGCGTCCTATGGGACGGTGCGTCCTATGGGCCAAAAAATATGGTGATATATATTTCTTTTGCCCAAAAGCAAAGATGAACAGGAAGTGATAGACCAGGTCTTGAAGTGAAACTATATTCCACAAGGTATTGGTGGGAAACGTGATATAAAATATTGTCATTTCTCAGCTGACCTTTTGAAATGACATTTCAGTTTTCCATGTAAGTCCAGTTTCTAGCAAAGTTCCAAACTCTAAGGCACATGCAAGCACCTTAAGCAAGGAAGCTGAGTCTTCATCCACTAGGCCCCATCTTTCCTCTAAAGGCCTTCTAGGAAACTTGGACTGACTTAAAGCAGCAGCAAGGGCTGGGCCAGTACGGCCACAGCAGGCTCCCTCGGCACCCCATGTTCGTCCTGCGTGGCAGTAGCACACGCTCCGCCACTGGTATGCAGGCCCATGCGGTGGACGGCAGCTGGGTATACTTGCCCCAGGCCTTGGAGGGCGAAGACCTGCTGGGGGGCCTGCCAGGGACCGGCTGCTTTGGGGTTAGAATTATTATGTTATTCTAACAAGACTCCCGCCATGCTCTCCCACAAGCTCTGCACGGGCCTGCATACATGTGCATCACATGTAGCATTCAACATGTGTACGGTCTACCTACAGTGTACACTGGTTGCCAATCTGTACGTAGGTACAATTATTCATATGCAGTGGTGTGCACATGTGTGGTCACGGGGATTTCTGGGCAATATTCTAGTGTCCTTTTGCCCACAGAAGGGAATTCCTTCATCACACGATCATACTCTTCTGCCATTGCCCGGCAGTACAGAACAAGGGATTCCCGATCTGTGATTTTTCAATATGCTGAAGGCAGCTTGGGTTTGAGTAAAGTCATTTTCTGTAATTTCAAATACTAATTCTGTAGTTTGAGTTCCCAGAAACTGGAGAGCATAGATGGATTGCTGTGTTCTTAGACGCTGTCCCGTATTTCTGTCAACAGTGTATTAGAGATAGCATGACATTTTAGTATGTGGTGTTGTTTTTTAAGCTATGGCAGATGAGGCTAAAAGGCAGGGGTTACAGTATTTGTATGCTAATCCAAACTGGCTTATTAATATTTCATTTATAAGGAGAATACAATTTAAAGATGACAACACAAAGGAAGGGGAACCAAAATGCAATTAATTTTCAGACTAGGCAACTAGCAAAAACAATTATTAAAAGAATAACCAGAATTTGAGTGACAGCAGTTTGTTCATGGTGTGGTGTAATACTTGTCTCTTCCTCCAGATAATTTTAATGTTCTTTTATTGACTCTCATCCTCTTGATTCCCATCCCTACACCCACATCTCTCATAAATCAATTCTTTGGGCTGAACTTCAGAAGTCTAAACAGCAATAAGAGCAGACGTGGCCGGTGGGGAATCACAGGTTTCCTGCTCATGGGAAAAGTTTGGCTGCTGCGCTATGCAGGCTCATCTGCGGCTGAACCCACTGAAACTTATTTCTGAGTACACATGCATAGGATTGAGCTACACAATTCATAGATGAGATTGAGCTTTAGGCCCTGTGCTGTTATTATCAGTGTATTTGGAATACTTTTCAAACAACAAAGGGAATGGGAAGCATCCTGGTCCCACAACGGCCAACCAGATGACTGTGGGAAACCAGAGCTAGAACCTGGGCACAACAGTTCAGTGGAGGTAGAACATGGCCATCGTGCCAGTGTCTGAATCTCTTTACCCACAGTGCCCTCATTTAACTCTGGGAGGGCAAAATTATTCATAGAAGATGGTGAAAACAAATGTACCCTGTGACTCAAATAAACTTTGAAGAAGAAACCAAATAAATTAAAAGCAATTTTAAAAATCGATGGCAGCAGCAACCCAGGGACACGGGGCATGTCAACAGAAACAGGCTTCTCGGAAGAGGGAGGTTTTGCATCCTCTCAAAAAATCAGCAAAACAGTGGTGGGGGGGGGGCAGATCCTTCCACAGCCTCAGGCCAACTGCAGAAACGACACTGCTTTCAGTCTAAAACCTGAGCGATCAAAACCCTATTTGCTTTGGCAGCTGCCTGCCCTCCTTTCTGCCCCTTTTACAGAAATCCTCAAAAGCTAAGAGGGAAAGAAACTGCGAGTTCCAATAGACTGGAAAGAACTATGGAGGAGAAGGAATTTCTCTACGGCAGAGACTTCCCTCAGTCACAAGCTCAAGGCAAAGGCAACGTCTCCCTCTACCCCAAGCTGGCAAGCGGCCCTGGCCTGAGTGGGCAACCTTTTGGTGCCCACTCCCTCTGGCCTCTTAACTTCGGGTCATGTAAATACTTTTAAGCAGGCGCGTGAAACCCAGCGAGTCACCTCTCTATACATGAACAAAAAGAAAGAAAGAATGCTGAACGCTCCAACCAGCTAGCAACGTTTTTTCTATGGCCACGTTATTACGCTTATAAGCTAAGTAGGTGTAGAACATTTTATTTAGATGAACCCTGCACCTCATTAGACCACCCTGTACCGTTTAAAATAATTACTTCCCCAGCTAAGATCTGTTAGATGGCTTAGATAATTAACTTCTTTACACATCAAAGTCTGATCATATGCATGTCCCATTTCCTTTCTTCCGGACATTAAAAAAATCTCAGCCAAAAGCAGAAGCACTCAAATCAATTTTCTCCAATAAATCCAACTAACATGAAATTCAAAACCTACTGTAATATTCAGTAGGTCAATGTACTGCAGTTGTTTTTGCTTTGAATTTAAATGCAGCTGCATGCCATATTCTACAAAATGAATTCAGATGTTCAGATGGAGATGCAGATTATTTCAACATGCTGTAGTTTATACATGAACCCCCATAAGAAGATGATAATATTTGATTAACACTATTTAAAACTAGTAATTATGAGGTTCTAGCTAAATCTACGTAATATTTGCCAAATTCCTTTCTTCTAAAGGAAAGTCTGGTATGCATAAAAATAATTTAAAATGAAATGAAAAACATAACATTTAATTTAAAAAAGCTTTCATTTATAGTCATCTGTATGAAAGCTATCATACTTTGTAATCTGTTATTTTGCACACTGAATGCTGAGCAGTTTCCACTCCAGCACAGGTCAGCATATATCAGGGTGAGTGGTTCTGAATCTTATTTAGCGTTACTTAAGAAAATGAGGTTCTTTAGCACCACACAGCGAAGGCAGTGGGCCCATTCTAGTGGTTAACCACTTCCACATTCTATCTGCATTCATGGTGGCATTACAGATGGAAAATAATCTCCTTGAGTGATCATGTGAATGCATATACATTAGGAGACGTAAGTATTACCAATGCCAACCATTTTCAAAGATGTTATTTATAGTAAAGAAATGTGAAAGGATCAGTGTTTAAGATGGAAGAAACCTTGGCAGAGACCCTCTGGGTTATTTACCCGCTTGTAAGCAGGCAATAATGCTGCTGTTCAAAGCAGAGGATATCTTCAACTTATATGAGCTCTCTCCAATTAATCGGGAAGTAATGTGAAGCAAAACATAGGATAGTATTAAAGCGCATCCTAGGAAAGAAGGATTCCTTACTAAATTCCTTGACGTTCAGCACTTACACTCATTATACCAAGTGGCGTATTCCACCTTTTCCAAAATGCAAATAGTAGTACAGTGGTACCTCTGGATGCGAACAGGATCCGTTCCAGAGCCCCGTTCGCATCCTGAAGCGAATGCAACCCACGTCTGCACGTCTTCATGTGCGCGGGTCACGATTTGCCGCTTCCGTGCACGCACGTGACGTCATTCTGAGCGGTGAAACCCGGAAGTAACGTGTTCCGTTACGTCCAAGTCGCCGCAGAGCACATCCTGAAAAAGCTTAACCCAAAGCTACTTCATCCCAAGGTATGACTGTAGTGGTGATAGTAGTAATAGTAGTAGTACTCCTGGGCTGCTCCTGTTGTTGTTGTTTAGTCGTTTAGTCGTGTCCGACTCTTTGTGACCCCATGGACCAGAGCATGCCAGGCACTTTATTATGGGGCAATAAAATGCCATTGCCCCATTGATCCTTACCATTAACACTTGCCACAATAGGTATGTCTTACATTTTGTAATGTTTGATATTTTATCGTGTTTTTAATATTCTGTTAAGAGCAGCCGTGCTCGGCATAGTTCATAGCTTCTCTGAATAACTCAGCTATATACCTTTTGCACTCAACCTCAAATCTACTCAGAAACTTCAGTTGAATAATAATTTTAAAAATGGTAAAGGACCCCTGACCGTTAAGTCCAGTCATGACCGACTCTGGGGTTGCGGCACTTATCTCGCTTTACTGGCCGAGGGAGCCGGTGTACAGCTTCCGGGTCATGTGGCCAGCATGACTAAGCCGCTTCTGGCGAACCAGAGCAGCACATGGAAATGCCGTTTACCTTCCCGCTGGAGCGGAACCACACGTATTTTCCGCACCATAGGATGCACCGGACAATAGGACGCACTTTGTTTTAGAAGGGGGAGAACAAGAAAAAAAAAATCTCCCCCTCTCTGCCCAGTGCCCCTTCAGCGAAGCGGCAGGAGGCGCTGCGCAGAGAGGGGGAGAACTTTCCCCCTCTTGTTTTCCCGCTCTAAAACAAGGTATCGTTTAAGGTGCGTTCAGGCGGCTACCTTGGAAGCCTGGAGAGCGAGAGGGGCTGGTGTGCACTGACCCCTCTTGCTCTCCAGGCTTCAGGTTCCTTTTGACCTGCTCTTTGGGGCTGGCGGGGGGGGGGGGAGCCCACCACCAGCCCCAAAGAGCAGGTCAGGGAGCAGCGGAAAGGCACAGGGGAGAGGCTCCTGCCATAGCCGCGCGTCACCTCTCCAGCCGGGAGAGGGTCGCGGGGGGGCTTCTTTAGCCCCGCGCGCGCTCTCCCGGCTGCAGAGGTGACGCGCGGCTATAGAGACTCCTGCCATAGCCGCGCGTCACCTCTCCAGATGGGAGAGGGTCGCGGGGCTATGGTGTCTTCGCTCCATAGGACGCACACACATTTCCCCTTCATTTTTGAAGGGGAAAAAGTGCGTCCTATAGAGCGAAAAATACGGTATTTATATACTTGCACTTTGACCTGCTTTCAAACTGCACAGATTAGTACACTACTATTTGTGGAATGGCAAGGAAGTCTACTATTCAAGGTGATGGGTAGGTGAGAAAATCCATAGCAATGATAGTTTCTTATACAGCTATAACCAGTGCTTTTTTAAAAAGAAAAAAGGCACAGATACTCACCATAAAATTGTTACAGCAAGTGCCACACTTTTGACATTTGGGGGGAAGGTGCCGGTGCTGCATACCATTGAGTACCCCCAGAAAAAAAGCACTGGCTATAACCCGTCTTCCTCCCTCTTTTTGCCAGAATAATTTGGGTAAAGGTCTGACCCTGCTGATTCCTCAGCAACACACTCAGCAGCTTATGAAGATGGAGCAGAGACTATCACCATAGCTCATCAAACTAGCTTGTGTAAACCATAGTTTCAAAAATATGCTTCAACCCACATTCTCTTATTTTCGTTAGCTAGACGGTCAGAAGTCATGCTTTGTCAACATGGATGTTATGATAGTTAAGAGCATCAAAACATGGCTTGATGCCATATCTGAATTAAATCAATATGTGACATAGATGTATGTCTGAATCAACTCAAGTTCCCTTACAAACCATCACAACAGGTAATGTGTACAGGAACCACAGGAAATACCGTTATTTTCTTATTACAATAAAACAGAATGTTGTAGAGAGATTCCTATTTTGCTGCTCCTTGTGTTTCTATTCTTCAAGACTTGCAAGGGAGGGCGATTAATACTCTACTATTATATAAGCAAAAGCAACAAATCTTGCTTGCTTTTCTATTTAAGAAGTGCCATAAGGAATTCATGACCCTGGATACATTGCAGAGCCTTTAAGTTCATAAATTTTGATGCTCATCCTTCTTTACAACCTATTGTCACTCACTCATTATAAGGAAGAAGCAGGATTTTTACTATTTGCTAATGCAAATAGTTTTCTCCATTAAGGAAACATTGCAAAGCAAGTCATTTTCCCTGATGTCCACTATGGAATGCCTATCTATGGCAGGAAGTTTACACATGAGGTCTCCTCCCAAATGTAGCCCCTCCAGAATAGTATGAGATGTGATACAGGTTGGGCTAAGGAGGGAGGGGAAAGAGGCAAAACTTAGAAAAGTTATTCCACGTGTACAAGAGCAGGTCTGGATCCAAGCCATTATATTTGATATTGTTATTTTGGCAGGAACAGCATGGCCAGCGCTTAAAATGTAAGAACTCATGTAAGGTGACCAGCTCAGTTTGCAGACTGGGTATGCCATCAAGGACAGACAGCCCTCTGAGCCATTTTCTTGCAAAGGTCTCACGGAAATGAATGCGAACTTAGCAAAGCGCCAGGCTCTTCCACAGCTCCCATGTCTTCCAAGAAGCCAAGGAGTGTGGCCCCTGCGTTGACACACAAAGCCCGGAACAACTTGGTTACTTTAAAGACCCCCGGAGCCCTCAGAGCAGGTAGTAGAGGTGTGCTGCTGTTAGCTGTCCCCTGCACTACAGAAGTTCAACTGGCCTCCATTGGAAGTTGGGCATTTAGTGTCAAGGAGAGACTGGGCAAGGCATTCTTGCTTTTTTATTTTCAGCGGCATCTCTGGAAGAGTGGGGTTTTTTAAATGCCAGCAGGCCTTTGCAGTTGTTGAAACTGATTAGCCGGTCACTTTAATGATTATCTGCATTGTTTTAATAGTGTTTTATTGTTGTATGCCACCCTTATATTTTATGTTATGGGAGTATAGAAATAATTTTATAAATAGAATATAGGTGCGTGTGTGTGTAAATAAAACATATACATAGGCTTCTGCAGAATCATTTCTGGCACTGCGCATGACATCGTGGTTCCACAGATTGCAAGTTGCTGCCCTGATGTTGCAGCCGACATTAGGAAAGCTGTGCTGGGGGTAGAGATGTAATATTGTAATAACTTTACAGAAAAAAATAGAGGTAAATAAGGACATTCTGATTTAGGGTGAATTATGCTTTGTATGTAGAAATTCTGAGGCAGCTCATTATGACACAAATAACTTAAAAAGGAGCAGCAGGAGAAGAATATTTGTGGCTGGCTGGGGTACGGATAAGTAGTGAAAGCCTAGCAGTGAAAAATGGCACTATGTCAAATTATGTCATTTCTTAGGCTTGCCCAAGAATCTTATGGGCTTTTTAAACTTTATTGGATACTTCACTAAAACAGCAGAATCAGCATAATTTGACTGCAGAAGCAATCAAAATCACATCAACATCTACTTGAACTTCTGAAATCATGTTGACACATTTGTGAACATACTGAATTGTATCAGCACAGCTAATCTGGAGTCTCCTGGTGAAGATCTCTCTAAGAATATAAGATTCTCTAACATTATAGCAAGAGACGGTTCTTTTCAAGAGAACACTGTTTTCTGTACTCACAACACAAACCAGATCTCACTAACAGTAGCTCCAGGAAAAGTATTCTACGTGCCTAGATGCCCTTGGAAACCTAAAGTGATAGTCCAATGCAGGGTTGAATAAATATTCCCAGTTCTCAGGTACCAGTAATACCTACATCTTCGAAGTGCTTGAGAGTTTCTTAGCCATGGCCACAGTGAACCATTTCAGGTTGTCCAAGGAATTCCATCCTCGGACTGTCTAACAAAATTAATTCTACTGATCAGAACCTGTGCCATTCAGCACCTATCTAAACATAACTGCACTTCAAATCAAGTCATCTTTGCAAACCACACAAATTGCATTTGTGGCTCAATATAGAGAAGCATTATATTACAAGGTCAGTAGATATGAGGGCATTCATAGTAAGTTAACAACATGCCTGAAAAACTAAATAATGTTGTTTGGGCTTGTAACTAAATTGAATTCACAGAAGAAGAACAGTAATTACTGAGGAAGTTCAAGAGCAGCACAGAAAGTTGTGATTTGCAGACGTTTTAACAGCTACAGCTATCATACGAGTGGAAGTTAGTGAAAGGCACTCTGGCACTCCTAGACACCGAGACAACCTGGGCCTCCAGTGACAAACCTGGAAATCTATGAAACCGAACACGGAAGATCATTGAGAGCATTTGTGTAAAAATAAATAATCCCTGTGGTGTGCTAGAGTGCCAAGCCAGCCAGAAGACCCGGGTAATTCCTTCCTAGATCATGTGAGCAAACTTTCCAAGGGGAGAGACTTCAGTAACCCTGGTATTAGAATTACCGTATTTTTCCGTGAAGTGGTCGAGGTTTTTTGACACAAAAATCATGTCAAAAAACTGGGGTCACCCAATACACGGATAGTGGCGGGGTGGGGAGGTGCTGCTGTGCGCAGGGAGTGCTCTGGGGGTGCTGGCTGGCGGTGCGCAGCTTCCCCCGATTGCTGCTGCATGAGGGAAACATTCCCTCTACCTGCGTGGGGGAAATGATCTAGGGAGTGTTTCCTGCCCACAGCTGGGGGGGGGGGAGGCTCAACAACTTTGGGCAATCTCCCCTCATTTTCTTAAAATTGAGTCCCCCAAAATAGGAGGGGTCTTACACATGGGGGCGTCTAATAGCCGTAAAAGTACGGTAGTTTAGAATTCATAGAATTCTGCTAAGAATGGAAGGTCAAATAAATCCCTGGTTTGCCTTGCTGACAATTTTGTCTAGGAGGTGGAAAGAGAAAGTAAGGAAGGGGCTCTGAAGTATATGCAAGCAAGGAGTAGAGGACAGAATAATCCCTTGCTTAAACTGAAGAAAATTATTTAGGCTTGGAAAGGAAGTCAAATATTGTCAACTCTTATTTGACCCCAGTCAAACATTTAATGAATACTTCTGTGTTTCATTGTGGTGTCATTACCTTAGTGCTAGTTATCTCCTAGCTCTGCAGCAATTGGGGCAAAACAAGCAGTGAAGCAAAGCACTATAATTTTAGACACCTCTAAACAGAGGCAGAAGTCTAGCAGGCAGCAGGCCAGACTAGGACCAGGAAGACAGGCGTAGGTTCGAATTCTCACCTGACCATAAGGCTCAATGGCAACATTGGGCCAGTCGCATACTGTCAGCCTCGGAACAACTCCATGAATAGATTAATATAAAATGTTGCTGGACTACAACTCCCATCATCCCCAACCACCAGTCCTGCTAGCAAGGGATGATGGGAGTTGTAGTCAAACAACATCTGGGGGACCCCAAGGTGGAGAAAGGCTGATGTGCATTATGCTAAGTTCCTTGGGGGGGGGGGAGAGAAAATAATTTACTGTCATAAGTAGCACAAGCATCAGTTATGTTGATAATATTATGTTGCTCTCAAAAGGTTATTCCTTTTAAAATACTTGACCATTTTGTGACAATATTTGGCCCAAATCTTTTTTGACTAGTCCAATTCTCAACCTAGAATTATGCTGTTATGATCATAACCAAATGAACTGTGGTGTTTTCATGATCATTTGGTGGAGTATGTCACTCCAAAACAATCAAGCTTCTGAGGAACAGTTGAGGGAGTTGGGTATATTTTGCCCGAAAACATATAGAATCATAGAGTTGGAAGAGACCACAAGGGCCATCGAGTCCAACCCCCTGCCAAGCAGGAAACACCATCAGAGCACTCCTGACATATGGTTGTCAAGCCTCTTCTTAAAGACCTCCATATCTTGGGACTGAGAGGGAATAAGCCATGCATCTTCATATATTTTAAGGGCTGCCAGATGGAAGATGGAGCAAGCTTGTTTTCACCTGCTCTGGAAGGCAGGACTTGAACCTATGGCTTCAGGTTACAAGAAAGGAGATTCAGACTAAACGTTAGGAACAGCTTTCTGAGAGTGATAACTGCTTGACCGGGAACGGTCTCCCTCGGAAGGTGGTGGACTCTACTTCCTTGGAGGCTTTTAAGCAGAGGCTGGATGACCATCTGTCAATTACAGATAGGTAGCCGTGTTGGTCTGCCATAGTCAAAATAAAAAAATTCCTTCCAGTAGCACCTTAAAGACCAACAAAGTTAGTTCTTGGTATGAGCTTTCGTGTGCATGCACACTTCTTCAGATACACATCTGTCAATGGATGCTTTAGCTGAGATTCCTGCATTGTAGGGTTTGGACTAGATGGGGTCTAGATGGGGTCCCTTCCAGGAGTCCCTAGATGGACTGGATGGGGTCCCTTCCAACTCTACAATTCTGTAGTTCACACTGAACAGATTGCTGCCTGAGGCGATCACCCTCTTGCCAGCAGAAGAGAGCACAAGTGGAAGCAGAGGTCTAACTAGTTTCCTCCCCACCCCTCTGTGTGCATTACGTTTCTCAATAGCCTCCAACATTCCACTCAATTAATTTCTGGGGGATTATCACACTTCTTGGGTTTGGCCTTGTGCCTTAATGTTGCCCTTGGGGTGCATATAATCACAGGGAATGCAGTGTCTAGCATGTCTTATTGCTTTAGGAGCTCATGCAGAAATGTCATTAGCCCCTAACTTTCAACCGTGCCTAAGATTATTATGCAAATATAATTGCTAAAACATATACGTTTATTAAATTGCACACTGCTACATGTTAACATGTAGTTAATTGACTAATCACATTTCAGACACTTCCTCTGCGTTTAGTAAGCCCACAAAAGTCATTCTTCAAGCTTCTGACACTGACACTGATCTGAAACAAGGCTGGCAACCCTTACAAAAATCTTTTGAGCAACAGGGGAAGAAACGTAAGAGAATCTTAAAAGCCGGCCAATAAATCACCCAGTCAAAAAACAAGTGCAGCAAATGCAAAGATTGATTACGTGAATCGGGACCATTGTTGAAAAAAGTATGCAATAAATTCCAAGGGGAAGTTTATAAATGTTTTGTAAAAGTACTATATTATTATGACTTATGGCATTAAGAAGAATGCTCAAAACAGGAAGCAAGAGAACCTCTTTTAGGGGTGGGGTGGGGGTTGGGAGGAATTCCAAACAAGGTATTCCATAAAACACCTCATCAACTACATTCACTGACCAGTTCCATTTAACTTTAAGTTGCAAACCATCTAGTAAGTTCAATCTTGGAAACATTCTGAAATTAACAATGCACCCTTAATATTTCAACGTTTTGCCTTAACACATTCTCAAATGTTTCCTTCTGGAACGCCAAATGCTTTACACATATGCAGTGTGATTTTTTTAAAGAATGTGTGGATTTTATGTACTGAATGTAGTCCCAGATATACACAAACTACTGGGTAAAATCGAAGGAGCTGGGGTAAGAGTATGTAATTTCTAAATTCCTCCCAAATGTTCCCCATTTCACACACAATGGTGGTAACAACAAAGCCTTATGAATTTAGCTTTTGCAGCCTATGCATTTGCATGAAGTGATATAATCAGTTGGCAAATACCCACACATGGCATGTACTAGGGACTGCTAATCGTGAGGTCAGAGGGAAATGAAATGCAAAGAAGTACGGATGTCATTAATTGGTTGTTAATGAACAATGGTGCTGGGAACACTGGCATCCTGGCAGGACAAGCCAATTAACACATATAGTGCTATAATAATCCATGAACCCAGAACGGATAGCATTGAACGCCTTTGAAATTATTCCATTCCAATATGGCCACCTTAAGACCAGTTACAGTGCCCTGCAAAGTTAAAATGTCCCTCATTTGTTTTTCAGTACAGTGGTGCCGCACAAGACGAATGCCTCGCAAGACGGAAAACTCGCTAGACGAAAGAGTTTTCCGTTTTGGAGGTGCTTTGCAAAACGAATTCCCTATGGGCTTGCTTCGCAAGATGACAATGTCTTGCGAGTTCCTGCTGGTTTTTTCCCCCTCCCCCCACCTTTTTCTAAGCCGCTAAGCCTCTTATCAGCTGATCCGATCAGCAGATAAGCCGCTAAAAGCCGCTAATAGCGCTAATCCGCTAATCCGTCAATGGGCTTGCTTCGCAAGACGAAAAAAACCGCTAGACAAAGAGAATCACAGAACGGATTCTTTTCGTCTTGCGAGGCACCACTGTATTGCCAGTTCTGATATCAGATCTCTGTCCATTTTTTATTCTGCACAGAGACTGCCTGTTTGTCCTATGTAGAATGCAGAAAGGTATTGCTGGTAGATTATGGCTTATGTCATGCTGGAAGATGAGCAGGTGCAATATCCTCTCGTGTTGTGGGGGAATTATGAGGTCCTGCCATGAGGGCAGAGTCTGCATCTGGGTCTGCCACAGAGTCTGGGCCAAACTGAAGCAGAGGAACTGCTACTACAGACACATCAAGAGATTTGACCCTACTCTTTGGGGACTGAATCATCACTGTGGATGTTTATCACTCTACACGTGTTAATTTGGCAGCCCTGCAGACTGGCGGGGGTTTTGCCCAGGTATTCTGCAACATGTCACTGCCTGAATGACGTAGAGTTGTAGCACTAGAATGAACCCCAAGGTCCATTCCAGCCCCTGCAATGCAGGAATCTCAGCTCAAGCATCCAGGACAGATGGCCATCCAACCTCTGCTTAAAAACCTCCAAGGAGGGAGAGTCCACAATCTCCCACTGTCAAACAGCTCTTACTGTCAGAAAGCTCTCTCTGATGTTTAGTCGGAATCTCCTTTCTTGTAACTTGAACTGGTTTGAGTCCTACCCTCCAGAGGAGAAAACAAGCTTGCTCCAACTTCCAGGGGACAGCCCTTCAGATATCTGAAGGTGGCTCTCATATCCCCTCTTCATCTTCCATGTGCATTAGTGGGGGGTTTATACCGGGTCACCCAAACATCCTTTTGCTTTATTAGCTGTTCTACAATGCTTCCCAAATGCTTCCAGCATGATGGCTGTCCAGAGAGGCCCTCTGGCCTATATCACGAGCGCCAGTATGCTGCAGTGGCTGGAGGGCTGGACAGGGATGAAGGAGGCCAGGTTTCAAATCTTTCGGCCTAGTCTAGTCTACCCACTGGGTTGTTGAGAGGATAGAAAGAGTGGGGAGGAAAACCATGAATGCCACTTTAAGTGTCTTTCATAAAAGGTGGGGTATAAATGTAATAACTAAATATAGTGCAACAAAAGCAGGTCAAATGCCCCTGCTCCAGAACATTAGTGAAATTTGCCGAATTTCAGCAGGAAGCAAGAAGACATGCACCAATTAGAAATGAAACAGTATACTCACCCAAAACCTTTTTGAGGCACAAGCCATATTAAAAGTGGGGTGCATATAACCACCTCAATACCATTAGCATCAATAATCAGGAATGCAAATTTAAAAAGAGCACCTTGGCTTACCATGAGAGGATGTCTCTATTACCAGCTGTAATGACCACAAATAATTATGTAATTATCAGGTCTGTACTTTTTCTTCATCTCGTTTCCCTGATCTCAATGTCTGCGGTTAACTCACAATTGTCTGTATATGTACTTTGACTGAGGATCACACTTCATGCATCTGTTGAAGTAGACCGTAGCCCACAAAAGCCTATGCGCTAATACTGACAAACAATTGCATCATACCCAAACAAAACATCTGCAATTTATATACTACACATGAAAAAATATAGTCACATTTGAAGTTTATCAAATAAGACATAGTAAGAGCCCATGGCTGTCAACGTTTCTCTTTTTTTAAGGGAAATTCCCTTATTCCAAATAGGATTCCTCGCAAGAAAAGGGAACAGTTGACAGCCTTGCAAGATCAATCCAAAGGCCCATCTGGCCCGGCCTCCTGTTCTCCCAGGGACCCCATGGGACGCTTGGAAGCAGGACCTGAGCAAAAGTGGGTGGCAATGTTTTCCTCTCTCTCTTATAACACGACAACTCATGGATACTGAAGGAAGCAAAAGCTGAAAAATTCAGGACAGATAAAAGAAAGTGCGAACTATGGAACTTGCTCCCATGGGAGGCAGCGATGGCACTGGGAGGCAGGCAGGAAATGACCCCAGGACTGTGTGGTCTCTCCGTAACATTCAGATGTTATGGAGAAAGAGAACTGAGTGTCCTCAGCTTACTGGTGGCCCATTGCCCTGAAACCCCAACGGGCATATATTAAATAGCTGCCCCCGCGGGGGCCAAGAGGTACTCTCCCAGTGCTACTCTCTGGACCTGAAGGTAGGATTGGAACCGCTGTAATACACTGTCCCCAGTCCATGGGTCCAGGATGGTGGATGGTGTTCCCTGAGTGCAGAAGCAGGAGCAAGGTCACACTCCCTGGGCGCTGCTCTCT
Source organism: Podarcis vaucheri (assembly GCF_965113315.1). NCBI lineage: Eukaryota > Metazoa > Chordata > Lepidosauria > Squamata > Lacertidae > Podarcis > Podarcis vaucheri. Next base: position 127,084,082 of record NC_138761.1, read on the forward strand.
GCGGAGGTCATCCATCAGGGCAACAAGGGCGACTCAGGTCTGTGGCCCTGACTGAACCAGGCTGAAATGGCTCTAAATAATCTGGGCCCTCCAATAATGCTGGTAGCTGCCCCACCAAGGCTCTCTCCACCACCTTCCCCCAAGGGGGGTCTTGCCAACTGGTCCATGTCCCAAGCCAAAGGGCCCGGAGCCGGTTTCCGCAGAAGCGGTTGCATCACGGCCTCTTTCAATGGATCAGCCTCACACAGCAAAGCATTCAGGACACTCTGGACCCAGCCGGGCAGCCCCACAAGCCAGGCGGGTCGGGGTCAAGGGGCCAGGCACCTGGGCGCCAGCACCTTGCTCACCTCGGCTGGCTGCGGAAGGTGCTGCAGCAACGAATCTGCTGGCACATCTGCAAAGCCAAGCAGGATCTGGAGTGGTTTCGAATGGGACGGGGGCGTTTCGTGCTGCGATTCCTGCCTTGCAGGGGTTGGCCTAGATGACCCTCGGGGTCCCTTCCCACTTCACAGTTCCAGAGTTCTGTGATTCCGCGTGGAAACTTGTCCCACCAAAGTGAGGGTGGGAACTGACCGAAGCTGAAATGCGCTCCGGGCAAGGAAGGCAGCGCTGTCCGCGGGAGAGGCTCTTGCCGCCGGAGGAGGAGGAGCAGCTCTTCCGGCTCCGCGGAGGCCCCGCCGCCGCCCGCCCGCCTGCCCGCCTTCCCCTCCCGGGCCCAGGCAGCCAGCCCAGGAAGCCCCGGCGCCGCCTCGCCCGCCCCGCTGACCTCGCCAACGCCGCCTCAGGGCCGCCGCTCCGCCTCCTCGCCAACGCCGCCGCTCCGCCTCCTGCCCCGGACTGGCGGCTGCCGGGCCGGCCTGCTCCCGCGACGAGGGCGGGACGGGCGCCCGGCCGCTTCCTCTGCGCCTGCCCGGCGCCCGGCGGGAGGAGGCGCCGCGGGCGGGCCTCCCGCTCGCCGAACAAAGGCCTGGCGGGAGAAGCAGCAGCAGCCGAGCCGAGCTGCGCCCGCCGGGCCCGCGGCCCCTCCGAAGGGTGCTGGTCCGGCCCCCCCCCGGGGCCCGCGGGGCAGAGCCGGGGAGTCTTGCAGAATGTGGGGCGCTGCGGGGGGCCAACATTTTGGCCCCCGAGAGGAAGGCTCTCTGTCGGGCCCCTTGGTTCGGGGCCAGCGCCCCCCTCCTCAGTCCACACGCGGAACCCGGGGGGGGGGCAGGAGGCGCACCACTTGGTCTCTCTCTCTCTCCCCCCCCCCCCATCAAATGGGGCTGAGGGCCTCCAGGTGTCGCGAATGTGTGTCAACTAAATGGAACTCTGCTTCTCCGCAAGACCCTTAGTTGTGGGTCGGGGGGCGAGGGAGCGCATGGGCAGCCATTGTCCTAGCTGGTGGCCAGGTCTTCACATGACTGACACAAGACAGTTGGACTATGTGCAGGTGGCTTCTATTCTCTGGAGTTATGGTGACTACTGTATTTGGAAGTTTAAAATACAGGTACCATCCTGAATTGAACTCAGAAATCATGAAATTCAGCTCTCTTGAATTTGTCCTCTTTGCGGCCTGTTCCAGTCAATAATCAGGTGGTGACATTTTGAAGCAGCTGTAGTTTCTGAGAATTTTTCAAGGGCGCAAAGCTTGAACGAGGGGGTTGAACGAAAACACAATGCAGGATTAGATTTATTTTACAGCCCAAGCCTATGTGTAAGTCCCAGTATGTTCAAAGGGGGCTTCAGTCTCATTCGGTAAGGTTCTTGCTTTCTTACTACAGTAGTTGAGGGCTTCTGTAGCAAAAGAATGTTGTGTCTGCTGACCAAGCCTTATTAGGGTTTTCTAAACTTTACAGCATATTTTTGTTCTTTCAATAATGTCAGCACCAAAAAAAAAAGGCCATAAAAAACCTTTCTCTCTTTGTAGGTCACCTTTAAGATACTTAAGTCATTATGAGCTGTCTCAGAATTTCCACACATTGGAGGGGCCCCAAACCATAATGTGCACCAAACTTCACATTAGAATAGGCCTGATTTACTCTTTCACTTGTTTTAACTTTTATGGCTCTTCAAAACATAGAAAATGGGAAAAGTAACTTTTTGTTCTTGCAGCACATCATTCACTAACATTTTAGTACTGCTGGACATTACTCGAACACTGAAACTAGATAGTAACAGTTCCTGTCTGAACAGAGGACTGGGAGAGTTTCTAATCTAAAGTATATAACGAAAACACAATGGGAGCCTCCATAAATTCATCACACAAATCTCTAGCCCGTCAATAGGGTCATTAAATGAACATGAAGCATAGCTGCTTGAAATGATTGTCGTCTGTTTGCACAAAAGGACAACACTCCTATCAAGGGAGTTTGTATCGTTTTAGTCTCTTGCAGCAAATGGCACCTTATAACTAACATTGTTTATGTGGCAAACTTTCCTGGAGTTTGCACTTTTATGGGGGAGTTACTACTAATTTTGAAAAGAAAGGATTACAACTGTATAACACATGAAATTCTCCATGCTTGGGGAATGTGCCTGTGTAAAGGCCACAACCAATATGGAGGCATTTGCAAAGAAACAATGATTTATTTCCTCCTGCAAGGAAGTAAAAGCAAATGCCAACATAGAAAATCCACTTTCTCTGTTCAATAAATTATGCCCTTCTTGCATCCAAATAGTTATCTTTGTTGATGGTTTGCAATAGAGGCAAATTCTTTTATGCTTAATATTGTTCTGCTCTTGGTAGCTTTCTTTGCTGTTACTAATACTTTGCTGTCACCATAGAAACAATTTAGGAGGAATGTTGGAATTACAGAGTTTTTCTGCATTCAATTTTATTTCATTTTCTGTCCAACTGTATAAATTATAGAAAAATGTTGCACATGTTAAATTGCAGGCTATATCAGTTACAAATGCTGTTTTATTTTGTGGTATAGATTTTCTCTCCTATAGGAATTCAGCTTTAACACATTTTTTGCTTAAAATGTAGCCCCACAGAAGTGCATTGTATAGGAAACCTGCAATGAAAAAAAATCACATGGGCACCCTACGAAATTAGCAGTTATGAAGCCACTGGTTTAGATTGTGGTAAAACTTATTTTTGCAAGGGGGGAGGGGCAGGGCTATATTTCAACCTGACAGTGAAACAGAGAGAAGGCATAAGTGGTGTCTCAAGGAGGCAGTAAACACAGATTTAATGGTCCAATGCATTTCAAAGATAGTCCTCCTCAGGAATAAATTACCTCTGGCTGCATTGACATGTAATGCTAAGTCATCATTTGCTTAGCTGACCTGTGTTTTTAATGTGTGCACCTGTCAGAGCTAACGCACAGGAGTTGGGACAGGTGGTAAGCAGCGAAGAAGCGCCAACAGGATTGGTTTCTCTGCTCCTCGGGTTCCATCCTGCTCTCTGCAGAACTCTCAGCAGGATTTAACCTGCCATTCATCAGCTGATGAGTGAGGGTGAAGGTTAAAATCCTGCTGCTTTGACTTGGCTCACCAGTTCTCTGTGGGTGCAGACCAACACCGAACCCCTCCCCCTCCTCCTCCTGCCAGCTGACATCACCACCATTGGGTGATGACAGCTGATTGACAGGTGGGCAAGGTTTTGGCGAAATGGCCTCATGGGTTGGACCCCCTTGGGGACCCAGGTGGACCAGCAGGCTGGAGGTTCCCCACTCCTGGTTTAAATAAGCTTAATACCAGTAAGCTATGGACCATAGATGTACTGCACAGGGTATAATCCCAGGTGCCTTATATTTTCTGATTTGGGCACTACAAAGAAACCTGCAATAAAATGTTGCAGTGTAGCCTCACTTCCCAACATGAGTCCATCTGTTTAGGATTTCAGCCAGGCCTTCAGGATACTCCATTCAATTCGAGAGCCAGTTTGGTGTAGTGGTTAAGAGCGGTAGTCTTATAGTCTGGGGAACCGGGTTCGCGTCCCCGCTCCTCCACATGCAGCTGCTGGGTGACCTTGGGCCAGTCACACTTCTCTGAAGTCTCTTAGCCCCACTCACCTCACAGAGGGTTTGTTGTGGGGGAGGAAGGGAAAGGAGATTGTTAGCCGCTTTGAGACTCCTGAAGGGGAGTGAAAGGCGGGATATCAAATCCAAACTCTTCTTCTTCTTCTTCTTCTACCAGTGGTTTGGGCAACATACAGTTTGTCACAGGATCGTTGGGTTGTGTGTACCAGATAAGTGCTACCACAGGACTGCCAGAGAAGGGAGGGGGCGATTTTAAAAAGGTATCCTAGTGAGGAACTTTATATATATGTGTATATATATGTGTGTGTGTGTGTGTGTGTGTGTGTATGTATATATGTACATATATATGTGTGTGTGTATATATATGTGTGTGTGTGTATATAATTTTGCTATTATTATATGCCACTTAGTAAAAACAAAATATCGTTTACATTAAATAGCATAACATGCTTATTTTCAAATAGCAATGAAAATAGACTTTGAAACAAACAGACCTAATAAAATTATAAAAATATGGATAAAATCATCAGTTTTAAAATCAGGTATATATAATTAAACTCGGTAGACATGTAATTATTTCACAACGTCATTCACCACGGTCTTCACATGTGGGTGGTTGCAGCTGGCGAGGCTGGCAAGAGTCCAAAGTGCCTGTAGCTTGGGCAACATCTTAGCTGGAGAAGACAGTGGCCCAGTCCCAAGAGGGGGAATCTGAAAGAGGAGGTGACCTTCCTGGAGCCCATGGAGGAGGAGATATCCATGGAAAGGAAGGCTGAGTGGAGGAGAGAGAGTCTGCCTTGTGCAATTGCCATACTCCGGAGCTGGTGTGATGGTAGTAGGAGCATCTCCACCTGAAAGAGTGTCTCCAGCCCCATCCACCCCCATCATTCAACCTGGACAACTGAGGTCCAGTGCCGAGGGCCTTCTGGTGGTTCACTCACTTCGAGAACCAGACAGGGAACAAGACAGAGGGCCTTCTTGGTAGTGGCACCCGCCCTGTGGAATCCCCTCTCATCAGATGTCAAAGAAATCAACAACTATCTGACACTTAGAAGGCAGCCCTGTTTAGGGAAGTTTTTAATGACTGATATTTTAATGTATTTTAAATCTTTTGTTGGAAGCCACCCAGAGTGGCTGGGGAAACCCAGCCAAATGGGCAGGGTATAATTATTATTATTATTATTATTATTATTATTATTATTATTATTATTGTAGTAGTAGGCCTGGGTGTCCTGGAGACTCTTCCAAATGTTGCAGGATCTGCGTCTTTATCTTCTGTCCGAAATAGAAGACAGCTGAGCTCAGGAAGGTACTGACAGAATTGACATGGTGGCAGTAGCCTTGGCTGCCATCTCCAACAGCATGGTGTTTTAGACAGTCCTTTTCTGTATAAATGCAATGGAGTCCAATAAATTCTAAATATTTTTTGTTGTGTAAGATCCATAGACACCTTTGGTACAGAAGCTGAAACACTCTCCACTGTCTAGGTAATATAGGAACCTCAAATTCTTTGTTCTACTCATTTCTTGAAATCTGCATATCAAATTGATTTACTGATAGCAAATATCTCTAAAAAGTAATCATGGGCTTTTTCATTTCAAAGGATTTGACCAATATTTCTAATATCTCTGGTATCTCAAAAGCCATAAAAGCCACTCCTTCTCTCCTTGGGCTGCTGTGCCTTCCAGAACTTCATGCCAAGGGAGCTGAACAAGGGCAGCCGCAGGATGAGGAGAGTGGGTCTCTTGCTTTGTCATACATAAAAGTTAGAACATGAAGTCTGGCAATCCCATGTGTCTGTGACTACAACTGCTTAATGAAAGTCACTACTGTTGCCAGTTGTGCTTCTGTTCTTTGGATACCATCCTAGGAAGTATCACAAACAACACTTACTGTATTGCTCCCTCCCACTCGCAACTAATGCTGGTGTGATGATAAAGCAAGCGAGTGTTGCTGACATAAGTGTGGGACCAAGAGAGAGAGATGCTGGCACATTAACCAGCAGATCCTGGCATTCATCCAAATGGAAATGGGGCTGCCTGGCTGGTTCTTGAAGGAGAGGCTAGGCAACAGGTAGTCCTGTTAGGGCAGGGGGTTGGCAACCTTTAAAGGCCAGTGGTCACATTTGAACTTTTGATAAAACGCTGTGGGTGTCTTTCACAAAATGGCATAACATAAAACTGCTGCCACATCTAAAAGAGCAGTAAAAGAGACGGGACCCCCACCCACCCAAAAAGTTACAGGCAGGCCCACACCTTGGTGAGGAAAACGCACCTACATCAGCAGCCAAGATGGAAGGAGGGGCAGCCAACGAAATGTGGGCAGGGCTGAGGTGGCATGAGAGGAGTGGAGGAGAGGCTGACCAGAGCAGGGAGAACAGACCTTTGTGCACTGTAGATTTGTGAGAGAATATATATATACTGAGATCTTTTGTGGATACAGTAGGAGATACTGATGGGCACCACTTGGGCAACCCCATACACCAGAGAGTTACCGTATTTTTCGCCCCATAAGACGCACCGGCCCATAAGACGCACCTAGATTTTTGGGGGGGAAACAAAGGGGGAAAAAATTATTTCCCCCCCAGGTGCGCTGCGCTACACCAGGAGCTTGGGGCGTGCGGAGCTCAGCGCGCCCCAAGCTTCTGCGTGCTGGCAAGCAGTCCGCTAGCCCTGGGAGAGCCGCGGAGCTCTCCCAGGGCTAGCGGATCGCTGCGCTACACCAGGAGCTTGGGGCGTGCTGAGCTCAGCGCGCCCCAAGCTTCTAGGTGCGTGCAAGCAGTCCGCTGCCGCCCCAAGCCTCGCGCACCCGGTGGGATCTCCTGCCGGGTGCGCGAGGCTTGCAGACACTCGCCCGAAGCAGGGGGAGCCCTCCCGAGGGCTCCCCCTGCTTCGGGCAATAGGCTGCCGCCCCAAGCCTCGCGCACCCGGTGGGACCTCCTGCCGGGCGCGCGAGGCTTGCAGGCATTCGCCCCATAAGACGCACCCCGATTTCCCCTTCATTTTTGGAGGGGAAAAAGTGCGTCTTATGGGGCGAAAAATACGGTACCATTGGTGTATGTGCCCGTCACGCTGAGAGGCTCTCTCCTTGCTCTTTGCCAGTTGTGTGATGGTGCTGTTTCACTCGGCTCAGTTCCCAAATACTGTGTGGAATTCACTGTCACACTAATACGATTATTCCACCAGCTTCAGTATTTCTGCTTGTTACAGGACAATCTCACCTTTTCCTCTCCCCCCTGCCCTTGTATTGTTCTGGGGGTTCTCCGTGGATTGGGAGGGTCATGTGTAGGGATGTGTATAGAGGCTAGAAGAGGATATGTTTACTAGATATTGTCCTTCCTTCCTCATGTTTGTGAGCTCAGCAGAGTGCATCTCTTTGCAGCTTAAAAGGGGAGCTCAGGTGTACGAGTTTTAGCCTTCTAGTTTAAGCAATCCAGGATGCTTTAAGGCAGAAAGTTCACCTAGCGCCTTCATTACATCTTTTTAGGCACCAGGTGAAAACCAGGCCTATGGCTGGTTAATAATCTACAGCCTTTTAAATGTGTCTGGGGGGGGGGGTATTGTTTTGCTGTTTTGCTTTATTTATTTGTTTTTATCCTGTGTTTTATTATCTGAACCCCCCTGAGAGCTTATGATGAAGGGCAGTATATAAATACAGTGGTACCTCGGGTTAAGTACTTAATTCATTCCGGAGGTCCATCCTTAACCTGAAACTGTTCTTAACCTGAAGCACCACTTTAGCTAATGGGGCCTCCTGCTGCTGCCGCGCCGCTGGAGCACAGTTTATGTTCTCATCCTGAAGCAAAGTTCTTAACTCGAGGTACTATTTCTGGGTTAGTGGAGTCTGTAACCTGAAGCGTCTGTAACCCGAGGTACCACTGTAAAATAAAATAGTAACTTTCAAACATGTTGCAACAAGATCCAGGGAAGACGGTATCCAAGACTCTTGGGCTCTTTTCCAAGTTCTGGGGGAGAGGGTTCTGTCGTAGTTAGAAACCTTTCTGCCATTGCTTCTTTGTGGTACCTGTTTACCCTGCTACCCACTGATTTTCTTTGTTTTCTTGTTCTGCCCATCTGCCCATACATTGAAAGGGGAGCAGGGATGTGATGCCATTGTAAAGGGAATTTGAGGGACAGGGAGTCACGGCAGCGTCTGTATTAATTCTCTGTTTCATCTGTTTGGGGCTCCAAAGGATCTTGTGCAATGCTAGACATTCTCTAGCCCAGCTCAGAAGCAGAGGAAGCAAGAGAAGTCCAGCTCTGCAATGTTTTGAAAGCCATGAATTGTAGCCAACTAAGTTCAACTCAGAATAGACCCATCCTTAATTGATAATTTTAATATTTTTTGTAAACAGCCTAGAGGTTATATTTCAATCAAGTAGTGTATATATATATATATATATATAGTTAAATAGATAAATTTAAACCAATGGGCATGAATACCTTAAATTCATGACTTTCAGTGGGCTTGCTCCGAGTATAACCGCGTTGGACACAACCCCTAACAATTTCTTATTATTTTGTTGCGGTATTTTTTTTAAAGCACTTAGTTCCCCTTTTTACTCACTAAAGTAACCTGATCCTCTTGTCCCACAATGCCAGGGAGCCACTTGTGCAAGTGTAAAGTATGTGTAGCACAGTTGCCATTGCATCCATTCCTTGCAGCAAAGGGACACCACAGTTGACAAAGGGTGCCAAAGCGAAACAGACAGAAAACATTCCAACATCCATGACTCCTGGGGCTGTGTGCTGCTTGTACAGTAGAAAAGAAGGAGCAATTCCATCTCACCACACAACTCCCACAACCTTGCACCACAATTGTGCAGACAATGAGACATTGCAGGGAGCCTGGCTCCTTTTAAACCATGAAGCCTCATTGCCTGGGAACAGCCAGGAGGGCTGAATGCTAGGGGAGGGTTCCCTTAACTTTGCTGAAGCTTAACTAGCTATCTGACAGAGAAACCGCAAACCCGGAGGTGGTGCTGTTGGTTGGGTTTCCACCTGCTGGTTATGGTGCTGTCACTCACAGGGGCTCAGGGGCCAATCAGCGTCCACTTCTGAGGCTGAGCAAGGGATGACCTCCAGGCCATCTGATCTGAGAATCCTGACTCCTCCTCATCCTCAGATCCAGTCAGAATCATAGAATCATAGAATCATAGAGTTGGAAGAGACCACAAGGGCCATCGAGTCCAACCCCCTGCCAAGCAGGAAACACCATCAGAGCACTCCTGACATATGGTTGTCAAGCCTCTGCTTAAAGACCTCCAAAGTAGGAGACTCCACCACACTCCTTGGCAGCAAATTCCACTGTCGAACAGCTCTTACTGTCAGGAAGTTCTTCCTAATGTTTAGGTGGAATCTTCTTTCTTGTAGTTTGGATCCATTGCTCCGGGTCCGCTTCTCCGGAGCAGCAGAAAACAACCTTTCTCCCTCCTCTATGTGACATCCTTTTATATATTTGAACATGGCTATCATATCACCCCTTAACCTCCTCTTCTCCAGGCTAAACATGCCCAGCTCCCTTAGCCGTTCCTCATAAGGCATCGTTTCCAGGCCTTTGACCATTTTGGTTGCCCTCCTCTGGACACGTTCCAGTTTGTCAGTGTCCTTCTTGAATTGTGGTGCCCAGAACTGGACACAGTACTCCAGGTGTGGTCTGACCAGAGCAGAATACAGTGGCACTATTACTTCCCTTGATCTAGATGCTATACTCCTATTGATGCAGCCCAGAATTGCATTGGCTTTTTTAGCTGCCGCGTCACACTGTTGGCTCATGTCAAGTTTGTGGTCAACCAAGACTCCTAGATCCTTTTCACATGTACTGCTCTCAAGCCAGGTGTCACCCATCTTGTATTTGTGCCTCTCATTTTTTTTGCCCAAGTGCAATACTTTACATTTCTCCCTGTTAAAATTCATCTTGTTTATTTTTGCCCAGTTCTCTAATCTGTCAAGGTCGTTTTGAAGTGTGATCCTGTCCTCTGGGGTGTTAGCCACCCCTCCCAGTTTGGTGTCATCTGCAAATTTGATCAGGATGCCCTTGAGTCCATCATCCAAGTCGTTGATAAAGATGTTGAATAAGACCGGGCCCAAGACAGAACCCTGTGGCACCCCACTAGTCACTCTTCTCCAGGATGAAGAGGAACCATTGATGAGCACCCTTTGGGTTCGGTCAGTCAGCCAGTTACAAATCCACTGAGTGGTAGCATAGTCAAGACCGCATTTTACCAGCTTCTTTACAAGAATATCATGGGGCACCTTGTCAAATGCCTTGCTGAAATCAAGGTAGGCTACATCCACTGCGTTCCCTTCATCTACCAGGCTTGTAATTCTGTCAAAAAACGAGATCAGGTTAGTCTGACATGACTTATTTTTCAGAAATCCATGCTGACTATTGGTGATCACAGCATTCCTTTCTAGGTGCTCACAGACTGTTTGCTTAATGATCTGCTCCAGAATCTTCCCTGGTATTGATGTCAGACTGACTGGGCGGTAATTATTTGGGTCCTCTCTTTTCCCCTTTTTGAAAATAGGGACAACATTTGCCCTCCTCCAGTCTGCCGGGACTTCGCCTGTTCTCCAGGAATTCTCAAAGATGACTGCCAGTGGTTCTGAGTTCAGGTCTTGGGCTTCGCTCAGTAACACGGAGGGTGGTCCAGATTATCCTTCGGCTGAGGCATGTCACTCTCCTTGCTCAACAGATGTAACACCAGTATAGAACCCATAAAGGAAGTTACTGAATAAAAGGGGTGTGATAACTACCTTTGACAGTTCATCTACTTTTCTTTTATTGATCCAATTATGTGAGATTAAATATATAAATTGCTGCACCCCTTCTTCACTGCTATGGAAAATGGCTGGAAGACAATGTAAACTTGGGGCAAGGATAGAAGGCAGATGGGCAGGACTTGGGAAAGGGGGCAATCACACTATAGATGCCACTGTAGCCTCTAAACCTGGTAGAGGGCAGAGTCCCCAGTGCAATGACTTTCTGGAATACTGAACAAAACATAGCCCCCAAAACCCAGACCCAAAAGGAGGGGGAGGGGTGGCTGGGTTGTCATACATGATGGGTGGGGCTGCTTTCAACCAAGTGGATCACAAGTTTGCGCATATTGTTCTTTTGGAAACTTTCACTTCATTTGGACACGTGCAATACTCAAGAAGATCTCCTCAGCTGATCATAATCATCCATCCAGACAGGCTACACATGTGGAGCATTTATGTCTTTATAGGGAGAAAAACTCAGCAATTGTGATCAGAAAGCAACAAGATGTCCATTCTGCCTGCCCATAATTTATAACTCACTCCTGCAAAATATCACCTGTCCAGATAACTTAATTTAATATTTAATACAATGTTTATTCCCTTCACAACACGCCTTTTAAGGGAGATGTGAAAGGCTCATCTCTTTCTTTTTTTAAAAAATAAATATTTATTAGGAATTTTCCATTTTAAAAAACCAAAAAGAAAAAGAAAAATTAAAAAATATACAATTTGCAATCCTTATTTTCTATAACATCTTTCCCTGACTTCCCCACACCTCCCCTTCTTATATTCCCATTTGAATTGTAAATTCAACAAGTTCTTATCCCCAGTTTTTAACCTTTTTATACTTAATTCATTTTAAAAAACCAATTTTACCTTATAAACCTCAAAATTTATACCTCAATACTCATTCTTAAATCCTTTTTTCTAAAGTTGACCCAAATTCCTTTCCACGAATTCCCCACTTTTCATACTGATATCAAAACAGAATAAAAGGAAAAAAACAAATTATATTTATACACCCTTTGGATCCCCAAACCCCACCCCATCCCCTTTCCCGGTTTCAATCCCCAACAGATATCCATCAGTCTTAGTCTGCTATCAGCCTGGAGATCTCACATCCGAGGCCCTTAATTGTCTCTCAGTTCCTCTCTGCCGGATTTTTTGATAGTCCTTAATATTAAACACCAGATCTCGGAGATGCTCCAATAGGGACAATGCTTCCTCCAGCCAGACCACCATACTTAAAAGTGGAGCCCAAATCTTGTTTGTTACTCCTTTCAAATCCAAATGTCCCCAAAGCTCCAGCTTTCACCTTGGTCAAATTTGTAATCCTTAGATCTTCAGATCTCCACATATAGAGATCTCTCCATTCTTCAGTCTCCAATTTGGACCAGGTTTTCATCATCCAATTCTTATTTTCCTTTGTAGCCATCATATCAGGACTCTGGCTCTCCTTTGTCATCTGCAACACCACATCTCCTCCTTCCCTTTCCTCAGAAACAACATATGTCTCTTTCTCCACACTCTCAAAGTTCTCAACTTTCTCCTCTTGTCCAGCTGCATGAGCTTCCTGGATCAAGTCCTTATCAAATTCAATGCACTTGTTTACTGTTAAGTCCAGGGTTGCAACGTTAGTAGCCAAAACATCAATTTGGCCTTGTAACTTTCCCAAGAGAAAGAAAATTCTGTCCAATTTAGCTTGAGTTTTCCCTCCTTCCGCCATTCTTATAATATTCCAAAAACCCCTCTAGAGGGATTTTGGTTACTTAGTATTCCATCCAGTTCAAATCCAAAAATCAAGTTAGTTTGTATCGGTTCTTCCTTGTTTTCAACAAAATATAACCAAATTGTAACAAATATATCCAGCAGAGACAGAAAACAAAGATCGCTTTTTCCGTCTTGACAGCTAATTTGACAGCTGTCAAGCTCTTCAATATCTCTCCAACAGGCTTTCTCGTGGATCACTCCCGGGTCCGGGGGGGGGGGTAACACTTCAGCTCCAAAAATTGACTCTTGTCCTCCAGTAAAAATTACTTAAACTGCCAAATCGTGAAATTAATATCTTTTACCCAATAAGAAGAAAAAAATCCTCTCGACCTTAGCTAGTTAGTCCTTGCTTTAGATTATTTATAAGACGGGGAGACGGACTTCCTGTTTACGCCTTCCCCGATCGTGCCTAATTCAACAAAAAAATTTCCTTTGAAAGTCCAATTTCCGTACTACTCACGGGTTGCTGCTTTAGAGTCCAATTGTTCACAAGAAGAAGTCAGCGCTCTCCGACCATGGCATGCAGCTTCACTCCGTAGGAGAAGCAGTCGACTCACAGCACCGCGCCGCTCACCCCGTCTCCCGTTCCAAAGCCTTTAAAAAGGCTCCTTCACGGGTCGGGGGGCGCAAATGGTGCCCGCCGAGTCACCAGGTTCACAGGCTTCCCCGCCTGTGATTTTTAAGGGTCACCGCAGCGGCAAGACCCGATCCTACGGAGCCGATTCCCTCCGGAGCTCAGAGGGAATCCACCATTAGTCGATCGCGCTAACCCGGAAGTCCCCATCCTTGATCTCTTTCATTCTTTCATTACTGTTAACCTTTTAACCCTTTCTATAATCAATCAAATGATTATAGGTTTGAAGCTGCAGTTCCATGTTCTGATACACAAATTTAGGCCTAATTAAGCATGTGTAGAACCACACAACCATGACATCAGTTTCTGATGCAAGTCATAACATATTCAGAAGGAATTGAATTAATAAAAAAAAAATGCACTTAGGAAATTTGGGAAGAAATATTTGTATTTGGCAGTATTGCAGAGAATCCTTGTGATGTGATAGAAAGGCTTGCAATGGTTACATACTGTACAGAAGAAGAAGAAGAAGAAGAAGAAGAAGAAGAAGAAGAAGAAGAAGAGTTTGGATTTGATATCCCGCCTTTCACTTCCTTTTAAGGAGTCTCAAAGCGGCTCACATTCTCCTTTCCCTTCCTCCCCCACAACAAACATTCTGTGAGGTGAGTGGGGCTGAGAGACTTCAAAGAAGTGTGACTAGCCCAAGGTCAGCCAGCAGCTGCATGCGGAGGAGCGGAGACACAAACCCGGTTCCCCAGATTACGAGACTACCGCTCTTAACCACTACACCACACTGGCTTTCATATCTCAGTTTCTAACACTGCCTGTAATCTCGCTTCTCACTGTGAGGGAACCACCAGAAGGCCCTCAGAGCTGGACCTCAGTGTTCGGGCTGGATGATGTGGACAGAGACGCTCCTTCAGGTATACTGGGCCGAGGCTGTTTAGGGCTTTAAAGGTCCGCACCAACACTTTGAACATACTGGGACTGGTGTTATATGGTATATGATTATCTCTCCCAGCGGCTACATATAGATGTTAAAAAGCATGGGGGAGAGGACTGAGCCCTGAGGCACCCCACAAGTGAGAGCCCAAAGGTCTGAACACTCATCCCCCCCCTTTCTGAACACGGCCCAGGAGGAAGTATAACAGTGCCCCCAGCTCCCAGCCCCTCAAGACAGTCCAGAAGGATGTCAAGGTCGATGGCATCAAAGGCCGCTGAAAGATCCAGCAGAACTAGGAAACAGCTTTCACCCTTGTCCCTAGCCTGCTGAAGTTCATCGACCAGTGCAACCTAGGCAGTTTCAGTCCCATGATGAGGCCTGAATCCCGACTGGAAGGGATCCAAACGGTCCGCATCCTGCAGGTGTGCCTGGAGTTGTTCAGCAACCACCTGCTCAATCACCTTGCCCAAGAATGGAAGATTTGAGATTGGGCGATAGTTGGTCATATTGGCTGGGTCTAAATATATATATATATATTTAAGTAGTAGCTTAATAACCGCCTATTTCAATGGGTCTGGGAAGGCTCCTTCACAGAGAAAAGCATTCACCACCCCGCGAAGCCCATCGCCCAGCCCTTCCTGGTTCGCTTTCATGAGCCAGGATGCGCAAGGATCAAGGAGACAGGTGGTCGGTTTCACACGTCTAAGCAGCCTGTCCACATATTTGGAGGTAACAGACTGCAATAGATCACACGCAACTTGACTAGACAGGACTCTAGCACTCTCCCGCCCCGGCCCTGCTCCCATGGTGGAGTCTACCTCTTTCCAAATCTGAGCGACTTTATCTGCAAAAAACTTTGCAAAATCATTGCAGCAGATCTTGGGAGTCCTTACCAGGCCCCAATAGCAAAGGTGGTTCTGTAAGATTGCAAATTACCTGAAAGAGTCTGCTGCTGCTGTTTACTGCAGATGCAATGGAGGTGGTGAACAAGGTCCTCTTCACCATCGCTATCGCCACTTGGTCCGATTCAGAATGAGTTTTCTGCCACCATTTTCAGAATGAGTTTTCTAGGCATCTCAGTGATTGTTTCATCACCCTCAGCTCCAGGGAAAACCATGGAGCTGTCCAGGCTCCATGCAATCGGAGAGGATGCTTCAGAGCCACACAATTGATAGCCCTGGTTAACCACATTCCAGCCGGCCACCAGCTAAAAGGCCATCAACATGGGAGAAAACATCCCCTACCACTCTCTGGAAACCATTTGGATCATTAAGTGATGGGGAAGGACAATCCCAATTGGTCCTACCTCCCTGCAGAGGCGAAGAGATGCAGAGAGATGCAGAGAAGTCCAATTGCACCAGGAAGTGATCTGACCATGGCACTTCTTTTGTTTCGCTTTTACATAGTCCATAGAGGTGAACACCAGGTCACAGGCATGTCCGTGACCATGAGTTGGGCCAAACTCATTCAGGGACAGCCCCATGGAGGCCATGCTTTCCACAAAGTCCCGAGCGGCCCCTTGTAAGGTTGTGTTGGCACTGATGTTAAAATCCCTTAGGACAACCAAACTAGATGTCTCCATGGGAACATCTGCCACGACTTGAAGCAGCTCAAACAGGCAGTCCTTGGTGCAGCGGGGAGGTTGGTACACCCAAAGGAATCCTGTACTGCCCCTATTGTCCAACTTCCAGAACATGCACTCAAAAAACTGGGTCTTCCCAATAGGAGGCCTAGTGTAAGCTAGTGACTTCCTAAAAATAACTGCAACCACCACTCCCCACCCACATGATCTGGGTGGCTGTGCATACGAGAAACCTGGTGGACAAGCAGCGGCAAGAACAGGCCCATCTGCTTCATCCAACCAAGTGTCTGTCACATATGCCAGGTCAAGTCCTCCATCCACAATCAAGTCATGGATGACAGCCGTCATGTGAATCATTGACCTGGCATTGCACAGCAGCACCTTAAGGTCGTGTTCCAGTGTCCTTCTGGTCAAGCCCAGACCTGGAGGCAGGGATAGTCCTCAAACAATGACAAACCTGCCTCCTCAGTAATGACATGGTCTAGTCTTAGTGTAGCTCTTCCTCCTGCCCATGATCACTGAGATCGGGTGTCCCAGTGCATCCACACATACACACACCCCGTGGAACTTGCCCCAGCCATTCTGTTGGCTGGGGCCCCCAGGCAGCCCTGACCTTCTCCCCTTCAGATCAGAACACAAACCATACAACAAACCAATAGAATAGTAGAAACAAACAAACAAACAAACAAAACAACACACCAAACAAACAACCAATAATAATAATTTACAATCATGCTAAAATTAAACCATTCCCCAGCCCCAACAAAACGTCCATCCCACCCCCCCAACAAAAACAAAAAAACAAAAACAAAATTCAAAACACCACAGACTATTTGAAACACCTAAAAACATTTAAATAACGTTAACACAGGAGGGCTGGCCCTCGTCCTTGTCTCACCCCTGAAGACAGGCAGGCTTTATAATGCTGCCTCAGCTGCTGGACCACACCCAGCTGGGGCAGCAGCTGTTCCCACTTTGCCTGCCTGCCCAAGGACCTGGTCCCTGCAGTAGTCTTCGTCGTTCTCTTTGCTTCTGTAGCAGCAGCAGCAGCAGCAGCAGCAGCAGCAGCAGTCTCTGGGTGGGGGAAGATGGCAGTCCTCACCGAGGGGATATTCCTAGGGCATTACTTTTAAGAGAAGGGTCATCCCTGGAAGTTATTTTCAGTGCTAAGTCTTCACCCAAGTCCACGTGAAGTGAATATGTCTGTGAATGCATTTCCCCCTTACTACTAGGTCTCCGCTCCTATACTTTTGTTCAACAGCAGAGCATGTGGTTTCTGGAAAAGGCAACCTCAACACTCTCACCTCAATGGGAAGCTTGCAAATCCCTCTCATACTCCAAGAAGCTGTAGGCACTGGTGGTTGTCAACTTTTCTCCTCAGAGTAATCCTGATACGTAAATTAGAATGAGTGGTGGTCCATGGTCATTCAAGGAGCTTCAAGGCTGAGTGTGGATTTGGACTGTGATCTTTCTGTTCTAAATCCAACACTCTTTGGTGAACCACTGATCCATCCCATTGTTTGACTGGAAAATCTGTGAGCGAATGTTGTTGACATTCATAAGAGCGTACGTAGCGCCTGACTGAATCAGATCAAGTCCAGTCCCTCAGTGTCCAATCATATGCCTATGGGAAGTCCACAAACAGGACATGAACTCCTTCCCCTATCCCTCTTTCCCTGTGGCTTGAGTTCAGAGGCAGGTACAGCTGTCAGGACTAGTATCCACTGGTAGCCGTCTCCACCATATTTTGTCCAATTCCCTTTAAGGCCAGACTTGGTGGAGGGGAGGTCAGTTTAACTATGCACTCTGTGAAGAGGTACTTTCTTTTTGTCTGAATTTCCCACCATTCCACTTAATTAGGTCCCAGTGTTATGAGGGAGAAAAATATGGACTCTTCATGCACTTTCTCCAAGCCATGCAACATCCTATACATTTCTATCATGTCCCCACTTCCTCACCTTCATTCTAAACAATAAAGCCCCCCCCCAGCCCTTTTCCTTATGATGGAGTTGCTCCAGCTCCCTGATAATTTTGGTTGCCTTTTGCTGTGCTGAAATGTCATTTGAACATTTTATATCCTTCTCCATTATCGAAACCCATTGTTTGATGCTAGGTAATTATGGGTATCATTCAACCAAAGCAAATAAAAAATAAAAATAAAAAAATTCTGCTGATTTCAATGACCAAGTTAAACATACACTTAATTCACCTACAGTTGATACAAGTTGGACTTTAAAGGTGCTTAGTTTTGGATGGATCATGCTATATATTCTTGTTTCACATTTTAGGATAGTGATCAATGAATCTCTTGTTGCCCCCAGATCATAAATCAGTGGGGCAGGATCAAAAACCAGACTCTCACAATGTTTGTAGTATTGTATCATGGCCTATTGTGTCTGATAACCAAATGATTATATAGTTCAAGTGATTCCACACCATTTCCATCAAATACACAATTCTTTAACTTCTGAATCATAGTCTATATTTGAGAAATGTCAAGATCTGGACAGGTAACCAAATTAACTTGGCAACTCATGACTTAATTAAAATTGTTGATATGTGTGCTTGGTATGGGGAAAATGCAACTGTATCATTTGATTATACCAGTAATTTATGAAATTGCTAGGAATACCAATAAAAACATGCTCATAAAATCAAACATATTTCCCATTTATACTTTACTCATTTTTTATGGAGAATCAGATATATTTAACAAACATAATTTATGTTTGGCACCCATTCAACCAGCACATGGTTGTTAAAACATGTTATAAGGGTGAAATTTGGAATAAAAGTAGTATTGGTTCTAGATAATTGCACACAAATAAATATGGTGAGAATCCCTTTCCCTTGCTGAGATAAAAGTTTTGCTTTTGCCCATTTTATGATTCTACAGCACTGACCACTACAGAAACACCCAAAATAGAACACCACTCTGACAGTAGGTTTAGAGATGTTTACTTTTATATTTGAACAAAGTTTGTCAGTTTAAAGAAATAGCATTCATGTTACACAGTTACAGTCTCTATTTACAGTTATCATTTTATTTAATATTGTGTTAAACTTGGTTAAACTATTTTATTTTATACACTGAAGCTAATCTATCCTGGGTACAATCTAGTACCTTGTTAACCACATGCTTCTTCCCCTTGAAATCAGTGAGATTTAGAAGTGCTTCCAGCTTTGCCTGGATTCTAACCAGGGATAATGCTAGGTAATTTTAGACCCCTGAATAGTCTTACAGCCCCACCTATTTAGATACATTCCTGGTATGTTAGATAAAAAACTAAAACAGATTGCCAAACCTGATTTAAAAAATGAACTCTGAGCATGTGCAGTTCACATTTTAACTCAATTCACTATCCTGTACAGAATCACATTTGCTTAAGAATATGTTTTGTTGTAGAAAAGGGGGGAAATAAATTAATAACAAATTATAAAATAATAAAATGAGCAGCTGCAACTATGCCAAGATAGGCAACCCCGGCAGTTTTTTGTGGCTCTAGGGCCCTAGATTTCACTCTTCAGAACCAGCACAACCACCACCTGTGCCAGGAATCATTGTTAGTTTCCTGCTGTACACTTTCCTATAACATTTTGTGGCTCTCTGATCTCTTTTACATCTTTGGTGCAGTTAATTTATGAAGAAACAGCAGAAAAAAGCTCAAGGATCTACTCAGCCATGTCTGTGGCTCTGGTGATGTAAACTCTAGCATACAGTATATGTAAAAGCCATACAGCCTTTATTTGTTTCCATAAATATTACAGCTACAGTCCTATGCATTCTTTACATAGGAGCAAATCCCATTGGAATCCAAGTAAAAATAGTTAGGCTCTAACCTACAGCTACTTTTTAGTCAAGATAATCATAATACTAATGCTTAAGAGTTGTATCTCCTTCTGGGACCCCACAAGTTACTATTAACTGGGGAAAGTGATCAGCAGAGAGGCTTTTATAAAAAAGAAGAAGAGAGAAGATCAGTTTTGCCAAAAGCCTCTCTTTGTGGAAGCATTTGGTGGAAATTTTTTACTTCCACATTAAAATTGAGTGTTGTCTATTTTAAGTAGCTCTGTGCTGGTCATTTCCAAAAGCTTCTTTAAACATCTAAACATTATTTTTTACTCGGCAGATAATGTTTTAGAGTACAAGTTGGTTTGCTAAGAGCTAACCTATCTTTCTGTCATTAAGAAATTTATATTGTTAGTTGTGTGTGCAGTTTCACTATTTTATTTATTTTTTTGCCTTTGGTTGGGATGTCCTAAATCATAAGCTAGCAAAAGCCACAACCCAGTTACTCCCAGTATAAGAAACCAACAACAGGCGTTACTGCTTCCTCAATCTTTTACGTTCTCGGTGGGAAACGTCGCCCGTTCAACGCCGAGTCCGACCTGGGCTGCTTTTGGGGGGGGGGGTCCAGGACTCGGAGCGGCGCTTTCCGTGGTTGCTTTTGGTTTCAGTGCAGCTCCGCCACCCTCGGCCCCTCGGCCGGCAGCGCCATGGCCTCTCCCCCCCCCCAGGGTCTCTCAGAGGAGACCGAGGAATGCGCCCCCCCCCGGACACAAGCTTTGTCTGCTTAAAATGCCCCCGGGAGACAGGGGGTGGGGGGGGGAGAACAGGTATAGTTGAAGACGAAAGAAGAAACCCAAGCGAACCTCGTGTTCTGCCCAGGGACACTTCCTCGGGAGAAGGACCCGAGGGCTGCTCCCCCAAAGGAGCCGCTTGGCAGGTCTTGGCCGGGCGCGCCCTCCTCTCGCCGGCCGGGCAGCTCCGGGGCAGCAGCATTCAGCCAAGGGCGAGCTGGGGGGGGGGCTCTCTGCGCGGGGCGTCGGGCGTTTTGAAGAAAAAGCAAATTTGCTGCCCCTTGGGGGCAAAAGACAGCAAGCCGAACCAGCCCCCTCGAAGTAATGGCATCATGACCTCCTTGGAGGGCGCAGGAGGAGGCGCTGGGTGTCGGGGGGGGGGGGTTTCTTATCAAGGGCTTTTCGGGTCTGCAGTTTGGTGAAGAGCAAAGTGGTTGCGCAGAAATGTCTATAATGTAAAGTATTCACTGGGAGGGCCGTGCCCCCCCCTCCCAAGCGCAGCTCTTGTTTTTGCCCTCAGCCCTTGTCTGGGGTGGGGGGGGGCGTTGGCGCTTCCGCAGCAGCCGCAGCCCGAGGACCCCCCCCCCCAAGGCGCACGTTGCGCTGCTTGTTTTGAAGGCGGCTGGAGCCGGAGGACGCGCCGCGCCGCCACGTGCTGCCGCCTCCCCTCCGCGTCGGGGCGGCTCGGGCTCCGTCTCTGCGCGCGCGCCTGGATCAGCGCCGCCAAACCGGGTCATTGGAAACCCCGCTTTGCCGCGCGCCCCGCCAAAGCAACCCCCGACCTCCCCCTGCGGTGCCAAAGCTGCGCACAGGGCGAGTCTCCCCGGGACGCCCCCGCGGAGCTGCTTCTTAAGCAACAACACTCCGACAAAGTCTGAAGTTTTATCTGCCCCCCCCCCCGCCGCCACTAGTTTGTTAAGGCGCTCGAGCCCCCCTGCGCCCCGGCTCATCCTGCCGGGAGTCGGAAGTTGGAAGCCGAGGAAGCCTCGCTCCCTCCCGGCCGCTGCCCGACGCGGGATTGTTTTGACTGCCGCGTCTCCGCACCCGGAGAGCGCGCGGCTTCCGCGGGCCGAGCGAGGACGCCCCCCCCCCGCCTCCCCCGCGGCAGAAGCGACAAAACAACCCGGAACCGGGAAACGCGAGCAGCTCTGGCATCTTGAGTCTGATCCGGCCGGAGGGGGGCCGGCGGGGGAAGACCTCCCGGGAGGGGAGCGAGCCTGTCCCGCCGAGCTGCCCCCCCCCCGCCCCACTCGCCGGCCGACAGCTCCTTCC
Source organism: Podarcis vaucheri (assembly GCF_965113315.1). Lineage (NCBI taxonomy): Eukaryota > Metazoa > Chordata > Lepidosauria > Squamata > Lacertidae > Podarcis > Podarcis vaucheri. The sequence goes on from NC_138761.1 coordinate 127,105,533, forward strand.
CCTCCTCGCCGAGAGGCCCCCATCACACCCCCTGCCCACCCCCACCCCGCCAAGGAAGAAATAAAGCGGCAGCGGCGGGCGCGGGGGGGGGGACGGGGACGGACACGAACGTGCAGCAGTCGCCGAAGAGGCGGGCGCCAGAGGTGGCCGAGCGAGCAGAGAGACTTGGAGCGCCGCGAGGAAGCGAGAGACTCGCCACTGCCGGGAGCCTCGGCGCTGGGAGCGCAGCCCGGGGGCCCCGCCGCCCCGCCCCGCCGCCGCCGCCGCGCCAGGGTCTCCCCGGCAGCAGCACAGCCGCCCTTCTCCGCCCTCGCCGCCCGGCTTCCCCCGTCCCCTCCCGCCTCGCTGGCCCCGGCCGGCCGGCTCTCCTCCCGCTCTCCTCCGTCCCAGCCCCGCTCCGACGCCGCCTCGACGGACCAGCGCCCCCTCCCCGAGCCCCCTGCCAAACGCGCTAACTTGTGGCTGTTGTGATGCGTATTCCCGTAGATCCCAGCACCAGCCGGAGGTTCAGCCCGCCTTCCAGCAGCCTGCAGCCCGGCAAGATGAGCGACGTGAGCCCCGTGGTGGTGGCGGCGGCCGCCCAGCAGCACCCGCAGCAGCACCCGCAGCAGCAGCAGCAGCACCAGGAGGCGGCGGCGGCGGTGCCCCGGCTGCGCCCGCACGACAACCGCACCATGGTGGAGATCATCGCCGACCACCCGGCCGAGCTGGTGCGCACCGACAGCCCCAACTTCCTGTGCTCCGTGCTGCCCTCGCACTGGCGCTGCAACAAGACGCTCCCGGTGGCGTTCAAGGTAAGAGCAGCCGGCGAGACGCCCTCGCTGCCCGGCCCGGCCGCGCTCCGCCTCAGGTGCTGCTCTCACCTGGCGGAGCTGCTCCAGGCGCGCCTCTCCCCCGGACCGAGAGCAGCCGCGTGGCCCCCCGTGAGCGCCCGGGGAAGCCCTCCCGGCCCCGCGGGGTAGAAAGCGAAACCTCGACGGGGCGCGCCCCGCTCCCCGCTCGGGCTCTCTTCTGCTCCCCCGTCCCAGCTCCTCGCCGGCGGCAGCCTTCCCGTCCCTCCACTTTCCTGCCTCTTTCGCTGCTCCGCGACCTTTACCACAAACAGCTTCCCTGAACTACAAGCCACACACGCTTTGCCTCTCCACAAACCTGGAGCAGCCGACTCACAACTCCCATATATCCATATGGATGTGGCTACTTAGTATAGATCCATACATATCCCACAAAAAGGAGCCCGCTATTCCCTCTGGTTAACCCTCAAGGGGATTTTATAGGGGTGTTGGATAACTCTAACAATAATGGCTCTGTCCCAAACTTATTTGTTTATGAATAAACCGTACTGAAGTCAGTGGGCACTCACTTTTTCACCATATTTAGAATCCCTGTTGATATTTTTGTCAGTTCTCCATGAACAATCAACCCCCCTCTGGTCACTTCACTCTTAGCCATAGCAGTCCACTGCTACTTGCAAGAGCCTTCCCCAATAACATACACTCTCCTTATTGCGTGACAGCTTAAACCCCACTGATGACAAAGCATCTCAGACTGTAAGAGACAATACAGCAACTCCCCACTTTAGTAAAATATCCCTAGCCATACAAAGTTATCTTCCAAATCTCTCAGCTAATAACCAGCTTAACCACAAACGTTGGTTGCATCTAATTGATGATCAGGGTCAATTATACCCTCAAAAACACCAGGCAGGGTCTTTTGGGGGGACATTTGAGCTACCCTTTTCAGAATGAAAGAAAGTGGTGGTTTAGCCCCCCCCCCCAATGTTTCCTTTAATATGTTTCAAACTTCCAGTACTAGACATCTTTCCCTTACTTACAGCTTCTAAAGCTATTTCAACTGATATATATATATACACCGATAGAAATTGGGTGTTTGCATTATGCTGTTACTTTTGATGCACTAGATTAAAAAAAAAAGAATTTAACAGAACTTCTTGTGGGAAGTTTCTTTTTGCAGTTGTGGGAAGTTTCTTTTTGCAGTTGAGTATATCAGTCCAAAGTATAAGATTTAAAGTTCTGTTTGGAAATTGTCAAAACGTACATACTTCACATAGGGAATTACCATATTTTTCGCTCTATAAGACGCACTTTTCCCCTCCTAAAAAGTAAGGGGAAATGTGTGTGTGTGTCTTATGGAGTGAATGCAGGCTGCGCAGCTATCGCTGAAGCCAGAAGAGCAGGAGGGATCGCTGCGCACCAATCCCTCTTGCTCTCCTGGATTCAGGGATAGCCCCGCAAAGCCTCCTGAGCGAAGAGGGAGAAGTGCTCCCTCTTCGCTGAAGAGGTTTTGCATTTCTTTCTTGTTTCTTGTTTTCCTCCTCTAAAAACTAGGTGTGTCTTTTGGTCGGGTGCATCTTATAGAGTGAAAAATACGGTATCTTGATTCACTGAGAAACAAGGATGAAAGGGCCTTGAAAGAGTGACAGAAAGGATGGGCTATGGGTTAGCGCCTAGAGATGGGAAAATGGGGGAGCCGGGCACTTCCTTTTTCCTGTGGGAGATGGTGCTGGACTCCTGCTGGATGAATTAGGAAGTGTTTGCCCAGAAGATGCTGGATTTGCCAGGAGAAACAGAGGCTGTATTATGAGACGGTTCACACATCAGTTAAGTACCACCCAGATCTAAATCAGGAATGTTTTTAATTTTCTGCTAACATGCTCACACCCTTCTCACTTTAGGAAAGGTAGAGTGCTTTTCCCTTCCACTTTGATTTCTTGTGCATACTTTACAGTACTCAGTTATATTTGCAAAAAATTTACTCATTTTTTCCACAGTGGGACATCCCAAGGCATTTATTGTCCCTGCAGTGGATAACTTAAAAAATCTAAAAGTGGCACATAGGGATCAGGTATATGTACAGGGAATGTAAATTGAATCAATCCAACCATTTCCTCAGGACCAAGCCCTTTCCCTTAGTGTTTGTCAATAGCCATACACTTAACCCTCAGTTGAAAATCGTGCACAGACAGAAGGATGCATAAATCCAGAATGCAGCAGCTAGGCTGGTGACTGGGAGTGGCCACCAAGAGCATATAACACTGGTCCTGAAAGACCTACATTGGCTTCTAGTACATTTCTGAGCACAATCCAAAGTGTTGGTGCTGACCTTTAAAGCCCTAAACGACCTCGGCCCAGTATACCTGAAGGAGCGTCTCCACTCCCATCGTTCAGCCTGGACACTGAGGTCCAGCACCGAGGGCCTTCTGGCGGTTCCCTCACTTCAAGAAGTGAGGTTACAGGGAACCAGGCAGAGGGCCTTCTCGGTAGTGGCACCTGCCCTGTAGAACGCCCTCCCATCAGATGTCAAGGAAATAAATGACTATCTGACTTTTAGAAGACATCTGAAAGCAGCCCTGTTTAGGGAAGTTTTTAATGTTTGATGTTTTATCACATTTTTAATGTTCTGTTGGGAGCCGCCCAAAGTGGGCGGGGTATAAACAAACAAATAAATAAATAAATAGATGATGATGATGATTCTCCAGAGAATGGACTGTACATTTCACACAGTGCAGGAAATGGTGCTGTGTTTGTAAATGGAAAGCTGTGGAGAAATTTGACAAGGTAAATTCAGTCTGCTGGATTCCCCTCCTCTAACAAACAATGACTTTTTCAGCTGTAGGTTTCTTGGAAATCCAGTAGTTTCAGTTTTGATGATGGCTGTAATATGCCATGCATTCTACTGTTGTCGAATAGCTTTAGTGTTTAGTAAAGTTCTATACTTTGTTCAAAATTCAATGGACAAACAAACAGTCCATGGAATTTTGGATTCCTCCAGGTAACCTGTTTTTACTGGACACTTGTTACAAGGTGATTGAAGAAGTTATTGAAGGTTGCTTCCCCACCCCTTTTTGGAGGGTAGCAGAATCCAGTTATTTGAACTCGCCAGCAGCCTACTATGCAATCTGCAATCTTTCTTCATAAACTGCGAGAGATCTGTGCCTCAGATGTGATTATTATTGTTCTCTGTCTTGGCTCTACATGATGCAGCTTGCAGATAGCAAGTTGAGATAGAGCCTTGGAAAAGTAGACTTTCTCTCAGGGAGTCCTTTTTTCTCTTGTACATCTGCCAACATTCTCAAGAACCGTGTCAGTTCTTCTTAATACTTTTCATTCGCAGAGAGCGCTGATAGGAAAGGGTGAAGTTTTTATTGTACTTTTGATCAGTGTTAAATTACACTGATGTTGGATTTGTAATGCACAGAGACAAGCATTATATTCCATTGCAATTAATATATGCTTGTCTGCTCAGTTCTGAAGTGTTTTGAAGGTAGCCTCCAAAAGAAATCTTGAAATGCATGGGCACAGGCAATATGTATGAAGAATATATCCGTTAGACAAATAGGACAGGTTTTTGTTGTTGTTTTAAAAACCCATAAATCACATGTCTGCCCATGGTCAGGTGTTCATACTTGCACCAGTTAACTTGGGTGACTCAGTTCAGTGCTGACTGCATAAAGATGCTACTGTGGTTTGTGCCTTATATGTATGCAATAGATACCTTCCTGTTGCAACTTCCAGATGCCCTCCGGATATTTTGGGCTGCAGTTCCCATCACCTCCTGCCAGCCGAGCCAAGGATCAGGGATGATGGGAGCTGTAGACCAAAAGGCCTCGAGGGCACCATGTGGGTGGAAGGCTGGTATAAACAACCAGGGCTGAGGTGTCAAATATACTGACCTGTGCCCTGAACATTTTCCTGATCTTTGTATAGCATGCAGATAGAGCTTTCACTTGTATAATGTGACAGAGCAGTGTACTTTGTTTATAGCATGGTGTGGCACTAGAGGTAAATGAGGGCACATGGTGTTGGTGGAGGTGGACTTTGGTAATAGGGTGCCCTAAACAAGAACAAAATTTGGTGCCCCACCTTAATACTTCTTATTTTCACAATAGTTCCTGTTGGTGCTTTGAGTAGGCACCTGTATAAATATAGGTTTTTAAATATATACTGTATTGGCCCGAATATAAGCCACACTTTCCCCCCAAATTCCGACCGTGAAGTGCGGCTTAAATTCGCGACCTTACAAAAAATGGCTTTTACAATATCGCTGCTGGAACAGACATACGGTAAAACAGAATGGGTGTGAATGCCTGCCGAATTTTAAGGGAGCGGCTTATTTGTGGACGCAGCATATATATATATATATATATATATATATATATATATATATATGGTGCTTTTTTCTAAAAAAAATGTTTAGGGGTACTCTCATTTTGACTCAAGAAAATCACCATTTTGTAGTTCAAATCAGGAAAAATAAATGCATTAAATGGACAAAAGTACAAAGAACATGCATTACCTCGTATTACACAGTTCACAGCTCAGAGTAAGTTCCACATTGGCATGAGGTTGTGTGCACTAACATCCTCTCTCCTACTTCCAACTCCTACTTCACACATTAAACGCTCACTTCTGTCTGAGACTCAGGAAACACCGGGACAGAAAATGAGGCTGCCATCAGGGGTAGCAATGGAACTGACGATTCTCCATACTAGAGAAGAAACAATTTTCAAATTTTCTTTTAGTTTCTTCTCCTGTTAGCTGTTTAGGGGTATGCGTCTTGCTGCGTCCGCCCCCCCCCCCGTGTGTGTGTGTGTGTAATTTTGCCTCCCCCCCCCCCGGCTTGGCTCCCTGGGGAGAAGAACCTCCCATACTGCCCTAAATCTGGTGCTGGGGGTGGGTGGGTGTGAGAGGTCAGGCAGGGAGAGAGAACCTGGTAAATGCTTTTCCTAGATGCCACTGATAAAAGCCTCTCAAGTGATTTGTAGGAAGATTGTGCTGAAACCTCCAATATATATTTACAAATGTGTTTAGTATATAAGCTCATTGCATATCATTCCTAATTTATCTTCTGAGGAAAAAACACCTGTTGAAAATTGCATAGAAAGATACACAATGTACAGAATGACGTACATTCATTTTTGTAAAGTATTTTGGTTTTAATTGTAGAAACTGAAATTGCATACAGTTCTGCTGTAGCATCTGCGTCATCTGAGTATTTCAAATTTGTCACTAATTTAAAAGTAATCTTATATATTTAGAATGCCTAATAAAAATACACATTGACCTAAGAATTACATTGACCAGATCAAAGTCTTTATATATAGCATTCGCTTTGAAAGGGCTTAAACTTGCTGCTGAAATTTGGAGCCGTATCTCATCACAGCTCAGGTGAAGTAGATGAAGTCCATTATAAGCTGAGGCCACCTCTTTCCATCAGATTCCCATGGCATGACTCATTCTGTATGGTGGGACTGGACCCATTTAACCCACTGGTAATGTTTTATTGTATCTTGTATGGTCACTAACTGAGCATTCACAAATAAGAGAGAGAGGGAGTGTGTGTATGTATGTGTGTGTGTGAGAGAGAGAGAGAGGCCTACCAAGTCAGTGGGACTATATGAAAGTAAGTGGTTGAAGGATTTGTAGTCAGAATTATTAGAAAATTGTGTCTAAACTTTTTGCCGACTCTGAAAACAGTAATACTAGCAAAATGTTTTTACGATAGCAACAGCAGCAAAAAAATACATTTAGGTGGGTATAGCTATTCAATAGCACTGCAGAAGTTAAAGGTCAGCATTTCCACCTAACCCCCAGTTTTCAGAGTTTATAACTCAGCTGGTTTAAGTAGCTTCAAGCTGAAATTTGGTGTACAAATTGTAGGCACACATGCATTTCTAAATCGAACAAAGCATAGTGTAGGCATGTTGCTCTTTTTAAAGCTACAGGGAGGTGCTACACTTTAAAGAAAAATATTAAATGTACTTTCGGCCATAGCTAGGCAAGAAGTTATTTTTAATACAGAAGATTTTAGGGTAATTAAATTTGATTATGGATGCTATTTTTATAGAAATGTATTCCAGTATTACAAATAGTAATAGCCTTAAAAGAGTTTTTGAAGGATTTAGTCTTGTTCTAGTCCAAATAATCTTTTTATGATATTTTTTATTTATATGGTACAGTGGTGCCCCGCAAGACGAATGCCTCGCAAGACGGAAAACTCGCTAGAGGAAAGAGTTTTCCGTTTTGGAGGTGCTTCGCAAAACGAATCTCCTATGGGCTTGCTTCGCAAGACGATAATGTCTTGCGAGTTCCTGCTGGTTTTTTTCCCCTTCCCCCCCTTCCCTAAGCTGCTAAGCCGCTTATCAGCTGATCCGATCAGCAGATAAGCCGCTAAAAGCCGCTAATAGCGCTAATCCGCTAATCCGTCAATGGGCTTGCTTCGCAAGACGAAAAAGCCGCTAGACGAAGAGAATCACAGAACGGATTCTTTTCGTCTTGCGAGGCACCACTGTATTGCTTCCCAGTGACATGACACCCTACTTTCAGTTCACATCTGGAGCTCTTCAGGGTAAACACTTTGGTCATTTCAAGCCATTTTGGCCTGAATTTAACCAAATTGGTTACTTGGCTAGCTGGATGAAATTAGCTTTTTTATTTTTATTTTTTAAAAAATAATTTTTATTCATTTTCCAAACAATTTTATACAGTCAACAAATATTTTAACATGCATTCTTCAATTTTTGACTTCCCTCAGTTTCTTTGTCAATCTTTTGTAAAATTTCTATTTTGTTAACGCATTTCGAAACATAATATTGCCTTTTAGAACTCCTTTTCCTCTTACTCTCTTTTTTGCACTATTTCTTACTATCTCACAGAGTCTCTTCAAAACCAACAAGCGTTGTCTGTACATCACATATGTTTTTCAGATATTCTGTAAATCTCCCCCAGTCCTCGATAAACTTTTGGTCTTTCTGATATCGAATCTTCCCAGTCAATTTATCCAATTCTGCATATTCAGTCAATTTCCTTCTCCATTCTTCCACTGTTGGAATTTCTTCCTGCTTCCATCTTTGGGCCAGAAGTATCCTTGCAGCAATCACTGCATATTGAAACAGTTTACAGTCTCTCTTATTAATTTCATTTCCTACCATTCCTAATAGGAAGGCCTCTGGTTTTTTAACAAACGTATATTTCAACATCTTTTTCAATTCATTGTATATCATTTCCCAGAAGCCTTTCACCCTTTTACACTCCCACCACATATGATAGAAAGTACCTTCTTTTTCTTTACATTTCCAACACTTGTTGCATGTTTTGTACATTTTAGCCAGTTTAACTGGCGTTATATACCATCTGTAAACCATTTTCATTACATTTTCTTTCAACGCAGTACATGCCGTAAATTTTAACCTTTCATTCCATAATTTCATCCAGTCACCATACTGTATATTATAACCAAAATAGCTTTTTTTAAACAATAATTTGAAAGTTTTAAGAAGCTTGTTCATTTTGTTATAGACTTTCTCCTGAGCCATTTGCATGGAAAAAACACAACTACTTATGACATGGCATCTTTGGAAATTAGATAATTAGAAAAAATGAATTTCAATGGTGCATTCGAGGCACATTCGAAAACAGAAGCAATTATTTCCGGGTTTTGGGCGTTCAGGTTCCGAAACGTTCAGCTCTTGTGACGCTTGAAAACTGAGGTTCTACTGTATTGTGAGTCACTCAGAACATATACTTCATTGGGAGACCATACAAATATAGTTAACAGTAATAGTAAATCCAGTTTTTCATCATGGTTCATTCTACCCTGTTTTATAAGACCAAATCATGTTTGAGGTAGGCAGTGCATTACAATCATCACTGAAGAAAGCACCACACTTCAAGAGTTCAGAGATATCAGTGGAGGCATGCTTGTGTCTGAGCTAAGGACAAAGTCTAGCTGTCCAGTGGGGAACAGTGGGGGGGACGGGACGGGACAACTCCGTCCAGATTCAAATGTGCCACAAGTAGAAAGTGAACCAAATGTGCAGGTAAATGGGTAGCTCTAACTGACAAAAGCACAAGCTACACAACAATTCAAGTAGATTAATACACATATGTGCACATTTCAACATTTATAGAACATTGGTCCCAAGCGAGGTGTCGGCGACTGAGCGAAGCCGGGCGCCTCGTAGCGTAAGCATAATGCGCTGGGTGGGCCTCTCCTCGGCCTGATGCCAATCCCAGGTGCGCAGGAGGGCAGAGCCAGCTGGCTGGCTGAGTGCCTCACTGGCTCACTCTCCCCCAAACCCGCCGCTGCACTCCGACTGATGGGTGGGCTCTTCCCCAGACTCCAGCTCTCGGGCCCCGGACTCTTGGCCTGGCGCTGCTGAGAGCCCAGCGCCCGGGTTCCCTGCACCCCTAGTGCCTATGGTTAAGACGGCCCTGCGTGTGATCTTCCATGGAGATTAAAGGCCCAGGACTTCCCATGGAGGCTAAGGCTGACCATGGCTGCTGTACTAATCAGGATGGCTGTGCCCTTCCTTTGGTATCTGCAGTGATATGCTGGGTTTAGCAAGCAGGAGAGTTCATGTCCCCCTTGTGGGTTCCTGTAGACACCCGGATGGCCACTGTGAGAACAGAATGCTGGCCAATAATGCTTAGTTTGATCCAGTAGGCTCTTTTTATGTTGTTTAGAAATTATCCATGGCATTTACTTTCATTGCTAGCAAACTACAACCAGAGAACAGACAATTCTGTTCCTTCCATGCAAGAATCACTCCTCTTCCTTCCTTCAACAAATCTTCACACAATCAAGGTCCTTTTTATGACTTTCTTGTTCCAGGCAATCTCTTTTTGGCTGTTTTCATAATGGCTTAATTTGACTCAGCCAAGGAATTTGTTTTCAGTACAAGAACTGAGTCCAGAAATATCAGAAGAAAAGTACCTGTGGACATATGTCCAATGCCTCTCCCTTGCCACTGACTAACTGCAGGCTCCTCCTTTCAAACACACTTCAAGTTTAGGAAGTGCTTGCCTTTGAACACATGCTTTGGCGTGATTTTCATTATGTGTTCTGGGCTTGCCTGTGTGTGTGTGTGTGTGTGTGTGTGTGTAAGACACACACATAATACATGCACACATAAAGCTTTATAGGACCAAACCAGGACTTTGAATTGAGCCTGGAAACTGATTAGTAGCCAGTGCAGTGAGGCCAGAATCTGTATAGCATGCACAGACCCTCTGGTCCCAGTCAATAACCTGGCTGCTGAATTCTGCACTCGCTGTAGTTTCCGAATTGTCTTCAGACGCAGCCCCATGTATAATGCATTGCAGTAATCTAACCTACAGGTTACCGGAGAACAGAAAAGAAGCTGGACTCTCGCTGTTGAGATGGGGTTGCAGCTGGGCCACCAGCCAAAGCTGATGCAAAGCAGTCTGTGCCACTGAGTCTCCTTATGGCTCCGGTGACAGAAATGGATCCCAAAGTTCCCCAAGCTGTGCAGCTGCTCCTTTAAGGGGAGGGCAGCCCCTTCCAGAACATGTTCTAGAGCGTAGGAGATGGTGTTCTGTTCATGCCAGCACTGGATGCATCTCTTAAATTTCCTGTAACAATATAAAATGATAAAAGAACAAGAAAAAACAGAAATAAGTTCCATAATATATGTTACAAAAACTTCTTCAATTTATTACATAAAAGCAAGGCAACAATTAAAATAATCTGGAAATAATTTTAATTACATAAAATAATCCGAACAATTACATAAACATTCGAATGTGCACAATCGAGACCTGTGGCAGAACGTTGTGGTATGGAAGACTCTCATTCAGCCAGACCCTTTCCCAGGATGTGCCATTCCATCTACCCCATTTTTCAGCCCTCCCCCCCAAGAATCAATTGGCATTCCCTGCCCACTGAGCAGGCTCAGATCCCATTGGCCTGTTTGGGGGTCCCTCCTTAGGATTTCCCCTCCCAAATCTTTTTTGTAATGCAGCAGACCTATGCGTTTCCTCTGAGTCAGCAGACTCCTCCTCTTGTTCATAGATGCTGCCATTTGGAGCATTCTCCTCTGAAGTTCTGAAACAGACTATAAGAGTTAAATGCTGATGATAACTCAACAAGCACACTGGGCCACAGTTAGGAAATTGCTGTCCTGGACTCCTTTGGGAGGAAGGCAATATATAAATTTAATAATTAAATAAATGCAGTCAGTTTGCTCCTGTTGCTGTTCTGGTACTGGGAGATAAGGCACGGCTTGCCTAAGCACTGCGTGCAAAGCTAGGCTCCAAACAAACGACGATGTAACCAGGGGTTGTTCTTTGCTTCCTGCTTGTGGTTTGAATGGGGGAGACAAACCCTCCATGTAGCACTAAGCCAAGCCATGGCAAGGCTCCAGGTCGCACGACTGCAACTTTGTAGCTGTGCACTAGCACGCTTGTTTGGCCATTGCTACTGTCCCAGGTCATGGTGGTTTGCAAGGTGACACCTTTAGCACACGTGCCCTGCAGGCTGCTTTGGCTTTAGAAACACTGGACCTTGATTGCACCCTTGCAACTTCATTCACCACTTAGATTCAGGCTGCCTGACTGTGATTATTTCTTATTTCAATAATGGGCACAATCCTTCTGGAACTTTCCTGCATACAAACTCCAGCGTAAAGAGAAGCTGTAAGCGGATTGTGTCTTCAGTTTCTATTCTGGCAAATAAACATTCAGACTAATGACTGATTTGACATATTAGTTGATACAGGCGCACTGATTCCCTCTATGCCGAATGTGGATTTCTTTCATGTTAATTATTTTTTGCCTCAACTGAGTTGATTCTAGGATATTTAATATTGAATCCATTTATGCCAATGCAAGTTTTGCCTTGGAATCATGGATTCTCAGAGGTGTGTGGTGTGGCTAAAACACAGACACGGGCATGAATAAATTGAACTCAAAGCAGAACTGAAAACAAATTCACCTCCAGATACATTTATAGGTTAGTATTCACTACTGGAGTCATCTGGGTTTTTGCTTCTCAGTGCACTTTGCAGTGATATTGTAGTCTGTTTTTAATCAGCTACTAGGGATGTTGGAATCTGCATATTTCTAGAGTGTTAAAAAGTATTCATTGGAGATCAGAATTATTTAATCATGTGATAAGAGTCATGGACTTGCTGGATGCAGAGGAGCGGTGGGAGCTTGGGACCCACCAAAGGAAGAAGGCTCAGAGCCTGGGTGGTAGGATGTTGATGGATGGTCAGAGGTGGAAGAGGGAGAAGGCTGGGAGGAGGTGTTGGAAGCTGAAGAAGTAACAGGTTTAGTGAGCTGGGAGAGTCTGTGGCAGAGAAAAGTCCAGAATCAGAGGCTGAAGCTGAAGCAGGTGGGTTGGAGGAGGGAGGCCAAGAGATGAATCAGGCCAGATGAAGAGTCACAGGTGTCTCCCCCTCCTACTGCAACCAGCTCCCCTCCCCTCCCCTCCCCTCTTGTCTCCCAGAACTAGAAGAGGGCTGAAATGGGTGGAGGAGAGGTAGGCTGCACACAGACATAGTTTCTGATTGCTTGGAAAAGGCCCTGCAGAGGAGGGGACTTAGACAGTTGTGGGGAGGTGGGGACTTTCAGTCTCAGCAACTGATTCATGGGGTCAGACCTGCTGGGGATGAGCTGCTGTGCTCATTAGGCCTGATACTCAGCCAAGTCTGTGAAGATTGTGCTTCTGCTACTAAACAGTGTGATTTACTGCTGGCTCACTCTTGATGTCTATCTAAAATTGAATATATTGTAATAGATCAATGGTGCTAAATGTTTAGGTTTAGTAAATATTAGGATTTAATTAGAACTTGTATGTTATAACTGGGATATGTTGTAAGACAATCTCAATGCGTATTAGAAGGGGATTATGTAACGGGTCTGAGTTGTTTAATTAGTGTTTATGTGTACAGACTGTGTGCCAGACTCCTGAGAATGTAATCAAGATCCATGTGTATTGGAATGTGTGGACCTCCTTCTGAGCATCAGCGTTTAGCATGTGAAGAGCGTCAAAAGAACTGACCATTAGAAGGCAAATGAATCAAAGAGGCTTAGTTTATAGGAACAGCAGGGTTAGGAGGGATGCCTTGGCCTTGAGTGCAGCACTGCTGTGGGGGGAAAGCCCCTCATGAGATGACCGTGTTGCAAGATTTGGACTCCACGTAAACTCAAGTGTAAATGAGTGAATAAATCATATTTCTTAAAGCTACAACAATCCCCACCACGTCATTTGAACCCATTAACTGGTCCTTGTCTCTTGAAGTCCTTGTCTCATGAGCACTGGAAATTAAAAGTGGCTCATTGTCTAAGTGCTAGCATTTCAAATATTTGAATATGGCTATTTCAATTGCCTCTTAATAACCCTTTCTCCAGACTGAAGATACTTCTTAAACCTTTCCGCATAGGACTTATTTTCTAGGGCCCTTGCCACCTTGCTTGCCTTACTTTGGGCACATTCCAGTCTGTCAGTGTCCTTTCTTAACCTGGACACAGTCTTCTTGTTGAAGTCTGACCAAAGGAGAATGAAGTGGCATCCTCACTTTCTGCCATTTGTACACTGGGTCTCTCTTGATGCAGCTTAGAAGTGCATTGCACCATTTTTGCTGCTGCATTGCGCTGCGGACTCATGTGTAGCTTGTGGTCTACTAAAAGCCCCAGATCTTTTTCACATGCGCTGCTTTTGAGCCAGGAGTCACCCATTCTATTTTTGGATCTGAATCTTCCTGCCTAAATGCAGAGCTTTTCATTTATATCTGTTGAAATTCATTTTGCTCTGGCCCAGTTCAAAATCATGTCAAAATCCTTTTGGGTCCTGTTTCTTCTTTCTTCCGATATATTTGCTATCCTGCGCATGGTGTCATCTGAAAATTTGATTAGCATCCCCTCCATTTCATCATCCAAATTATTTATAAAGATGCTTACCATTACCAGGTCTGGGACAGGTCTGTGGCACCTCACTTGTTACTTCTCTCCTGGTTGATGTGAACCGGTGGCTAACATACCTGGAATAGTTTGCCAACCAGCTAAGAATGCACTTATGAATGGTCCATATTTTACCAGCTTGTCATCAAGACTACCATTGTGGACCTTGCTGAAAGCCTTCCTGAAGTTAAAATGTCTAGAGCATTTCCCTGAAGGCTAATAACTCTGTCAAAGGAAGGCAAAGAGGTCGATCTGGCATGACATGCTGGTTCTTAGTGATCAGTCCCCGTCCCCCCCATGCACATGGATGGACTGGTTAATTATCTGTTCTAGAACTTTTCCAGGTTGGTCCTGCTGCCGCCAAGGCAACTCTGTTGGCCCTGTTTCTGACCATCCATGCATTGGAGGGATCTGTAATTGGGAGTGCAGGACGCATGTGGGCTTCCTCCACCTTGATGTGGATGCCAGATTCCACATGTTGAAGGGAGTCTACATGTATAGAGCTTGCTTCCCACTATAGACATTGACCCTCAGCACAAGGAAGGGGGGCTCACACACCACAGTGAGAGATAACGCTGGTATTTGTGATTACTCTCTGCATGATTTGCATGTCCCAATTCATCTCAAAATTCATAGGTGGGTTTGAGATTGAAGCCACATAACTATTGTGTCTTTATCGCCATAGGTGGTGGCTTTAGGAGAAGTCCCTGATGGCACAGTGGTCACAGTCATGGCTGGGAATGATGAAAATTATTCTGCAGAGCTGAGGAATGCGTCTGCCGTAATGAAGAATCAAGTGGCACGCTTTAATGACCTGAGATTCGTTGGCAGAAGCGGAAGAGGTACATCATTTTATTATTATGCATTTATTCTATCAACAAATATAAAGCCCCAATTTGAAAATGTTTCCACACAAAAATACTGATTATTTTATAAACAAATCATGCTCAGCCTTTCATTTGTAAGATAAATGTTGTTTTGCAAATTTCTGTATTTATTCAGACTACGTTGCTATTCTAGGGTACAAAGCACACATGCCCCACCCAAACTACTTGTTTTTATGATATCTGAATTTTGGAAAGAAATATTTCAAAATAGTTCTAATTTTGTTGGTACCAACAAATGGGTGGTAGTACAGAAGCATGAAGGGACACGGGTGGCGCTGTGGGTTAAACCACAGAGCCTAGGACTTGCTGATCTGAAGGTCGGCGGTTCAAATCCCTGCGACGGGGTGAGCTCCCATTGCTCGGTCCCAGCTCCTGCCCACCTAGCGGTTCAAAAGCACATCAAAGTGCAAGTAGATAAATAGGTACCACTCCAGCGGGAAGGTAAACGGCGTTTTCGGTGCTGCTCTGGTTTCCCGTTTGGCTTAGTCATGCTGGCCACATGAACCGGAAGCCGTACGCCGGCTCCCTCGGCCAATAAAGCGAGATGAGTGCCGCAACCCCAAAGTCGGTCACGACTGGACCTAATGGTCAGGGGTCCCTTTGCCTTTACAGAAGCATGAAGGAATTTCTGTTGTGGAATAGAGGCAAATGAAGTTCACTTTAAAGTTAATGGTATTGAGAAAAAGAATACGTTTCATCTTAGCTGTGCAGCCAAGTCCTCAGCATATTTACCTGAGTTCTCTCTCAAGGAAGCATCAAAGGATTCTGAGATTCTAGTCTTTATACTGAAGCAGCTGCCCAGGCTCTTGCAGGAAGCATTTTAAAATGATGTTGCCTAGTTTCAGGATTAGGTTGGATTTTTGTAAATGAAGCCCCCTAGTTCAAAAACAACAAGGCTTTAGCAATCCAAACCAAAATCCCCTTGAATTTTAATTTCACCTGTAAATAAGCCTGGGCCATTCCCACCCTTTCTTCTTTCTCTACAATATGTCTTCCAGCAGCAGTGATGGGGAGGCCTGCCCCAAAGCCTCGCCAGCAAAAGGTTCCCAGCATAAAGAGACTTGGGAAATGCAGTTTGCTGTGACTTTGAGCTCCTTTGCGAAAGGTCCAGAAGCACAGATAAACTACAATTCCCAGGGAACCTCCTGCTGGCAAGGCTTTCATGCCTAATAAAGAGCCAGGTAACAGCTCTCCGTGCTGTACTCGTTCTACTCCATTGCTAGTAATGGAAGTTTTAGGCCAAAGGAAGGGAGAAGGGGCACCTATCAGAGAGGGAGAGGACCTGCATGGAAAGCTGGACCTGCTGACGGGTGGCATCCTAAACAGCATCCTACAGACAAAAATAGGGACACAATTGTTCTCATTCCAGAGACACCACCTGTCACCATGACATGATGCTGAAACCTCGAACGTCAGCAGCCACTGTGTATGGAACAGCAGGCTGTGTGCTGTGTGCTGTTGTATTGAAGAGTGTGCATTGTCTTGTATGTGTGCCTAAAAGCAAGATGCGTCTCTCCCTTCTGAGAGATTTAATTGCTAGGGACCTGGGAAGGAGGCTGAACTTTGAATATCAACAATACATATTAACAAAAAACCAAAAAACAAGGCAACTCCAAAAGCTAAAATTAGAGATAGTGATTTTCCAAGGCCAGGAAATGGGGGATGTTCAGCTACAAAAGGACAGTTGAAGACAAGGGTGCCAACTTGAATAAAATATTGGGGAGGCCCAGGTAAGCCCTGCCCCACATAGTCGACCACAAGGTGTGCAGCACACACTCCATTTAAATGGCAATGTCCATCAACTTTGGGGGCTGCCTGACTCCTCAAATATTGTATGGGGAGGCAAAGCGTCCTTGGCTCCTAGGAGTTGGCTCCTATGGTCGAAGAATGGAATGTCCCAAATTTTCTGAAATTTTAGGTCACCTCTCAGAAAAATGCATGAGTTTCCTCCAAGCCCATTCCAAACTGAGGTGGGGAGATTTTGCTTATCTCTAAAATTATGTTATTTTTATTTAGCATTGGGTCTGTCTGATCCAGTGCTTACTGAGACTGAAAAGCTGTTGTAGGTTTCAATAAACTTTGGATCAGGTTCCATACATAGTACAGTTGCTAAATTAGTGAGAATCAAGTATTGTTTACTTTAGAATAGAAATGAATATGACTTTCTAGTTCCCAGAAGATTCAACTCTGAAGTTTCCTCTGCCCTTTAAAGATCTCTCTGTAATATGAAATTTAGTCTCCAGTCGTAAAAACTTTTTATAGCAATAGAAAGACTGAAGAGAATTTCCACTGAAAATCCCTGTAACTGCTTCAAAATTGAAATTAGTGACTAAATAGATGTTTGAAACAATGCTGATTTACATTTTTTTTAAATACAGAAATCCCCAAAGCAAAATGAGTTTGCTAGCTATATGAGGTTTAAGTAAGTCAAAATATATTAATTTGTTCAATATTTTGTCAGTTGTAGCACAAGCAACAACTTAAAGGTAAAGGTACCCCTGCCCGAACGGGCCAGTCTTGACAGACTCTGGGGTTTGTGCGCCCATCTCACATCTATAGGCCGGGGGCCAGCGCTGTCCGGGGACACTTCCGGGTCACGTGGCCAGCGTGACATCGCTGCTCTGGCGAGCCAGAGCCGCACACGGAACGCCGTTTACCTTCCCGCTGGTAAGCGGTACCTATTTATCTACTTGCCCCCGGGGGTGCTTTCGAACTGCTAGGTGGGCAGGCGCTGGGACCGAGCAGCGGGAGCGCACCCCGCTGCGGGGATTCGAACCGCCGACCTTTCGATCGGCAAGCCCTAGGCGCTGAGGCTTTAGCCCACAGCGCCACCCGCGTCCCTTCTAAACAACTTACGCCGCAATAAATCTTTGGCATCCTGATGTGATGCTAGCCGGGCACAGCTGGGCTGCTCCATCCCATTTCTCTCTCAGGCAGGAAAAACCGAAAAACCTTTTTCCAGACTTGGATTCTTGCTTGTTCTGCTGTTACCCAAGAAGTCTCAGCATGGGAAAGAAGGGTTTGACAGCAGACTCGTTCTGATTTTTACTCTGGGAGATAGCACCATGTGGTATTCTTGTGCCTTCCTTAAAGCAGCAGTGAAGGATGATTTTTTAAAAAAGCAAATGAGCTTCATTTGCACCTCCCAAATTAATACACAGATCAGAACATAGAATCATAGAATTATAGAACATATGTAGTATTCTTTGGATTGTGAATTCCTCCTAGTTTTGTGATCTAGTTCTTGGCTCAAAAGTATACCAAAATGCGTAAAGAATGAATATTTTAGGATAAACTATGTTTAGAAATACATTCAATGAGATGAAATAAGCATTAAATTTTTAAATACTTAGATAAGTGGAGAAGTCCACATATACTGGTGCTGCAATGGATTGGATCTGACTTGCAAATGAGCGCATGCAAAATTGACCTGGCTGGGCAAAGACTGACCCTTCCCTTCCCTCTAGTCTGGCAAGCCTTCTGCTCCAGCCCAGGGGTTGGGGTCCTTTGGCCACCTTGGCCCAGCACTCTCGCTCTCTGGTGCCCTGTAGAACCACATTTAAAAACAAAACAAGGAACCAGGCTTTTCTGAGGCATCTTATTAACATAAATGCAAATCTGTGAGAGGAGCCAGAATCACTGTTCTGGCCAATCAGAGGGGTCATTGTTACTATCTTAACCATTTGTGAACCACCCTGAGACCTGAGGGTATAGGGCGGTATATAAATTCAATAAATAATTTTTTTAAAAAATGGTAAAAGTTATTTAGCAAGGGCTGTTCCCAGTGAATGGTTTTTATTTTAGGAATGTGGCCAATCATGTAATCTTTTAAATCTATTTCAATGCTATATAATAAAGAACACTTCTATTGCACAGATAATTTGATAAAAAATATTTTTCCCTTTCTTATTTTAATGTATTGTTTTAAAATTCTGTTTTGTCTTTATGTTGGTTGATTGAGTTTGAAGGTTTTTTGGCATCTATTTCAAGATAGCCTGCAACAGAAGTACAGTAGTTACAGCACAAGACTGGTGCTGGAAAAGAACAGAAATCTGATGTAGCCCTTGTCTGCTCCAAAACTCATTTGAAACCTATGATATACATTTATTAAACAGTAGGAAATGAAGTGAGTATATAAAAAAATCACAGTGAGTCTCCCTCACTCTTACCTCCCATGGATGAGAAGCTTTCTGTGATCAATGAGTAAAATTTACGAAAAGTGATAGTGTATTTTACAAACTCTCAACATATTTATTTAAGAAACTTCAAAGGATAACAAAGGGTATGTGCAAAGTTTTACTATATTGGCTTTCCAAGTTTTGGCTACTTTCCCAAATAGCAATTTTTATATTAAAAAAAGAAAGAAGGAGGGGGGGAGAGAGAGACAGACTTAACTGCTTGCAGACTTTTCACGCATGGAAGATGAAGAAAGCTTCTTTTGATGAAGTGTAATTATGTCCAAACAGAGCTGACCCCCTCCTCCTATATTTCTTATGATCTTAACGGAAGAAAGTAGGGTTTTTCCTTTGAAGCAGCCGGGATTTGGTAGAGGATCTGAAATGCTAGCTCCATTCTGCTGCCAGAGGCATGATGGAGAAATTGGTCCAGACTTGTCTCTCAGACACAGAGCAGAGAGCACGAAAGAAAAAGTTATCATTAATGATGGATTTTTATAGCACTGCTTAAAATAGAAGGAAAGGAAACAGTAGTAGTAAACAGGAGCTCATGTGCTATAAACATAGCAAGAATGTTCTGGGCTAAGGAGACGTTTCTGTTTATTGGAGCAGGGCAGGTAACAATATGAAACACATGTATAATATGAAAATAAGGCAAAATAAAACATGAGCTAGAACTTCACACACAGTTGAAAACATTGCCCTGGCAACCAAAGATCAGACTAACTCGAAAGCTTTGCAATACTTCCAGAAAAGGACCAGGCACCATGCAAGCATCCAAGGGGGTAGTGCGTTCTGCAGCCTGTGGGCAGCCCCAAAGACTCCGTCCACAGACTCTTTCAGCTTCATTATCCAGTTAGGGAGGTCTGCCCAACTGTTCCCTACTCCAGCTTCCTGATGCCACTACATCTTTGTCTCAGCTGCTTGATGTGGCCCCCTGGATGCTGCAGTGGAGGCAAGGAGTGAAAGAAAGTGGGTAGGGATGCGGAGAGGCAGATTGCATGTGCCGCTCATCTTTTTACCAGGTGACTCAGTCCAGGAGCAGTGGTGAGTTGCAAATTGCCACTTCAATTCCTTATATGGAACAGTTTAAGGAGCTGGGTCTCTTTAGCCTGGAAAAGAGGAGACTGAGTGGCTATATGATCGGCCTCTTCAAATATCTGAAGGGCTGTCACATGGGAAAGGGAGCAAGCTTGTTTTCTCCTCTCCTGCTCTGGAGGGTAGGACTCTAACCCATGGCTTCAAGTTACAAGAAAGTTCCTGACTAAACATCAGGAAGAACGTTCTGACAGTAAGAGCTGTTAGACAGTGGAACAGTGTCCCTTGGGAGGTGGTGGACTCTCCTTCCTTGGAGGTCTTTAAGCAGATGTTGGATTGCCACCTGTCATGGATGCTTTAGTTGAGATTCTTGCATTGCAGGGGGTTGGACTAGATGGCCCTTGGGTCCCTTCCATGATTCATTTCAAACGCTGCTGGCTGTAGCCAGGAAGGTCTATACAATGGTCTCCCAGCCTTACTGCCCACAGACACTTTACCTCCTAGGATGTTTTATAACACAGCAGGCCATTAATTAGAAGATATCCCAATATTGTTCAGAGTCAAGAAGGAGATCCTCCTTGATTTCCTGCAGAGCAGGGGTGGGGAAACTGTGGTCCCTCAGGTGTTGTGGGACGCCACCTCCTGGTCACCCCCAAAGAGCATGGCCAGTGGTCTGTGGTGTTGGCAGCTGGAGTCCAAAGACAGCTGAGGGGTCATGGTCCCCCAGCTCTGCTGTATGGCATATAATATATGTTAGCTTTGTAGTAATTTCCTCCCCTCAGGAAACTGTAGCACTCTTAGAGGGGCAAGGAACCTTTAACAGAGAATTCTCAGCTTTATCAGCTTCAGTTTCCAGGAGTCTTTGTGGAGGGGGAATTGTGGCTCAGTGGATGTAATTACTTAACTTCCTTGTACTGCACTGGTAGATAAGTGGTTAAGATTGGAGTGTTTACTGCTGCAACCAGCAAGACATTCTACCATCTTTGTAGAGTTACTGTCTGACTTGTGGACACACATATCGGTGCAAATACTTATGATTAAGATATTTGGTCTGTAAATTAATTGCAACAGCATCTGACTGCAGACTCTGTCCTGCACACTTGTAGGGTCGTTTCTCTCTTCAGCAGAGAGGTTCAACTACACCCAGATGTGTTAATGACAAAGAATGCCCAGTATGGGGGTACACGAAAGGAGTGGTGCCAGATGACTTCTGAGCCAGCGAGGTTCATAAAAAGAACACTAAAATTAGTAATTAGCTACCAGAAGTAAATTTCAAGGCCACAGAGGAACCAGTAAAAAGAATGTGGGAAGGAGCTGGTGGGGAGAGAATCTGGTCAGGATCTAGCAAAAGTCAGGCATTTTTAAAGTCACAGTGATTTTACTGTGAGAGATTTCAGCAAATGCTTTATGATGCAATCTAAGTCTACTCAGAGGTGAGTCCCATTGAAGTCAATGGTGCTTACTTCCAAGTAAGTGGGGTTAGGATTGTGCCTTTAGTGACTCCAATGGGACTAAAAAGTGCTTAGCTTTGGGCTGGATCATGACTTTTATCTTTTGCATGACTATAGATCCTCATAAAACACAGTGTTTTCTCTGATATAACGAGAAATACAGTTGGCAAATGTGTATACTAATATTTATTTTGATTATGTAGAATGTATCAAAACACACCAAGCATCTTAATATTTTATATTTAAGCCTTTGCTAGAGGTATTTTTGCATTTTAGACCCATCACTTCTCTTTTTTTAACCCCAACACTCTTTCATTTATGTGAGCAAAGCCAGGTTCCTGAATTCCAAGCCAAATTTATTAGCAGTCTTTTAAAAAAGATGTCCAGCTAAAGTATATTCCCACTTTTCATTACTTGTCTTTTGAGTACTATATCAGAATAAGAAGATCAACATTTAAGATGGTGCAGGGAGCTTTCAGTTACACTAGCATACAGAGAATGCAGCATTGTTTTTAAAATGTTTTGGGCAGGATCAGTCCCCTCAACCCCCACCCCAGTTATACGAACGCCTGTCTTTTTCCAAGCCTTGTACAGCAATTTTTGACAAAAATATTGTTTGTTTTAAATCAGTTCTGGCTAGCCAGGATCGAAAAAGTGGTTGGAACAAGGTGATGGGAGCTTCCCTTTTTTCTTCTTGGGCATAAGGAGGCGTTGGTGGAGGCAGCACACGCAAGGAAGGAATTTTAAAATGGCATCCTTGATTCTCCTGTAAAAAAATAGGGGGATGGGGATAATGGCAGGGCAAGGAAAAGATAATGGTGGCAAGGAAAAGAACTTGGCAGGAGAGGCTGCTCTGGCAGCTTAGTTTACTGGTAAATAGAGGAAACCCCTCTCCTAAAAATCCACTGGGGGTTTTGCTGGCATCCTGGTTTAGTGGTAGCAATGAACCTCCCTCTGGGGTTGTTCTTACTAGCCAGGATCAAAGACTTGCTTGCCTCTGGCGTGTGGAAGAGTGGTGTTGTTGGAAGATGAAAATTTAAAATAAGGAATTAAATGAAACACCACAAATAACATCAATCACAAACCAGTGGTCAACAATAAGGTTAGCCATGCCCAAAAGCTGATCTGTTGAAAAACGGAATAGTTAAGATTAAAAGAATAACTGTTTCTCCTCCAGCTTTGTACTTCTCAGAGGATGTCGCTGAGTGATAGGTCACTTCTGCGTAAGTCTTCCATTTCGGTAATGAGCGAAATAAACATTATTTGTGTTCTAAATCACAGATTTTCCTGAAAATGCTGTGTCCTAGTACTGGGATAGAAATATTTCATTCCCTTGAAAGATTTACAGTCATATTCATTCTCTCTCTCCTCTCTATGTATATATGTCCAGGATGTTCTGAAGCGCATGTCTGTTAATGCTGTAGGTCTGAGGCAAGTTTAGAGAGGTGGATTGTAGAGGAAAGCTTGCTTACTAGAGTTGACAGCAGCAGACCTGTTCTGTTTTATTTACGTACCCTAATACGAAATGAACACACAGACACGCATCTGCCTGCTTGCTTTGTATTAGACGTTGAAAAGACTCTGTTAAGTTTTGTGCTGCTACATATTGTTTAAGAGTTGGGTTTTGATTTAATACTGACAAGGCAGGATGGGAGGGGGGAGGAAAAGAGTGAGCGTTTAAAGAGAAAAAGACCTTTTTAAGATTCTGGTAAAAAGAGTCAAGCCTAAATGAGCCATAGGCATGAGACTGCTGACGGCTTTATTGAGTCACTATTGCACGCCCACCTTTTCCTGTCTTGAAACAGTTTGCAGTTTTGACTATCTGAAATGATTAACAGTTGCATATCTAAGTGATTAGAGCAGTGACTCTGCAGAACAGACAAGAGACCACAGTCTTGCATGACTGAAGGTGCATTCAGATCCTGTCCCCTTTTCTTTCTCCCTTTCTGTATAGTTTTGTCTTTTTAACAGTTGCAAGGTTGTGCTGCATTGCATGCTACCTTGCAGTTGTGAAATAGATCACATTTTATACATGCAAAGCAACTTCACACTGGATAGGTATTTAGGAAAGAAAGAAAGAAAGAAAAGAAAAGAAAGAAGAGTTCTATAGATTGTTCCAGTAATGATGATATCATATTATGACTACAGGCATATTAAAAGCAGGAGACACTAGCTCCCTGTTTGATGGCTCCCGGGAGAGATATTTATTCTTTTCACATATTGTAATGGACAAATTAAATAATGAAACAATGTGATGTAAAATAACATAAAATTCATTTCAGCTGCACAGTGCAGTGAACAGTAATTCTACTCAGGAGTTTTACACTGGTGTAAATGCTTGCGTGGAACTTGGCATTCTGCTCAGAGTAAGTTATTGCAGTTCAATCAGCGCTGGCCATGACCTTCTACACTGAATCACATGCCTTGTTCCCCGTTCAGAAAGACGTAAGGCAGGACTTGTGAGAATAAATATGGTAAAGTTTAGTGTTCCTCAGCCCCTCTGCATAAGAACCCCAAGCAATGCTTGTTCCTCGTAAAAGCAGAGCCACTGGTGAAAAGAGAGCCTTGGCTGCCCAACTGTTGAGCAGCTTCCTTGCCTGCAGCCCCCCCCCCGCCTGCTTGCTGTCTGCTTGCTCGATCCCTACACTTGGATTGAATTATAAAAATGAGGAGGGGCTGCCTTTGGTGTTCCTGGAGTCTGTCAACTACCTTCCATACTGAGAAAAAAGCTCTTTCTTGCCTTGTGGTTTGCAATTTTAGTGCCATGATCAGGCAGCACCAAACATCATATGACACCTTTCTGCTTCATTAGGAGACATCTCTTTTCTATTTCTTCCCCACTGGGATTTCCCCCATGCAGCTCCTCTTCCTGGTCTTGTTCAGGCTGGGACAAACCTTTTCTCTATTGTTAGCTTCTTGGGGCAGGGGCCCGCTAGTTGCTTATGTTATTTTGCAGAACAGCGTGGAACGCACCTTGTATACCATGCTCTATGTAAAAGAAATTATGTTTGCCCCATTTCTGAAGTGTTCCTGTTTATATTCCTGGCTTATCTTTGTCAGAGGCCCTGTTACGTGAGCAAAGACATTCCTGGGAAACACCCAGAGGACTCTAGTTTCAGCAGTCCTCTCCTCTGGGAGTATGAGGGCTAGCATGCCCTCCAAAATTCCTTGGATGAAAATAGGGACGTCCTAAGGAAAAGCGGGACAGCTTCTGTAAATCTGGGACTGTCCCTGGAAAATAGGGACACTTGGAGGGTCTGGGGTAGTGCTCGCCTACCTTGGGTACCATAGTTGGCAGAGCCGCTGGTGACTTCTTAGACTCATCCCAGGCGTGTGTCTCAGAGGAGACCCAAACCTGCCTTTCTCTGCTCAGCTCCTCTTATGCTAGTTGTGTATTATGTTGCTGAATGCTGCTGTCTGGACATTACTGCCTGAAAGCAGCAATGGGCATAAAGCCTGCTGATTGACATTCACTGCAAAAAAGAAGAAGAAGCCTCTAATAATTTCTCCACTATTATTTCACCATCTGATATTTCAATTTAAAAAAATGAGTTCCAAACGTTCGAGTGAAACCACAGCAGTATAATGTTTCCTTGTTCCACTGGGGCTTCGTGTCTGATGATAATTGGGTTCAGTAGCAGCCAGCTTGACGGGACAGAGGCACCTACTTGACCTCCTGGCAAGAGCATCACTGCTGCTTAGGGGGCGGCAGAGGGGCAGGGTGGTGCAGCTGCAGGAAAAGGAGTGCGCAACTGGCTTCGCTGGTGCTTTCCCACTGCCTCCGCCTCAGTACTCCCAGCACCGCTGTGGGAGGGACCCACCTGCCAGAAGGCCAGGTAAGTGGCTCAATCCCACCAGGCCATCTCCTGCTGATTGGGATTCTGAGTGCTGTAGATGGTTTCTCAAGCAACCATATATTTATATTTATACTCATTCTTTTCCTTTCCCCTTCCCCTTGTTTTCACTGTTCCTTACAGGGAAGAGTTTTACCTTGACAATAACAGTCCTTACAAATCCCCCCCAAGTGGCTACGTACCACAGAGCTATCAAGGTGACAGTGGATGGACCCAGAGAACCAAGGAGTAAGTAGTACGCTGTTCTCTGCTTGTGATCTGGAGTCTGGTGCTCTTCATTTGTGGAAGTAAATGGCTGCCATCACCTTCAGTGTATGATACTATTTCTTCATCTCCTACTCCAAGCCCGGTTCTCTCTCTTGTGGAGACCTCGCTGTGATTTAGGCGAATTGTTCCAAGTTTAGAGCGCAGGTGGCCATTCCAGTAAAGGGACTTCAGAGGACTTCATTGGAAGCTCATGGTGCTCAGACTGAATTCTTGCATCATCCAAGAAATGTGTTTTCCTCCTGGAATTCAGGCTTCACTAGTTTGATGTTTGGGTGAAGTGACATCCACATGGCTCTGGCCAATTTTATCCATGCCCACTTTCCCTTGGTTAGTGGTTTTCATAACTTGGTTAAAATTTGCCCATACTGTGTGGACACTGCTTTGCAAAATGCTGAGGGGTGTGCGTGTGTGAACTAGGTTCCCATAGTCTGTTGTAAGGCAAGTGAAGAGGGTATTCAATAAACAGATTCAATAAACAGTCCAATATTTTGAGAACCCAAGACTTCAGTCGCCTGGGCCCTTTTGTGATAATGTCCTTGTGGCCTAGAACAGGGGTAGGCAAGCTAAGGCCCGGGGGCCGGATGCGGCCCAATCGCCTTCTCAATCTGGCCAGCGGACGGTCCAGGAATCAGCATGTTTTTACATGAGTAGAATGTGTCCTTTTATTTAAAATGCATCTCTGGGTTATTTGTGGGGCATAGGAATTCGGTCATCCCCCCCCCAATATAGTCCGGCCCCCCACATGATCTGAGGGGTGGTGGACCAGCCCCCTGCTGAAAAAGGTTGCTGACCCCTGGCCTAGAAGGACTGGCACTGAAGGTCAGGCAGATCTCACCCCCTGCTTAATTCAGTGAGACCAGGAAGCAAGGGTTTTTACTTTGCATCTCATTAATGAGGTGTGAATTGTTTGAGATTAAGTCTTTATAGGGTTGTGTTAATGTAATTGTAATTACTTAGATGCACTTTCAGATGCCATTTTCCAGAACCTGAGCAAATATGTTCACTGTTTTGTAAAGGAAAAAGCATTCAGATATGTGGAACGTGGCACGAACATCGCTGTATGCTTCTGAATACATTTTCCCCTATTACAGGCAATTACTTTTCTACTACTCAATTATGTCATGTATAATTAGATTTTCTTAGTACAGAATCCACCTTTAACAGTGGAATCATGATAGAGCCCTTGGGAATAAAAAACATGGCAATATACTGTAATAGGACTGAACTAGCAACCTTTAATTGATGCTTAGGAATTATCTGCACTCAGATGATCTTTCCTGGCTTTATACAGCTGAGGTTTATGACACCAAGAATGAGTGTTGGGAACCAAGTACTCCTAATTTGCTCCCCACCACAACTGCCCACTGTATTGAGCGGACTCTGTCAGAGTGTATTAAGACAGAGTCTCCCATTACATCTGAATTTGGGAATGATAGCTTAATCCCAGCTGAAGAAAGAAAACAATGAGGTGGACTGCTATGTGTAAAATGAAGAAGTCATTTGTGATGTGACCAGCCCTGGTTCAGCTGCCAAAGAATGAGACAGTGGGAATGAGGAACAGGATCCTTCAGGCATCCAGGTGAATCTCAGTTAACTAACCAGAACGAGAAGCCAGGCTTATTATTCTGGTTGCTAACTGTCATTAAGGCAGACTTCCTTGGTTCAGATAAAATTAGTTTATGGTTTATGGTTTAACATAACCTGGGACTGAAGTTCCAAGCCAATGCAGAAAGGGAAAGGGGGACTGCCGTGGAGCCGGGCAAGGCAAGGATGTTTGGCCCTAATATTTGTCCCGGACTGGAATTATGGAAGGATACTAACAGTTAACTGTATTAAGAAATTAATGATTATTTGAAGAGTAATCACATTAATATCAGATAAATGCTTCTGATGGAAGCATCTTAGTCATTTATTTGCATTTGATGAGTAATTGCTGATGAAACCTTGACAGGAGTGCAAATTCAGTTGTATCAGTGTTACACCAACTGCCGCCTTCTTCATGTTTCCCTCTGATTAACAATGGAGAAATATTGGGGGTCTCTTCTGTTCTTGGACTATATGGAATTTGCCTGCGCATGTTGAAGACTGTTTTCACCTTGTATCAGAGAAGCTTCCTGTCTTTTTCATTCATCTTTGCTAAATTTGCTGTTCTTGAAAAAGGCCCTTTTCTCATTTGCAACTGCTAGCACTTAGTGGGTTTGAAAGCACTTTGTCCTTTGTGAAACACTGACAAGTTTCTACATCTGGATTTAATTTGGTTCTTCCCGTTTGGAAGTCTGCAACACTGTGCTGATATACCTTTGAAACAGGAAATTTCCAAACAGGCAGACAATATTTAAGCGCAGCAAAAGGAACAGATTTGTGCCTAAATTTACCAATCAGCACAACATATGAATGCTTAGCAAGCAGCAAACATTTCAGTAGCAAGTACATTCATGTATGAAATTTTGCTAGTGCACGTAGGTCCCATTATCCAAGCACTTGTAGGAAAATTCACTTATCCAAACACAAGGAATTAGTACCCAAGTCTCGCTATACACACCACAGATTCAGATATCCAAACAGCTGGATCTGTGTGTAAACAAATAAGCAGGCTTAAACATACCTTACTTTTTGTGTTGTATTGGTTTGAGGTTGCCAGAATCCATGGGGTGGGAAGGAGGTGAGATAAGACAATTAAGATAACATTTTCCCTTCCTTGTTAGCCTTTTGCAGGGTTTCAGAGGGTTTCCCTGGGTTTCACTTTTGTCTGCCATTTGGAGGTCAGAATTCTGTGGTCGAGAACACGATAGAAATATTCTCATCGGAACCAATGGAAATAATTTAATTAATATGCAAACGCTTAACAAACGATTTTCAGGATTAGAATGAAAATAAAACATGGCTGCCATATGGGAGCATGGGGACACACAAAGAGAATGCAGTCATGGTGAAGCTTTTGCCATAACTGTATTACTGCACGTGAATACAGGCTCTGGCAGACTGAGCAGGTGAGACCAATAAAGCAGTTTCTGCACATGCCGTAGACGGAAGTGAGGGGCAAATGGGGGTTGTCAGTCAGGGAATGTAACCCGTGCAGGAGAAGGGAAACTCTGGTCCTAAACCTCTGCTGCCTTGCAGGATGTCTTGGGGAGAAAAAGAGGCTAAGGAGTAAACCCTTCACAAATCTGCAGTAGAGTCCCTAAGGCAGTTGCATGGTGCCTTAGACACCTCTTTCCAGCAACTCTGGCAGTCAAGCTGGAACCAACTGTATTGCTCTGCTTTTCTGTGGACAACATCAGGGAGTCAGAGAGGGGGATTTTACCATCTGGGCAGCCCAGGACCTCCAGGCTTGTGCCCCAGGAGAGGTCACTTTGGTGCTGCTAATGCAGCGGTTTTGCTTCACCACTGGAGATGCGCTCCATTGTCTCTCAAGACAGATGGATGCCAACAACATCAAAATACCTAAGACACTTTGCAAAGTTTGCCCTGGGGGAGGGAGGGATTCTTTAACATCCACTCACACTGATTGTTTGGTGCTATTTGGAAAAGAATAACTTCTAAAGACTACTTGGTCTCAGATGAACCTACCATAGGAAAGATGCATCCTGGTTGCTAGGGGAAAAGGGAGACGCCAAGGACTAGAAAATAACACAGAAGTGGCGAAAGGGCACTAAATGGAAGGTGGGAAACACCACCTCTTTAGGACCTCAAGTATTCCTATTGGCTACAAAGATTGACAGGCAGCAACAGCAGCCAGACTAGCCTATTTCACATAAATTGCTTAGAAGGGACCTTTCACATTTTCCTGAATAACTTTCTTTCTAGGAGGGCTAGCTCAGACCCTGGGGGCTCTGTTCAGGTGCACCAGTAAAGGCTTCCACAGGTGTCGGTGCCCTCAGGTGCAAAGTTAGTGAACCTTGATCTACAGCTATTGGTGAAACACAATGTGACTTTATGGAAGACAGCTTCCTGTTTATGGTATTATTTGCTCTGAGTGATGGCTGCTCTCAAAATGTTCCCCTGTGATGTGGTGGTGATTCTGCAGAACTGTTTTCCTCAGACAACAGGGCTGTCTTATCAATGAGAAGGGGAAGCAGTCCTGGGCATTAACGGATCTTCCTTTCCCATGACAACATATAGCAGACATTAGCATGGTACTATTGAGAAGAGCTTTATTGTGTGGTTTCGTTTTAAGCCGTGGGAATGCTTGTGGCAAAGAACAATTACTTTAAACTATAAATAAATAAAATGAATGGAAGATGTGGACAAAATCAACAATAAATGGAAGGGCCTAACCTGTGGCCCTCCAGATGTTGATGAGCTACACCTCCCATAATCCCTGGCCCAAATTGGGCCATGGTGGCTGTGGCTGATGAGAACTGAGGTTCTTCTTGTTCAGAAGATAAAAAGCTGGTTTGAACATAGCTAAATGGCATAGGACGCGGGTGGCGCTGTGGGTTAAAGCCTCAGCACCTAGGGCTTGTCAATCGAAAGGTCGGCGGTTCGAATCCCCGCGGCGGGGTGCGCTCCCGCTGCTCGGTCCCAGCGCCTGCCAACCTAGCAGTTCGAAAGCACCCCCGGGTGCAAGTAGATAAATAGGTACCGCTTACTAGCGGGAAGGTAAACGGCGTTCCGTGTGCTGCGCTGGCTCGCCAGATGCAGCTTTGTCACGCTGGCCACGTGACCCGGAAGTGTCTCCGGACAGCGCTGGCCCCCGGCCAATAGAGTGAGATGGGCGCACAAACCCCAGAGTCTGTCAAGACTGGCCCGTTCGGGCAGGGGTACCTTTACCTTTACCTTTAAATGGCAAAGGCAGTGGGAGATGGGTTCTGTAGGTAGGAGGGTGTTTCCCTTTTGTCGTGGGTGTAGCCAGGATTTTGTCGAAGGGCCGGCTTTTGTTAGGAGAAGGCAGAACCTCAGATTTGTCTTGATTTGTACTGATTTGGGTGCCCATGCCTTTTGCCCATCATTTTTGGATTTTTAAACTGAAAAAGAGGCAGGGCAGGTTAGTAAGTTCAGCTTTTTGATGGGGCATTGCAATTTTTGGAGTGGCTTGTGCAGGGCTGGGAGGATTGACACTGAATGTTGTGAAGTGTCTGGGGCGGAGGAAATGGTTGAACATGTTCTGTAGGCTTGTTTATGGTATACAGGCCCTTCACTGCACATGGGTTCGAGTCCCACTTTGGGCAAGAGATTCCTGCCTTGCAGGGGGTTGGACCAGATGGCCCTTGGGGTCCCCTCCTATGGCACAATTCCATGAGTCAAGGGTTTGTCTGTGGGGGCTCCCCTCCAGGATAACACTCTCTGGGGTTCAGTGTTGGAGAGTTTATGACAGTTTGTGAAGACTACTGGGCTCTATGAATTGTTGTGAGTGAAATGTGATTGTACTGTTGCTAGTAGGTGGTGGTAAGCGAGCCTTTCCTTGGTCTTGATCCAAGTCCAGAATAAGGGGTGGCGCTAGCACATTTGTCAAGTTAAGCAGCGTCTAGTTTGGTTTCAAATTGGATGGGGGACCGTGTGTTGAGGCTCTTGCATTGCAGGGGGTGGGACAAGATGGCCCTTGGGGTCCCTTCGAACTCTGCAATTCTATGGTTTTATGGTTCTACATGTGGGTATCCTGACTACTATTAGCTGCTTTAGGATGGGGCCAAAAATGCTTGAAGTAAGTCCCTGTGAGTGTAAAGGAATCACTCCAAGGTAAACGCGCAGCCTTAGAATACAATATGGGAACAGGGCTATGACTACTTAGCTCAGTGAATTGGCAATATTGTTTTGTTTATATTATGATTAAACCAACTAAGGACATTCTTTAATTTGATTAACTTACTGTCAGGGAACTACCATCGGCTCAGAGGTGAGAAGTGGAAGGGCAGCTGGGGTACAGGGAGCCTCCAAAGATCGTGGGAAGCAGCACTTCCTCCGCGGAGGAGGGAAGCCCCGCCTCTAGTGGGGAAGAGCTGCAGGGCTCGGAGGATGCAAGAAAGAGCCAAGGCACCGTGCCTGAGCAAAGCGGGGGGGGGGGAGACCCCTCATTACCCAAGCCTGCCCTGCACAGTAGGCTTTCGCGCAGAGAGGGGAGGCGTCGGCTGGGGTCAAGAGACTACTCTGCTGGGGAAAGTTTAAGGACCGCCCACTCTCAGATTCTGCTAGTGACTGAGCAAGACATGGAATAGAGGCGTTCTGCATTGTGAATGTTTTTGCACCAATAATAAAGCCTTTGAAAAGACCAGTGAGGGATCTTGCCTGCCCGCTCTCAAGCAACCACCCCGATAAGCATAACACTTGCATTTCAGAAATGCCCTGTTCTTGCCGCTCTCAGTAATCAAAGCAGAAATTTTGGATCCTCAGTGAAAATGATTTTTTAAAATGGCATTAAAAATCAAGTAGTCAAAACTACTTGATTAGGTTAGTTTATTATAATTTCTATTTTTTTTCAAAAAATAAAGCCAGTAGAAGCTGGTATGGCCAGAAAGAACTCACCAAATTTTGTCTTTGTGTCTCAATAATTGTTTGGTTTGATTGAGCTGGTACAGACAAAATTTTAGGGCTCCACCTTGAGATTATAATAGTATATAGGAATTTGAATAGGGGTTCAGTGTGCCCTAATATTTTAGGAAAAATTACAGCAAAAGTTCTGAAGTACCATTAGTCTTGGTGGAGGATGTCTTGAAATTGTGGTTCCCATTCCACTACCTGTGAGTATTTGTACAAAAAGGTGGGCAAATGCAGCTTTCCACACAGTGTTTTTACCTTCTACAAATCATAGAATCATAGAGTTGGAAGAGACCACAAGGGCCATCGAGTCCAACCCCCTGCCAAGCAGGAAACACCATCAGAGCACTCCTGACATATGGTTGTCAAGCCTCTGCTTAAAGACCTCCAAAGTAGGAGACTCCACCACACTCCTTGGCAGCAAATTCCACTGTCAAACAGCTCTTACTGTCAGGAAGTTCTTCCTAATGTTTAGGTGGAATCTTTTTCCTTGTAGTTTGGATCCATTGCTCCGTGTCCGCTTCTCTGGAGCAGCAGAAAACAACCTTTCTCCCTCCTCTATGTGACATCCTTTTATATATTTGAACATGGCTATCATATCAGCCCTTAACCTCCTCTTCTCCAGGCTAAACATGCCCAGCTCCCTTAGCCGTTCCTCATAAGGCATCGTTTCCAGGCCTTTGACCATTTTGGTTGCCCTCCTCTGGACACGTTCCAGTTTGTCAGTCATCTACCTGTGTGCCGAAGTGTGTTAAAATTTCATTTCCTTCTGAGAATTCCAGGACCAATTTAGACTAGTAAATCGGCAATTAGTTACTGCAGTAAATTAGTGCAGCTGGCACTGGCGTAGCACAAAGAAGGTGAGGCATCTGAGGGGAATCTGTGGGGCCTCTCCAATGAGGAGTTCTGATAATACTTGTATATTTTGTTTCTTAGTAAGTTGATACATCAACAGACAGTTCCCTTTTCTGCTGGGACCTGTATTTATTTCACTAGGACGTCTGAAGCACGTTGCCATGTTCCTCATTCTCATTCGCCCTTTCTCTGGCAATTGAACCAGAGCCTGTCACATCACAAACAACTTCTTAATATACACATCTGGAATTGGCAGTTGGACCAACTTCATAAGAGCACATGATCATCATTCATTACAAGATTAAAAAATACCCCATGGCATCATTGATGTTTTTAAACTTTGATCTTTTGCCGCTGTGATTCATCTCGGTTATAAAACTCCTCTTTAAAGGAACACAGACGATGACTTATTAGAACCTTCATCGTAAGTAACATAAACATAACATTGTGTGCATCTTTACAGAAAGTGAGTTACTTGGGCTGCCAGCTTATCATTTTAAGACATGACATCATGCTGGAGATCTTGGATTTGTAAGGCTTCCTTATAGGAAAGGCACTTTGACCTTCTCTTGGCAAGGAGAGCTGACAGAACAAATGCTGCATGATTTTCATTGGTAAATTGGAGCTGCAGTCCTTGTCCTGGATGCTCATGGATGGATTAGCTAAACTTTTATAAGGGAAGACCTCCAGTTCACCTTGCTTGGAGTTTTGACTACTTGATTTTAAAAATTCGATCTTTATAAATTGCCATTTCACACCTTTTATCTGTATATTTACCAATGTGGGATTAGGGCCATTTGAACCATCACACACACACACACACACATGTTATTGTGAACACTTAAAATGTAATGTGTTAATGCAGCAAAAATGTACCATCACTTACATTCATAGAGCTCTGATTAACCGACAGCCCCCATTTGAGCCTTTATTTGGTGGTACAGGAATATCTTCCCCACCTTTTTTCTATCACTGGAATCATCCCAAAGATTTCCTCTGCCTGCTTTCTGGGGAGGAGGGACAGCAACATCCTGGGAAATGTGGAAAAGGTGCTACCCAGTATTCTAATCAGCAAACCATTCATAAGTGGGCACATGGCTCTGGCATCACTTTTAGCCAAGTGAGATTGTCTTCCATGAGCACGGCCTTAACAGTTCTGGATCCACACATCCTTCCACAGTGGGGACATAGGTTTCTGGGTGGGAGTTGATCACAGTGAGGGTTTGCCAAGCATGCCTTTCTCTTAGCACGTTTCTCCCTTGCGTCCTGAGGTCATGCTTCTTCAAAGTCCACAAAACCTTTGGTAAAGGCTCTTCTCCAGTTGGAGCGCTCGCAGGCCAGTGTTTCCCAGTTATCAGTGCTTATACTACATTTTTAAAAGATTTGCCTTGAGAGCATATTTAAGCCTCTTTTGTTGTCCACCAGTATTTTGCTTTCCATTCTTAAAATGGGAATAAGATCATGGCAATGAAGATAATGAATAGAGTTGGGGTGATAGCACATTCCTGTTTAACGCCTGATCCCACTATGAATGGTTCACTTTGAGAGCCATTGTTATCCACGATTGTTGCCGTCATATTATCATGGAGGAGCTGAATGATGTTCACAAATTTATCTGGGCAGCCAGTTTTCAGAAGGACAGTCCACAGGGCAGGGCAATTTACAGTGTTGAAGGCCTTAGTCAGGTCAATAAACACCATATGGTTTTGCTTGCTGCATTTTTCTTGAAGCTGTTGAGCAGTGAAAATTATTTCCACTGTTCCCTTGAAGGTTGAAAACAATTTTGGGATTCAGGAAGGGTATCCTTAGATATAGTTAGGAGACTCTTTGCTCAGATTCTTGCAAGAGATGCCTCGATAATTTCTGCAGTCTGTTCTATCACCTTTTTAAAAAAGATTTATGATTTTGGCATCCCTAAAGTCTGCTGGGATCTCCTCTCTCTCCCAGATTTTTTCTATGAGCATGTGAAGTTGTTGTGTAATTTCAATTCTGCCCACTTCAGCAGGTATCTCATCAGGTCCGCTGGCTTTGTTGTTTTTCATTTGGTTAATAGCTGTACAAAACTCTCCCAGATTTGGAGATACTGCAAGCTCATCTCTCATTTGTTTTTGCGGGATTTGTGAGAGGACCTACAGTTTCCCGTACATTCCATGTCCCAAAGTTGAATTGTCTTTTATGACCACTGGGTGGTGACCCCACTGGGCGCGGTAATCCAGTCAGGGAAAAGGGGAGGCAGACTATGTTTAGGGCACCATTTCCAGCCCCTCCCCCTTTTCAGGGTGAGCAGAGTGGATCCTAAAAAGGCCTGCTCAGTCATGGATACAGCTGCCGAGCTGCTCAACTGCCTCCTTCTCCATCTGTATCCACCGCCCATGTGCTGGTTCATGATTATAGGCTTCCAGATTTCACGATCCTGCCCCCATTACCATTTGCCAATTGGAAGACGCCTGTGCATGAAATTGTTTTATGTGTGTAGATCAGTGGGCGCTGACCAACACACAGTCTTGCAGTAAGGCTCTATTTCAATGGCTTGAGTAATCATGATGACCGGTAGACTCTTATCTGCTGCAGCCTTCATCCGCCTTCACAACTGTTGTAACATACCGCATGTTATCTTCCATTGCGGACTTCTTGGACCATTCTTTGTCTAGCTCCTCCCCTTTGACCTTACTGCTTCACTCACAAGGGTCACCGGAATGTGCAAGCGCACTCACCACGATGAGGTGATGATCCAGTGAGTGGGGTGGACTCATGCAGTCAGCTTTGAAGAGTGAGTTCACTTGTTCTGTCTTTATAATTCACCTCTCAGCTACAAGTAGGAACTGAAGCACACTGTGGGCTTATTACCTGAAACACTTTTGCACCTGTGAAAGCTGCTGCACCTCCACATCCCTCACTTCTCTCTGATTCATCGTGCTCTATTCAAGTTCTCTGCATAGGTTGTTAATGCTGGACATCATAAAACTTTGAAATAATTATCCCTGTTACAATCGGCACTGAGCAAGACATGAAATTTAAGGAGGAAGAAGATTTTTAAAATAAAACCCAAAGGTCGTATTTAGTGATACATTTTAAAGCCGTCAAATATTGCCCTTATTCCTTGCCCCATGCTTCTTGAGCCTCTTGTCTTGTTTCCAAACCTTTGAATGCAGCAGCAAGTCTCAGAAAATTTTAAAGGGAGAAATTTTTTTGCATGGTATTTTAATTGTAGTTCTAGGCTTTTAGGGATCCTAAAATTATTGCTTTCCCCCAAGAATTTAATGAACATGTTGGAAGGCTGGACTTTTAAAAGCTATCCCTTTCCTGACGTTGGCTGGTGTATGTGTGCCTATCTTTCTATTGTTGTGTTAAGATTATTTATTCTGTGGCTGTTTTACCCATGATGTTTCCTGACTGTACATGCTTTTTTCATGAGACCACACATATCTGCTTCCCAATGTGTGTACACACCATATGTAAAGGGATGAAAGACTGGATAAAGGTATGTTTATCACGCATGGAAGTTTACACCCAGTTTTCCATAGTGATTTGCGAGTTCTGAATGCAAAGGGTGGCAAGGGGGCCAGCTGGATGTGAAATCCTGTGGGCAGGGCTGACACATGTGCAGTCTCATTCTTCCACCTCCACACTCTCACTGTAGGGAAAGCAGTTCAGTTCACCCCAAACTCACATCCAGGTAACAGTTCTGCTGACAGCTCAAAACAAAGTGACCTCAAGCAGCGTCTCAGCATTTCATTGCGGATGCTGTGAGAATTTGAGCAGAGGTCATCACACAAGCACCTGTTGAGAGAGGAATTAAGCCCAGCACAACTGGCTGTGAGTAGCCTGTGCCTCCCTTGATTCTGTTTGAACCCTTCTGAACAGCAGCCAGCTCTTCCTGTCCCTCCCCAAGGGCCAAAAAACTTACCTTGGTGAAGGAGAGGTTAGAGGCAGCAGGGGGCAGCCAGGCAGAGCACCCTTTCCTTCAAGGACTGGGACTTGGATTCCCTGACACAGAATCACGGACAGGGAACCAGTGTTCTGCCTCTCTGCTGAGGAGATTCTGAGACACACAGCCGCAGTCTTTGGTGGGGAAACACACTATGCTAGTCACCTTCCCCAAGGGGGGGGGGTTTGGGGCACTGGGAAGTGGGGGGAAGCCTTATTAGATGTTCCAGTCAGACACAACAATTCCCCACCACCACCAAGCAAATGAGTGGGGGTTTCCCTTTCCTAGTTCCAGCTGCTTTGGGTTGGGAGTATTTATTGTCCCCCCCCAAAAAAAATTGAGGTATACAGTCAAGGGTATGAGCAGACACTCCCCAAGCAGGATGCCCCAAACTGCATAATGACTGAGCTTATTCAAATTCTTTGCTGTGGTACCATTGTAGCGGTTTTGAGGAAGTTCCTTCTCTCCATGCTGCCCTGTCTCCTTTATGATTCCCTCCAAACTGCAGGGAGGGGCGCTGCCTGATGGCTTGTGGAATGTGCTTATGAATACACAAGCTTTAAACCTCTTCTTTAATTTTTTTTATGCTTGCCTGTCAGGAACTGGGCTGGGGGCCAGGCAGGAAATGACACATCAAGAAGCATTTGTGTTGTGCAACATTTTGTGGGACTGATGCAAGGCGATACACGAAACATCCCATGCCTAACAGACTGCATGGCAGTAATTTAACTCACAGACACTTGGGGTGATTTGCCAGAGAGCTCAGCCTTCACATCTCTTATGCAGAAATTATCGCAGCAGTTGGAAATAGGCTGCATTCCCCTTGTTTTGCCCTCAAATGCCCTCTCTTCCAATAGATGCTTATTTAAACATCCATTTCCCCAATATGTGTGCCTTGACTATATAGCTGAGAGACAATATATTCTCTTGTATTCTAATTTTGACTCAGTGCATTGAGGGTTGTGCTTTTGCAGCCAAAATGGCATCAGTTCCACGCAGGAGGGGAGGGGTATCAGCAGGCTTGGGGGAACCTTGCAGAATGTGTATATACTAATCTTTAGAAAAAATGCTACCAGGTTCCCAATAGGACTGAGCGTGCTCAGTAGACACAGAATGCCAGGATGCCAACTCTGGCAGGCTGAGTGATCCTTATGCCACAGTTGCAATTAAAATTGTTCCTCCAAAGTGGTTACTCCGTCCACAGGAGAAACTGTCATTGACATTAAATTGTATGCTATTTTTATGATTAAACAACCCACTGCATATTACATGCAGGTGCAGACATCTTTCCTTTTGTTGTTTTGGTATTTTTTCCTTGTATGTTGAAGTGGCTTTCAGTAATGGTGGCTTCAGCAGGGTGACTACAGGGCAGCTTTTTGGGGCATGAGGATGATTTTAAAGTGAAAAAATGAATGGGGTGGAAGGGGTTAATGAAACCTCCTGCTTCAGTTTCCCTGCTGAGATTCTTAAAGAAAATACCAGAGGGAAGATGCCCCACCACAGGAAAGCCTTGCCGTTGAGTGGATAGAGGGCGGTGGGCTTAGAGCTGGGTGACTTGAGTTCATTATCCTTCCTCAGACATGAGCTTGCTAAATATATTTGAGCATATTATTTTCAGCTAATGTCAGCCCTACTAGTAATTCAGGCAGGCCTGTGTATGTGCACTCCAAAGCAGGTCCCACTGAGTTCAATGAGGTGTATTCCTAGGTAAGTGGAAATAACGCGTTTACATATCGAATCAGCTTCCTTCCACTCTTCTAAAGCGGATGAATGAAACAAATGCTACAGAAAACCCAGGCACCTCTGAAATTGGCTTCAGGAAGTCCCACAGTCCTCCAGAGCAGATTTTGGGGGCACATGTGCAAGCAGAAGCCCCCCTGTGCTGCGAGGGATCTCACACAGTTAATGTCCCTCAATGATAACATTAAGAGGGCGATGGGTCTGAGACGAGTTTATGAGAAGCATACAACCCGGAAAAGGAGGTTGCTTTGTCAAGCCCCAGTTAAGATTAGTGCTTTGCCCCTCGGAAATAATCCAGGTGTTCTTCATTTTTATTTCATTATATAGATATATATTTACATCTATATGGTTGATGTCAATTTCAGTGGCCATACCCCACCCCCTAAATTGGTTTTTAGGAAAAGAGGGACAGTTCCATTGCACAAGCATAAATCCTTACGCTAATGGAACGAGTGCATCTTTATAGATTTACATCAACATTTGTTTGTGTTACATTGTGGCCAAACTAAACGTTCATTCCTCTGCCAGAAAATGCCAATAGTTAATTCATCTGTAACTTTGGTTCCAGAATATTTTGAATTTTCACAAGGTACTGATTCTGGTTTGAAATAGTGTTTTGTGAAAACAGCAGGCACAACTTGTCCATACCTTTTTAACAGTTCAGTTCTATTAATGGGACTTAACATATTCTTGGTGCTTACATTGCAAACAAATCCCACCTCTATAGGCGAGAGATTGGCTTATAAACAAAGTAGAACAGTCGAGCATCTTCAGACTCAGATGCCCACTTGTAAGAGATGCGCATTCCTACTCTGAGTCTGTGATTCTTAGCACCTGCTACTAAGGCTTCTCAGGCTGTTATACCATGACAAACTCATGGCTGCTGCCGGCAAGCGGTGCTCCATGTGGGGCCCATGTGTCCGTGCTGAGGGACCTGCTCCAGCAGCCCACCAAACCAATTTTAAGATCCTGCTACTTCCATATAAACCCCAACACAACTCTGGACCAGGTTACCTGAAAGCTGTGCTCCCTTCCATTAAGGGCAGCCAATGGAACCTGGTTGGTTTTGCCCCGTTCTGACGATTATCATCTTGTGGTACCATGGAGGCTGGCTTTTTCCAGTGGTGACACCAGAGTTGTGGAATGCCCTCCCCTCCCTGCTGAAATATGAGAGGACTCTTCAAGATGGAAGAGCAGTTTATGGAAGCAGTCCCCTGAACTTG
The DNA here is from genome assembly GCF_965113315.1 of Podarcis vaucheri. Taxonomy (NCBI): domain Eukaryota; kingdom Metazoa; phylum Chordata; class Lepidosauria; order Squamata; family Lacertidae; genus Podarcis; species Podarcis vaucheri. Next base: position 127,145,146 of record NC_138761.1, read on the forward strand.
GCCCTCCTTGATCTGATTGTTTTAATTGTTCTTTTAACTCTTTTAATTGTGGTTTACTTAACCTGCTTGTTTTATTGTCAATTCTAATTATGGGTGTTTTCAGTGTTGTGATGGTTTTATTATGCATACTAATTATGTATGGATTTTATGACTGTAAACCACTTAGCAGTTATTTTGGCATGTTATCAGTATATAAATTAAGTAATAATAGCAGCTTCATGTCTATCCAATGATGATGTGCTTGCTGCTGCTAGCTTGGATTGCATTTCTGATCACATGCACCTTGATGTTGCTTTCTTTCAAATGGTTTATATTACAAGCTTGAAAAAATGCACCTTAAATTAAATTCAGTAAAGTTGTGTGATAATCCAATGATAGTTCTTTTCATTCATCAAATGATGGGGGAAAGTAACTTTCTTTTGTTTTTAGTAATTTAGTTAATGATGGAGAAATCAGAAGCAAACAATTGAATATCATTTTTCTGTGAGATTAGATTTAGTTATTGGAAATATAGTTTCTTATGATTTTGTAAGTGGTCTGCATGAAGTCAAATGACAGAAACCTGTAACATGCTTTGTTTTTTCCTTTCCCCTTACTTTCATTATAAAAATAATATTTCTAAGTATTTTTAATCAGAGTATTCTTTTCCCACAGTCTTGTTTTTATCAGATATTAAGATGTAGAAACTGATTTTTATTTAAAAGTTGCAGTGAGAGATTAAATTTAATTAAAATATTGCTTCAAAGTCATCCATTGAATTTTGTCTGAATTTTTGACCCACCACCACCACTTGTGAGTGAAACGAGTCAAATCTGGATGTGTCTGTTTGGTACACAGAAAGAATTTTAGAGAAAATTCAACAAAGCCTGAGGATGGTGAGCTCCACACTTAAGAACATGCTTAAGATCTTCAGTAAGCAGGAGCTGCTTCACAAGGAGAAGCCCTCAAGGGGCTTCCGGCACAATCCTGTGCATTGTTACTCGGTTTGTGGGAGTTGTCTTTGGTGTTAGGAGGGCATTGCGATGCATGTGCTTTCCTGCGCAGGGTGAGAGCCTGTGCAGTGCATTGTGTGATGGGGGAAGCTGCTCTCTTAAGGAGGGCATGGAGTTGGTGGAATGGTGGCCGTTGCTGGGTGGGAGGAGATATTGTCATGTGGGGTAGGGCTGGGTGAGTCAGGTGTTTTTAATAACACTGCTTTGTCAGCTGGGAATAAATTATGGGTTGTAGATCTTGCTAGAACACGTTAGTGGGCTATTATTGTGTGTGTAATTTGTGCAGTGGGTTGGATGGTTCTATTGTGTACACCACGTGTTTGGGGAAAGTCTGCGGAGGGAGCTGGATGGCTGATGTCAATTTCAGTGACCGGGGTAGGTGGAGACAAGGGGTTGCGTCCAATGTGGTGCTAAGTAACTCATTCCTCTAATGCAAGGATTTCCATGTGCACAAGGGAACTCTCCTCCACCCCCTAAATCTGTTTTGAGGAGAGGGAGGACAGTTCCATTGCACAAGCATAAATCCTTGCGCTAACAGAACCAGGTGCATTGGATATCACCCATAGCACATAATCACGGGGGAGGTAATAAGACATCATAGAAGGTAAAGGTGTGAGACTATTTAAATACTGTTCTTTGCTCCCACCCCCCATTGCCAGGTTCCTGGTTGCTTGGCTGTTGTGTGCTGCTGTTTAATGCACAATAAAGGTGTTGATCTGGCATGCATTACTGAGACCTGGTGTGTGAGCTGGGAGGAATTGATCTGACTTGGTACAGCATCAGTGCAGGCTGCAGGGATGGGTTTGGAGGGAGGGAAAAGTTGCTGTGCTCCTTTGTCCTGGAGCTGGTTCTGAGGGCCTGCACCTGGTGTTGGGCAAAGGAGACAGTGAGCTGTGGTTGCTGCTGGTCTACACTCCATCTTGTTGCCCAGCAGCTTCTCTAACGGAGGCAGCCTTGGGTGGGGTGTTGGAAACAGCAGTAGTTCAATAGTTCTTGTTATTGCCATCTGTCTGTCTCGAGAAACACTGGAGTGCAGGTCCAGTGATGAAGTCAAACTGCTGTGTTAGCAGCAACCAAGTGACCTCCCTGGGGCACAAGCCTGGGCACTGTGTCTGGAGGTCCTGGGCTGCCCAAACTACAAGACCCCCTTCTCAGCCTTGCTGATGTGGTCCAAAGGAAGCAGAGCAAGATGTTTGGCACCAGTTTTGCTGCAGGAGTTGCTGGAAGTAGACGCACAAGGCACCATCCAACTGTCTTAGGCTTTACTCCTTAGCCATTTCTTCTCCCAAAGATATCCCACAAGGCAGAGGAGGTTTGGGATCAGAGTTTTCCTTCTCCTATTCCTTCCCATGTTGATCTGCCCCATCTGTCCCTCACTTCCCTCCACAGCATGTACAGAAACTGCTTTAGTGACCTTTGCATCCACAATTGACCTCATCCACACAATCTGCCAGAGCCTGTCCCTAACTCACCAAAGGTTTGAGACCCACCAGCTACCCTCTGCTGGTTTAGCTGGCCAGTTGAAGCTATTTCCCAGGGTGTGGCTACTGTCCCATGCTTACAGCTTCTGAGAGCCAGAGGTAAGAGCTGAGTGCAGGATAGGGACCAAAGGTGTACCAACTACCCCAGAAGACACATGACGTTTCCCCCACCAGAGGTATTATTTCATTATCCACATTGCAGTTGCCTCTAGTTCCAGCTCAGGACCATCATCACTAGGCATCTAGTAGAGCTTTATTGTATTGTCAGTATCTGCTCCATGGAACGGAGTTCTATGCCATTTGGAAGCCCACTGTGATTTATTTGCAAGGCACTTGGAGAAAAATGTCGCTCATTTCTATTGGCACCACATTTGTTACAGTTACCAGTGAGATGCCCAGCACAATGTCTGCTTGTGACATCATGAGATCAGTTTCAGCTGATGTTGTCTGATGATGTGGACCATCTTATCAGGAAGCCCATCTGCACAATATTGAAATGAGGCCTTTAGCGAGGTGCCACCTGCCATCTGAAGCGCCCTCCCATTGCATATCGGACAGGCATGATATTTACTGTTTACTATTGAAGATCTTCCTTTTCAAACAAGCCTTTTAAGTCTTTATACTGGATTTGGAATTGTTTGATATGGGTTTTTATTTCTAAATTGCTTCAGATTGTATCATGGGAAGCAATTCATTAATCTAATTAATTAAATAAGAATAAATCATTATAACATTAACAATGACAGGAGTTACAATTCAGTCGTCCAGGGACAGAAATTCCTTGATTTTTTAAATCTCCTTGAAAAATAATGAGGACTGTCATAGAAGATAATGGGAAACTCTGGATTTTTTCCAGTATTGGGAAAATACTGTGATTGGGAAGCAGATTTCCCCCTCACAAAATGCAAGGTAGCGCCAAAGACAGAAATTCATGTTCTTTTAAACCTGGCTCTTATTTTGTTAGGTCTTTAAACAAGTTAATTTACTTTGGAAAACATGAACAATTGCTGCAACAATAACCTGCTGGCAGCAGGATCACTCCCTTATATGCATAGAGAGAAGAGGAAAGCAGTGCGGAGGGCAGCGTAGCGCAGGCACACCACCAGAACCAATCTGCTGCTTCGCCCACAGCCCCCAACCATGTTCAAGTGTACCACAAGTGGACTACATCTAAGGAACCCTTTGCTGTAGATTACTTCTTTTTCCTGCTGCTAAAACACAACAATTCCCTGGGATCTGTTTCCTGCAGTGTGTATACCACACATGGAAGAGTTCAGTCATGAAAAGCTTGCTGTGATGAGATGAAGTGCTAGTTTCATGACTACTCCCCAAATAGCCATATATGTGTACCCTGTACATGAGATTAAACTCCAAGCCTTTCCTCATAAATTCCTGTTAACCTAAACTCAGAAGTCCATTCCGAATGTGTCTGTTTTCTATTGTACCATTTTGCATTCTTAGCTTTCGCTCTCTGCTAGCTCAGGGGAATTAGCGGCACCAGTTAAAGGCAAGCCTTATACAATGTGACAAGTGCTAATCTTGCAGGAAATTCATCCAATATCCCTCACATTAAGTGAACTTTATGTAACAATGCCCTAAATGTCTCTATAAAGGTGTCTTCGAGCATGAAAAGACCACACAGATTGGGTTCCACTGAAAGAAATAGTGAAATTGTTTGCATAATTATTTTGGTTGGATTGAGAAGTCTTCCCTTGCTTCAGGAAAGAAAATGCTGTTTAAACATGTGGCTTTATTCTCCGAAGAAAAGTAGTTACAGATCAACTTCCTTTTCTTTTCTCTAGGCAGAAAGTAGTCACTTTCACCTTTGTACCTCTACAATGGAATAGATTGCTTCATTTGTATTTTGCAATAGTTAAATGGATGAAAACTCAATTGCAGAAGTTAATGTGTTGCCATGTGTAGGTGAAGTAACTCTGTAATTGAAAAGTTCTATTAATTGAATAAATAAGGAAAACCTTTAAAGTCTCAGTTAAGATTGGGCTGGTTTCTGCATCGGTTCTGCTGTGTGAATGAGCCATAGGGAGCTCAAGCAAACTATGCCAGTGGAAATTAATGCACTGAGTACAGCTATACCTTCCAGAAAGAAAAAAGGCATGGAAGGCGGAGGACAACAGAAAGCATCCCAGGAGGCCCTGAAGTGAAACCCTAAGGTTTCAAGGCTGCTTCTAGGAGGAGTTTCAGTGAATAGGAATTCACTGTAAGGAATTTTCCATTGTCTCCTTGTGAACCAGGTTTGTGCACATAAAAAGTTGTCCAGCAATGACAGCTCTGACTGTTCTTAGGAAGAGGCTCTTCTCCTTTCTCAGTGCTCCTCTTCCTTTCCAGGACAGTTGCTGTCGGAATAGAGAATTATATTAATATGCTTCAGCAGGGAAGACCACAGCCCTGGGCTCCGTTCAGTAGAAGTAGGCCTGGCCCCAACTGGAGTGAAAGGCTCAGGTCATGTTGGTCTGTTGTAATAAATAACAATGATGAAAGATGGGGAAAAAATATTGAAAGATGTTCCAGTAGCACCTTAAAGACCAACTAAGTATGTTGTAGTGAAAGGTGTTCCTCTGTATTTAAGAGCAAGAATGGGGCCCTCAAGTGGGGATGCAAGGAGGCATCTGCTTCTCTTCTGACCAACGGTGGTTTCACACAGCACCATTTTTATTCCACAGCAGTTCAGCTTCTGACACAAATGATGTTATTTCTCTCCCTGTCTGCTGTGGGGATATTTCCCCCCCCCCATAATTATGTAATTAACTTCAGTATAATTATGTTAATCAACCCCATTCATTTCAATGCAAAGGAAACACAGTTCAAATGGGGAGGGGGGGCCCTGTCAGTTATATATTGTTATAGTCTGAAAGCAACAACAGTGAATACTGATTTCATTTGGTGGATTGATTTCTGTTTCAGACATGGGGCAAATAAGTGAACGCTGGCAATTTCCTCTCCTGCTTCCATCAGAATTCTCCAACGTCCCTACCCTCAAGCTAGTCCTGCCAGTCCAATATTTGTTTTCCATGTGAATCAAAATAGGAATTCATGTCAAAGAAAAGAAAAACATAATCTTGTTTTGAGTTGTTGCTTTTTGTAGCGGCAGCAGCACAAATGTAACATTTAAGTAAGTTAAAAGATAAAGGGACCCCTGACCATTAGGTCCAGTCGCGGACAACTCTGGGGTTGCGGTGCTCATCTCGCTTTATTGGCCGAGGGAGCCGGCATACAGCTTCCGGGTCATGTGGCCAGCAGGACTAAGCCGCTTCTGGCGAACCAGAGCAGCACACGGAAATGCCATTAACCTTCTTGCCAGAGCAGTACCTATTTATCTACTTGCACTTTGACGTGCTTTCGAACTGCTAGGTGGGCAGGAGCAGGGACCGAACAATGGGAGCCCTAGACTCTGTGGTTTAGACCACAGTGCCACCTGCGTCAGTAATTTGGGCTGCAAAAAAATACTAAAGTTATTTACTAAGGAGTAAGCCTTTATTAATGCAGTGGGATTTACTTTGGAATAAGCATAAACGGCAAGGCTTATTTCTTTGCGAATGCGCATAGGATTGGTCTGCAAGTGAGTTGCTGCTGTTTTTGCCGGTTTCAGTGGTTACAAAGCAACCTTTTGGGACAGATGGGTGCATTTGCAAATCAGAGGCTGTTGTGAGCACCATGCATGTACCAAAGCCACACACCTACTACAGCCATTCACATGCACACACAGCTTGCCAAACAACACACACATGTTCATTTGCCTCCTAAAAATAGGCTTGAAGCACTATTGAAGGCTTGAGATGCAGAGGTGCTTTTTCCTGGGAACACACTGGCTTTAGTTTACATGCATGTTCAAGTGGGTTATGTTGAAAAGTAATAAATTGGTAGTTTCATAATGAACTGTGAATGTTTCACTTAGTACACCAATGCTGAAATGTATCAAGATCAGAGCCTAGGGCAGATATCTAACCAAGTAGGATTGATGAGGGATCAACTAAATTTCCAGCAAACAAAACTGATTAATCAGAATGCAGAACAGAACTTGTGAAAGCCATGATAATCTGCATTCCTTTTTTGCTCTATTTCTTAAAGCAGGGACTTTAATAATTATTTGTCAGGGATGCGGGTGGCGCTGTGAGTAAAACCTCAGTGCCTAGGACTTGCCGATCGCATGGTCGGCGGTTCGAATCCCCGCGGCGGGGTGAGCTCCCGTCTTTCGGTCCCAGCTCCTGCCCACCTAGCAGTTCGAAAGCACCCCTGAGTGCAAGTAGATAAATAGGTACCACTATATAGCGGGAAAGTAAACGGCGTTTCCGTGTGCTGTGCTGGTTCTCCAGAGCAGCTTCGTCACGCTGGCCACGTGACCCGGAAGTGTCTCCAGACAGCGCTGGCCCCCGGCCTCTTAAGTGAGATGGGCGCACAATCCTAGAGTCGGACACGACTGGCCCGTATGGGCAGGGGTACCTTTACCTTTATTAAAGCAGGAAATGTAGAAGTAGACTAGAATAAAGCAGCTGCATTTGTTTATCTTTGCAAATGCATGTTGGGTATCCAAGACACACATACCTTTTTGGTGAAGAAGGAAAGTTCTCAATCATGTCTTGCAATGGCCTTGTATCATTTTATAGCGCTCTGTGTCAGATGAGTTAGACAAACACACACACACTACAGAGAGAGAGCAGGAGAGAGAGAGCATCTCTCTGCTTACGCTGGGCCTACCTCCTTCTCTCTTCTGCAGATTCTTCAGAGTGTGTTACCTACTGGTAGCCAAGCGCATAGCCATCTCTGAAGGGGAGAAAAATCTGTTTTCATGTAGTTTTTAAGTTCTCAGGAAGCTCCCTGTTACTAAACAAACTTCACAACTAGTCAGCAAAGAGCGTCAAGCCTGATGCCAAGAGCAGCATCCTGCTAAAGCCCAGAGATATTAATTGCTTAGCAGTTGCTCACCCCCAATTTTCAAAGAGTTAGTTTTGGACCTTACCCTCTATGAGCAAGTTCCATAAGAGGTAAAAGAAAAAATGTTGCGGTGGCACCACCAGCTTGCAAGGCAAGGGTAGAGGGGAGGGAGGCAGGGGAGGGACAGAGACACTAACCAGTTGATGGGAAAGGATGAGGGAGCAAATGAACCCCCCCTTTATGTTTCTTTTGTTGGGGGAAATTACCGTATTTTTTGCACCATAACACTCACTTTTTTCCTCCTAAAAATTAAGGGGAAATGTCTGTGTGTGTTATGGAGGGAATGCCTACGGGTGGCATGCCTACGGATTTTCCTCCTCTAAAAACTACGTGCGTGTTATGGTCGGGTGCGTGTTATAGAGCGAAAAATACGGTATATGGCTTGCTGTCACTGATTTCTTTCTAAAGTTTCTCAGCAGCTTGTGCTTTCCATGGCATTTCTTTTGTGTGTGTGTATTCTTCTGAGGCGATTTATGTTTTTTTAACAATTGGCTTTGATGAATTCAATTTAAGAAGACAGAACCATCAGTGCTGCCATTTAGGCATTTTCTGAGTGGTTCACCAGCATCAACACGTGACATAGAATCTCAGGTTCACAAGAGCAATGGCATCTTGTTCAGAGGAACTGAACACTGTGTGTATGTGGCTGCTATCTTGTGAACTGCCCTGAGACCTGTGAGTATAAGGTGGTATACAAATTTAATAAAGGGCAACAACAACAGCAGCCAAGAGGGAGGTGGGTGGTGGCAACTCACAGCCTGACTTGGGTATTCTGCGCCATAGAAGCATAGAGCTATAGAACCGTACAGTTGGAAGAGACCGTGAGCGTCATCTCCTGCTGTTGTAGGGAAGCTGCCTTGGGGTCAGTTATGATGGAAAGCAGTATATGAAAGTATTAAATTAATAAAACAAACACGCAACTGCAGGTAAGGGTGTGCCACCCTCCCTTAGTCACCACTTAATGGCAGCCCCATATTACCGGTACATGCACCCCCGCCCCCTGAACAAGGCAACACTTTTATCAGCTTCAGGAGATATGCCTGTGGGATGGTCTTCCTTGGGAGGAGTGGGGTCTCCTTCTTCGGGGCATTTAAGCAGAGGTGGGATGGCCATCTGTCAGGGATGCGTGAGCTGAGATTCCTGTGTTGCAGAACATTGGACTAGATGACTCTTGGGAGCCCTTCCAGCTCTACAGTTCTATCATTCTATGAAATCCACTTAAAAAAACCAAAACCCTGGACAAACAACAACAATGAAAAGTGCTGGATAACAGCCACTTGACAGTGATATTGTATAAGCTCTGTACAAATGTTGGGAAAATAAAACAGGATGATTGCTCAGTTTATGCTCATCCGGAAATGACCTGAATATAGTTCTATTTTTCTCATATTAGGTTGAATTTTATGCTTGGATAAGATATAATTTTGGTCATATAATTTTGGTTGTAAGAGTCTACCTTGTAACTGGGTTCTCAATTCACAGATGTTGTTTACCCTAGTTTACTCAATCATAATTCACCCCCAATAAAGGTTTATTAACCTTATTTAGCAAGCCATAGGGTGTGCAATGGGATGGACTGGGATCATGGATGAAGCAGCAGCAGCAGCTCTTCACTAACCAAATGGAAAATTGATTTGCCTGTATGCTTCCATTACAGTAATTTGATTAAGGAAATATGCCCAGAGTAATATAAACTATGGTTCAATGTTATTTATGTCTGAACAGAGCAGAGGCTTAGAAATACCTTCTGATCTTGAAGATGCGCCTTAATAAGTCAACAGAGTCCCTGGCCAGGATAGAATGAGAATAGGAGTTGCCTAAATGGAAGATCAGAATAACCAATGTGCCTCGCTTGGGGAGGTTTTGCTTTAGAATGGAAGATCTGAAGGCTAGTGATGTCACGGGAGAAAGGCCCTGCACTTGCTGCCATAAGTGGGTTTCCCCGAGGGCGAATTTTATCCAAAGCAACTTATGAGTGGAATCTGTGACATACCTGCTGCCCTATTAATCCCATATATTACCAGGAGCACAAGGCTTTCATCATATTCTAGCCTTTTAATCAGACTATGGGAAGTGTAAAAGCAAGAAGTGTGTTAAGCATAATTTTTACTGAGGAAACCAGCAATTCTTTATACCTTTCAAAAGGAAGAAAGAGAGACATCCATCAAGCTGTCATTGCAGATTAGATGTCACAAACCTCACCCTGTGGAGCTGCCAGGAATCTGTAAACCTTTTAAAAGCTATGCCTGGTCTTGACTCTTTTTTTTTCTTTCTTTTTAAGGTTTTTATAGATTTTTGTAGAAAACCCTAATAGGCAATGGCTAAAAGGTGTTTTATTCTTCTAGCTTGCTAGAGGTTCTTTCTTAAAGCTCAAATTAATTAGTTTCTGCCTTATAACTGAGAACAAATAATAGTCTGTCTAGCCTATGGAACTGATCCGAAAACAAGCTTTGCTTGATTTTCTTTTCTTTTAAACACTGTGGCTGCCCTTCTGCCTGCTTCCCAAACTCTGGCTGCAAACCCCCCCCCCCAACTTTCTGGGGAGGAAGACCCACTAATCTCATGTGCTGTTGGTCTAATTCTAGGTACTCTTTATGTAACAATAACACAATTCTGTTCACATTAGTTGGCACTCATCTCTCGACTGGATTGCAGTTGCTGTCTCTTAGCTTTGCAGGTTTGAGTGTGAGTAACTTAATTCCTCCTTGGAATGAAAGGGAAGGGTTCTTAAGGTCTGCTATAATTTACAAACAATAAGAATACAAAGATTAACATGGTAGACTCCATTTATTACTCATGGGTGGATACAGCAATTATCCTTCTATAAAGCCTATAGTAAATTGTGCAGCAGCTTTAAACTCTGGGATTATGTGGGTAAACTGCTGTTCTGCTGCAGAGGTCCTGATTCCTGAGCTGAACCTTCAGATTCTTCAGATAACCACTTTATTTTCTGTGTTGTTTCCAAGCATATCAAAACAGAAGGAAATTGCATTTCTTCTTCTCTTCTTCATTTCCAGCTTTCTTTACTGCCTGAATATTTTTAGTGATTATGAGTGTTTTAGAACCATAGCTTGCTTAAGAGTTTAAAACAGCTGAAAATCTATCTCATGGTTAGGAACAGATTCAGGAAAGCTGCCTGCTGAAATAGGCAATGCAGATGCACACATCCATCCATTCCTTATTCTGTTTAACTGTTGTTTCTTCAGTGCCTCCAGTTTAACCACAGTGATTTTGGAAAGAAATTAAAATGCACCTTATTGATGTTTGACAATAAAAGGATTCCAAAGCACTATACAATTGGAAGGGTCTTAGACTGGATTAAAAATAAGTATCTCAAATCTGTTATAATGGTTGTGTTTATATTTCTCGCTCACTCTTCATTCCTTCAAAGTTATCATGTTTCGCAAGCGTTAAGAGAACTGTCTCATTCTGCCAGGAATTGGAGGTATTCCAGTTTAAGCAAGAGATTTTCTTCACTTGCCTACCCAACTCCCCATCCTCTGATATGTATTGCAACACAGTGTAGCAAGACTAGGCTAAAGAGATTGGTGTGTTCACTGCAGGTTTTTCTTTTTTTAAAGGACTGCCATTTTTTAGATCGATTGCATAATGATAATAAATTGATGAAGCCATAATGAAAGCCTTATGTGCCTTTGCAATTGTTCTATAACCTCACTTCCCTAAACATTGAGAGGCAAGAGGAAGGGGCTTAAGGAAGGGAGTTGCTTAGATACTACAATATATCAAAGGAATTAAGCTAGAGAATGGGAATTGCATGATGCTGTATAAGTTGTTTCTTCAGCTTTTTAACAACAACAACAACAACAATTTATTATTTGTACCCCGCCCATCTGGCTGGGTTTCCCCAGCCACTCTGGGCGGCTTCCACAGAAACCAAAAATACAGTAAGATGTCATACATTAAAAACTTCCCTGAACAGGGCTGCCTTAAGATGTCTTCTGAATGTCAGGTAGTTATTTATCACTTTGACATCTGATGGGAGGGCGTTCCACAGGGCGGGCGCCACTACCGAGAAGGCCCTCTGCCTGGTTCCCTGTAGCTTTGCTTCTCACAATGAGGGAACCGGGCAGAACGATGGGGGTGGAGACGCTCCTTCAGGTATACTGGGCCGAGGCCGTTTAGGGCTTTAAAGGTCAACACCAGCACTTTGAATTGTGCTCGGAAACGTACTGGGAGCCAATGTAGGTCTTTCAAGACCGGTGTTATGTGGTCTCGGCGGCCGCCCCCAGTCACCAGTCTAGCTGCCACATTCTGGATTAGTTGTAGTTTCCGAGTCACCTTCAAAGGTAGCCCCACGTAGAGCGCATTGCAGTAGTCCAAGCGGGAGATAACTAGAGCATGCACCACTCTGGCGAGACAGTCCGCGGGCAGGTAGGGTCTCAGCCTGCGTACCAGGTGGAGTTGGTAGACAGCTGCCCTGGATACAGAATTGACCTGCACCTCCATGGACAGCTGTGAGTCCAAAATGACTCCCATACTGCACACCTGGTCCTTCAGGGGCACAGTTACCCCATTCAGGACCAGGGAATCCTCCACACCTGCCCGCCTCCTGTCCCCCAAAAACAGTACTTCTGTCTTGTCAGGATTCAACTTCAATAGTAAATAATTGTCTTGATTGGGCTTTTTTGCAAACTCACAGTGGCACTTTCATTTAAAGGGAAAAAGAAAGAGATCAAGGTAAATAAAAATAGTAACTGTGTACGCAAGAGAGAAAATGCAAGCATTCTTGTGAGAATAATGTTGTTCTATTAAATAGGCCTATTGAAGTGGAAAGAAATAACTTCCCAAAAGTCTTCCCTCTGGCTTTGAAGTTCAGGTTGACCGCCTTCTCCTGTAAATTATGCATTTTAAATATTTCTTACCTGCTCTTCTCTAAAACAGAGACCCAATGCAGTTTGCAGATCAATTAAACAAAACTAATATGATGCAAATTGTGACTACCCACTGCTGTAGGTATGCTCAGTGAGATGGACGCATGTGCATTCTTTTTGCACATGATGGTGAACACACTTTTTCCTACTAGGTGATAAATGCTAAGGGATAACGAAGTTATTGTGTACAGTGATGCCACCCACTTTGCCTATTTCACTGACATCATTAGACAGCCAACCTCTCTCTTCCAGAAACAGCTGAAATTACAGGTAGCATTACATGGGGGGAGGGGGGCAAAACAAAGTACAATTTTGGTGAGCTTGCTTACAGTATATCTACAGTACTCCCTGACATCAACATGGGCGCTCAGCAAACTTAGGCCTATGGCTGTGCCTATGGTAGGAAGCTGCCCCCTATTTTCAGTTTCCAGAATGCCCTTATGTATTTGGGGACAATTTAAAATGGCAGGTGGCTCACATTCATGCACTGCAAGGAAAAGTGAGCCAGAGAAGAAGGGTGGGCTCAGTCCACAGCATGTTTCAGCACTGGCTGACCCTGTTTGGAGCAGCAGCTTCCTGAAGGCTGGGCCTGGACTTGAGCAACAAAGAAAGTGAAGTAAAATGTCACTGAGAACACCAGACGTCAATGAAGTCTTACAGGTAGAAAAGAAGCAATGAAGGAGAAACTTGCAAATGGCAAAACATCTCCAGTAAGTTCCCCCCAAACCACCCTTCTGCCTCCCCTCCTTCTTTCTTCTTTCCAGTTCAGAAACAAATGAGTGAAACTCATTTGTTGGATCCCTTAAGTTGGGAATCTGCTTCATTGGACCTACGTTGGATTAACAGCATCGAAATAAAAGTACAGAACAATGCATGGTCGTGGTATTACTCCTGCTATTACCATAAGCAAAAATCACAACAACTTCCCTTTGTACTTTCTACCTCTAATACCTGACAAAATGAATGTCACCAATGAACGTAGTGTTGTCGGAGTGCTTGGTGTTTGGAACAACATTGCTGTGATACTGAGGGATAGAGAGCAGGCCAGTGGAATTCTGTATACAGTAAAGCTCAGTATGATACCATCTGGACCAAACATGTTTTATGTGTGGTAAATAAGTGATAACTAAATAAGGTAGGTAGGACGCGGGTGGCGCTGTGGGTTAAAGACTCAGCGCCTAGGGCTTGCCGATCGAAAGGTCGGCGGTTCGAATCCCCGCGGCGGGGTGCGCTCCCGCTGCTCGGTCCCAGCGCCTGCCAACCTAGCAGTTCGAAAGCACCCCCGGGGGCAAGTAGATAAATAGGTACCGCTTACCAGCGGGAAGGTAAACGGCGTTCCGTGTGCGGCTCTGGCTCGCCAGAGCAGCGTTGTCACGCTGGCCACGTGACCCGGAAGTGTCTTCGGACAGCGCTGGCCCCCGGCCAATAGATGTGAGATGGGCGCACAAACCCCAGAGTCTGTCAAGACTGGCCCGTTCGGGCAGGGGTACCTTTACCTTTAAATAAGGTAGGTAGGTAGCTAGGTAAATAAATAATGTAAATAAGGGACATGGGTGGCGCTGTGGTCTAAACCACTGAGTCTCTTGCCTGTCAGAAGGTTGGTGGTTCAATTCAGCTCGGTGGAATGAGCTCCTCTTGCTGTCCCAGCTCCTGCCAACCTAGCAGTTCGAAAGCGCACCAGTGCAAGCAGATAAATAGGCACTGCTGCAGGGGGAAGGTAAACGGCATTTCTGTGTGCTCGGCCTTCCGTCATGGTGTCTTGTGCCAGAAGCGGTTTAGTCCTGCTGGCCACGTGACCCAGAAAGCTGTCTGTGGACAAACGCCGGCTCCCTTGGTCTGAAAGCGAGATGAGCATCGCAACCCCATTAACCATCCGGGGTCCTTTATCTTTTTCACCTAAATAAGTGTCAGGTGGCTATAACGAACTCCCAAGGCCAGTTGCCAGGATCATACAAAGACAAGGAAAAGCTTCTTACCATACTTGTAGAGAGGCTTGGAACATAGCCTCTTGGAATAGTGGCATTGTCCCAAGTGAATCTCCGCCCCCTCCGTCTCTCCCACTTCCTCCTGAGTCCTCCCTACGAGGGCTGGCAAGTGCCCTCTTCCTTGGGGCTCTTTGCTCTCCTACTTTCAAGGCTCTCCAGGTTCTGAAAGGGGGTTGGGGGTTGGAATGCTGTCTAACAGGGTGGATTTGATTTAAATCAAATCAGTTTAAATCACAATTTAAATCACTAGCCAGTAAGACTTGATTTAAATCTTTTTTTTACAGAAAGACTCATTCTTGCTGGTATAATCTTAATATTTACAACCAGATGAAGGTTTCATTTTTGGAATAAAAATTTTTCAAAGTAGTTTTTACAGTTATATCAAAAATTACTGATTTGGTTATACTATTAGAAATACATTGACATATAATTATGAAATTATTGTGAGGTTTAATAAGTTAACTTTATATTTGGACAACTTTTCTGCTGTACTTTATTGGAAGGAGAAAAATAATCATTTCCTTAATAATAATTTAAATAATTTATTTAACTAAAACAATAACATTATAGCCTATGTATCCATGTTTGTTAACTGATGTGGTTAAACATTTTTTTAAAAAACAACCTTAGACTGAGTTTTAGCACACATGAAAAACTCAAATCCTTATTTCCTGATGAATAGCCTTTGGACTATAATGTAACTTAAATAGAAAACTATCTTTAGAAAGATTTTTCCTCCAAAAGCATTTTATTTTAAAAATAAATCCAATTTAAATAGAAAAAAATCTGATATTTTTTTAAAAAATCATAGATTTTTATCCATCCAGCTTTCTAAAGGCACTGTGTCTGTCAGCTGTCAACCCCTGGGTGCTTCCTCTCCCTCTCCCATTATTTCCCAGCTTTCCCCCTCATCTGCCTCTGAGCTGTGACCTCCCTCAAAGCCCCCTTGTAATTCTGAACTGTCTTCCTCTTCTCTGGAAGGGCCAGGCTGGGGAGGCAGACTCCACCATTCCTCCTCTGCCCTGACAATAAGTGATGCGATGGGGCGCTTGGTCCTGAAACTGGCACCCATCAGAGCCCTTGATTTCTCACTGGCAAATAATGTCCAGCAAGTTTGCAGGATGAATTGGGGATGTTTGGGAAGTAGAACTGCACTGAAAACTTTCACCAGACAATTGTAGTCCTGAAGAAAGGGGCAAGTGGTGCAAAAATGGGTGGTTTTTTTAATATATAAAAAGGGCAATTTATTTAGTCCCCCCACCAGTTTGGGACTGGTTGCTACCAGTTCACCTCCCTCTCCTCCCTGCCCGGATTATGTAGGGAAATGTCCTTACTCTCCTACTAGAATGATACCATCTGTAGCAGAAACTCTGCCCTGGGCTATTTAAAAACCAACATATTCCCCCTTATTTCAATAAGTGAGTAAAAGTTATGAGGACTATGCAGCGCCTTGTTTGGAGAATTGTAAGAACTTTTCTTACATAGAGCCTAGGGCTTAATTATGTAATTATGTCTCTTGGGTAGATTATATATTTCTTCTCATAATTATGTCTACCCAATAGACTGGAAGGACTCCAAGATTTCTGTTTTCTGTGATAAAAATGGTTTGGCTATGTTTTGTTGACTTTAAAATAAAAACAGCAACCTTGAATAGTCTGGCTCACCAAGAGGGTTCCACAGGGAAACTAACAAGGAGAGCAACAGTTTATCATAAATAAACATTTATATTAGTATGGGTTTAATAAACAGTAGCTCTTTTTTCTGCCTTGTTTCTGGAACCCTGTTAGGGAGGCACTAACTTACTCTTTGTTGATTGCAGTTGATTTATGACACACTTATTTTTCTCTTCAAACTTAAGCTAGGTGGTTGATTTGGAGCAGAATCCTTCTGATATGATGTATTGCATGAAATTCAAGAGCGAAAGATGAATTGCCTGGCCCTGGTGCAGTGGTAATAACATCACTTACTGGCATCACAACAAACTGCCACTGCAAATACCTTAGGTGTAGTTCTCCAAAGACTTCCTTTAAAAAGGAGGAGAGGAGGGAGAAAAAAATGGATAATAAGACAATCCTTTTAGGAAAGGGAAGGGCTAAAGTGATAGAGCTAATTACTAGAAGGGAAAGACAGACCATAGAGAAGAAAATGGCTAGAGCAGGGATGGAGAAAAGCTGTAGCTCTCAGGATGTTGCTGGGTTCCAACTGCCATCAGCCCCAGCCAGTATGGCCAATGGCCAAGGGTTATGGGAGTTGTGGTCCAGGAGCATTTGGAGGGCCAAGGGTTCCTCACCCTTGAGCCAGAGCAATCTGTGCAGGCCCATAATAGTAGCACCACGGACCATTTGCAACCAGGGAAATAGTGCAACTCTTCCATTGGATTTTCTGATTTAGGGATAGGATGGGGGAAGCCTATTTTGTTTACAATGTCATACAGATGTCTGAACAAAATAAAAAAAATCCTTCCAGTAGCACCTTAGCGACCAACTAAGTTTGTTATTGGTATGAGCTTTTGTGTGCATGGACACTTCTTCAGAAGTCACCAGACCCCTATATACAGTGAGAGGGTGGGGAGGGGTATTACTCAGAAGGGTGGTGGGCATGGGTGTTTGGCTGATAGGTGTGGTAAACCTGTTGACGACTGTTAACGACTGCAATCGGTCTTACAGGAAAAAGCAAGGGGTGAGATGGCTAAAAATAGCTTTATCATGTATAATGAGATAAGAATCCAATGTCTCTATTCAGACCAGGTCTTTCCATGGTTTTAAGTTTGGTAATAAGTTGCAATTCAGCAGCTTCTCTTTCCTGTCTATTTCTGAAATTCCTTTGTAGTAAAACAGTTACTTTGAGATCTTGTATAGAATGTCCTGGGAGATTGAAGTGTTCTCCTACTGGTTTCTCTGTCTTGTGATTCCTGATGTCAGATTTATGTACATTTATCCTTTGGTGTAGGGTTTGGCCTGTTTGTCTGATATAGAGAGCTGAAGGACACTGTTGGCATTTGATGGCATACACAATGGTAGAAGATGAGCAATTAAATAGTCCTGAGATGGTATGTTTGATGTTGTTGGGGCCAGTAATGGTGTTGTCCGGGTGTATGTGGCAGCAAAGTTGACATCTGGGTTTATTGCAGGCTCTGGTACCAGTGTCCATGTTAAGTCTGGCTGTTGTATAATTGTGGGTGAGGAGCTGTTTAAAATTGAGGGGCTGACTGTAGGCAATGAAAGGTCTTCCTCCCAGAGCTTGAGAAAGAGAGCTGTCATTGTCTAGGAGAGGTTGTAGATCTCTGATGATGCATTGAACTGTTTTTACTTGGGGAGCTGTATGTGATTACTAGTGGTGTTCTGTTATTTTCATTTTTGGGTCTGTCTTGCAGCAAGTTCTCTCTGGACACCAGTTGGGCTCTGTTGTTGTGTTGTTTAACTTCATCAGGTGGATATTTTAGTTCTAAAAAGGTTTGCTGTAGATCTCTTAGGTGAGAGTCTCTGTCTGTAGAGTTGGAAGAGATGCAGCTATAACGTAGGACCTGGGTATGGACAATGGATTGCTTGGTATGTTTGGGATGGTGTTGTTGTTTAGTCTTCGTGACCCCCTGGACCAGAGCACACCAGGCACTCCTGTCTTCCACTGCCTCCCGCAGTTCGGTCAAACTCATGCTGGTAGCCTCGAGAACACTATCCAACCATCTTGTCCTCTGTCGTCCCCTTCTCCTTGTGCCCTCCATCTTTCCCAACATCAGGGTCTTTTCCAGGAAGTCTTCTCTTCTCAAGAGGTGGCCAAAGTATTGGAGCCTCAGCTTCACGATCTGTCCTTCCAATGAGCACTCAGGGCTGATTTCCTTAAGAATGGATGGTAGCTAATAATAATAATAATAATAATAATAATAATAATAATAATAATTTTTTATTTATACCCTGCCCTCCCCAGCCAAGACCGGGCTCAGGGCTAGAAGCATGTACAGTGGTACCTCTGGATGTGAATGGGATCCATTCCGGAGCCCCATTCGCATCCTGAAGCAAAAGTAACACACGATTGACTGCACGTGTACAGAGTTCTTGTTGGCAGTGGAGACTTCAAGCATGTTCAGATGCCTTCATTGCACTAAGTCCAGAACTTAGGGAAAACCACAGTTTTTGCAAATCCTCAAAAGTGTGGGAGCATGGCTAGCTGGAGGGAAAGTAGGCAGTTCTGCATTACAGATTGCACTGTGTGCTGCCCCTGTGTGACTGGGAGGAGCTATGAGCCACTGTTGAGACAGCACTTCTGCAACAGGCCTCCCCCCCCCCCCGGAGCTACTTATGCCAATAGGGAAAGGATGCACTGATGACATAGATGAAAGTCGGGCAAAGGAGAAATGCAAGCAAATTATAAGTTCTGGTCTGGGCTCTAGAGCCACTATTTGCTGTGCAGTAGACACTAAGATATCTCTCAGTTGCAGCTTTCCTTTACCCACCCCTTTCTGGGTGTAGATCCTAATTTTAGTTTTGTGAATAGGTGAATTGCAGATGGCATTGAGCAGACCTAGCTCACCCCATCTGCTGATAGTCTGTCCTGAGAAGCTTAGGCAGTTGCTTTCAGCTCAGAATTGGGGGGTGGGGGGTGGCAGAGGTGCAGATCATTTGTGCAAAGTGACCAAAGAGTCCAGATGTAAAACAGAATAGTTTTCAGGGAAAGAAAGAGAAGCCCATTCAGGCATCAGGGACAACAGGCTGTTTCCAATAGATGCCGTCCTCAAATCTTTGGTCAAAATTGTTGTACTTCAGTGCTTTCTGAAAATAAGCGGGGGGGGGGGGAGTTGTTGGTGAAAGGGGCCAGATAATTCACACACCTCCTTCAAGGGCTAACTGAGGCATCTACCATTTAATGTGGAAGATCCTCAGACTCCATTTGAGGATCTCTCCCTCATTACAGTCGATCAGGTATATGAAGACGAGCAGCAAAGTCAGTCCTCAGGGAATGTGCAGGCGACCTTGGAACGGACAGCTCACGGAAGAACCCCGACCAAACCCAAGAGGAGGCGTGTAGTGGTGATAGGGGATTCCCTACTGAGGGGAACAGAAGCAGTGATCTGTGGGCCTGACAAGATGTCTCGGGAAGTGTGCTGTCTCCCCGGGGCTAAGATCCAAGATGTAACTGAACGACTGCAAGGAATCATAAAACCCACTGACAAATACCCCTTCCTCTTGGTTCATGTGGGAACCAATGACACTGCAAGCAATAGCCTCCAGAAGATCAAAAGAGACTACGAGGCTCTTGGCAGGAAATTGAAGCAACTAAATGCACAAATTGTCATCTCATCTGTCCTCCCAGTTGAACGACGTGGCCCAGGGAGAGAGGGGAAAATAGTGGAAGTGAACAGCTGGCTTCGCAAATGGTGTAAACAGGAACGGTTTGGATTCTTAGATCACGGACTGCAGTTTCTTGAAGATGGACTTCTGGCAAGTGATGGGCTGCACCTCACAACGGTTGGGAGAAATGTTTTTGCCAAAAATCTCAGAAACCTCATCAGGAGGGCTTTAAACTGACTAATGTGGGGGAGGGAGACAGTGCTCCTGAAGGTAGGAGTCTATCAATTAATGAAGATGATCATCCAAATGTCATAGACCAAATGGAGCAAACAGCACACGGACCTAGTGGAGGGAGGAAAAAATCCTTAAATAAGAGACACGGGGGAATGATTAATGGACTTCAATGTCTGTACACTAATGCGCAAAGCATGGGAAATAAACAAGATGAGCTTGAGCTCTTGGTACAGCAAACTAAATATGACATAATAGGCATCACTGAAACCTGGTGGGATAAGTCCCACGATTGGAATGTAATAATGGGGGGATACAATCTATTTCAGAGAAACAGACCAGACAAGAAAGGAGGAGGAGTGGCGTTATATGTCAGGGATGTGTATACCTGTGAAGAGATCCAAGATTTAGATCCTCAAAGCCAAAGTGAGAGCATTTGGGTCAAAATTAAGGGAGAGAAGAATAACAGAGACCTCATTGTGGGAGTTTACTATAGATCCCCAAGCCAAACGGAGGACATAGATGATGCATTCCTGGAACAGATGGCCAAGCATGCAAAAGGAAGGGAGATAGTAGTAATGGGGGACTTCAATTACCCGGATATTTGTTGGACGTCAAACTCAGCCAAGAGCATAAGGTCAAACAGATTCCTCACTGGCCTTGCAGACAACTTCATTGTCCAGAAAGTGGGAGAAGCAACAAGAGGAACAGCCATTTTAGATCTGGTCCTAACCAATGTGGATGACCTGGTTAGTGGGGTAGAAGTGGAAGGATCATTAGGCGCGAGTGATCATGCTCTTCTGAAGTTTACTATACAGCGGAAAGGAGCAGCCAAGCATACTAGGACTCAATTTCTTGACTTTAAGAAAGCCGACTTCATAAAACTTAGGGAAGTGCTGGGTGAGATCCCATGGACAACAATACTAAAAGGAAAGGGAGTTCATGATGGCTGGGAGTTTGTTAAGAGGGAGATACTAAAAGCACAACATCAGGCAATACCAATGAGACGGAAACATGGAAGGTGCCTAAAGAAGCCAGGGTGGCTATCTAAAGAACTTTTAACTGAATTAAGATTAAAAAAGGATGTGTACAAAAAATGGAAAAGGGGGGAAACCACCAAAGAGGAATTCAAACAAATAGCCAGCACGTGTAGACACAAAGTCAGAAAAGCTAAAGCACAGAATGAACTCAGGCTTGCTAGAGAGGTTAAAAGCAACAAAAAAGGCTTTTATGGGTATGTTCGTAGCAAAAGGAAGAACAAAGAAACAGTGGGGTCACTCAGAGGAGAAGATGGTGAAATGCAAACAGGGGACACAGAAAGGGCTGAACTACTCGATGCCTTCTTTGCCTCAGTCTTCTCCGATAAAGAAAACAATGCCCGACCTGAAGAATTTGGAGCAAATGATTCAGCAAAGGAAACACAGCCCAGAATAACTAAGGAGATAGTACAAGAATATTTGGCTAGTTTAGATGTATTCAAGTCTCCAGGGCCAGATGAACTGCATCCAAGAGTATTAAAAGAACTGGCAGATGTGATCTCAGAACCACTGGCAGTCATCTTTGAGAATTCCTGGAGAACAGGCGAAGTCCCGGCAGACTGGAGGAGGGCAAATGTTGTCCCTATTTTCAAAAAGGGGGAAAGAGAGGACCCAAATAATTACCGCCCAGTCAGTCTGACATCAATAGCAGGGAAGATTCTGGAGCAGATCTTCAAGCAAACAGTCTGTGAGAACCTAGAAAGGAATGCTGTGATCACCAATAGTCAGCATGGATTTCTGAAAAATAAGTCATGTCAGACTAACCTGATCTCGTTTTTTGACAGAATTACAAGCCTGGTAGATGAAGGGAACGCAGTGGATGTAGCCTACCTTGATTTCAGCAAGGCATTTGACAAGGTGCCCCATGATATTCTTGTAAAGAAGCTGGTAAAATGCGGTCTTGACTATGCTACCACTCAGTGGATTTGTAACTGGCTGACTGACCGAACCCAAAGGGTGCTCATCAATGGTTCCTCTTCATCCTGGAGAAGAGTGACTAGTGGGGTGCCACAGGGTTCTGTCTTGGGCCCGGTCTTATTCAACATCTTTATCAACGACTTGGATGATGGACTCAAGGGCATCCTGATCAAATTTGCAGATGACACCAAACTGGGAGGGGTGGCTAACACCCCAGAGGACAGGATCACACTTCAAAACGACCTTGACAGATTAGAGAACTGGGCAAAAATAAACAAGATGAATTTTAACAGGGAGAAATGTAAAGTATTGCACTTGGGCAAAAAAAATGAGAGGCACAAATACAAGATGGGTGACACCTGGCTTGAGAGCAGTACATGTGAAAAGGATCTAGGAGTCTTGGTTGACCACAAACTTGACATGAGCCAACAGTGTGACGCGGCAGCTAAAAAAGCCAATGCAATTCTGGGCTGCATCAATAGGAGTATAGCATCTAGATCAAGGGAAGTAATAGTGCCACTGTATTCTGCTCTGGTCAGACCACACCTGGAGTACTGTGTCCAGTTCTGGGCACCACAATTCAAGAAGGACACTGACCAACTGGAACGTGTCCAGAGGAGGGCAACCAAAATGGTCAAAGGCCTGGAAACGATGCCTTATGAGGAACGGCTAAAGGAGCTGGGCATGTTTAGCCTGGAGAAGAGGAGGTTAAGGGCTGATATGATAGCCATGTTCAAATATATAAAAGGATGTCACATAGAGGAGGGAGAAAGGTTGTTTTCTGCTGCTCCAGAGAAGCGGACATGGAGCAATGGATCCAAACTACAAGAAAGAAGATTCCACCTAAACATTAGGAAGAACTTCCTGACAGTAAGAGCTGTTCGACAGTGGAATTTGCTGCCAAGGAGTGTGGTGGAGTCTCCTACTTTGGAGGTCTTTAAGCAGAGGCTTGACAACCATATGTCAGGAGTGCTCTGATGGTGTTTCCTGCTTGGCAGGGGGTTGGACTCGATGGCCCTTGTGGTCTCTTCCAACTCTATGATTCTATGATTCTATGATTCTATGATTCTATTGATACTGGAGTCCAATGTTCCCACACCAATTGGGGATTTTGTTTACAGCAGTCCTGTTGTCTGATGTTTTATTGATCCAGTCCTCCTGGGAGCATGTATTGTGATCTTCAGTGGAACTGCAAAGAGGAATTGGCTGAGAACCAGAGGAGCTCTCAGTCATATGGAGCTATTTCCCCCTTTCCTGGTGGCAAACTCTTTGGAGTTCCTTTGCAGGCTGCCCTCCTTGAGTCAAAGGCAAAGAGGTTCAAATCCAAAGATGTTTCAAATTTAGTTGCATTTTGCTGCTTTAAGAAGTGGACCTTTTACTTTTGTACATCATAAATGTGTGACTGAGTGAACCACCCTCACGAGACCTGAAAGGGAAAGTGGTTTTAGCCACTGCGAATTCTTGCTATTAAGAGGGCCGACAGTTACCGTATTTTTCGCACCATAGGACGCACCGGAGAATAGGACGCACTTTGTTTTAGAAGGGGGAGAACAAAAAATAATAATTCTCCCCCCCTCTGCCCAGCGCCCCTTCAGTGAAGCGGCAGGAGGCGCTGCGCAGAGAGGGGGAGAACTTTCCCCCTCTTGTTTTCCCGCTCTAAAACAAGGTGCCGTTTAAGGTGCGTTCAGGCGGCTACCTTAGAAGCCTGGAGAGTGAGAGGGGTCGGTGTGCACTGACCCCTCTCGCTCTCCAGGCTTCAGCTTCCTTCCGACCTGCTCTTTGGGGCTGGCGGGAGGAAGCCCACCACCAGCCCCAAAGAGCAGGTCAGGGAGCAGCGGAAAGGCGCAGCGGAGAGGCTCCTGCCATAGCCGCGCATCACCTCTCCAGCCGGGAGAGGGTCGCGGGGCTATGGCGTCTTCGCTCCATAGGACGCACACACATTTCCCCTTCATTTTTGAAGGGGGGAAAGTGTGTCCTATAGAGCGAAAAATACGGTAGTAGTTTGGCTGGTCAGGGCCATAGTAATATGATGGCAACGCACACAGGAATATGCCTCACCCGCCGCCGCCCCCCGCTCCTATCCATACTTAATAATTTTCTCTGTAACTTCTTGGCTAGGTTGGCCTTCATTGTCATGTTGTTATAGTAGGGCAGGACAAATTGCTTTGAGGGTATTTTTTAAAATCTGCAACATAGAAGCTACCCAGAAGATAAAAGCTCATCTGACAGAGAATAGTCACCTGTATTTCCCATTTTACTTGATAACAATTCTTTATGGTTATTTTTGTAACCTAAGAAAAGCCCTGGGGATTAGCTCTCTTTAATCCAGCATCCCACTTCCCACAAGGGCCAGCCAGAGAAAGATGGGAAGCCACAAGAAAGACTGTTGTTCCCCAGTGTTCACTGCTCAAAGGTGCACCTTGGATCCTGGAGAGAGAATGCAGTGATCATGACTCCTCCATGTCATCGCAGCATTAGGAAAACTTGAAAGTTGTTTAGCTTTCCCCCCTCAAAAAAATGAGATTTTTTGGTTTACTTGCCAAAGATCCAGGACAAACCACCGCCTTCTGGAAATTTCCCCCAGACGTCACTTTTCACCTGGTAATGTCCAGGAAAATCAGGACATATGGCATATAGTTTAACTATGTGCTGTGTAAAGAAGTTCTTGCTCTTGTCTGACCCAAATCTTTTACCATTTAGCTTCATTGGATGATGCTGGGTTCTTGTATTGTGAGAGAAAAGGTTTTCTCTAGTGAAAGAAGTGCTTCTCTCTAACCACTTTCTCTGCATATTGTAAACGTGCGCTAGATTAGGAACTTAAAATACACCTACACCTTTTACATAAGCTAGGATGAGATTTCTTCAGATAAAGCATTTGTATTTCTGCCACCACCCCACCCCGAAGGATGCTATATTTGCTTATGAATCTATCACCTGCAATAATTTCCTGATAAAAATATAACCTAGGGCTTGTCTTCACTGCAGCCTATAGCTTTTTAGACTTGTGCAATGGTAGCTTTGCAGACTGGCTCTACCATTGCATCTTACTGTCTGCTCCTTTAACTGCTGCCAAATTATATTTGAACCATGTGTTTTGCATGTGTATTACACAGCAGTGCAACATTCCTTGCCAAAAACCCAAAAGCTGCCTCCAGGCTTTTTTGGTATGGTTTTCATCCCTATTCTAATGATTTTTTCCTTTGCCTGCCACCCTCACAGGTCTTCTTTTTAAAAACTATTTTTATTTCTCAATTCTGGAGAAAAGTTTGCAACTGCACATTCTCACTAATGCTGCAGCTTTGTGCTGTTGTGCAAGCAAGCAAGAAAACATGAACACCTATGTTAACCCTGTAAAAAAAAATGTGCTACTTTGGTTGCCTGGTAAAATGGAAAAGCTTAGTCAATACACATGAAGCCAGAGTGAATTACCGTATTTTTTGCTCTATAAGACGCACCAGACCATAAGACGCACCTAGTTTTGGGAGGAGGAAAGCAAGAAAAAAAATATTCTGAATCTCAGAAGCCAGAACAGCAAGAGGGATCACTGTGCAGTGAAAGCAGCAATCCCTCTTGCTGTTCTGGCTTCTGGGATAGCTGCGCAGCCTGCATTCACTCCATAAGACGCACAAACATTTCCCCTTAATTTTTAGGAGGGAAAAAGTGAGTCTTATAGAGCAAAAAATACAGTAGGTTCCGTGTCTAACCTATGGCCCACCAGATGATGTTGGACTCCAGTTCCTGCTAGCCGCAACCAGCTTGGCCAATGGCCATGGATAATGGGAGTTGTAGTCCCGCAACATCTGGAGGACTACAGGTTCCCCATCCCCATCATAAAGAAAGGAGAAGTAAAAATGGGTTGCACACCTATTTTTAACACTGCCGGCTGACCCTGCAAAAGGAGAAGTCACGCATTTCCAGTCTGGCAAGATGTACGAGGTGTGCCCGCGCTTGTGCCAAGACTTGTCACCGCAAGGGAAATGTGTGACTTCGCTCTTTGGGAATTGAATTAGAAACATGAAAAGCAGACAAAATGATTGTGACCACATAATTATCTTGAGTTTATTGAGTGCTTTTGTAACATGTGAAATTTCAATATAAACATTGCTCCTCTTCCAAGTAGTGAAAATTGATCAAAGCCCAATGGTTCCTACATCACTTCAAGATATTACTTGATTCTGGACAGCTGTGGACTTAAGGGTGAAATCCTAAACATGCTTAATAGAGAACAGTTCCCATTGAACTTAGAGGGACATGCATCTACGTAAAAATGGTTAGGATTGTGATGTAAATCAGATTCGACTCCACACTTGATTACCCACCGTGAATTTGGGTGTAGAAAATTCCTTTATTAGGACGGCATGCTGTATTCATTACCCTGCTATATATGGCTATCCTTCCCAAAGTTCTCTGCTCTTTCCCCTTGTGTCCAGATGAATCCTGGCATCATAGCACTTTGCTCTCAAGCTTCCTCAGAAGTGACTGAACTCCATGTGCACAGAATCCACCTTATTTGTACACTCTTTGCAAAGTGTTTTCACTCAGTCAAACTGACTTCCCATTTCCTACACACATCATGTCATCATGGCACCAAAGCAAGAAGAGTTAATGTGTGAAGTCCAATCCTTCTTCTTACAGCAGTTTCTACTACTCATCCCTGTTTTGTACCACCAGGAGATGGAGTTTGTTGTGTCTTTCTTAGCACAGCCTGACCTCAAATTCTCTCTATTCTCCCCATTTGCACGGGAGGCAGATTTCTCCTTTCACACATACATGGAGGTATCTGTAACTTCTGCCCTCTGGACTGTTTTAAGAGGCTTGGGCCAAGACAGAAGGTATTAGGAGGCTGGCAGTTGGGGAGGAATGAACCATCTCAGTGTGGGAAGATCTTCCAATGATACTTTGTCTACAGGTAGTGAAAGTGAGCATTTTCATCATGTGTGGGCACATTTTTATATTAATGGTGGAAAAAACAGTTGTCTAACCTCATCTGTTTGAATAGCTGTGGACAGTCTGTAACATCCCAGTAGCTAATCCAATGGCAACTGGCAAACAGTTTTTATCCTATTATATAATGATGAAACTGGGCTGCTGGTCCTCCTAGGAATACTAAGAATTCAGTTGCTGGGCACCACTGTTGCTCCTCTGAGATCTCTTGTTTATCTCCCTCCCTCTCAAGTTTTATACCCAGTTCTTTAGTGCAGGAGAATTTTGGAAGCAGCATGAGAGTTATGGATTCATTATAGTAATGGCAACATATCATTAAACAATTTAGTGCCAAGGTTTGGAGTAAAGGTGTAGGGAAAGAGGGAAGGGCAGTGATGGCAGTGGCAGGCTAGCCTGGTTTGCTTCATGTTTTGTGAAGAGTTTTGGGATTCTGAAGGAAGGATTTGGGAACATTAACTTCATATTTAAGCATGGATTTCATATCAATGAGTGCAATATTTATTTAGATTTCTATGCTGAAGAGAGTTCCACTGTAAATAGAAGCCAGTATAAAAAGTGGGAAGGAGAAATATCTGACTTAGGTACGTACACAGAGAAAGAATATTGAATAGAATTACGGTAATTGAGAACTTACAGTATTAATGAAACCACTATTACAATCTCATTAAAAGCCAATTGAGAAATCATTTTATAGTATCTTTGTGTGTATAGCTTCTCGCCACTTAACTACACTTATAGAGCACCCACTTGGGTTTGGTTTTTATGCATTTCTTCACAAGTCCCCCTTTCTAAGAAGAAGAAAATAAAGTTTTCATTAAAAATTCTACTGAGGAAGGAAAGTAGTTTAAATTCCTAAGGTAGAATGCTCAATACATCAATTTTGCAAACTTCCAGAATTTATTTGAATGGCCTCACTTTACATCAAACTCCTTGTTCTCTGCCTACACAAGGAGCATTCTCCCTAAACACCTTTTGAGCATTGATAAGTTTGGTGCTAGCAGGGCTTATGAGGCAAGGGGAGGCAGCAGGATCCACTGGGGCAGCCGATCCTGCTGTCAAACTTCCTTCCCCTCCTTGTTTCTGAGGTAGAGCTTCCATCACCCCTTCTTCCCTGTCGGGGAGGGGCTGTACCATTTTGGGGTTTGCCTCAGGAGATTCCAACTTGGCAGGTGGTGGACTCTTCTTCCTTGGAGGTTTCTAAGCAGGGCTTGGATGGCCATCTTGTCGTGGATGTTTAGCTGAGATTCCTGCGCTACAGGGGGTTGGACTTCCAAATCTACAATCCTGTGATTCTACATGCATCTCTTATATATTGTGCTTCTGTAGAGAAGAAGTGGCAACATTTATGAGTTTTCAGAATTTTGACCAGCATGTGAGATTTGTTAAGTAGCCTAACAATTCAGTAATGGTTTGGGTTCTATGTTTATAAGCAGTGATACAAACCTTTTCTTGTTGTACTGTGAAATCCCCTTGCCCTGCCACTTTCCCCAAGGGAAAACCCGGTCTTTACTGTTGAATCAGAGCAAATGTCAATCAGGTTTTCTTTGGATTGACGTTTACTCTGATTCTAAAGAATGGGTTTTCTGGGGGAAAGTGGTGGAGCAAAGGAACAACTGCTCAGACCTGCACATAGAAAGCATGAGACTAGTAGAAAAATGGATGAGCCTTCGGTGAGAGTCAAGCTCTATTAACCTGTTGCACCTGTGCAGAGCAGGGGACACGGGTGGCGCTGTGGGCTAAACCACTGAGCTTTGGGCTTGCCAATTGGAAGGTTGGAGATTTGAATCCCCATGATGGGGAGAGCTCCCATTGTTTGGTCCCCTCCTGCCAACCTAGCAGTTCGAAAGCACCTCAAAGTGCAAGTATATAAATAGGTTCCGCTCCAGCGGGAAGGTAAACGGCATTTCTGTGCGCTGCTCTGGTTTCTCCAGAAGTGGCTTAGTCCTGCTGGCCACATGACCTGGAAAAACTGCCTGCGGACAAATGTCGGCTCCCTCGGCCTGTAGAGCAAGATGAGCGTCGCAACCCCAGAGTCGACTGGACTTAACTGTCCGGGGTCCTTTACCTTTACCTTTTTTTTAACCTGTGCAGAGCCTCTGCATGGTGCAGCTCAGGATCTTGCCTGCTCATTAAGCTAGGGTGGGTTTCAGCCTGGTAAGCTGTTACACACACTGGCCTGGCTATGGAGAAGGCTTCTCCCTCCTTCCTAATTCCTGCATGCAGCATCCTGAGCAGAGAGAAGGGAGAAAGGGATCCATGCAAGTTCTTAACTAGATCACACATGACAAGTCACCATCCAGCCTCTGCTGGAGGAGTCTCGTGCTCTTGCAGTCAGAAAGTTCTCTCTGATGTTTAGTTGGAATCTCCTTTCTTGTAACTTGAAGTCATTGGTTCGCGTCCTACCCTCCAGAGCAGAAACAAATCATCTCTAGGGATGAGGGTGAAAATGTTTGTGCTTGTTCAAATGGGGGATAGGTAGAACTGGACATCAAGAGTGCAGGGGGACATGATATCAGTTCAGGAAGGCTGAAGCACCACAGGGTCAAGCACATGCATCAAAGACATTTGGAGAGAGACACCATATATAAATGTTTATAAACTGATCCTAGAAGCCTCTGATCCAAGATGGGTGAACTGGAGTGCTTGGCTTTAAAAGATGGAATAGATATAGAGGGCATATAGTGGAATGGAGAGAACCATGGTTCTCTCCAGATAAAAGCTCCCTAGGAAGGGCAGGGAAGGGCCTACTGGAGGATATAGAACCTAGAAGGATTCTTTCTCGTCCGCAGACTTGCTGTGGGTGGTGCTGGTGGGCCACAGAAGTAGTTTAGTATGGACAACATACTGTATCATCCTCCTGACAAAAATGTCGAGGGTGAAATGGGAATTGACTTCAATGGCTGTCCCATATACTGGTGTGTTTAAGTCTCAAAGAAGCAAAATGTCTAAATACCCTGTGTGACTGTGCTCTGGAACGATTGGATTTAATCTTAAGTGTCACCCAGGACCTGGTGCAAGATGTAAATGTTGAACTGAACAGTGAAGATAATGCTATGAAATCCAAGATATATGTAATAGGACAATTGCCAAGAAAATGTAACAGTCATATTTGACTTCGAAAGAGGAAAGTGAAGAGGGTCATATCTCTTTATAGAGATTGTCCAAAGCCACAATAAAAGAAGTTCAGCTAGCATGCATATCACAGATCAAGAAAGGTGCTGCCAGGACCAAGAGGATGCCAGCTTGATTAATGAGTACAGTCAAAGGAGCTGTTGGAGGCAAGAAGTCTTCTTTGATAATATGGAAGTCTTTTCCAAAAAAGAACACAAACTGTGGTAAAAGAAACACAAGCAGCAATAAGGGGTTTGAAAACCAACCAGCCAACCAAAACCAAGCAAGAGAGGTGGCTGGATCTTTGGATGAGAAAGGGCGTCAAAGGTGTGCTAAAGGAGGAAAGCGAGATGAGTGCTGCAACCCCAGAGTTGTCTGTGACTGGACTTAACTGTCAGGGGAGCTGACTGAATTTTTTCCATGCATTCTCACAATAGAAGACGCAGGGCAGGTCCCTGCACCTGAGGAACTGAGGCAAGTAGTGGTGATAAGAGATGAAGTTAGTGGCCTTATGGACTAATTTCAAACTGACAATCACTGGGTCCAGATAGTACCCACTAAAGAAAGCTATGTTAAATTGCCGATCTTCCAACAAAAAAGAAACTTATCCATAAGATCAGCCTATATATATGAGTACTAAAAAGTAACCAATGTAGGGCAATTTTTTTAAAGGACTTCAGATTGGATCTAGGAAATTTTCAGTCTGGTTAGCTTAATTTCTGTTCCAGGAAAACCAGTGAGAAGCATTATTAAAGACTTAGTCTTTCAAAAAGCTTTTGACAAAATATCTCACCAAAGACTCAGAGTAAGCTTAGCAGTCATGGTTAACTGGTTAAGGAACAGGAAGCAGCAAGTAGGAATAAAAGTGCAGTTCTTCCAATGGAAGGATGTAGAAAACGAAGTCCCCTAAGGATCAGTATTGAGACATGTGCTTTTTAACTTGTTCATTAATTGTCTACAGTTAGGGGTGAAAAGTGAGGTGTCCAGGCTTGCTGATGACACCAAATTGTTAAAGGTGGTTAAAGAAAAAGCACTTATTAGAAGGTCTAAAAGGATCTCCCCAAATTGGGTGTGTGGGCTTTAAAATGGAAAATTCAAACCCATGTAGGCAAGGATAAAGTGATCCTAATTTCACTTATACCCTCCTGGGGTCTCAACTGGCAGTGACTGAACTTTAGGTTGTAGTGGATATAGCTTGATGAGGATGTTGATCCTGCTGTAGAAATGGAGAATTCCATGTTAGGGATTATTACGAAAGAGATTGGAAATTAAACTGCCAATGTCATGGTGTCATTATGCTAATCTGTGGCGGGACCACACTTGGAATAGTGTGCAGTGCTGCTTGGCTCCCCTCAAACATTTGGGTCTTTCTAGTTTGGAAAAAAGTGAGTAAAATGAGGGACAAGCTCTAGGCCTATAAAATTATGCATTGTTGTGTATGGAGAAAGTCGACAGGGACCATCTCTCTCTCTCTCTCTCTCTCTCTCTCTCTCTCTCTCTCTCTCTCTCTCGCTCTCTCTCTCTCTCCCTCTCTCTCTCCCTCTCTCTCATAATACTACAACCCAGGGCCATCCAATGAAGCTGAAAGTTGGAAGATTCAGGGTTAGAGAAAGTACACAGTGCATAAAGAATAAGTACTGTAAATAAATAGGAATTATGAAATTTCCTCCTGCTACCAACGTGACCACCAGCCTGCATGACTTTAGAAGAGGATTAAACAAGTTCCTGGAGGATAAGGCTATGAATGACTTCTGCTCATGATGCTTATGTTGTACCTCAACTGTCAGAGGCAGTATTGCTTTGAATATCAGTTGCTGGGCCTCACATGCAAGGAGAGCGCCTTCACACCCTGTTTCTGCTTGTGGATTTCCCATAGGAATCTAGTTGGCCACTGTAAGAGCAGGATCCCGGATTAGACGGGCCTTTGGCTTGATCCAGCAGAGTTCTTGCGTTCACATGCAACATTCTTGTGATCATGTAAGCGATTTACTTATGTATAAGGAAAATGACACAAGTATATTCCATGTAGGGTTATTGTGACGGGTGAAAGAGTCTGTAGTTCACTCCTTGCACCAGTTCCAGGTTAAAGCTAAAAGTTCTTTGGTACTTGCAGTAAAATAAAATAAAATTAATACTACATTGTTCAGTCATGCTAACAACACTTTTATTTTATGATTTGCTGTTTCCAGGGCACAGACAGAAGCTTGATGACTCTAAACCTAGTTTGTTCTCTGAGCGCCTCAGTGATTTAGGGCGCATTCCTCATCCCAGTATGAGAGTAGGGGTCCCGACTCAGAGCCCACGGCCCTCTCTGAACTCTGCACCAAGCCCTTTTAATCCACAAGGACAGAGTCAGATTACAGGTAAGAGACAGAACCATGGGCTTGTATGGGCCATGGGAATGACTGATTATAGTAGGCCTTTTATTGTTTCAAAATGTAGAAAAATAACTGTTGCAAAGTGAGCGGTATAAGCAAATGTAAGCTAGTGGGGAATAGAATTTTCTGTAGCATTCATGACAAAATCATTTAGTCTTCTTTCTTGTTTGCAGTCAAAATTGGGGGTGGGATGAAATGGAGAGGAAATTCTCATCTTTCCAGTCTCATTCATGGAATTGGTCTGCACGCAATGATAAAAATATGTAAATTTTCCAGCTATACATGTTTATTTAGGATTGCTCTTTAGGATAGTTTGCACAGTATTGTCATTCTGCGCCCCCCCCCTTACCACGTTTATTATGTGATATTGTGGCTTCTCTCTAGCATCCATAGCTGTGCATCACTGTTTCAGTAAACTATGAACCAGGTCACTTTGAGAGATGCATACATTTTATTTTCAAGCCAAGAGATTGCTTTCACTATTCAAAACAGAATGTGTGTAGGGAAAGCAGAGAAAATCTAAAGCGCTGAGGTCCATATAAAAAGAAACAGCAGCAAACCTAGGCCAATTGTTACCACACACACACACACACACACACACACACACACACTTGGGTGAACTTCTCTTTGTTTACATACAATTTTATTCTAAAGATCCCAATAAAAAGTGGAAAGCCATTTTGTGGGTGTGGGGTGGGGAGCGGGAAATGTTAATGAAATGCAGCCCTTTTTTCAATGCAAGCCCCAATTTTGTTTTATCCTTTAAAAAAAGAAGGCTGAGTCTATACAGGCATGTCTTTAGTTCAGGCCCATTTACACATACTACTAGGGACATGAGTTTTTAACTGCTTCAAGCCACATTGAATGATGCAAAGGCACTGGAAGTGCAGCGTGGCAGGCAGGCAATAGGGAGATAAGTTTTTTAAATTAGTAAGTAAAGTGATGTGATCCTAAATTGTTGTGGTACATGTCTGAAGATCTGGATTCTGTGGTTGGAGTTCATCCTCTGGCTCCTTCCCACTTAGTTGTTGCCCAGCAGGGAGTTCATGGCTGAGCAGACCGGAGCCATCTCCTTGGCCCTGCCCACTGGAGTCTCCTGTTCATATCACAAAAAGGTGGGGTTTCGCCATGAGGAGGTGGCCCCCGTTCTGCACTGACTCTTGGTTCGATTGTTATATAATACTAGACCAGGGACTGAGAACAAGTTTTCTTCCTGATTCCATATGGTGATCATTTTATGTTGTCACACGGATGGATCCTAGATTCTCCTGTAACTTTTGAAATGTCACATACTCCTCTTGTTCATATAAATGCTTTCCATAGAACAATCTGCTGCTGGCTTATGATTGTTCTGAGTCAAGAGAACATTAAAAGCCTATAAATGGTAGATGCTGTTCAAATTAATGAGGGTATTGAATACTATAGAGAATGTTAGGAGTTCACAGTTCACTCTATGTAGCTAAAGAGGCACCAGTGGAAATATTACAATATCTCTTCTAAATAAGTGTAAGTCTGCAGATGATAAGCGGTAGCCCCGTGCTCAGGCAGAAGCCCATATGCACACCGTTTCTGCTAGTGGGATTCTTTGAGTGAATCTCGCCCGTTGTGCCCATTGGGAGTAGTGGTGAACATGCAGAGTTTTATAGTAGAAGGTCTTCAGCTATAGAGTTCTACCAGCTCTAATCTTCATAATGTGCAATCAGTCAAGCATTTAGTTTGGCAGTAAAAATACTTTCCTCTGAGTGTCAGAGGTAGCTCTGCACAGGGAGAAGTAGTAGTACTCCACAATATCATGCCCAGGTAGTATTCTGGCATACCACAAAAAACATGCTATGCTGAGAAATTACTCCAGAATCAGAATACTGGAATCAGAACTTTGATATTAGTTATGTTTATTAATTTTGCATTATGTCTTTATTATATAGCACTTCTCGACAGGTTCCTCCTCCTGGAGGCTTCCTTGCTAAAATAGACACAAGGAAACAACACGAGGAGAGGGAAATTTGATTATTTCAACTGCGGGTACTTTGGCTTAATTACAGTAGGGTATTTGGAATAATTAAGACAAGAAATGCATCAGTTTCTACAAAGCAAACATAAACACAATGGCTTCATTTCTGATTGTTCAGTTAAATTGCTTACTTTATTCCAGGCATGCTCTTCCACAGGTAATGCATGATTTACTATAGCCTTTAGTATCCCTATCAAATCCCTTCTGAATTATGATGAAGTAGATGTTGACCCAAGTATTACATTTCATTTTCTTTCCATGTTCCATACTTTAGTCCCCACTTAATCCTTTTCAGCATGCATTTGTACTTTATTTAGATGTGTACACACATCTAGTTTATACACATTTAGTTCTCTCTCTCACACACTGTATTTATTGATAATGATTTAAAACCCTCTGTGAAACATGCAGAATCTGGCAATGCAGATATGGATTGGTAGAAGGTCATTTTTATTCAGCAGGGCGTTTTAACTAGTGCACTGCAGAAGCAACACCGAAAGGCCATGAAATGCAAACTCTCCAATAAGGTTTGATGTTTCCTGAGGAAGTACAGACCCAAATGGAAGCCAGTACATTGATCATCAATAAAAAACCTTTTCAAATCCAAATTTTATGCTGGTATTGTGCTACTCCACCAGCCCCACCCTCACAAAACATGTCATATATTTTAGATTCCCCCCCCCCTTCTAAAATACAGCTGGCCAGGATTATTCTATATGAGACAGGAAAAGCCAAAGGCCTGGTGGTAAGAATGTGGCCAGTGTGCCTGGTGGAATTTCAGTGGAGGAGCTGTAGTAGGACGTGTAAGTGGGAGTTAAGTGAGGTTTCATGCTCCATCACCACTATGCCAACATATGATCTATAGGCAATCTGTGACTTCAGTAACCGAAATAACAGCATGCAAAGTCAAGTGGTCTGAACCATGAGAAACAGTTTTTTAAACCTCAGCAGCACACAGTTTTCATTTCTCAGGCCTGGGGAAATACCCTATTAATTCATTATGCTTGAGTTTAAAAGATATTTGGCTGGCGTATTTAGGACCAGATCTATATTTTGCTCTCTGCAAAGTCTGTTGCTGTGCCAAGCTTCCTGATGTGGAGTGTGTGCTGTTGTCAGTTCAAGTTGTTTTGACAGTGTTATGAGCGAAACTAGGAAATCACATAAATTCTGTGACGGCAGCAGGGGAAATGAACAAATGGGAGAAATGTTATTTCCCAAGACCTTGGTGTGTTTAATTCATATATTCTAATTTGCATTAACA
Source organism: Podarcis vaucheri (assembly GCF_965113315.1). NCBI lineage: Eukaryota > Metazoa > Chordata > Lepidosauria > Squamata > Lacertidae > Podarcis > Podarcis vaucheri. The sequence continues at coordinate 127,180,622 of NC_138761.1, forward strand.
CACTGAGACTTGAGGGGCTGTTGGTCATGTTGGCTGGAGCTAAAGAGGTTTTTATGAGTTGCTGGGCTTTTCTTGTTGGTATTTAGATTGTTTTGTTTTGAAGATGTTGGTATTTTGTGATGGTTGTTTAATGGGTTTTATTGTACAGTATGTATATTTTATTATTGTTGTGTGTTTTTTTTAAAAAAATTATTCAAAATTAAAACAAAACATATTATCCTAAAACATATCATCCTTATTTTTCCTCCCTTCCCCCCCCTCCCCCACAAAACCCACCCAGCCCCCCAGCTTCCCTCAGTTCCAGTCTTTGGTTTCTCTGAGAATGCTGTTTTCTGCATGTTACAAAGTTGTATAGATCCTCAAACTATTTAGCTGATTATTATCAATAAAAAGTTTGTGAATGTTTATTCAAAGCCAGCCAAGGAGTCCAGTCCGTTTTGTTGCATCTTCAAATACTTCGTAAAGGGTTCCCATTCATCTTTAAAGTCACAGTTATCTTTGTCCCGTAGCTGTTGTCTGTTTTGCTAGTTCTGCATAGTCCATCAATTTTTCTGGCCATGATTCTTTAGTTGGGGTTTCTTCCGTCTTCCATCCTTGTGCTATTAGAACTCTCGCAGCCGTTGTTGCATACATGAAGATGGTTTTCATCTTTTTTGGCAGATCTTTCCCTACAATCCCTAACAAAAATGCTTCAGGCTTTTAAACATATGTTAAATGGAACATTTTCTTCAATTTGTTGTATATCATTTCCCAAAATTTTAAAATTACATTACAATCCCACCACATATGATAATGCATTAACACACTGAGACTTGAGGGGCTGTTGGTCATGTTGGCTGGAGCTAAAGAGGTTTTTATGAGTCGCTGGGCTTTTCTTGTTGGTATTTAGATTGTTTTGTTTTGAAGATGTTGGTATTTTGTGATGGTTGTTTAATGGGTTTTATTGTACAGTATGTACGGTATATTTTATTGTTGTAAGAAGGTTTAAATATACATTCTGAAGAAAACGAGGGAAATTCATATTTGTCTATTTATGAGCTTAGGTGTTGCCATATGTTCATCTGTCACTGGAGTACTCTATGCATCTGTGAAATTTTATACTGGTGTGTTTGCTACTCCACCATCCCTATGAAACGCCATGGTTTGGAGAATATTAACATACTATATTAATGCTGTCTAGCCAACATTGTGTTTCATGGGAATCTGTAGAGTGTTTTATGGACTCCTGTAGTTGCCTTTTCTCTCTGACCCTGTAACTGACACAAGTGCTTGTACAGGCCTCAGCCACTTCCCTGGGTGTCACGGCCCTGGGCGTATTTGTAGTCCCACCACTTTCCCCATGCTCTCCAGAACATTCTTCTTAGATTTTTGTGGGTTTCAGCCCTTTGCCCAGAGTATTGTAGTCAGTGCTGTCTTGCAGTGTTATACTGAGCAGTTGCTTATAGATGTTTGGATCTATAAGCAGACTCTCCAGAGGAGAGGAATAAAGTACCGTATTTTTTGCACCATAACACTCACTTTTTTCCTCCTAGAAAGTAAGGGGAAATGTCTGTGCGTGTTATGGAGGAAATGCCTACGGGTGGCATGCCTACGGATTTTCCTCCTCTAAAAACTACGTGCGTGTTATGGTCGGGTGTGTGTTATAGAGCGAAAAATACGGTACATTCTCAAGACGGTCATCTCTCTGGAGTAGAGAAACAAAGGGAGCTTCAAAGTGCTCTTTTTAAATGCAAATACATGACAGTCTTGGGTTGTTGGCAACTGTCTGTTGTGACCCTTTGGGAACAAGGGTTCTGGTGGCTTGTCACTAAAATTGTTCCCATTGTTTGTTTTGTTCTTAAGGCTAGCAGTCAATTATTTCTTTTCACAAGCTTGGAAAACATTGATTCTATAGTTTTCCTTATGCATGAGAGCAGTCCATATGGAGGACCAGTAAGGACCCTTGCTTTTAGCCCTGGGGCAACTAACCTGTTGCTCTGCAGATGTTGTTGGACTTCAATGCCCATCATTGCTGCTGTTGGCCAGACTGGCTTTGTCTGAGAGGACGTTCTGCAGCATCTGGGGGGCCACAAATTAGCCACCCCTGTCTTGGCCTGTCAACCTGGCTTTGCATGCTGGGGTCACGAAGAGTCGGACACGACTAAACGACTAAACAACAACAACAACAACAACAACAATAACCACTTGTCAGATTTTCAAATGGTTCCTGTTCACATGCTCATGGTTTTGCCGGTGAGGATCAGGGAGAGAAAAGGTACACGGGAGAAAGCAAAGGAGGCAGCAAGGGTTGGGGTAAGCTTGCGCTCTGCTTGTCAACCGGAGGAGCCAACTTGCTTTGTGTCACACCCCTCTGCTGATCTTTGTGGGAGAAAGCAAGTCGGTTGTAAAGAGCAACACAACTGTAATCATGCCCCAAGGATGGTTAACTCCCCATGGAGACTTGACTGGCACCTGATTTTGCTTCAATGTCAGGCAAACACTCTTAATCTATTATTTGAAGATGCACCTGTTTACACAGGCATTCCCTTGACCTCTTGACTCTAATTACTGCTTTAATTGCTGTGCTTATCTAATGGAATTTTATCACCTATTTTAATAATGGATGTTTACTTTTTAATATTTTAATGGGGTTCTTTTGTTGTATATACAGTGATACCTCGGTTTAAGAACATCCCTATTTACAAACTTTTCAGTATAATAACTCCGCAAAACCAGAAGTAGTGTCCCGGTTTGTGAACTGTACCTCGGTCTACGAACGGAAGCCGGATGGTGGAAGGGCACCGGTGGTGGGAGGCCTTGTTGGGAAAGCGCACCTCGGTTTAAGAACAGTTTCGGGTTTTTGTATTTTTTTAATAATCTTTATTCATTTAAATTACATACTTATACAAAGAATTTACAATCTCATACTACAAAAAGATAATCAAAGAAAAAGAATTAAGAAAAAAGAAAAGAAGAAAATACAGAAAAAGAAAGAAGAAAAAGCAAATTTTACATAAAAAATTAATCTTCCTAATTAATACTTAATTAAACACTTTAATAAAAAAGACTTCTAACAAAACGAGTCTTCCAATCATTCGGTTTCACTTTAAGAACAGACTTCCGGAACGGATTAAGTTCGTAAACCGAGGTACCACTGTATATATATGTGTGTGTGTATGTGTGTGTGTGTGTATATATATATATATATATATATATATGCTTTCGTAGATTTTCACGGGTACAGGAATGCAGGTTTTGGTGTCTTCGGGTGTCTTCCCGTGTAAGAGTCGGGGTGTCTGTGCGACGTTTCGACGAGGTCTCACTCGTCATCTTCAGGCTGGTGCTTTCGGCTTCTTGTTACTGCGCCTCTCCCGCTGTCCCCCGAGTTTGCGGGGCTGGGCCAGCCTTCTAGCCAAGTCGGGGGACAGCGGGAAGGGCACGCTGCGCCTCTCCCGCTGTCTCCCGAGTTTGCGGGGCTGGTGACGGGGAGGAGCAGGCTCCCCCCCCGCCAGCCTTCTAGCCAAGTCGGGGGACAGCGGGAAGGGCGCGCTGCGCCCCTGCCGCTGTCTCCCGAGCTTGTGGGGCTGGCGGTGGGGCTCTCCTGAAGCCTGGAGAGCGAGAGGGGTCGGTGTGCACCGACCCCCCTCGCTCTCCAGGCTTCAGCGAAAGCCTGCATTCGCCCCATAGGACGCACACACATTTCCCCTTCATTTTTGGAGGGGAAAAAGTGCGTCCTATAGGGCGAAAAATACGGTATATATATATATATATATATATATATATATATATATATATACTTTAATTAGAGTGTATTTTGTATTGATCTTGGTGTTTTAGTACGTTCATGTTTATTCCTCTACATGGTTTCCCTTGGGAGGCTTTCTCCTTCCTTGGATGTTTTTAAGGAGAGGTTGGAGGACCATCTGTCAGGGATGCTTTAGCTGAGATTCCTGCATTGCAGGGGGTGGACTAGATTGGGGTCCCTTCCAACTCTATGATTCTATATACAATCATTCTTCCAGTTGCTGGTTCAAAGTACACAGCATACTCTGTCCTCTTTCTTTCATCCCCTCTGCACAGATTCCTCTGGGACATCTCATCTTTCTTACCTGCTCACCTGTCTCCTTTGTGCCTATGTATGGACCTGTGTGACAAGAGCGGCCAGGCGTCTGTTTTTACTTTACAGAGGACTGTCCTCTGTTTTAAAGGGCTCTCAGAGGCATGCTCTGCTTGAGGACTGTCTGGTCCAAGTCTGGTTTAAAGATAAACAACTATAGAAAGGGAGATCAGGAGCCCTCAAGTTGCCCATCAGCAGTTAGCAGTGCTTGGTTAGCAGATGGAACAGGCATACCCGTCAGCTGGCGCTTTCCCAGCTATGATGAGATGCATTGCATTTCTATTTAAATTATCTAGAAAATATTTCTAAATTTGCACTCACACTTTTCCTCATGAAAACTGCTGTTTCTAAATATTCCGCATTGTGTCACCTCTCAGAAGTTGGTATGTTGGTGGCCATTTCATGACATCTCAGCAGCTTGACCACACCTGTGAAAGTGCTGCAGGTAGGCAGAGAGGCAACAAGCGGTTTAAAAATTAGTTGAAGGGACACTAGAAAGACTATTATGAGTGCAACTTGAATTTGTGTCTGCTTATGTGAAACACTGAAGAGAGTGTGACTTTTGTGCAACAGCCGCCACTTCCACCCTGCCTGCATGTTGATTGAGCCTCTTTGAATAAAACAGTGAAGGCAAGGGTCGCCTAACTTGCAGGCCTGTAATAACAGTAAACTCATGGAAGAAATGAATAAGCAATCTTTGACATTTCCTGTTCTAATAGAACCTACATGGTAGGGAATTTGCAGTTTGCATATTATTTAAGGCTTCACCCCTTTAGCTACTTGTTGCAGCCAAGCTATGCATGAAGCTAAGCAATGAAGTGAGCAACATGCCTCCCTATGCTATGAGGGCAGCAGTTTTTGTCTATCTCATGCAGGGGGAGCAGAAATGTTGACAGAAGGAGGGCTGCTGTTAGTAATCACCCCCCAATATTTTTAGCGGCCCTGTTTTGCTGTTCAGAAAATAATAGTTTTCTCCACTGGTTAGTCTGCTTTTGACTATCTGCTATATAGGGCAGAGGAAGGATGGGTGAGTCGCAGGCTATTTTCTTGCTCCTCTAGCATCTGTAGGTGCTTTGCTCTCCTCCCATGTAGGCACTGAGCATTCCTCTGGGCAAAACCAGTCTCCTTCCGATTAAACAGCTCTGGGGGTTCTTGCGTTTTCTTGGCCTTTAACAAGTGGGAAAGCATGCTGTGCTTGTCAGAACTCATGATGATTTGTGAGTGAGCTTGGAGCTTCTGGCCCACAGAGACCCACATGCGACTGGGTCTCACAGACACACCACTTGAAATAGCAAGAGAATAAGGACAGGGGAAAGCCACCCGAACAATTCCCCAGTGGCCATTACTCTCTTTATATCACACAGCTAAATAAATTTGGCAAAGTAGACATCCAAGTGAAGTAGACATGCATGCAAAATGCAATGCCTGCAAAACTTGCTGTACAATGCTATTCTTTTAGAACCACTTCACACAGTACATTTATATCAGTTAATTGGCAGATATCTAGAGACGTATGTTACATGGATCTCTCAGTCTATCTATAAACCTTGAGTGGTTCTGTTTGGCTCAATTCTAAAGAGCTATATTGAACCTTAACATCTATACATCATCAGGGGCCTGGCCACACAGTCACAAACAGGTGTGTCTCATCTTCAGTGTTGCCATATGGCAACACTTCCATTCTTCAGGCACAACCCAGTACCATATTTATGCCCTAGAATTGTGAAATCAAACCTTTATTAGGCATTGTACAGATAAAACCATAAAAGAAAAAGTAACATATAAGTGACTTGAAGTATATGTAAGAAGGCAGCGGTTGGCTACAAACATATATATATATACACATATAGAGTCAGTGATTTTCCTTGTTAACCTGCTCCTTGGAGGGCTGCTACCAAAAACTCAGCTACCCCCGCCGTTACCCTTTGGTCAACGTCGGATAGGCAGAATCCCACACATTCACCTTGTTGGGGTTCCAGGCCACCCAGAAGAGGGGACAGCACGCGTTGACGGAGCGTACTGTACAATGGACAATGAAAGAGAATATGCTCTACAGTGTCCGGGACATTCATAGAGCATCTGCAGAGTCTCTTGTTTCTAGGGATGTTTTGGTATCTTCCCCTGACAAAAGCTGAGGGAAAAACATTCAACCGGGCCAGCATAAAAGCCCTACGTTGGGCTGGGATTGTTAATTTAGTGACGTAGTTGGCTCTGCTATCTAAGATATTTAAATCATAGAATACGGGGGAGCAAATTTTGTTTACTGCTGCCATAATATTTTGTCTCTCAACATCCTTTAATCTAGTTAGGATATTATGGAAAATGTATTGCTCATTAGAATTGTATAGGGGCTCCAGCTCGATGCCTAAAGATTCAATCTTTTTTTCAAGGTACTGGTACCATCTTGATTTATAGGAGTCTTGAAGCAAATCAGCGAGCAGGCTTGATGGAGAGCAGCGAAAATGGCAGCGTAACCAGTACTTTATTGAGGTGGACCAGGCCCAGTATTCCATTGTGTGTATGCCTATTTCTGCACACATTGTTTCATATTTGATCACAGCTGGGAGTCCAAGAATACGTCTCAGAAAGCTGGAGTGGATCTTTTTTAGATCACTGTTATATGCTTGGACCCATAGTGGGATTCCATAGAGTATCTGGGCTTGCACTTTTGTTTGAAATATCTGATTGGCCGCAGGGATAAATTGATTACCTTTCTGATAGTAAAAACGAGCAACTGCTGATGAGGTGCACTTTGCCTGTTTTATGGCGTTTGTGCGATGATTTGCCCACCCTAAATTGCTCTGGAATAATATTCCCAGATACCTATAGATTTTTACTTGTTGGATTTCATGCCCTCTTATTTTCCATTTCTCTAGTTTCCAACCATTCGAGAAGACCAAAATTTTTGTCTTCTCATAATTTATTGAGAGTTTATTACATTCACAGTAAAGGATCAGAGAAGATATAAGACGTTTCAGACCCAGACTCGTTAATGATAGTAGAACTGCATCGTCTGCGTATAATAAGAGAGGAACTGGTTTCTGATTAAGTTTAGGGGCATGTGATTCTATTTTTTGAAGGTGATCTGGCAAGTCTGATAAAAATAAATTAAATAGAAAGGGTGCAAGAATACACCCTTGTTTTACCCCTTTCGAGTTTGGGATGTCTGGTGAAAGGTGACCTTTGGTGCTAAGTTTGACTTGACAGACATTGGAAGAGTATAGATTTTGTATTAAAGTCAATAAACGCTGATCAATTTTTAATTCTGCGAGTTTCCTCCACAGCTTTGGGCGGTCAATTGAGTCAAATGCACCACGAAAATCTACAAAAGCAGCATATATCTTAGATTGCCTTTGGGATCTATATTTTTCTACCAAATGCATAAGTATAAGGCAGTGGTCTAATGTAGAGCAGCCTTTAGAGAAACCTATTTGTTCTTTCCCTGGTAAATTTAGATTTTTCATCCAGGGAAGGAGTTTAGATAAAAGGTGCTTAGCGTAGATTTTCCCTATCACTGATAATAAGCTTATCGGTCTGTAATTCCTTGGTTCTTTTGGGTCACCATTTTTAAAGATTGGGATAATTATTGATCTTAGCCATATCTCAGGTATGATCCCCTCTTTGTCTATGAGAGTAAACAATTGAGCTAAGGGTTCTGCCCACCAATCTATATAGGTCTTGAATAATTCTATTGGTAGACCATCAGGCCCAGGAGATTTCCCCGATTTAAAATTTTTAACTATTTCTCTAATTTCCGCTTCTTCTACCCTTGGCCACTCCTGGAGTTTATTGATTTTGTTTTTAGTGATCTCATTTCCTTTAAGTTCACTGTGTAGATTGTTAAAGACAGAAGTAAAATATTGGTACCATTTGGATTCTGCAATTGGTGATTGGGTTAATTGATTTTCGGGTTTCAATCCTCCATACACTAGGTTCCAGAACGCTTTGTTGTTTTTGTTCTGAATTGAGTCGAGTAATTGTAGCCATTTTTGGGTTGCGTATTTCTGTTTCTTTTCGGCCAGAATGTGATGATATTTTCTTTTTTCATCAAGATAAGAGGGCTCTAGTTTAGTGCGGTTATTTTTAAATATTTGGCGCAGTTTTCTTTTTAGCTGGAAACATTCATCGTCAAACCAGGGGCTAGCGCTATGTTTAAGTATCCAACCTTTAGGTGGGGTACTAAGCTCTGCAAACATTTGAAAAATTTCATTATAGATTTTCGGAATATCACTGTGGGGATTAATGGTCTTTAAATTAGATAGTACTTGTTTTCTCAGGTTGGCTGTTAGCTTTTGCCCCACTGCTGCACTCATTTCCTGGGACCATTTTAATTGAGTCATTTGTTTGTGTTGAGAAGGTTCTATGGTATTATATTTGGTTATTTTAGTTTCGTCCTTTAAGTTAATAGACAACAATAATGGCTGATGGTCGCTTTCAGTACGCGTTCCAATTTTGAGGTCCATGATCGAATTTATAATATTATAAGGAACAAGAATATAGTCGATGACACTGCATCCTCGGGGGGAGAAGTATGTAAATTCCCCGCTTCTATCGCCTTTTGTTGAGCCGTTCACAATCTGTAAATTAAAGTTGTTACACAATTCAAGTAGGCGTAAGCCTTCGTTGTTTACAACCCTATCTCTGGAGGAACGTCCTATTTTTAGGGCATGTGCGATATCATTATCAATATTCCAATTTAGTTTACTACATAGTTGTTCATTGTTGGATCCCACTCTAGCATTAAAATCACCTGCTATTATCAGTGCGGCATTTGGGTATTTATCGGTCAAATTTTCTATGTAGGAGGTTAGTTGTGACCAATTTTCATTGCTGCTGTTGTTTTTGGTTGGGGGGATATAGACATTTATAAGTAACAAAGTATCGTCTTTTTGTGTTAAGAGTAGAGCTTGTGCAAGTGGTAAGCATTTTTCTAGGTGTTTGATTTCAAACCCTAGTTTGTCTTTGATCATACAGCAGAACCCTGCTTTCGGCCGGCCCTTCGTGTTTGTTTTCAATGCGGGTTTCGTATAGGAGGTGAATCCATTGATTTTAATATCTCTAGTTGACCATGTTTCTTGTAGGAGTATTAATTCAAAGTCTTTAAAGAAGTTCATTAGGTCTGGGTCTCCGCCTTTGTTTCCCCACCCTGCAATATTCCAGGACAATAAGCGTAGAGTCCGTTTTTGAGTTGGTGGGTGGTTGGCAGCATTTAGTCATTCTAGTTCTGTTATTGAGTCCAGCGAGGAATTTTGTCTTGTGTAAATACAGCCATTTGTCGCTGCTTTCGGTGGGGAGGGTAATGGTGGATCTGTTAGGTTCTTTTTTAAAATACGGGGAATTAAAATTTCCTCCCTTTCTTGATTTTCTTCCTTAACTGTTCCTTGTTCCTGAGAGATTTCTGTGGTTGGTGGACTGTTATGGACAGTAGGACTGTTTTCAGTCTCTACTTCCATTTCTTTGGTCTCATTTGGTGTTGAGCTCAGTGTGTCAGGTCTGTTGGAAGTCATCTTTTGTTCGACAATGTTAGAGTCCTTTGTAGTGCTTAAATAAAGGGTACCTATTTCGTTTGGAGCTAGTATTTGATATCTCAGCCAGGAATTTGTGGTCTCTTTACTAAAGTTTTTGCTTGCCATTTCGTATTTTAAAGGAGGCTGGGTTTGAAGCTCTGCATCTATAGATTTGAAAGTTCCATTAGTAGCTCTCTTTTTGACTATGCATTTTGGGGAGAAGGCTGGTAAGTGTAAAGTTTGATTGTATATTGTTTCTACTGCATTTTGTTGACCTTGTTGATGAATTTCGGTCAATCTGGCCTGCAGTTTCGTCAATTTGCTGAGTATATTTATTTGTTCTTTGTCTGGTAGCTTGGTAAAATTACTCAGCAGATCTTCTTCTTCTGGGACTGTCCAGTCTATTGTGTCAAAAGCGAGGCTGTTGTTTAGTGCTATAGTCGCTTGGTTTGGGAGCTCGGATTTTTCTTGCGTGATTTCCCGGGTAGCTGGCTGCGGTTTCTCCCATCTGCTGAGTTCTTCCACGGGAGTAGGGCAGATGTCGGCTTCTGGTGGAGTGACCTTGCTCATCTTATTTTGTCTTTTAGATGCGATCAATGGGCTGAGTGATATATCTTCAAAGTGTCGACGTGGAATAATTCCTTTCTGGGCTAAGTGAGCCTTTTCCCTTAAGATTTTGGTTGGAATTTTGTGACTACCAAATCTTAGTAGTACTTTTTTGGAGTATCCATCGTTAGTGAGCCTCTTGACTGCTTTTAAGTCAATACTTCCACCCTCAGGGCCTAGGAGCAGGTTTAGATGGTGTCTGGCCCAGAAGGATGACTCCCAATAAGGTAGGGGCCCTCTATACGGGAAAATGTGGAGAACAATCTCACATGGCTTCAATATCAGGTTGAATGAGTGAGGGGGACTTCCTCTGGTTTTTGGTTGGTTTAGAGGTATAAGTTTGTATTTGTTCTGTTTACCTCCAGGGCTTGTTAAGGATGGCAAAAAGGGAGTGAGTTGCCTCCTTTCAACTGGGTTATCCAGCTTCTTGGAGATGTTTTGTAATTGTTCAAAGATTTTTTGAACTGTTTGAGCAGTCAATAGGCAGCATTCCTCCAGCAGCTCCACCTTTCTACCAATTAGTGCTTGTGCCTCAATTATGGGAGTAGTAGCCTTGTCCTCATTAATCCCTAAGGATATCTCTTCAGCTGTCTTTCCATGAGAAGAGTTGGGGAAAGTTTTAGGAGGGAGTATGTGCTGATTTTGAGGTAGCAGGTAATTATCTAGATTACTCTGTTTGAAGCCAGAGGGCTCTGCGTCAGTTTCTATATCAAGACACCTGAGTCTTTTGGCTCTTTTCATTGCTAGATTCTTCTTAAATCAATGAGGTCAGACTTCTAAATAGAGTGATAAAGTGCTAAAATGCTAAAATTTTCAGGTCACAATCTCATTCAATTCTCGTTCATTCCTGGCCGGGCTGCTGCGAGGAGTTTTAAAACTGGGTCCAATTAGAGCACTCCTTTAAGGTATCCCCCCCCCTTCTTCTCGGTTTGTTAAACAACTAGGATGATTGGGGGGTCCACGAAGTTTGAGGTGGTGGGAAAAAAGCCCACTAGAAGTCCTTAAAGATCCTTGGAATAAGTTTGTCACGAAGGATCAACGAGAAACTGGAAGGGAGTGCCTAATGCCCGAGAGGGAATGATTGAAAGCCTTCATTAGGACTTCGTTAACTTCATTAAAATCCAGCACCGAGGAGGATAACATAGGGTGTTCAAAAGCACAGCGAGGTAATGATAGGAAATAAGATCCAAAGGAAGGAGAGGAGCCAGCAACAAAGGCATTTAGTTAAAAGAGTTCTTTGAGCTCCGATAAGAGCGTCTTACCTCGGCGCCATCTTTGCATTCACTCCTCCCATGCCCTAGAATTAATCTGTAGGGAACATAGAATCATAGAATCATAGAATCATAGAGTTGGAAGAGACCACAAGGGCCATCGAGTCCAACCCCCTGCCAAGCAGGAAACACCATCAGAGCACTCCTGACATATGGTTGTCAAGCCTCTGCTTAAAGACCTCCAAAGTAGGAGACTCCACCACACTCCTTGGCAGCAAATTCCACTGTCGAACAGCTCTTACTGTCAGGAAGTTCTTCCTAATGTTTAGGTGGAATCTTCTTTCTTGTAGTTTGGATCCATTGCTCCGTGTCCGCTTCTCCGGAGCAGCAGAAAACAACCTTTCTCCCTCCTCTATGTGACATCCTTTTATATATTTGAACATGGCTATCATATCACCCCTTAACCTCCTCTTCTCCAGGCTAAACATGCCCAGCTCCCTTAGCCGTTCCTCATAAGGCATCGTTTCCAGGCCTTTGACCATTTTGGTTGCCCTCCTCTGGACACGTTCCAGTTGGTCAGTGTCCTTCTTGAATTGTGGTGCCCAGAACTGGACACAGTACTCCAGGTGTGGTCTGACCAGAGCAGAATACAGTGGCACTATTACTTCCCTTGATCTAGATGCTATACTCCTATTGATGCAGCCCAGAATTGCATTGGCTTTTTTAGCTGCCGCATCACACTGTTGGCTCATGTCAAGTTTGTGGTCAACCAAGACTCCTAGATCCTTTTCACATGTACTGCTCTCAAGCCAGGTGTCACCCATCTTGTATTTGTGCCTCTCATTTTTTTTGCCCAAGTGCAATACTTTACATTTCTCCCTGTTAAAATTCATCTTGTTTATTTTTGCCCAGTTCTCTAATCTGTCAAGGTCGTTTTGAAGTGTGATCCTGTCCTCTGGGGTGTTAGCCACCCCTCCCAGTTTGGTGTCATCTGCAAATTTGATCAGGATGCCCTTGAGTCCATCATCCAAGTCGTTGATAAAGATGTTGAATAAGACCGGGCCCAAGACAGAACCCTGTGGCACCCCACTAGTCACTCTTCTCCAGGATGAAGAGGAACCATTGATGAGCACCCTTTGGGTTCGGTCAGTCAGCCAGTTACAAATCCACTGAGTGGTAGCATAGTCAAGACCGCATTTTACCAGCTTCTTTACCACACGGCTCCCAGATCATTTAGAGGGCCACAAGTTCCCATGCCCCGCAACAAAGGTTTGAGGGATAGGGGAAAGAGTCTTGTTTGCTATTCACGCACATATTTATAATTTTTAAATAAATGTGTGCTCCAGATGGGAGAGAGCACAGATTCTAAAGAATACAAAGCAATTAAAAATGAAGATTTAACAAAATAGCTGAATAGAGTGGTGCTGACTTTTCTTTATGACTTTAAAAAAATAGGGTGGGGATGAACACTCCATTGCAGGAGGTCAGAAGTGGTCAGGGTTAGGAATTTTTGTGCTAATAAGAGACCATGCTATAAATCAAGATGTCCACAGTTCACATTCTGGATCTGCCATGATTTCATTCAGAGGCCTTAGACAAGATGCTCTCTGTCAGCTTCAGCCCCCAACACAAGCACCAACCTGCACTATGGGTGTGTGTGTGTGTGTGTGTGTGTGTGTGTGTGTAACAATACTGACTTGCCTTACAACAGGGCTAGGGAACCACTGAGTCTTGCACTCCCCTTACAGCCCCAGCCATCACAGCCCATCGTCAGGGGTCCTGGAGCTGGAGGCTCAGAGCTTCCTCATTCCTGCCTAACAGGGTTGTTGTAAGGACTGCAGCTGGATACGGCATGTGAAGCACTTTGTATGCTTGAAATAAATAATAAGTATGGAAGCTAGAAAAACAGGTGTATATTAACAGTAGTGTAGTAGGAAAAAAATGTAATAATGAACAATAACAAATCAAAGCAGAATCTTCACAAAGTCTAAGCCAGTTTAGTTCCACCTCCACCTCCCTTTGGCATGTTTGCCCTGCTCAGCCCTGCCACTCCTGTATCCCAGTTGCTGAGCAGCAACAACCATTGACCTTCCTCTGGATGAGGAGAAGCAGCTCCCTGCCCGTGGAATGAGCTGGTCCCTTGGGGAAAGCTTCTTACTGCTTCCCAGCTAGTTGGAAATTTTGGTCTCCCCCCCCCCCGCAGCAACCATGTGACATGCCCCCTTTTGCTGCCCCCCCAATCCATTCCTGGTGTACAGATGACACATATCATACTGAAAACAGATTTGACCCATAATTTATGCTGGATGTCCCAATGAAGAATGAAGAAGTCCACTATCTGAAGCCTTACACTGGAAATCATCAGATATTTCCCTTGTCTGTGAAGAATCAAATGTGCAGCTAGCTAGGTACCAGTCAGGAGACGGTAGCATCCATCTGTTGTCAGAAGGGCTATGATGGCTGTCTGTTAACTGCCATGACTGCAGCCATCAGGGGACAGGTTATTGCACAGAAGCTACGTCTCTGTTGCTGAGGGTTGTTCCTGGACACATTGCAAGGCTGATGCACACACTGGGCTGACATGTTGCTTGAGGTGAGGTCGGCTCCACTTTGTCATTCTCTCATTCACACTCATTCTCCATGAATAAATGTGTGCCTGCTCCCAGGGCACATGCCCCAGCCTTCGGAGAGCAAAAGGTTCCCCCCTAGAAAAATAGGTGTCCCTACTCACCATGGAGTGGCTGCAGTGAGTGCCACACTTTTTAACAACAACAACAAAAAGAGGGGCCAGTACTGCGTACACTTGAGCACCCCGGAGGGGGGGGGGCTTCTCCTTCCTGGTTCTTTGGGAGAACATCAACTTCTGTACTTCTTTCTGCCACATCCATTCGCACAGAAACATCAGCACTCCTGTGTTGCATTGAGAGAGAGAGTTATCTAACACTGTCTCTTCTCTAGTGTTCATGGAAAGGCAGCCAACACAGTCCAGTTACTCACACAGAAAACAAAGTGGAAAATGTAGTAAGATCCCTCCCAAGTGACCAGAGTTAACCAATCCCACGAGAGTTACTGGGGAACATTCCAGAATTAAATGCACAGCAATGCATTTAAGCATTCCCAATTTAAGTAAAATAAATCACTATACTTAACATCCTGCGGTGCAATTTAGATTCCTATATGGTCTTTATTTGGCTTGAAGTCATAATGAGAATACACAGTTTGGACCTCAGTGTCTTGTGGGTCCCTAAAATCCCTTTAAATGCTTGTTGCGGCCCATTGCTAATTTGTCAGCTTGCTTTCGCTGCCCAGAATAATTCTCTGCCAAATCAGAGGAACATCTGTTAAAAAATAATGTAAAATTATTTACATTTCTCTAGATAGTTTGTTGTGTTATTGTTGTGCTGTAAAATAATATGCAGTTAAGAGTAAATATAATGCCAGTCCCTACGCGCTTGAAGAAGTTCACTGCATTTAGAAAGCACCCGTTTGACTTTGGAGTGGTGTTTTTTCTTGGTCAAGCATTTATATGAGATAGCCCTACTGTAAATTAAATCCTAACAAAATTAAAATGAAAGGCTTCCCTGCCTCCTTCATATATCTGATATACAGTTATTTTTTGCTTTGGGAAGTATCAGAGTTCCAGACATCTCTTCAAACAAATCATGTCTTAACGGGGGCGGGGGGGGGGGAATGGCAGAAACATCAAGGTTTTTCTATACAGAAGGGGAGAAAGAGGATTTTGTTATAATTAGATGAATTTCCTGACAAGGGTTTGTTTCTTCTGCCATCTAGTTATCATATTACTATTTTACAAAACAGGCTGGAAACCTCTGTTCAAAGATACAGTTAAGCCAGAATTGGTTTGCTGCTTTACAAAGAGTAGAAAGTACGAGTATCTAGACTGATACGTGTTTACTATGCCCATAAGACTCCAGAGGCACAGATGTCAGAAAGCAATTTCTCTTAAAGTAGGACATATTTTTGATTTGTAAGCAATATAAAGTAAACAACATAAATGTTGAAGAGGAAATCCTGTTTTCATCAGTAAATCACTAGATAACATTGCAAAAGAACCTGTTTGCCAACTTCATTGTATTCTTCCTTCTCTTACCCACTGCAACCCAGATAAATATATATCTATGTAGAAAATACATATTAAGAATCATTCAGTTCAAAGCAGGGCATTTAATGGGTGGTGCTGTGGTCTAAACCACTGAGCCTCTTGGGCTTGCCAATCAGAAGGTTGGTGGTTTGAATCTGCATGATGGGGTGAGCTCTGTCCCTGCTCCTGCCAACCTAGCAGTTTGAAATTGTGCCAGTGCAAGTAGATAAATAGGTACCGCTCCGGTGGGAAGGTAAACGGCGTTTCCGTGTGCTCTGGTTTTTGTCATGGTGTCCCATTGTGCCAGAAGCAGTTTAGTCATGACGGCCACATGACCTGGAAAGCTGTCTGTGGACAAACGCTGTCTCCCTTGGCCTGAAAGTGAGATGAGCACCACAACCCCAGTCACTTTTGACTGGACTTAACCGTCCAGGGGTCCTTTACCTTTACCTTTATTTAGTGGGTATTACCAGGGGGAATCCCCTTTGGAGTTCTTAGTGGAAACCAGGGTGGTGTATATCAGACTTATGCTGAGTGATAGGTAATGGAGCGCACATCCAGAAATGACTGTTCCCCCAGTCAAATAACTAGAGGAATTAATGGCACATTCTTATCTGAATGACTTTTGTGGGAAAAGGTATAGCTCATTGGCAGATCACCTTCTTTGCTTGCACAAGGTCCCAGACTCAGTTCCCAGTATCTCCGGGGGGGGGGGGGCTGCAAAGACCCTTGTCGGAATCCCTGGAGAAGTCCCACTAGGCTGCCTTTATAGGCACGACTGAGTGAGAGGACTCTGTGGAAACACTTCTGGCCACGCGGGAAGGCCTTTTGTATTATGTTGATAACTTCCCCACCATCTTCCACCCTCAAAGGAAATAACTCAAGATAATACTGATACTAACAGAGCTTTCAGCTAGCAGCAGAAGAGCAAAATAAAATGTAGATGGTTAAATTGTAATAGTGCCCGCAGTCTCTGTATATACTGTATACACGCATGATGGAGAACTTGCTTAGCCTCGTGTTTTACTTAATTTTTCACAGTTCCTTAAACTGCTTGAAGAGGCAAGCCACATTTTTAGTGGAAAGACAATTTGCTGTGGTAGAAACTTCAAATCTGTTTATGTTTAGGCATATTATTATATTATTTCTTAAAGAAAATATTTGATTAATAACAATACGTAGCAAAAAACATTGTACATCAAACATCCTTGCTTCTCATACAAAATTTGAATTAGCAGCAATATAAGTTAAAGTATGCTTTTGAATGATCTAGAATGTTTTTTGCTTTTATCTTATTTTGTCACATGATCCAGCTTTTGGATGAAGCATTCATTTCCAAAACATTGCTACTAGTTTGATTTTGCACTGTAGCTTTCCCCAGGAATCCTGGCTGAAGATAGGTTTCCAAGAAGTTACCGTATTTTCCACCCTATAGGACGCACCGGCCCATAGGACGCACCTAGATTTTTGGGGGGGAAAAGAAAGGAAAAAAATTCCCCGAACCCAGCCCCCAGAACGGGTTGGAGAGCGATGGTGAAGGTGCGCGCACGTTTGCCATCGCTCTCGGAGCTTGTCTGGCTGCGGGCGGGGGAAGCTGGAGCTTCCCCCGATCCCAGCCCCCAGAACGGGTCCCAGAGCGATGGCGAAGCTGCGCACAGTTTTGGCATCGCTCTGGGAGCTTGCCGGGCTGGGGGGATAGCTTCCTGAAGCCTGGAGAGCGAGAGGGGTCAGTGCGCACCGACCCCTCTCGCTCTCCAGGCTTCAGCGAAAGCCTGCATTCGCCCCATAGGACGCACACACATTTCCCCTTCATTTTTGGAGGGGGAAAAGTGCGTCCTATAGGGCGAAAAATACGGTAGATATTTTCCCCAGAGGGTTGTCTTAAGTGGGAGCGGGAAGCCTAGACCTTACCTTATTTACCTGTAGTTCTTCTAATATAAATTATTCTGCCGAGATACGAGTTAGTTCTTTCGGATAAAAGTGTTATTCCATTTGGAGAACTACAGTATCCATGTTGCGAGTAAACTCTGTCAGAAGATTCAAGATATCAAACACTTCTGGAACAGTGACTGAACATAACTCTGAAATCTCTTCTCTCAGCTTCTCTGTGGTCCTGAAGATGTTCACATCAGTTTTCCCAGTAATCAGCAATTTTCTCCACAATTACTTGCACTTTCCATCATCTCCTTGCACATCATTTCTCAATGAATATTTAATGGAAATCTTGGCTAAATGAACACCCCTATGGAACATCCTTATTCTCTCACCCAGATCTGATCTAGGAGAGGTTAGCACCCCTGCCAATTCCAATGTCTTCAGTTGCAATTGTATACATACTCACCTGGGAGTACGTTTAATTGAACTCAGGGAGACGTACTCAGGGTAGGCATGTATAGGATCCCACTGTTGCTTTCATTCCTTGGAAGACTCACTAATTCTGCCGCTTCCAAACAGCATTAGATAGGCCATGGAGACATTAAGAAAACACAACCCAAATGTTTGGAGTTTTTACTTGCTCATTCTCATTCTTTGTGAGAAAACGGTGCTTAGGCTTTCTAATTTCACGAGCTGCTCCTCTTGACAAGTCTTTCATTTTAAATTATTTTCTCTTTTGTTTTGTTTTTAGACCCCAGACAAGCACAGTCATCCCCTCCATGGTCCTATGACCAGTCTTACCCCTCCTACTTGAGCCAGATGACTTCACCCTCCATTCATTCCACAACCCCCCTGTCCTCCTCAAGAGGCACGGGGCTTCCAGCCATCACCGATGTGCCCAGGCGGCTCTCAGGTAAAGACCATGTTTGAACTCCACTAGTTATCTCAGGTAGAAGCAGGGAAGGCTAAGGCTGCTTAAAAGGGACATACCTATTGCAGTGTTTTTGCTCTCATTTGTAGGCTAGCAAAAACTGTTGGGGTTGCTGTATGAGCTCCCCCATTAAAAAAACAACCTGTCTTCCTTTGGCCTTGTGGTTTGAATGTCTGATGATCCCTTGAAGGTGCAATATCTCATGGCTCTGCTTCACACTGTATTCAGCTGGCGTTTCTTTGCCCTGTGGGGGTTACGTAAACAGCTTTACGTTTTCTTTCTTTTTGATGAAAGCCTTGCTTCACTCCCATAAATTAGTTCGTTCATTACAGCCAAAAGTCTCCATAACTGGAATAGCTTGGTACAAGGCTCACATTCATTCCTCTAAAGGCAATAGTTTGAGAAAGCTGCTTAGCTTAGTCATTGTGTACTTCAGATCCATATCAGCACCTGCATTATTTAGGGGTAGAATGCAGTTATAGAATGGATTAGACCAATTGTCTCATGAAAAAGGAAGCAAAATATTTGTGGAAATACACAACACATGCTTCCTGAGAAGTAAATTACATTGAGTGCAGCGGGACTTACTCCCAGGTAAGTCAGTATCAAATTGCAATGTAAATACAATTGACCTGCGAGGAGTGAATTTACAGGGAACGAGGCAGAGGGCCTTCTCGGTGGTGGTGTCCACCCTGTGGAAAGCCCTCCCATCAGATGTCAAGGAGATATACAACTATACAACTTTACAAAGACATCTGAAGGCAGCCCTGTATCAGGAAGTTTTTAGTGCTGAGTGTTTTGCTGTGCGTTTATTATGTTGGAAGCCGCCCAGAGTGACTGGGGTGGAAGTGCTATTATTATTATGAGTAGTTGTGGTGGTAGTAGTAGTTTATGCACACTGTGATCCATCTCTAGGTAAAACAGTCTTCATGCTGTATTGTAATGCAACATACCATGGCATATCGTCATCTACTGTATTTTATCATATGTGGTGAACCTAAACAAAGGGTGGCGATCCCTGCTACCTGCTACCCTGAAGCTCTAAAGAGACAGTTGTGGACACAGAGTTGTAGCCCATCTGCCTGAACTATGTGTAACATAAGGGGAACACTATGATTCATTATTAAGGTGTGCAGAATGTAGACTGTTCTTATCCCTACATCAAGTTTGCAAGGCTCAGTAATTGTCTCCCACACTCTCGTCTCATACACCTGTTTGACTCCCAGCCAGCTAAGTGAACACCTAGCTTGTTTTTCCCTTCTCTGAAAAGCTCAATGCTATAAAAAAATGTTAACTTCACTTCACTGAATCTCTGACAGGCTGAACGCCAGCCAAGATACCTATACAATTTGATTAGCTTGGTTTCTTTCATTTCTTTTAACTTAGGGGTGGATAATCCCCCCACGCAAAAAACCAGCCCATCCTTTTCATCTTAGCTATTTAGTGTTCCATCAAACATTAGGATACATGTGCAAATTAGACAGATTTGAATTCATGACTTCTGGAAACACCAGCCAGCCATTTCTGTCTTCTAATTGTGAAACTTGTTTTGTTTGAACTGAACCCCAAATGCCTGGTTTTAGCTTTCGACCGTCTTCATTTAGTTCTTGTCTCCTGGTAGCCTGTATCGGGCTGGGCTGTCAAGTCAGTTATTTTTGCAGTGTTGCCACTGGCAATACCTGCGGGGTGCAGCTTGGCTGGGGCCGCAGCAGCTGTGGGAGCTTCTTGCCCTGCAGCCCTGGCTTGTCAGGATGCATTCAGACCTGAGAGCCTAACATGCGGAAGAGCCAGAGTGCCTAGAAGTCCTCCCATCAAAGCAGAGCAAGCCAGAAGCAAGCCAGAAGCAAGCCAGCTCTCTCCCTTGTCCCACCCACACCTTTCGGGGGGAACATTGATTCTTCTGTGTGGGTCTCTTCACCATATATTTTCCCCCTTTCCAAAAGAAGTGGGGGATGAATGCGGAGCTCACGCAGCAGGGTTGTGAGTTTCACGGAGCAGGGAACATCCCAGAACTACACCAAAAGCAAGTCAGGATTGACTTTTTAAAAACAGAGAACAGGTATTTGTAAAATCTGAAATGATACAAATTCCAGAGTAGATAAACAGAGTTCACAAGGGGGGGGGGTGGCAGACGGGTGAGGAAAGCATAGTATTTGACCCCACTTCCATCTTTTTACTGCCAGCATTTATTATTTAAAAGGTCCTAATATGCAAGAGGGGAGGCAAAATCAGGAGACAAAATGAGAGAGAAGCTGGAGGAAAAGAGGGAACTATAAATGAAGTGCAAGAAGAAAGATGGCATTCTGGTAATTTCTTAAAGTGGAACAAAGACGAGGCCAGCTTAATATTTTAAAAATAGGAATTTCCACATAAGAAGCCATAAGAAAGCAAGCACAGAGATGAGAAAACCCCCCACAAAGTTTAATAAGAATATTAATGGTTGTTGGAAACTGGGGGTCAAAAGGAGAGCAGAGAGAAAGCAACCAATATACAGTAAATAAGGAACAAGGCCAGGAAGAAGAAGCCATTCAGATGTTGCGCAGGTAGGTCTTCACAGTTATTAGCTTACTATGGAAACACTTGTGTCATTTGTGGTTTGTACTGCTAACATTGGCACCATTTCTGGGGGCTCTGGGGCGCCAAGGCACCACTAAACGTTCGCTGTTGGTGCCCGGCCGGGCGACTCAACACATCACATGTATGACACATCACATGCTGCACCCCCAGGTGATCTCACATGTGCAATGGGCATGACGTCACACATGCTCACTGGGCAGCCCCAATGTGGGATGGAACCCGTCGCGCCTGACTGCTAATGTCAACTTCTGACATTAACACTGTGGCGAGGGGGAAGCGCCAGGACTAGTAAATCCTGTTCCAGTATGGCAGTGTTAGGAGAGGCTCCAAGACTTGTTCAGATTTACTCCTATTCCTGATAGTGATTACAATATTTATTGGGAAACTTAGGTATATTTATAACAATATTGGGTTGCTGTTTTTAAATTCGTTTCAAATAAAACAAGAGCTTGGGCTATTCTCCCTATTAAATATCATGATCGCTTCCCACCACAGCTCACGTGCATCCTCTTTCACTTCAGATGCCTGGGGACATGCCGAGAAGCTTCCAATGTGTGAAGCAGCTCTTCTTGGGGTCTCATTCTGCCACTGTGTTGGCCACCTGCCTTGGTGCTCAGCAACTTCATATTCAGTCCCAATTGCTGAACTAACCTGCTCTACCTTCTCATCCAGTCGCTTGTGTTATTTGCTTGATCCCTGTCCTTCATTCTCTCCCTGTCATTTTCCATCAGCAGAAGCACTTCAGAGCTGTACTGGGAAGGGAAAAGAAACTCTCTTATATGCAGGCTCTTGCACAGTCCTGGCCTATGTTGCTTCTGTTCGCATGGTCCCTCTCAGGTGGGCGCCATTCCCATTCTAAGAGAACCAGAGGGGGCTCGTGGGGAGTTCCGGCACCTCTTTTTCTGGAAAAATAGCACTGTGTATGCATAACAGAAAACAATGTGCTGCTGGTTTAGTGAAAACTAAAAGGTTCATGCAGAGCTATAGTAACCTGGAAAGCCACAGTGTTGCAACATAAGATAGGTAGGTCAATTTTATTTTGTTGAACTGTGAAGCTCCAGAATAAAGCAAGAATCTTTAAAATGATACATCTGGCAACCACAGTGTGTGTATATATAGTTTGGAAAAATGTTATGGTGTTTGTGTGCTCGTATGTGAACAAACTCTGAACTTACAGATGCATGTGAACAATTAGAGTCCTTGTACATTTGTCAGGGAGGAAGTATAGGAAAGCTGATGGAATCCAGTCCAGTAAAAACTAAAGTAAAGGGGAGAATTTTGGCCCCAGTGAAATAAAGAAAAGTTCTGGAGTTGATTTCAGTGGAGCCAGAATGTCACCCAAAGTTTGCCCTTAGTAGTCAGTAATGTACAAGTTGGTCACAGCTTGGCTGTTAAATGTGACTGAATTTTAATTGTTGTTTAATCCTATTTTGGGCCAGTAAAAACCAGTGTTAAACTGTACATGTTTGAAGAGATATATTTTTTTATAAAAAAGATAGGTGATGAGAATACACCTGAGCTTGTCACGTTTTAACATTAACTTACCAAACTTCAAGGTTTTTTATTAATATTTCAATTGACCTTTTATCTGGGGATTTTCAACCATATTTATGTTATGATTACACAATACACTTTTCAAAAAGAAAATAGGCTCCCGTAGTTTTTTTTATCTCTCATGACATCACTAGTGCATTGTAATTGAGTGGACTGGCAAATCAATACAGGATGGCTGTGAAAGCAAATGCAATGAAGACTATAAAGCACTTTGGAAAGTAAAAATAGTGTTAATATGATAGGAAGGAACTTGCTGAAAAGCAGCAGGACTAGTCAGCAGGATTTTATCAGATTGCTGTTTGAATCATATCATTTGGCAGGTTAGAATGCATATTTAAAATGAGCAGTTTATGCATTTCAGAAGTATAAAAAGGGGGCTTATCCACACTTAAATTTTGCTCTGCTCTTTCCAGGCACAAGTCTGTGTTTAAAAGCTCTGTGTCCTGGATCCACCCCCCTGGAACTCCCCCCCCCCCCATTCTTTAGTGCTCAAATGTGAATTTGGGTTTTCCGCAGATTGATGTTTGCTCCAGTTGAGCTTTAAAGAGCAGGTTTTCATGGGGAAAGCTCCCAAGATAAAAAGGGCACTTGAACATGGAGTTTTAAATTGTGAGCTGTGCCTGGAAGGAGTGGAGGAAAAGTAAGTGTGGCCAAGAATGGCTCCGGACATGTTTTCACTTGCTTTGCATTCGGGTGGCCTTCTGTCATGGATGCTTGAGTTGAGTTTCCTGCACTGCAGGGGGTTGGACTAGATGACCCCCAGGATTCCTTCCAGTTCTACAATTCTATGATTCTAAGATTGCTCTCTAGCCTCAGTAATTGTGGTCATGGTTTTTGGATAGATTTAGCTTCATTCTAACAACCAGATTCAAGCCCCAAAATAGACAACATGAATATGTTGTTGTTGTTGTTGTTGTTGACGATGACTATTTTAATATTATGCTACAATCACTTCCATCTGTAAAAAATACTTTCGACAAAGAGGGGGAGAACCAGAAAAAATCTGTGACAGAAAAAGACGAGAGAACTCATATGCTCTTAGCAGTTTACATTTAAAAACTATTAGCGGAAGAAAATAAACTGCTGAAACTTTCTTAAATGGAATATATTTGTTGCTAGTACAGGAAATAGCACACTATAATCAATGTGTGAGTGCACAGATATATGTTTTATCTGAGCTTTTTTGTGCAATGTGTTTTATATTTAGGGCACATATCAGGATTTGCATCTGTTTTCAGAACTTGCTGCTAACAGTTAGTAATGATGCCAAAATATACTTGAGTTCCAGCTTGAGACCAAATGATACTGCCTTTTTTGTTATTCCTAATTTAAGGTCTGATATTAATTAGGGACATTTTCCATAAGCACCATATCCCTTTTCTGAAGTGCTCATTAAAATTATATTAACTTAAACTGGAATAATGCCTTGCAGCCTGAACTGCTTTTGTAATGATTTATTTCTAACTGGCCTTTTTGGCTTTTGGGTAAACAATATGCTAATTCTTAATGGGGGACAACAAAATGTCTTATTCCAGACATCGAAAAGGAATGCATCATACCACCCTAGTTTCAAAAACTAAATTCAACCGGTTGTTCAACATGGGAGGCTACAATGTTGGAGCTCTGAACACGGTAGATATGTTCCATTTTTGTATCTAGGAGGAACAGTAAAGTGGACAGAATATTTGAGAAGCCTTTTTATATACAGTGGTACCTTGGTTCTCAAACGCCTTGGTTCACAAACAACTTGGAACCCAAACACTGCAAACCCGGAAGTAAGTGTTCCAGTTTGCGAACTTTTTTTGAAAGTCAAACATGCTCCATTTTGAGTGTTACGCTTCCAATTTGAGTGCCACACTTTCGTTTGGAGTGTTACGCTGAGGTCTGTCTGTTTTTGCTATTTATTTTGCATTTTTGTGGCTCTCCTCTTTTTGGTGTGTGACTGTGTGGAACCCAGTTCAGCTACTGGCTGATTGTGTGACTGCAGTACATTGTTTATTGCTTTCATTTTATATATCAATGGTCTCGTTAGATAGGAAAATTCATGTTAAATTGCTGTTTTGGGGGTTGTTTTTAAAAGTCTAGAATAGATTAATCCATTCTGCATTACTTGCTATGGGAAAGCGTGCCTTGGTTTTGGAACGCTTTGGTTTTGGAATGCTTTGGATTTGGAATGGACTTCCGGAATGGATTAAGTTTGAGAACCAAGGTACCACTGTATTTTAAAAGTCTGATAAAGTAATGAAATAAAAAAGTAATAAAGTAGAACTGAGAAGCTCTCTTTTTCAACTAGAGTTCTTTAGTCAAATAAAACTCAGATCGGGATTAAACCTAACAAAAAGTTAATTGTAATTATCAGGTATTAAAGGGCCATCTCACCTTCTTCAGGCAGACTTAAGACTTGCACCCTTATTCATTTATTTATTGGTCCACATTTTAGCCATATGAAATAATTTGTTCATCAATAAACATTAGTCACTTGAAAAATTCTGTACAAAATTTAGATTCTTAAAGTTCACCTCTGAGTTTTGATGGCAATTATTCTCAGACTATTCTCTTGAGTGCACAATTATTTGCGGTGAGGTAGTTTGCAGTATGGCATCTCTTGCCTCCCTCCCCCCGCCTCCCGTCTCCCCCACTAACCCCCCCCCCACAACAGGCCCCAGAGATGGAGAAGAGAGAGAAAAAACAATTATGAGGAATATGAGGATTATGCAGCAGTAAATAGTTCCTCCTTTTGTGAAGAAGCAGAGAGCCAAGCAGTGCAAGAGAAATGATTTCTGGGCTTGCTAGAGCGCAACCTCCTCCTGCCTTTCTCTTCATTCTCCATCCCTTTTATCCATGCTCTGGTTGCCTTCCATGTCCCTTGCTCCTTTTCCCCTCCCTCCTCTGCTCTTCTTTCCTCACTCTCTTACCTCAGCTCATTTCCTTTCTTCCTCCACCTCCTTCTCCTTCCATCCATTTCCGGAATTGTCCCCTTCACTCCAACCTTTTTATCTTTACACTATTCCTTTTCTGCCTACATCATTTGCCCCTTTCCCCCTTTCTCCTTCATCGTTCACTTTCCCCATCTTACTTACATCTAAGCTTTCCATCCATCCTCCCCTTCTTCTCCTTTGTGTTCACACTCTTCCTCTCCTCCTCCAGCTGGTGATCTGTAATAGTGTTTTGTCTCTCCCCCCCCCATCTAATGACAAACCTAGACAGCATCTTACAAAGCAGAGACATCGCCTTGCCAACAAAGGTCCGTATAGGTAAAGCCATGGTTTTCCCAGTAGTGATGTATGGAAGTGAGAGCTGGACCATAAAGAAGGCTGATCGCGAAGAATGGATGCTTTTGAATTATGGTGCTGGAGGAGACTCTTGAGAGTCCCATGGAAGATCAAACCTCTCCATTCTTCAGGAAATCAGCCCTGAGTGCTCACTGGAAGGACAGATCATGAAGCTGAGGCTCCAATACTTTGGCCACCTCATGAGAAGAGAAGACTCCCTGGAAAAGACCCTGATGTTGGGAAAGATGGAGGGCACAAGGAGAAGGGGACGGCAGAGGATGAGATGGTTGGATAGTGTTCTCGAAGCTACCAGCATGAGTTTGACTAAACTGAGGGGGGCAGTGGAAGACAGAAATGCCTGGCGTGCTCTGGTCCACGGGGTCACGAAGAGTCGGACACGACTAAATGACTAAACAACAACAACCACCTAGACCCTATTCAAGTCTATGGAAAGGATTTTAATGTTCTGTCTCAGAGGGAGATGCCTACACACATCTGTCTGTCTGTCTGTGGTGGAATCTACACACATATAAAAAAAACACTGTGAAAATGCTTTTTAAAAGAAAGCTTTGAAAAATACATTGAATTTTGCATAGCTCACTTTCGCCATCTAGTGCCACATTTGTATTTTGCACTTTACAACACATTGAAAGTGTTTTAATTGCAGCTGTATAGCTGAGTCCCCTCCTTCTCTCTGTGTGTGTTTCTGTGTTTCCCTTTGTTTTTTGTCTTTCTCTGTCTTTTTCCTCCTTCACACGCAGGAAAACAGCATCAAAATAATAATCTGTCCACATACACACAACCCTCCCCATAAAACGGAAAGAAAAGGGGCTTGGTTTGGAGGGGATAATTTGTCATTTTTCTGCAGCATGCCCAAACTGAAAAGGGGGGAAGTTCACAGGATGCTTTTGGTATGTGAAATGTATTTCCTCTGATGTAAATGGAAGAGATGCTTGTTCTCTTTCCTTGTCTGTTTGTCCTTTTTATTCAGATTGTATTTTCTTCAGGCATCGGGTATGTGTTGGGTTTGAACTCCTCCTCTGGCTGTTTTCCAAAGTCCTTGCTTCTGATTGTCTCAGCAAGCAGCTACAAGGAAAAGGAAACAGGGAAACATGGCTGAAGGAAAGCCTGGCTAAAGCAGCTTTCCAACGCCTGTTCCCTTTTGGCCTCTTCACATGGTCCAGCAGTGCTGCGGTCATTCAGTGAGCACACAGTGGGCAGTATCATGGTTATGGTTCTGCACGCGCGCACACCTTTGCACATCTGTAATATGCCTGCATGCACATGCGTGTACAGGCGTAGGGACAAGAAGGAATCCTGCCTTTTTATCCTACCGTGAACATATATTACAGACATGCAGTGCAGATGTCCTGTGCGGGGCCAGAATATGATTAACAGTATCATAGCTTTGGGAGGAAGGGCTGGATATAAATTTAATAAAAAATAAATAAATATGCACTGTGGCTTGGGATCTCCTGATAGTTAACTGTGTATAAATGGAAATAATAAACAAATAAGAGAAGTCTATTTTATTTCATTGCATGAAAAACAGCCATTGCCATTTCTGTACTGGTTTCCAGCATTATAAATTATATTGTGGTATTTGCTAGTGAAATCAAATACCATCCGATCCCCACAAACGGGAATATAGTTTCCATTCCATCCACTTCCTTTTTTGTATGTGGAAAATAAAGAAATTTCCTTATTGCTTAGAAACTCGATCAAAAGATTTTTTAAAAGCTAAGGAAGATAGTCTCTGAAACTGTATCTACTGCAGGATTGCCAACATGCAGAGAGTGCTGCATTCTTTAGAAAACTAATCTTTTGTAGGATTTCTGATTGCCTGGAGAATCGTCTACATCTGTAGGCACAACGCAGACATGCCAAAGCCCAGGGGTGCAGCAGGGTCAGGACTGGGTGCCTCAGCGGAACACATGAAAAGGGCTTAGGAGAAAAGGGCAGGTGTACCTTGTTTATAGGAACCCTCGTTATCTTTGGCTGCTGGGTATTTTTTTGTTTCGCAAGTGAGCTAAGGGCCATTTCCCATTGTTTCCTTCCCCACCTGTGCCCTTGTAGACTCATAGGTTCGTAGGCATGGGAGTCGAGTGTTACAGCCCTTTTGGGGGTGTGAATTGAGTTCTGCTGTAGTTTATATATGCTCAGTGCTTTGCCATGATTGGTTGCTGTGCTAGATTGAATTCTAGCCAATATGGCTGGCTAATGTAGGGAGAGCTATTGTCATGGGCTGACATTTTAAAAAGATATTTTCTGTGCACGTTGTCTGGCTGCTGTCCTTCAATCATAGCTGTCAATGTTTCCATTTTTTTAAAAGGGAAATTCCCTTATTCCGAATAGGATTCCTCGCAAGAAAAGGGAAAAGTTAACAGCTATGCCTTCAATATTAGATAAATCCATGACTGACCTGGCTGCTCCTCTGCTCCTTCCCTGACACAACCCATTTTCTGCCCATTTTAGCCCCTGGCTTCATAACTGCATTGCATAAATGTACGGCTTTATGGCACGGCAGTGTCTGGGTTGCTGTACAAGCACAGTACTGCACTGAGCTGCATTATTTCAGCGCCTTCAACGTGACACTGACCCACTGGTGTCTGCTAGTAATGGCTCGGCTGTGGCTTTGCTCATTACAGATACTGTATGGAGACGGTGAAAGTGCAAGTGATTTATGCTTCTACTCTTCTTGTGCTTCCTATAGAACGTCTGAAGTACAAAACTTGTGTGAATGGTAATCTGTAGCTGCTAGAGGGAGGGAGAGTCCCTCCGATGTCAGATGACATTGACACAAACAGAACTAAAGAGGCTTTTGAACTAAGTAAATAATAATAATAATAATAATGGTCACAAAATAAATGTTGGGCATGAAGAAGATAAATTCATGTATTCAACACAGTTTCCACACACAACCACGTATTCACTGCACCAGAAACAAATGTGCAATTAAGGTGGGATGGTGGACTGCAGATGGAGATAACAACTAAATACCAGCTGTATATTTATTATTTCTCTCCTCCCCCCCCCATCCCAAATCACATTTAATGTTAAAATCTGCAGTTGGAGGAACAGGAGCTACTATTTAAGCTTTGCAGTCTTCTGCATAGCTCTTGTCTCCAAAAGCATTTGCTTTCATTTACCTTGATACAGAATGAGATTTGGGAGACATCATAATGTGCAGAAGAAAAAGTGGAATATTAAGGTACTGAAGGACAAATGGATGGATGGGGCGAAGACTGAGGCAGAAGTCTTCACTAATACACTCTGTTGTGTTAGGACCTCAGGTGACTCCTTCACCTGCTGCTTCAGGACAAAGGCCCCTCTGGTCTAGCGCCCTGTTCTCATGCTTGTGGGAATCCTGGACGCCGGGCGCGGTCGTAGCCCCCTTCTTCTACCCCCTTCTTCTGCAGTTTCCAGCAAGTGGCATCCAGAGAGCCTCTCATAGCGGACATAGGGCACATAGAGCTCAGCCCCATGGATGTTTCCCCAAGGTTGCCTTTTGTTTCTCCCAAGACTGAAATCTGAAATTGGAAGAGGCAACTTAACTCTTTCTTGGTGTTTTTTTTAAAAAAATTGTTGAAATTGTCCCTTCTGGGGAAAAATATAATTCCTGCTATGCCTCTGCTTCTGATGGATGGATGGATGGAAGGAAGGAAGGGGGGTTTGGGTTTGGGCCTGGGGTCTCCTGGCCAAAGCAGGCTATGGCACTGAGAGATGCCTTCCAGCCATCTCAAAGCAGTGTGCTGGATTTTATCCAGTTTGCAATCTCTGGTTTTAATGTGTCACAACTGCAACAGACAGGCTGAAGGAAGGTGTACCATCTGAAGGGAGTATTTGTAAGCTTCACATGACCATCAATTAATATTTTTATGTGCAATTTGGAAAATGATTCTGGCCACACATGTTGAATAAAGAGTTTTTTCCTGCCTCTTAACCTACACCCACGCAGCACATATTCCTTCTCCATAGATCTCTGAGAGGGGGTGGCTGAGGGGGGAGCTAATTAAAACACCACAGGCAGCTGTTGTGACATTAATGGCTCTCCCTGATTTATGATAAGAATACTGAATATTCATGCTGCTTTTTTTAGAACAGAAAAGCAGTCATTTATTTATTTATTTATTTATGGCTCCAGTAGTTTGGTAGCCCCAAGTCGTGTGTGTATTAAATGGAATTGAAATAAGTGCTGTGAGGGTGGATTTCTATCTTTCCTCTGCCACCCTTTGGCTAATCTGAGGCACACCACCACATCTGAAGCTACTTGGCTCCTTATGGATTTCATGGAAACGGATTCTAGGAAAGTGTTTCCATATGTGTGTTCCCAATATATCCCGGCTCCTTCTAAATGGGAGTACAAACTCGTGCAGAGGCTGGAAATGGCTTCAGGATGTGACAGAGAAGTCACATGGCCCCCATGCGCTGTGGGTGGCCTCTTGTATTGGCTTGTGTCCTACAGTAGATTCAGTTTCAAAGAGTATCTTCCTTCCCTTTGCTTAAAAGTTTTTAATAAAGCCCTTAAACAGCAAGGAGGTTTCTTTCTTTTCCAAAAAAAAAAGGGGGGAAGTGGGTGGAGGGAGTAGAAGTGTATTATTTGAATGGTATTCTGAAGGAATAGTTTATTCTCCAGTTTGTGGAGACGGGATAGTATTTGATTGCACTGGCAAATATTACAAGTACAATTTATAACACTGGAAAGCAGGGCAGAAATTGGCGGGACTGTGTGTGTTTTCTTCTAAAATAAAACGAAGTATCCTTCCAGTCCCCAGGGCAGGACAGCCTCCCCGTTATTCTTAACATTTTGCATGAGTACAAGATGTCTGCAGCTCTGAGGAATAAGTTCATAGGCAAAATATGTTTCTAAACTGCCTTCTAAATCCTAATGTAACTCTGACAAAAATATTATTCAAGAAACTTCTTGCATGTTTTCCTTAGTATTCATATCTCCCAACAAAAAGTAAAAGAAAAAAACCCTGTCAAAATTGAACTAAAATATATTTCCTATTGCCAGCGCACTGCAAGTAATTGTACTTTCCCCAGCAGAGTCTCAAGAGTAGAAATATAAAAGTCCGCCCCACCCTGACCAATAGCTGAGAGCAGCTGGAGGAGGAGGAGGAGAGGGCTGGGGGGAAGAAAGTGCTGTGAGTGGAGGGGGACCCTCTCCTCATCCTCTGGACCCCTGCGGCACACCTGGAGCTGGGAGGGACAAGGGTGGCTGAATGGGATGCAGCCGGGGGAGGGACCATCCACCTGGGCTTATATATAAAAAGCAGGTCTAGAGGGAGAGGCAAGGATGGCGTCCGCCTTTTCCAGGATCTCTTCTCGCTGTGAGACTTTCGCTGAGATTTTATTTGTATCCTGGGAGGCTGAGAGGGAAGGTGTGTCGGAAGGAAAATGAATGGGCCTTGATTTATATATATTGGTAACTTTGTTTTAGTGTAACATTTCTATATGTGACTGTATTTTTGTAATATTTCTGTAAGTTGTCTGTTGTGGCTTCAGTTTTTTCGTATACTGTTTAGAGATATCTTTAATATAGTAAGCAGTACAGAAATTAAATTGGCTTGCCAAATTTACTGTGGTGGGACTCTTTCCTCCGCTTCCTGGCCCAAGGCAGGGTACATGTACTTAGGGAGAGGTGGCGCTGTTGGTCTAAACCACTGAGCCTCTTGGGCTTGCCTGTCAGAAGGTTGGCGGTTCAAATCCTCATGATGGAATGAGCTCCTGTTGCTCTGTCCCAGCTCATGCCAACCTAGCAGTTTGAAAGCACACCAGTGCAAGTAGATAAACAGGTACTGCTGTGTTGGGAAGGTAAACATCATTTCCGTGTGCTCTGGTTTCCGTCATGGTGTCCTGTTGCACCAGAAAGGGTTTAGTCCTGCTGGCCACATGACCCAGAAAGCCATCTGTGGACAAACACCGGCTCCCTTGGCCTGAAAGCGAGATGAACCCCATAGTCCGCTTTGACTGGACTTAACCATCCAGTGGTCCTTTACTTTTTTAGAAATTAAATAACCAAACACTTTTTTATTTTGATTCCAATACCATATAAATTTACATACATAAGTGGTGAATACCCAATAAGATAACGTATGTTGTTGAGTTCTAGTAAAATTAGGTTATCCTTCACTACTTTTTTGTACCAAAAACATGTTATGCACCTAAGGTCTCTGCGGTGGTCCCCATATTGAGATTAAAATAAAAATAGATCTTCAAGCTTATCAGAAGTCTGGAATCATATTACCGATGCCTATTATATTTCTTTCCCTGGTCCTGAAGTATTACATTGATGGGCATAAGCCGAACAAGAACAGTTTGGTGATGCAAGTTTAAAGTCCTACCACTTCAGAGGCTGGAATATTTTTTCTCTCCTTCCCCTGTCCTGTCCCAGTGTGTTTTGCTTCTGGTTGAGGGTAAACGTGGCTCAGCAGTCAGCTCTGGAGTAACTCTCAGTAA
This sequence comes from Podarcis vaucheri, assembly GCF_965113315.1. NCBI lineage: Eukaryota > Metazoa > Chordata > Lepidosauria > Squamata > Lacertidae > Podarcis > Podarcis vaucheri. The sequence continues at coordinate 127,212,815 of NC_138761.1, forward strand.
TTTCACAAACATGGGAACTGCAACAAAATATTAATACTTTATTAAATTATTATTATTATTATCATCATTATTTTATTAAAATATTATTATTTTATTAAAATATTATTATTTTATTAAATAAGTATTTGTGCAAACAAATGGCTTTACAAATGAAAGCAGACCGTACTGCTTTCTGCAGCCTCCCACCCGTATTAACTTCAGTGAGGCTTAGACTCAGGTAGGGGTGCACTGGATTGCAGCCTCAGTTTTTTCTCACTAATTGCTCACCAGCTCAGTGATTAAATGCAGACTAGTACTGGCTGCTTGGTGGATATGGAAAACTGAGGTGGGGGGCATTGCAAATTACTGTATTTTCTCAGTAGAAAGGAAGCCCCATTTATTTCAAATGAGTTGCTTCCAAGTAAAATATTCCTGCTGGGTTGCAGGTGACACTGTGGTCGAAACCACCAAGCCCCTTGGGCTTGCTGATTGCAAGGTCAGCATTTTGAATCCGTGCAATGAGGTGAGCTCCTGTTGCTTTGTCCCAGCTCCTGTCAACTTACTAGTGCGAGTAGATAAATAGGTATCGCTGCGGCGGGAAGGTAAATGGGATTTCTGTGCACTTGGGCTTCTGTCATGGTGTTCCATTGTGCCAGAAGTGGTTTAGTCCTGCTGGCCACATGACCCAGAAAGCTAGCTGTGGACAAACGCTGGCTCCCTCAGCCTGAAAGCGGAGATGAGCACTGCACCCCATAGTCAAAATCAGCTGGAATTAACAGTCCAGGGGTTCTTTACCTTTTTACCATACCAAAGCTAGCCAACTGTGTTTTATGCTATAAAGACAGCACACTTGGGGAGTGAATAAAATAATGTGGAGATGGATAAAAGTACTTAAACAAATATACCCCAGTTCCCTTCTGAGTCCCAGGTGGGGGTGGTCAGCATTCCTTATCCTGATGGCTTAGCAACTGTGGTTACGTGTCTTCTGCAACAGCAGCTTCTTCATATCTTCCTCCAGTAAGCCTTATAATGCTGCCTCCGTGTTTTGCTTTCTAACTTTTATAGACTCCTGCTTCATGCAAAACATATGCTCTACCTATGTGCTATAGTTACTGCATAATTTCAACAGACGCAGAAAAGAGAAAATTGTGATTCTTGTTCTACTTACCTTATTAATTTAACAGTAATGTAAGCAGAAATGGATCACTATTAATCTTTTCACTAACTTTAAATTTCCCAATAAATATTACTTCCTTTTCATAGTATGAAGGAGGAAGCAATGTGCTTTGCTTTTAAAATAACAACTTTGTTTCTGGGTGGTATTGCCTCTGGCAGAGATGAAGGGGAAAGTCCCTTCCCAGCAGAGGGTTTGCCACAGAAGAGATAGAGGAGAGATTAGGACCAGCTACAAGGAGGAAAAACCTAGAATCTTACATCAATTTCAGAACAAGTTGTTTCAAGTCATGGTCAGGCACTGCATTTTCAGATTCAGACTGGATGATGCCCATTTTCTTATGCCTAAATGCACTGTAGCTAATGACACGACTACGTATATTTTCCATTTTGCCTGTTGAAGTCCTACTTCTTGTCTGCTAAAAGGTTAAGTGCCTTAAAGTATTTGCTGGGCCAAACCAGAATGTCCAGGATGTTATAGAACCAAGCAGCAGCAAACCACCTAGAGTAGCTTAGAAGTCAAAGGAGGCGGGACACTTTTCATGTGTGTCACTGGGATCATCATTTGAGATTCTCCTTTCCTGTCTCATGTGGATCCTGGTGATGTGAAAGAGAATATGGAGAGATATCATTACATATTGAAAGCAGTGTAGGTTTTACATTTGGATTGGCATTTAAAGTCTGATGGCAAAGTTATTTCAGCAGGCATCAGAGTATTATTTATTTATTACTATTTATATTTAATTATTGTCCCACGATATAGTTCTCTATGTATCCTCTGCTGCCACTCTCAGGGTAATATCTCTTGGTAATGATCTCATGCCACTGTCAAGCAAGGCCGTTGGGAAGAACAGTCACAAAACCCTCAGGTTTTGGTGACTGTTTGCTGTTTGCTGAGGTGAACTGGTTGCTGTTTTCTGCATTAAACAATACCTGTTTATGAACTAGATGTTTCTCCCACATTGCAAGTAGCCAGGTAGCAAAGATGGCTCAAATCTTCAAAAAGTGGGCAGTACTCTGCTATGCCGCTCTTATTTCCCTTTCCCTTGCCTCTACCCACCTAAAGCTCTTCCTTGCCTGTCCAACCATCCCTTCTAAACCCCTTCAATCAGATTGGAACTTCCACCTTTCAGAGGATGTGCCCTATTTCTGAACACCAGAATCTGCAAATGGAGAGGGCTGTTGCCCTTTTGTCCTGCTTGTAACACTCTTTTGGCCCCTCTTGGTAGTAGGATGTTGAATTACATGTATACAGGTGCAAGAAAGAAGTGGAATCAAAGCCACAAACACAAAAACCCTTATTTGACCACACATTTGCTGCCACAACATGCATTTTGAAGAAAGAAAACGAGTGAGGCAGAATGACAAATGACCCACACAAGGCAAGAAGCAAACATGGTGCAGAGCTGAGATTCAAGCCTCAAACCCTAATCCATTCCCCTTAAATTAATTTATCCTCAAATACTAGTTTTCCTCCCAGATCTCAAACCAGTGTAATTTTCTATCCAGATTCTACCAAACTGATTCTCACTATATGGGTTCCATTTCCCCATCTGCATTCCTCACTTGAATGCCCCTGTAACTGATTAACCCTCAATACCCATTTCCCCCACCCCCTGAAGAAAACCATTTCTATACGGTCTGATCCTCTGTGTTCCTGCCCCCAGGTTTAAGGACCAGGCAAGAATTTAGACTGGGCAGCCACTAGATTAGTCTGCTAGCCTAGCCTGTCTTCACTACATAACTGCCCATGACAGCTCTACCTAACAAGCCATTCAAATGTTCCAACTTCCACCACAGTGGCAGACAAGGAGTGAACCTTGAAAACGCTTTTCACTCGACGGCACTAGTTTTGGATACCCCAGATTTTGCTGAGTGAGAAACCTACCACAGTTGGGATAGCAGTCAGTTAACCGATAAAATGATTGACTGAATGACTGCTTCTTGTTTGACCACAGTAAATTATTCCATGAAGCCAAGAATTATTGACATTGTATTCTTTGACTAATTGAAAGTTCCAGCTTCCTAGCTGCAAAGTGGGACCCTTGTGTCTGAGATGGTCGATCAGACATATTGCATTGCCTTTTTATTTTGATGGTGGGAAAATAACCCTGAAGTATCCTGAAAAATACTTTTTTTTTTTTTGCCAAGAGTTTAAAGATAGCCTATTTCAATTTATTTTTCTCTTAATCTTCTTCTAGCTTCTTGATATTGGTACTAGCCAGTGATTTTCTACACAATTTACCTATATTGATAGTTTTTCATGAAACACTTGCCCTCTTGCCCTTTTGGCCTTGTTTTTCTCCTATGGTGGGCTAGTACAGAAATAAAACTCTACCCCTCCGCTGTGTGAGGGCCTTCTCCCTACATTCTCCCTCCTGGATAGCTTTCCAGCCTTCACCCATTCTTAAGCACAGTTCATTACATTGTTGACTGTGACTAAACCAAGGTGCTCCTCACTTCATAACGAGATTTGAACCTGGGTTTCAAATGCTGGATTACCGCAACCTGGTTGCTGTTAACCATAGTTAATGTTGATGGCACACATAATAGCAAACTACAGTAAAGGAGAATATCTGCATGAACGTGGAAAGAACACACAGACTTGTGACTCTTTTCTGACCCTTTAACTATGGTTAAGGGATGAGAAACATCACATCTGCACATTGTATCACATAAAATGACCCATGGTGGTTTTTCACCGAATTTTAACCCTGTTAACTGCCTGTTAACGGCCGCTGACAGTTTCCTAACTAGAATCCATATCCATTGCACTTAACCTTCCATTTCAAAGGAGCCCCAAATTACTTTACTCATGCTCAGTTTCCATCACACAGACAAAACTGTGTTTACCCTCTATAATAAATGCTAAGATATGAGGGTGACATGGACTTGTACACCACAGTCTGTTTATAAAAATACTTTGGGGCAGTCCAGGTCTATAGCAGGGGAAGGCTGGGGGTGCCACGGGCAGCGGTAGGTACCAACTCAGTATTTGCAAGATTTCTCATGGATACCTGTTGAGGTTTGTGTGGATTTTGACCAGAAGTGTAGTGGAAGGAAATTTACTACATTGATAAATATTAAAAATCTGTCCATGGAGAGCACCTCTATTTGGTCACAGTGGACTCTCATGACCACAGATTGGAAATAAAAGGCGCTAAGTGTTCCTTGTAGTGTTTCTATAGAATGATTTGCTATTCTTGTGGGGAACAAGAATAGAAATGGGTTTCTTTCTTTCTTTCTTTTAAAAAAGTTATATCATCACTTTTCAGAGGGAAAAAAAAGAAATTGGATATTTACAGCCTTCTTTCCCCCATGTCTTGTTATAATTTTTTAGGTGCTTCCGAGCTGGGTCCATTTTCAGATCCCAGGCAGTTTGCCAGCCTTTCATCCCTCACTGAGAGCCGCTTCTCCAACCCGCGAATGCACTATCCAGGCACCTTCACTTATGCGCCGCCAGTCACCTCAGGCATGTCATTGGGTATGTCATCCACAACTCATTACCACACCTACTTGCCACCACCTTACCCAGGCTCCTCCCAAAATCAAAGTGGACCCTTCCAGACCAGCAGCACTCCCTATCTCTACTACGGCACATCGTCAGGATCATACCAGTTCCCCATGGTGCCAGGAGGAGATCGCTCCCCCTCCAGAATGCTGCCTCCCTGCACCACCACCTCCAACGGTGGCAGCGCACTCTTAAACCCTAACTTGCCAAACCAGAATGAGGGTGTGGAGGCTGATGGAAGCCACAGCAGTTCCCCCACAGTCTTGAATTCTAGTGGCAGAATGGATGAGTCCGTTTGGAGGCCATACTGAAAGTTTATTGCACGGCCTAAAGTCAGTGAGCCAAAAAGAAAGAAAGAAAGAAAGTCAGCTAATTATAAAGTGCCTGTTTTTTTTCTTTTCTTTTCCTTTGAATAGATTCTCTTGATATGTACAACTGTGTAGCTGGGATGTTATAACAGCTTAGTACATGCATACAACGTTAGAATGACCTTCCAGCATCATAGTTCCAATCAATGTAGATCAAAGCACATTTTACTGCCCTCTTGGAAACATTTGTCTGAGTTTTATATATTAAAAAATAGTGACTCCAGTGCAGAAAGATGCCCATGTCTAGACTCTTGTAAAACATTTTAAAAAATAATAATTAGTGAGTTATTTTGCCAAGAGGGAAGAAATGGACTCCTGCCAATTTTCAAGACAAAGCCCGTGCTTTTTTCTTTTTTGGAACAAACAAAAACATTTCAGGTACAGTTGCAACCATACAATCTGCAGGGCCCCTATGCATGCACAGTGCTTATCACTACTTGTGTTTGTGCTCCTATTTATACCAAAATATCTTCTGATTACAGTAGCTCTTCAGCTATATTATCAAAGCCTTGCAGCAGATGAAAGAACTTTTAAGATGCACGGCTTATTTTGTACTGAAAGAGCAGCCGACAAGGTACTAAGGCAGCCTTGTTTACTTTGTGCTATTCATTTATGTGATATTTTTTTTGGCCTTAGATCAGTTAACCAAAATATATATATATTGGGGGAGACCCCCTAAAATAAAATGAAATCTAATTTCTTATGCAAGAAGCAAAAGATAATGGCAATATATCTTACTCAAACCAAAACAGTTTAGGTAGTAAGTGTGTCTGGCTATCTTGTTTTATTTTATTAAGTTATAAATATGTAAAAATTGAGGTTATTTGCAAAAAAATGAATTGTCATATAATTTTAAAGAAATATTTATAATTATTTAATGATATTTGATCCCTTTAAAGTTTTCTTAATGTAATGATATGATGACTTAGGTCTCTAAAAATGTTTGTTTTTTAAAAAATACTGACAGACTTTTAGCGGTACAAAATCTCAAGGCTATGCCCGAACTCTGAAAGGCAGTTCCAATATAAACCAGCTGCAATGTGATTTTTTTTTATATAAAAAAATGCTTCTATCTCAAAGAAACTTTGATATAGGACATTGTTTTAATTTATGAAGGAAATACTGTTTTAAATGTTATTGGTTATTTGGTTGCCTTTTGCCTTTTTTAATCTGTCAGAAATGAACTGGAAAGAGAAGCAGAATGAGTGAAAAGCATTTCTCAAAATTGAATGGGTGGGGAGCAAAGTCCTCCTATGCGCCGTGTGTGGTGCTCTCATGTGCAAGGTCTTTGTCTCCACTCTCCCTGCTGCAGCCCCTCCCCAAGGCTGGGGGTTGTTTTGTGAGGGCTGCTGCCAGATGTCTTATTCCTGTACTCCATGCTTAGATCCCAGGCAACGCATTCTGGATAAAATCCCAAATGAAATGCCAGCAAAATTAATGACCAATCTTATGGGTCTTATCTAGTATCAAATACTAGTTATGATGCATATACTGTATATCAATTGATATTTTAACCATCAGGTTACAAAAGAATAAGCACAAATGAACCACTGCAAAGCAGATCTAAATTCAGCAGGACCAGCTTGCATCAATATTTGATTGTTCAAATGTGAATATGGATAATGAAAGTCCTCTTAAGGCCATGTTCCCATTTACACCTGGGACTCATCATCCATCCATCCATCCATCCATCCATCCATCCATCCATCACTTCCAAACTCTTTTTTTGCCAGAATGACAAGCAGGATTAGCTACTTGACAAGTGCCCGAGATCCAACACATTCTGAAGTGTTTGGAGAATTCTTATTTAAACTTCAGAGGACAGTAAGCTCATTGGGCACCTTAGACTCGATTCCAGGAACCGATTTATGCACATGCTTAATTGAAGCAGGATGTGGGACTGTGGATGAAGCAGAGCCATTTGCGGCTTGACTCCTTTAAAAGGAAGTGCCAGCTTTCCAGAATGCATTGTCTCTCTAGCCTTTTCCATGTTCTCATTTGCACTGCTTTTAGCCTCAACTGCATTCAGCAAACATAATTTTCTTTGGACTGCAGTGCTGCTGAAACTAATGATAAGTATGGGCTACGTTTTGGCCAACCCAACAATAAGAAATGGTGAAATACTTATGCAAGGTCGTAATATAATTGGACAGTATCAGACTCATCACCTGCTGATTGCTAAGGCAGCCCATTAGAGAGACTCCACATTCCCCTGGATTATTCCTTAAAATTTGGTATGAATCATTTGCTCTTTAGAAAAAAATAATACTTACCTTCTAAAGGTTATATATCAAGTACCCTTTTTGTCAGTTAGAGACACTTTCCTGATGTGTACTTTTCCTTCAAAGACGGGAGCTATTATTGATCCTATTTATTATTTGTGGTAGCTTGAAGCATACCCTTGTCAATTTATTTGTATCTGTAAGATAAGTTTGTTCATTTCAGCAGCACTTAAAAGAGCCAGTGTCTGGTTACACATTTCAAGTTTTGTGGGTTTCTGGTTGTCGTTTATTAAACCAGAAAAAGAAAAGAAAATGAACTTCCAGTTCAAAAACTGTTGTATATTTAATAAAGGTACTATATTTGTACATTATTTTTATTGCTGAAATGGGGCTTTTTTAAAGATTTACTATATGCATCTTAAGTAATTTTGTAGGGATATTTTTGTGTTGTTACAGGGGCTGCAGGCAGCAACCCAAAGACATTTTAAAAGCAAGAAAGCAAGAAAGATGTTCTTGTACAATTAAAATACTGATTTATATTCCTGGATTTAATCCAGCACAGATCATTTTCCTGCTTTGTTCTGTACCTACAGTAATATTTCTGTATCATCACGTTTTAAAACTGGATCATTTGGGATTGAAACTCCACGTCACTCAGGTGTGCCCCAAAATATGCCCATTTCATGCCCTGTGATTATGACTGCACAGAAAAAACTGGTTCATTTTACAAGTCTGAATTAATTATAATTGAAGGGGTGGCAGCGGAAAATATACACAAGCATCTTTGATAAGCACAAGGCCCTTCTCTGTGGTCTCTCACATTTTAATTTAGTATGCTTTTCTTTTTTTAGACCTAAGCTCTCAGCAGGGAACTTCGTATTCAGTCTTGGATGGTACCTGATTCCTTGATGACACAATATAAATAAGAAAACAAATAAATAAGTTCAAAATGATATTTGCTCCTAACTCTGCATTTGTTTTGAACTGGCAATTATTCATGTATATCACACATTTTAATATCTCACCCCCCACCCCCCAAAACCCCTCCTGCAAATTGCATTCTCTTGTGATTCAGGATGGGAATGTGTGACGATTCATAACATGGGATCCTTTGGGCTGTGTTTAGTATCTCTAGGATGGGAGTTACTTCTTTGAGAAGTGGAAATGCTGGTCCAGTTTGTGGAGTCCATTGTATTAAACTGCTTGTGCAAAGCTTTTTCAAAGAGTATACCAAAGATAAATAAAGAATTTAATTCCAAACTCCTTCCTTAGATGAGGCTGATCGAAGGGTTGGGATTAGATCTCATAATCTCCATTGAGTGAAGTTGGAGTTACTTCAGTGTAAGTGTGTCGGATTGCAACCAAAGTTACTTGGGCACCAGCACCTTGGAGCCCTTAGAAATGGCGCAGGTGCCCCATTTATTTCTGCCCTGCCCAGAGGCAGCCGCCCTGAGCATGGGTTTCCTGGTCCTCCTCTCCCGCTCTGCCTCCCCACGCTTTGTTCCAGAGGGGAATATTTTGCACTGTCTAGTTTACCGGAATACTGCTCCATCTTTTTGTTGGGGCCTGCCATTTGAATCCTGGTGAAGTAATTGATCAGGAATCACAGAAAAGCCATGAACAAAAGCAATAATTTAAACCTATACAAGTAATGAGGAAAGATTAAAAGAAAACCAAGTTTTCTAATATCTTAAAAGTCTGAGATACATTTCATTTCAGCATGTTCTACCTGACATTTTGCCTGTTTACATTTAATTACTTGCTTTATTTTTGTTGCGATTCTTTTAAACAGAACAGTCAGAAACCATATCTTTACGGTAATTTTTGTTTCATAGGTACACCAAGCAACATTCCACATTATTTTTACTTAAATATGTTTTACCAGTCTTGAATTTCTGCTGGAACAAAATGATATTTGTAGCATTTCCTGTAAATACAAGCTTTAATTTCTTTCATTTTTTTCTCCAATTGCTGTTGCCCAAGATTTGCTTTTTATGCACATATTGTACAAACACATTCTTCTTTGTGCTGCAGACAGCGATTGTGGAAGGGTTTACTTTATCTTCAAAGGGATTATTTGTATTGTATGTTGCAACTGTAAATTGAATTTGTTTCGCATTCTCTCATGATTGTAATATTAATTTTGAGGTTTGAATCTCATTTTCAATAAAATTGCTTTTTTGTTAATGTTGTTCCCTGCTTCTTTGTCTTCTGCCACATCTCCATAATTATCTAGTTTATATTTGTAAATAGACTTGGAGCTGACTGGAGCCAGTGTGCTCTGAAATGTCATACCATGCTTTGGCTGAGAGTGCCTTCTGCTTTTGAAGGATAGAAGCTACTATTTTAAAATAGGATTGTCAAAATGTTAACCACAGTTGCATGAGACCCCTACTAATCCTGATGCCTGGTGCACATCTCACGAAGCTTCAAGGGCCCAAACCGCTGTCCAGATATTGGGTGCTTGCTTATATAAAAGGAAGGAATTAGAATTAGACTGGAGAGGCAATCCTTCTTAATCATTCTGTGCTTAAAAGGAATAAGGGGGAAGTAACAATTCTACAACTGAGGGTAGCAACCTTTCCCCCCTTAAAGCAACATTCAGTTCCTTAGGTTACAATCTTATGAACACTTAAATCAGGAATATAGTTCAGCTGATGGACCTTTTTCTCTGTAAATGTGCATGGAACCAGGTTATAGCTAATTTCGTCCTTGTGAAAGTACAAGGCAAAGCAAAAAACGCTATTTTAAGGACATTTCCTTTAAAAGGTGGAAATGGTTTCAAAATCATGAGATTTTAATAAAAGCATAAACAAAGTTATTGTTGTTTTGACTACTCTTACCCTGATTCTATGAGGATAACAGCTCTTTAAGGTGAAAAGTGGCCTCCACTTTTGTAGTGCAAACTTACATATGTCCACCCAGATGCATAGGAGACAACAAGGTCTTTGGCCCCCCAATAAAACTGATGGGCAGTCAAATGGTATGCTATGTCATGTGATCAATTCTGTGGGGCAGAGCTTACCTGCCCCCCCATTCAGGTTGGCAGCCCTGCACAGCTGTAAGCGCCATAAAGTTCAGTGGGACTTGCAGCCTTTGCCTGTTGGTGTCATCTTTCTTAATCTGGCCTTGGTCGTGGTGGTTGTTTTTAGAGAGAGGCCGGACGCTGATGCAGGCATGAGCTTTGTTTACTTTTTCATTTCCACAGTGGTCAGGAATAAAAACAGAAAACAAACTTCTACTGTCCTTGGTTTGCTTGATTTCATCATACTATAGCAAACGAATGTCAACTACACATTTTCCTTGTCTGAGATCTGAATAAAGGGCATAATAATGCAAGTAAAATGAAATTCTGGCCCGTTAAGGCGAGCGTGGTGTGCCTCTTGGGCCTGCTGAGGGGAAGCCAGTGGGAGACCTGAATGCAGGCCAGTCTTGGGAATCCTGGCGGCTGCAATGGGTCTGTGTCCTTTTACTGCCAAGGATGGTGTTCTCCCAACAGAGCAGGATGTTCTCTCTTTATAATAATAGCCAGACCAGATGCTAAACACTTCACTGCTAAACCCTGGATAAGTGAGAAAGGGGAACAGCTGACTTCAGTTAAGATGAACACCAAGAGAATAAGCCAGAAAGTATGAGAAATCTCCAGAGGCCTGTGCTTTATAAACCCCTGTTTGGCAGCAAGATCAGAGCATCAAGACGCAAAACCTAGCGCACGGCATTGCTGCTCCTATCCCGGCTTGAACTAGTTGCTGAGTGGAGACCTCGGCTTTCTGAGTGTCCCTGCCCCCATCCATCCCCCACATAGTCCACACAGTTCTTAGCCTCATGATTTTCCTTTATGTTTTCTGCCCTTGACACCTAGGTTTTGTGAATCTGTATGATTTTTTTTAAAGCATCACTTCACAAGTCACATGCTGACTGTACGAACATTAAAGCCCACAAGAGCCAAAGAACTCTGAGCAAAACATTAGCAGCCCTGGCACATTTCACAAAGGCTTGCACAAGAGCTTCCAGAAGAATTCACAAAGCCTTACACAACAGGTACATTACTGAGCAGCATTCATTTTTCCACTTGTGTGAGAGGCGATGGAAGAGCTTGCACAAGTGGAAAAACATTAGGTTTCCTTTCACTCGTCTTCACACAAAGTTAGTGTTTGGCGTAAAACAACATTTCCTGAGCAGAAGACACCTTCTGCATGCGGAAAAGCCCTTTGGATCTAACCCAGCTCTTCTTAAAATAACTACTTTTACCTTTTCTCTCCGCTTCTTTGGTTTGCCTTCTGTTTTGAGTGAAATCAAACTTCTAAAATTGGGGGGGGGGGTATTATGGAGGGTAGAATTTCAGCAGAGGAGTGCTGTTTTTTCTTGGCTCTACTGCAGACTGGTGTAAATGCACTATTTGCATCAGAGTTCAAGTTACTGGCTGACAGTAACAATGTGAGATCAGGTTAGCTTAAAAATAAACATTTTAATATATCATCCTTGAAAATAAGTGGCTATAAAAAAATTGAATGCAGAGGTTTCTGTTTCTTTAGAACACTATTTCCAATAATTTATTAATGACCTGTAAGATATTGTTTTTAAAGCCTTCCAAGTCTTGAATGACTGCTGCTCTCCATTTTTTCTAAAAATATTTTGTTGACATGGCCAACATTTTTCTAAAAACATTTTGTTGAGATGGCCAGGACACCCCCAATTCCTCTCCCTCTGGTTTGTTGTATTTCTCTTGACAAGGCCACCTTACCTCCCGCTTCCTCACAACTGGAAGAGGCAGCAGATCCTCCCCTGGGGAGGGAAGAGAAGCAGAAACCAATCGCGTGTTAGAAGATACCATTGGCAGATAACAACAACAGTCTTTCCTGGCAATATGCAACCAACGGTCCGTGTTTCCAGCTCTTAGGTGTGAGAGAACATACCTAGCGATTAATCTTCACAGAAATTCTGTAGCTGAGATTTATGGGTCCTTCAGTAGGCAAATGGATGTGGAGATGATTCCTCAAAGAAGAAGGGGGAGAGGAAGGAAGGGGAACACCATTAGGGGAGTGGGCTCCCAATATTAGAGGTAGTGGGCTTCTTCATTCCCCCCTTCCTTCATTATACAGTTTAGAAGCCACAGGCTCTGCTAGTGGCGCTGAGTGGAGCTGAGGCACCTGCCCTCCTACTTGCATGGAGACACTGGTGTCATTCGGCTATTTTGGACATAATAGCAGAATGCTAACGCTATTCCCAGAGTACCTCTGGCAAGGCAGGGTAGCCGCAGGAGCAGCAGGACAAGTTGTGTTTCAGTTGCTATGCCACAGAAGCTACTGGCAGAACTGAAGTTCAGTCCCTGGAGGTGCTGCTGGCGAGGTGCTCATCTACTCAGATTAGAGGTGTTCATTTTGCTTTAGACTACACTGCACACACTCTGCAGGAACAAGTTTGCAGTGTCTGGTCAGGATGTTGGACAGACAGGTGTTCCTGTTCCAGAGAAATACTCATTTGTGGCATGAAACAGGGTGGGGGTGGAGGTGGAGGTGGGAAATGCCCAAACCTCTCCTTAAATGGCATTCCTGGTGATAGGATGTTGATTATTATGGCATTACATGCAATAGCAATTCATTTTGTGGCAACTCAGTGGATAGATCTTGCTTGTGTGTCACATTTGACTGACACCTGAGCATTCTTACATTTGGCTTATCTTGCCTAGTTCTGAAGCACATGGCTTTTAAAAATGAGCCAGCTTGTTTTGTTAGCACATTTCTGTGGGGCATGCACAAGAACTGCAGGCACCCTGGTCTTGCATTTTTCACGCCCATGTCCATGAGACGGGCACATGTCTTCTCGGGACTGTGCCCTCTGCTTGTAGCCTTATAGCCAGTGTCAAAATCCCATAGAAATTGCCCGTTTTTATTTGTATGTTTCCCTCAATAGGAGTTAGGAGTGCCATCTAGGGAGGCTGAGGGACCAAGCCCGCCAAAAAAAGTTTCAAGGCGGGGTCTAGGCCCCCTCAGAATTCTGCAGTCACTGTGCTTCACCTCACTTGCACATGCCATGCAGCGTGCATGCAACACGTCAGCACATTGTGTAGTGAACCCGGCTGATGTCAACATGTGACGTGGCTTCCTGACTTCCATCGCACACATTGGGCGTCAGGGGAAGCAGCTCCCTTGATAGGAGGGAACTGCTTGGAGGTTTATTACAATCAAGTGGCATATAAAGTTTGTTAAGCAAAAGAAAAGTGCTTCTTTGGTTTGTGTTTGAGAGAGAAAGAAGCGAGAGATATGGGTCAGAAAGATGCCATTAGGGGAAAAACCCAGTCCCCATGTGGGAGATCTTCTTATGGATCTCCCAGTGTTTGGCCCTTCTTTCCCTTAGAGTAGGGGTCTTAGCTAAGGAGTATCTAAGAGACACCGAAGTGTTGGTGGGGTCTCATGAGGCAAGACGCAGTGATAACAGCAAGAACCTTTATTGAACTAACAGAACTGGACAACGGGCAAAGCAACTGCTTATATACATTTCTGAAGGCCTGGGCCACTCCCACCCCCATGTGATTGGCTGTCTAAACTTCCAAGCTGCAAATCATGACTCATACTTTAAGGGCCAATGGCAGAGGCCCAAATCCTGAAATGTTCTGTGATTGGATATCAGAGCACAGGAGCTCAGAATCCTTAGTCCAGACTCAAGCTCAGGCAAACACAGACCACTCAATACACAACAGACACCATTTTAGAATCTTGGAGGTAGTTACAGATATAAACATTCTCCTGAATATAAATTACCATTAATGTTCACAAAACACAGTAGGTGTACTTATTTTTTTGCCAGGACATTTCTTAAGGTGCCTTTCAGTCAAAATTTGAACATCTACATATGTTTTCAATTATTAGGACATTTTACAAGATTAGTTAACAGGGTATATTCAGTTTTTAAGGCAATATATTTCTCTATGAAAGAGATTTTTTTACAGAATATCCCAGTTAAGCCTTGCACTTTGCTGATTGTGGGCTCCTGGCCAGGGATAGTTCACCAACTTATCAAATAACATAAAATACCAACTTCAAACACAGTGACAGGGTGCAAGAATCTGTCTCAATAGTTCAAACTGTGAAAAAGTACCAACAGTCCGGCATCTCTGAACTGAAAATGTTCTCATCCACAGGAACTTTAAAGGGAAATTTTTTACCTTGAGGTAGCTGCCTTTTCCCGTGAGCTAAATCAGGGTATCATTTTGTTTTTTACACCTTTCATATGTCATGGAGCCCAATGCAGGCGGCTGCCTCTCCCAAGACGGACCCACCCGGTCTGCCTGAGTTTTGGCAAGTGGTGCCTTCAGGACAATCTGGCATTTATTTATTTTTTAGAGTCATTTTAATTGATTTTTCAATAAGAAACATCCAGTTAATATATCCAATCATAATACTTCAATTAAAACTAAAATAAAAAAGACCAAATTATAATCCAAATTATATTTATTAATTTTTCGGAGCTCCCCACGGGAAAAAAAGAACAATCTGGCCTTTGTGCATGCAGAACACGTGGTCTCTGGAGGACACATTGCTCTATCCAATTTTGGGCATACACATGTGATGTTTTGACATAGCCTTATGCATAAAAAGGTAAACAAATGTGTTTGCAAATATATCCATTATGTAAAGGTAAAAGGACCCCTGACCATTAGGTCCAGTCATGACCGACTCTGGGGTTGCGGTGCTCATCTCTCTTTACTGGCCGAAGGAAGCCAGCGTACAGCTTCCGGGTCATGTGGCCAGCATGACTAAGCCACTTCTGGCGAACCAGAGCAGTGCACGGAAACACCGTTTACCTTCCCACCAGAGCGGTACCTATCTATCTACTTGCACTTTGATGTGCTTTTGAACTGCTAGGTTGGCAGGAGCAGGGACCGAGCAACGGGAGCTCACCCCGTCACGGGGATTCGAACCGCCAACCTTCTGATCGGCAAGTCCTAGGCTCTATGGTTTAACCCACAGCGCCACCCGTGTCCCTCTATCCATTATGTAAGTACATGCATATCATGCAGCCATAAGTCCTCATTGAAATATTGGTTGTTGTTAATTGGTTTCACTCAGTATATCCTCACAATTCCAAGTCAGCTGTCCAAGACTGTAATCTAAGAATTGCATTTGGTTGTTAAATAGCAACTGACTACACTACAGATTTTGATAACAAATCAGTCTTTCTTAGTGAAATATGTGACCTCCGGCTACTTTTCGGAGATAAGGGAAATGGGATGGAGTTCTGGGAATGAGACCCAGTGTTTTTCAAAAATAAGATGGCATACTAGAAGCAAGCTCCTTTTAGGTGAAAACAGGTCAGAAGAAGAAGAAGAAATGTTTGGATTTGATATCCCGCTTTATCAGTACCTGAAGGAATCTCAAAGCGGCACACATTCTCCTTTCCCTTCCTCCCCCACAACAAACACTCTGTGAGGTGAGTGGGGCTGAGAGACTTCAGAGAAGTGTAACTAGCCCAAGGTCACCCAGCAGCTGCATGTGGAGGAGTGGAGACGCAAACCCGGTTCCCCAGATTACGAGACTAGTGCTCTTAACCACTACACCACACTGGCTCCCAGCAATGATTATTGCAAAATGACAAAGCTAGCTGAACTGTCTGTAAATTTCAACCTTGTGTAAATGCAACAATGATTTGATAAAACATAATTATCATGCCGTGAAATGCATTAATTGCTTCTCTAAGCATTTTTAAAGACATGAATGCCTATAAACTCTTACCTATCTACAAACACCTGGGAAAAGGCTTTAAGCTGAGAAAGCTCCTGGCAAACAGCTACTTTTCCCCAAGGACACTTTCACTTGTATATTTTCCAGCATAGTTGCCTCTACAGTTGCTTCCATGCTGATACACGCAAAGACTTCTGCAAAGGTGGTGCAGCTTCATGGTTTGCTTACAAACCACGTAAGTGACACCTTATGAGAGGTCCTAACTTGAGACACCCATCATTTTGCATGGTTTGTTAGCATACCAGCAGGAAGCCAAACTCAGCTTAAAGCTGAATGGAGGCAGTTGCAACAATGCTAGGAAAGGAAGGAAGGAAGGGGTGTCTAAGTTTAGAGTGTCTGTAGTGACAGTACAACTCCCCCCTCCCCGCAAAAAACACCACTTTGTGCAAATGAAAATGTCACTGGTTGCATTTGATCTAGTTCAGGGGTCCTCAAACTAAGGTCTGCGGGCTGGATAAGGCCCGAGGGACTCGTTTATCCAGCCTGCGGTGACCCCCGCCACCCGCTGCCACTGCCCGCTCTTACCGGCGCTGTGCGGCTGCCCAATTCCGGGTTGGAGGAGCACTGGAAATAGCATTATTTGTGCATGCACAAGCGTTATTTCCGGTGCACATCCGGGTTGGAGGAGGCCTCTGCACATGTGCACAAGCTATCCGGTGCTCCTCTGACCTGGACGTGCACTGGAAATAGCGTGTGCGCACACGTATGGGCACACACTCCTCCGCACGATTTGTGCTGGAGACACCGGCCCAAGGTTTGCTGACCCCTGGTCTAGTTTTTCACCTCCCCACCTCTGCAATGATGTCTGTGCAAAGACATAAACTGAGAGAGCATCTCCTCATCCAATGCCATTGAAACGTCCACCTGGGAGCATCTTCTTACACTAGGGAATTACTCTCTTGGGAAAGGGTGGTGGACTTTTGATTCCAACAAGATTATTAGAATTTATCATCCAAATCAGAGATGGTAACGCCCCCTTTGTGGCTCCTGCCCCGCCACGTATCTGTAAATGCTGGCCCTGCTTTGTACGAGTGTAAACATTAAAGAGCAAAGGCTTCCCAGGCAGCACACAGTAAAAAGCTTCTTTTTCTTCTTTTCTTCTTTACATGAAAGCACATTAAACAGCATTTGCCATCAATAAAATCCAATTCAATCCATGTGAGAAGCATTACAGTCACAGTATGCTTACTGAGTGATGATACCTGAACAGCTGAGAGTCAGTGGAAGGAAAGTGTACAAAGTGAGGCATCATAAATTACGCAAATTATTAAAAGCCAAGCTGTAGAGACAGGCTTATTGAATTCAGAGATTTCTTGTTCTAAAGTAGAAATAAGAGGAATAAAAACAGATCAAGTATTTCAGATTAAACTGAAAGGGGATGTGAACTAATAGAATTTATATAGCCCATTTCATGTGTTGCGAGGGCTTCACGTGCAAGTTTTGTTTAGGCTCTGCTCTATTTGTAGGTGCAACAGCAGTCATGTGAAGGAGAGCAGGGATGTGCAGAAATGTGCCACCAAGCCCTGCTCCCCCAGGCACACCACTAGCCTCCCCCCTGCCAGCCCTCCATGAGTTGCGTGATGGAGCATGATCCCCGCACAACTTATAACCCTGGTTCGGTAGATGCAAACATTTGCATGCAGGACTGGAAAGAAAGGCCACTGTGAGCTGCCAGAGGGGGCTGAGCTCAGCAGGGGCTTCTGCCATGCGATTATTGTCACGTATGCAAGCAGGGCTGCAGGTATCCCTCCTTCTCTGTTCAGTATTTCAATATCCCTTACATGATTATCCTCCTTATTTCAGAGGGGTGTCCTGAGAGTGAGTGGCTCCACAGGGGCTACTTTGTAAGTTTGTGGGTTCCTGGCTCACAGATTTCATTCTTAACTGCTACTTTGTGGATTAATTACTGGTAAGTTTGGGACTCATTGAATAATTATATAATAGAAAAAAATGCTGTTCGCCTAGTCTCATTTTGCGTTTTGCAATCTGAAAAGTATCACCATTGCTGAAAGCACTTCTTGAGAATGTCAAGAAAGTGTTCATCACCCGCAAGACATTATGCCCACAATCCAACACAGTAATAAGCATGTTTCACCGCACTGCTTAACTGTGTTGGATAGAGACAAACATCTGTGTTAGATTGTAGTTTCAGTCATCAACCAAGTGAACCAACCAAATGAGACATTAAATCAATGTATGAAAAAAGCACACCAGTGAATGAAACTGAAATTCTGCCAGGCTGCATCTTTGCATTTGCTTAAATAGGAACTGGATGTATATATATCCCAGTAGTAATGTATGGAAGTGAGAGCTGGACCATAAAGAAGGCTGATTGCCAAAGAATTGATGCTTTTGAATTATGGTGCTGGAGGAGACTCTTGAGAGTCCCATGGACTGCAAGAAGATCCAACGTATCCATTCTTCAGGAAACCAGCCCTGAGTGCTCACTGGAAGGACAGATCCTGAAGCTGAGGCTCCAATACTTTGGCCACCTCATGAGAAGAGAAGACTCCCTGGAAAAGACCCTGATGTTGGGAAAGATTGAGGGCACAAGAAGAAGGGGACGACAGAGGACGAGATGGTTGGACAGTGTTCTCGAAGCTACAAACATGAGTTTGACCAAGCTGCGGGAGGCAGTGGAAGACAGGAGTGCCTGGCGTGCTCTGGTCCAGGGGGTCACGAAGAGTCGGACACGACTAAATGACTAAACAACAGCAACAACCTCACCCCTATTCAAGTCTATGGAAAGGATTTTAAAGTTCTGTCTCAGAGGGAGACGCCTACACACATCTGTCTGTCTGTGTCTGTGGTGGAATCTACACACATATAAAAACACACTGTGAAAATGCTTTTTAAAAGAAAGCTTTGAAAAATACATTTAATTTTGCATAGCTCACTGTCGCCGTCACACAATGCTATTGTGAACAGAGTTTTGCTTATGGAAAGAGTTTTCCACCAGTGGAAAGAGGGGTTGGCATTTCCAATGGTTTACTTTTCCCCTGTAGCCTCTTGCACCTCTCTGCCCCCGCCCTGGATTTGCCCTGGGGGCTGGGGGACCATCTAGAGAAGCTTGTGAAGTGGTGCAGAGAACTGGGGGGGGGGGAATCAGTGAACATTGCCTCCCCGTCTTTCATGAATGCTTGCTAAATTAGCTATAATTTGGTAAATTACCAGTATTTCTTCAGAGCCTACTGTAGAACACACAAGATGCACTTTTGAAAAGGGTCAGAAGACACGGAAAATTTTGCAAGGAGCAAAGGAATAAGGAAATGGGTGCTTTAGTTGAGATTCCTGCATTGCAGGGGTTAACTACATGATTCTCTGGGTCCCTGCCCCCAATTCTACCATTCTATGAAACAGTGTGGAATATGGGCAGATGGCACTGTAAAAGGAATGTGTTCACATAGAACAAGCAAAAGGGAGGAAATAGTCTTCCAGGAGTATTTTGTGTTGTATTTTTGTGTTGACTGAAATCACAAAATGGAGTCTGAAAGTGGATCTCTTATTGACAGTGCCACCAGCTTAATAAAAGAGATCCGACCATAACTATAGTTACTACTCCCTTTCACCTGCTTATGCAATAAAGATAGTGAATCCAGCAAATGACCTCTTTACTTTCATACCATGTAAAGAATTCTTAAATTATGTAGCTTCCTCACAGACATGCCATCTGCTCTGCAAAAGACCTCCCTTGGCATTTATTCTATTTAAAAAACAACAACAATAAACCTGAACATCACTTATGCTGTTCTCATGCAACACATTGATTCTCCATTTGCTAGGAACTGACTTTACCCCTACAACTGAACATAATTTACATGATATTTCACTCCTCTTTTACTAACCATAGTGTACAGAGAATTTATGAATATACAGAATTATTTACAAAAGGAATGCACTGATTTCAATGGAGTGTTGTCATGTAAATTGCACAGTGGTAGTCAGTTCAAATACTTCTTTAAATATGAGCACAGACCTATTCATGTGTACTCAGAAAAAGAGCCACTTTATTCAAAATGATTTACTCTCAGGTAAGTATGCATAGAACAGGAGCGAGAGCTTTGCCATAATATGTTCTCCAAGCAATCCCAAGCAACAAAGCAAGCATATTTCCCTGGAGAAGAAGGATTTTACTATGTTGTGTGGCCAAAGTGAGCCAGGAGGAGGCATGCGAAGGGACTCCGGAGAGGGCCTTCTCTGTGGAAGTGCCTGCCTGGGGAAGCCAGCCTTGCTTTTCTCTGATACTTGTCTGCCCTCTCATGAGGATCTTCTTATTTTTCATGGGTGTCTACCTGTTGAATTTTCCTTGCACCCTGTTGAAAGTGAACTTTTTGAATCAACATGTTCTTGCTGCAAAATTTCAAAGTCAGGTGGAAATGGCACTCATCTGGTTTCTACCATCCTCACTAACGGAATGCACTGGAGTTTGAAGCAGCTCCTATAATAATGAGAAAGCAGTGTCTTGTGAAGGATAATTGAAACCACTTTGGGGTCACATTTTAGATCTTGCACAAGGCTGCTAATTTTTGTTTTAAAAAGAAACTAGCTTAGTGGTCAAGATAACAGGTAGAGTCAGATCCTGACAGGCGCGCAGTGGAGCCAATACAGGTTATGGCAGGTGAGGGTCGGAGCCAGACAGATTATGGGCAGAGCTTGGCAGAACCTGGAGTTTTCCAGTTTCTTTAGCCAGCATAACAGATCACAGTATTGCAGGTTAGACCAATAAAATGTTGCCTAGTTGGCAACCTTAATTGCCATGTACTTGGGGAAACCATATTGAGACTAAAACACTTTTTTACTTGCAAAGGGCTCTCAGCCTTTTTGAGTCCATGACTCCCTTGACCAATGACATTGTTTCTGTGGCTCCACTGTGGGATACAGAAGAACACCCACTTACATGGAAGCTCCATTTGGGGCTACGTGTGCATCACCGGAACACCCCCCTTCCTTAATTGGTTTTGAAGGTTGCTGAGAAGCTCCATCTTGCTACATTCTAAACCCCGACTGACTTCACTGGAAATCAATGACATCGTCAGTCATAGCCATCAATTTCAATGGGCCCCAGACTGAGTAAGATTAACACTGGCTACAACCCAATATAAATGGGTTATCTTACTCAGGGAAGACCCATTGGAGGCTAGTGACCCCCAATTTCAGTAGGTCTCCTCTTGGATGTTATTATTATTATTATTATTACTATTACAGTTCATTGCCCATCTATTAACCACCTATTTCAAGCAAGACTCAACACTACCTACAACCCAATAATGATGAGGATGAAGATGAGCTTTGCCCAGCAAAGTCCTACTCAAGAGTAGAACCCACACAGGCTCCATGAACCGTCTGCTTCTCTCCTCTCCTCTCCTCTCCTCTCCTCTCCTCTCCTCTCCTCTCCTCTCCTCCTCACAGGCTCCCCTCTTGTTCCCCCCACCAGCAGCTGTGATGAGCTAGAGAGGCAGCAGTCTTTCAAAACTGACCAGCATCACATAGCACAGTCATACATGAAAAAGTAAAGAATCACATCTCATTTGTCTGTTTGAGTAGAGAGTTTCCAGCTTTGTGCTGGAACCCATGGGTTTTTTCTAATCAGAAGAGGGGAGGGAGGGAGGGAGGGAGGGAGGGAGGGAGGGAGGGAGGGAGGAAGGAAGGAAGGAAGGAAGGGGGACAGTGCTGTTTGTGGCGCCTCTGACCATCATTCAAGTCACCCTAGGGTGCCATAGCACACTGATTGAAAACCTAGGACTTAAACTATTGTTAACCTAACGTTTGCATCATTCTAGTCGAGGACCATTGGTAGAGTTTTCTCTTATGCTGAATGTAGACTATGTAGAGGAGAAGTGGACTTTCATGCAGAAGATGGAATTTTGCTAGGTGCAGCTTATGTGGAGGTGAGAAAAGCTCCACCCTCCTCTAGTGAAGCAGACAACTATTAAAAGCCCCAGAGTCCTTAATCACATCTGGTCACTCATGCTTCCATGGCCTCTGGCTTTCCAGCATCCCTACAAAGTCTAGTGTCCAGATTCTGGGTGAGTGGTAAAGGAAGACAAATGGAATTGAATTCACTAAATTTGTCTCCCATTTGTTGTTGGCATCCAACAGACAATGGAGTGCGCCTCAGGGGTTGAAGTCAAACCATTGCATTATCAGAGCCAAAGTGACCTTCCCAGGGTGCAAGCCTGAGCTGCCCAAACAACAAGACCCCCTTCTCGGCCTGGCTGATGTAGTCCAAAGGAAAGCAGAGCAAAACATTTGGCACCAGCTTGGCTGCAGGAGTTGCCAGAAGGAGGCATACAAAACATCATTCAACTGTCTTAGGGACTCCACTATTTGTGTAGGGTTTACTCAATAGCTTTTCTTCTCCCGAAGATATCCCACAAGGCAGTGGGGGTTTAGGATCAGTGTTTCCATTCCTTAGATGGTTGACCTTCCTAGGTGGATGAGCCGCATCTGTGCCTCACTTCCCTCTACAGCACAGGCAGAAACTGCCTTCATTGGACCCTCTATCGGTCTTGTCCACTCAATCTGCCAGAGCCTGTCTTCGCATGCTGGGGAAGCCCCCAACCCACCAAGGGTTGGAGACCCATTGGCTGCCCTCACCTGGCTTAGACAGCCAAAGCCATTTTCCAGAGTGTGGCCGCTGTGGCATGCTGACAGCTTCTAGAATCCACAAGTGAGAATGGAATGCAGGGTGGGGACCAAAGGTGGACAAGCTACTCAAGAAGGAACATGATGTACCCCCTCCCCTAACACCCCAGACACCCCTGTCTTCCACTATTAGAAAAGAATCCTCACAAACTGGCAAGCATAGCACACAACCGACAACGGCCGTATACAATGCCAAAATACTATTTAAAGTTTATTTTAAAAATAGTATTTAAAATATATAGCACATAAGCAACCACCAGACAAGCAAAATTATGAAACATAATGAAGCTGGAAAAAATAACCACACAGTTTCCATTAAAATCAACCCATAAGGCTGCAGAGAAGAGATGAGTCTTCAAAGACCACTTAAAATAAGGTTACCAGATATTTTTCAATGAATCTGGGGACACTTTTCAACTTGAATGGATTTTGTATACGGACTGATTTGTAAATCTGTGGACTGTCCCCGGGAACGTCTGGTAACCTTAACTTAAAACCTTGTGGGGACAAGGCTTGTCTAATCACGTGTAGTGTAGTGTATTCCACAAATGCAAAGCAGAAGTTTCCTAAAAGGAACTCTGAAGTATATTTAACAGAACTACAGTGGTACCTTGGTTCTCAAACGCCTTGGTACTCAAACAACTTGGAACCCAAACACTGCAAACCAGGAAGTAAGTGTTCTGGTTTGGGACTGGGACTGGGAAATTGGTGTTATTCTGAGCTACATCTTGGAAGGATTTATGGTACCTCACTGTATATACATCCGCCATCAGTCAGGATGGTTTCAGGCTGTGCCTTTCCTTGCCTTTGTGCAGAACTCCTTTCACAATAGAATGTGTACAGTAGTGGTTGTTTTTATTGCTCCCCCCCAAGCACCCTGTGTTGAAGCTTCTCCCTCTCTTCCATCAACTTTGCCATCTGCCACTTGGGCACCCCCCCCATAGCACTTACACAGTTAGGCTGACTTTGTAGAAGTTGCTTCTGGGTTTATCCGATGATTAATCTGTGAAAAGTCTTGTGTGGGTGGCAGTGTCCCACAGGACAACATCTTCGTTTTCTCTGAAGTGTACATTCTTCACGCCATTGTCGTTCTTTGAAACCATGTTGCTGCATGAATTCTGGAAGGAATTGGAGAAGTTCTTATGCATGAATGGCGGGATGTGTTGTACTGTGTCTAATATAGACAAGGCATGCAGGTATTTGTTTATGCGTTCCAGGAAGCTTCCAGAATTTATACTTATGGTGTAATAGGAGTTGTGCTAAAGTTACTACTTTCAAATCAGTTCATAGAAATTTCTTTCTAAAGAAAAGCCCTGCATTTTTCTAAATGCATGCATATTCTGTCAAGTTTTCTGTTTTTGATCCCCACAGCCTTTGTTCCAGTGCTTCAGTACCTGCCCTGGGTGCCGTCTGTGGTACCCTTCTTGCGTCTTACCTGGGTTGTCTTTAAATGCCAAGGAGCAAAAAAGAGGCCACCAGATTTCTCTCTTGGCCACTTCCCATCACCTCAGTGCTATCCTTTCACTCAAGCAAGTCCATAATGGGTGCAGTTCTCTGTACACACTTCTCAGGGCACACAATTTCCTCTCCCACTCAAGCAGGATGGGTACAGAATAACAAGAGGAATTCAGAAACATTTAACTCCCATTGAAATTTGCTCTCCTTGAGGAGAGGAGAAATTATTTCAGAAGAGTGGAGAATCCAAGACTTGGCAGTACAAAAGGGTGCCCTTGTTTTTAGGTGAACTTTTAGGTGGCTGCCTCAATGAAAAGTTCCTTTGCTGCTCGCTGGGGCCTCCACGGCAGAGAACAACGGTTTATCACGTACAGTCGTGAACATTTGGGTTGTTATTGCTGCTGCTGTTTTATTTGTATGGAATTTATGTTAACTTGTTTTAATATTAGTGTTTAATTTTGGTTTTAATTTTATTAGTTTCCTTTGGACCTTCAGGTGACAGGCAGTCTCTAAATATTGCAAGTAAATTAATTAATTAAATGTTTAGTGAGAATGAGGCAGTGAGGGGGGAGTAGTTGTTTACTGCATAACTATAATTCTACTAAAATTATGACAATGCTTTCCTCCCAATTTCTTTATTACCATTTTCTTTCAACTGTTGTTTGTAATGAGGGCATATATATTGCTGCTCAGTTGCCTCCTCACTTGAATAATTATTTTTTAAAAGAGAGAAGGGATGGAGAGAACAGGAACCAGTTGATGATTGACTGAAGAGGCTTCTCTCATGAAAAACAAAAGATGGGGTGGAAAATGGAATATGGTGCACACCTGGACTGCAACAAGCAAGCTGCTTCTCTCCACCACACTACCATAAAAGCCACTAGCTTTCATACCTCTCCCACTCTGAGGGAAGACTGTGCCAGTCCCTGCCACAGAGCTCCTTCCCTGCCATGCTGCACACACCGTGTGTGTTCAAAGCACACAATTGCCCTCAAAGTATCCTGGGAATTACATCTCTAGGAGTTCCCAGGATTCTCTGGAGGAAGACTTGTGCTTCAATAAACACAGCCTTTATCAGAGGTGAAAAGTATTCTGAACACGCTCAGGGAAACTGCAGCTGCTTTTTATAGTTACTTCTATTCATTAAACTAGCCTCTTGTAGCAATGTGTGACAAAATACAAACTGCCCTATGTGTTGTTTACCAACCAAGGGGTGGAGTGATTTAGTAACACTTTAGACACTTCTTTTGCATTCACTTTGTGCTGATAGCCAAAATTCACAATATGAAGCATTATTTACCCTGCCATGCTAAATAGCAGAGAATGACCTCTTCCTGTCCTGCCTAGGTAACTAGAGAAATTTGCCAGGTTTCACAATAAGATATAAGCCAATTCCTGAGGCAGACACCACTTCTCCCCACCTCCAGAGTATAACCAGTGAAACACCAAGGAATTATAGTAACAAAACCAGATTTTTTAATATAAACTCTCAGAAACATCTCTATTCAAATGTTGGGTAGAAATACTATTAACTCCCCACCTCGATGTCAACCCAGAATCATAACTAGAAATTCATCTGAATTATTTTTGTTGTTGTATCTTCTGTGTATGGAAGAAAGATGAAAAATGTTTTAAAGTGGCTGGAAGAAATGGCAAAACTCTTTTCTAGCATTTCACTTATTGATCACCCTGTATTGCAAAAGCCAAAATAGATGTGGTGACAGGTAGCTATCCGTGTGTAATACCACAGCTTTATAAAAGACTCACAAAGTCCATTGTCTAGAGGAGCTGGGAGCTGGGGGCACTGTTATACAGCGGTTCCGCTCCTTCCTCCTGGGCCGTGTTCAGAAAGTGGTGTTGGGGGATGAGTGTTCAGACCCCTGGGCTCTCACTTGTGGGGTGCCTCAGGGTTCTGTCCTCTCCCCCATGCTTTTCAACATCTACAGGAAGCCGCTGGAAGAAATCATCAGGGGGTTTGGGCTGGGTGTTTACCAGTATGCGGATGATACCCAGCTCTACCTCTCTTTCAAATCAGAACCAGTGAAGGCGGTGAAGGTCCTGTGTGAGTGTCTGGAGGTGGTTGGAGGATGGATGGCAGCTAACAGATTGAGGTTGAATCCTGACAAGACATAAGTACTGTTTTGGGGGGACAGGGGACAGGGGGCAGGCGGGTGTGGGGGACTCCCTGGTCCTGAATGGGGTAACTATGCCCCTGAAGGAGCAGGTGCACAGCCTGGGAGTCATTTTGGACTCACAGCTGTCCATGGAGGCGCAGGTTAATTCTGTGTCCAGGGCAGCTGTCTACCAGCTCCACCTGGTATGCAGGCTGATACCCTACCTGCCTGCAGACTGCCTTGCCAGAGTGGTGCATGTTCTAGTTATTTCCCGCTTGGACTACTACAACGTGTTCTACATGGGGCTACCTTTGAAGATGACCCAGAAACTACAACTAATCCAGAACACGGCAGCCAGACTGGTGACTGGGAGTGGCCGCTGAGACCATATTACACCAGTCCTTAAAGATCTACATTGGCTCCCAGTATGTTTCCAAGCACAATTCAAAGTGCTGGTGATGACCTTTAAAGCCCTAAATGGCCTCGGTCCAGTATACCTGAAGAAGCATCCCCACCCCCATCGTTCAGCCTGGACACTGAGGTCCAGCTCTGAGGGGCTTCTGGCAGTTCCCTCACTGCGGACAGTGAGGTTACAGGGAACCAGGCAGAGGGCCTTCTTGGTAGGCTCCCACCCTGTGGAACGCCCTCCCATCAGATGTCAAAGAAATAAACAACTATCTGATGTTTAGAAGACATCTGAAGGCAGCCCTGTTTAGGGAAGTTTTTTAACGACTGATGTTTTAATGCATTTTTAATCTCCTGTTGGAAGCCACTCAGAGTGGCTGGGGAAACCCAGCCAGATGGGCAGGGTATAAGTAATAAATTATCATCATCATCATCATCTGCTGCATACAGATGGAGCAGACAAGGTTTGACCTCTGACTTCCACCATCAGATAAAAGTTAAAGGATAAAAGTCCTTTAATTGGGTTTTGGGTAAGAGGATTGTGTGTGCTTAATTGGACCAATTTGTTTTAGTCTAGCATAAAGAATCACCTTTCTAACTGGGTGAGTCTTTGGGACAAACACATGATGCCCCTACCATATTCTTTGTGGAAATTAAGTGCAGCTTCCCATTGCATTGTGAAACATTGGTCAGAACTAACATTTTTCATGCTTAAGACTTCTTCAATCTTTTCCACCCTGTCACACTTTGCATTGTATCATCCAAGTGCTGCCAATCCTTAAAAACCCTTTTGCAGTTTTACAGGGGAGGGGAATACAAGCCCCCATTTACTACTGGATCCAGCCTGAAAAGAAAAGCTTAATGCCCTGTCAGGACTGGATTTTTTTGGAGGGGGTTTCTAAGTCTGATTAATGGTAGTAGCCAGCAAACCAGGATGGTGAAATATTTGCTGCTGCTTGCAGGAACCTGGAAAAATGAAGTGTGAAGTTCTGAAGAGAGCAGGCAACAGTTCTCCAGTCACTAAACACTTCCAACGAGTTGGCAGCAGAACAGAGCTGTGGTCTGAAAGATGAACCTCAAAGGAATATGGGGCGGGGGGGGGAGAGTTCTATGCACAGTGTCAAAATACTGCTGCAGTTTAAAGCTTCCTATACATTCACTATTACATTGAAAAGGAAAAGATTTAGTTGTTGTTGTTCATTATTTACTTATTCTCCCCCCTCCTTTTCAGCTCCGTAATCTCTTCCCTGTAGAGATGTCACCCAAAAGCAGTGGAAAGAAATTAAAAGCAACAAAGGGGGAAAGGAAGTTTATTAAGCCCATCATTTAAAAAGCCCGTCTGACGGGGGGGGGGGCACACAGGGGAAAGGGGAGCCTGCTTTTTTCTGACAAGGTTTCCTGCTTCCAGTTGGGAGAAGCCACCACTTCTGCTGCTGCTTTTCCACTTCACCACAGCCTTGAAAGCGGCAGGCGGGGAAGGAAGGAAGGAAGGAAGGAAGGAAGGAAGGAAGGAAGGGGGTTGTTTCATTTTTTCATTTCCATTTAAAGGAAATTTCCTAGAGGTGAAAAGGGAGGCAAGGATTATTCAGAATGTTCTTGGAGAGAGCCAGTGTGGTGTAGTGGTTAAGAGCGGTAGTCTTGTAGTCTGGGGAACCGGGTTCGCGTCTCCGCTCCTCCACATGCAGCTGCTGGCTGACCTTGGGCCAGTCACACTTCTGTGAAGTCTCTCAGCCCCACTCACCTCACAGAGGGTTTGTTGTGGGGGAGGAAGGGAAAGGAGAATGTTAGCCGCTTTGAGACTCCTGAAGGGGAGTGAAAGGCGGGATATCAAATCCAAACTCTTCTTCTTCTTCTTCTACAAGCCCCATGATTTCAGAATGGTTGCCAGGTGAAACACGTGCCTGCTTCAGTATGTGTGTAGCACATTAGCTATAATCTTTTTTCCCTTCCAAACTGAATATTGCTTCCCACACTAATTCATACATTTAAAATATACCTGAGCAATTTATAATTTGTAGGTGAGCCAACATAGTCAATGTTTAACACATGTTAAAGATTAGCTGTGTGTGTTCACACAGACACAGAGAAAAGCACGACTCACTGACTGTTCAGGTACATTTTGCATTAGGAAAGTACACGCTGTGTTCCATGAGATGTGAATTCTAACTCTCTAGTGTGCCACCTCATTGACAAAGTGGGAGGAAGGGGAGAGTTGTAAGTCTGATTTATGGTACTAGTCAGCAAGTAAGGCTGGTGAATATCTCCTGCTGTTCACGGGCCCCTGGAAAATGTTGTAAAAATGTGAAACAAAGAAATAAAAAGAACAATGACATGTTCTTTGCATTCTTAATACTCTAATTCTAACCACATTTTCATGGAAGTTAGCCCCATCCTGACTCTTCCCCAAATGGTGTCTGTCCATATTTATTTATCTCTCTCTCTCTTGCTTCTCTTTTTAAATATTGCACCTCTGGATTTGCTAGCTTCATCCTTAAGTACTTCATATTTCTGGTGTTTAACCAAATTCGATTTCTTTATTCCTGTCTTTCCTACTTGGTTTCCTCCAGTGTGGTCATGTTAAGAAAGTGGTGGCAGCTTCTAGTGCATTTTCCCTTGTTGTGCCAATGGACATACTTTTAGGGCACTTGACTTTCCCGCAAAGAATCCGGGGAATTGCAGTTTCACCCGTGCAGAGCTACAATCCCCAGCACCCTTAACAAACTACAATTCCCAGGATTCTTTGGGGGGTGCCATGTGCTTTAAATGTATGATTTGAGAAGTAGCATGATCTACTTAATAACACTGAAAATACCCAAGCAACTTACAGTGTACAGCATACATGATACAGACAACCTTTGTTTGAGGACGCAAACATCTTCCTACCAGTTATGCCATGTTGTTTAACATTAAGCAATGTGAATATCAAGCAGATTTTTCAGGCAGGAGAACATTCCACCTGTGGCTAAAGAAAGAGGTAAATGTTTAAAACATGTTCATTGTTAGGCAGCTGAAGGTTCTGAGCAGTTCATTTTAAACACATCTTCAAAACAATGTATATTATTATTATTATTATTATTATTATTATTATTATTATTATTATTATTATATCATTGGAATATTTTAATGCACCATGCACTTTTCCATTTCTTTTGTTACAGCCACCATACAGTTACACCATCATCAGAGGCAGTAACCCCAAATTCGCTTTCCTCGGGTCACAAAACAAAACAACCACTGAAAGATAAGAAAAGTGAAATTGGCAGCCATGGTTGCGCCATACCATTGCAGTATTCCTAGATATGAAATCATTTATACTGAGAGGATATATATCAGATTCATGGGGTTTTTCTTTAATTCATGTTTGGCATTGTCTTCCCTGTGGTCTGCTTTGGCATTTCATCCTTAGCAAAAGCCTACTGTTGAGAATGTTCCAAAGGAAAGCCTCAGTTCCACCAGGAAGAACTTACCACCATGCTCTGTAAAGAAAGCCAAACTCTTTCCAAATGCCTGTCTTGGTTGCACAGAAGTTGCAGCCCAGCCAAGTCCTCCCCGCTCCTCAGTTTTCCCTGCAGAGGCCTCTGGGACTCCCACAGAGCGAAGGCTGGTGGTGTTCAGTGGCAGAGGTGTGGCATCTTATCATATCCACCTTCCTAAAACAACCTCCCACCCATTTTGACATCTTCCTAAATTTCCCCCGTACATTGGATCACGGCATCATAAGATGGTGGAGTTGGAAGGGGTCCTGAGGGTCCAACCCTGCAAGAAAGGAATCACAGCTAAAGAATCCCTGCTTCCCAAGAGCTTCCTGGCAAACCATCTGCTCTAGTTTTTCAGTGATGTGCCACCTCTGTTTGGACTGTCACCAGAAGAAACACGAGCAGCTTTTTGCACAGAAGGTGCCCCCGGGAATTACTCAGGGGGCAACTTCTCTATTCCACCAGCCCTAAGCAGCAAAGGAAGGATGTGTCTTTCCACAATGTTTCATTGATGTCTTTTAAAAACTTTTTTACATGCATTTACTATATGGTTTAATGCATTTTTGTTGTAAACCGCTTTGTCATTTTTTATGAAATACCGGTCTATAAATATTTCTATAAATGTAAAGAAATATGTGAACAAACAATGACAGAGAATGAAAGAATTTACTTAGCCTTGATCTTTTGTTGGGTGTGGAAAGGATTAGGGAGCTTCTCCTGCAATATGTCAGAGAGCTTCAGGTACACTGGCTTGTGCTTGTGATTTATGGAGCCAGCACCATGTGATGTGCTCATGTCATGTGCGCAAACCACACAGCATACACACGTGACATGGGCACATCATGCAGCACGTGTGTATGGCATGCACATGTTGCCATGGGACACTGAGTGGGCCAGGCCCCCTCCTTGAAAATTTCCCTCAGCCCCTGCTAGCTGGCACCATCTGATGGTATGATTTATGTTCAGCATTTCATGCACACATTTAATGATTCAATACTAGAGGTGTACCAAACATTCTCTAATTCTGACATTCACTTCAAAAGTCATTCACTCATTCAGCACAGCTGAAGAAATGGCTGAGGGAGGATAATTCCCACCTGATTCATGCATCTTGGACGGATCCTTTTATTC
Source organism: Podarcis vaucheri (assembly GCF_965113315.1). NCBI lineage: Eukaryota > Metazoa > Chordata > Lepidosauria > Squamata > Lacertidae > Podarcis > Podarcis vaucheri. The sequence goes on from NC_138761.1 coordinate 127,244,035, forward strand.
CCTTGGTTGCTGTTGACTCCTTTGTTCCTTTTCCAGGAGTTTGCTTTAGGGGTCCTGCTACTTTGACCTTATTTAATTTGCAAACGGCTCACGGTCTAATCATGCTTCTTGCAAAATAGCATACTGTGTGATCACGAGGGGAAACCAATCTTGACAACTTACTGTTCAGACAAGAGGACTCCACAAGGAGGCGGTGCTGGTGGCAGTACAGACAAGAGTATTCACAATGCCAAGGCATGCTAATAAAGCAAATGAACTGCTCTAAATATTTCTTGAAACAGTTCTGTTATAGTGAGAGGAAAGATGAATCCAGTGATAATTAAAAGCGTACGGCCCCTTGAGCTGGGAACAGAATTGCTCTTGGCACGAAGTCCTGCTGCAGACTCGCCCCACTGAAATTGTTATTGCATTTACATAGAATATTTTATTTTATTTCAAGATGGCTAAAATTTTCAAGCAGCGTCAAGTTGCCTTAGAAACCTTGATTGACTTTGCATTCATGTATACTAACAATGCATGGTTTAAGTAAATTATTACAATGCAAGCAGCCCCAACAAGATATACAATGGTCTTATACTGCTCCCTAAAGGTGTTTCTGTGTATGTTGTGCTGCTTTAGCTGCAGTGGCTTATGGGAAACTGTCAGCTTCCAATGAGGACCTGGACTGGCAGTCCTTGAGGGTCATTGAGGTTGTGCATGCCCTTTGCCACATAAATACTGCTGGTCAGATTTATGCTGTGCCTTTAGGAGCTGAATAAGGGGGTGGGGATGTCGGAATGTATAGATTTTCCAGCCCAAACCTCAGTATTTACACTCACCTTTTGATCCAGCACAGAGGGAATATGGTGGTACAAATATTAAGTAAACCATCTTTTTTAAACAGGAACTGTGGTATCACATGAGTGGCACCCCCTTCAACATATAACTTGGCTGGTTCGTCTGGCATTTTTGTTGAGGGCTTGGGGGGGGGTTGTTGTTCTTGTTTTTATTCTGTTGCATAGCTACTCTTTCCTTTTGGCAACAGGCAGTTTGGACTCCTTGGGTCAATCTGCCTGAGAAGAATTCACACCAGGGAGATGGAGCTAGATGGTGTTTTGGTTGCTTCCACCTCTTGAGTCCATGATGGCTGGGATACAACAGCAGAGCTAAGCACTGTTTGGGAGTGTCTCACCTCTCACCATCCACTGTTGTTCCTTGAAATGTGGCTACAGTGGCCCAAGACGTCTGGAAGGGGGAAAGTGTTGGGCCCTTTAAGAATCAGCACACCTTTTCCTCTCTTCCTGGTGGAGCAGCACTCAGTGGGAAGCAGAGTTGCAGCACCAGAGCTGCATGGTCCAGGAAGAGGACTTTGGCTGGCCTTGCATGAGCTACAGGGAAGTTGCCAGAGACAGGAAGTCATGCAGACCACCTTCAAACCCCGGAAGGTGCAGAGCCTGAAGCAAGGTGGGGAGGGACAGAGTTATCAGACTGAGGGGACTCATGGGCTTCCTTTCTTTATAATTCTCCATCTCTTCTCTTTATTTCTTTGGATATCATCTTGCCTCCCCTAGTGAGTTAAAGCCTTCAGCTCATTTAACATGACTCCACGCAGAGCCCCAAAGAGGCATTGCACTACAAAATGACATTATTTCATGATTTATTCGGGTGCATGATGTTTGTTTTTTGTTTAGCAGTGTAACACCCTTTGTTTGGGACCTCTCTCTCTCTCTCTCTCTCTATTTTATTAAAGTTTTCTCGGGTTACAAAGGTATGCACAATGTCTCTTTTTTCAAGTTACATTTTCCATAGGTCAGTTTCATTTGTTGAGACATTAGGGTTACATTAGGAAGAAAAAGGGTGTGGGAAAGGGATCTCACCTGGAAAGGTCACTGCACCACACTGGCTAGGCCAGAGGAGTGGTCTGACAATACAAGGGAGTTGCATTCTAATGGTACTCCATAATTTACCTGAGGTTTGTAAGTTGTTTTGCACTTGTGCAACTGTTCAGTTTTACATGCATCATGCTATAGTGCCTTTCCATGCTCTAATTTCCACTAACATCCAAAATGATTTATTTGAGCAAGAATGTAACTAGAATTAGACAATACACCAGAATGCTATGTTTGACTTCATTAATGCTGCTCTTGTCTGCCTTATGCTTATTTTTTCTATTCTTTTTGCCCTTCCCTTTAATTTATAATTGAAATGACTGAACAACCACCAATTCATGAGACAAAAATAAATCTTGCTCTTTGGCAGCTTCGCTGTGAGAATTTGCTGCTTTGGTTTACTTAGTGTAGTTGCTTATTTTCAGAGATTCCAGGGAGGAATATTGGTATGTAGTCAAGAAATATTTCAGAATGGACAATTTTGGTGTCCACAGTCAACTGGACTACTGCTCTGCTCTACCTTGTGAAATGATGCTGGCCAAGAGAAAGAATATTGCTTAAGTGATATACAATATTAAGTGATGTACAATAGGCTGTTGGTAACATTATCGGTGGTAATATGTTAACTTTGAGTGTTATTAATAAAGCCCATCTGCTATTAGCAAATTGGACAGCAAAACTAAGTAGATATAATTAAGTAGATAACGTCAGCAGCACATGATAGTTCCTGGTACATCCTGATTATAATTAGGATTATTAATTAATTAAATTTGTATACCGCCCTTCATCCGTAGATCTCAGGGCTTAGACTTGGAGAAGGATGAATGGGGCAAGTGCCACCCAGTTAGAAACCAACTCCAATTTTGACACCAGGCTGGATGTGGGTGGCTTCATAGGATGTTGTAATTTAAAGATGGGGTGTTGTGAAAAATCAGAGGTGCTAAAAAAATCAGACACCTTGACTTCATTTCTGGCGCAGAATTGTGGTGGGCAGCAGAGGCTAAGTCTCTCAACACCCTACCACTACCTATCAGGCTTGCTAGTTTGAGAAAAGCTGTTCTCCGTTATGGTTTTCGCCCGTTTTGCACTTTTGTTAAAAACAACACACATAGCAGCATTTGTGACTCTTTGCTTCTAAGGCGATGGAGCAGCTCACAGCCATCTTCCCCGGCCTAGGTCCCTCCAGATGCGGGACTACAACTCCCATCACCCCCTGACCTTTGGGCTGAGGAAGTGTGGATTTTTCAAAATCAGGTTTACTACTTTTTTTACAAATGCTGTTTTGCATGTCGAAGTCCCCAAGACACCCCCCCCAAGAAAAACACAATTGACACTTAATTTTTTTAAAGGTTTTTGGCATAATTTTGGCCACAACTTTATTCAAATACAGCAATGTGAGTGGTTGCTTAGGCATTGGTAGCACTAATGGCGCCCCCGCACAGGGACAGCTCTGACATTCGCACCCCCCGCGAAGTCAGGAAGGGTAAGTCACCTGGGGAGAGAGACGGGACTGGGAACCATGCCTCACCTCTCCCCAGCATGCTCCCAGGGCCTTGTGTGGCCCTAGCCCCTTGCCAGGGGGTTTTGGACAAAAGCATGGGGAGCCCCTGGGTTCCTTTAATGGTAAAACTCTTCAGCAGCAGCAGCAGCATTTTGGAGGGGCAGGGACAGCCGAATCCATATCCCCAGCAACCAATTCCAGACCAATGCCTAACCGCCAACTGAGCACTGAAGCTCACCGCCAAACCACTCACAAATGCAACCCTTCCTTCAATCCCAAAGCAACCGCATCCAGCCAGGTGTCGTTCCCCATAGGGGAAAGATGCACCCAAAGAGGGCAACAACCTTGAAGGAAATAGCAGGGTGCAATATCACAGAACCACTGTTATTTTATTTAATTTATTTATTTATATTTTATTTATATTATATTTTATTCATTTTATTTTCCAACGCCTTATTAACATGCTTTCTGGCCTGCTTGGTGGTAGTTTGTCTAGGCATTGGTTCCGACTATCTGCACCTGACCTCAGCCGGGCAGCACTGACGACTGGGCCCCACCATATCGTCAGTACAATGAACCAGGATCAGACTCAAGCTCACCCCAAATGCTCCAGGGACCCTTGCATGGCCCTAGCCCTCGAAAGGGGTCGACAAAAGCATGGCGAATCCTTGGATTCCTTTAAAGGATTACCTTTGCGCATTGGAGGGGACAGGTGCTCCGACCCCCCCTCCAGACCACCTTGAACCAATGCCTTAAATTATGTTGAGTCCAGGGAGAGCTGCCATCAACTCATCCAAGTCCTCCTGCATGCAGGAACACAAACTTATGCTGTAAGAAGACGGCAAGTCATTCTCGTCCAGCTGCACCACTAGCACTGCGGGAAGACCTGCACAGGTCACACTCAGCCGCACCAAAGGAAGGAACTCCTCCCAAAGCATTCCCCATCTGGACCCCCAGTATATGTTCACTTGGGCAGGAAGACTGAGATGGCGCCCCAGTCCAGACTCGTCAGCGCGCTTGCCAGCCTAGTGTACAATGCTTTATTTTTATTATTTATTTATTTATTTTATTTATTATTTATTTACTTTACTTTATTTTATTTTATTTATTTTCCACCGCCTTATTAACATGCTTTCTGGCCTGCTCAACCGCCAATCTAAATTGCTCCTATGAAAAAGGGAAATAACAGACAGGCATCAGCCCAGACATCATTGGTGACACTTCCTTGTCAGCCTCAGCCTTCCAATGACCCGTATTCACAGTCCTGTCTACTGACAGGCCCCCAGTGTGCAGCCTTTGCAGCAGCCCTATTCGGAAGGAACGAGGCGTGTTCAGCGGTAGGGATCACCCTTGGGGATACTATAAACGAAAGTGATTCCAGTCCTGACTAGCCCCACAATTAACAACAGGAGAAATGAGGGAAACCTTTTTTATGAAAGAAAGCCCCTAACGGGGGCTCTCTCCCCATTTGGAAAGGCAAGCCAAGGAGGAGGATGCACAGGCAGCGCTCACAGGTACAGGGAGAATCTTCTCAAAGGGCAGGGTAAGGGGTGGGGTGGGAAATCAAAGAGGAAAAGAAAAGGGGTGGAATTAAATTAATTAAGGGACTAGAGAGGATTAAAGAGAAGGGGGAAATAAAGAAATGTAACCAGACAATGAGAAGATAACTCCACGGTCCAAGGGCTCCTGGTGATCCGAAGCGCGCAGCGAAAGAGGACGTCCATTGCTGCGTGCCTTGTATTTAACAAATAGGGCTGTCAATCACTAATTGGCAACATCTAAATTTCCCCAGTAACAGCCCGCCCCTGCTTACAGGATGGCCAAACCATTTGCCTAGGAACAGTGAGGTGTCTTGTCAGCCCCGCCCACAACCTGTGCTCCCCATGAGGGAGAACACACTTTACTATTTTCATGTTTTGTTTTGTTTTGTTTTTGTAAAAATCAGCTGCCATCTGCCATGGTATTCTGAGTTACATCAAGAATGTTCCATAGGACATTCCCTTAAAAAGGAGACACAGGAAGCTCCCTTATACTGAACCACCCAAGTCAGGGCTGCCACCCCAGGCCGGCCGCAGACACAGAACGTCCTCAGACTCGCTCCAGGATGCCAGAGATTGAGCCAGCAACCTTCTGCATACAAGTCTGGTGCTCTACTCCTGAGCTACGCCCCCCCCACTGCCCCCCACAAAGAAATGTGTGTGTGTGCATGTGTGCTATTTATCTGGATGCCTGAGAGTGTGAAGCATAGACTAAAATAAACAGGTCCTCACTTTTTTCTGTTGACATCAGAAGAGGATTGGAAAAACGAAGGTGTGGGCTGTAAAATGGAATAATAATAATAATAATAATAATAATAATAATAATAATAATAATTTATTTATTTATACCCCGCCCATCTGTCTGGGTTTCCCCAGCCACTCTGAGTAGCCTACAGCATAAATAAAACATAACAAAACTTAAAACATTAAAAACTTCCTGATACGGGGCTGCCTTCAGATGTCTTCTAAAAGTTACGTACTTCTTTATCTTCTGGACATCTGAAGGGAAGTCGTTCCACAGGGCGGGCGCACAAATTCTTCTCGTGTCTTTTGTACCCAAATGCTGAAGAAACAGAGAGTGAACCCTGCTTTTTTTAACCCCACTTAGAGATTGGGAAATGGGAATGCAGAATGCAAAGGCAAGAGAATTACTTCCCTCAGGGTTGTTTTGTGTGACCAGGAGTCTTTGCAGAACGTAACTCACACGTTAGGTTACATTTTTACATTTTATTTGCGCCAGGAAATATTTCTGGATAGGAAAACATTTTCACAGGAAACATACCCTGTAATAATAATTACTCTGCAAGTCCAATGCCTCGTGCCCTGAGCCATAACCATCTCCAAGGCCATGGAAAACCCGACGAGTGAGTTTTCTGTAAGGAAAAAATGCAACATGCATACATATAATCAAGGTGGAAATTTTTATTCATAAAGAACTACATGATAAATTGACATTAAACTAATATTTGATTTACAGGGTGGAGTAGGATGATGTGTTTGAGTAAGGTGGTGGGGAGCAGAAAGACAACCCCACACGCTTTCACATGAAGCTTCTCAATCACTTCTAAAGTATATGTGGAATATTCATAATGATTCTAATCTGGCTTTTACTTCTCCAGCGTAGACAGAGACGTGGCTCCAGTTACACAAAAATAGTCAAGTCAGTCTCCATTTATCTTCTTGCACATCTCGACACTACAGAGCTGGTTTAGAATACATGATGAGGTCGTCCTTTTGGTCCAAATGATTTAAATCTGGGGCTAAAACCATTCAAAGATTTGTTTGAACAAGAAATTCATGTTTTCTTTGGATTGGTTGGAAGGAGACATAATTATAGTGTTGCAAATGTGATGCTCTGCTTAACAAGCTGTCAGCATTTCCACAATAAACCTCTATTTTCAGGGGTTAAAAACATTGCCAAGAAAGCAGGGAATAGGGGAAAATGCAAAACGTTATGGGCTAAAACTTGGCATTTATATTGAATCTGAATTTTTCTTTTAAAAGCAAGATATTTATGAATGCATACACACACAAAAAAACCCTGAAGAAAAATTAGTTTGCAAACAGATACCTCTAATGTTGATCCAGTTGTTGTTGTTGCTGTTTTAAGGTGAGAGGAAGGGGAAATCACACTTTACTTCAAAAGTTGATCAAATTCTGATGAAATGGTTCCAGTCCACTGTATTTTTAGGAGTGGCAGAACAGTTATTAGAACCATGAGCCAGGAATATATGAGCTCCTATCATAGCCGCGAACTCCCTGTGTGGCCAGGGGCAATGTGCTTAACTCTGTAGCATCTCGACCTACACAGCAGTTGGCTTTCTTTCCTTCTGTGCTCTGCAGCATGTAAACAGTCTTGCTTGTCCATAATGGCTGCGCACACTCTCCAGTTACGAGTTGAAATGCTTCCTTGTTAAGAGCAGATGAGACTGCTGTCATTCTAGTTGTGCCCAGAGCTCAGATTTAATGGCACATATTGCAAAAGTGTTCACTGGCAGAATTGTCTTTATAGCGACTGTTGTGCCATCTTAAGCCAATTCAGGAAAAAGCTGATTATCTCCTTTAGTAGCAGCTGATACCACTAAAAAAATCAAAATTAAATTAAACCTGGTGGTTATGCGTCTCATCCAGCTCTACTTCTCTAGCCCAGCTGGGATAGGGATAGACAGACCTACGTTTCTATCATGGCAACCCTAAGGTTTAGGAAGGTTTCTCTCCTAACATTCCAAGCTGGGGAGTCTTAGCAACCACCAATCTCTTCCCTAAAGTTCCTTAGATATTTTGGAGTCTCCAGATTTACAGTGATATTTTTCTTTAAGTGAAATGTGGTGGCACATGGAGCTTTACTATCTGAAATCTCCCCTCTAAATTCCTCTGGTGATCCTCCAATTCTTTCTTCAAAATTCCAAGCAAAAATCTCCACATTTTTGTTAACAGCTCACTGCAGGAAAAGCATGGTGACAACTTCTGCCTATGCTTACTTTTAAACATATAGCCCTCACTCTCTGAACCACTGAAGAATGTGAGTGAAAACAACTTTTTAGAACTGCCTCCCAGATTACATTGTTTCACCCTTCACCCAAAAAGACAAAACAAAGAAAGATACGCATTTAGCTTCCTGCTACCCCATCTGAGAAGCAAGTGGGACACATCAGTTATCCCCACTCTCTGGGGAGCTTTGTGAGCAGGGATGCTGGTTCAGTTAAATTGTTGTACTTTATGCAACACTCAGCAGCACTCATGTGCTGGAAGCTGCAATCCTGCAGGACATCTTGACAAGAGACTGCAGACAAATGATTATCGGCTTTGCATAGTGAATGCTGTGGTCATCATGCCGTTGAGTTTCACTCTATTATTTTTATCTTGTTGTACTGCTTTACTTCTATACCCATGTTACATGGATCAGCTCTCAGCTGTTTCACATGTTTAGTAGAAGAAGTAAGAAGTAGTAGAAGTAGTAGAAGTAAGAAAGGACTTATTTAATATCCACAAACAGTTCAGGAACCTTATAAAGTGGGTAATATCTTCCTGCCAAGCTGAGTTTTAGAATTTAATCCATTATACTTGGCATTGCATAACTCACTGAAACACCACTTTCTAAATAACTTAAACAGCAGCATGCCCTGGATTCCTGGACTTTGCCCTGCACTAGGTTTCCGCCAGCGTCCTGATCTGAACTTCTTGTGCCAATTGCCAGTTGTGGGTGATGAACTGGGGGAATTGAGTATGTATGTATGTATGTATGTATGTATGTATGTATGTATTTAAAGCAGTTACATTTCCCCTCAGTTCCATCTGTAGAAGAGCCCCTTATTCTGACACTAGTTTCCTTGTGGGCAAGCAGGGGTTCCTTGGCAACTACCGTCTTATGCCTCATATTAATCAGCTGTTACATTGCCAATTACAGAGAGTAGCAAAACCTCCTATCTGACAACTGGGCCTCTGGGCACCTAAGCTGTAGTCTGCAAAAAGTAGCAAGCCCTTTGTAGGCTCAAGGTTTCAAACTTCCTTCAATGAAGGCTTCTAAAGCTCCAACAGGGAAAGTCCCAAAGAGGAACAGACTTCCCTGAGCCAAAGCCTTGAGCTGCTATTCTCCCCCCCCCCCAAAGGCAGGATTGCTAGGAAAGCAGAATAGTCTCAGCAGGTGAGCCTGATGGGAACTGGAGCTCCTGACTCACAAACCTATGCCAAGTCTGTTCCATTTGAGAGTATGGATTTGAGAGACCCCATCCTAATAATAGCGGAGTTGAGGATAATAGCTCCTCCTCCAGGGCAGGGTCTGTGCTGCCCTTTATTCCTCCTGTAGCTCTTTATCAAAACAGCTTCAAACACCGTGGAATCATTCTCTGGATTCCCTTCCCAGTCTGCATACAAGCTTGAAAGCCTTGAATCTCCTCCAAGAAGCAGATCTAATGAAGCCGTACACGGGTTACATTGTTGTTGTTGTTGTTGTTTAGTCGTTTAGTCGTGTCCGACTCTTCGTGACCCCATGGACCAGAGCACGCCAGGCACTTCTGTCCTCCACTGCCTCCCGCAGTTTGATCAAACTCATGCTAGTAGCTTCAAGAACACCATCCAACCATCTCATTCTCTGTCGTCCCCTTCTCCTTGTGCCCTCCATCTTTCCCAACATCAGGGTCTTTTCCAGGGAGTCTTCTCTTCTCATGAGGTGGCCAAAGTATTGGAGCCTCAGCTTCACGATCTGTCCTTCCAGTGAGCGCTCAGGGCTGATTTCCTTCAGAATGGAGAGGTTTGATCTTCTTGCAGTCCATGGGACTCTCAAGAGTCTCCTCCAGCACCATAATTCAAAAGCATCAATTCTTCGGCGATCAGCCTTCTTTATGGTCCAGCTCTCACTTCCATACATCACTACTGGGAAGACCATGGCTTTTACTATACGGACCTTTGTTGGCAAGGTGATATCTCTGCTTTTTAAGATGTTGTCTAGGTTTGCCATCGCCTTTCTCCCAAGGAGCAGGCGTCTTTTAATTTCGTGACTGCTGTCACCATCTGCACTGATCATGGAGCCCAAGAAAGTAAAATCTCTCACTGCCTCCATTTCTTCCCCATCTATGTAACACGGGTTACATAGCTACAGGTTTTGTTTTAAAGAGTATGATGAATCAGGACAACATGAGCAGCATATAAATCTGCATTTAATTTCCCCACATCTGAACCCAGGCCAAGCAGAATTCAAAGGGCATTTCAGGTGAACAGGTGATTATTTCCCATGCAAAGCATGGGAAATAAACAAGGTGAGCTTGAGCTCTTGGTACAGCAAACTAAATATGACATAATAGGCATCACTGAAACCTGGCGGGATAAGTCCCACGATTGGAATGTAATAATGGAGGGATACAATCTATTTCAGAGAAACAGACCAGACAAGAAAGGAGGAGGAGTGGCGTTATATGTCAGGGATGTGTATACCTGTGAAGAGATCCAAGATTTAGAACCTCAAAGCCAAAGTGAGAGCATTTGGGTCAAAATTAAGGGAGAGAAGAATAACAGAGACCTCATTGTGGGAATAAAAAAATTCCTTCCAGTAGCACCTTAAAGACCAACTAAGTTAGTTCTTGGTATGAGCTTTCGTGTGCATGCACACTTCTTCAGATACACTGAAACAGAAGTTGCTAGATCCTTCTATATAGTGAGAAGGTGGGGAGGGGTATTACTCAGAAGGGTGGTGGGAATGGGAGATTGGCAGATAGCTGAGATGAGCCTGTTGACGACTCTTAACGACTGTAATAGGTCTTACAGGAAAAGGCAAGGAGTGAGAAGGTGAGAAATGGCTTAGTCATGTATAATGAGATAAGAATCCAATGTCTTTGTTCAGACCAGGTCTCTCCATGGTTTTAAGTTTGGTAATGAGTTGCAATTCAGCAGCTTCTCTTTCCAGTCTATTTCTGAAATTCCTTTGTAGTAAAACAGCTACTTTGAGATCTTGTATAGAATGTCCTGGGAGATTGAAGTGTTCTCCTACTGGTTTCTCTGTTTTGTGATTCTTGATGTCAGATTTATGTCCGTTTATTCTTTGGCGTAAGGTTTGGCCTGTTTGTCCAATATAATAATAATAATAATAATAATAAATTTTATTTATATCCCGCCCTCCCCAGCCGAAGCCGGGCTCAGGGCGGCTAACAACACTAGAATAGTGCAACATTATAAAAACATCATAAGAATTAATTAAAATCAAAATTGATGGCAACCATAAACTAAAGTATTGTAAAGATTGCCAAAGGAGGGAGTCAGGCTGTGCCCTAACCAAAGGCCTGGTGGAACAGCTCTGTCTTGCAGGCCCTGCGGAAAGATGTCAAGTCCTGCAGGGCCCTTGTCTCTTGTGACAGAGCGTTCCACCAGGTTGGAGCCGCAGCCGAAAAAGCCCTGGCTCTAGTTGAGGCCAGCCTAACCTCTCTGTGGCATGGGACCTTCAAGATGTTTTTATTTGAGGACCGTAAGTTCCTCTGTGGGGCATACCAGGAGAGGCGGTCCCGTAGATACGAGGGTCCTAGGCCGTATAGGGCTTTGAAGGTTAAAACCAGCACCTTAAACCTGATCCTGTACTCCACCGGGAGCCAGTGCAGCTGGTATAGCACCGGATGAATGTGATCCCACAGCGAAGACCCCGTAAGGAGTCTCGCTGCGGCATTCTGCACCCGCTGGAGTTTCTGGGTCAGTCTCAAGGGCAGCCCCACGTAGAGCGAGTTACAATAATCCAGTCTGGAGGTGACCGTCGCGTGGATCACAGTGGCTAGGTCAGGGCGAGAGAGGTAAGGGGCCAACTGCTTAGCTTGGCGGAGATGAAAAAATGCCGCCTTTGTTATAGCTGCAATCTGCGCCTCCATGGAGAGGGAGGTCTCGAAGATTACACCCAAACTCTTAACGGACGGTGCTGGCACTAATTGCACCCCCGCAAGAGATGGGAGTTGCCCCCTCAATCCCATATCGTCCCGTCCCAGCCAGAGGACCTCTGTCTTCAAAGGATTTAACTTCAACCGGCTCCCACGTAACCATCCAGCCACAGCTTCCAAGCATCTGACCAGTGTGTCTGGGGCCGAGTTAGGATGGCCATCCATCAACAGATAGAGTTGGGTGTCATCAGCATACTGATGGCAGCCCAGCCCAAAACTCCGGACAAGCTGGGCGAGGGGGCGCATAAAGATGTTAAAAAGCATCGGGGAGAGAATCGCACCCTGAGGCACTCCACACACCAAGGAGTGGCGGGATGACAGTTCCCCCCCAAGCACCACCCTCTGTCCCCGACCAGAGAGAAACGAGCGCAGCCATTGAAGGACTGTGCCCTGGATCCCCACGTCGGCGAGGCGGTGGTCCAGAAGTTCGTGATCGACCATGTCGAAAGCTGCTGACAGATCTAGAAGAATCAGCAGCCCCGACCCGCCTGGATCCAGCTGTCTACGAAGGTCATCTGTTAGGGCGACCAGAGCCGTCTCGGTCCCATGACCAGCACGGAAGCCGGACTGGAATGGATCCAGAGCCGATGTTTCATCCAGGAACCTACCAAGCTGTTCAGCAACCGCTCTCTCAATCACCTTACCCAGGAATGGAAGATTCGAAACTGGGCGGTAATTGGATAGATCTAAGGGATCTAATGATGTTTTCTTTAAGAGCGGACGCACCACTGCCTCCTTCAGTTCCCCTGGGAATGTCCCGGTGCAAAGGGACAAATTGATGATATCCCCCAGGGGGGCCCGCACCTCGTCTGGACATGCTCTAATCAGCCAAGACGGGCACGGGTCGAGAGGACAAGTGGTGGGCTTTCCAGCTCGGAGGAGTCTGTCCACATCAGCTGGGGATATCCGGTCAAAGTGGTCCAATACTGGACCCGAGGACAGTCGAGGGGCCTCCAGTTCCTTTATTGTATCCAAATTGGCATGGAGGTCATGGCGGAGCAACAGGACCTTCTCCGCAAAAAAGCTCGCAAATGCCTCACAGCTGTGTGTCGAATTGTTATTTAAATTTGGCTGTCCTTCGAGGGACGTTAAAGACCGAATTATACTAAATAATTGTGCCGGGCGAGAGCTAGCGGATGCAATGGAGGCCGAGAAGTAGGACTTCTTAGCAGCCTTCACTGCCATCTCGTAGGTTTTCATAAAAACCCTATAAGATGTTCTTGAGGCTCCGTCATGGGCACTCCGTGAAGGACACTGTTGGCATTTGATGGCATACACAATGTTAGACGATGAGCAATTAAATAGTCCCGAGGTGTATGTATGTATGTATGTAATGGTGTTGTCTGGGTGTATGTGGCAGCAAAGTTGCCACATACACCCTCATTGTGGGAGTTTACTATAGATCCCCAAGCCAAACGGAGGACATAGATGATGCCTTCCTGGAACAGATGGCCAAGCATGCAAAAGGAAGGGAGACAGTAGTAATGGGGGACTTCAATTACCCGGATATTTGTTGGATGTCAAACTCAGCCAAGAGCATAAGGTCAAACAGATTCCTCACTGGCCTTGCAGACAAAGGGTGCTCATCAATGGTTCCTCTTCATCCTGGAGAAGAGTGACTAGTGGGGTGCCACAGGGTTCTGTCTTGGGCCCGGTCTTATTCAACATCTTTATCAATGACTTGGATGATGGACTCAAGGGCATCCTGATCAAATTTGCAGATGACACCAAACTGGGAGGGGTGGCTAACACCCCAGAGGACAGGATCACACTTCAAAACGACCTTGACAGATTAGAGAACTGGGCCAAAACAAACAAGATGAACTTTAACAGGGAGAAATGTAAAGTATTGCACTTGGGCAAAAAAAATGAGAGGCACAAATACATGATGGGTGACACCTGGCTTGAGAGCAGTACATGTGAAAAGGATCTAGGAGTCTTGGTTGACCACAAACTTGACATGAGCCAACAGTGTGACGCGGCAGCTAAAAAAGCCAATGCAATTCTGGGCTGCATCAATAGGAGTATAGCATCTAGATCAAGGGAAGTAATAGTGCCACTGTATTCTGCTCTGGTCAGACCACACCTGGAGTACTGTGTCCAGTTCTGGGCACCACAGTTCAAGAAGGACACTGACAAACTGGAACGTGTCCAGAGGAGGGCAACCAAAATGGTCAAAGGCCTGGAAACGATGCCTTATGAGGAACGGTTAAGGGAGCTGGGCATGTTTAGCCTGGAGAAGAGGAGGTTAAGGGCCATGTTCAAATATATAAAAGGATGTCACATAGAGGAGGGAGAAAGGTTGTTTTCTGCTGCTCCAGAGAAGTGGACACGGAGCAATGGATCCAAACTACAAGAAAGAAGATTCCACCTAAACATTAGGAAGAACTTCCTGACAGTAAGAGCTGTTCGACAGTGGAATTTGCTGCCAAGGAGTGTGGTGGAGTCTCCTTCTTTGGAGGTCTTAAGCAGTGGCTTGACAACCATATGTCAGGAGTGCTGTGATGGTGTTTCCTGCTTGGCAGGGGGTTGGACTCGATGGCCCTTGTGGTCTCTTCCAACTCTATGATTCTAGGTGGGGGGTTTTGAGCTTTCCCACACTTTGTATATTTTAAAAACGTCCTGTATGCCTGATGATGAACACCACGCCATAAAGACCACAATTCCACCATCACTAAGTTGACATGAACTGTTGTCATGCAAAACAATATGCAGATTAGGCCAGTTTTTCCATGGTGGGAGTGAAGCAGTTCATTGGCAGGAATTGCTGATTGTTGCTAAAGGGTAACTCCAAGGGGTGGAGAAAACCCGCCTTGCCTGTCATCACCAGGAGACTAACACCAGGTGCTTTTGCATGGTGCTGAGACACCTGTTGCCTCTACTACCACATCTTGACAGATGCTGAAATAGGCAATATTGTTGTCACATACACCCAATGCCTCATAGCAGTCAGCAGCAGTGGTTGCTACTGTTTATTGCATGGGTTCAAAATGGTCAGATAAGCTGCAGCTCTTTGGCTCATCCAATGTTTCCATTAGTCACACTTCTCTGAAGCCTCTCAGCCTCACTCACCTCACAGAGTGTTTGTTGTGGGGGAGGAGGGGAAAGGCGATTGTTAGCCACTTTGAGACTCCTTCGGGTAGTGATAAAGCGGGATGTCAAATCCAAACTCTTCTTCTTCTTCTCTTCATCAGGGTCTTCAGTCTTGCCTAAATATGGTATAAGACAATCACGGGATGGATCTACACTTGTCATTTATAACGTTAAAATGTTGTATTAAAATGTGACACCAGAAGGCTGCAAGCCACCGACAATGAGAAACTGCCATTGAAACTTATAGGACATTCAATAACGTTTAGAAGATCAATGTAGATCCAGCTTCAGCCTTTCTAGGTATAATATGACGCAGAAGCAAACAAGGCAGCCTTGAAGTTGTAAGTCTGAAATTGGAAACAAATGCCACATTCCTGTCTGTTGGCAACTATGCAAAGTGGACATGGCCTATGAGTGGTTTATGAGATTTGTAAAAAGTATGAAATTTTTTTTTAAAAAAACACACAAGGTTTTGGGATGGAAAGGCTTTTGTGAATCCTGGAACTTCTGGCTTGATCTCAGTCAAGTTCTATTCATGGTGAGCTTTCTAATCTGATTTGACTGGGCAATGACAGGAAGAAAAGCCAGTTCTGATTGTTGAAGGTGGTATTAAGAGAGCCCTTCCCCACAGGTTTCAGCTAGTTTTAGAAATAAAGTCATCAGAGGAGGAGAAGCATTTTTACTGTTGACCTTTTTGTGGCTTTCTATGCTGGAAAATCCTGCACAACTGTGGAGCTGAAGTGCAAAGACTTTAATTCAAAGGCAGCTCATTGAAATCAGTGGGGGGAAATTCTTTGGTTCCAGTGAGAGCTGAACCAGGCCGCAGATGCATTCTATGATGCCAATGTTTCATCCCAGACTGGACAGTTTAGAGACACATTTTAGGGAATTAATGGCAATCAATGTTGCACTCAGCATACCGATTGCAGTTAAAATCCAAGAGCACAGGGCTTTAAAAAAATCAGATTCCACTCAATATATCTTGCCCAAAAGGCTAGACGGTGACTTTAATTAAGTTGTTTGGCATTATTGTGCTACTCTCCTGAATCAACATTTTCCAAATGTGAGTCCAATGACATTTTGGGTTATCAGCCCCAAAGAAGCAGTGATTTGATGAAGCAGCCTGTTCTATTACCTGTTGCTGCAAAATACTAACTTTGCAAAATTTTGTACCTCGCTAGTTTGAGGGATTGTGGGAACCAAAGACTGTTGGGTGACTACATGGGTTCACTCCTTCCTAGGGGCAATAGCTCATGTGACGGGCTCCTGTTACGGGCTTGTCATCTCTGGTTAAAAGAGACTCAGGCTGCAGTGTTAGGAGAGACGTCTGGCTCAGACCATGGAGAGATGCTGCCCGTCAAAGTTGACTGAACTGGATTCTTGACTCAGTATAAGATGCTTTCAATTCACCTTGACAGCTATGGTGTGTACTCTTGTTTTTAAATAACAGATGGTGGCCATGAAATGAAAATTGAGATGTATTTTCTTTTGATATTGGACTATGATGGGCATCAGTTATTTTGGGAAGAAGCCCAAAAATACTTGGGAGCTAAAACTGCAGATGAATCCACAGGTTTATTTTATTGGGTAATTTGAGTTCTGCCAAATATTTGTAGTGTAAAGAAATCATAAAAATTTGCTGGTGGTCCTAGCCTGGTGGGTATTCCTCACATATTTAAGAAAGTTGTAGGAACTGTGAGAAGAATGTTTAATCTATTAGCTTAAAAATAAATTAAATGTCTTCAAGAAAAACAAATGAAGTATAGATGATAGAAATATATTTTCGCTTATCTTACAGAGGCATTTTTGCTCTAGGCCTATTTGCCTTTAATTATCATAGTTTTGATTTCCTCTGTTAGGTGCACAGAAGTTTAGTCTGCCTCTGTTCTGAAATAACATTGGTACCTGTGAATGATTATTATTGTCAGTTAAGTATTCTGGTCACATGTGCATTTAAAAAAAGTCAGTTTATTTTTTATTTTCAAAGGCAGCCTGATCTCCATTCACTTGAAATTTCTTTAAAATCATTATGATCTACAAAAAAGTCTTACAAGCTATTTGGAAATATAAAGGATAAATGCCAAAGCACTTAAATATACAGTAGATGAACCAGCGCAGCCATTTCTGTTTTAGTCAGGTTCTTCGCGGTCTATCATGAGAAATGAATGCTCTTCCAACCGTGCTCTAAGTAATGCGAGTGACATCCCCATGTATGACTCTTTTCTGCATCTACTCCTCAGGGGGACGTGTGTCTGTGGACCACAGGACTGACGGAGCTGAAGCTATTGGTTTCGACATTTAGTAGAGGATTGTTTTGTTGGTTTGCTAGTTAGTTGCAGCTGAGTTTCTCTTACATGTGAAACGACATGCTTTGCACTTAAAGTAAAAGCTAGTGGTAATATTTCTAATGGGAATGTGTGGTGAGTGGACACTTCAGTGTTAGCAATTTCTGGAATATCTAATGTGTTGTGCAGGATAGAATCAAATTCTATTTTCCACAGGTGTAGTAATCTGAGATTGCTGGTCTGCTACATCCTCCCCTAATATTAGTTGGGACTGAAAGAACATTTTGCAGTGCCTGTTGTGTGAGATCCCTTCTGTTCAGGAGCTCAAACTTCCTCAGTCAAGCAAGGAGTGTTGACTTAACACTTTTCAGTTCTTGTGAACATAACCTGAGATATGAGACAAAATGGGCAGCAACTTTTCTCCCCATTTGCTTTGTGAGAAACTAGCCTGCTGCCACTTTTCAGAGTTTTTACCCAATGAAAGAAGTCATCTCCCTCCTGGCCTGGAGCACATCTGCCTTGTTTGGATTGAGCTTCAGTTTGCTTGCGTCCACCCAGCCCTTCAGGCACCAGTTCAGAATCCCAACAACTTCCTTGATATTAGATGAAAAAGAGAAATAGAGAATTCTTTATGTGGTCTTTCAGTAGAAAAGGAATCCCCCTTTCTGAACCTGTGGGCAGTAGTAGCCTTAATAAGGGATGGCTTTTACACATGGCCTTTTCATCTCAGGATATAAAAGCACTTTGCAAACATGGATAAGTCCGATTGATGTGTATCCACCTAACTGCAGCCACCTCTAAGGCATGTGGTTGTCATTGTGGCTGGAACAGCCCAGGTCAAATGTTTTTGCCCGCCTGGGATAAGCATGGAAGAGCAATACAAGCAAGGCATGTTTTATGTATCTCCCCCTTGCAGTTGAAAGTAGTTACCCTACCATATTTAGTTTTTCATTTAAATGGGACATAAGATAACATTTTAAAAAATCAAAGGATCTTGCAGACTCCATGTCAACAGTCTGAATGTACCTCAGGTCAACAGTGGTGAAAGGCATTGGTTTATGGTGGCTGTTGAGTGGCCTGTTGAGGAAATGTGTTTGGAAACATCAGCCCCAGGGGCAGGTGTCTGCACTTCTGTGGGACGGCACAAAGTAAGCAGGCTATAGTAAATGAAATCTGTATTCCTCTCCTAGGGTGGCAGCATAATCCAACAACAGCTCCACTTCCACGAGCTAGTTAATAATCTTCTCTTAGGCAGAGTTTCCTGAGGGTCCAAGATGTTGGCTCCTTCTCTGTATCTCCTTCCTTTTTCACTGTGGAAATATAAGTGTCATTGCAGAAGGGCCTGTGGCGCTGCTCACTTGTGTTAGTGAAATATACTCGGAGTTGCGTGGTAATTTCATGCTCTTTATTGCAGCTTGTAAACATTGAATTGGGTCCTGTGTGATTGGCTGACTCTGCTTCCCTTCTGGGGCCTGACTGGGCTGCTCCTGCAGGCCAATCAGTTGTTGCATTCCATGATCCTCCAGACCTAATAGGCTGGTGAGCTTCCTCCTGGGACCTGCAGGCCAATCTGGTGGTTGTGCTCTAGGATCCTGCGTGCCTATTGTTCTAGGATCCTAGCTCAGTACATAACAGTTGGGATGTTACAAGATTGGTGGGTGCTACTTGTGGGACATCTAGTGCTCTGTGGAGCTTTTTTCACTCTCTACATTTTTAAGTGCAGCCAGAAAATGTATCAAAACATCAGAAAAATCAGAACTCTAGAGAACACCAAATAAATTTGCTTGATATGGGTTTCATGTTTCCCACTGCTTCCATTATAAAGGCTTGGAACATCAGCTATTTTTTGACCACTTTGCTTGCATGAATTTTTAAAGCACAAATAGGCAAATGTAACAAAAAAGAGGGCTCATTGGGAAGGTCACAATATCTCCCACAATGTGAGGATTCTACTTTCATCTCAAAAAATCCTAGATTATGTTGTCTTGTGTTGCCGCTTTATGCTATATTTTTAAAAATAAATTTATTGTGGGTTTTTCCTTTGAGGTTTTTGTTTATTTTAATAGCAACAGAATACCCTCTGGCCTCCTTTGGAGCCATCATAATTAGGAGGATGGATCAGTAAATTTCCAGCAAAACTTTGTTTTTTAAACCTTGGAAAACTTTATTTCTTCTAAAAATAGTTCCATTGGTCAATAGCTTAAAAGAAACAACAATCTCCACAAAAGGCTTGTTAGGAAATTTTTTTGATAGAATAATCTAGGATTTGTGAATAGATATCAATCTATTTTATCAGTTTTCGCATATCATTTAAAAGATACTGTTTTGTGGGGGGAAACCCCACCGTAAATATCAACAATTTAATGTGTGCCTCAAATGTTAGTTAGCATGATATCATTTTCCCAAGTCCATTCAGGCTGTTAGTTCATTGCATTATTGCAAATAAGATTCCAGCATCCTTTGACAATTGCTACAGCCTTTTTGCCAACCCATTGGGCATGTGCAGGGACTGCCGTGGGCTCAAAGCCAGGCAGCGCCCATGGAGAAGTGGAACTTCCACCTAGGATCTAGATTCAGGTAGGTAACCGTGTTGGTCTGATGCAGTCGAAATATATATATATATAAAACAAACTTAGTTGGTCTCTAAGGTGCTACTGGACAATTTTTAATTTTTTTTATATATATTCCACCTGGGACTTGGCAAAGAGTCCCCACAATTTCCAAGCTCCTGCAGCCAATCAGAAGCTGCGCTTTGGTTTTTTAATAGTTCCTTTGACTCCCAGGATGCAATCTGTTCAAAAACCAAGGTACAACTGTATATATATAATCAGATACAGGGCAATATCCATTATTTCTTGCCTTGGTAGACAATGTTTCCTTCTCTAAAACCCAATGGTGACCTCATCCATCTGTTGACTCATTTATGGAAATAGAAAGTTGCACCTCAGTTCTTCCCCATCGTCAGACTGTCTCTCCTCACATTCCTGGTGGTGTCCCAACCTTTTCTGACCTTGGGAGTTTGAAAGAGTGCCCAGCTGGCCCAGCTCCCGGCTCCCAGGCAGAATGCTACCTGATTGCAGCTGTTTCGTTTCATAGATTTAATCAGGCAGCCATCCTTTCTCAAGAGGGTGACCCTGAGGCCTCCCCCTCCCTCTCCCACTGCCAAAATGACTCTTCCCTGCTACTCTTCAGGCAATGTGGTAAAGCAATGAAAATGGAGAAACTTCTATTAGAGCCAGGCCTCGCAAGGTGTTTGCCTTTCTTTAATAAATATGAAGTTCTTTTAGAGAGGCATCCAAACCAGAAACCAGCCTGAATGTTGTGTGCAAACTCTGGGCACATATCTGGGCTTGTCATTTAAAAAATTTGATCTCATGTCTTATTTGTTTAGGCACAACATTGTAATGAAACGTGAATAGCCAGTTAGTTGGCTGATATGTGACTAAGAGTTCAAGTGGCAGAGGCAAGTAATTTGTTTGCAGCAAACCTAAAAGCAAACTCAAACCTAGACGGACTTGAGCAATCCTAGTCTCACCTCATGTTCCACATAAAACACTTTAGGCCCTTCTGGGGGTTTTTTTGGGGTGTGTGTGGGACTCAAAAACATGTTCTGTACATTCTTATTTTAAATAAAAATAAAATAAAATTTGCCCAGCTTGACCTCAGCTCTATGGATCTCTCTTATCCATCACTTTATAAAATGTAGTTCATAGAATTAATTAGCAGAAAACATTTCCATGTTGAGTCATTGCTTTTTCTTTCAGATTTGAATCAGGGGTTTGACTGCTGCTTCAATAATGGTGGTCACTAAAATAGAGTTGTCTTTTTCCTGCTCACGCCATAGGATACCTGAGCTCATATTCTGATGCCTGTTTTAAGCAACTTGATTTTTACTCTCTCCTCCTAGAAATATTTCCTAAGATCATGCAGAAATTCTCTGTGGTGGCCTCATATACGCCTAAGGGTATAATTCAGACAGGATTGTTAGGTGGTATGTAGTCTTGATCTGCAATACACTTTCCATAAAACAACAGCCGGTCACCTTGCTCAAGGTAATCTGAAAAAGATTGTGTTTTTAGTGGACTTGGGCATCTTCATTTAGAAGGAATCACCTTCAGCCAGACTAGA
Source organism: Podarcis vaucheri (assembly GCF_965113315.1). NCBI lineage: Eukaryota > Metazoa > Chordata > Lepidosauria > Squamata > Lacertidae > Podarcis > Podarcis vaucheri. Next base: position 127,265,359 of record NC_138761.1, read on the forward strand.
CAGTGGTGAAGGAAATCAATCATATGGACAGAATAGATGTTCAACAGCAAGCAGCATTCTTGTGGATAACACTTAATCCTTGCACAATTTGGGAGACAGTTTGACCCCTAAAAGGGCAGCATGGGGTTCACAAGCTTTTATTTTGCTTTCAGTATCAATGCAGGGGGTAGAAGCACTTGCAGGCCAAACGTACTGAGTGACAGGTGGATTCATAAGTCCTCCCATTGACTGGTTCCTTAAATCTTTGCAGATTTGCAGTCTGGAATCTGAAATGGTGGCACTGACTGGAGTTTGCCATAACTATTGGCAGAATGGTGAGAAGGGGGGAATTTGTGCCATCAGACCAAGAAAACACTCTCCTGGGTGTGCTGGATGGTTTTTGATTCATTTTTTTTGCATATGGAAGAATCTCATCCCTTTCCCTTCCTGGCTACATAGGTAGGTTTGTCTCCCCCAGCCTTCCCCAGCTGGGGTGGGCCCAGGGTGTTTTGTGCCCATCACTGCATGATGGGGTGGTGCAACTGCCCTTCACGAGGAGGTGGTGAAGCTACTCTTTAACCCCCCCCCCCGACCCAATAACAATGGCCATTTGCCAATACCCTTTTGGGGGGTGAGGCAGTAGACAGGGTGGCAGCACAGCAAATGCTACTGTTCCTGGATGACACTGATGTTTCAAAAGCCAAGTCATGGACCCCCACTTATGACAATGTTGATATCTCTACGGTAGTTTTTTTAATGTGCCTGGTGCCACGGACACCCTGGGTGGGTTATGCAGACCCACCAATTGGGAACGACTGATCTAGATTCAATTCAGTATGGGTTTAGGCCTGGTTTCAAGCCTGAATTTGCCTTAGTCACCCTGATGGATGACTTGTATCAGGAGAGAGACAAGGGATGTTCAACGCTGCTTCTCTTAATTGGCCTCTCAGCCACTTTTGATACTATTGGCCATGGTCTCCTTCTGGACTGAATTGGATGGGTATCAGAAACACTGCACTACAAGGACTCCTTTCCTATCTGCATGGTCAAGTCTGGAGAGTAACACTGGGGGAGTTCTCTTCGACCCCCATCACCTGTGCTATGGGGCTCTGCAGGGTAAGGACTTGAACCTTGAACCCAGGTCACAGTCCAACCCTCTAACCATTTCATCACAGTGGTGGTACTTTATATCTGTATGGAGCTACTGGGAGCAGTCATTAGAAGTTTTGCAGCATGCTGCCATCAGTATGCTAATGACACGTAGCTCAGTATTTCCAGAACGATGGAGTTGGGAGAGGCTGTGCAAGCCCTGGACCAGTGCCTTAATGCTGTGGTGGACTGGATGAGGGCCAATAAACCAAACCCTGGGAAGATAGACATTCTGTGTGTACAGGATTGCCATATCCAGAAGAGAGACCAATTGCCTGTTCTGGATGGGGTTGCAGTTCCACTAAGGGAGGAAGTGCATAACCTGGGGGTACTCCTAGACGCATCTTTGTCATCAGAGACCCAAGTGACCTTTATGATTAGAAATTACTTTTGCCAGCTTCATCTGTGTTATGTTTCCAAGGGGTTGCTCGAGAGCAAGCAGGCAAATATCTCCCTGCTTGGCTGTGAAGCCTTGTTCTTGCTGCCAAAATAAACCTTATCTGTCTGGAGCCCCACTCCTCTCGCTAGCAGAATCCGTGAGTGGGCGGTTCCTAAACTTTCTCCAGCAAAGCAGCTTCTTGACGCCCAGTCTGCGCCTCCCCTCTCTGCGCGGATGCTTTCTGCGCAAGGAAGGCGTGGGGAGCGGAGGACCCCTTTCCTCCCTGCTTCTCCCAGGCAAGGAATCCTGGGACCTCCTCGCCACTTCCGACTCCTGCGCCTCCTCTCCATGTTTACTCTCTTCTATTGAGGAGGAGCTACTTCCCACGATCCCTGGAGGCTCTCTATAATCCTTTCGGCTTTTGCTCTCTCCCTCCTGAACCGATGGCAGTTCCCTGACAATCTGGTACGCTAGCTTTGGCTGAATCAGGATCACTTGTCCACCATAGTTGGGGGGGCAGGGATGGGGGGGGGAATGTTGAGGCGTTTTTTTGGTGGGTGGGGGGACTTACCTGGACAAGTGGAGCAGCCACAGTGGCTTTTGGAGAAACCTTTAAAAATAAAAAATAGTTTAACAACTGATAGCAGTCCTTCCACAAGGGCTCACTAGGAATAATGCTTCATCAAGACTCAGAGCTCATCTACAACTGCCGCCTAGAAAGCACAGGTCCAAAAGGTCTACTGACATTTGTTCTGATTCAGTAGTAAACAACAGGTTTCTCCAGGGGAAAGTGGCAGGATAAGCTGAAGAGCCCCTAGCTGAAGGGCAATGTCTCTCACCTGAAAGGGTAACAGTGTCACCGTGATGGGTTTCTACTGGACTTTGCTGCTAGTAGCATAGAAAAAGAACATAACTTCCTATATGGCTTCTCTGCAGCAGTCACCGTCTACTGTGTCTGCAGAACCTGCCCCTTTGACTGGACATGACTTGAGGACTCTCTACCTGGGCCTCTGCTACCCCCTTTGCAGTTCACAGTGGTACCTACAGTTGCAGAGGGGTCTTCAGCAGATAGAAAGGGGGCAGACTTTAACCTGCTATCAGCGGAAGGGTTGCTGAAAATAGATGATACTCTTTGCTTATTTCTCTCGGGCCAACACAGTTTCCTAGTAGCTGTCATGACAGTTTTTATAACAGTGACATTGAGCTTTGAACTTAAGAAGAAGAAGAAGCATAAAACACCTGTTTGTGAGCATCTCCTACTTTGTGTGTAGTAAGCTTTGTAGAATAAGCACAGTTACTCAGTTTAATGCTTGCAGGTACAAAATGGTAACACTGCATTTGTTTTATGATTCTTCCTAACTATACAGTAAGATGTGCAAATTAATGTACGTATTTTTGAGTGTGTGCTCCAAAATTATTGCATTGTAATAGCAATGAGCAACAATAATGAAAAAACCTCTATTTCTGAATTTGTGCCTTGCTACTGTCAAGACAAGGGACGCGGGTGGCGCTGTGGGCTAAAGCCTCAACGCCTAGGGCTTGCCGATCGAAAGGTCGGCGGTTCGAATCCCCGCAGCGGGGTGCGCTCCCGCTGCTCGGTCCCAGCGCCTGCCCACCTAGCAGTTCGAAAGCACCCCCGGGGGCAAGTAGATAAATAGGTACCGCTTACCAGCGGGAAGGTAAACGGCGTTCCGTGTGCGGCTCTGGCTCGCCAGAGCAGCGTTGTCACGCTGGCCACGTGACCCGGAAGTGTCCCCGGACAGCGCTGGCCCCCGGCCAATAGATGTGAGATGGGCGCACAAACCCCAGAGTCTGTCAAGACTGGCCCGTTCGGGCAGGGGTACCTTTACCTTTACCTTTACTGTCAAGACAGCAAGTCCACAGTACGTCCCAACTCCCAACATTTTATGCAAGGGCCTCTTTCTGCCAGAGCTCATTCGTGGATATGCACAGACTGCAGCTGTAGGTGATTTGACTTCAGGCTAGATAAAATTAATGATGCAATGAAAGCAGGCCGACCAAAACATTAACTCCCAACAGATCAAGAGTTAAAATTCAGGCAGAAGGCTGCTTTTAGTGATGGATGAACGAAATCCAATAGTGTGTGGTTCGCTATGCCTTTGTTGGAACTGGGATTCCTGCCTCTGTCCTGGTCTGGAGTGCAAAGGACCAGCTTTTCAACCTATCAGGAGAAGCTGAGAACAGCACACAACAAATTAACCCTTTCAGGATAAGAGGCTTGTTGTTGCTGTTCCTATCATTCTTCAAATTACAGCTTTGTTAAATCAGTTATTATTTTTAAGTAAGCTCATCCTTCCTCTTCTTCTTAATTCTGCCCCTTGCTCTCTTTTTTCTTTTGATTTCTACCCTTTATCCACCTTTTGCCAATTTGGACTGGACACTTCTGCATATTCCCTGTACCCAGAATGGTTGGACTGGTCAAATGGAAGCTGATGGCCTGGCCTGGCCCAAGCAAGTCCAGCTTATCTCCTTCCTTGTGCGATGTTCACAGCAATGGTGTTCACAGCAATGCCAGACCTTGAAAAAGAATATGCAAAGGGAGAGAAATAGTAAAATTTCTATATTTCAACCACCAGGTTCCAAACCATAGATGGGGCACAAAACAAGGAGAAGTCAGTGAAGCTGAATCCTAAGCAAGCAGGGTTTTGCATAGCTAGAAACTAGCGGGGTTATATTTGAAAATGTGAGGTAAGGATTCCTTGGGGCTATGTGCTTTCCTTATGCAGTATTCGCTTTACACAGTAGAGTACAGTGGTGCCTCGCAAGACGAAATTAATTCGTTCTGCGAGTTTTTTCATCTTGCAAATTTTTCGTCTTGCGAAGCACAGTCAAGTCGCAACTGCACCTCTTCAAGCGGTTTTAAGAAAAAGGAAACAAACTTGCAAGACGTTTTCGTCTTGCGAAGCAAGCCCATAGGGAAATTTGTCTTGCGAAGCAACTCAAAAAACGAAAAACTCTTTTGTCTTGCGAGTTTTTCGTCTTCTGAGGCATTCGTCTTGCGAGGTACCACTGTAATGGCAAATTCAAAAGTGCAGTTTCTTCATTATGGTCACACCACGTCCTCTCACAGTGGCACCCTCTACTTTTTGTTGCTCTCTACGTAAAGGTGTGATGTTCAACTTTCTAATCAGCATTTAATGAGGGCAGAGGTGAGGGAGAGCCTCACACCTGCTGAATTTTGTCCTAGGGATAGGTACAATTTTTAAGTCACACCTTACTATGGATCAGAACATAATTATGTTCGACAGTGGAATTTGCTGCCAAGGAGTGTGGTGGAGTCTCCTTCTTTGGAGGTCTTTAAGCAGAGGCTTGACAACCATATGTCAGGAGTGCTCTGATGGTGCTTCCTGCTTGGCAGGGGGTTGGACTCGATGGCCCTTGTGGTCTCTTCCAACTCTATGATTCTATGATTCTATCCTTTGAATTTTGTACACATTTTAGAATTTGGTTATTGACTCTAAAAAGTAAAAACAACAACATAAAATTAGCATTTTAAAATAAAACGTGTTTTAAATTGCAGACACCGAGATAAAATACATGATTTATTTTAATAACTTATATTAATGCAGAAATGGGATAGAATGGAAACATGCAAAACTGAAACAGACCATATATAGACTTGCACATCTATTCCTAGTTCTGATAAGCTGCTGCAGTCCTTTTTAGCAACAAAGAATTTAGCAAGGGGAGCACATTTAAGGGAAGGGGAATGGAACTAGAAAGAGATAGGCTAGGATATTAGGAACATACACCTCAGATTTTCTATTTCCATCCAGCCAATGGCATCCCTCCCCACCTCTGTTTATCCTGCATGGTCATTATTGTTTTTCTTGCATGGTTATTGTTGTTTCTCTTACAGACTCAGAACCTTGCACCCCTGACACCCCCTCTGCCACTGCCTCACCATCATCTTCTGAAGATCCTGCAACTCTCACAGCTCCTCCCTCACCATCCCCTCCCTATGGCTGCGAGGCCTCCATGTTCTCACCACCACTGTCCACCTGCACCATGGCCCTGAATCCTGAAATGCCACTGCGAACAACAGCTTCTGCCACGCTGAACCCAACCTCTGCTTCCACCTCCTCCCCGAATCCTGGGCTTTCTTACACTGCACCACCAGCTGTCTCTGCTTCAGCACTGCAACCGAGCCTTTGCTCCCCTGTGGGGGCAGCCATTTCACCCAGCCCTGCTCCTCACCTTATTGACTGGCTTCCATACCTCGCTTCAGTGATGACCAGCACAAAGCGGGGGAAGGAGGAAGAGCAGCCACCCACAGGGACGGAGCATGTGAAGAGGAGTGGAAGCACCTATCTGCCTGCCCTTAGTGAAGGAGGAAGTGTCCAGGCAGGGTTCATCAAGCAGCAGCCTCCTGAATCCGTTTTCTCACCTCCACCGTCATTCCCGGCCATTCCCCCACCTTCTGAGCAGGCACCTGCAACTCTAGGGGACATCCTGGCAGAGCTGAAGACCATGAACAACCACCTTTCTGTCATTGCAAGGGCTCTTAGCCGGCTTACCTCAGCCTTGGCATCCCAGCAGGACTCTACCAATATGCCAGGTTTGTAAGAGAGGAACTCTTCCAGGCCTTTTCCTTGGACAGAGTCTGCCACATACTTTTATTGGGAAAGCAAATAATATACGTGTGGGAGAGTTTGAAAGAGATGTCATTAGAAATGTAATGGTCATGGTGATGTCCTTGCTTCCTCAACTTCTTTTCTTACTTCTGTTGGAATGCAGATGTGAAAACTGTATCAACATCTATAAAGTCTGTATCTGTAACTTGTAGTATTTCTCTTTCTTTCCATCTTTACAAAAGCAAAAACCCAAAGCATTCACTATGAAGAATTTGTTCAGATTGAACATGCCCGACTGGCTTAATTGGACTCCTCTAGGAGTGGTTTTTTTGTTTTTTGTGGGGGTGGGTAGTTACTTGTCCACAAGAAAAGGCGATGATGTAAATTCCAATCCAGTGAAGGAGACTCATGCATATAGAAAGTTTTCTCTGCAATCACAGTCAAGGGTGCTACAAGGTGGGACAACAAGGAGAACAGCAGGGTGGATTAATAAACTGATATGCAGCTTAGCTAGGACTACCAAGAATGCCATGGAAGGTTAGGTTGGGAAGTCGGTATAGAAATTATGTTGGATGGTGAAATATGTTGTGTAAACAGGGAAATTGGAAAATGCATAATAAACAAATAAATCACAGTCAAGGGTGGCTCTACTATTAAACAAATGAAGCTTAAGCTTCAGGGTTGCTCATCCTGGAGGGACCTCAGAACCAACTTTACCTCAAACTGCTTAAAAACTTTTAGGCCAGGAGACCCACTTTGAGTTGCACGACTCAAACAGATTAATTTTGGGTTGTATATATTTCAACAATTCCCAAGTTTGTGAGTCAGTAGCACAGATGTTGCAAAGGTGTAGCGGTCTGTCGCGAAACAACCCCATTGAAGAAGAGAACAGGGCTTCCCCAGACCCCACGGCCGGTTGCGAAGGGGCCCCTCTCACAGCTCAAGCTGCCTGCCCCACTGCTCACAGGGAATGGAGGTGTGAAGGTCTTGCACTTCAAGGATTTCATTTTTATTTATTTATCCGTAACTTGTGTAGTGCCATTAATATCCATATTACAACTCTTGACCACACTCTTCAGGGCTCACACAGAAATACAGGAAGAAGAAGAAAAAGAAGAAGAAGAGTTTGGATTTGATATCCCGCCTTTCACTCCCTTTATGAAGTCTCAAAGCGGCTCACATTCTCCTTTCCCTTCCTCCCCCACAACAAACCCTCTGTGAGGTGAGTGGGGCTGAGAGACTTCAGAGAAGTGTGACTGGCCCAAGGTCACCCAGCAGCTGCAGGTGGAGGAGCGGAGACGCGAACCCGGTTCCCCAGATTACGAGACTACCGCTCTTAACCACTACACCACACTACAAGAGTCCTTCTAATGGTCTTTGTGGAGTTAGCTGAGGGTTGTAAAAGATCCCCTGACCATGTTGACAACAGCCCCCTCAGTCATGCACATAGAACCAGAGAAGGCTGAAAACCCAGACCCAAAGCTACTGGGATTGGCTACACTGAATGAGTGCACCCTATTATTAAATAAACCCAATAAAAAGTGTGTTTAGATGTCTGTAGATACCGGCTGAAATTTATGGACAACATTATGTAGTCACGCTGAAAGTATCTTTACAGTATCTTCTAATCCTAAATTATAACACTGCTCAGTTTGTCCAAATGGCTTGGTGGGCATCCAAAATAAACTGGAGTGCTTTTTCCATGGGGTTACATATTTGCTAAAAGTTACAGTGGCATGAGGCTAAAAGGGAGGCAGCACCATGTCTAAGTTCACCAAGGTACACTTGATGTTCTCCCATATAGGAACATAAACATACAGGAATCTTAAGAGAGGAATTTATGAATGGCTAAAAAAGGTAAAGGGACCCCTGGTCATTAGGTCTAGTCGTGACCAACTCTGGGGTTGCGGCGCTCATCTTGCTTTATTGGCTGAGGGAGCCAGCATGACTAAGCCTCTTCTGGTGAACGAGAGCAGCGCATGAAAACGCTGTTTACCTTCCCGTCGGAGCAGTACCTATTTATCTACTTGCACTTTGACGTGCTTTCGAACTGCTAGGTTGGCAGGAGCAGGGACTGAAAAATGGGAGCTCACCCCGTCGTGAGGATTCGAACTGCCGACCTTCTGATCGGCAAGTACTAGGTTCTGTGGTTTATGAAGGGGTAGTAAACCCAGTTTTGTGAAAAGCAGCTTTTCCCAGAGAATAAAACCTGGGAAAACATAATGGAGGCTAGCATCACCAACAACTAAGGATAGTCAAATCTGTCAACTTCAGTTTTTCTCTGTTTCTCAGTTTTCTAGTCTCCACATTTCCATATTCGTTTGAGGGGTTGTTTTTTTAAGTCCCCATAAAAATCCATCAGCATCTGAGTGTATCCTAAGGAACACATGCTTGCATGCAATTTGGTCTAATATGCACATTTCTGCTAACCAGTTTCCCCTATTAGAACTCGTGATGTTATTTTCACATAAATATGCATTTTAATGTACATTTCACCTCCAAGTATACTTTTTTGGGTATACATTGCTTGGTTTTGGAATTGTGCTGTAAATTTCAGAGGGGGACACATTTCGAAGGTTGGCTGCCTTTCAGATCCTGTATGGCTTCAGAAAGTGTGAATCTGGTAGAATCATAGAATCATAGAGTTGGAAGAGACCACAAGGGCCATCGAGTCCAACCCCCTGCCAAGCAGGAAACACCATCAGAGCACTCCTGACATATGGTTGTCAAGCCTCTGCTTAAAGACCTCCAAAGTAGGAGACTCCACCACACTCCTTGGCAGCAAATTCCACTGTCGAACAGCTCTTACTGTCAGGAAGTTCTTCCTAATGTTTAGGTGGAATCTTCTTTCTTGTAGTTTGGATCCATTGCTCCGTGTCCGCTTCTCTGGAGCAGCAGAAAACAACCTTTCTCCCTCCTCTATGTGACATCCTTTTATATATTTGAACATGGCTATCATATCACCCCTTAACCTCCTCTTCTCCAGGCTAAACATGCCCAGCTCCCTTAGCCGTTCCTCATAAGGCATCGTTTCCAGGCCTTTGACCATTTTGGTTGCCCTCCTCTGGACACGTTCCAGTTTGTCAGTGTCCTTCTTGAATTGTGGTGCCCAGAACTGGACACAGTACTCCAGGTGAGGTCTGACCAGAGCAGAATACAGTGGCACAATTACTTCCCTTGATCTAGATGCTATACTCCTATTGATGCAGCCCAGAATTGCATTGGCTTTTTTAGCTGCCGCGTCACACTGTTGGCTCATGTCAAGTTTGATCGACTGTAATGAGGGAGATCGACCTGATCGACTGTAATGAGGGAGAGATCCTCAAATGGAGTCTGCTCTTCGTCTTCCATGCTAGGGGAGAGGACCTCAAAGCGATTGTGTATTTCTAAACAATCAGAGCGAACCCTGGGCCTCCTACTTCTTTGAGTCACGTTTCTCCATATATCTGGCTCCTGTGTTGGTGAACTAGCCTCCTTCTCAGGGGAGTCCCCTGTCTCCTCCTTGGTGGAGACGGTGTGCTCTTTTGCTTCCAAGAAGAGCTCCAGCTCTCTAATTCTTTGGAGCGTAGCTACACGTTCCTCCAGTTGCTGGACTTTGTCTTTTAAGAGGGCAATCAACATGCAATTGCTGCAGGTAAAGCTGCCTGCAACCTTTGGCAAGATGGCAAACATTGCGCAGGAATCGCAGGCGACTGCAGCTGTTCCCTCCCCCTCCATCCTGAGAACGTGTTGTTGGGGGTGGCTACAGCGGTCCTCCATCATAAAAAGCGTGAAGACAGGACAAATAACTCCCCCCACAAGAAAAACACCTAGGTCTCCCCCAACAAACGTTTGAGACTAGCTCCCCTAAATCTAAAAGATGGATCAAACTGCACGCGCCGCTAGGCGCGCACCGCTGCCCTGCTAGGTCTGATAAGCTCCTCCCACAGCTAATCACCTTCCTCAACAGAAACCCTGCCCCCTCTGACCTTTGCACAGGGAGAATAGCTAATCAGCCACAAAGAAACACACACACACAAGAAAACCCTTTTTGCTCCTTCTTCAACTGCTGCCCTGCTAGGTAGCTTTGCTTCTACTAGTGTCCTTAACCAAATTCCCACCACCACCACCACCACTCACATGAATTAACTCAGAGCAGAGCCACAGAAATTAAGGCACATTACTAACTTAGGTTCATTAACTTTAATGCTGTGATGGAGTATAACTTGGTTGGGCACAACCCTTCGCTCCCCTCCCCAGTGGGGCCTTTGAGGTTTCAGCTGGTGGTGCAGCAGCAGTGAGCCCAAGCAGGTCTCAGCCAGCCCCATAACCACACACAGCTGATCATTGTCACTTTTACTTGGCTCCCCCAACCTCTCATGGCCAGCATAAAATGCGCAGGCCACAGGCAGGCATGGCTTATCCTATTTCACACCTTGTGGTTTGGCAAGGAAGTGGCTGCTGAGGCCCTTCCAAAATGGTGGCAAGGCCGGTGGGCCACCAATGGGCACTTCATCAGGAGCCAACAGGCCTTGGCAGCGGCTTCGGCACCATTTTAGAGGGTGCCTTGGTGACCAGTTCACCCCCAAGCCACCCCCCTGAGCAGCATCTCCCAAGCTGCGTCTTCAGCAGTGGGTGCGGTGACAGGACATGTCACCTCTGGACTCCAGCAGAATCCTACCGCCTGAGGCAGCCGCCACAGGCCACCTCATGATAAGGCCGGCCCTGAACATGGGTGGCGTCCCCAGAAGCCCCTGTGTGAACAGGCTGGCCAATCAAATATTGCTGTGCTTTGTTTTCTTTTTAATTTAATTGGGAAGCGGATCACATGAAGAGCCTCAAGCAGCAGAAGGATCTCAGAATGAATATTTCTTTTATTTTTCAAATGAAAAGGAATGATACATGAACACACAAAGAGCCTGTTAAAATTAGTATGTAACATTTAAATTTTACAAATTTACATTTGTCAGGATTAGGGATGGATGAATCTCCCATTCGGTTTCTCGTTTTTCCAGTATAAAGTTTACTTCTCCACATTTCCACACCAGTTTTTGCTCCCCCTGCCAGATCTAGTAGCAACACTGTATTGCAAGTGCCTATTCCAAAATTAATAGTAATGGCCAAGAGGACCCCCCCCTTACAATCCTGAGATTGTAGAGACAACCCTGAACCGAGCGTGGGGCGGAGTTACTGCTTCAGCTTCCTGTTCTTGCTCCCAGTGCATTTGCAGTGCACATGGCCAAAAACTCCATCTACCAGCATCATTCCATTTTTATTCCAACAGCCCACTGATGATGCCTCACTACTGTATTCCCATATTTTAAAAGAGTCAGAAGAACTCCTTAACTCTCCAGGGAGTCAGAATCAGAACCTACAAGGCACAGCGTGCAGTTTAACAGCAAAAAGTCGTTTGTGTAAGAAAATAAGAGTTTACATGGGATTTAAAAGAAAAGGGCAGAAAACCAATAGCGACAAAAGCACAAAACTTGTAGAACTAAAGTTTAATTTGGCAAAGTTCCCGATCTCCCAGCGTGGCCTTAGATGGTTTATGGTTTGCAGGGTGCTATAGCCTTACGTGAAATCCAGCAGTCCTTTGATAACCATATTTCAAACTAGAGTCAGCCATATGTTCTCTCAGAACAAAGAAGCCACGAAGAAACAGGAAGTTCATTCCACAGTTAGAAATGCCAGCTGGAAACTCTCTCCAGACGAAAAGGAAGTTTTCCCTCTATTTCAGCTCACAGAGTCTATTTTGATCTTCCCACAGGAGTGAAATTCCTTCAGTCATTGGTTAGCTGAGAGGTGTTTTGTGTGTGTGTGTGTGTGTGTGTGTGTGTGTGAGTATGGCAGGCTTGCCAATGAAAGAAAGAATGGAAACTTAGCAAATAAGGTTCCCCAATCCCATGCAAATAAAGAAAGGGTATATCCCACTTGGCTCTGTGACCTGCAAGACACATCTGACCCAGGGGATGGTGGAGAGGGGGGAGAAGGGAGCAGAGTGAAGCCACATCGCCTGGACTAAGACATAGGCTGGAACAGAATGAGTCTTCAGATTGCCCATTTCTCCAAATTTTGCAATACAGTTCTTGGCTCAAAAGAACTACCCAAAGGAGTAAGCTAATACATGTTTTAGTTCAACCTACATTTATAAATATGTAGTAGTTAGGGTTGCTGTATTTCAAAAGTGAATATCCAGACACAAAAGTTGTTGAGCTTTTCTAGTTTTGTCCACTTTCCTGGACATTTCAGTGATTTTTGCCTGGACACTGTTTACGACTGTCAAATTCCGGCTATGTCTGGGAAATTCTGGACGTGTGGCAGCCCTAGTAGTAGCTCAGTTCATATCTTGGGCTAAGATAGGTTTTTAAATAAGTATTTAAGTATAAATGGAGATTACTAGCGCATGAGTCTCAGTGGCCAAGTGCAGGAAAGGGTGCAAAGTTCTTTGCCATGGAAGCTCCCTGGGACCAAGACTGAGAGCCTGCTCCTTCCGAAGGAAGGCAAGGCCATCAAGAGCATCATAAAGTTGGGGGGGGGGTTGAAGAAGGAGTGACATGAGCAGGTGGGTTAAGAAGAAAACAAACAAACAAAAACAAACAAACAAACAAACAAACAAACAAACAAACAAACAGGAAACTGCTATGTAAACCATTGTTTTCTCAAAAGGCTGTATATTGTGCAATTAATATAGGAAGATACCTTTTCCCAGGAGTTTAAGGCATTAACAAAAATGACAACTGATCAGAAAAAGCAGCTTGACCTCCTGTTCTGCCTTTATCTGCAGCTGAATTTGCTGAAGCATGGGGCATGTTCTTGGGAAAGGGAGTGACCAGTCCTCCCACAACTGCCCTCTGCAAAGCAAACAGAGGGAACGTTGCTTTGAGTTTCACATAGAATCATAGAATCATAGAGTTGGAAGAGACCACAAGGGCCATCGAGTCCAACCCCCTGCCAAGCAGGAAACACCATCAGAGCACTCCTGACATATGGTTGTCAAGCCTCTGCTTAAAGACCTCCAAAGTAGGAGACTCCACCACACTCCTTGGCAGCAAATTCCACTGTCGAACAGCTCTTACTGTCAGGAAGTTCTTCCTAATGTTTAGGTGGAATCTTCTTTCTTGTAGTTTGGATCCATTGCTCCGTGTCCGCTTCTCTGGAGCAGTAGAAAACAACCTTTCTCCCTCCTCCATGTGACATCCTTTTATATATTTGAACATGGCTATCATATCACCCCTTAACCTCCTCTTCTCCAGGCTAAACATGCCCAGCTCCCTTAGCCGTTCCTCATAAGGCATCGTTTCCAGGCCTTTGACCATTTTGGTTGCCCTCCTCTGGACACGTTCCAGTTTGTCAGTGTCCTTCTTGAATTGTGGTGCCCAGAACTGGACACAGTACTCCAGGTGTGGTCTGACCAGAGCAGAATACAGTGGCACTATTACTTCCCTTGATCTAGATGCTATACTCCTATTGATGCAGCCCAGAATTGCATTGGCTTTTTTAGCTGCCGCGTCACACTGTTGGCTCATGTCAAGTTTGTGGTCAACCAAGACTCCTAGATCCTTTTCACATGTACTGCTCTCAAGCCAGGTGTCACCCATCTTGTATTTGTGCCTCTCATTTTTTTTGCCCAAGTGCAATACTTTACATTTCTCCCTGTTAAAATTCATCTTGTTTATTTTTGCCCAGTTCTCTAATCTGTCAAGGTCGTTTTGAAGTGTGATCCTGTCCTCTGGGGTGTTAGCCACCCCTCCCAGTTTGGTGTCATCTGCAAATTTGATCAGGATGCCCTTGAGTCCATCATCCAAGTCGTTGATAAAGATGTTGAATAAGACCGGGCCCAAGACAGAACCCTGTGGCACCCCACTAGTCACTCTTCTCCAGGATGAAGAGGAACCATTGATGAGCACCCTTTGGGTTCGGTCAGTCAGCCAGTTACAAATCCACTGAGTGGTAGCATAGTCAAGACCGCATTTTACCAGCTTCCTTACAAGAATATCATGGGGCACCTTGTCAAATGCCTTGCTGAAATCAAGGTAGGCTACATCCACTGCGTTCCCTTCATCTACCAGGCTTGTAATTCTGTCAAAAAACGAGATCAGGTTAGTCTGACATGACTTATTTTTCAGAAATCCATGCTGACTATTGGTGATCACAGCATTCCTTTCTAGGTGCTCACAGACTGTTTGCTTAATGATCTGCTCCAGAATCTTCCCTGCTATTGATGTCAGACTGACTGGGCGGTAATTATTTGGGTCCTCTCTTTCCCCCTTTTTGAAAATAGGGACAACATTTGCCCTCCTCCAGTCTGCCGGGACTTCGCCTGTTCTCCAGGAATTCTCAAAGATGACTGCCAGTGGTTCTGAGATCACATCTGCCAGTTCTTTTAATACTCTTGGATGCAGTTCATCTGGCCCTGGAGACTTGAATACATCTAAACTAGCCAAATATTCTTGTACTATCTCCTTAGTTATTCTGGGCTGTGTTTCCTTTGCTGAATCATTTGCTCCAAATTCTTCAGGTCGGGCATTGTTTTCTTTATCGGAGAAGACTGAGGCAAAGAAGGCATTGAGTAGTTCAGCCCTTTCTGTGTCCCCTGTTTGCATTTCACCATCTTCTCCTCTGAGTGACCCCATTGTTTCTTTGTTCTTCCTTTTGCTACGAACATACCCATAAAAGCCTTTTTTGTTGCTTTTAACCTCTCTAGCAAGCCTGAGTTCATTCTGTGCTTTAGCTTTTCTGACTTTGTGTCTACACGTGCTGGCTATTTGTTTGAATTCCTCTTTGGTGGTTTCCCCCCTTTTCCATTTTTTGTACACATCCTTTTTTAATCTTAATTTAGTTAAAAGTTCTTTAGATAGCCACCCTGGCTTCTTTAGGCACCTTCCATGTTTCCGTCTCATTGGTATTGCCTGACGTTGTGCTTTTAGTATCTCCCTCTTAACAAACTCCCAGCCATCATGAACTCCCTTTCCTTTTAGTATTGTTGTCCATGGGATCTCACCCAGCACTTCCCTAAGTTTTATGAAGTCGGCTTTCTTAAAGTCAAGAAATTGAGTCCTAGTATGCTTGGCTGCTCCTTTCCGCTGTATAGTAAACTTCAGAAGAGCATGATCACTCGCGCCTAATGATCCTTCCACTTCTACCCCACTAACCAGGGCATCAACATTGGTTAGGACCAGATCTAAAATGGCTGTTCCTCTTGTTGCTTCTCCCACTTTCTGGACAATGAAGTTGTCTGCAAGGCCAGTGAGGAATCTGTTTGACCTTATGCTCTTGGCTGAGTTTGACGTCCAACAAATATCTGGGTAATTGAAGTCCCCCATTACTACTATCTCCCTTCCTTTTGCATGCTTGGCCATTTGTTCCAGGAAGGCATCATCTATGTCCTCCGTTTGGCTTGGGGATCTATAGTAAACTCCCACAATGAGGTCTCTGTTATTCTTCTCTCCCTTAATTTTGATCCAAATGCTCTCACTTTGGCTTTGAGGATCTAAATCTTGGATCTCTTCACAGGTATACACATCCCTGACATATAACGCCACTCCTCCTCCTTTCTTGTCTGGTCTGTTTCTCTGAAATAGATTGTATCCCCCCATTATTACATTCCAATCGTGGGACTTATCCCACCAGGTTTCAGTGATGCCTATTATGTCATATTTAGTTTGCTGTACCAAGAGCTCAAGCTCATCTTGTTTATTTCCCATGCTTTGCGCATTAGTGTACAGACATTGAAGTCCATTAATCATTCCCCCGTGTCTCTTATTTAAGGATTTTTTCCTCCCACCACTAGGTCCGCGTGCTGTTTGCTCCATTTGGTCTATGACATTTGGATGATCATCTTCATTAATTGATAGACTCCTACCTTCAGGAGCACTGTCTCCCTCCCCCACATTAGTCAGTTTAAAGCCCTCCTGATGAGGTTTCTGAGATTTTTGGCAAAAACATTTCTCCCAACCGTTGTGAGGTGCAGCCCATCACTTGCAGAAGTCCATCTTCAAGAAACTGCAGTCCGTGATCTAAGAATCCAAACCGTTCCTGTTTACACCATTTGCGAAGCCAGCTGTTCACTTCCACTATTTTCCCCTCTCTCCCTGGGCCACGTCGTTCAACTGGGAGGACAGACGAGATGACAATTTGTGCATTTAGTTGCTTCAATTTCCTGCTGAGAGCCTCGTAGTCTCTTTTGATCTTCTGGAGGCTATTGCTTGCAGTGTCATTGGTTCCCACATGAACCAAGAGGAAGGGGTATTTGTCAGTGGGTTTTATGATTCCTTGCAGTCGTTCAGTTACATCTTGGATCTTAGCCCCGGGGAGACAGCACACTTCCCGAGACATCTTGTCAGGCCCACAGATCACTGCTTCTGTTCCCCTCAGTAGGGAATCCCCTATCACCACTACACGCCTCCTCTTGGGTTTGGTCGGGGTTCTTCCGTGAGCTGTCCGTTCCAAGGTCGCCTGCACATTCCCTGAGGACTGACTTTGCTGCTCGTCTTCATATACCTGATCGACTGTAATGAGGGAGAGATCCTCAAATGGAGTCTGCTCTTCGTCTTCCATGCTAGGGGAGAGGACCTCAAAGCGATTGTGTATTTCTAAGCAATCAGAGTGAACCCTGGGCCTCCTACTTCTTTGAGTCACGTTTCTCCATATATCTGGCTCCTGTGTTGGTGAACTAGACTCCTTCTCAGGGGAGTCCCTTGTCTCCTCCTTGGTGGAGACGGTGTGCTCTGTTGCTTCCAAGAAGAGCTCCAGCTCTCTAATTCTTTGGAGCGTAGCTACACGTTCCTCCAGTTGCTGGACTTTGTCTTTTAAGAGGGCAATCAACATGCAATTGCTGCAGGTAAAGCTGCCTGCAACCTTTGGCAAGATGGCAAACATTGCGCAGGAATCGCAGGCGACTGCAGCTGTTCCCTCCCCTTCCATCTTGAGATCGTGTCGTTGGGGTTGGCTACAGAGGTCCTCCATCATAAAAAGCTTGAAGACAGGGCAAATAACTTCCCCCCCACAAAAAAAACACCTAGATCTCCCCCAACAAATGTTTGAGACTAGCTCCCCTAAATCTAAAAGATGCCAGCTCAAGTCCCCGTTGTCAGCAAAACCAAGTGGCAGAAATGAATCCAGGGAAACCAAGCAATGAGGAGCACACATGTTGCTTCTGAGAGTGTAGTCCTATATTCCTGTTCTGAGCCTGTACAGCAGAGCAGAGAAATCTCTGCTGTACCATGTGGCTTAGTCCTTGACCTGAAGCTCTATCTTCCAGGATGGGTGAAAATGCACAAAACTCTGAGCAACTTGGAGGATGGGAATACTAACATTATGCAATAATTAGTGTAAACAGAAGCCCATGCCAGGTACAGGTGGACATCAGACACTGGAGGAGTTTCACAAGCACATTTGAACTCTGAAATCAGCCCTGAGAGGCTCTGTCCAAAGCATGCTACCTTGGAAGAAAATGTAAAGAAGCATGTAAAACCACTAAAGATGGGTAGAGGTTGTGGTTGTTCTGTGCCTTTCCTTTCTTGCTCAGCCTTAGTTTCTGAAAACATTAAAATTTACGATGCTTAATGTACCACTCAACTACCCATAACAGCTTAGGTGACAAGAGGCCTATATATGATACAGCTGACTGCAACTCAAGAAGGTGACCAAAGAATCACGGGTTTACAATCAACAGAATCTGGAAGATGCCTGGGGACACGTTCCTCTAGCATTAGCATTGCTGGAAACTAGCAGCGCATGAAGCCGGGAAGCAGGTTCCTGACTTGGGCTAAGGGGCTCTGCAGTGTGTTTTCCTTTGTTAGTGCAGATAGAGTCTGCAGATGTGCCTGTCAAGTCTTCCCTCAGCCCACAAAGTCCTATGTCTTGCATGCCTTCATCAGAACCCAGGCCAAAGGATCTCTCTGGTTTCAGGGGTCTGACAAGTGGTTAGACCACCCATATGAGAGTGTTGCAGCCTCCACAGCCTCAGGGCCAAACTTCAACTCTTTACATAACAGAAGAGGCAAAGACTTCCTGAAGAGATCTGATTCAAGCAAAGGCGAGTAGATAATTTACCTGCCCCTCATCCTGATAAAATAAATAAAACAAAATAAAATCCTTTTGCAAATCTGTGGTGTCCCAGATGAGTTGGTTTACATTGCATGTTGATATTTAAGATCCCAATTCCTAGGGAATGGTGAACAGTGCTATTTTTCAAGAAAACGAGGTGCTGGAACTCAACAAGAATGCTTCCCTTTTCCTCTTAGAATGACACTGGCACCCGCCTGAGAGGTGCCAGTACTGAGTTCCAGTGAGTTCCCCCTAAAAAGTGCTGCTGGTGAATCTGCCCATTTCAGTTTCTCAATTTTCCACTCTTAAGTTCTGTTCTCCATATTTTCAAAGAGTTTGTTATCTTAATTAAAAAAGTTCTTTATGAAAATTCCTCAGCATTTCAGTGTGAATCTCTCCTAATCTATACATATGCATTTTTGCCCAATAGTCACATTTTTGCAAATCAGTTTTCCCAAACATAATCCATTTTTGTATATTATTTTAATCAATAAAAGCATTATTATGCACACCTTATACTAGTATGTGCATTTTTGTGCACATTACTCTCCTAGAGGATTGCATTGCAAACTCAGAGATGTGAGAATTTCATAGAATCACCAATTCATACTGTTGGAAGGGAACCCTGAGGGTCATTTAGTCCAACCCCCTGCAGTGCAGGAAACTCAGTGAAAGCATCCAGGACATCCAGCCTTAAAAAGAGTCCACAACCTCCCAAGGGAGTTTGTTCCAGTGTGAATTAAGTAGGTTCACCTTTAAATGTACTCCCCATCCCTACCAGTTCTGTTATTTTGTGTGAAACACAAGACATGAGAAGCTGGTTCTTGTGGCCTTGCCTTTAACGTGAGGGAGGCCAGGATTTGACCCTGGGAATGCAAACACAATGTACAAATGTAGACCCACTTTTGTCACTGTGCATAATGCTTTCTAATGAGAGTGGAAGGATCAAACATGATGGTGTTTCCTGCTTGGCAGGGGATTGGACTCGATGGCCCTTGTGGTCTCTTCCAACTCTATGATTCTATGATTCTATGATTCTATGAAACATATGGCGTTGGTGTTTGGCCGTAATCATCTATGGGGCTTACTTGCTGTGAGGCCCAGTGCCCACCTTGCAAAGGACTTTGTTACATGCCTGGTAATGGAGCTAGAAATGGCTGGGTGGAGGGCTATGTTTTGAATGTGGGGGACCTTATGGGTCTTAGAGTTGGAAGGGACCCCAATCTAGTCCACCCCCCTGCAATGCTGGAATCTCAGCTAAAGCATCCATGAGAGATGGCCATCCAACCTCTGCTGGAAACCTCCAAGGAAGGAGAATCCACAACCTCACGTGGGAGTCTGTTCCACTGTCAAACAGCTTTTATTGTCAGAAAGTTTTTTTGAGTGTTTAGTTGAAATCTCCTTTCCTGCATCTTGAAGCCACTGGTTCGAGTCTTATCTTCCAGAGCAGGAGAAAACAAGCTTGGTCCATCCTCCATGTGAGATATTTGAAGATGGCTATCATATCTCCTCTCAGTCTCTTTCCCCAGCTAAACATACCCAGCTCCTTCAGCCGTTCCTCATAAGGCTTGGTTTCTAGACCCTTGATCATCCTAGTTGCCCTCCTCTGCACATGTTCCAGCTTGTAAACATCCTTCCTAAATTGTGGTGCCCAGAACTGAACACAGTATTCTATTCACCAAGGCAGAATAGAGTAGAACTATTATTTCCCTTGATTGGGAAACTATGCTTCTGTTGATGTAGCCTAGAATAGTGTTAGCATTTTTTGCTGCATCACACTGTTGACTCATCTTAAGCTTGTGGTCCACCAAGACCCCTAGATCCTTTTCACATGTACCACTAATAAGCCAGGTGTCCCCCATCCTATATGTACCGTATTGGCCCGAATATAAGCCACACTTTCCCCCCAAATTCTGACAGTGAAAAGTTAAAGTGCAGCTCTTCTAGCGAGGCCCACTGGTCTCTTCTTTCCAGGATGACGTGGAACCATTAATGAGTCCTCTTTGGGTCCTGTGTGCGTTTTCTGCAGTCTATGTGCTCTCAAAGCTATGTGCTTTTTGAAACAGCTTGGTCACCTTTGGGAGCAGAGTGGTGGGCTATTATCAGTACATTCAACAGTCTCTGTAAAAAACAGATGATAATGTGGCCAATATAGTGAGATTATTCTTGCTATAGGAGGAATCTCTTTTGGCAGGGGGGGAATCCGTTCCTCAGATTTATGTACTAGAATAAAGTCTTACTAGACTGAATGCAGCAATAAAAGAGAGATTGAAAATAACTAGCTTTCTTTCATATCAGAAATGTTACTCAGACCAGATTTTAAGAAAGTAAGATAGTAAGACATACTTATTTATGAACTCAACTCAGATTATTGCCTATAATCACAAGACAGTGCTACCTTTGGCTGAAATGTATCATGTAATGCCTCCCTCTGCTGGATTCTCTTCTAAAGATGCAACATAATAAATAAAGATATGCTTCTAATATTGCAAAATGACCATTTTGGAGGAAGGTACCAAACATTACCTACAAAAGACATGCTGGACAAATTTATTTCAGCTGTACTGGTCTAACACCTAATCATGTTCCAGCACTTTTGCATCACAGTGGACCTTGAAACGTATGACCTGTGGGTCACATCCACTCTTTTCTGAGCTCCCTTCTGGGAGCTACTATTAAAGATGGATCATTATTACATGCTTATCCTGCCCTTCCATAGGACAGCACAAACAAAGCTCCCTGTTTGCTGTTTTACTCTTTCATCAATTTTGTGATATAGGTTCAGTTGAGAAACATTTGACTTGCTCCATATGAGCTTCATGACTAAGTGGGAAGTTGCTAGCCTTTCCCATTCCTAATCCGACACCCTCATCTCCATGCTGCACTGGCTCCATTTCCAAATTCCCCTTCTTGCCCTTGACAAAGTCACTGCTGCGATTGGCACAAACAAATGGTCCTTCTCTCCAAAACCTTCCATACACATGTTAACCTAGGTTTAGTGATCAGCATTCTGATATGCAGAGATATGCCCTGCAGTCAACGTGAGGCACGCAGCCCGTGCTTTTAACAGCATAAATTATGCAGGAGACATGATACTGTTGGTTAGCCTGTATTGTCCAGAAAAAGCATGCAATATTAGTAAGCTGAAGAAAGATCATAGCACAGAGAAGAGTCACAACTTTCTAAGGAATGTTAATGGGACACGCTAATGATAATTAACTATACTGGGTTTCTCTTTCTGCAACACACACACATCCAATTTGTTTTAACCTTGTTAATAGATCTACTCGCAATCCAAAGATTATCCCAAGAAGTAAACAAAGGGTGTAAATGACCAGGATTTGTGATCGGGACTTGTAAGCAGGGTTGTTTGCGAGGAATTGGCGGAGGAGACTGAAAAGACGGTGTCTCTTGGATGAAGGCTGTCTGCTGGTCTGAGCTGTTTGGAGGCTTGGTTGAGAGTTGGTTTTTGTGCATGGGGCCATCTCCTCTGCACATGGTCTGAGGGGAAGGGGCTACGGCTGAGAGGAAGCCAGGCTGCAGGAGGAAGAGAGTTGCGGGAGGAGAGGGCAGCCAGCAGCAGCTATTTTTAGCTGCTGCTGCAGGGAGCTGCAAGATCTGCTGCCTGAGAATGTGCAAATCTATACCTGCAGCAACTGCAAGATGGCTGCCTTGCTGGAAGAGAAGGCAGAGAGCAACTTGAGGTCCACTGATCCACACTTCAAGTTATCAGGCAAGATGAGGGATTTTTCTCTCACACTCCCTTTTAAAACAAGATTTTATTAAAGCTTTTTCATAATATAACAAGATAAAAGGAACTAATTTAAATCAAAACAAAAACATAGGAGAAAAGAAAACAGTGAATGAAAACCAAAAAATAGAAGAGGAAAAAGAGGTGTGTGTGTGGATAAAAAGGACTTCCCATTTTTCGTCTGTCAGTTACATAAAAGAAGTTATTGCTGCATCAATTAAGAGGCTGGCTGTTCGCTGTCCTGAGATGAAGCCTGGAGGGTGTTGCGTTCAGGCAGAGTGAATTACGTGTGCACCGTCCCATGAGGACAAGCCATCTTTTCTCCAGGATCCCCCCACCCCACCCCACAGTCCCTTTCTTCTCATATGCTAGAAGAAATCTTGATGCAGACTTGAAAGGGAGTAACATATAACCTTGTAAATAAATCAGTTACCAGCACCTGAATGGAGCCTGAATTCAACAGCCAAGACAAGAAATACACAAGCTTCTTGTGTTGTTGATTTGAACTTTTAGCAGAGGGTATGCAATATTTGCATCTGCTCTTCCTGATAACAAATAACATCTAAATTAGCTCTCAGATTTCATTTTTATATAGTACTTTCAACACCAAACAATCATTAATATAAAAACCCTCCTTATTATTCAAGGACACCTAATAATTCTTTACTGGTTAGAAACATTCCTTAGCCTGCATTTGTTTTGTGATTTGTGATGTGTTTGTGGGTTCAAAAACAATTACTTTTAACCTCTAATGAAGGCTCAAAACTGAGTATTTTTTTCCCTTTTCTTTTTTTAGGAAATCTCTTGCTGCTATAAAAATTTACAGTCAACAGGACTCATTTTTATCTGCAACTAGATCCTGTACTCAGAAGGTTTCCTGTGTGTGTTAGAATAGGTTTGAGTAGAAGACGATGTAGCTAGGGAATAATGCAGTTTTAATATAAAACCAACAACACTTTGATATAAACGCTGTCTGGAAACAATACTTTTTCAGTTTTAATCTGAAAAAAACATTACTTGTCTGTAACTATTGTCTAGAAAAAAAAACTTTCTTGTGAATTCTTTCTCACAGAAAATTAGGGATGTAAATTTTTCATTATTCATAATCAAGCTGATGTGCCAACAGGATTTCTTGGGCCTGGTACACGGTCTGATGGGGGCCTCTGCACACCCATGCAATCTAATTTCAAGATGCTTAAGTACATATATTAACTTGGCCTAGCCTTCCTCACAGGGCTGTTGCAAAGGTGAAAGGGGAGGAAGGGAGAATGCACAAACGAGCTTCTGAGAGGAAAAGCAAGATACAAATATATAATGCTTTTCACAAATTAACCTGCACCAAGTATCCTGGCTCCCACCCTCAGATGAAAGATTTGGACTCAGCTCTGGAAATCCACAAAGGCAGACAGTTATTAAAGGATCCAGTACACAATCTCTGTATCAGCTTGGGGAAATAGAAGCATGGGATTTTTGAGACATTAGTTTAGTTAGTCAAAAGCAGTGCTTTTTTTCTAAAAAAATGCTTAGGGGTGCAGTGGTACCTCGGTTCTTAAACCGAATCCCGGCGCTGGTGCCCTTCCACTGTTCGGCTTCCATTTGTAGACCAAGGTATAGTTTGCAAACCGAATCGTTCTTAAACCAGACTGTTCTTAAATCGAGGTACTACTGTACTCTCATTTTGACTCAAGAAAATCAGCATTTTATAGTTCAAATTGGGAAAAATAAATAAAGCAAATGGACAAAAGTACAGGCATACCTCATGTTGCATCCGCTTCAGGTTACGCATTTTCGTGTTGCGTCCCATGGCAACCCGGAAGTACCGGAAGGGGTTACTTCTGGGTTTCGCCACTCACGCATGCGCAGAAGCACTAAATCACACTGCGTGTGCACAGACGCAGCCCTTTGGCTTGCCTCAGTTCTGTGTTACGAATGGGCCTCCGGAATGGATCCCGTCCGTAAAACGAGATTCCACTGTACAAAGAACATGCACTACTTATACTGAAATACTGCCCCTCAATGAGGCCAAACTTTCGCCAATAAAACATCCACATTCCACACTGCTCCACACATTAAACACTCACTTCTGTCTGAGACTCAGGAAACACCATGACAGGAAATGAAGCTGCCATCAGGGGTACCAACGGAACTGATGATTCACTGTGCTAGAGAAGAAAAAATAAAAAATGAGTTTCTTCTCCCGTTAGATTCACAAAATGTTTAAAGGTCTGCGTCCCCCCATAAGAAAGCACTGGTTAAAAGCCTATATAAACTGCTTAATATTTTAAAATCTCTGTTACCCTTTGTTGACTGAGATGGAATCTAGACACATATAAGAAACATTTTGAAAAATATATTGAATTTGCCATAGCTCACTATTGCCCTCTAGTGTCACTTTTGTATAATGCATTTTACAACACACTTAAAACATTTTATTTGCAGTTGTATAGCTGAGTGTAAGCTACCTTCATTTTAAAATACTAGATATTATTCTTTTGAGCCTCCAAAATGTTTGGGGCAAAGTTCTCTAGGTTCAGTTCAGAATGGGCTTGCTTAAAGCTAGTTGTTCGTGATTTGGACTGAGATCAGATGAGCTTGTTTCAAATAGGATCATTCCTAGATGCAGGTGTTGACTCATCTCAGCACAAGGCTGTGAACAGAGGCTAGACCTATCAGGGATGCATTGGCAGGGATGGGTCTCATGACCTTGGGGTTCCTTCCAACTCTACATTTTGCAGTGAACTCAGCTGATGTGTCCAGAGCTCCATCGAGTCACCGCTTGCTGGATGATTTTCAGCTATTGTTGTCTGAGGACATAGACTTGGGGACTTAGAGAAGTGTGACCTGTGCTGTTTAAAATCTCAATGAAACTGCTGGGAGAAGTCCTTGAGGGATGTTGATGACATCCAGCTCTATTTCTCTGCCTTCCTCTAAAGGCTCAAAGTCCTCCAAGAATCAGCTTTGTCACAAGAAACCCAGGTGGCCTTTGGAGCAAGGAGTGTATTTGACCATCTTTGGTTGCTGTGCCAGCTGTGGCCTGTCCTTTGGCTTGGGCCAAGTTAGATGTTTCACTACAGTAGTGAAACAAGTTAGATGTTTCACTACTGTACTGCTGTAATGATTTGTACGTGAAGACTGTTTGGAGACTGTTTAGATACTTCAGTTAGTTCAAAATGCATGCATCAAACTGTTGACTAGGACCAGATGTTGAGAACATGCTTTGCTCACTACTGAAATAATTTCACTGGCTCCCAGTCCATCGCTGCCTGAAGACCTAGACAGAAAATGGCTGGGAAAGCCCTTCTCTATGACGGGGTGCCTGCACTCACACTAACCTGCAGAATACATTTGTATTATGAAGTATAACACTTCTTCTTTGTGAATTTGTTGTTGTTGTTTGTTAGAATCCCAGGTGGTCTCCTATAATTTAAGGGGAAAAAACTTTTTTTTTTTAAGGGCACTTGGTCTTCTGTCACAGACCATTGTGCACGAGAATAATGCTCATGATAGGAACGGAAGTGTAGCGCCCATTTCATTCTGTGCAAAAGGAATCCAAACACATTGCCTCTGAAAGCGACATTTTATGATTCTGTACCGTAATCCTGAGATTTAAACAAATGGGCTGGAGGCTTTGCTGACCAAAACTGAAGGAAGCTTTCCGTGTTTAGCAAAGGGTTTCAGTTGCAGTTGAGGGGGAGGAGTGCAAGTTGTGAAGCAAGCCTACATCCTTGGGAGTTTTTATATCTGATGGGTTTTCTTGGGCTGACAAATTAATCTGTCTGAGCTGGGCAGTTTCATTTTTCATTTTTATTTTTAGAAACAAACTAATATTATGGTTAACTTAATCCACCTCCTATATTATTATTATTGTTCTACCTCATATTCTTGTAGTGCTTCTGTAACCGAGAGGTGTCAGCTACAAGCAATGGGAAAGTGCTGTGGTTTGGCTCGTCCGTTCCTCGAGACACACCAGCACATCTGGACAGGAGATCATGTGACAGGCAGTTAAGCCAACAACATATCCTGAATACTGTAAAAATGGGTTCTGTTAAATTAAAAGTGCTTTAAATATTGGCTCAGCTGGTTTCTGTATAGCATGCGTTTTCATCATTTTGGAATGTGTTGCAAGATTTGTGATCACCAAGAACTTGATTAAATATTTTAAATCCTTGGTGTTGTTCATTTTGTTTGCCTTGTTGCTGGCCAGTCCTCCTGCAGTTTTGCAACCCAAAGGAAAGGAAAGGAAAACGGATTCTGATTCTAAATGGGAACATTTTGTCCTAAAACAAAACACAAACTCGGGCTTTTACGTATTGGAGGCATCTTCTGTTGGCACGGAGTTTCAAGTGTTTACTAGTAGTCCAGTGTACTCTTAGACTACCATAATTGCTACATTTCATCTTGAGAACCCTTTGCAAACTAAATATATTGATGCTGAAAGCACAATATTCTGTCCCTGCTTGCTACTCACCTAAGTGGTCCTAAAAGTGCCAGTTACCACAAAATCCTGCTATTTTGTATGAAAGAGCGGTCTGTTTGCCTCCCTGTGTTTGGGAACAATAGTTCGGGTGGAAGTGACAGGCAGTTTCTCTCAAGCAATACTGTAGGAAGTGTGTAATATACTACCCCCGGAGCATCCCTCAGGAAGCCTTCAGAACATAAAATCTCATATTCTTACTGCTGTACTGAGAAACCAACTAAATCCTTCAAAATTGTATTAGGCATTTTACGATGATATTGAGGGTGTTTGGGGGAAAAGCAAACAAAATCACTGATGATGGAAAAGGGCCATAATATATTCAAAAAGTACATTCCATAAACTGTCCCACACTCCAAGCTACCTAGTCAAAAGACCTATCTTCTAAAACATAATTAAATAAATAAAATTTATTCATTAAAGAATCTGACTTTTTTTGTGTGTGGGGGAAGTTATTTGTCCTGTCTTCAAGCTTTTTATGATGGAGGACTTCTGTAGCCAACCCCAACGACACGATCTCAAGATGGAAGGGGAGGGAACAGCTGCAGTCGCCTGCGATTCCTGCGCAATGTTTGCCATCTTGCCAAAGGTTGCAGGCAGCTTTACCTGCAGCAATTGCATGTTGATTGCTCTCTTAAAAGACAAAGTCCAGCAACTGGAGGAACGTGTAGCTACGCTCCAAAGAATTAGAGAGCTGGAGCTCTTCTTGGAAGCAACAGAGCACACCGTCTCCACCAAGGAGGAGACAGGGGACTCCCCTGAGAAGGAGTCTAGTTCACCAACAAAGGAGCCAGATATATGGAGAAACGTGACTCAAAGAAGTAGGAGGCCCAGAGTTCACTCTGATTGCTTAGAAATACACAATCGCTTTGAGGTCCTCTCCCCTAGCATGGAAGACGAAGAGCAGACTCCATTTGAGGATCTCTCCCTCATTACAGTCGATCAGGTATATGAAGACGAGCAGCAAAGTCAGTCCTCAGGGAATGTGCAGGCGACCTTGGAACGGACAGCTCACGGAAGAACCCCGACCAAACCCAAGAGGAGGCGTGTAGTGGTGATAGGGGATTCCCTACTGAGGGGAACAGAAGCAGTGATCTGTGGGCCTGACAAGATGTCTCGGGAAGTGTGCTGTCTCCCCGGGGCTAAGATCCAAGATGTAACTGAACGACTGCAAGGAATCATAAAACCCACTGACAAATACCCCTTCCTCTTGGTTCATGTGGGAACCAATGACACTGCAAGCAATAGCCTCCAGAAGATCAAAAGAGACTACGAGGCTCTCGGCAGGAAATTGAAGCAACTAAATGCACAAATTGTCATCTCATCTGTCCTCCCAGTTGAACGACGTGGCCCAGGGAGAGAGGGGAAAATAGTGGAAGTGAACAGCTGGCTTCGCAAATGGTGTAAACAGGAACGGTTTGGATTCTTAGATCACGGACTGCAGTTTCTTGAAGATGGACTTCTGGCAAGTGATGGGCTGCACCTCACAATGGTTGGGAGAAATGTTTTTGCCAAAAATCTCAGAAACCTCATCAGGAGGGCTTTAAACTGACTAATGTGGGGGAGGGAGACAGTGCTCCTGAAGGTAGGAGCCTATCAATTAATGAAGATGATCATCCAAATGTCATAGACCAAATGGAGAAAACAGCACACGGACCTAGTGGTGGGAGGAAAAAATCCTTAAATAAGAGACACGGGGGAATGATTAATGGACTTCAATGTCTGTACACTAATGCGCAAAGCATGGGAAATAAACAAGATGAGCTTGAGCTCTTGGTACAGCAAACTAAATATGACATAATAGGCATCACTGAAACCTGGTGGGATAAGTCCCACGATTGGAATGTAATAATGGGGGGATACAATCTATTTCAGAGAAACAGACCAGACAAGAAAGGAGGAGGAGTGGCGTTATATGTCAGGGATGTGTATACCTGTGAAGAGATCCAAGATTTAGATCCTCAAAGCCAAAGTGAGAGCATTTGGGTCAAAATTAAGGGAGAGAAGAATAACAGAGACCTCATTGTGGGAGTTTACTATAGATCCCCAAGCCAAACGGAGGACATAGATGATGCCTTCCTGGAACAGATGGCCAAGCATGCAAAAGGAAGGGAGATAGTAGTAATGGGGGACTTCAATTACCCGGATATTTGTTGGACGTCAAACTCAGCCAAGAGCATAAGGTCAAACAGATTCCTCACTGGCCTTGCAGACAACTTCATTGTCCAGAAAGTGGGAGAAGCAACAAGAGGAACAGCCATTTTAGATCTGGTCCTAACCAATGTTGATGACCTGGTTAGTGGGGTAGAAGTGGAAGGATCATTAGGCGCGAGTGATCATGCTCTTCTGAAGTTTACTATACAGCGGAAAGGAGCAGCCAAGCATACTAGGACTCAATTTCTTGACTTTAAGAAAGCCGACTTCATAAAACTTAGGGAAGTGCTGGGTGAGATCCCATGGACAACAATACTAAAAGGAAAGGGAGTTCATGATGGCTGGGAGTTTGTTAAGAGGGAGATACTAAAAGCACAACGTCAGGCAATACCAATGAGACGGAAACATGGAAGGTGCCTAAAGAAGCCAGGGTGGCTATCTAAAGAACTTTTAACTGAATTAAAATTTAAAAAGGATGTGTACAAAAAATGGAAAAGGGGGGAAACCACCAAAGAGGAATTCAAACAAATAGCCAGCACATGTAGACACAAAGTCAGAAAAGCTAAAGCACAGAATGAACTCAGGCTTGCTAGAGAGGTTAAAAGCAACAAAAAAGGCTTTTATGGGTATGTTCGTAGCAAAAGGAAGAACAAAGAAACTGTGGGGTCACTCAGAGGAGAAGATGGTGAAATGCAAACAGGGGACACAGAAAGGGCTGAACTACTCAATGCCTTCTTTGCCTCAGTCTTCTCCGATAAAGAAAACAATGCCCGACCTGAAGAATTTGGAGCAAATGATTCAGCAAAGGAAACACAGCCCAGAATAACTAAGGAGATAGTACAAGAATATTTGGCTAGTTTAGATGTATTCAAGTCTCCAGGGCCAGATGAACTGCATCCAAGAGTATTAAAAGAACTGGCAGATGTGATCTCAGAACCACTGGCAGTCATCTTTGAGAATTCCTGGAGAACAGGCGAAGTCCCGGCAGACTGGAGGAGGGCAAATGTTGTCCCTATTTTCAAAAAGGGGAAAAGAGAGGACCCAAATAATTACCGCCCAGTCAGTCTGACATCAATAGCAGGGAAGATTCTGGAGCAGATCATTAAGCAAACAGTCTGTGAGCACCTAGAAAGGAATGCTGTGATCACCAATAGTCAGCATGGATTTCTGAAAAATAAGTCATGTCAGACTAACCTGATCTCGTTTTTTGACAGAATTACAAGCCTGGTAGATGAAGGGAACGCAGTGGATGTAGCCTACCTTGATTTCAGCAAGGCATTTGACAAGGTGCCCCATGATATTCTTGTAAAGAAGCTGGTAAAATGCGGTCTTGACTATGCTACCACTCAGTGGATTTGTAACTGGCTGACTGACCGAACCCAAAGGGTGCTCATCAATGGTTCCTCTTCATCCTGGAGAAGAGTGACTAGTGGGGTGCCACAGGGTTCTGTCTTGGGCCCGGTCTTATTCAACATCTTTATCAACGACTTGGATGATGGACTCAAGGGCATCCTGATCAAATTTGCAGATGACACCAAACTGGGAGGGGTGGCTAACACCCCAGAGGACAGGATCACACTTCAAAACGACCTTGACAGATTAGAGAACTGGGCAAAAATAAACA
This sequence comes from Podarcis vaucheri, assembly GCF_965113315.1. Taxonomy (NCBI): domain Eukaryota; kingdom Metazoa; phylum Chordata; class Lepidosauria; order Squamata; family Lacertidae; genus Podarcis; species Podarcis vaucheri. Next base: position 127,295,491 of record NC_138761.1, read on the forward strand.
AGATGAATTTTAACAAGGAGAAATGTAAAGTATTGCACTTGGGCAAAAAAAATGAGAGGCACAAATACAAGATGGGTGACACCTGGCTTGAGAGCAGTACATGTGAAAAGGATCTAGGAGTCTTGGTTGACCACAAACTTGACATGAGCCAACAGTGTGACGCGGCAGCTAAAAAAGCCAATGCAATTCTGGGCTGCATCAATAGGAGTATAGCATCTAGATCAAGGGAAGTAATAGTGCCACTGTATTCTGCTCTGGTCAGACCACACCTGGAGTACTGTGTCCAGTTCTGGGCACCACAATTCAAGAAGGACACTGACAAACTGGAACGTGTCCAGAGGAGGGCAACCAAAATGGTCAAAGGCCTGGAAACGATGCCTTATGAGGAACGGCTAAGGGAGCTGGGCATGTTTAGCCTGGAGAAGAGGAGGTTAAGGGGTGATATGATAGCCATGTTCAAATATATAAAAGGATGTCACATAGAGGAGGGAGAAAGGTTGTTTTCTGCTGCTCCGGAGAAGCGGACACGGAGCAATGGATCCAAACTACAAGAAAGAAGATTCCACCTAAACATGAGGAAGAACTTCCTGACAGTAAGAGCTGTTCGACAGTGGAATTTGCTGCCAATGAGTGTGGTGGAGTCTCCTACTTTGGAGGTCTTTAAGCAGAGGCTTGACAACCATATGTCAGGAGTGCTCTGATGGTGTTTCCTGCTTGGCAGGGGGTTGGACTCGATGGCCCTTGTGGTCTCTTCCAACTCTATGATTCTATGATTCTATGATTCTATTCTATGACTTTGTAAACAAAAGCTAGTTTTGCCTTGACTTATTTTATGATAAATAGATGTGTTTAATGGCACATTGAGACTATCTTTGAATTAAGCATGTGTATTATAAGTGGTCATGAGCTTTCCTAGGCAACAGCCTACTTCAGATGCTGAGGTCAGGGGCTAGCGCAGCTCGCCAGAGCCCAAGGCAAGTGCGTGCACATGCGCCCCAGGCAGGGCCAGAGCACACTTGTCCAGCCCTTGCCACCAGGCCGGCACTCGCATCCTGGGGGGGGGGTGCTGAGGGTGACCTTCCCCCTCCACACTCCCCCCCCCCACACTGCCAACGAGTGAGTGCTGGCACGGCAAGGCGCCTGGAGGGTGACCAGCGCCCATCCCACTCCCCAAGCCCTAATGTGTTGACTGGGTAATTTATACGGTTCCCTGTGCTTGCAGAATGGGTATCCATTCAGTGAAGAAGTGAAATTGTTAAACAAAAGCTTGTCACTACTTTGAGGAAACATCGCACAAATATGGCTTCTTTTAGGAAGCATTTGGGAATCACAGGGCTCCCAGCATTAGTCACCAAAATGATTAATAAAGAGCTTAAAGGTTCACCCTGCAGATGCTTCCAGGCTAATGAAGTTCTCTTGCTTTCTGTGTAAAGCAGAACACAAAGCTCCGGAAATAGTTCTCCACAATGTTCTTTCCAACGCTCCTGTTTTTTAGGCTGCAGCAGACACTGATTTATTTGAAACCAGCATAAAATATGTACCAGCTCAGTGAGTCCCAGAGAGGCTCTCAGCCTTGTTTGAGTGTCCTCATCAGACAATAAATCACAGCAGCAATAAAGTGTGTTAAACAGCTTAACCAATCCCAATGTGGAAGGCCACCAAAGACTTGCTTAAATACTTATAGGACATTCCCCAAATATCAGGCCTTCTCCAGTGAGCCTATAGATGCCTGATTCTCTCTTGCAATTACAAATCCAAAGCAGCGTAAAGTAAAGGCAATAACTAGCCAAAGCTCATTGTAAAATATTTCAGACTATGCAGTTTGGGGGGGAAATCTTGTTTAACCGTTCATATTAAAATACTGCTAGATATACTTGGATTGTTTAGTAGACCACCTCCAACGAATGTGAGAGCCAGGTGGCTTCCCATGGGCCAAATGAGAATGGCACAGAGCTGGGGGCCCAAGCAACTTCCGAGCATATTGTGCAAAAGTACAATACAAATTTCCAACAAAAAAATCAACTGATTTTTGAAGATATTCTGTCTATTAAATTATTTAAAACAACAATATCCCACCTTTTCTGCCTGACAAACAGGCTTCCCAGAAAAGAAAAGAGAATTAACAGACTAAGCAAAACATATAATAATTGCCTATATTGCTCTTGCCTCTTCCTGATTGATGTTGAAACTGAAGAGCCCAGTCTGTTTATTGACTTCTGCTCATTTGTGTGTAACTCAAAATTAATAATAATTTTTGTGTTATTCTCTATCAAGAATTATGTGAATTCTTACTTTTCCATCATTTGTTATTTCAGTATATACACCATTTACATCCATGCACAAACTGTTCAGGGAAAAATATTTTTAACTTACTAGCATGACACGTGAATTTCAAATTAAGCAAATTATTTTTTCAACCTTTGCTAAGGCTGTTATTCAAGCATTAATCAAATCCGATTTTCAATGTGAATTCTAAAAATAAGATAAGATACGACTGAGGTATATAAAATTATGTATGTTGTGAAGAAGGTAGAGAGAGGGAAGTTGCTTTCTGTGTGTCCTGATACTAGAACTCAGGGTCATCCCAGTGAAACTAGTGCAAGATCCAGGACTGGTGAAGGGAAGGTCGTTGCACCATGTGCAGCTGTGGAGATTCCCATTGCAAGATGGGCTGACGGTCCCCAGCACAGTTTTAAGAGAGGATTGGACTCATTCATTGAAGTTAAAGCGGTCCATGGCTGCTAGTCCCGACAGCTACTGGGGCTTCTTCGACGGGGGAAGACTCAAAGAGTAAATGGTAGCAAATGATTAAATAAAAACCTGCTGTCCGCAGAAAGGCTTGCCTGGTGCCTTCCCCACATATATTCAGGCTCCAGGTGAAAATAATTCTTCTTCTCCCAGGCTGTTGGCAGATTAAATGGTTTATGGCCTTTTAAACTGTGTGTGTTGTTTTTCATTACGTTATGCATATTTGTGTTTTTATACTCTCAACTGCCCTGTGATCCTTGGACGAAAGGCGGTATAGAAATTAAATAAATAAATGTTGTTGCCTCTGACAAGCCCTGGCAGGGGAGCCAAAGTGGAGGGCAGGCTCTTGGTCTCGGATCCTGGCCGGTCAGCTTCCTGTGAGACCAGGAGGCCAGCTGGGCTAGCAGGTTCTTATGTTCTTCTTCTGCTCCAATTTTCACCTGTCATAATTACCCTCCATAATTCCCTAGTCATTTTTCATAGCACCACCCACTTTACGCATAAATGAGTGAGTCACATGATAGAAAAAGTGAATGTTGCAGAATAAGTGCACTTTGCTGTTTATGCTGCAGCCGCTCAGGTAGAGTGCATAGTCCATCCTTGATTCCGACCACATTTTGATACTAACTATAATGAGTCATCTGGTGTCCATTTTCACTAACATTGTGCCAGTGCTTTTTTCTAAACAAATGTTTAGGGGTACTCCCACTTAGACTCAAGAAAATCACCATTTTATAGTTCAAATTGGGAAAAATAAATACAGTAAATGGACAAAAGTACAGAGATTCACAAAATGTTTAGGGGTATGCCTCCCCTGTGTCCCCCCAGAAAGCACTGATAATAGCGCAAATCAATATTTAACCCAAAAGGGGTATTAGCTAAAACAGCAACAGCAAAGGAATCATTACACTGAGAACAACATGTGTGGAGCAACAACAACACAGTTTGCTTCTTAGAAAGGCTTCAAGAGGAAACCAACCACGACGCTGTTTTAGTTACTGCTGCCTGGCCAGTTTCTCAAATACTGAGCCTCAGTCTATTTAAATGACATCTTTAAACTCCTTTCTTTCTATGAGTTCTGTTGTAGACAGAGCTGGAGTGGCAACAGAGATTTTCAAAGGGAGGTGTCCCCCCCCCTTCAACTTAAAAGATGTAACAAATGTAGGAAACAGGCGCGGGGGGGGGCACTCTTCATAAATCACTGCGCAGAAGAAGGGATGTAGCATCTGCTCCAGCAGCCCTGAATGTTCAGCAAGATGTTTCTCGAACAAGTTTGGGGGGATTTTGGTGGGCTCTGACCTGCAGTTTTCACTTCCAAAATAACTTGACTTTTCTAAAGTGGTAATTTCATTTTCATGATAATGCTAAACTCAAGCCACATGTGCTTTAATTTAAAGCAGGGCTTGGGCTGGAAGGCCTGCCAGGGAACAGTAGAGAGACAGGCTCATTCTACTAGTTTGCTTCAGGCACTCAGCATTTTTGACTGCTTGGGCAGAAATATAGTTTCAAAATGAGCCAAAGAAGGGCAAGAGGTGATTGGAAAGGAAAGTGAAAAAAATCTCCAAGGAAAAAAAATACACACATTAACATTTGATAATATGCCTTTGAATTAGGGATTAATTATGATTCAGTAAGTTGGCTTCAGGCAAAAAGCTTGTTGGGCTCTCTAATTTTTACTTACAACTAAAGGTTGTGTCTCTTTCAGATTCAGTAACTCAGGTCAGTAGTTTTCATCATGTTGTGTTCAGTTTACACAATATAGAACACCTCGTGATTTATTGGTGGGGGGAGGTTTCTTACGTTTGAAGCATGGAAACTTGCCGCAGCAAGACTCCTTGTTGTGTGGCTTGGATAACATGAGGCCCCTTGGCAGATCCCATGCAATGGCGCCTCTTGCAAACATGGCCTTTTCCCATGTAGGAGGCTGATTGTGTGGGGAGGAGGGTCTAGTGTGGCCCCGTCCATGTGACCCACAGCTTCGCACATTGCAGCTCAGCAAGTACAGTATGTTGAGAGGGCTTTGGCCATTACTAAGTGGCAACAATAAATCTATGAAAGGGAGCAGCATCAAGGAGCATGCTAGCTCTGCCCCCACAGACATTTATGTTACCTCCCACCTCATGGAAGGCGACAGTCCGAAGCAGGCAGCCTTTGCAGCCATGGAAGCTTTTTGTGCATTTTTGAACCCAGAGGTGGCAGAGCTACCATACATGTCCATGCTGCTCCTTCATGCCCCTTTCCTGTGCCTGCTTAGTGCAGCTGCAACTGCCCAGGGCTGCTGCTGGTGTCCTGGCCACACTCCCCTTCCCAGGTGCCACCACTCTTGTCCTCTCTGTGCCTACTGAAGACCGTTTTTGAAGTGTCTGTAATTTGTCAGGTTATAAGATAGCAAACCTACATAACCGGCCCCCTGGGCTGGCTCCAGGGCCAAGGGGACCATTGACATAAGGACCTGTGAATGGCGTGGATACTCACCCAACCCACACGCCCCCATGCCTGAAGCAAAAGAGAGATGAGTAGGACCTAGTGACAATATCAACAACAGAGAAAAAGGAGGAGGATAATGGTGGTGAAGTACCTCTGGGGAGTATGAGGAGGCCGTCACTGAAGTGCTTGCTGCAGGGCACTGTGGGGAATTAAAATGCCAGCCACTGAGCACTGGGTGCACAGGGCAGTAGCAGTAGCAATAAGTCCTGGGCTACAGCCCAAAGTAGGCCAATTTCTTTTCTGGTGTTATTATCAAACTAGAGTACACTTGCTGGCATAGTGTCTATCTGCCCTTATATGCTGCTTGCCCTGTGCCAGGCTTACATATACTTGCAATGAATACAGAACTGCCTGTCCTTATAGGGCCTGTGCAAAAGCCTACCAGGTACCTATGGGTTTTAATATACCCAGGCTATTTCTGCAAACCTCTTGAATGATTTTTACAACCTATATCTGATTAGCTGTGCTTTTGCTGCTAGACTTCTGTGCGCCTGACATTTTCCCTCTCTGTAATGAATATACATTTGAGAAGCATTAAACACTTTAATCTTTACTTCCTCACTCCTTGGCTGTGGCCTCATTTCCACCCAGCCCTGGTGGTTCTTGCCTCAGCCTTCAGCTAAGCATCCCTGTTCCAAGCCCCTCTGCAAGGCTTCCCTTGTGGGGAGCCTGCCAGTCCCAGCCAGGAGCTATCATGGGATGCCAGCTTAAAGGGTGCAGCAATGAATTTTCTGTTTCCTCAACGTCTGCCCATGTCTGAGGCTCCAAATGGGATCCGTGTGAGGGATTCGGCTTGGCACATGATTGAGCCTTGAATTCCATTCATTTAGTCACCAAAAAGTCCTGAGCCTTCTGCAACCAAGGTCATAGGGGAAAGCTTCTGCTGTGTTTGAGAAATTATGACTCAATTACCTGAACCACTGTGACCTTGAAAATAATAGGGGAAGAAAAATCTAAAGGCAGTCCAACTCTCATTTAAGGATTCTGTCAGCTAAAGCCCCTTTGCACTAGTCTGGCAACAGAAAATCTGGACCCTTTATGTTACTTCATATTTCTGTGATTAGAGGTGCATTTTCAGGTACATTTTAAAATGCTGCGGTTCCCCTACTTCTGCCCCATGCTATCTGAAGAAAACCCTTGTCTATTTTTCACTGCATGAACTGCATGAAGACAAGCTCCAGAGAGCCATAGCTGTCAAAGTTTCCCATTTTTTTATGGAAAATTCCTTATTCTGAATAGGATTTCCCTTAAAAAAAAAGGGGGGGGGGAGTTGACAGCTACGCAGAGAGCCAGATCAGGTATAGGTTTTGAAACTGGATAAAATCCTGCAGAGACCCATGGCTGCTTCACTGTGGTTCCCCAGGACATTTATTTGCTTTGTACATGCATCTTCTTTCATGCAGTGGCTACAAGCATATATGCCTGCTAACGTTATCACAATATTAAATCAATATCATGTTTCAAGGAGAGAGGAGATCCAAAATAATCATTATTTATTACAGCTTCATTCTGCCGTTCCTCCGCAGAGCTCAATGGTGGCTTATCCCCCCACCCCTATTTTATCCTCACAACACCACACTTAAACTTATACGTATTGTTTGGGCCCCTACTTAGGAGAAACATCAGTCGTGTCAAAGGTGCCACTGCCGCATAGCAGCTCATAGCAGTAACATAATCGTTTGGTGTAAGAGTTAATTTTGTGTGCATTGCGCTTTTGTGAATTAAAAGCACCACCGCTGGCGTGGTGCATCTTTGGTAAATGAGCACACAAAGTCGAAGTCCTTGAGTGAAAGAGTAGGTATACATTTCGGTAATACCTAGGTATATATGTATTTTTTTCCCCTAGCTTGATCAAAATTATTTATTATTTCATAACAGGTAGATAGTTAAGAGCTTTAGGTGGCTTCAGTGGTGGGTGCCGGGCGCCCCCCAGAATTCAGCACCTGGATGCCCCTCACCCCTTGCACCCCCAGGTAAAGATGGCCCTGGATGCACAGGGGGGGGGGAAAGATCCATTGGCTCCATTCCCTCTTCATATGGAGAGGAGAATGAATGGATGGATCTATTGGAAATGCATGACTGGGCCGTAGAACATACAAGAATATAAGAGTAGCCTGCTGGATCAGGCCAACGCCCCATCTAGTCCAGCACCATGTTTTCACAGGGAAACCAGGGAGCAGAACATGAGCCCAAGAGCAACTCTCCCCTCCCCTGGTTTCCAGCAACTGGGACTCAGGAGCATTGCTCCCTCCAGATGTGCAAGCAGAGCATAGCTATTGTGGCTGGTAGCCCTGGGTGGCCCTCTCCTCCTCCTCCTCCTCCTCCTCCTCCTCCTCCTCCAGCTCCATGAACATGCCTAATCCTCTTTTAGAGCCATCCAAGTTGGCCTTCCCTGCCTCCTGGGGGGGGGGGGAGTTCCACAGATGGACTATGCACTGCATGAAGAAGGACTTTCCTTTTCTCTAGCCACTTTCTCCAGGTGATGTATAACTAAAAAGTTCTGAACGCTGCCAGCTCTCATCTCAGGAGCATCACTCCACCCCCTTCATCAGTTTGGTGGCCCTTTTCTGATCCTTTTCCCACTCTAAAATATCCTTTTTAAGGTGAAGTGATGAAAATTGTTTCTAAGTACTCCAAATGTGGTCACACCATAAAATTTGAATATTGGCAGTTTTATTTTCAATTTCTTTCCTAATGATCCCTAGCAGGGAATTTACTTTTCCCCCTCACCACTGCTGCATACTGGGTCAAGGTCTTCATCAAGCCATTGACTATGACCCCAAGGTCTGTTACGTCCAGTTCAGACCTCATGAGTGTGTACATGAAAGTAAGGCGTTTTTTTTTTTTTGCTCCAACATGCGCTACTTGACACTTGTTAACATTGGTGTGCTTTTGCCATTTAACTGCCCATTCATTCAGTTTGGAGAGGCCTTTCGGAGCTCTTTGTGGTCACTTTTTGTTTTAATGACTCTGGACAATTTAATGCCTTGAGCAAACTTGGCCACCTCACTGCTCACTCCTAACTCTAGATCTTCCATTTATTTAGATTTCTAGCAAATAGTACTAGTTGTGCCAAGAGATGCAGGTGGCACTGTGGGTTAAACCATAGAGCCTAGGGCTTGCCGATCAGAAGGTTGGCGGTTCAAATCCCTGTGACGGGGTGAGCTCCCGTTGATCAGTCCCTGCTCCTGCCAACCTAGCAGTTCGAAAGCACGTCAAAGTGCAAGTAGATAAATAGGTACCGCTCCAGCGGGAAGGTAAACAGCGTTTCTGTGTGCTCCTCTGGTTCACCAGAAGCAGCTTAGTCATGCTGGCCACATAACCCAGAAGCTCTATGCTGGCTCCCTTGGCCAATAAAGCGAGATGAGCGCCGCAACCCCAGAGTCAGCCACGACTGGACCTAATGGTCAGGGGTCCCTTTACCTTTTTACTAGTTGTGCCTTAATTTGGATCAGAGCAGTGGCCCTGTTGGAATCAATACTCTGACATGGTTTTTTGAAGTTTCTCATCCAAACAGAAAAAGAAAAGAAAATAGCCCTAAATTAGGAATTTATATATTCTGTTTTTCACTTCAAAAGCTTGTTTAACAAATTTCTGATTATCTTTTGCACCAGTTTAACTTATACACGATCTTTTCCTTTAACTTATACTTGATATTTTCCTTCCCATTTCCATAGATTTCTCCTCCTGCCCCCGGCAGGATAGTCCCTCTTGCACAGTGTCCCATTTTGTTAGCTTTTGACGGTATCTGGTTTGCTTCCAACTGGGGCCAATTAAAAACTGATTCTCAAAAAAACATTTCAGACCTTGATAGTCACATGCTTCAATCAAGCTATACTAAATTTTAACTGGTTAAAAAAACAACTATTGGTGTGTCCTGTTTGAAAGGCCGTGATTTAGGATTTGGCTCAAATTGAATGTTAATGTTTGCATTAGCTTAGGGGGAAATAGTTTGAATCCTGATTATAAACACATTTACAGCCCAATCCTATGTGTGTTTACCCAGAGGTAAGTCCAACTGAATTTACTTACTCCAAAGTAAATATGCATAGGATTGGAGCCTTACTTGTAGTTCCCAATAAGCAGACAGTTATATGGCACTGAGGGACAAATGCAGCTATTATTGTTGCCAAAGCAAATCTTCTCTTTGGTGTGCATGAAAAGGTTATTATGCAAAGGAGCAGTGTATTATGATACTTAACAGATAAGAAAATAATGTCTCCATTGATGTATCTGGATGAATGAAAATGTCTGAACTGTACATGTAGACTAAAATGTTTTTGCTGGTAGTGGGTCTTTGCCTTTATTTTTCCTTTTTTTTAGAAAGGCACCTCTCCAGGAATTACCTCTAGCTTTACTGAACACCCTATGTTCTTGAGAGGTGATCACATTTCTTAAAAACAGCTTCTTGAACAAACAGTGAGGAATGTCATAAAAATATTCTACCCTGAAAAGCTATGAAGAATGGCTCCAGGAAATGGAGTAACTTCCAGATCTTTGTTCTGCAGAACCTCTGCCTAGATACTTTTCACACTGGATGCATTCAAAGTAGGATTATAGTTTTTGAAGTTAATTAGATCTGGCTCCCTAGGAATCATTGAAAGAAAGGCAAAAGAACTACATTTGGCTTCTCGTTGTTTAGGTCGAATGCTTTCCTTAATAGAATGTCAATGAATGCATTTTTAGTTTATCAAGGCAATCAGTCGAAACTTGCCCCAGGGGCATTTTTGTCCTTTTCAGAAAAGTCCTGCAGATCCCAGTGCGAATAGAAAAGAATGAGAAGGCATCCCTGGTGCCAGGGCAGAGTGTGCAGCAGCTGGATCAATCTCACCCATCAGCTGAATGGTGGGGAAGAGGGAGCAGGAACAAATCATGCCCGTGCCTCATCCTGAACAGCTGATTGGCATGACTGCAGCTTTTCTGACCAGGACTGTGCATGCATATAGCCCCACCAGTAGCCAGGGCTTGTCCACAATTCCGCTTGTCCCATGCATAGAAAGCAAGGGTCTGAGCGGTTTTCCACTTGTCTTGCCACTTTCCCCTGGGAAAACCTGCTCTTTACTGCTTAATTGGAACAAACATCAATCTGTGGAAAACCCAGTTGACATTTGCTTTGATCCAGCAGTAAAGAGCAGCTTTTCCCAGGGGAAGTGTCGGCAAGCCCCTAGTTTGGGAATGGAGATTCTCACCCAGCACCCATTTGTGTAAGTGCTTATTATCCAGTCAAGGATTAATGAGCAGAAGCCTGTTCTTCAGCGGTATCACAATTGCAGTGACCATTGTCTTGAGTGCCGGGGAAATGCCATCTCTCTGAATGAGAAATGCATATTTGAAAAAGATAGCTGGGTTCCAGAATGCTGTGCTGTGAATTTGTTGTCCTTTTCTAGAAGGCCTTCTAGCAAATTATTTTAAGTCTCAATGAGTCAAATGTGTACAGCGGTACCTCGGGTTACAGACGCTTCAGATTACATACGCTTCAGGTTACAGACTCAGCTAACCCAGAAATAGTACCTTGGGTTAAGAACTTTGCTTCAGGATGAGAACAGAAATCGCGCGGCAGCAGTGGGAGGCCCCATTAGCTAAAGTGGTGCTTCAGGTTAAGAACAGTTTCAGGTTAAGAACAGACCTCCAGAACAAATTAAGTTCTTAACCCGAGGTACCACTGTATAGCTGTGCATAGAGTTTCTGCTTAATAATGGAGTGATTTTGCCCTCAAAGGCTTCCGTTCTGAATGAGAAAACAAGACCTGTCCTGAGCCAATAAATTTATAATATTACAATTAATGCTGACCTGCCAGCACTTAAGTGGACAGGTACCACTGTCATTTTGTAGAGTAAAGGGGAAATGATATGATCAGCTTCAGCTCACAGACAGAAAATGTAATTAGAATCAATGTATGGATTTAATCAAAACAGACTAAAATTGGGATCTTCATTTGTTTTGTCTTGATTCATGCCCTGCCAGTCTTAGTCACTTTGATCACAAAATTCCTTTTCACTGCAATTTTGAGGAAATTGGGAGAAGACACATAAAATGGATTGGAAAATTTCACTCGTACTTTTAAAGAATATTTTTCTGTAAGGATTCAGTGTTCTGTGACCAAACAGATTTACGGCATTTCAATTTCAACCAGTACTAAATCGGAAACCAAGCTAACCTGTCACTAAAAAGTAACATGTTGACTCATGCTGACATACATGCCAAAACTTATAACAGGCCCTTGGAAAGAACTCTAAAATCAAGATGCTTTACATCTGCTTCCTATTGGGTGCTGGAAGATACAATCATGTGGCTCTATTTTTGGTTAACAAAAGGAGTTAGCAGAGTGGAAAGGGATAAGGCTTCTTAAAGCAGCAATGAGCACTTGATAACAAATCCTGCGCAACCACTTGATGCATGGCTACTGGTCGTGGCTCCTGTCCCCAGGGTCAGAGGCTGCGCGTCCCTCAGCCCTCCTGCCCAAGCATGCGCTTTCCATTGGGACCTGTGGTTGGCCAGTGGCTGCCCAGATGGCCCTTTGGTCTCATCCAGCTGCAGGGCAAATTAAAATCGACATTATGCTCATTTGCATGCAAGAATTGTATACTGACACTCTTTCTTGTTTAAGGAAAGGACATGTGCTGCTTAAACAGCTTTAGTGTTGAAAGGAGAAGAGACAGCTTTAGTGTTAAAAGGAGTGGGGCTTTCAAAACAGTGTCAAATTTCTAGTGGGGCAAGATGCTGGGACTCAAGTCTATCTGAAAACAACACCCTCTAATCTGGAACCTACTCTCCCACCCCCCTCGAGTTGCTGCTCTCAGGGGCTAGTAATAAGAAAATGTGCGCTTTGCCTGCTCAGGGGGATGTTCACTCCTTCTGGCCTGACATGGAGTGCTGGGCTGAGCCCAAGGGAGCTGGCACGGGCCTGACCTTTTGGCCTGACAACGCAACAACCCTCCAGTGACACAGAAGAGCAGCTCGTAAAACAAGGGTTATGAAAATGGCCACTATTTTGCCAGGGAGGTGAAGTTCTCCCAACAGATTTTTCTCAGAAGACTTTTTTTCAGAAATGTCTGCCTGCACCCCATGAAATTTGTCAGAAAACATTTTCTGTGAAATTTGCTCAGCTCTGTATGAAGCCACCTTTTTCATCTGACACTCACAGCTTATTTCTCAAATTCAGGATGCACGAATGTGTGTAATGTCACGTGTGTGCGACACCCCCCCCCCAATGTTGGGCACCAATTGGCACCTCTGTCTGTGGTACATCTGCCTGATTTCTGACCCCAAGGTTGACTTCCTGGGATCTTGGTGAACCTTTTGTCTGAATTATATCTCTCAAAAGTAGTCCCAATGGACTTGATTGTTCTTCAGGACATGGTTAATATTTTGTCTGACGCTATACAGACCTAATGAATTAGATCGGGGTGGCCTTTTCACCTCACCAAAGAACACAATAATCAGATGTGAATATGATGCAAAGGAGACTCTGAGATCAAGGCTGAATTATTCAAAGACAAAAGATCTCAACAAAGCTGTCATTCTAAGTTGCTTTCCCTCTACATTTGGTTACCTAAAGTCTGGCTTTCATCAACAGCTGCCACTGTTTCTAAACAACTTTGAAAAGCAAGCTTGGTACATTAAATTCAGGAGTTTTATGCCTTAAGCTTTTAGTTATAACTTGGTGTGCATTTAATCATCAGAATTCCATGCGCCTTACACTATCGTGAGCAGGTTCTCATGTCTAATTTTCTTTGGACTGATAAGAAAACTGTTGATATTTGAGTCAAGACTGTTTTTTTTTATTCTGGCTGGAGTAAGGGAATAAATGAGGCCATGGCTTCCATTCTTTCTCGTTTCTCTTTCTCTTTTTTTTTGGTGGGGATTAGCTTGGAGAACTAGAGTTAACTTATCTTTCCATATATTTGGCATACAATGTTCACATTTTTTGTCAGCTGGCTTTTCATACAGTAGCATGAAACTCAACATCACCCCTCAGTCCTCTTGCAAACTTAATGTGATGGATTTGCTGCAATTTCGTCTTTCTGCTGTAAGTCTTCGGCCAAGAGCTCATGTCTAGATGATGATGGTGTTGATGCCTACTATAGAACAATGTTAAGATGTACAGTACAGTAGTGGCTAGTTCCCTGATCCACAACTAGTGTTCAACTTGTATTTGAGAGCAAGTCCACTTGAATAGAAGGGGCTTGTTTCTGTGTAAATATGGGCAAGATAAGCAAAGGTCTGTTGCTACAGCTGCTTCTCTTTCCACATCCCTTTTAGAGGATACCCTTTTGGGGGCCAGCTTTGGCTAAGAAGCTTCCAGCTGCTGACCCCTAGTTAGAGTATTGTACTTGCAGCTGGACCAAGAAATCCCAATAAAGAGCACCTCCTTTAAAATGCAACTCTTTGTTTGTAAAATAGGGGTGAAAATGAGCTGGCCAGGAAATGGAAGTTTTTAAAAAGAAAGGATTTTGCAAGTTTAAAACAAAAAAGCCAGGTCAGAATGTTCACAATATGTCAGCCAGAGCAAAAGCAGGAAAAATCCCCTCCAGCCATTCCTTCTTGACATGAGTGTTTGGCTGAAGGAGTTGATCTTGCACCCCCAGTCAGTTGAAGGAAGAGAGCAGGACTCTCTTCATGTCCAGAGTCTGGAGGCAGAGGACATATCTGGGCTCCAAGAAGATAAGGGTTATTAATGTGCAGACTCTCCAAGTGTCCCTGTGTTCCAGGGACGTCCCAATTTAGAGAAGCCGCCCCAGTTTCTGATTTGATTCCAAAATGTCCCTCTTTTCCTTAAGACGTCCCTATTTTCATTGGAGAATTGTTGGAGGCTATGGAGTTATGCAATCCCCGAGCTACCTGAAGGCAATTCTGTATAAGGAAGGGTTTTTTATGTTTAATGTTTTATTATGTTTTTTTATATGTTGGAAGCTGCCCAGAGTGGTTGGGGAAACCCAGTAAGATGTGTGGGGTATAAATAGTAAAATTATCATTATGGAATGGGACGTCCCTATTTTCATTGGAGAAATGTTGGAGGGTCTGAATGTGCCAACCTGAAGGCTCCCTCTCAGCCTTCACTGAGGTTAACCCTTCCGTGCTGCAGGTGCTAAGGGAATGGGCAACCTGCTGGGGAAGAAAATTGGTGTTATGTGGTGCAAGTATAGCTTCAGAAAAGTGAGACTTCACTGTGCGCATGTCATTAGCTTGGCTAAGCTCTCTCAGCATTAACACTTTAAGATTACTGTCTTGTAAAAGGTAATAACATTATAAATTTGCTATTGTTAGGGAAAGGTGTGGATAAAGAATGGCTAAGCTAATGTTATTTGTTTTTAAAAATCACCCTACACCAAACTTTTTTACCACTTCCCAGTTCTTTTAAAAACAAGCACCTGAAAAGACCCTTGTTTCTATTATTATCTGTCCAGTTTCAGCTAATTATGAACTGAATGGGTTTAGACAGAGCAACTCTCTTTCATTAATATATACCAATTTAACAGCTCACACCCTGTTAATCTCTCCAACCCTCAACCTGGGTTGAAGAACTACAACTGGCCGTGCTTCATAAAGACTGGCTAGGATGGGATTTCTAAATGGCTCTAGGAACCCTCTAGTGGCTCGACATTGAAGGCTGGGAAATGAGATGTTTTTGTCTTGCCTACTGTGATTCTTAGCAGAAATGGCTGAGTCAGAAAGCATAGGCTACGGTAAAAAGAAGGAAGCAAGCAGCAGCACCCGTCTCTTGCCAATGCTCCAGTTTCCTAAGTGCCCCATATTTTAATGCCAGCGGAGTGTAATGAGTTTCAGACTAGGACTAAGGAAACCTTTGTTCACCTCCCCACTTCCCTCACTAGGTGACTTCAGGCTGTTCATTATATCTCAGCCTACCTCACAGAGGTGGAGGGGCAGGGACGCGGACTTATAAAAAATATTGGGGGGGGGGGCCGGGAAAGCTCATGAATAATAAATAAGCTCATGAATATGCAGATAAAGTGGCGCCGCCTCCTCGTGAGCGAATAGGGGAGAGCGTGCTGCGCCTATTAATCAGCTCCGAAGGAAATTGGGTGGAGCTTTTGCTCGGGAGGGAGGGCAGGAGGCATGCAGCCCGACCCTGTGCATTTTGGGCTGGGGGAGGGGCGGCGGCGGCGCTCTGCTGGAGGGGCGTCGGAGATTATTGGGGGGCAGAGCCCCCCAAAATGAATTTTTGAGGGGGCTCGGGCCCCCTCAAGCCCCATGGAGTCGGCGCCTATGCGGAGGGGGTCCCAGCAACCCACACTATGCCACTGTCTACTACTGTGTTACATCCAAAGCCAGGATCATGGTGGCTTGCCTCTTTCCAAATAAACCATGAGCTGTAACCAAGGTTTGTTCTTAGCTTACAGCCAGTGCAGTGGCAGACCTTGGAGTCTCAAATTTCAGCGGCGTCCTGTGCTGACTGTTGCTTTGGGCATTTTTAGTACCCTATCCTGGACTGTTTAATCTGTTGCTGCTTTAGTGTTTAGTTTTCATTGTTAATAGCCTCTTGTTTTTACCTTTTGTTGTATTTATTTTATTATTGTAACCAGCCTTGAAAAGTCTCTTGATGATATAGGTCAGGGGTTGTCAACCTGGTCCGTACCGCCCACTAGTGGGCGTTTCAGGATTCTGGGTGGGCGGGAGGGGGTTCTACGGCACAATCTGAATCCTCCTTCCATCGAGCACTGGGGGGCGGTAAGGAAATTTTACCATCAAGAAAGATGCATTAGTGGGTGGTAGGTATAAAAAGGTTGACTACCCCTAATATAGGGCATAAACATACTGAATAAATGAATGAATCAACCTGGTCCCTACACATTAAGAGGCCAGGGATCCGTAGCTCAGAATGCGCCACTTGAGTGATGTCAGCAGCAAACAAGCAGGTGCTGGAAATCCAGTTTGAACGCGACCCTTAAAGAATTCAGTCTTTGAGAATCCTGATACAAAATGACCTAATCTGTGCTTATTGCATTAATATGAACATTGGATTTTTGCTATCAGCCTTTCTTTCTTTCTTTCTTTCTTTCTTTCTTTCTTTCTTTCTTTCTTTCTTCTCTCTCTCTCTCTCTCTCTCTCTCTCTCTCTCTCTCTCTCTTCTCCAAACACTGAGATGCAGCTTTCGACCGTTTAAAAATTACCAAGTTATGATTTAAATATTATTTAGAGAGTAAATATCCATTTAAATATGCATTTTGAGAAGAATGTTTGTTTTTAAAATACTTAACAGATCAATGTGTAAATGAAACAGAATGGAATTATGGATAAAAATACATTAAAGGGACGCAGACTAGAAATATGCAGAGTTGTCCATATCTGTTCTAATGCCAAGTACACAGAATAAATATGTGGGTAAGAGATTTTTGCACACCTGGCATCAGTTCTCAGTGGGGACAACTGAAAACTGAGCAAGCTATAATCTGAATGCCCCACCCGTCCTCTGCACAGTCCCACTATGGATTCCATTTCTTGGTAATTCTAGAGCGTGATGAAATCCAGGCAACTGGTGCTTTCCTTAGAGAAATGCAATATATGTTCTTTCTTTCTTTCTTTCTTTCTTTCTTTCTTTCTTTCTTTCTTTCTTTCTTTCTTTCTTTTCTTAGCAGTCTTCAGCTCTTCACTTTATGAAACTTTAATCATAAAACAGGAAGAAAAGACTGCCATTTATGTTTATGTTCATTCTTCATGTGTGCAGCTGGAAATGAGCAGCTCAAAAACTACTACCAGTCTCAGAGTTTTGCTAAAAATGAAAAGCAGAACTGAAATGCCAACGTCAGTCAAATTGTTGAGAGGAGCATCACGTTCCTAAGTAAAAGCTACAGACAGAGCAAGCCAGACGCCAAACTGATTTTATTATGCCTCCAGTTTAGCATAAATAGGCAACTGTCAAAATACAGAATCTTGTCATTTGACAAACTGAAATTCCACCAAACTGAATTAAGCAGAACAGAGAGTCGTTTGTAGTTTTGACAGGCCTTCCCTTCCCTTCCACAAATTTAGGCCTGTTTGGCAGAGGGCACAGGTTTCAAATGAATGAAACGTGTTGGAACAGAATGAAGGAAGGATCGGAGGAATCCGTAACATGTGCGCTTTATTAATTAAAAGATACTGACAAGCCCAGAGTGTATACAGTTCACAGCTCCAGCTGGAGCAGGGGGCATCTTTCCACAGATTCACTGTCCAGCTCCTGGACCCGCAAGGCTAACAAATGTGAGGAGAAATTCTAGAAAAGTTTAGGCTGTTTAGTTCTGAGAAGGAGAATTGCTTGTTACAATTGATGGTTGTAGAACTTTCTTGTATTCTGTCATTTATTTTCACATCTTACTATGAACACTTTCACATTAAGCTCTGAAGTTTGTGTGTTTAGGGAAGTTTTTAATGTTTGATGTTTTATTGTGTTTTTAATATTCTGTTGGGAGCCACCCAGAGTGGCAGGGGAAAGCCAGCCAGGTGGGCGAGGTAACAACCACCACCACCACCACCACCACCAAATTTGTTAACTGTCCTGGGCATTTTGTTGAAGGGCAGGACACTAAGTATCTAAGAAACAAGCAGATTAAATACTCCGCATACACTTCCTTGGAAATAACCCTTATTGAATATAGTGGGACTTTGTAAATAAACATGCATAAGAACGGGCTGCAAAAACAGGAATTGCCTTGCTGGTTCAGGCTAGCCTTGCCTTTTGCTTTCAGAAGACAAATAAAAAGGTAAAGGTAAAGGTACCCCTGCCCGAGCGGGCCAGTCTTGACAGACTCTGGGGTTTGTGCGCCCATCTCACATCTATAGGCCGGGGGCCAGCGCTGTCCGGAGACACTTCCGGGTCACGTGGCCAGCGTGACAAAGCTGCATCTGGCGAGCCAGCGCAGCACACGGAACGCCGTTTACCTTCCCGCTGGTGAGCGGTACCTATTTATCTACTTGCACCCGGGGGTGCTTTCGAACTGCTAGGTTGGCAGGCGCTGGGACTGAGCAGCGGGAGCGCACCCCGCCGCGGGGATTCGAACTGCCGACCTTTCGATCGGCAAGCCCTAGGCGCTGAGGCTTTAACCCACAGCGCCACCCGCGTCCCACAGCGCCACCCGCGTCAGAAGACAAATACTTTTGGGAAATTGACAAGCAGAGCTAGCTTTCATGCTCTGTCTCCTGCTGCTTAACAGTGAGGAGAAGTGGCAGCAGCAGTTTCTGCCAACATCCTGTGAGAGTGACGCAAGATCCTGAATGCTGACCAGGGGTAAGTGAGACTTTGGAGGTGGGGGGAGCTTGGTGAGGCAGTACCTTCCCGTTTTGCTTCAGGCAGTGAAACAGGACGGGTTGTCCCTGGGTGTCATTCAGAGGCAAGCTACCTTAGTAGCTGTGCAGAATAGCCACTAAAAGGCAGCTCTCCTCCAAGAAAGCATCCAGCAACCAGTTCCATTTTAAGGGTAGAATTCATGTTCAAGTGACATTTTCCTTAAGATTAAAGAGAGTTAAAGAAATGCCATATGACCACTGACTGGTTGATATTTAGAAAGATTTATAGAGCTTTCTCACAAAACTCTCTAAACAGATTACAGAATAAAATTATGAACATAAGATGATGATAATTAGTCCATGGACTTCTTATGACATTCTAGTTCATCCCATTAAGTTGCTGATCACAGAAGCACCCACCATCATCACTAACCAACGGTTAAGATTAGTTTTCATGAAATATTAGTTTTCATAGTAGTCATTGTGGAAAAACCTAGCTTTGTGACTTGCTGCTACATGCTGTTCTGAGGGTTCTCTCAACACCCCCTGAGCCAATTTGAGGAAAGCCCCATTGCACAAGTGGAAGTCCTCACCTGGGCTTCTGCTGATGGGACTCATTGACTGAATCTCACCTGCAGTCCAGAAAAACTCTTCCTGAAGGCTCAAAGTCAACTGAGAACATAATCAAGTGGACAGATTGACATTGCCACAGTTTACCATTTGGCAGTTGTTACTGTCAGATGACAGAGTGGCTGTGTGAGATTAGTTACCATAGACACATTATTAAATATCTTTTATGAGAATTTATTGCCATAGTGAAGCAGCATTAATCAGTCTTAAGGGCACGGCTAGAAACTAAGAAGAAAGACTCAAAGCCTGTACCATGAGTAAATTGTTTTGAATGCAAAAATGATTTCAGAAGAGAAAAGGATAAAGAACTGTTTTACTCCAGTTTTCAAAAGCTGGAAACTGAACTGATTAGGGGCATGCTTTTAAAAAGAAATTTGAGTAAAAAGTTTACATTTGAGACGTTTCCTAAGCAGCAGCTTTATTGATAATAAGTATAGTTTGAGTCCATAAAAAACCTGAGACAGCTAAAAATAATGATGAAAGCATCTGGGGAAACATCTCTGTTTTGGAAAGGAAACAAAAACTTTAAGCATAAATGCTGAGAAACAAAATTACATTTAATCCCGTAAAAGTGTCCATGAAATCTGAAGAATTTTTAGAAATGTATTGATTCCTTATGGTCATCTGATTCATGTGATCTCCTACACATCAATTACTCATCGGGGTTGCTGCATCAAACATCCCAGATAAAAAGTTCTAACTGCAATAACCTCAGTATAAATATATGTTTGTACAGTTCATAAAAGTTTCAGTGTAACATCCAAATTACTTGCATCCTCAAATTGCTGACCCCTGCTAAAAAATCCTCCATCTTTCCTCTTTTAATCTTTTTTATGTTTTCCATATGGATCTTTTGGACCTTTATTGGGTTTTGTTTTGTTTTTTTAAAAAAAGAAAAAGATCTCCATTAGAACAAGTAATGCTGCGTCTATCATCTATCTATCATCTATCTATCATCTATCTATCATCTATCTGTCTATCTATCTATCTATCTATCTATCTATCTATCTATCTATCTACCTATCTATCATCTATCTATCATCATCATCATCTATATATATATATCTGTATCTATATCATCTATATCTATCTATCATCTTATCATCTATCTATCATCTATCTATCTATCTATCATCATCATCATCATCATCATCATCTATCTATATATATCTGTATCTATATCTATATCATCTATATCTATCTATCATCTTATCATCTATCTATCTATCTATCTATCTATCTATCTATCTATCTATCTATCTATCCATGCATGCATGAAGCATTTTTTCTCTCTAGCAACTGAGGGGTGGGGAATCCGAGAACACTACAGAGGTGTGAGGGAAATTCTCCACCCTCAGATGGCCCTGCTATTCCTCTTACTCGTCCAGCAAAACATGAATCCTGGCAGCTACATTCTTTAAACAAGGATATTTTAAGAATCAAAGGATTGTAAAGTTGGACAGGACCCCAAGGGTCATCTAGTCCAACCCCCTGCAGTAGGAAATTGGGAGTAGGAAAGAAGCATCATAAATTTTGAAGCAACCAAGTTCAACCTGCTGGTGAATCCCATGGCATGAATAGCCAGCTGCTCAACTAAGAACAATCACAATGGGTTCCTGGAATCACAGCATTGAAGAGTTGGAAGGGACCGTGAGGGCCATCTACTCCAACCTCAACTGAAGCATCCATGACAGCTGGCCATCCAACCTCTGCTCAAAAACCTCCAAGGAAGGAGAGCCCACCACCTCCTGAGAAGACCATTCACTGTTGAAGGGCTCTTACAGTCAGAAAATTCCTCCTGATGTTGAGCTGGAATCTCCTTTCTTTCTTGTAACTTGAAGCCATGGGTTCAAGTCCTGCCCTCTGGAGCAGGAGAAAACATATAAGTTGATGTTCATCGGCATAAAGCATTTGTCATTCCTTTATTTTTGGAGAAAAGCACAACATGTCAGAGAACCGGGAAATGTGCCTTAAAAGGTCGTGAACTTATTTAACCCAGACTTTGTGTGATGCAGAAGGTCCTGGAGCATATCTGTCTAAATGTTTTTCTCCCACTATCCACATCTATAAACAGTTTTGTAATGCTGATTGTGAGGAGTACAGTTAAGCCTGTCCTAGATAAGATAATTTTGTTGATTACAGAAATGTTTTAGTTCTACCCACATTCATAATATGTCCCTCAGCATAGCCCTATTAACCTAAAAATACTATATATAGGGACAAAAGTCCTAGAGCTAGTGACAGATGAAGTCTATATATCACTAAGTCTGATGTTCCCATCTCCTAATTTGACCTTGAAATAGCATGGGCTGGTTTCAGCTTGTTAAAGAAAAAAGAAAAAGTTTTTCGCTGCTCCTGTTAATCTAATCATATAATCTTCCACCAAAAGGGTTACATTCTTAGCTATTCCGGTTTAGTTTAGCTCATCTGGCCTGATAATTTGTCTCTATCAGGGGTTTGGATCACTTTAATTCAGTGCCATTCTCTAGGATGTTTTCTCATCCTGTTAGTTCTTAAGGATTAATTCCTGAACCATTAGTTATTAAGGTCTAGTCCTTTCCTTGTCATTCTCTCACTTTATTCTTCAAGTGTATCACAGACTCATAATCTAATCTATTTTTTTAAATAATAAAAAAACTGAGATGACACCCTCCCAGTTACATTCTCATATAAACCAGCTTTGCAAACTGCCAGTTAGTAAGTGCATCTCCTCTCCTTATATTCTGGGTAAGAAAGTTTGTGAGCTGGAAAAACTGGAACCACTGTGGTATGTCTCCCTCTGCTAACCAATTAATTTCCCGCAACTGCACTTATTCATCTGGGCATAGGTCTGCCTGCCAAAACTGTTCTTTGGCAATTCTCAAATGTAGAAAGATGACCATTCTTTCCAAATATTTCATTCCTCTTGAAAGACTACAGAATTCCCTACTCTTCATAATCTGAAATGAACAATGGCTAACCAGCTAGCAGCCCATGAGTCTACCATAATAATCTGCATTTTAATTATTGCTGTTGTTGCCATTTCAACAACAAAATTTTAAGCCAGGGGTGATATATGTGTCTTAAGGACATTACAGCAAGAGAGGAATAGAAGTTGGGTGAAAGGGCATTCCAGTGGTAGGGAGCTGTAAAAAAAAAGAAAAGAAAAGAGGGATGCAAGAAGGGAATGCAGAAGGAAGTCTTGTATGTGATTAGAGTATCAGTAGAACGAAGGTTCTGAGGATGAGCATAAATACAGAGAAGCAAAACTAGGGAGACATTTTAAGTTAATAACAATAACAACAACACACGATCCTGTTTTGATCCTGGGTTGGGTCAGCAAATTGACTTGCATTACCAAGTCTTGGTAAACTGGGAAGAACATATCTGTCTCAGTGATGTCCATCTGGTTTCCCAATGTAGCAACATGGTCTTGCTGGTGGTATATTGCTGTGGTCTTTAGGGTGCTCATCTCCCAGAGTTCCTATCTGGCTGAGCCACAGTTTTGAGCAACTGTGCCTGATGCTGAGTATTCAAAACCGATTAAGGATTCTGTGATTGATTGATTGATTGATTGATTGATTGATATTTATTACGGCCATTGGCCCGTCACACGACAGTTTCCCACCAACATATATATACTTAAACCTCCAAATTTAAAACAACCAAAAACTTACAAAAAACAGACAAGAACCAAAGCAAAATAAGCAAAGGACCAAAACCATACATTACAATAAATTTGCAACATAAACATCGCCCTCTGCTCATAAATTAATAAAAGACATCAGTGGTGATATCACCTAGTTACATCCTAAAACATAGATCATGGTTTAAAAGGGTTATCCGAGCCACACAGGAGTCCATTTTTCTTCTTTAGGGATAGAATCATAGAATCATAGAGTTGGAAGAGACCACAAGGGCCATCGAGTCCAACCCCCTGCCAAGCAGGACACTGATCAAAAATCTGGCAACCGTGAGTGATCTTAGGGGGTCTTCAGACCACCCTGCCGACTAATGGTCTTCCTGCCTGAACTGACAAGGTAGTGTTGCTGCCAGCCCTGTGGTTCTGGAGACCTGAACATCTATGCTTCTATGCTGAAGCTGCTTTGTATGGGATTTTATGGCTATCATGACAACCCTGAGGCACTTCCTCTCCATTTATTATTGGCCCAACACATGCTGTGGACTTGGTGTTCTGTTCTCAAAAGCAATGTTGGCAACATTCATTGGGCTCTGGCCTAGAAGTAAGCTTTGGGAGTTGACTATTGCTCACCTCCAAAAAAGATGTGAGCAGTGGTGTTATGATGGCAGGACTTAGAGGGCAGAAATTCACTACCCCATTCAACAGAATGAGCAGAGCAGCCACTCCAAATATGAGAAGTAATATACATTGCTATATATTACATCTTAAGGCGAGGGGTATTCAGTTGATTCAGAAATTTCCTAACTCGAGGTAGGCATCTGATGTACTCACATTCTTCTCCATCTTGATCCAAACAGGAAAAAATTCCAGGCTGAAGCATTCTGCCCCGCTTGGCAACTCCTACCCCAAGGAAAATGTGTTGGGGGCCAAGCTGGCCTCTGCAGTGGACGCTGTGTTGTTCTACTAAGGGGAAACATGCTTGGTTGTTTCTTTATAGCTTTGGATAGGCTTGAAATATGAAGCAAATAATTCCTGCCTTTTCAATGTAACTTGCTTCATTTTGGAGTCCAACTGAGGTGAGCGAAGGCAGGCTCACCAGCCAGGCAAGGGGACAGGGATCTGAGATTTTGTAGCGAATCTGACCAAGCACAAATAAAAGCTTACAAACCTGTTTGTGACAGTGGTGGCAAGGAAGAGGCAATTATGCAGAGGCAAAAACAACTTACATGTTCCTGTGACTTTATTGGATTTCTTCGGCATATAGGAATTGATAGCACTTTTCAGTTGATTCAACAACCATATGTCGGGAGTGCTCTGATGGTGTTTCCTGCTTGGCAGGGGGTTGGACTCGATGGCCCTTGTGGTCTCTTCCAACTCTATGATTCTATGATTCTATGAACAACACTTACATGTCACCTCAGATTCTAGGAACCACGAGTTTCAGTCCAGGGTTGCTCAAAAGAACTGCCCACTTGGTGCATGTTCCTGGATGCACATTTGTAGAAGCATCCAGAGCCTTCAAGCCAAACTACAGGCTGCACGGTGTAGATTGGCCTCTTCCATCTCATTGCTTGGAATCAGACGGTTGGAAACTGTTTTCTCAAGTCACAGGTTGCTACCAGTAATATTCCTGGAAGTTCAAAAAGTTCCTGAGTTGCTCATTAAAGCCAAGAGTTCTGCAATGTTCTCCAGTGTATTGCCAACCAAAGTTGGAAACATTAACAACTATATAGGATGCCTTAACAGAGCTGCCACCGAGCCTACAGAGCATTAATGTTCTGCTTAAACCTTTATTTGAGGTTCTGCTTAGATCATCTGCTGGCTTTCTGTAATTGGATGAATTGTATCATAGGAGCAATTGTAAGTCATAAAAGCACATAGCTACGAAATCTCTCAAGTCTCTTGCCATTTTCTTTGAACATAACATGAACGCTACTGAGAACCGCAAAGGTTAATCCATTACAACAAGGCAATTAGATTTAGTGACTGTTTGGAAGATAAAAGCAGTGAGTCATAATCAATCCAGAGAAACCCAGACATGATAAATGTCTACAATTTCCTCTTACTTCATCGAGTTGAGTATGACAAAGCATGTTAGGGTAGAATGATTATAGTTTTGTGTCAGAAATGTAGGAGAATTTTTACTTTTATTAAACAAGTTACTTGTGAAAAAGTAATCTGCCTCCAGATGGTTTCTGAAATTCACTCTCAAAATCTGACAGCCACTATGTGGTAAGACACTTGGTTTTACAAGGGGTTGTGATGCAAACACATTTTATCTATAGTCCAAGCTGTATGAAATGTTGTACTCGAATTAAATTCTTGAACTATCAGGCATGTGAAAATGCTTCTCCGTGGCTCTGCACTATGGTGCTAGAGACCATACTTTAAAGTTACAATCCTATACATTGGTACGTGGGAGTCAGTCCCATTGAACTCAATGGGGCTTACTTCTAAGTAGGCATGCATAGAAAGTATGAGCTCCTTGTAGAGAAGTCTGCTGGAGCCCCCAACATGCAGACATGAAATGGTGGCACATCTGCAGGCCAAAGAGCAGTTGCCACAACAAAAATGAGACAAAGCAGTAGCCACAGGAGATCCCAGAGGTCTTGCAAGAGGCCTGGAGCATATGAAATTTCTTGTGCTGTATTTGAACTGGGCAGAGAAGCAGCCAGGGAAGATTACCTCAAATCCTCCCACAAGGCCAGTGCTAGGCTTAGAGAAGAGGAGAAGGATTTCGATGTACTGTCACCCCTTTACAAATATATTAGTGGCTATAGGTGGGAAGTGCCTTGAGATGAAGAAGGTGAAAGCAAATTATGACAAAGCTACAAAAGCACTGTTTGCTGATGCCATAAATGGCATATAATCTGTGGCAATATGAGCTGCTCATTTCAGGTCACAAATTCATTTGCTTCACTTATATCCCTCAATTTATTTATGTTTCTCATATAGAAAGATATGGTGACCCATCCCGTTTTGTCACCTGAGGCAAAACAGGAATGTGCCGCCCTCTGCCCCCTGCTTCCCCTGTGTGCAGCTGCTGGAACATACCCCGTCTCCCCTGGCCAAGCCCAAACCTTTGGCGAGATGCCTGGCTGGGAGCCCTGCCTGCCACCATCAGAGGTGCAGCGGGCAATGCCATGGGACGGGACCTGCCCAGCAGTGGCACGGAGGTTGTAGAAAGCCCTCCCCTTGGAACTTCATCCAGCCTCTGCTATGGGCTCTTCACTGAGCCCTGCTTTGTTTTATTAGGGCTTTGGACTTGACTGATTTACTCTCCTGGCTCCCTATTTGATTTTGTATAGGGAATGGATTGTTGGTGTGCTTATTTTTCTGCTGCTTTGGGTTGTTTTTATTCTACTTTACTGTCGTGGCATTGTATTTCTTACATATATTTTAACTTTTGTGTTATACTTTGAAGGCCCACAGACAGAGAAGAGGCCTAGAAATATTAATATAAATAAATATAATGTACATATGGTGTGATTCAACTTTCAACCATCTGGATGAGTTCAGTTGTTCATCTTAACCATCCAGCGGATGACAGCTGAAACCATTAGATAGATAGATAGATAGATAGATAGATAGATAGACAGACAGACAGACAGACAGATAGATAGAGGCAGGATTGCTGTATGGTGGAGAGACTGAAGTTAGAGGAGATGGCAGAGTGGAAATGAATGGTCTGAAAATTAAAGAGGAAGTCGGGGGCAGACAGGTGTGTAACGAATCTGAAAGGATGGATTTGGAGGCATAACTCATGTTTATTTGGTGGTATAAATTAATGTTAGAGAAATTTAGAGGTTATTTGAGGAAAACAGTTTTGCTTCCCTGCTGTGAAATCCTTGTACTGCTGGAGCAGAAAATGGTGGGTTAAAAGGAGTATCTTTGTTTATTGGGACTCAAATGTCACTTTTGGCTTGTTCTCAGGTGAGTTTCTTGTCTCTAAGGGTCACTGGTTTGCCTTCTGTGAAATAGGTGCAGTAGTAAATTTTCAATACACCCATTTAGTGACAATGTTCAGTGCACTTTCTCAAAATTCCCTGGGCTGGAAACAGAATGTCCTAGTGTAGTTGGAAATAAAACAGTTGACTAAGCCCATAGTACAAGAAAGGGGGCTGATATGTTCAAAAGATATTCAGGCTGCCACCTGCTGTTGACATGGGGAAAGGGAGAAGAGAGGCTCTCCACTATTGCGGAAAATAATTGAAGAGACCGAATGGAAACTGGAAAGAGAAACGGAGATGGGAGAAAAAGAAAAAAAGAAAAAAAAGAAAAGAAAGAAAGAAAAGAAAAGAAGACTGAAGGGGGATTTCTAGAGTTCGATTAATTTAATGACATAAAAGCAAACTTACTGTAATAAATCATTATAATCATTAGTTTCTTGTGGACAGCACAGTCTTTTAAAAGTACAAACTGGGGGGGGGGAACCTATAATAAAAGAAAAACAAACAATGGGCAATTGTCTTGGTGACATCTAAAAGAAACAATTGACAGGCTAGCATATTCTAAAAGCAATTTGATATTAAATGGATAAAGTGCCTGTTACACTGAAGTTAAGACTATAGTTCTAGAAGGACTGCAAACCTTCCTACATCTTTTATGGTAACGACAACACAACTGGCAAGCTCATCTGCCTGAAAACTTTTGCCACAATAAAACTCTCTGTGTTTACTTACTGATTTTTTAATGGAATCTGATAACATCAGAGGAAGACAGGCACACATATGAAGTTTTGCAAGAATATGTATGAATAAGCTCCTGTGAATAAATAGGTAATTTTAATGTATTTTCTGTAATCCCACTACATTAACCACCTAATTTCAAATTATGCATGTTACAAGTTTCTGAGGAAAGGATTAAAAATTGAAACAGCAACATTATTAGTTCCTCTATGTTTCATTTGATACACATTTCACTGGAGCCAATTCCCTTCATTCCACAATTGTTAAATGTTTCCATACTTTCAAAAATATCTGAGGTATGCTAAGAGCAGTCTTTGTGTAATGCAAACTCACTTTCTCCTTTAAAAGTTACTGGAAGTTCTCATTTGGAAAAAGAATACTATGCTGTTATAGATTGTTTCTCAAATAGAAAGCAGCAGAGGGGGCTGTGAGAAAATGTGCTGGGCTGCACATTGGGGGCCGGAGGGGCGGGCCGTTGCATCAAGGGTGCTTTTCTGGGGTTCACCGCCAAAGGCAAACTTTCACTTCTGAAGGACAGAGTAGCTCTTGTGTTCCTTCCTTCCTGGCACTTCAGTTTTCACATTGTGCTTGTATTGGACATGCCCCTGTTGCCATGACTTGCTGGGGGCAACGACTATAATCTTCTCTTGACATTTTGATGTTTTTTAGCACCTCAAATATATTCTGAGCTGTGGAATTCATGCTTGGCCACATGTTTGGGTTGACAACGTGTTAAGGCAATACTTCTCTATGCAGTTAGCTTTCATACCAAAGAAAATTCTGCAGTAATTGGATGCCCCACTTGAACAAAACTGTTTACAAGGAATAAGTCATTCCTGGCACCAAGAAAGTGCAAGACCCACTTCAGCTCTTCATTTCTCATAAAAGTAGCCCCAAACATGTGTCTTCTATTCTCATAAAACTATGACTTGTGCTTTCAGCCGTGGTTGCTTCATATCTGCATCCTGTCATTATCATGCTTACCAAAATACATAGTTGTGTTTGGCTGCAATACACATCTGCAGCCTGGAAGTCTAAAACTTTCACATAACTTTAAGATGCTTTGGCCTCAAACAAGCTGGGATCTGGATGAACACACAATGCCAAAACTCATTTTGATGACCTCACTACATGAATTTGAGGTCTTTGGAAGGGGAGGGGGAATAGCTCAGGAGAAGAGCATCTGCTCTGCATGCAGAACGTCCCTGACATCTCTGGGGAAAGGAGGGAAAGACTTCTGTCAAAAACCCTGGAGATTCATGGCCAGCCAGTGTAGACCAGACAGAGTGAGGAAGACCAATGCTCTCCCTGGGCGAGGAAGCTTCCTATATTTCTATTGTGTGATTAATTATCCATATTTCATTTGTTAAGAAAATTTCTGCTGCTGCAGGTACTAAGGAGAAAGGGGATCAGTTACAAATAATGGTGTAAGAGAAAACCCCTGAAGAAAGAAATGTCTACTACGTGAAGATGACAGACTGAAATATTATTTACTCTGCCACACATAAAGGTCTGGCCACAGTGTTATGCCCAGGGCAGCCATTCTTTGTAGAGTCGGAGACAATAAGCACAGCTAAGGGTAAAGACTATGGGTTTTATTGGTTGCACAGCAAGTATTAGACAATAAACCTACCCAGAGCCTGATCAAGTGAAGCAAGGCAGACTACTGAGCACACAATGCATACTGTGCTCCAGACTACTTCATCTGTCAGGAAACCCTTAGATGAACTCCTTCTGCCGAGAGCTAGATGACACCTAGCACCAGCCTGGGTTCTCCTGGTCTATGCTGGGTTCTCCGTGACAGTGCTTCCAACTCTCATATGCACAAGCTGCATCTTGCTGAGCAAGCTAACTAGTACATTACTCATGCCTGCATGGATCACATGTCAGGGTCCCTAAGACTTTCTTATATTTGGGAGTACTCCTTGCTAAAAGGAAGGGCCACTTGTATGGAGGGAATCATGACAGTTCCAAGGTCTTTTATTGGCGCCTTGTCAACGGAGATTGCAGCGTAGTTTTTGATGATAGCCAAACATATGTTTTACTGTCAACTTTCACTTCAAAGAAGAAGTTGAAATGAAAGGATAATAACCTCTTATTCCTTTGAAAGTTGCTCTTATTACTTTGAAAGAGCCAGTGTGGTGTAGTGGTTAAGAGCGGTAGATTTGTAATCTGGGGAACCGGGTTCACATCTCCGCTCCTCCACATGCAGCTGCTGGGTGACCTTGGGCTAGTTACACTTCTATGGAGTCTCTCAGCCCCACTCACCTCACAGAGTGTTTGTTATCGGGGAGGAAGGGAAAGGAGATTGTTAGCCGCTTTGAGACTCCTTCGGGTAGTGATAAAGCGGGGTATCAAGTCCAAACTCTTCTTCTTCTTGTGAGTCGATGACATCATATTGCCCAAACTATGCTGCAATCCTGTTATGGACAGTAAGACTGCAAACACCTTCATTTCATAATTAATTTTGGAACAATAAAGGGAGACAGGAGATTGAAGATTTTAAGCTGGAGTTGGTGAAGATATTAAGGTGGAGACTGAACAGTTAATAAGACCAAGAACATTCAGTATGGCAAATACATTGCTGGACATTCCATTGACTGTTGGCATCTTACAGCAATTATTGGATGAGCAATTAAAAGAGATTAGATCTGAAATTGATGAAATGATGATTGAAAACAGACCAAAGAGAAGGATGAAATGGAAAATGGAATTAAAGAGGCTTTGAAGAACAATATCAATAAAGGATTGCCAGAACAGGAGAGTAAAATGGTAGAGCTGAATGAAACAGATGGTGAAATGGAAAAATCCTTCACATAGGTGTTTGAAGGAACAAAACAGCCAAATGGTGGAGCTGTGATGCTGGAGAAGAGGTTTTAAGCCATGGATATAGAGATGGAGAAACATCCTGATCTGCCACTGATAAAGAAAGAACTCTGTTTACAACCTGGTGTGAACCTGCAGGGAAAAGCTTTTCTTGGGAAAAGAATGGCAGAAGGGATAATTTTAAAAAAGAAAAAAAGATGGGAAACTACGGTAAATACAACAGAAAATGGAAACGGAAGATACAGAATTGGGTGCAACTTAAGGAATATATAGCAAGAAAAGAACTATGGAATACTATTTCAATATATGATGATAGCATAGGGACTATTATATGGACAAAGGTGAGAAGACTTATTATTGTTTAATATGGAGGCATGGTTGTTGAAATTATTGGAGGCAAAATAGATATGTTTGATTGGAGAAAAACCATTGCTGACTATAATAATAATAATAATAATAATAATAATAATAATAATAGAAGAACCCGTTCTGGACTTTCTGTTCGAAAAGGAAAATGAATGAATTTCATACATTTGGGTTTGAAGATTGGAAAAATGCTACTTTATGGAAAGCGGAATAGGATGTCATCCAGGAGTGAATGTTTTAAATAATTTCTTTTATGTAACATACAGACAAAAAAATGGGAAGTCCTTTTTATTTCTCTTTTTCTTTTTTCTTCTTCCCTTCCGTTCCCTTTTTTATTTTCTTTCTTCTCTCTCTCTGTCTCTCTCTCTCTCCTCCCCCTTCCCCCCTTCTGTTTTCCTTTGGTGTCCTCTGCTCTGAGCCCAAGGATTACACACACAAGAAGTTGGTGGATGGTTGATGGAAGGACCCGGATAATTTGGAACCTGGTAACAAGGATTTTATTTACTGTCAAGGCAGCAGATCAGTCCTGAAGATCAAATGTAGTTTATTGGGCAGCTTCTCTAAATTACTCTGGGCACATACAGGTATCTGTTTAAGAGCCTGTGTGCAGTTCATGAACATTTATTCCATAATGAATGTGTCAGGGTGCCAACCAATGGTGTCAGTCCATTTGCACAATAGATTTCCCCTTGCTCTCCACCCCCATGCAGACCTCTATTCACCCCCAAAATCTGCTATGAAGGATTGGGGACCCCTCTGGAAATTTATCGATTTCTCAGATATCATTGCTACAAGTACAAATAAAACCAGGCATAAGTTGGGTCCTCTTTGTCACCACCTGCTCTTACATACCTATATGTGTGCTACCTGTAATTAGATATATGATGTTCTAAATACTAAATGTGTACCATCAAACCCAAAATGTAGTCATGAATAAAAATGACTCTGGCCACTTTTGCAGCTCCCATGAGATCTGCCCTGAGGGAATAAAGCCCGTGATATAAAAACAGGGTCATCAAACCAGTGGCTTCATTCCATGTAAGACAGTTTCCCACATTATAATAACTTTACAGTGAATACATAGTGAACAAATAACCAGAAAATATTTAGGAAAAAATATATAATTTAAAAATAAAGAGCCATATTTTCTTTACACCCACAAAAGGCCAGTATAAATATTGGCACATCCAATTTTGTGGCATGTCTCTTGCTAATCTTCCGGTGAGGAGGTTTATCTGTTGGGTCTCCAGACAGCCCAATGAGCAAATTTAGTAAGGCATAAGGAAGTGGGTATTATTATTTGTTAACAGGCATGCTAGTCTTCAGAGTTAGAGGAACTCACTATGTTTACCGCAGTCATGTCCATTTCTCCACAGAAATGTCTTCCTTCAAACTTCATGTGGTAATATGCTCTTTCTACAACCACAAAGATATATTTTTCAGTATTGTCTAGGACTGCACCATGTACTGTGAGACTGACTGCCAATATTCAGTTTTGAAATGTCTGTGAATCAGATTACTGTGGTGTAGCATTGTTGACAATTCAAGGCAACATCACTACGTGAAAAACAAATGTAACCGAATTCAGGTCATCTTATAAGGGGATGAGTCACCCACCCAACTTTTCTACAAGGAAAAGGCATATTTGTACATATTAGAGAAATGGATCTCTGTTCAATCAACTTCTTCTTGACGTGCAGATTCATGTTATTTATAATTGGATATTATTATTATTATTATTATTATTATTATTATTATTAGGCATCTTATATTTGGGATAATGTTATAAATAGGGATGGGCAAATCTGTCAATTGGTTTCTCTCAGTTTCTCATTTTTCCTGTCTTCAGTTCTTCACATTTCTACAACCGTTTGCAATTTTTAAAAAACCACCAGCATTTTTATGCAGATTTCTTTTAACATGCACATTTTAAATTTTCCTTAAGATGCACATTTGCAAAACACTTTCCCACAATATGAGGCATTTTCACTAATGTATACAGTTCTCTATGCATTTTTGCATACATTACTGGGCTGAAGAAGCACAATGCAAAATTCAGAAATTTTGAAAGATGGCTGTGCTTTGGTTTGTGTATGTTTCAGAAAGTGCAGGTTATCTAAATTCACTTTTAAATGTGAACTGAATTGAATCTTCCCCCATTCCTAGCTGAAACCTCCCAGGGAAAATTCCTCTCAACATCTATTATCTTATGAATATCTTTTTAGCATATGGGATGGGACTATTCTTCATTTTGGGGACACGGGTGGCGCTGTTTGTAAAACCTCAGTGCCTAGGACTTGCCGATCGTCAGGTCGGTGGTTCGAATCCCAGTGGCGGGGTGCACTCCCGTTGCTCGCTCCCAGCGCCTGCCAACCTAGCAGTTCGAAAGCACCCCCGGGTGCAAGTAGATAAATAGGGACCGCTTACTAGCGGGAAGGTAAACAGCATTTCCGTGTGCTGCACTGGCTCACCAGATGCAGCTTGTCACGCTGGCCACATGACCCGGAAGTGTCTTCGGACAGCGCTGGCCCCCGGCCTCTTAAGTGAGATGGGCGCACAACCCTAGAGTTGGACACGACTGGCCTGTACAGGCAGGGGTACCTTTACCTTTATTCTTCATTTTGTAACAGCTTGTTAAACAGTTTTTATATAGGGATTTAAATCTTCCATCTTCTTTACTAACCCCTTTTTCCAAAATGAAAATGGAATCAGTACAATCTTCAATCCATCACGAGCTTGCTCACTCTTACTCCTCCTCATGAAGTGGCTAAAATGGAGATTTTGGTTCCACCAAGAGTAGAGTGGCAGGTCTATTTATCGCAACAAGTCTGTTGCAGTGACATCATTGTTCACACAGTACTGCAATATAATTGAGTAGGTCAGTGGTTATTCCAAGTTTCACCCATTCTTGAAATCCATCCTTAAACTTCCAGAATGAGTCTTTTACAGTTATATGATTCACGTATTAGGTAAAATAAACACAAAAATAATGTCAAATTAAAGCAAAACAAAATAGTGTGGAGTTAAATTCAGACTGACACTGAGCAAACAGTTCTGGCTGGTATCGTTATACCCTTTTTGAAATCAGCACGAATAGTGAAGTATGGCTCCAATTAGTTTGAGATTGGGGGATCTTAACAGGACTGGCTCACGGAAGCCTATACCTCACAAAAGCTGAATACCAAACATCTTCAGAATAGTGTAACCCACAAATGTACTGGAAACACTACAACATGGATTCTGAAGCAATGAAAAAATGTTTAAGAAACAAAAGTGTAAAAATTGTATTGCAATGACGGATTGGAAATGTTCAACAACCTTTTTTTTACTACTGATATACTTTTTGAAATGTATATATGAAACTTTCAGTTGCCCCAAAGAGTGAATAATCCCCCCCCCAATGAAACAGTTCAGTAAGACTTCATGTAAGTTTATCAGCACCCCACCTCCCATTACAGTTTTATAACATTAAATGTCCAAGGGAGAAAATGCAGGCCGAAAACATTGAATATTCACTCTAAATGTAATAGCTTTGAGCTAATGTGAAAGTAGAAAGATGTAGCCAAACCAGGTTTGAGCTTGCCAACATCAGGGACTGAGCTGGATGCTCAGAGCCAAAGAACAATCTGAGTAATTGAAGCTGTCTCCATCCAAAATGAAAAGAAATTCTAGAACTAAAGAGCCCTATTTTAATAAAAGAGTTAAGGTGCTTACTAACTCATTCATGCACCCAAAAGCATGAAAATTGTAAGTTAAGGCACCCACCTTAACTTCTGTGCCATGTAAATAGTAAATGTTCAAGAGCTTCACCTAAAAGGTAGCTTCCATGCTCCCTCCCTTTGACTTTCAGTCAACCTTTTTTCTCTTCAGGTGGGGGAACTGTTGAAGCTCAGGACACTATGAGGCATGGCCACTGTCAGAGAAAATGGCATACGTGATGGGCTTTATATTGTGTGAATAAGGTCGATAGAATTACTTCAGCTAGAGAAGAGCTGTTTCCCCTGGGCTCACCACAGGCCACTAAAGGCAGCAGCTGTGGCATCAGGAACACCAGAGAGCTATGGAGATGTTTTAATATCACATATTCCAGTAGGATAGAAGATATAGTTCTATCTGGCTAAGGTGGAGATGCAGTTAGCTGCTCTTGCTTTTGCCTCTCAAGAGGAAGAGCTCCAAGTATATCTGCTCTCATTGGGGAAGCCTGGAGAAGGAGGAGGAAGGGGAACAGGACATGGGTCAGCAACCTGAAAATTATCAGTCCAACCTGAAGGAAGATCAACATGTCAGCAGAAGAAAGACAGTCTAGGAAATGTGGAGGTTCCTCTCTCCACCACCACCCTTCCACATGCAGATACAGCAGCTGCAATGTGAGTTGTGTTGCACTCTGACACTTCCAACATTATTTAGGTGTCTCTGATGACATATTGGTGTCTAGGACACTGTTTTGGCTGAATAGTTTGTGTTTGTTGAAGCAGCAGCAATGGGAGTCTTGATAGACCAGTTAGGAGAGAGGTAGAATGGGTCCTTCTGAATTCAAATTAGTTTTCTTCTTCTGACTCCCCACATTCACGCAAACCTCCTGCTTCAATCACCTCCCAGCTTGCCTTTTCCACAGACCAATCGTTAGTGTCCCACCACCGCTGTCCTGGGTCGAAGTCTTCTTCCTCTGTGTCATCCCTGGGGGATTCTTGGGTGGGCATCTCCCTCCCCGCCCCCACTCTTAGTCATCCAGCCAGTCCCTGACACCAAGCAGGCACTGGAAATCTAACTGTAGACAATTTCTTCCAAAAATTAAAACACCCCCCGCCCCCAAGAGAGAGTTGAAAAGCCAGGGTACGTCCTCAGCCCCTCAGCATACCGCAGACAGATGAGTGTGAGCCTCTCTATCCCCCCGTCCAGTGGTACCTCTACATCCATAGGCACACATTCCTTCTCTCTTTCCCTGAATCAGCAATAGAATGGAAACAATGGTCTGGAAGTCGACTGGAGAATGAGACATACAATTAGTTGGAAAATAAAAAACAGCTGGCGAAATATAATAGCTGTTATTCTGAGCACATGAACCTGAAAAGATACTGTTTATTTTATAAGACAAACAACATTTGCCTTCTGTTTGATCTCAAAGAGCATCTAGCACTGGAAGTTGTCCATTCTCATTTAGTCACTTTGTTGCTGGAGCAGCCTGCGCAGAAGCTATAAACACAACGCACAACATATCGCTTTCCATGTTAATTTGACAGTAAACAGTACTAATTTGACTTTGCAGCTGTTTATTGATACCTAACTAATACAATTCAGTGCAGAGAACAGTAGCCAGTGAATTGGGACTGAACAATTTGAAATCCAAAGGAGCCCCATTAGCCACGACCTCTCCTAAATAAGTCTGCGTGCGACACCAGGGGTTTGTGGCTTCACTTCAGCAGTGCTACAAGAGGTTGTTAAATGTTGTTTGACATCTGTAACCCGGATTTTCCTCCTATGCCTTTTAAGGATTGTTTGGCTTTTACCGTGAAAGCAAAATTCTGCTTCCAGTGTTGATGACAAAAGAGCG
This sequence comes from Podarcis vaucheri, assembly GCF_965113315.1. Lineage (NCBI taxonomy): Eukaryota > Metazoa > Chordata > Lepidosauria > Squamata > Lacertidae > Podarcis > Podarcis vaucheri. The sequence goes on from NC_138761.1 coordinate 127,331,633, forward strand.
TCTTCCATTGAGTCAGCCTTAGACAATATAAAACCACTGCCATGTTCTCCACATGGGCAGGGAGGATAGAGGGGTGGAAAGCGGCTTGCGTTTGAGCCCTCCCTCCCTGTGGGTGTATCCTGCACTGCTCCAGTAATGTATGAAATGAAGAAATGATACAGAAAAGATGGAACAGAAGGAAAATCCTTACACCAAGCCTATTTTAGAGGAGAGATGTTGTCACTTAAGCGCTTAGCTGGCTTTTAAATCTATCCAAAATACTATTTAGGTCCAGCCCTACCATCATCAAAGGTGAAAGCATACCTGTGCCTCCTCCTGCCACCAATCAACATTGTGCCATAAGCAGAGAAAAACTGGAGCAATTCAACGGGCAGCAAGTGCCCCAGGGTCTCCGCCCATCACCACCCCGGTCATCAGCCTGTAGCCAATCTGGCCTGGGGCAATTCCTACCTGATGCTAAACGCAGCAGCATCAGACTCTGAACATCTGCTGCATCTGCTTTAAGTGCAGCCTCTAAAGTGTAATCTCTGGAAAGCTGATGTACCATCACTGTAAAGAACTATTTCTGTTTATTTTGTTGCTGATCGAAAAATAGCACATTCCCTGTCCTAAAACCTGATCTCTGCTCACCTCCTCCCTTCCCCAGCACTGAACTTAGTTCATAGCGGAAAAGGAAGCAAAATCACGGTACAGTCAGGGCAGGTTGTTGTGATTGTCTTTGTATAGGATCCCACTTCTGCATGGTAGTTCAGTTTGGAATACAAAGCAAAGGAGGTGGATTTGACAGCCGCTGAAGATGTGACTTTCTTCTCTAGTGAAACATACCTTCCAACTGCTAGGCAAAGCTACCCAATTTGGCTTCTCTTAACACACTATCATAAAATTATTTTCCACCTTTGCTATCACAAGAGACTACCAAGTTTCTCTATATTCCTTTTTTCTACCTGTCAGCGAATCTGCGTGTTTTGCCTAAGAATGGAGGCAGGCTTGGGTTATAGTCATCCCTTCTTTTTCCAGAGATTAGTAGTTAGCTAGTGTTATCCTTCTTGCTGCAATCCATTTTAATGTCTGTTGCCTCCTTCCAAATTCATTTCCCAAACTCTCACCAGATGCAGAATCGTGGGTTTCCATTTTTAATTTTTAATTATTATAGACCAAGACTTTCCCTCTTTTTGAATTTTTTATAGTAGTAGTCATTCATTGTGTAGAACCTGTAGAATGAGCAGAGAACTAGATCTTATACAAGGGGTCACCCAGTGAGCAAAACATAAATACAATAAAGCAAACTATAATTTCTATACTTTCATTTTGCATTTGTTGTACCCTTTACAAGACATAAGTGTGAGCGATAAGGAGAATGGCTTCATTTGGATACATTTAGATTTCTGAATAATATCATTAGCAATGCATCTGGGATACAAGATAGATAATAAAAATTACAATGCTTCAATATTATGAACAGCACAGTAGTTTTGGAGTGTTTCTCCTATTCAGTGAATTCAAAAGATGCTTTAAACTTTGGATTTATCTAGATACTTAACATTGTTTTATCGGATATATTTTTAGGATATTATATTCCTAAGAACAAAAGAGGATGAAAGACGCGTGGAAATCTTTTGCTGCAAATCGGTGCATAGTCCTGTATAAGACAAATAAGAATGTAGCAAATGTGATCAAAGGCCATGGAGACAACCAGACTATGTTTACGTTCCTCCCCATATATATATTGGTTACTGAAATTCGTTATATTTTTATTTCTTTCCTTAATAGTTTAGACAAATGTGTCTAGCCCTAAGATAGAGAAATGTGATATTAATCATGGATTTATCCCTTTGTGAAAGTGGCTGCCAAGTGGCATGAGCAGAGCTGTGGACACGGCAGAAAACAGCACCTGCCCCTTGGGCCCAGTGTCATTGCGCAGCCTGCTGGCGCATTGGCCAAAGGCCCTGGACTGCAGGAGGCCCTGCCCCACGGAGACTGCCCTCTTGTTCTCATTCCTCTGTGGACCTTAGCCCAGCACACACATCCCCGGTGCCCAGTTGTGCCACAAAACTGTTTGGCTGGCTCAAGTGTGGGCAGAGAGGCTCTAGGCTGGCATAGCTGAGGGGCCCCAGAATCAGGCCCATCCAGCATCCTGTTCTCACAGTGGCCAACCAGGTGCCAGCAGGAAGCCTGCAAGCAGGAAATGAGCCCAGCAGCGCTTTGCCCACCCGCAATTCCCAGCAACTCCCTGGAGTTCAGGGTCATCCTGCTCTGGGAGTGGCAGTGGAACAGAGCTATTGTAGCTACTAACCATCAATAGCCCTCTCCTCCTCCTCCTCCACGAATTTCAAAGCCATCTAGATTAGTGGCCACCGATGCTTCCTGTGGGAGGGAGGGAGGGAGTGCCCGCCCTAGTTTAGCAATGAGCTGTGTGAAGAAGTTATTTCTTGTATCTATCCTGAATCTTCCAACATTCAGCCTTATTGGACGTCTACAAATTCTAGCATTAGGACAGACGGAGAAAAATGTTCCTCTATTGGCTTTCATATAGCTATGCATCATTCCATGAATCATTCTATGAACTTCTTTCAAAACCTTGCTTAATGTTTTACATCTCTTATTAGAAAGTGATAAAATAGGTCGCTTGGTTGCCTCACTCGGAATGGCCAGCCCAGGAAGTGAAGTCCCCCAGGAAGTGCTGTTTTCCCTTTGAAACTCTTGTCCATGGCTGCATTGCCTTGTCGATAAACATCCTGGTAGATGCCTAACATTGGTGTTTATCGGATATTTCCACTCGTCTTCCTGGTGGAGATTTTAAGGTGGCAATTATGGCGCAGTTCATTTCTGCCTGTTTTACAATAGTGTTGATATAATTCTGCTCCGGGTCCCTCAGCATACGCATGGAGTTCCCACCAGAAATCTGGCTGACACCCTGGCCCCGCTGACAGCTTAATAATGTGACAAAGTTCAGTCTCGTTCCGTGTCATGGGCAGGAATGCAGCTGGAGCTGCTCTGACCTGGAGCTTTCCAAACAGCACACAGTTGCCATGGAAGGCTTGACAAATAACCTTTTCTTTGCCTGCTCAAATCCATCAGCTCTAATCAGGTGCCATGTAGAGGCCACATGCCACTGTTAAAATGCTAAATTGAGTGGCATGTCCACTGAAAGCTCTGAGAGGGGACATTTAGTTTTATTATTATTGTTATTAATAATGCGGAGATTGCCTTGCCTTGCATTCCTGGCTATTTTTGCAGCACTAAATCACCTGGGTGCACATCAGCAACCCTGGTAAATCACAAAAGAGACTCAAATTTAAGACAGCTGACTCTACACAAACGTACTGAAAAGCTTAAGGGGGGCAGTTAGAGGACAGAGGTCATCGAAGGAAAGGGAGGAGGGGAAAGAGGGGGAATAGTCATATGGAAGTGACATGTCAGGACAGAGATGGACACAGGCTGGGGTTCTCCACAGGCTGCAGTTTGTATTTAAAGCAGCCTTCAGACTTGAATTTGGCTCCTGTTGCCATTGTGTAGTTTAGTTTACCTCAAAGCCGACACACACAATGGCTGATGCCCTCAAAGCCAAGGTGACAACAAAAAGGTGCCAAGTCTGGTATGTGTGAGAGTGTATTTGTGTGTGTGAGAGAGTCACAGGCAGAAATCTTCCCAAAAGGTTCAAAGTTCTGCCCTTGATCCAAGATGAGCCATGGGTATTCCTGAGGAATCACTATATGTGATTTGAAGTGGAGACTGGGTTGTCACTGTTATCCTAAATAACACACCAGTTTCAACTCAGAGTTAAAAACTGTTGTGAATTTCTCTTTCTCTCTCATCAAAGAAGGAAAACCCTAGACCGAAGGCAGGACAAGCCTTGAATCTGAGCCAGATGAATGAGCCAAAAGGCTACATATGGAACTAGCAAATCATAGGCTATGAAGGATGTTAATGATTTAAAGTTATGTATTTTGGAAGTCTGAATCTTAAAATGTATCCATAATGGTAAAGGTAACTAACAGAAAGACCTAACTGACAGCAAGTGGTGGAAACAGCAAGTGTGTAACGCTGCAATATTCCCACAAATCCTTCTCTTCCCATCCCAGCATATCCTCCTCTACTCTTCCAGAATAATTGAGTGGTTGCAACTGGCGTTGTAGCTTCAACTTTGTTTGTAAAGATGTGAACCCAAAGGCGACAAATATGAAAGCTGTTCCAGACTGACATCATGGTCATTTGTACCGCTGAAGAACGTTGTGGCTTCCAGCACCATTCATGGGGCAGATGGCGGGTTAGCAGCTAAGAATGGTTGTCCAAGGACAGGTAATTGTTAGGAGGTGTCCTCCTGATTCCTCCTGGATTCCTCTTTATTGAGGGTATTGAAGGAGGCAGAGCTTGGGGAAGATCACACACAGCAAAGGGCAGAGGACAGCTTTGTGTGTGTGTAAAAAAAAGTAGTTTGCAATAGAGACAGAGGCAGGCAGTCCAGCACCTCCTTCTGATCATCTGATATCTCTTTAACTCCTCCATGTATTATCTGCTTGTGTATTTATAAATAAAGCAACAGGACAGTAAGAGCTGTTCGACAGTGGAATTTGCTGCCAAGGAGTGTGGTGGAGTCTCCTTCTTTGGAGGTCTTTAAGCAGAGGCTTGACAACCATATGTCAGGAGTGCTCTGATGGTGTTTCCTGCTTGGCAGGGGGTTGGACTCGATGGCCCTTATGGTCTCTTCCAACTCTATGATTCTATGATTCTATGGAAGCATGATTGGTCAGATGCTGGTAACTTAGCCCTGCGTCCATGCTTCCTCCTCCACTGGTAGCACCACTGGTAGCACCACTGTCATAGGACAAATGGGTTGGAGATGAGAGAGAGGGCCTGGCGTCACCCATTGCCCATGGCATGGTGGAGAAAGGAACAGGCATGGGGAGATGGCATGCCCAAAGACTCATGCAATCCTGGAGCCAGCCCCAACTTCCATGTTCTTTCATTCAGCGGAAGCTGATTCCCTTAGCACTTGGAAAAGTGATGTACATGCAACCTTCCTTCTGAATTATGCTCCCCTTTGCAGAATGACAGCTCTGCACTCTCACATGCCAAAATTAACAATGTCTTAACTCGGATGAGGACCCCGCCTCCCCTGCAAACTGGAGGAAATAAAAGCTAAATGTAGGCATGGTGACAGTAGGTTCTGAAGTGTTCCATGAATGGAAGCAGTCCTGGAAGACATCCCCAGAAAATTAAAAGCCAAGGCTGCAGTCTTTTCAAACTCAGTTGCTGTAAGTATTGCACAGTGTTGAACTTGTCCACTGTGATCTCTGTTCATGAGAATGTAGGAGCAAATATTCTACAGTGCCCAAAGAGAAGCTGAAAGCTTAAAAGCAGTGGGGGTGCAAACTAAGTAAAGCTTCTACAAAAATTGCAATCTGAAGGAATTGCAACAAGCAGGACTGGAGTTTGGCAATATTGCAGTTGGATGGTGGTCTTTTCCTTAAAGAAAGGGCTTGGGGAAAGGCTGTCCTGGCTGAATCAGGGCTTTAAAGGGATTTGGCAGATTATCTGTTTGTTGTATTTATATAATTTTAGACCCTGCTCCTTCATCTGTTAGGATTCTCAGAGCAGCCTACAGTATAAGTTTAAAACAAATATTAAAAAGAAGAGTAATAAAACATTGTGAGGACCAATTGAAGTATACAAAAGTCAGTATGGGAGAAAGGCTTGCAAAAAGTGTCAAAAAGCTTGGTGCTTGGCCAATGTCCTGGACATGCCAGAGGGCCCCTACTGGAAAGTCCCCTTCTCTCTGAAAGAGTGGGCTTCAGAGAAGGGTCAGATTACTGGTTCACCTCAAGTAGCTCCTGCAGAATGGTAGCCTTGTGTGAAATGGGCAGCCGCTTGGTGCCCCAGCTTCCCCATCTGCACTTTTCTGGATGTGCCCAAACAGGCCTTGCCCTCCATATCCATTAGGATCTCTGAGCACCCTTAGGAGCTTTCAGTGCCAGTTGAAGACACATATGTTTGCTGAGGAATTTACTGAACTTCAATGGCTGAGCCTGTCAGGGTTTTTTTGCTATGTTAGGTTATATACATTTTTACTTTCTTTGTGTTGTATTCTAATATTCATATGTACCTCACCCTGCTGCAATGACAAATGGGTAGCACACGTTTTAAAGAAACTTAGTGAAACAAATAAATATATGTGATTCCTTATGAAATAAGTTTTTCTCGGCAAAAAGAGAAAGAGAAAAAAGCAGCAGCTCAGGGTGTGCCTACTCTTTGGACCATCAGTTCCTCAGAAAGGCTTATGCCTTCCTGCAAGTCTACTTTTCCGACTCACATACTAATGTCATGCTGTTCTTGTGACAATGGAGTGCACCTCTGTGGGTGAAGTCAAACCCTGACTGATGTGAATTGGCAGACACATTCAGGAGTCTAGAAGTTGGAAAGCAGCGCTAGAGGAAGTGGACTTCTATTATTTCATTAACACTAAGCATCAAGTGCAAAATGTAACTTTTGGGAAGAAGTGTCAGCAGCTTCCATGGCCCAGAGCATCCATTTCTCTCTCTCAAGCATCTGCTTAAGATTTCTGTGCTTATCTAAAGGGAGGTAGGACTCTGTTCTTCCCAGAACTAAGTTCCCTGCCAAGAAGTGTCATAACAGTGCTGGGCCCCTTTGATTCATCGGATGCCAAAGGGACTCCAAAGTTCCCTGGCTACTTTTTTAAAAAGCCTGCAGAAGTAGCTAGCAATTAAAGGCATCTGCTGGTAAAGGCATGCACAAAATATGAAGGATGGATCTGCCCAGAACTTTGGTTCCAATATACTTCTGATACCGAGTTGTCATATTTTGTCTTTAAGTCAGTATGAACTATACATTGTATGCCCCTTTCTATCCCATTTGCATTTCAAGGATGGATTCAGATGCCTGAAAGCCACAAGGTAGCAGCACAATATTTTACTTTGTAGTCAAATGGAACTGCACGGAGGCCATAATTAAGCCTCATGAAACCACCTCAAATTTCCAAGTGGCTGTAGAAGATTGGTAGAACTAGGATAGCTCTTTCCCAGGAGCACACAGGACAAAGTCCACTAAGCAGATGACAACTCTGGTGCTGTAATGGCAGAATGGTCTCTTTTAATAGTCCGCATGATCTAACTCCTGACTTCTTCAGTTTAGTGTACCCTTTTTAAAGATTTGCTAATAAGAACTCCAAACTACAAATCATTTTTCTTAAAGCTAGGTCAAAGTTATCTGAAAAAGCAACAGTAGTGGGCTGAAAAGAAAGAGACTGCAGGATAAAAATGAAATAGCTTTTCAGGGAATAAGTGACTTACTAGGAAAGTGTATACCATGCTGTCTTAAAAATAATAATACTTCCTTTAAGACAATTGCTTTATTACTACTCTCTAATGATTAGCAGTCAATAGGCCACTATTCCTTCCTTTGGTTACAACAGACCCTCATTTCGGAATAAACTTGCAGCCCACCAGATGCCGCAAAATCCATTACCAGTTATGGTGAATGGAGAAACTGAGTTAAAGAAAGGTGCTGTTTGTTTGTTTAAACAATGCTCCTCCTCCTACAGTCATTCTTAAAATGCAGTTTCTGCAACCTCCAAAAAACAAAAAGAAGTCTTCATGGCCTATGAACGTTGTCACAAAAGCAGGATGGCATTTTTTACTCTGGTTTAATGAACAAGAAAGCTACATGTGACTTTAAAAAATAGCTTAAATAAGACAGTTGTTTAGTTAATACGAGACAATAAACCCCTTTTTATTAAAATCAGCAGGTGCTATTCAAGAACAAGAGAAGTATTATAAAATATCTCAACTTTGGAAAGTTCTGTTATGTCTTTCAAACGTCTGTAAATATTAATAGGTAAAGGTAAAGGTGTCCCTGCCCGTATGGGCCAGTCTTGACCAACTCTGGGGTTGCGCGCCCATCTCGCTTAAGAGGCTGGGGGCCAGCGCTGTCCGGAAACACTTCCGGGTCACGTGGCCAGCGTGATGAAGCTGCTCTGGCAAGCCGGCACCAGCGCAGCACACGGAAACGCCGTTTGCCTTCCCGCTATATAGTGGTACCTATTTATCTACTTGCACTTAGGGGTGCTTTCGAACTGCTAGGTGGGCAGGAGCTGGGACCGAAAGACGGGAGCTCAACCCGCCACGGGGATTCGAACCGCCGACCATGCAATCAGCAAGCCCTAGGCGCTGAGGTTTTACCCACAGCGCCACCCGTGTCCCTTTTTGTAAATATTAATACTTTAAAAATATTGCCTCCTTTTTAAAATTCAAAGCTCTTCAAAAGAACAGATTTACTTACAAAGTGACAAGTCTTAATATAAAAATCTTAGTATTGTTTTATTATTGGACTATTTGCCATTGTCATACGCTTACACTGAGTTAAAAAATACAAATATGTAGTATTAATTTTGAAGACAACTCTGCATCAGTTAAAAATCAAAGATTTTACTGTCCTGACAAGACAGAATTGCCTAATTGGAGCAAAACCCACTTGGCTTTAAACAATCTAGTTAGGCTTGTGGCTACTTGAACTTGTATTATATCATGGGCACACAGATAAAATGAATGAATTATGGTTTCCCTGAAAAGCACAGCACTGAATGTAGGCTGCAATTTCAATGTTTCACTATTTACATGCTGCTCTAAACTGAACATCTACCCACTTCTGAGGCAAGTTTCAAAGCTGCACCGTCCTCTTCCTGAAGGGATGTCATATTACCACCTGGTGAAGCTGTACTATTGCACCCCAGAGCTGGACTTTGGAGGCAGCAGCGCAGTGACCATCCAGGCAAGGAGCTCCTGGTCAAATCGAAAGATGCCAGTCTTATTTTATCTTTATGATGCAGCAATGAAATAAATACTATCTTTTCAGACTGCATTTTGATTAATTCGAACTTCTCTTCCGAGTAGTTGAAATGTCAGCAAATTACCTTTTTGCTCAAATGTGTAGCCCACAAAAGCAGAGAACCCTATGCTTAACTGAAAGGGACATTTCTTACACCCAAATAAATACTGGGCCTACAAGAAATTCTCACAGAAGCAAACGTGCTGGGCTTCAAGGTTCTCTTTTCTGGTTTGAATGGCATCTCGGAACACCTCCTCGTACAGTCAAGCTTAAAGCCGTTAAAACTATTTATCGAAGGCACACACTTTACAATAATTAAGAAATACTATAGCCACTCATCCTCTCCCCCCAGTGACAATGGGACATGATCTCCAAAATATGCCCCCCCCATTTTCTTAATATCAAGCGAATTTAGCAAAGGGGCTGCAAAGGTGGAGTGCAGACCACCGCAGGCAAAAGCAGCAATTCAGTATGTTCTAAAAATGTTTAGTAGAAGATTGTTCCTCAAGTGGGTTTTGTGCATTCAGACACAACAGGGTGTGCATTGTTGCCCCTTAATTGCTTGTGTTGGGTGTGTGCAGTGAGACAAGAGGCCAAAGGGTAAGCGCTTTAAATGTACCCGCATGAGAAAAGCGATTTGAGCAGAACAATGCCTGCTCCTGTTGTGCTTTATTGTGTTCTTATAAAATGGGATTATGCTGTTGTTATAAATAGAAAATGACTGGTGACAAAAACATCACTTCAGAGCTGCTGTTCTCACCCTGCGGTTTCTGATGTCAGGCCAATTTAGGGGCTGCGCTGCTGCAGCCGTATGGGGTCTGACTCACGGGTAGTCAGTCTGCAGTACTTTGTTTCCAAGTAAGATTTTACAATGCTCTACAGTAGCCCAAGTTGCACATGTGTTGGCAATAAGGAGGGCTGGAAATTTACCTGGGGCAGCCTGCTTGGCATTGCGCGACAGGCTACAATAGAGCTGTTCCCACAGGTGCCAAATAAAGAAAATACTCCAGTGCTTATGTGCTTAATAGGAGGGAAAATGAGGTTTCTAAATTACCGGTATCTTTTTAAAAACAACAGTAATAAATGCAGACCCCTTCGAAAGCGTACTCACAATTGCCTCTGACCCTTTGTTCAAACGTCTGTCAGGCGGTCTCTCTTCCTCCAGCTAGAAAACCTGTCACACAATATTTGGTATTTCTTGGAAATTTAGTATTTATTGATTAATTATTTTCCCAAGTGCAGGAATGGTCCCCATGTGCCTGTGAGTTACAATGTCTGTGTCCCCAAAGTCTTTTATGAGTAGCCTTTATTATCTCCAAAGTTTGCAAAGCATTTTGAAGCCAATTCTCCACAGAAGGTAATTTGGTTTCTTCCATTTTTTCCAGTTATAATACAGACTAACAAATTGTTTACTAAACACCAATGTTCTTTTTTTAACAGATCGTTAAAAGAATCCGAGCTCCCCCCCTCCCGCCTTCTGGTTTAAAACACATGATTTCCCCTATAATCCGTTTGATTGTTATGACAATAAGTTTCCATAAAGCTATTACATATTTACATGACCACCAAATATGTGCAAAGCCTCTAAAGACACACATCGTTTTACTGCTTTTTGCTTTATTGGGCTTCACAGATATTGCTCCTCACCAGGAGGTGGGTGCAGCTGCAGGCAGCCAGGCCCCTTCAGGGGAAGGAAGCCCCCCAGCCGCTGCCGCCCCTCCTCTGGCCAAAGGAGTGGAGCTGGGCTTCACCCCTCACACCCCTGCAGCCGGGGGCGGGGCAGGGCGGGTTTAATAGACTGCATAACTTTTATATGCACTGGGAAACCAAAAAAATTGTGTGACAGGTTTTAATGTGATATTCACTTTTATTGTGGTGGTCTGGAGCAGAACCTGCAAGATCTCTGAGTTATGCTTGTATACATTGCCAACAACTTGAGTTAACTTAAAACCGTGTATTTTTTAAACTACCATTTTGAGGTGCATGCTAGATTGCATGTCCAATAGATCTAACACCTAGCAACTTCTTCGTTGCATTTGTGCATATTTCTGACAAGTTTTTGCCAAATAAATTCCAACTGGATTCTTCTTACTGCTTCCTTTTCTAACTAGAGTTCCTGGCCCTTAGTGATGGAACCACATGTCATATTTTCCATGGTAACCCTTTTTGTGATATCTTGCCTGAAAATACATTTTCAAAAGTTGCCAGTGCCCTATAAGCATTTTCACTTCTATTCCATTCTAATAAAAGAATTCTGATTCGCAAGTACTGAAAGGGGGTCTTATTAATCCAGATTTTGAAGGCAATTTCATGCATGTTCAGTACACATTGTTATTGTACTGTTTTTAGATAAATCTCTTATCCTAAGAATTTGTTAAAGTCCAAAGACTCAATCATTTCTTGCAATATTAAATTTAGGAGGACAGAGCATATGTCTACATATGTCATCAGTTTGTAACACTTTCCTTTCATCGTTTTTCGAATAAATCCAAGAAAGCAAAGCAATGTCTACTGTTCAATGATACAGCAGAGATTCTCTCTGCAAAGCCACTGGCCCAGAGCAGTGGGGAGAGCTGTGCCAGTGGGGTGGAGCATCAGAGGCAGCAATGGGGCAGGGAAATGAGAATTCAGAGGGTAAATGCAGAAGTAGAAGTGGATCTGGCAGGTTTTCAAAGACTTCACAGGTGTACGGTGGAGTTTCTGATAAGTCTCTGAGAGCTCAGCTGGATAGAGTGTGGTGCTGATAATGCCAAGGTTTCAGGTTCGATCCCCATTTGGGCCAGCTGCACATTCCTGCCTTGCAGGGGGCTGGACTAGATGACCCTCAGGACCCCTCCAGCTCTCTGATTCTGTGGTCTCTACTTCATCAGAGGCATATGTTGTTTTTGCTATGACCTCAGGAAATCCTTGAGGTGTTTGCTACGGTTCCAATTAAAAAATCCTAGTAACTTCTTGGCTTTACAGATACGCCGGATTGTCAACAGCTCAAGTACTCTATTAGAAAAAGGTGCCTTTAGCAGTTTCTAAATTAATATTAAGAGGGAAATCAATGTGGATCTCGGATAGGAATGAAGTACTTAGTGAAGTACTGGTGTCTTTGAAACAAATATCTCAGAAATGTTTGACTACAATGGACATTTTTACAGACATTTGGTCTGCATTTTCTGAAACATCAATGATTAAATCCACATTGTTGGCTACTTTTCCTTCTGATCTGCCTCTTTCTTTACATCTTGTGAGAAATTTATGAACAAAGTTATTGCTAATCCATACTGTCTGTCTTGTCATTTAAGTTCTTTTTAAAAAATCACTTTGCCAAAGTAGATAAACTATGTTCAGCATGATTAACACAAGATTGAGGGCACAAGGAGAAGGGGATGACAGAGGACGAGATGGTTGGACAGCTACGAACATGAGTCTGACCAAACTGCGGGGGGCAGTGGAAGACAGGAGGGCCTGGCGTGCTCTGGTCCAGGGGGTCATGAAGAGTCAGACACAACTAAATGACTAAACAACAACAACACTTCACATTCAGAATGGAACAGAAAGAAATTCTGACTGAAGTCCATTTGAAGTTGACAACAAGCACACATTAGGGATTTTCCCATTATTTATCAAGCCTCAGAGGCCTACTGAATTAAGTAGGTCGCTCTTAAGAAATCCAGCTCCCCACCAGAAGTAACTGTTTATTGCCCTTTTTAGTACCTTTGCTCTAATCTAGAAGCAGGAAAAAAGTCAAAATATTAAGTTATCATATCCTATTCCATTTCAAAGCACGCAAAATATGCAATATATAAAAAAATATATTATTATAATAATAATAAAGGTAAAGGGCCCCTGGACTGAACCGTCCAGTCAAAGGCGACTAGGGGTTGCGGCACTCATCTCACTTCAGGCCCAGGAACCTGGCGTTTGTCCAAAGACAGCTTTCTGTGTCATGTGGCCAGCAGGACTAAACCACTTCTGGCACATGGAGCACTGTGACAGAAACCAGAGTGCACCGAAATGCCATTTGCCTTCCCACCGCAGCGGAACCTATTTTTCTACATGCCCTGGCATGCTTTCAAACTGTTAGGTTGGCAGAAGTCGGGACAGAGCAACGGGAGCTCATCCCGTCACGGGGATTCGAACTGCCAACCTTCTGATTGCCAAGCCCAAGAGGCTCAGTGGTTTAGACCGCAGTGCCACTCGCGTCCCTGTATAATATAATACAGTGGTACCCCGCAAGACGAATGCCTCGCAAGACGGAAAGCCCGTAAGACGAAAGGGTTTTCTGTTTTGGAGGCGCTTCGCAAGACGAATTTCCCTATGGGCTTGCTTCGCAAGACGAAAGCCCATAGGGAAATCTCCGGGGACCTGTTTTAAATTGCTGGCGGTCGGGAGCAAAGACTTTCGCCCACAGCCGGCCTTCAGAAGAGGTCCTGGACCTCTTCTGAAGGCCGGCGGGGGGCAAAAGTCTTTGCTCCCTCCGCCTGCCTTCCCGGGACAGCGGAGACTTCTCTGTTGCCCCGGGCGATCTTAAAATGCTGGCGGGCAGGAGCGAAGCGTTTGCTGCCGACCCCCAGCATTTTAAAATCTCCCCGGGACAGCAGAGAAGTCTCCGCTGCCCTGGGCGATCTTAAAATGCTGGCGGGCGGTAGCGAAGCGTTCGCTGCTGACCCCCAGCATTTTAAAATCTCCCCGGGACAGCAGAGAAGCAGCCCCCTGCGACCCTCTCCCAGCTGGAGAGGTGACGTGCGCCTATGGCAGGAGCCTCCATAGGCGCGCGTCACCTCTCCAGCTGGGAGAGCGCGCACGGGGCTAAAGCAGCCCCCTGCGACCCTCTCCTGGCTGGAGAGGTAACGCGGGGCTATGGCAGGAGCCTCTATAGCCGCGTGTCACCTCTCCAGCCGGGAGAGCGCGCGCAGGGCTAAAGCAGCCCCCCGTGACCCTCTCCCGGCTGGAGAGGTGACGCGCGGCTATGGCAGGAGCCTCCATACGCGCGCGTCACCTCTCCAGCTGGGAGAGCGCGCGCGGGGCTAAAGCAGCCCCCTGCGACCCTCTCCTGGCTGGAGAGGTGACGCGCACCTATGGCAGGAGCCCGCCAGCATTTTAAAATCTCCCCGGGACAGCAGAGACTTCGCTCCCGCCCGCCAGCATTTTAAAATCGCCCCGGGACAGCAGGGGCTTTTAAAATGCTGGCGGTCGGCAGCAAAGCCCTACTGTCCCCGGAGCTTGCGGGGCGGGAGGTAGGAAGAAGGGCTTTTCTTCCCACCACCAGCCTTCAGAACAGCCTTCTGAAGGCTGGGGGTGGGAAGAAAAGCCCTTGTTTCCCCCCCCCCAGCCTTCAGAAGAGGTCGGGGGACAGACTGTCCCCGGACCTGGTCTGAAGGCGGTTTCCCTAGGAACGCATTAATTGATTTTCAATGCATTCCTATGGGAAACCGTGCTTCGCAAGACGAAAAACTCGCAAGAAGAAGAAACTTGCGGAACGAATTAATTTCGTCTTGCGAGGCACCACTGTATACAGTGCTGAAGTAACGGGGCTGGAGCTATGGCTGGCTTAGCTACTGTGCTGGCAGAAAGTGCCTGCTCGCGACAAGTGCAGTCTTGCAGCCAGATAGGAGACACCAGGATCCAAGTCCTTCCCCAGCAACAGCCTTCTTCCAGGCGTCTCATGTAAATGCTGGACCAGCCCCATCCCTGGATGCCAACTTGTGTTGGTTGTGCCCCCCTCCCCATGCATTGCTGCTTTCACTGCTGCACTGCTTTTCAATAGTCCCTGTGTTTTAATATTGATGTACATCACCCTGATTGTTTTACATCACCCTTACCTTTCCCGCCCCGACCTGGCCACAGTGATCCATGTGACGGTCATCTCCAGGCTTGACTTCTGTAATTCGCTCTACTCGGGGCTGCCCTTGAAGCTGTCCCAGAAACTCCAGCGGGTGCAGAATGCTGCAGCGAGGCTCCTCACGGGGTCTCTGCCATGGGAGCATATTCATCCAGTGCTTTACAAGCTGCACTGGCTCCCGGTGGAGTACAGGGTCAGATTTAAGGTGCTGCTTTTGACCTTTAAAGCCCTTCACGGCCTAGGACCCTCGTACCTACGGGACCGCCTACCGGTATACCCCACGGAGAGCCTCAAGGTCTGTAAATAGCAACACCCTAGTGGTCCCGGGCCCTAAGGAAGTTAGATTGGCTTCAACCAGAGCCAGGGCCTTTTCAACACTGGCTCCAGCCTGGTGGAACACTCTGCCTCATGAGACCAGGGCCCTGCAGGATCTGATTTCTTTCCGCAGGGCCTGTAAGACAGAGTTGTTCCGTCTGGCTTTGGCTTGGAGCCAATTTGATTCCCTCCCTCCCTCTCTTTCTTTTTTCCTTTCCTTCTCCTCCTGCGATGAGGCTGCATTTTAATATCCGTGGGGATGGGGTCCTTGACTGACCAGGGTTCACATGCTGGTAATAAGAATACACCCACATTAGCTCACTTGTCATCCCTTTTACCCTCAATGTGCATTTTTTGTACAAACACGTGCTTCCCCTGCTTCCTCCATAAATTCACTGTTAGGGATCTTATGCAGGGTCAGAAAGATCAGTCTATTTCTGGACTGCTCAGTCCATTTCCACATTAATGCGTGGATTTTATTCTTTCCAATTTGCATTTAATATGTTTAAATGCATATTTATATAACTTTCTCAAAATATGCATTTTAAAACTTTGATACTTTATTTCTAATCTGAAACGTGCTGTCAGGGAACGGACATCAGAGCGAGATAGCCTTTGCACCACTGGAGTCCTCGGCCACATCATCCCTTGGACTGACCAATGCGGTCAAGCACTTGCCCCCTTTTGCTTTCTGCTTGCGCAGTTCTGCCACCCTCCCTCCCTAAGGTCAGGCTCCTTATCCCTTGACCTTACTATGCATCTCGGTTGGTCGCCTGTTGAAGGGGCCTGGTAGGAATTTTTTCCACTTGGCAAATTGGCACCGGCCATTTGGTTTTTCACCTATCTCATAGCAAATCGCCACAACTTTGTTTTTTTTTTTAAAAATAATATTTATTAAAAGTTTAAGAATTAAAGAAAGAAGTAAAAAGTAAAAAGTAAAAGTAAACAATACAAATACAGTACATATAAAAGAAAAAGAAACAAAAAACACGATACATCAAAACAAAAGCAAAAACAATTAAAAGCACATCCAATATTTCCATATCTTTATCTTTCATTAACTTGTTTCATCGACCTCCTCACACCTCCCTTTTTGTGTTCTAGTTATTAATTATTTCAGCAAATCCTTTCCATCTTTCACTGTTTTCTGTCATTTAATTATCTTAATTTATTTTAACCTTATCTTACCATTAAAACCCTAAAACTTATTTATACTTAACTCCTTATAACATTTCTACTAAAGCCATATAATTTCATTCCAACATTTTTCTAACACTCATTAATTTTGCAACATTTCTCTAAATAATTTTTTTAACCTTTTTTTCCAATCTTCTTCCACCGTCTCTTCTCCCTGGTCTCGGATTCTGTCAGTCCTTTCTATCAATTCCATATGGTCCATCAACCTGGTGACATTCTGTCCGAGGCTCTTAACTCTCTTCCATGTCCCTTCTGCAGGTCTTCTTCATATTTATACATGCACTTTACTTTATCTTCTACTGATCTTATTCTTAATTTCCTTCCTTTGGAACTGAGGAGTAGATCTCGGGGAAACTCCAGCCTAACAATGTCTTTATTCCTTCTTGACAGGTCAGCCCATTCTCCATAGTCAGAACTAAAGTCCAAAAGATATTTCAGAGCGTGTTTCAGAGTCCCTCCAAAGCTAAAGGCCCCCACAACTCCAATCTCCCTCTGACCCAAATCCAGATCCCAAAGGCCAGAACATCCCTGCATAAGGGGATCTATCCAACTTTCCTTCTCCAATCCAAGCAGGGCTCCATCCCACCAAATCTGGCATTCTCTAGATTCGATCGTAAAAGGCAACAGCTTATGTTCATCAAATTGCTTCTGTAAGGCCGGGGCTCTCTCCACTTGAATTACTTGAGGTTCAACAACAACTTTCTCCTTCGTCTTCTCCACAGTTTGCCATGTCAAAACAGATTCCTGAATCAATTCCTGAGTAGTTTCTGTATAGGTATTCACTTTTTGTCCCAAATCAGTCATTTTTTGTCCCAAATTGTCAATTTTAGTACAGTGGTGCCTCGCAAGACGAAATTAATTCGTTCTGTGAGTTTTTTCGTGTAGCGAATTTTTCGTCTTGCGAAGCACGGTGTCGGGAAACTGTATTAAGGGTGTTAAGAAAAAGGAAACAAACTTGCAAAAAACGCAAGACGTTTTCGTCTTGCGAAGCAAGCCCATAGGGAAATTCATCTTGCAAAGCAGCTCAAAAACCGCAAAACCCTTTCGTCTAGCGAGTTTTTCGTCTTGCGAGGCATTCGTTTTGCGGGGCACCACTGTAATCATCACATCCGTCTTCTCATGAAGCTGTTCCAATAAAGCACTTGTCTTGCAAAATGCAATCACTAAGGCTTCTTCTGTCAACAGTCTTGTCCAAGGTCAATTTCTGATTCTCACGGTCTTTAATCTCTGCAGCTGGAAAATTCCCCAGCTCCACTCCTGCAACAGTTTCAAAAGCTCCCTCTAGAGGAAACAATTTCTATTTGTATCCATCCTTTTAAGCGCAGATCTAGCAACAAAGTTAGTTTCGATTTTCAGTTACTTTTTTGCTCCTTTTTAAGTGCAAAAGGAAACAATGGAAACAATATATTTCTCTTTTTTAACTATCTGTCAACATACGTTTTATTCACAGTCAATGAACTTTCCCAAAACGTCAATCTTACTGGCAGCCCGTTCCCAGGTTCAAAACGGTGGTAATTTATCTTTCTTCACTCTCTCTCCTGCAGGCATAAATGATCTAAAATTTTCCCCCTCTTCTCCTGCTTCCAAGGGGGGTTTAGTAATTTTAACCGATGGAGATTTAATCCTTTACAAAAGACTTTCCAGACTTTAGCTTGCAACATCTTTGCTTTAATCTATTTACAAAAGAGGAAGGCGGACTTCCTCCCGTTTCGATGCCAAATTAAGATGTTTAGATGCCAAATTAAGATGTTTAGAGATCCAATTTTCCGTTCTACTCACAGGTAGTTGTTTAGAGTCCAATTGTCCACAGGAAAAAGTCAGCGCTCTCCGGCAACAGCAATGCGGCTTCACTATGTGAAAGAAGCAGTCTATTCGAAGCACTGCCCCGCTCACCCCATGTCGCTCCGGATCCCCGAAACCGGGTTTCCCCGTGAGTAGGGGAGGCACAAAAGGTGCCAGCCGAATCCCACGTCCACAGGCTTCTCCTGCCTGTGGTTTTTAATAGGTCTCCGCCTCGCCGTAGCGGTCCAGACCCTAATTTCCACGGAGTGGATTCCTCCCGATCAGAGGAAATCCGCTACTGCCGGTGGCGCTAACCCGGAAGTCCCACAAATCGCCACAACTTTGTAAGGTTTGGCGGTTAGGCATTGGAGTATTTGGTTGGAAGTGAGGGGAGGTAGTGGCCATCACCTACCCCTCCTAATTCAAGGGTATTCCGTTAAAGGAATCCGAGGGGTGTGGTCTCTGTCTGAACCCCAGACGGGAGGCTAGGGCCATGGTGGCATGACCCCTAGTGGTGACCCTGGGGGAGTTCCTAGTTGATGTGCATCAGCAGGGCTCCCCCTCTTGGAGGTTAACCCTTCTGAGACTCCCTGCAGACAGACAGGAGTCAGATATAGTTGGTTCACTTCCAGTGCCTAAGCCAATACCACTCACATTCTGTAACCAATAAAGTTGTGGCCTTTTTTAGCCCATTAACCTTAAAATATTGGTTTCATTCTTACATCTCGGGATGGTTTGGGACCTCGCCATGCAAACCCAGTTTCTGCAAAATAGATCCAGGGAATGCTAAAGAACCCCAATCGCAAAATGTGACATTTACCTTCTCTTTGCAAGCACCGGGTGTCCTTTTCTTTCTTTTTAAAAAGGTGTAGCTTAAGGAACTGCAGTGGAGAAAAAAGCAGAACAGCAACACCGTTGAACCTACTTGCAGACTTGTTCTCTATGATTCAGAGCCAAACCTTTTGCCTTCGAAAATGTTAGGAAATATGAGCTAAAACACCTAAATTTCAATCAATCAATCAATCAATCAATCAATCAATGTTTTAAAGTAATTTATGGAACAAAATATCCATTGGCTTCAAGCAGAACTCTTAATACAAAGGCTAGATCGAGCACAGAATAATCCATTTCATAAAATCAGTTTAGGTGAAGTCCAACTTCATGCCAACAGACACAGCAGAATTTCCCTTCCTCTGAACCCTGCTTCTCACCCCCTCACCCCTGCCCCCCCATCTGCTCTGGGGGGTCCTTCAACCCCACAATAGTTTTTAAGAGCACGCAGGGAGCTGTAGGAGAGAATGTAAGGGAATTCCTGTTTGTGGACACAGAATCTGCTACCCAGTGGGAAGTTACAATTGGATGTTACCCTCTGTCAGCACAAAGAAACCCACCAACTCTCAGAAGCAGTTATATACCTGCCAAACTTCAAGCTAGTGTTGGCAGTGGGGAATAACTTTTTAAAAAAACAAACTGCTGTTTTCAGGATTTCTAGACCAAATGACGACTTAGGAATAGACAATGAACTCCATTTCTTATCCATTCATATGAGGAATCAGATTTCTGTTGCATGCTCTCTTTTTTTCTTAACATGCTGAGATGTTCGAAAGGATACTATAGATTGTGAGTTAGCTGTGAAGAGCCATTCAATATATATATATATATATAAATTCCATCTCAGTATTATCCGAGTTTCTTTTCAATATTACCTACGCTGTTTTTGTATTACTATTGCTCCTCCAAATATCCTTGAATCATATCTGTAGACAAAGTTATTGCATTCACTATTTCCCCACTGCTGGGGCCTCTGCTGAGCAAATCTGCGTCCTGCGCCCGCATTCACTCAGGCTTCCCCACAAGCATGAGACTTCTCTCAGAACTTCTCCTTGCTCTAGGAGGGCAGGACATGCTTCGAAAGATGCTTCCAATTCCCTAAAGTTATGCTCCCCGCACGACAACGTCCCCTTTCTTACTGTCAGTCCTATTTTCCCTCCAATGCTATTGATGGTGTATTTTTAAATAGAACACTTCAAGGGTCCATGAAAAAAGGTAGAAATACCCCAAACCCAAATAATTCTTTACATTCATGTTCTACTTAACTTTGAAATTTCTAGCTATAGAATGTACTGTTAGCAGGAGGCTAAATCAAACATGGTGATTTCAAAACACTGGTCATAAATGATAAAATTTGTTCCAGCGAATTATTACACATTTCAGAAGTAATGTTTCCTCTTCTGCATTGCCACCTTGCATTTTCTCTAGGGAACAGACAAGTTCATTTCCAGCCATCCAGTGAAATAGATTTTGATTAGAATTTGCTGAGCCGTTTGGCTACATCAGCATAAGCTATTTCAATTTCTTTGTCCGCAGCACAAGTGTTGATGAATTCATCCCGAGCATAAGCATTTTTCAGGTATCGCCAAAGTCCCGTCATTTCTGCTGGAAACTCATAGTTTCGATATTTCTTCGTTACAATCTAGAATGAAGACCCCCCCAAAAAACCTGCTTTTAATACTTGAATATTATTAATACGTTTTGTAACATATGGACAAAACTGCCCCCCCCCCCCGCTGTCCAAGATCTTGTGAGATCGGGAGATCTTGGATGGCCCTACAAGATAAAATAGTCATGGGAGACTTTAACCAATATCTGTTGGAACGCAAACTCTGCCAAGAATGAAAGGTCCAACAAATTCCTCCATTGTCTTGCTGACAATTTCATTTCCCAGAAGGTGGAAGAAGCATCAAGGGGATCATTTAGTTTGGACCTGGTCCTCACAAACAGAAGAACTAATTGGAGAAGTCCGCTCCCCTTTCCTGGGGGGCGGTGTTGCAGGAGGGCACCTGGGACCTCCCAGTGACCCGCCAGGAGGGTGGAGGGATGCTGCCCGCGTCACTGTGACTCCCGGTCGTGCCACGCCCCCCAGCTGACCAATTGGCACAGCTGGGGGGGTGACCACTTGCCGTTTAAACTGCGGCATGGCCGGGGTGTGTGTCCTTTCACCTCCTTGCCAGATTTCCCAGGCCACCCACCTTCTTTTTATGCGTTGCTATGACATCGACTTTGCTATTGACTTAGGTTGGCTGCCATGCTGTTGGGGCCAGGTAGGAATTTTTCCACTTGGCAAATTGGCACCAGCCATTTGGGTTTCACCTACCTCGTAGCAATTGTCACAACTTTGTGAGGTAAGCCTTTGTGATGGGAGGGGATGTTGTAACCTCTGCCTGCCCCTCCTCAATAAGGGCATCCTGTTAAAAGGATCCATGGGCTAGGGCCATGCCACGACCCATTGGGGACGCCCCGATTTGACGTATGTCTACCCTTAGTGTGACTCCTTGCAGATGGACAGGAGTCAGGATATAGCCTGGTCTTATCCAATGCCTAAGTCAAATTGCTCACATCTGTAACCAATAAAGTTGTGCCCTATTTTAGCCCATTAACCTAAATTATCCATGTCCATGTGTGTTTATTATATAAGGGAACTGTGGGACCATGCAAGTGGAAGTACTGGGAAACTTGGGAGGAAGTGATCATGTCCTCCTGGGTTTCATGATACAGAGGCAGGAGAAAAGAATTTAAGAAGGCCAATTTCAAAAAGCTGAAGGAGCTACTGGGTGAGATCCCATGGTCAGAAATACTCAAAGAGAAGGGAGTCCAAGATGGATGGGAGTTTCTTAAAGGAGAAATATTGAAGGCCTAAATGCAGATAATTCCAACAAGAAAGAAAAGTGGGAGGCATCTAAAGATACCAGTGTGGATGCATAAGGAACTTATAGATGAGCTTAGATTTAAGAAGGGTGTATATATGAAATGGAAGAAGGGAAATCACAAAAGAGGAGTATACACAAGAAGCCAACAGTTGCGGTGGGGAGCTCAGGTGGGCCAAAGGTCCCACTTGCAAGAGAATTTTTTTTTTTTAGGGACGCTAGTAAGGCCGTGATGCGAGGTTTCCTAATACAACAAAATTCCATAAAGAGGAAAAAACAGAATGAGAGGAAAGAAAAACTTTTGGAAAAGATAAAGGAAGCCGAAAAGAAATTGAGGTCTAAACCAAAGTCTCATGAGATTTTGAGAGAAATAAAGTATTTTCAGACCCAATATATGGAATTGATGAATCAAGAGATAGAATGGAAGATAAAACAAATGAAACAAAGAACATTTGAATCGGCAGACAAATGTGGGAAACTTCTGTCATGGCAACTGAAGAAGAGACAAAAATTGAATACTGTGACAAGTTTGGAAATGGAGGGAAAAATTATCCACAAACCAAATGAGATAAATAATTGCTTCCAAAGCTTCTTTAGGAAACTATATGCACAAGGGCTGGTTAATGAGCAAGATATAGAAGAATTTATTAAAAAGTATGGATTACCAAAGATCTCAGAGCAAAGAAAAGGATTTTGAATGAGAAAATAACAGGACAAGAAATAGAGGATGCCATTCAGAAGATGAAACTGGGAAAATCTCCAGGACCAGATGGTTTGACTGCTAAATATTACAAGGCATTGAAGGAATGGATAATACAACCATTGAAGGAGGTCTGTAATGAGATTATGGAAGGGAAAAAGGCACCTGAATCGTGGAAAGAAGCTTTCATTTCACTTATACCGAAAACAGAGACTGAAAAGAACCAGGTTAAAAACTACCGCCCTATATCATTACTTAATGTGGATTACAAAATTTTTGCAGACATTTTGGCAAAAAGACTGAAGAGAGTTTTGGTGGAGGAGATTCATAAGGACCAAACAGGCTTTCTCCCAGGGAGACATATGTCAGATAATGTAAGGAACATTATAGACATTTTAGAGTTGCTGGAAGTAAATATTAATAGAAAGGCAGTGATAATTTTTGTGGACGCGGAGAAAGCCTTTGATAATGTTTGCTGGACCTTTATGAAGAAGAATCTTCAAGGGATGGGGGTAGGCCAAGGATTTGAAAATGGTATAGGTGCTATATACTTTAAGCAAAAAGCAAAGTTGATTGTGAACAATGTGGTTACGGAAGAGATTCCTATAGAAAAAGGTACACGACAGGGATGCCCAATATCACCCTTACTTTTTATAACAGTCCTGGAGGTTTTGTTAAACATGATCAGAGGGGACCAGTTGGTTGAAGGTGTTCAGCTCGGAGCTAAAAGTTATAAATTAAGGGCATTCGCAGATGATTTAGTATTGACTTTGCAACAGCCAGAGACTAGTACCAAAAGAGTTTTAGAATTAATTGAGGAATTCGGTAAAGTAGCAGGATTTAAACTGAACATGCAAAAAACTAAAGTGTTGGAGAAAAATCTAACAGTGGCAGAAAAAGAGAAATTTCAGAGTGAAACAGGTTTAGTAATAACAAAAAAGGTGAAATACCTGGGTGTGAACTTGACTTCTAAAAATGCAAACCTATTTAAAGACAATTATGAGAAATGTTGGACAGAGGTGAAGAGAGATCTAGAAATATGGTCAAGGTTGAGACTTTCTTTGTTAGGCCGAATTGCTGTTATTAAGATGAATGTATTGCCTAGAATGCTGTTTTTGTTCCAGACACTCCAGATTTTGGATAAGATGGACTGTTTCAAGAGGTGGCAAAAGGACATATCAAAATTTGTCTGGCAGGGCAAAAAGCCCAGAATAAACTTCAAGATTTTAACTGATGCAAAAGATAGAGGGGGTTTTTGCCCTGCCGGACTTGAGACTTTATTATGAATCGGCAGCTTTTTGCTGGCTGAAACAATGGCTACTTCTTGAGAATACAGACATTTTGGATCTGGAAGGGTATGACAATAAATTTGGTTGGCATGCATATATATGGTATGATAAGGTAAAATTGCCTAAAGGCTTTAAAAATCACATTGTTAGGAAAGCACTGTATAATGTTTGGATAAGATATAAGGATCTATTGGAAAGCAAAACTCCCAGGTGGTTATCACCAATGGAGGCTAAAGAGATAAAAAAATTAAATATGGAGTCCAAATGGCCAAAATATTCTGAAATCTTAGAACAGGACGGTGAAAGAGTTAAATTGCAGAGTTATGACAAACTAAAGTCCAAAGTACGAGACTGGTTGCATTACCATCAGATAAACGAGGTATTTAAACAGGACAGGAAAATAGGTTTCCAGATGGAGAGGTCGAAATTAGAAACAGAATTGTTAGAACCCAATACTAAGAACTTGTCGAGAATGTATAATTTGCTGCTGAAGTGGAATACACAAGAGGTAACAGTAAAACCAGCTATGATCAAATGGGCACAAGACATAGGTCATGACATAATCCTTGATGACTGGGAACAGCTATGGAATACAGGAGTTAAGTTTACGGCTTGTAATGCATTGAGAGAGAATATAATGAAAATGATCTATAGGTGGTATATGACCCCAGTCAAACTTGCAAAAATTTATCATTTGCCCAGTAATAAATGTTGGAAATGTAATGAGACTGAAGGAACCTTCTACCACCTTTGGTGGACCGGCCCGAGGGTAAAGGCCTACTGGGAAATGATCTATAATGAAATAAAAAAAGTCCTTAAAGGGACATTTTTGAAAAAACCAGAGGCCTTTCTCCTGGGCATGGTGGGCCAATTGGTGTCAAGGAGGGACAAAACATTTTTTATGTATGCTACTACAGCGGCAAGAATTCTTCTGGCAAAGTATTGGAAGATGCAGCAGCTACCCACTCTGGAAGAATGGCAAGCGAAGGTGATCGAGTACATGGGAATGGCAGAGATGACCGGCAGAATCCGTGACCAGGGGAGTGAGACGGTGGAAGAAGATTGGAAGAAATTTAAAAAATATCTTAAAGACTGTTGTAAGATTAATGATGGATGAGATGTTATGGTCATAAGAAATAGAGAATTGCAGCTGTAAATCATAACCTTAAAGAATGGAAAATGAAAATGAGCGAATTAATTGAACGAAGGGTTGCTGAAAAAGGGATAACATAAGGATGCAGAAAGAGGGAGGTATGGGGAAGTCCGGGAAATAAAGTGTATGAAAACAGGTTTAAGAAATTATACATGTTTATTTGTTTGTATGTTTGGTATAGTTTTGTCTTATTGTTTGTTTTATTATATGTATGGAAAATCAATAAAAATTATTATTTAAAAAAAAGAGAATTTTTTTTTAAAGCTTTCTTTGGCTATGTTCAAAGCAAGAGGAAGAACAAGCAAGTTCCATCATACGAGGAAGCTGGCAAAATGTTGGTTGAATGAGGAAACTGTTAGGTGGATTTGGAATTGAGGGGATGCTCATCAAATTTGCAGACAACACAAACCTAGGAGAAGCAACTAATGCCGCAGAAGACAGAATCAGGATTCAAAATGACCTTAATAGGTTGCAGAACCAGGCAGAAACTAAAAAACGGAATTTCAGTGGGGACAAATGTCAGGTTATGCACTTAGGTATGAAGAACTAGATGCACAAATATAAGGCTTAATGTGGCTTACAGCTGGCTTACTAGCAGTACATGTGAAAGGGATCTAGGGGTCTTGGTGGACCACAAGCTTAACATGAGACAACAGTGTGATGCAGCAAAAAAAAAGGGGGGGGAGCTAATACTATTCTAGGCTGCATCTACAGAAGTCTAGTGTCCACATCAAGGGAAGTCATAGTGCCACTTTATTCTGCTGCGGCCAGAGCACACCACACCTGGAATGCTATGTCCAGTTTTCGGCACCACAATTTAAGAAGGATACTGACAAGCTGAAACATGGGCGATCAAGACGGTCAAGGGTCTGGAAACCAAGACTTCTGAGGGAGCTGGGTATGTTTAGACCGTGTGCCATGTTGATTCAGTTAGAAGTGCCCTTTTGGTTTTTATGTTGCTGGCATCAAAATTTTGACCTGACCCCGAGTACCAGAAGTGTATTGGGTTTCTACTGATGCTGCTGATTGAAAAGATACTGCAGAGTAGTAAGACACTGAAAGCTAAGTGTGGTCAGAGCACCAAGGAACTGCTGACCATCCTTTGCTAAGCTGATTGCTTGTTAATTATCAAGAGCGATCAGCTGATATTCCTTAATGGGCTCAATGGTGAAGATATTTTCTCAAGGGGAAATCTTCCTGCAGGCTGCAGTCTGCCTGTGTAGGCAGAAGTCATGGAGGCTGCTTACTGAATTTGAGCAGCATCAGCTGTGAACTTAGCATGTCTGGAGGTGGCTTGGAGGTCCCCACCTGTGAATCTCGGGCAGGGAACCTGGGGATCTCATGCAGGTTTAGCAGTTATGCTGCCAGCTTGAGCAATCTGCCGTGTTTGCAGTGTGCTCTGCTGGGACTTTTGTAAATAAGACAAGTCTCCCTCTCATCCAAAGGTTTATGTAGGGCTCATTCTCCTAGGCTTCTCACTGCTCAGGGAAATGCAAAGCATGTAAAACCATGAGAGGAATGGTGGCAAAAAGGTGCCTGTTCTGAAGACAAATTCTTTTCACCTTGACAACATGAAGTTTGGGCAGAAGGTTGCAGTCGGCAAGAGTCAGCTCATCCCCATCAAGGAACTTGCGTTTCGACACCTTCTCCACCTCTGTGCTACTTGCATCTATCTCTTCAGGTAAAGGATTTCTCAGATAGTCATCCAGTTTCTTCAAAGCCTTTGTTAAACCTCTCTCCAGGCCTGTGTCAAGAAACAAATAAAGAGAAGATAAATAAAACAGAATTTCCAATAAAGTTCACGGCCATATACGGACTTCCGGCGGATCGCAAAAGTGGAATGCAAGCAGGATCGCTCGGGTGCGAGCGTATCCAGCTTTAGAGAGCCAAAAGGGGGGGTTGTAAGAGTACCGCAGCCCCCCAAATACTCTCAGAAGGGGATCTGAGAGGCAGGGGTCCTGGCTTTGCCATTTTAACACTCCTCCGGCCACCAAGTAACCTCCTTTTTGGAGGTGACGAGTGTGGCGGGGTTGAGACGTTGGCAGCGGGAAGCCATTTCTAGCTCTCTATAGCGAAGCTCCAGGCTTGTGCACTAAGCGATCTGTTCTCAAAAAGAAGAAAACGAATTGGAACTTTAAAGTATAAATTTACAGATTTAATTGGAACTAATTCGTGACGGTAAGGTGGGAAAAAGGAGGTCAGCCTTGCCGGGAATTTATATTTGGACACAAGAAGAATTCACGGAACAGAAAAAATCGTAAGTGACGGTAAACAGGGAGTTCTAGTGGATATACCAAAAGACTTATTTCTTATTTCTAGAGAGCCAGTGTGGTGTAGTGGTTAAGAGCGGTAGTCACGTAATCTGGGAAACCGGATTCGTGTCTCCGCTCCTCCACATGCAGCTGCTGGCTGACCTTGGGCCAGTCACACTTCTGTGAAGTCTCTCAGCCCCACTCACCTCACAGAGGGTTTGTTGTGGGGGAGGAAGGGAAAGGAGAATGTCAGCCGCTTTGAGACTCCTGAAGGGGAGTGAAAGGTGGGATATCAAATCCAAACTCTTCTTCTTCTTCTTCTTTTAAAGGCTTTTCACAAGAATATTTCCAGAATTATATTTAGGGGAGAAAAAAACTAGATGAAAAGCATTTTTAAAATGGTCTCAGAGGATCGGCTGGCCGCGTCGGGGTGATTGTTGGAGACAGCGGGACGGATTACTTTCGCTTTTGAACAAAAGAACTGCGCAATAGAAGTTATCGGGGTTAAGACAAGGAGGAAAAGTTAAAATAACGGTATGACTCAATAAAAAGAATAGAAACTTAATTTTGGATGTACCAAATTGCTTTGCCTTAATTGGAGTTTTTGTTTAAGAGATTTGTAACGCTACAAAAACTCTTGCTTTCTGGAGGTTTAAATCCCCCCCCACCTGAGACTATAAGGGAGAGATACAATGTGCCATCTTGTTGCCACTGGCGGAGTTGCTTCTCCTCTCGCTTCTTGTTGCTGAATACTGTTACATTTAGAAACAACTAGTGGATATATTGAACTGAATCCCCTTCTCGTGGTTAACTGGATTATTCCTCTTTTGGAGCTCTGGGTTTTTCCTTCATCCATTTTTTTTTTTTTTTTTACTTTAAGTATAGAGGATTCTGCAGGACAAAAGAAATCTCAAACCTGGTCTTACCTTTAGGTTTGATGGATTATTTCGCAACCGATAAAGTGGATTTAGCCATGCAAGTGGCAGGAGGTTTTTGAGGGAGTTAATAAGACTTTGGTGGTTTTTGAAGCTCCTATTGCATTTAAATTTTTTTTGGCACCATTACTGCACTTTGTATTTTTATTTATATATTTTTTTTTGATACCTTCATTGTTAAAGGTGTAAACTTCACAGCTCTTAATTTGTTATTATTTTGGCTTAAAGCTGAAAATTTTGAAGCCCCCCTTCCCCTTCTCTCTCTTTTTTATTTTGGAGTTTAAAGATAATTGGGGAGTATTTTGTTACTTCTTTTTTTTTGTATCTCACTGGGTTGTTTGAATTTAAAAAGAGTTGAAATTATTATTGAATTAGGATCTGATTTTAATAATAGTGAAGTCTATAATTTAAATTTGCAAAATTTGGTTCTCTTTTCTTTGTATTTTATATTGGGGAGACAACAACTGTTGGTAAAGTAAGTGGGAGAAGAATGGTAAAAATAGTTAAAAATGACTCATTTGCAGAAAAAGAGTGAAGGTGTAACACCGGGGGAAAGAAGGGGTTCAAGACAGGAACCAGACTGAAAAACAGATATAGCAAAGATGTTTGCAGATTTAAAAACAGAATTAAAAACAGATATAAAGAGCAGTGAGAAAAATATTGAGAGTAAATTAGGCCAAATGGAGACTAAATTGGAACAAGTGGACAAAAAAATAGATACTATAGTGAATGAGTTAAAAGGACAGAATCTAAAAGAACGCAGAATCTGGAAGAAGGAATGAAGAGAACGAAATTAGAAATGAGAGAGGTCCGAAAGGAGGAGGAAAAAATTAGAGCAGACGTGTCAGAGGTGAACAAGGCGCAAGAGGAGCTGTGGGACATGGTTGCAATGAATGAACTTCGACAAAAGGAAACAAATCTGAGGTTCAGGTCTGAGCTGGAGGTTCAGGGTGAAAAGATTAAAGAGAAGTTGACGGCGGAGATTGCCCAATGGTTAGAGGATGTGGAAAAAATGATCCAAAATGCTTTTTGGATTAAAACAAAGACGACTAGAGTGAAGAAATTCCCAGGAGACTGTTTAATTGTTTTTAAGGACAGAGAAATGAGAAATCTAATTTTGCAAAAAAAAAAAAAAAGAGAGAGAGAGAGAGAGAGAGAAACGCCTAAATATAGATGGGAGTTTCATAATTATTTTTAAAGATGTGCCATTGAGGCTTTTGAAAAACGAGACCAATACAAACAGATAGTACAAGTGTTGAGGAGAAACAACATTGAATTCAGATGGGAGTTTCCAGAAGGTGTTGCATTTACTTATAAAGCGAAAAGGCACAGACTGACAAAACCGGATGAAGTCGACAATTTTTTTAGAAGATATAAGGGACTGACCAGGGAAGGAGTGGAATCAGAAGTGGCAGGAGCAGAAGACGGTGAAGGAGACTCTACGGAGCTGGAAGAGGAAGAGGAAAGAAGTAGGAAAGATAAAAGAAAAGAAAGGGGAGAAAATTGGATGAAGAAGAAGAAACAGAAGAAGATCAAGAAGAGGAGGAGAAATAAGAGATTAATAAAAAGAATATTTAATTGACAGACACTATGGCACTGAAATTATGGACTTGGAATGTGAATGGAATGAACGATAAAAAAAGAGGAATAAAGTGGGACAATATTTAAAGCAAAAGAATTTGGACATTATTTGTTTACAGGGGACTCATGTTAAAAAATCTCATAGGAAAATCTTGATCAACAAAAAATTAGGAGACGAGTTTATTTCATCAAATAAAAGCAAAAAAGAGGGGTGGTTTTGTACATAAAAAATAAATTGGAAGCACAACAACTATTTAAGGATGAAGAAGGCCAAATTATAGCAGTCAACTGGCAGGGCGAAAAATTGATAATTATTGGAATATATGCACCAAATGGGAGTAAAGCAGAATTCTTCAAGGGTTTAGAGGAGAAATTACTTGAGTATATGGATCAAAAAATTATAATAATGGGTGATTTAAATGGAGTGGTTTCAATGGAGATGGATAGATTAAGAGCTAAAGGCAAAACAAAGGAAGGGAAATTACCAAAAACATTTTTTGACATGGTTGAAAACTGTAACTTGATAGACATTTGGAGATTGAGACACCCATTAGAAAAACAATTCACTTTTCACTCAGAAGTTAATCAATCATTGTCACGAATAGATCAGATCTGGATTTCTAACGAGTTAACTCCAAGATTTGTAAAGATAGAGATTCAGCCTAAAGTTCTATCCGATCACAATGCTATTAAGGGTATTTTGAAAGGATTTGAAGAAATATCCTTTAGATGGAGAATAAATGAAAATCTTTTTGATGATCAGAAGATTGTGGATAGGGCTCAGAAATGTTTAACTGACTACTTTGTGAATAATGTAAATAAGGGAACAAAGATAAGCACAGTCTGGGATGCTAGCAAAGCGGTGATGAGAGGTTTCTTTATTCAACAAAATGCAATAAAAAATAGAATGAGAGAAAGAGGGGGGAAAGAAACCTTAAGACAAATAATGGAGAACGGGAAAAAATTAGCTACCAGGCCTAAAGATGAAAAAGTTAAGCAAAGTATAAAAATGCTTCAGACACAATTTGCCATGGTAATTAATAAAGAAGTGGAATGGAACATAAAAAGAATGAAACAAAAGAATTTTGAATTTGCGAACAAATCAGGGAAATGTTTGGCGTGGCAAATTAAAAAAAGGAAAGAACAAAATACAATTAATAAGGTCAAAGTAGAAGATCAAGATATTGAGAATCCGAAAGGGATAAGGAAGGGTTTTGTGGACTTCTATAGAGATCTTTATAAAAGAAAAGAGAAATCCAAGATAAAGATGGTGGAGGAATATTTAAAAAAGAAAGAGGTGCAGAGAATTTCGGAGACTAATAAAATTAAATTGAATTAACCAATTGGAATAGAAGAGGTTAAAATGGCGATAAAGGAGTTAAAAAGTGGGAAGACTCCGGGACCGGATGGATTTATTATAAAGATATTATAAAGAAATGAAACACACCCTACTTGCACCGTTGACTGAAGTTATGAACAATATTTTGAAAGAAGGACAAATACCTGAGACGTGGAAAGAAGCTTATATAACATTAATTCCCAAACAGGACTCAGATTTAACCAAGGTTAAAAATGATAGGCCAATTTTGCTACTGAATAATGACTATAAGATGTTTGCTAACATTTTGGCAAATAGGATGGAAAAGATATTAAAGGAGATGATTCATAAAGATCAAACAGGATTACTTCCAGGGAGGCAGATGAAAGATAATATAAGAAATATAATAGATATAATAGAATATCTAATAAGAAGGATAAGCAAGCGATGTTGATTTTTGTGGATGCGGAGAAGGCCTTTGATAATATATCTTGGGACTTTATGTTAAAGAATTTGGAATTTATGGATATGTGTCAATCATTTCTGAATGGGGTAAAGGCAATATATTCTGAACAAAGAGCAAAATTAATTGTTAATAATGTAATAACAGAAAATATTGCTATTACTAAAGCTACAAGACAAGGGTGTCCCTTATCGGTCCTGGAAGTTTTCTTGAGAGCTTTAAGAAGTAATGAAAAGATAAAAGGTGTGACAGTTGGTTGTAAGGAATATAAGGTAAAAGCCTTTGCTGATGACTTGTTCATAACAATACAAGATCCTATCAAAAGTGTAAAGGAAGAATTAGAAGAGATAGAGCAATTTGGACAAGTAGCTGGTTTTAAATTAAATAAGAATAAAACGGAAATAATGGTTAAGAATTTGGATCAAGAGATAATAGAAAGAATATAGCACAAGTAGAGATGGAAGTGGTTAAGAAAGTTAAATATATTGGGATTATGTTAACTCCCAACAGTTATCTAGATTAAGGGAAGTAATAGTGCCACTGTATTCTGCTCTGGTCAGACCTCACCTGGAGTACTGTGTCCAGTTCTGGGCACCACAGTTCAAGAAGGACACTGACAAACTGGAACGTGTCCAGAGGAGGGCAACCAAAATGGTCAAAGGCCTGGAAACGATGCCTTATGAGGAACGGCTAAGGGAGCTGGGCATGTTTAGCCTGGAGAAGAGGAGGTTAAGGGGTGATATGATAGCCATGTTCAAATATATAAAAGGATGTCATATAGAGGAGGGAGAAAGGTTGTTTTCTGCTGCTCCAGAGAAGCGGACACGGAGCAATGGATCCAAACTACAAGAAAGAAGATTCCACCTAAACATTAGGAAGAACTTCCTGACAGTAAGAGCTGTTTGACAGTGGAATTTGCTGCCAAGGAGTGTGGTGGAGTCTCCTTCTTTGGAGGTCTTTAAGCAGAGGCTTGACAACCATATGTCAGGAGTGCTCTGATGGTGTTTCCTGCTTGGCAGGGGGTTGGACTCGATGGCCCTTGTGGTCTATTCCAATTCTATGATTCTATAAAGAGTATTGATCTTTTTCAAAACAATTATGTACCGACATGGCATAAGATTAAGAGAGACCTGGAGGTGTGGGGGAGAATGAAGTTATCATTTTGGGGAAGAATTGCAACGATTAAGATGAGCGCGCTACCAAAAATGATGTTTTTATTTCAATCAATACTGATAATTAAAGAATGGCAAAGAATTATTTCAAGGTATATCTGGCAGGGCAAAAAGCCGAGAATAAAATTTAAGATATTAACAGATGCAAGAGATAGAGCAGGCTTTGCCCTGCCAGATTTAAAGTTATATTATGAGGCTGCATGTCTTTGCTGGGTAAAAGAATGGATAAAGTTAGAAAATATGGAATTATTGGACTTAGAAGGTTATGACAACAGATTTGGTTGGCACGCATATTTATGGTATGAGAAAAAAAAAGTGCATAAAGGCTTTGAAAACCACATCTTTAGAGGTCCGTTGATTGAAGTATGGAATAGGTACAAAAATTTATTGGAGTTTAAAACTCCTTATTGGCTGTCGCCACTGGAGGTAATGAGTGTAAAGAAGATCAATATGACTGGGGGGATGGATTACATATGAGAATTTAATAGTTAACGAAGGAAATAAATGGAAATTGAAACCATATGAAGAAGTTAAAGAATATGTGAATGATTGGTTACATTATTTTCAGTTGAATGCGAGGTTGAACTCTTCAGAGTTCAGTTGAACTCTTTTTAAAAAAGAGTTGCTAGAAAAAGGTTTTCAAGAAGAAAAATCTAGGTTTCATAAATAAATTTTGAATGATGATGTAAGAATAATATCTAAAATGTATAAATTATTGCTTGAGTGGCATACAAAGGATGAGGAAGTTAAAGTTGCTATGATTCAGTGGGCCAAAGATTTTGGTTATAACATACAGTTTGATGATTGGATAAGATTGTGGAAGGAAGGAATGAAGTTTACTGCATGTACTATAATAAAGGAAAATGTTACGAAATGATATATAGATGGTATGTAACACCAGTAAAACTTGGGAAGATGTATAAAGTTAGTAATCAATGTTGGAAATGCCAAGAGAAAGAAGGAACATTTTATCATATGTGGTGGGATTGTAAAAAAATGAAATGTTTCTGGGAAATGATTTATAATGAATTGAAAAAAATGTTGAAATATACTTTTGTTAAGAAGCCAGAAACTTTCTTGTTAGGAATATTAAGGAATGATATCAAGAAGAAAGATGAAAAGTTATTTTTATATGCAGTAACAGCAGCTAGAATTTTGGTGGCCCAAAAATGGAAACAGGAAGAAATCCCGACGAAAGAAGAATGGAGAATGAAGCTGATGGAATACGCAGAAATGGACAAATTAACGGGGAGAATTCGGAAACGACGAGACCAGAGATTCACTGAGGACTGGAATAAATTTACAGAGTATAGTAAAAGTATATGTGAAGAGCAATTAACGTTTGTAGGTTTTCAAGAAGTTCCATGATAGGAATTGATAGTCTTATCAAATCTTATAAAACAATATTTCTAAGATTGTTAAAAGGCAATATAGATTGAAGAAATGTGAATAATAGTGATAATATGAAAAATTCTCCGACAAGCTGAGAAAAGTACAAAGATTGGAATTGGATGTAAAACTTAAATGGAATGTTTTTTTCTCTGTTGTTTTTGAAAATTTGATAAATAAAAATTAAAAAAAAAAAGTTCACAGCCATATACAGAAAACTTTGGACCTAGTCTGCTGGCAAAGCTTGTGATAGTTGTGTGTCTGGCCTATGTACTGTTGGGGTGATGAATCCTAGTCTTCACTAATAAAGACTGACTGTGGGACAGACAAAAGAAAAGGAAAGTCAAAAATCCTATCTTCTACACCCCACCCTGGAAACCTTAGAGCATTTTTGGGATACTTGGGACTATTACATTGAGCTTCTGGTCTCATACAATCACAACCCTGCTGTTGGCTTGGCACTTCATCATGGCACTGTTATTTCTGGACATTCCCCAAAATGCAGAATGAATCTCATCTCTCTGCTCCAGCCATTCTCTCTCCTTCTAAAACTTTGCAATTATAAAAATCTCTGTGCCACTTTAAAAAAATAAAAAGGTATTGAAAACTTAGTTCAGTATCTTTGCCTTCACAACATTCAGACGATTCAAAGAGGGGTCTGTGATGCCCAACTGCCTGTCCTTGCATGACCAGGATCTTAGAATATATCAGACGAGTAATCTGACAACAAAATCAAATGCTATGAAAGAGTCGTGGGGAGTCAACAACAGACAAACAGGGGCTAAGGTTCAATACTATGCACATTTACCTAGGAATAAATCCCATTAAACTCAATAGGTCTTACTTCTGAGTAATTGCAACACAGTATATATCCAGTAGATTTTGATGATGATGGTGATTTATCAAATTTAAATTCCCCCCTCTCACAAACACATTTTAAAGGCTGCAGAATATTAATCAGCCAAAGACTGATGCCTTGTGCCTAAATATGTAAAATGAAGGTGGCAGGTGAATCTCCCTAGGGAGAGCATTCCACAAATGGGGAACCACTACAGAAAAGGCCCCGTTCTCCTGTTGCCACCTTCCGGACTTCACATGGAGGCGGCACACAAAGGAGGGCCTGAGAGGATGATTGTGGGGTCCGGGGTGGTTTATATGGAGAGAGGCAGTCCTTGAGGCATTGCAGTTCTGAGCCATTTAAGGCGTTATAGGTCAAAACCAGCACTTTGAATTGGACCTGGGAACTAACTGGCAGCCAGTGCAGTCAGGCCAGGATCGGCGCCATGTGTTCCTGGTGAGCAACCTGGCTGCCGAATTCTGCACCAGCTGAAGTTTCCGAACTGTCTCCAGAGGCAGCCCTGTGTATAACGCATTGCAGTTACAACTGAACCTTTAGTTGACTAACAGACAAAAGCTGTGATCAAGCTTTACAAACACAGAGAATCTCCATTGTTTTTTTTTTTTTGGGGGGGGGATCCAAGCTATAAATGACAGATCTTACCTATACTAAAAAACACACCAAGAGACTGTTATCTTTTACCTTATAAAAACTTCCCCAAAAGCCAGAGGGCCAGAGTGAGGCAGGTAGAGCTTTTGCTAAATTTCCAGGGGG
Organism: Podarcis vaucheri; assembly: GCF_965113315.1. NCBI lineage: Eukaryota > Metazoa > Chordata > Lepidosauria > Squamata > Lacertidae > Podarcis > Podarcis vaucheri. The sequence continues at coordinate 127,367,169 of NC_138761.1, forward strand.
AGAGGGCTGAGCCCCCCTCAAATGATCAGGCAAACCCCACAAAGTCCTGCTGTTGTAAGTCAAAGCTAAAAATGTGAAGTTCATCTTTTAAAAAATTGTTTATAAAATGCCACATAATTCTCTATTTCATGCTCTCATCAAAGCAAGCACACACTGAGCAAGATTCCAGGAGCCTTCGAGAAATGATGATGCTGTGAACTATATTATTCACAAAATGATATATTTGTAAAACCCATTTTCATAATAATAAAAGTGCTTGGCACCACTTTCCACAGGTAATCTCCTTTCCACATAAACATAGACCATAGTAAAATTAAGCAAAATTACACAAACAGAAATATGTTATCTGTTATATGGCTGGAATTAATGTGATGAAACACACATTGAAGTTTTCAAAAACGATTATGGAATCTTACAAAAGAACATCAAAATTTCAAAAGTGAACAAGCTGCAAAGTGGGGTGGGCTGAATAATTCACAGAAAATGAACAAAGTGAGACAGCATCACAGATTATATCACTAGTCAAGGCTGATTGATAAATGAGAGGGAGGGAGGGATGGGGCTGACTGCAACCTTAGCTGTATGGCAAGAGAAGGGGAGACAAAGTGGAGACTGAGAATGAAGATATCAATGAACAGTGCCGTTCCCATACAGTGCAAATCTCTTTTGATTTAAACTTATAACTTAATATTGGACCACTTTGAGCCTTCCCCCTCTTATACACACTTACGGAGTCTTTTGTATATTGAAGAACCGACAGTAATACTTAAGGTTAAAGCACCAGGATAAGTTAATAAGATTATTTATACCAATAAATACTTTATTGTCTAGCATATTACCTGCCTTAAATAAGCTGTCATTAGATCCTTATTCCCAAGCTGCCTGTCATCACAACTCTCTTCTTTTTTCCATTTCTAAAATTTGAGAATATGTTGTTTCTGCTCAATGGCTCTACTTTTCCTACTTCCAAAGTTGCCCCTTTGCATTGGTTCTGCTGAAATCACTTTAATGAAAATGCCCAGCAACCCGTTTCCTACTACAACACATGATCTCTTACCACATTCTTCTTTTAGATTTAAATTGTAAATATTTATCCTTCAGGGCTGAGAGAGATGACAGGGAAGACCAGGGATGGGCAAGGGGGAGCATTTTGGAAAAATTGTGAATGAAACTCTGTATCCCAATGACCGCAAATGAATCATATATTGGTGGAATCAGGTTGAGGAATCAATCCATGTCACAATTGAATTCCATGGGATTCAATGACATCTCCTGGCCTTAACCTGTCAGGGAAGGTGCACAAGTACAAAGGGGGGGGGGGTGAGACAAAAACCTATTTCTTCAGGTCTTCAAAGGCATTAGGGTGAACCGGCTGGGCCCCCAGGAGGTGCCCCTGGGCTGTCAGCTTTGTCTTCCTGGAGGTGGTGGTGGGAAAGGGTCTTTTCCACGTCCTCCCCTCCTGGAACATCTCCCCCTCTGACTGGGGCAACTCTGCAAGGCTTGTGTTCAAGGCTGGTGACGAGCCATGCACAGGCCTTTTAAGGAACTATAACACACACCAGAACAAGGGCCCATTTATCATTTTTTAAAGCAGTGATATAAAGTGATTGAAGTATTGCCATTTCTCAGACAAAAGTGTTACTATCTCTAATTTAATAAACCCTAAATTTAATTTTTGCACTTGATATTCTACTGCCCGATTAATCTCCTTTGGCTGCATTTTTCTATGCAAGCCACACTGAAATGACAATATGGGCAGCGTGCATAGAACACTATTATTAGGGCACCCCTGGAAATATGGAGAATTCCCTTTAATTTTTCGAACCTATTAACACCTATTGAATAAAAGGTTTTCCTTGCACGGTAAGCAAAGAATAAAATTGTTTTACTGTCCCATCAAAATCAAGTTATTTACTTAATTTAACTCAATTGGATTTTTGAAATCCTGGCTCAACCACCTATTTTTCAGTGGTGGCCGTCTTCCGAGAGGCTTGCCTGCACTTGCCCATCTGCTTCCTATTTCCCATTTGAGGAGGTGGTGGAGAGGAAATGGAGAGCGTGGCTTATATTCTGTCTCCTAGAACACCTGCCTTCTTGGGAGCCTCTCTGATCTCCTGACGGTGCAAATTTCTCCACGCAAGTCTGACTCCTTCGCCCTCACCTCTTCTCTGGCTCCACAATAGAGAAGAAACCACCCAGCGCTCCAGGTTTCTAAAGCTATGGGGCACACCTGCTCAGGCGGTGCATATAAAATCCAGAAGAGAAATACTGCCGGTGAGTAACTTTTTTTCAAAATGTAAAGATTTCATAATTTTCACAATTTGGTGTGCCACTGAAGAGGCAGATAAAATTTGCTTTTGGAGATGAGTCTGGCCCCGTGTCGCCAACTGGCCATTCCCATTTTAGAGAAACAGCAGTGTTTTTATGACGGCAACACTATTCCGGGAACTAGATACCAAGCCTCCAATTATATTAACTGCATCTTGCACAGCTATTCAGACATCTGCATAAGACAGGTGCATATCCCCCCCCCCAAATCACGCAGGATAGAGCAGTGCATCCCTGCCACTGAACCTTGGGCCACTTTAGGGGGGGAGCAGCAGCACCCAGGGCCCCACAGTCTGCCCAAGGACTCTCTCCCTTGCTTGCCTGCCCCCCTAGTTTTGCCATAGCCTTTTTTTGGGGGGGGAGAGGGAAGGCTGGAGGACTTGTTAAAGGAAATTGGACATAAAAGGGGAACATTTATGAGAGAGAGGGGGGGGATGGGATAAGAAAGGGACGCTGTTATGGGAGGAAGAAATGAAACAAACTGGCAGTGTGGGAGCAGTGGTATAGAAATGTCCGATCTGGCTATGGTGAGGCAATACAACTTAATTGCATCTTATTTGGACTGTAACACACTCTGTGTGAATGTCTGAAGAATGTCCAGAAATTTCAGAACGCTGCCACCATCAACTGCCTGGGACGGTCTTAGGACGCGCCTGACTCCAGCACGGCAGCCTTCCTACCCATCTGTTTCTAGGTACAATCCAAATAACTAGGTATAACCTTCAAAGCCCCAAATGGCTTGGGAGCAGGTTCCCTGAAAGACCGCATTCCGTCCTATGAGCCCAGTTTGAGGATCTTCAGGACTTCTCGGTGGCCAGGGAGGCCTCTCTTTTCAGCCTGAAGACCTTCCAGAAGCAGCCCAAGGTGTTTTTGTTCCGACGGGCCTTGAGCCTGATCCATTCTTTTATTTTCTATTCCACCCTTTCCTCAGGGCAGCGTGCACAATAGAGGCCGACCCGTACAATTCATTTTATCTTCGCAATAACCTTGTGAGGTCGGAGAGGGTGAGAGAGAATAACTGGCCCAAAGCTACTCATTGCCTTGAGGGTCTGGACCTCCGTGTTAACCATTTGATGGACAGGGCTGGATAGAAGCATCATGGACCAACAAGAATACCTTTCCAGGCAATGACCCAACAATTCTTGAGAACAGAAGCCACTTTTCAAACAAATGAGGGTGAGTTCTTCTGCCTCCGTTGTGTAACTCCTTACTAGTTATGAGGGAAAGTAGTTCATGCAGCCACATATGGGAATGGCTGAAGCCTTCCTGACAACGCTCCAGAGCTCTCTTTTTCCCTAAGGCAAGCAGACCTCCTTTCAGGCTGCAATATGAAGCCACCCCAAAATGACCTCTGTAAACCTGCAAGCTGCTTAATTGTCACGCGGAGGCATGTTTAACAAACTATGACCTGTGTACAAAATGAATCGTGACTGCTGCTACCTTTGGCCACTGATTGATGCCTTTTCTTTTTACTGCTCTTTTCCACCCACACAAGATTTATCCCATAACACACACAAATGAATTGGATGAAATATGCAATGAGTGAAAAGGGGAAACTGTACATAAATATTCAGTCTCACACAAACAATCTGAGATTTATTTTTCCTTAGAACACACACACACCACCTTTCTTGATCACTTCCAGATTCATAGAGTATTGCATGAGGTCTATTGCATTTTTCTGGTTTCTTCCCACTACTTTGGAACAGAAAATTAAGGTAAAATACAACAAAATCAAACCATTCCGCTTCATTAGGCAGTCTGATTTAAAGACCACATCTTAGTTAAACTTCACATAATCTGGACAAGTAATACCCTAATGCAAATTTCAACCCCCTTAGTTTTCTTTATGAATTCATCTTCAGCAAGTAAACTGCTCATCTAGATATTGTTTTTGCCCTGGGGCAGGTTTTGTACCCTTGGCTAATCTTGCTTTGGATGGCAGCTTCAGGAGTCTCTGTGCTGAAGCCGTGCAGATCTCGAGTGGAGACCATGAGAAGTCAGCTTGAGAAGTAAGTTGGCACCAGCACCCAGCAGAAAGCGCTTCTGTTACGGAGCACATGTGCACAGACACACCTTGATTTACTTGGGGGTTTCTTCCCCTCTTTCCACTCCTCAACCGAGTAATCCGTACATATAAATATAACTGAGATCTAAGACCCACCTAGTCCAGCGCTCGCCTCAGAATGGCAACCAGGAAAAGTATACCTGGAGAGAGGCTCCTTGTGATCACTTTCAATGGTTATTTTAATTGTTATTGCTGTTGTAAGTTTTTAACCTTTTATTTTTTACTTTGTAAGTCACACTGAGCCTTTTGAGTATAGGGCAACATATAAATAAAGTTGTAATAATAAAATATAACAATTGCTCCTTACAAACTGCTCTGAAATTTATTTTCCTCCTTGCATGCAGGTAGAATTGAATCAAATAATTATAATTTTTAAACATTAAATCATCTGATATTTTTCTAGAAAAAGAGGTGCCAAAACTCACCATGAACCCTTGTTCTCTTATAATGACAATGGCACCCAACTGAGTTCCAGCTGGAGAAAAAAAGCCCTTATTAAATCAGACATGAAAAGATACTTCCATTAGAGGTATTTATCAAATTCTTAAAAGTTTCCATGTAGGTAATATAATTGTGGGTGAAATTACTGAGATCCTAAAATGTGCAGGGTGAAGCAATATCTGGGATACAATTTATAGACTTTTAGGACCAAATTGATGTAACGGTCCCATTTGCTTAACCTTAGTTTGGCTGACCCACATATAAAGCAGGTGGAGGTACATTATTATACAGGGTAGCTAAAGCACATGCAGGTAGGGGAAGCTGAACCCTCCCACTACTACAGTGGTGCCCCGCAAGACGAATGCCTCGTAAGACGGAAAACCCGCTAGACGAAAGGGTTTTCCGTTTTCCGATGCTCTTCGCAAGATGAATTTCCCTATGGGCTTGCTTCGCAAAACGAAAACGTCTTGCGAGTCTTGCGATTTTTTTCGCTAACCCCCCCTTTTTCTAAGCCGCTAAGCCGCTAATAGCCTTTTAGCCGCTAAGCCTTTAATAGCCGCTAAACCGCTAATAGCGCTAAGCCGCTAATAGGGTTGCTTCGCAAGACGAAAAAACCGCTAGACGAAGAGACTCGCGGAATGGATTATTTTCGTCTTGCGAGGCGAAATTTTGCAAGACGAGTATTTACCTGTCTGAAGCAGACACCCCCACCTGCCCTACCTCCATCCATTCCCCTAGTCTAGCACACTTCCTCTACTGGCTCATCTGAAGCAGAAAAAGTACTCTGAGGAACAAATAGAAAAGCAAGGACAAACCTAGACAGCATCTTAAAAAGCAGAGACATCACCTTGCCGACAAAGGTCCGTATAGTTCAAGCTCTGGTTTTCCCAGTAGTGATGTATGGAAGTGAGAGCTGGACCATAAAGAAGGCTGATCACTGAAGGATAGATGCTTTTGAATTATGGTGCTGGAGGAGACTTTTGAGAGTCCCATGAACTGCAAGAAGATCAAACCTCTCCATTCTTAAGGAAATCAGCCCTGAGTGCTCACTGGAAGGACAGATCGTGAAGCTGAGACTCCAATACTTTGGCCACCTCATGAGAAGAGAAGACACTCCCTGGAAAAGACCCTGATGTTGGGAAAGATGGAGGGCACAAGGAGAAGGGGGCCGAGATGGTTGGACAGTGTTCTCAAAGCTACCAGCATGAGTTTGACTAAACTGTGGGAGGCAGTGGAAGACAGGGGTGCCTGGCGTGCTCTGGTCCATGGGGTCACAAAGAGTCGGACACGACTAAACGACTAAACAACAACAAAACCATGAGTAGAAAAGGACTTTATACCCCACATTCAAGCACAGCCCCCTCATGGAAGCCCCACTTCAAACAAGCAGTGCCTTCCTTGTACCAGTGCCTTGCTTGTACCGTGTTCGTGTGAGGACTGCCACTGGGCCAGAAACTGGGCCAGAAACAGAGGGGAACAAGTGAGTGAAGCATCTCGTGCAAATCTTTGAATTTCTCTAGCAGCCACATGCTCAGGCCCAGAAAGCGCTGCTGCTTCTTTTCTGGAAAGAAACTGTGCTTAGTAGATAAGGCCCTTTATCTGCCTCCTTTAAAAATGTCTTTACACCACATACCGACTGCTAATGCTGCAAGAGAAAAATCAAGACCTAAATGTAAAGCCACATTTTATAAATGAAAGATGATCATTACAGCATTCCAAATTAAGCTGCTGTGTGTTTACACAGACTGTGCAGTGCAATTTAAATGATCAAAGAGCAGCGGGAGATACCTCAAAAACCAGGCATCCCAAAGTAATTTCAGATTTTTACTAAACGTGTTAGGCCATGGCCACAGGAAAATGGAATATCTTCTAGTGTGCTTGGCCTGGACTACAGTGCCCCCTGGAGTTCTAGAGAACAATTAACAATTTGCAAAAAGAAGGTCCCATTGGTTTCATCTTCTTATATTCTATTTTATGCTTATGTACAAACTGATAAAGAATCCATTTCTGATAAAGGAAACTCCATATTTTAGCGGGTGGCTTTGCTGTTGCTGCATTCCCCATGCCAGAAAACTACCACATTTGACACATGGGGAGCATCCTGTCACTGGGATCATGTCACACGCTAGCTTACGATTTTTGATGACACATTACTAGATACAAGACACATTTTGTGTACACACTGAAGAAGAATGCAACTGCAAAAAGAACAAAAGTCAAATGTATGTGCAAGGTCTTACAAAGATTCAGCAGTTACCGGAATGTATTTCTTAATATTCCTCATGACGACACAAGATTCTCTTCTTTCATAGAATCATAGAATCATAGAATCATAGAGTTGGAAGAGACCACAAGGGCCATCGAGTCCAACCCCCTGCCAAGCAGGAAACACCATCAGAGCACTCCTGACATATGGTTGTCAAGCCTCTGCTTAAAGACCTCCAAAGTAGGAGACTCCACCACACTCCTTGGCAGCAAATTCCACTGTCGAACAGCTCTTACTGTCAGGAAGTTCTTCCGAATGTTTAGGTGGAATCTTCTTTCTTGTAGTTTGGATCCATTGCTCCGTGTCCGCTTCTCTGGAGCAGCAGAAAACAACCTTTCTCCCTCCTCTATGTGACATCCTTTTATATATTTGAACATGGCTATCATATCACCCCTTAACCTCCTCTTCTCCAGGCTAAACATGCCCAGCTCCCTTAGCCGTTCCTCATAAGGCATCGTTTCCAGGCCTTTGACCATTTTGGTTGCCCTCCTCTGGACACGTTCCAGTTTGTCAGTGTCCTTCTTGAATTGTGGTGCCCAGAACTGGACACAGTACTCCAGGTGTGGTCTGACCAGAGCAGAATACAGTGGCATTATTACTTCCCTTGATCTAGATGCTATACTCCTATTGATGCAGCCCAGAATTGCATTGGCTTTTTTAGCTGCCGCGTCACACTGTTGGCTCATGTCAAGTTTGTGGTCAACCAAGACCCCTAGATCCTTTTCACATGTACTGCTCTCAAGCCAGGTGTCACCCATCTTGTATTTGTGCCTCTCATTTTTTTTGCCCAAGTGCAATACTTTACATTTCTCCCTGTTAAAATTCATCTTGTTTGTTTTGGCCCAGTTCTCTAATCTGTCAAGGTCGTTTTGAAGTGTGATCCTGTCCTCTGGGGTGTTAGCCACCCCTCCCAGTTTGGTGTCATCTGCAAATTTGATCAGGATGCCCTTGAGTCCATCATCCAAGTCGTTGATAAAGATGTTGAATAAGACCGGGCCCAAGACAGAACCCTGTGGCACCCCACTAGTCACTCTTCTCCAGGATGAAGAGGAACCATTGATGAGCACCCTTTGGGTTCGGGCAGTCAGCCAGTTACAAATCCACTGAGTGGTAGCATAGTCAAGACCGCATTTTACTAGCTTCTTTACAAGAATATCATGGGGCACCTTGTCAAATGCCTTGCTGAAATCAAGGTAGGCTACATCCACTGCGTTCCCTTCATCTACCAGGCTTGTAATTCTGTCAAAAAACGAGATCAGGTTAGTCTAACATGACTTATTTTTCAGAAATCCATGCTGACTATTGGTGATCACAGCATTCCTTTCTAGGTGCTCACAGACTGTTTGCTTAATGATCTGCTCCAGAATCTTCCCTGCTATTGATGTCAGACTGACTGGGCGGTAATTATTTGGGTCCTCTCTTTTCCCCTTTTTGAAAATAGGGACAACATTTGCCCTCCTCCAGTCTGCCGGGACTTCGCCTGTTCTCCAGGAATTCTCAAAGATGACTGCCAGTGGTTCTGAGATCACATCTGCCAGTTCTTTTAATACTCTTGGATGCAGTTCATCTGGCCCTGGAGACTTGAATACATCTAAACTAGCCAAATATTCTTGTACTATCTCCTTAGTTATTCTGGGCTGTGTTTCCTTTGCTGAATCATTTGCTCCAAATTCTTCAGGTCGGGCATTGTTTTCTTTATCGGAGAAGACTGAGGCAAAGAAGGCATTGAGGAGTTCAGCCCTTTCTGTGTCCCCTGTTTGCATTTCACCATCTTCTCCTCTGAGTGACCCCACTGTTTCTTTGTTCTTCCTTTTGCTACGAACATACCCATAAAAGCCTTTTTTGTTGCTTTTAACCTCTCTAGCAAGCCTGAGTTCATTCTGTGCTTTAGCTTTTCTGACTTTGTGTCTACACGTGCTGGCTATTTGTTTGAATTCCTCTTTGGTGGTTTCCCCCCTTTTCCATTTTTTGTACACATCCTTTTTTAATCTTAATTCAGTTAAAAGTTCTTTAGATAGCCACCCTGGCTTCTTTAGGCACCTTCCACGTTTCCGTCTCATTGGTATTGCCTGTCGTTGTGCTTTTACTAGCTCCCTCTTAACAAACTCCCAGCCATCATGAACTCCCTTTCCTTTTAGTATTGCTGTCCATGGGATCTCACCCAGCACTTCCCTAAGTTTTATGAAGTCGGCTTTCTTAAAGTCAAGAAATTGAGTCCTAGTATGCTTGGCTGCTCCTTTCCGCTGTATAGTAAACTTCAGAAGAGCATGATCACTCGCGCCTAATGATCCTTCCACTTCTACCCACTAACCAGGTCATCAACATTGGTTAGGACCAGATCTAAAATGGCTGTTCCTCTTGTTGCTTCTCCCACTTTCTGGACAATGAAGTTGTCTGCAAGGCCAGTGAGGAATCTGTTTGACCTTATGCTCTTGGCTGAGTTTGACGTCCAACAAATATCCGGGTAATTGAAGTCCCCCATTACTACTATCTCCCTTCCTTTTGCATGCTTGGCCATCTGTTCCAGGAAGGCATCATCTATGTCCTCCGTTTGGCTTGGGGATCTATAGTAAACTCCCACAATGAGGTCTCTGTTATTCTTCTCTCCCTTAATTTTGACCCAAATGCTCTCACTTTGGCTTTGAGGTTCTAAATCTTGGATCTCTTCACAGGTATACACATCCCTGACATATAACGCCACTCCTCCTCCTTTCTTGTCTGGTCTGTTTCTCTGAAATAGATTGTATCCCCCCATTATTACATTCCAATCGTGGGACTTATCCCACCAGGTTTCAGTGATGCCTATTATGTCATATTTAGTTTGCTGTACCAAGAGCTCAAGCTCATCTTGTTTATTTCCCATGCTTTGCGCATTAGTGTAGAGACATTGAAGTCCATTAATCATTCCCCCGTGTCTCTTATTTAAGGATTTTTTCCTCCCACCACTAGGTCCGCGTGCTGTTTTCTCCATTTGGTCTATGACATTTGGATGATCATCTTCATTAATTGATAGACTCCTACCTTCAGGAGCACTGTCTCCCTCCCCCACATTAGTCAGTTTAAAGCCCTCCTGATGAGGTTTCTGAGATTTTTGGCAAAAACATTTCTCCCAACCGTTGTGAGGTGCAGCCCATCACTTGCCAGAAGTCCATCTTCAAGAAACTGCAGTCCGTGATCTAAGAATCCAAACCGTTCCTGTTTACACCATTTGCGAAGCCAGCTGTTCACTTCCACTATTTTCCCCTCTCTCCCTGGGCCACGTCGTTCAACTGGGAGGACAGACGAGATGACAATTTGTGCATTTAGTTGCTTCAATTTCCTGCCGAGAGCCTCGTAGTCTCTTTTGATCTTCTGGAGGCTATTGCTTGCAGTGTCATTGGTTCCCACATGAACCAAGAGGAAGGGGTATTCGTCAGTGGGTTTTATGATTCCTTGCAGTCGTTCAGTTACATCTTGGATCTTAGCCCCGGGGAGACAGCACACTTCCCGAGACATCTTGTCAGGCCCACAGATCACTGCTTCTGTTCCCCTCAGTAGGGAATCCCCTATCACCACTACACGCCTCCTCTTGGGTTTGGTCGGGGTTCTTCCGTGAGCTGTCCGTTCCAAGGTCACCTGCACATTCCCTGAGGACTGACTTTGCTGCTCGTCTTCATATACCTGATCGACTGTAATGAGGGAGAGTTCCTCAAATGGAGTCTGCTCTTCGTCTTCCATGCTAGGGGAGAGGACCTCAAAGCGATTGTGTATTTCTAAACAATCAGAGTGAACCCTGGGCCTCCTACTTCTTTGAGTCACGTTTCTCCATATATCTGGCTCCTGTGTTGGTGAACAAGCCTCCTTCTCAGGGGAGTCCCCTGTCTCCTGCTTGGTGGGGACGGTGTGCTCTGTTGCTTCCAAGAAGAGCTCCAGCTCTCTAATTCTTTGGAGCGTAGCTACACGTTCCTCCAGTTGCTGGACTTTGTCTTTTAAAAGGGCAATCAACATGCAATTGCTGCAGGTAAAGCTGCCTGCAACCTTTGGCAAGATGGCAAACATTGCGCAGGAATCGCAGGCGACTGCAGCTGTTCCCTCCCCTTCCATCATGAGATCGTGTTGTTGGGGGTGGCTACAGAGGTCCTCCATCATAAAAAGCTTGAAGACAGCTTTTATCACTTACTTTTTTAACCACCACTGATATCTCTATAAATTGCTTTTGATTTGTACTGGAATAAAACAGAAAAAAGTACATGAGCGAGACCCAAAACCAAAACGCTCCATTGCCCCCTGGAGAGTCACGACCAGTCGGCCTTGACCATGCTGCGCTGGAGGGGGCACACACACACATACAGTCAGGGCTTGACCCCCACGTCTGCTGACCCACGCTTTCTAGGTACAGGTCCAAGTGGTTTCCCTCTTGCCTGGCTCTTTTCTCAGGGAAAACCAGCTCTTCAACTCTTAATTGGAGCAAAGGGTAGTCCACAGAAAAAACGAATTGCTGTTTGCTCCGGCTGAGCACCAAAGAACCGTTTTCTTCCAGCGGGAGAGCAGAGGGATGAGAGAAAATATGGATCAGCTCTCAGACCACAAACCAAAAGACAGGCACAAAAAGTATGGGATGGGCAGCCAGCACCATTGTACTTTAAAAGCTTAAATATATATATCACAGTACATTTCTGGAAACTAGGCCTGATATGTTTTCTTGCCTTTTTCTCTATGTCTTTTAACAGAAGCCTGAAACACAAATTAAGCAGATCTGCCATGGAGACAAGGCCAACACACCTACCATCCGTGGCACACCCCAAAAACCGTTTGGCTGCTTTGAGCATTTGGCAGGGATGGTGAAGAAGTCCCAATGGCCTGCGTACCTTTTCCAGTCCCTTTCCTTCCCAGGCAACAAAACCTTCTTCCTGTGCAGACATGTAGTCAGCACCAGGGAGGGCTAGAAAGACACCCAAGAGGTCCTGTGGGACCTGCCCTTAGAAATGACATTCCTGAGGGGGCCCCATCAATACGGGTTACTGCCATCTTGGGATTGTGGCATGTCCAGTTTTTCCTGCCTCCCAATTCAATTCTGTCCACTAGGAAGAAATGGCTTCACCTAAATACAGGCCCTGACTGACAAGCCAGTTGAAATGGTACGGAAAGGGTGACTGAGGAAGGGTAGACCCACTTGAGCCAGATCCAGACTGAAAGCAGTCAAGACCCAAATCGAAATGGGGTGAAGATTTGTGAATGGCATCAATGAGGGGCAGGCGTGGGGAGCTCGGATTCTAAACTTTCTGCATTCAAAGTTTGCCCCATCATGACAGGCCGGTTTCCTCTGTTAATTTCTCCACATCGGCCTGTTTTCAAAATCCCAGAGGCAGGGCTAAGCTGACAACCCAACTGGAAACACTTGTTACCTCGGGTTACACACGCTTCAGGTTACAGACTCCGCTAACCCAGAATTAGAACTTTGCTTCAGGATGAGAACAGAAAATGCATGGCGGCAGTGGGAGGCCCCATTAGCTAAAGTGGTGCTTCAGGTTAAGAACAGTTTCAGGTTAAGTACGGACCTCCGGAACAAATTAAGTTCTTAACCCGAGGTACCACTGTACTTTTCTTGTCATTAGTTTTGCTTCATATCTTGTTTTCAGCCATTTAACGGGGGGGGGGGGAGTACCGATCCTTTACGTCTTTCAAAGCAAGGTGAAAGATCCAGCCACGGAAAGGTAGCAGCTGGGATGGAGATGCAGCGCTGTGGTCCCTCTTTGGGCCCGTCCTGCCTGCCCTCTCTCCTCTATTCCCTTCACCTTGGATTTGGCAGGATCAGTGCTGGCCAAGTCCTTATTTGACTAGCAGCCTCCAGGCACAGCGTTAATTACCATGCTTGACAGACAGTGACAACTTCTGCCTCTGAATAAATCCTCAGTTTCCCACAGAATCCTCAGAAACATGAAACAACAAAATCCCTGAAAAATATTTGAGAAAAATTTGTTTGTATTTCAATTACCCACTTTTGAAAAGTGAATAGAATTCCTTTTTGCAAAGCCTGAAATCAAATCCCTTGTAACTTTAAACCTTTTCCTTAAATAATAAACCACCAGGTTCTGACCATCTTCAAGTGCACATCTGCTTCCTAGTCAGGTTCCCATGTCTAAGCTCTGTCCTGTGCTGCGCAGTTCTTCCCATCACAGTGACGGGAGAAGCTGTACTTGAGAGAATTCTCCGTGCAATGCACTGTAACTCTTCAATGCAAAGGTTTCCGCTTCAGGTCTAGCTAGACCTGTTAACTCTACCTTCCAAGTAATACAAATTCTTTCAGAAATTGGTGGTTGCTTGATAAAGGAAAGAGCACACTTAAAACGCACACAACAAGCACTGTAAATCACCACTTGCCTTCCTGCAAATGTGCCAACGTCAGTACTGCTAAGCTAGAGTCAAACTGATGTAGGTATTCCTGGGAATCGTATCCAACAGAGACTTCTGGCAGCATACTCTTTGCTATATATAGCCAATAGGCATTTCCCGCCTCTCTTACCTAACCACATGATGCAGAAACGGGGAGGGGGGAGGGGGTTAATCATATGTAAATTAATGATATAATGTTCTTTTATTTTTAGGGCCTTGATCTGAATCCAGGCCACACCAGTGGATTCCTCTGGGCAGACAGCTGGAAATTCCACAGAATGAAATCGATGCTGGTGGTCTCACAGCTCAGCGAAGAGCAGAACATTGGAACACCTTAATGAAGGTGGCCACCAACACGGGGCACCATTAAATATTCAATTCAGTACAAATTAAAAAAACAACAACCCTCATATGAAACCAAAGGGCTCATTCTCTCAGTCAAGGTGAGTACAATTTTAGGAAAGATTAGTCAGCTGCAAACAGCTAGTTACTCTCTACACCATCTCCTTCAGCAGCAAATAAACAGCCGGGGGTGTGTGTGGGGGAAGCACCTGAGTACTCAGCTGATCATTGGCACATAAATGCCTGCTTTTACCTGCATCTCCTGTGCAGTTGTCAGAAATCAGTTGGATTCTTTGCATTTGCCATTTTGGACTAGGGGGATCAGGTATACTGAGGATATCAAATGGCACTAATTTCTGATTAACAAGCTGCTTTTCTAAGGAAGAAGCAGACGTTAGATGGGGCAAGGCCCTAATCCAGGGGTCAGCAAACTTTGTGGGCTGGCAAGTGATAGGCCAGGACATCACACCCTCAGAGAACTAGATTGGTCTCGGTCCATGTCATGTAATAAAGAGTCAACCTTCAATAGCCCAGAACCTGCAGAGAAGCCTGCATAACTCCTGTGAAATGGACACAACCTCATTACATGTATTAGCAGTTTAGTGCCGTTTTTATTGCCCATGGCTTCCTGTAACGCATCCCAAGTCTTTTATTTCATTTTGCAGGGGTCGCTGAGAAACCTGCTGGCAATCTCTTTCCTTCTTTCCAGAGCTACAGTTCCCATGGTTCCCAGGGGAGAGGAAATACCCGTTAAGTCAATTTTAGTCTGTGTGTAGATATGCCTCCATCAGATAGGAATTCAAAGAGCTGATTTTAGGAAACGGATGTCAAGATCCTTCTCATTTGTATCTTCTCTGTGTTCTTTGTTCTTGTATCAGATGTGAGGAAATCAAATTCTAGCTATGTCAACCACAGTACTAGGACTTTGCAGGAAAAAGTCGAAGCGTAGAGTCACGCTACGTGCTGAGATGGGACGTGGCGAAGATCACGCCTCGAGGAAAGCCTGTTATTAAAATGATTTGGGTGATGTTGGGGGTAGAAGGAATCAAGTTGGCTGTAATTGAACTGGCATGAAATAATAAATATGCACACTTTCTTCAAACACAGCTTGCCACATCCTGAGAATCTGGAATCAATTCCTTCTCTTTCAAGATGCTTAAAAGTTGTGGAACTTTGATATGGAAGAAATGTGTTTGCTTCTGGGCTTACAGCCCCAACCAGCCTGCTGCAAACCTTTCATATGTTCAAGGCAGGAAAGCTAGCCAAACAAATGGGAGAAAAGGTCCAAAAGCGCAGGGGGTGGTGATATAAATTACTATTCAGGTAAAGTGAGCAAAAGACATTTGCCACTGCCATATATATATAACCTGCC
This sequence comes from Podarcis vaucheri, assembly GCF_965113315.1. Lineage (NCBI taxonomy): Eukaryota > Metazoa > Chordata > Lepidosauria > Squamata > Lacertidae > Podarcis > Podarcis vaucheri. The sequence goes on from NC_138761.1 coordinate 127,382,358, forward strand.
CAGAATACGAAGGAGAGAGGAAGGGCTGGAACTCAGTGCATGTGGAAGGTTCCAGGTTCAATCTCAGGTATCTCCAGGTAGGGATGGAAACATCCCCTGCCCCAAACACTGGAGTGGAGTCGCCAGTGAGTGTGGTTGGTTGTATATTTCAGGTTCTAGACCACCGCAATAAAGCAAATATGGCTATAAAGCGCATCACATAAATGGTTTTCGTTTCCCTGTGGATATAAAAGTCACTATACTGCAGACTATTAAACCAGGCCTCCTCTGGCTCCTGCCCTGGCCAGCGCCACTCCTGTGGCCAGGGGAGGGGTGGGGCTTCCTTTCCCTGCAAGCAGCCAGGCTGCCACCAGCTGCATCCTCCTCCTCGTAAGGAGCAATAAGATGAGGTATCTAAGGAAACAAGCCTTTTCTAAGTTCAAAAAACAACAAGCATTAATGAGCTAGGTGGGCCAGGGTTCTGAGGCAGTTCCCTGTGTACCTGTGAGGTGTGTGTGATGCATGTCTTCTACAGTTCACAACCTTCTTCTGAATATTCCTTTAATGCCCAAGGTGGGGAACCTGTGGCCTCCAACTCCTGTTGGACTCCAGATCCCATCACTCCTGACATGAGTAGCACTAGGAAAGGGTGCAAGTCATAGCCCAGCAGCACCTGGGGGCCACACTCTCCCCATCCCTGATCTGTACATTTCATAGTGGCCAGCAGAGAGCAATACAACCCTCCTCCCAAACAAACGTATCTGCAGACGTGACTCAAGTGGTCTATGCCTCTGTCAGCTACACTTCTGATTAGGGACCCGGTGAGACAGTCTTTAACCCTTTCCCCTGTAGAGTGCTCCCATTCCCATCACCCACAAAGGATGGGGATGTACTGGAAGAGTAGCCTCACCACCCACAAACTTACTCGCATTGTCCTGCTGCTTTGTGTTTTTGATAAACGCAGAGAATTTGGAGAAGATATCTATGCCTGCAGCATTTGATTCACGGTGCTTGGCAGCTAGCTTGGGATACCTGCGAAAACAGAAGAGTGGTTTTAAAAAGGAGGCCTCTGCAGAAATTTAAAAGCAAAGAAATTGCACACAAATACCACAAAAAGGCATATGTTGCTTACTTCTAGTGCTATTCTTGCAGATCAAGTACTGCTTTTAAAACTGTCTCTTATCTCAGCATGTCAGCCTCTCAGGACCCTAACTGAATACTGCTACCACTGTGGGGAGCCAAGAATTTTAAAAAGTTACACAATGATGGTTTTATGACAAGGTTAATTGTACCGGGGCTTAATGTGAAAGGAACCGAGAAACAGCATCCTTAAATCAGAACTAGTCATATGTTTTCAAAAGATGCAGAGGCGTTTGGCAGCAGCAGCTGCTTCTCTTCACTGTGTGAATGGTGGCCTTTGGAGAAAACCATTCCAGGATATAATGGCACATATAAAGAGGTACTTGGCAAAAAGGAGTCTATACGGAGCTGAAATGCAACAATGAATCCGTGCAGGCTGTTGAAAAGGGTATTGTGCTTCTTGGAAAGGTTTCTGTTTTCTGTGAGTCGGGACCTCAAGGGGTCCGTCCAATCAAAATGCCTTCCTCCAGCAATAATGAAACACCACGGCCGTGTAACAGCCCTGGGCAACCCGTGACCCTGAAGCAGAAAGCTGCTTACCAGCCTCAGCGCCAGGGCTGGGCACAACCCCCTCGGCTACCACCACTTCCACCCTGTAGCAATGGGCAAGGAGACCTTCTGTGAGCTGGCAAAGGGGGCCCGCAAAGACCACAGCACCGTCGGGCAGGGGGTTGCTTACCAGGCTGCCTCCCCACAGGCACACGCCTCTTTCACTTTAAACAACAGCAAGCTGCTCTGCTCAGTAGCAGGCCATTAAGGTTGGTGCTGGGACTGATGCTATATTTACAGTGGTACCTCGGGTTACAGACGCTTCAGGTTACAGACTCCGCTAACCCAGAAATAGTACCTCGGGTTAAGAACTTTGCTTCAGGATGAGAACAGAAATTGTGCCGCGGCGGCAGCAGGAGGCCCCATTAGCTAAAGTGGTACCTCAGGTTAGGAACAGTTTCAGGTTAAGAAGGGACCTACAGAACGAATTAAGTACTTAACCCGAGGTACTACTGTATATGGCACGGTTCCCAGACATGCTGTACCAAAAAGAAGATGGCTGTCTCCCTGGCTATTTTAAAAAACAATTTTAAAAGTGACTGGCAGCCAGCTGCAGAGAACAGCGCCTTCTCTACACTTATTTTTTTTCCTTATGGGTGAGGAGGAAGGCCACCCAGCCCCCTCGTCAAATTGTAACCACCCCCCAAGCAGAACGTTCTCCCCCTGCCTTGCAACCTCCCCACACATCCATTGTCCTCCACCCCCCTTTATGGGAGGTTTTAGCCAGCCCATCAGAACCTCTGCACGTTTGGGTCTGCCCTACCTTGAAACAACAACCCCGGAGGGAGGCGTCAAGGACCTGACAAACCTCAACACAATGCTGGCAAGCTGGGTTCAGTTTAGTGGATCACATGTTGGGCAAACCTGCTACAGAAGGCGAGGCCATCCCATAGTATTCCCTCCTCTTGTTACACTGCATTCAAAGCGGGGCAGGCAGGGAGTCCTGCAACCCAGAGTCATACAAATTATATTTACAGGTACAAGGATTTAGTACAGGCTTCCTCAACCTCAGCCCTCCAGATGTTTTTGGCCTACAACTCCCATGATCCCTAGCTAGCAGGACCAGTGGTCAGGGATGCTGGGATTGTAGTCTCAAAACATCTGGAGGGCCAAGGTTGTGGAAGCCTGATTTAGTACAACAACTTAAGTGCTGCATTTAAGAAGTTATATTTTGTGGGATGGGAAATGGGGAGAGAGGAAAGAACAAATTGTGGCCTATACAAGGGGGGGGGGTCATGAAATCAGGTCCCATGGTTAAAAGTCCTTAGCTCATGCTCAAATTAGTACCAGAGGAGGAGGAGAGGCAAGTTTTAGAAATATGTATTTTTCTAGGTTGACTAGCTAAGAGGCAAGCAGGCTCATTGTAACACAAAGCAGATATCAATTTGCCCTTTACTTTTACCCATTTCATGTGGTACCTAAGCCATAATTCTAAAAAAGTCTTATTTTTTACTTTGGAGGAGAAAGCGTTTCCTCCAAAAATTCTTCAATTTTGTTGATATCTGTCTTGACTTCCCCATTGAATGTCAGGAATGGTGGGTGGCTCCCAGGAGCTAAATTATGTAAATCAGCTGGCTTTCTGTGGAAACAAAAAGAAAGTTCAAGAAATTACTAATCATATATGCCATGGAAGTCCCATTGGTTTTGTACTACTGAGAAAATCAGCCCTTTGCTTTTTAAGCTACATATAGGATATACAGGCCTCTCTCCATTTATGCAAGGGTTGTACGCCAAGGCAAACACAGGGCCTGCATCGGTGGTTGCTCATGTGCAAATGGGGAGTTGCCTGTACTTAAAGAGTGCAGAATAATAAGCAAAGTAGGAATCGCTGTCTGTATGAGAAATATTAAAGTTCCCAACAGAAAATCCAAATAAAGTGATCAGAAGGAATATCAAGTTGTTGGGAGAAGTCATCAGGAGCATTCAGGTGAGGTGTCATCAGTATGTGGATGACATTCAACTCTGCTTCTCTGTTCCATCTGAGGTGAGAGAAGAAAGGGGTCCTGCTCTAGGTGGGGTTGCACTCCCCTTGAAGGAGCAGGTGCATAGCAGGTGCATAGAGCCACCTCCCACACTTGAAGCTCAGGTGGCTTCAGTGGCCAGGAGTGCTGGTTTCCAGCTCTAACAGGTTCACCAGCTACTGCCATTTGTGGTCAGAAATAAATGTGGTCACAGTAACCCATGCTCTAGTGACCTCCAGATCAGACTACTGTAACACGTTCTACGTGGAACTGCCCTTGAAGACGGTTTGAAAACTGCAGCTGGAACTTATTGCAGTGGCCAGAAAGTTAACTGGTATGGCTAATTGGATGACACTGGTCTTGAAAGAATTGCACTGTTTGCAAATATGCTCCAAGCCCAACTCAAGGTTTTGGTGTTAACATACAAAGCCCTAAGTGACTTAAGAGTACAGCTCTCTGAAGAACATCTCCTCCCTCACAGACCTGCCCATGCATTAAGACCAGCTGAGAGAGCTCTGCTGCTGCTCCCTCCACCAGCTGAGAGGGCTTCCCGGGAGGCAAAGCCCCATTTTATAACAATAGCAATAAATTTGTTATTTATATGCCACCCATCTGACTGGGTTGCCCCAGCCACTATTAAAATGCAAGAAAACATCAACCATTACAAACTTCCCTGGAATGACCTCTCCTCTGAGGTGGTGCTGTTAAGTTTTTTGCTGGCAGAGCAATAGTCTGCCAGTCAGTTCTGGTTCAGCGGGCTTTAAATGCTGATAATTTTATGGTTCATGGTTTTTGTGGCTGTTCATACTGTCTTTAAATCCAATTTTACCCAGGTGTAGAACCATTTGGTGAAAGGCAGGTTTACATAATTCTTTGGTGAAAGGCAGGCTTATTATAATTCTTATAAATAAACACAAGAAACACGAACGCCATTGTGTCTCATCAAATATTTTTTATCAAGATCCTTTACCTCTTCAGGTCAACTGTGGTGACATTGAACACAACCCCTTTGAGCCAAAGTATCATGAAGAGACGCTGTGAAAAAGGGCAATTCCCAATGCTTTCACCATCTACACCAGCCTAGAGGAAATAAGAAATAGAGAAGAAAATTATCTGGAGGTGTATTTTTCCTATCACTGCAAGCATCACAATGCCAGTTTGAGTCCACCCAAAATCCTTGTCAAGTTCTTCCAAGCTGCTGATCCCATCTCCATCCACCTCCTAGCAGCTCAGCTCCACTTTGTTCCCAGACTTCTCGTACTTTGTTTTTCAGGGCCAAACTGGACATGGCAGCTTTGGGTCTTCTTTTTCTTTAAATACCGTATTTTTCGCTCTATAACACGCACCCGACCATAACACGCACGTAGTTTTTAGAGGAGGAAAATCCGTAGGCATGCCACCCGTACGCATTTCCTCCATAACACGCACAGACATTTCCCCTTACTTTCTAGGAGGAAAAAAGTGAGTGTTATGGTGCAAAAAATATGGTAATTACATGGCGGGTGCCATTCTTACTGGGAAGGCAACACACAAGGGTGAGAGACTTATCTTTTCACTCTCCCACTGCAAACGCAGATTGTTTTGGGAGTATGGGGCTCCTGTGCTGCCTCCCTTGGCTTCCCTACACAGTTGGGAACTACAGCAGAACCTGCACAACTTGTGACCCTGCCAGGTGAAGGTTGCCCACCAGCCACATACGCAGTTTGCCAGTTGCTTGGCAGCTGAGTCTGCAGTCCTGGGCAAGTCTCCAGACATAGACCAAGGACAGTGAAGTGAATTTGGCTCTGCACAGAAGTCCCCCAGGACTCTTAAACACATGTATTTGTGTCTCCTTAAGAAAATCAGCTTTCCTGGCCCTCCCAAAGGTTTCTCATCTCAACACGATCTTCTCCATAGCTTTCACTAAGTCTCTTCTTCACAGAGATCTGGCCTTCCCTGCCACCCCACCAACCCACCAACAAATCTGAGCAACTTTTTCTGATTAAATGCTTCCAATTCAAAGCCAAGGTTAAACACCTAACATAGTGTTAAGTAGCAGTTTGTGCAATTGGAACAACTTTGATTTGTGCAAGAGGACACTTCCCCTCTCTCTCTCCCTGCCCCCCACCCCCCACAGATTTGGAAAAGGTACCAAGTGAGCACAGTAAGAAGGAAGGGAAGTCTCACTGCACAAGCAGAAGTCGTTTTGCTTGCACATTAATTTAGTTGAATACTGCCCAGTTGCTTGGAAATTGAACTACTGTTATGGGAGATGTGGCAAATTAACATCGTCAGATGATAAGAAGAGCACAGTATTTTTCATTGAAGTACAGCTACAAATCTAAGAGAAGTTTCTGGAAATGAGATGCTATAATTTGTTTGTTTATTTGTTTATTAAATGGTCTCAAGGCCCTTTGCAGCCATATTGTGAATACAATACAGTAAAACAGCAATAAAACACCAAGTAAAAACACAAAAGGCCAGGTGCATAAAACATGAATAATACCAATATAACAAGGAGCTAAAACTTACTGCAAGATAATTTCAACTGAGTTTATGCAAAATAGAAAGCTATCCACATCTGGAATTCAAATTTCTCTTTAAAATCTATAGACTGGGATCAGTAATCTGGTTATGCCTGTAGCCTCATAAATGTTGGTGACCCTCAGCCAAATTTCCATACCTCTAAGCACAAAATTCAGCTAGCAAAAAATAATGGCAGTCAGGTGCTGAAAGTTAACCCTGAAAATGTAACTGGAGATAAGCTTGAATTATTTATTGAAATTCCATTACATTACTTGCCGTATTAGAAGCCGGGTGAATCTGCAGCGAGTGCAAATACCGAGGAAGAACCTTTTGCTCACGGGAGAAACAAGCACAGACTCTGGCACTCCAGTCAGAAACATTTCCTGAGAAGTATGTCCCACTGATTTCAATGGGATTTACATCCAAGTAATATTGAAGCCTAAGAGTGCATGCCTATAAAGATGAACTGGCTGGGGGAATACAGGATTCCTATTGTGTGGGTGGCACTTGAGAGACCCTCCCCCCCCCCCACGACTGGAGATACACAGGAGCACATCTGCACTAGTGGCCAGAGATGTGGATGGAGCAGAGGAGGAGGAGGAGATTTGCCCCAGATCTTACACCCACCTTGGCTGTGGGTCCTGGAAGATCTCCTCCCTGCCTTGCTGGCTTGGGCAGGGGCTGCCCTGACTGACTCCAGCTACAAAGGCTGAGGTCACTCAACATAATCTTGGGCTCAGGTGTTGCTGGTGGGGTGGGTGTGTTTGAGGAGGGGGTGTTGCTGTTATTGATATTAATTTTTAGTATATTATGATTTATGTGGAAATTGTTCAGTTTGGTTGTGTACTTTTTGATGTTTTATATATTGTTTATGGCTAGTTGTGTTTTGAAATGCATTTTTTCCCTTGTTATAAGCCACCCTGAGCATGGTTTTGACTGTGGGAATGCGGCACACAAATAAAATGATGGCTGCATGTATGTACACACCACCACAGGTCGGGCAAAAGGCACATTTCACTCACTGAGCTCAATGGAGCAAGGGTGGAAACAGTTCTGAAAACCCACTGCCCCATCTCCCCTCATTGTCACCATGACAAAGCAGGGTTTGGCACAATTCTGGATGCAGTCCTAGCCAGTGGGGCAGCTGTCTGAGGTCTGTGCCATGAAGGTCAGCAAATGGTTAGTTATTTAATTTAGTCTTGTGGTTGTAGTTTTACTTCCACAGAGGTTTTACTCCCACAGAGAAGTCTCATGGGATTTTCTGCCTCAGGAGCCAAAATAACTTGGGTGCTGTGTCCAGGCAGGGGTTGTCTTTTGCTATCCTATTTCTAGCAACATGGAAGCCCCACCATGAGGCCATCCCTCGCAGGAGAGGCTTGCAGCAGGAGGCTAGGTCACACAGGCCCCACATTATGCTCCCTTAGAGGATGGCCAAACCTTTGCACACACAGCCCTCAGGCATTCTATGAATCCAGAACTATTACACATGAGGGAGAGGGTGCAGAAACAAGCACTCCAGCTGTCATCCCCATCACCCTTGCGACTGTCTGAAGGAGCTCGTGAAGGCTCCTTCAGGAAAATCAGGATTCCAGTTGGTAGCGTGTACACAGCCTAAGTGTGTCTTAGGTAAAGGGATCCCTGACCATTAAGTCCAGCCACGGACGACTCTGGGGTTGTGGCGCTCATCTCGCTTTACTGGCCGAGGGAGCTGTTTGTCCACAGACAGCTTCCAGGTCATGTGGCCAGCATGACTAAGCCTCTTCTGGTGTACCAGAGCAGCACATGGAAACGCCGTTTACCTTCCCACCAGAGCGGTACCTATCTATCTCCTTGCACTTTGATGTGCTTTCAAACTGCTAGGTTGGCAGGAGCTGGGACTGAGCAATGGGAGCTCACCCTGTTGCAGGGATTCGAATCACCGACCTTCTGATCAGCAAGTCTTAGGCTCTGTGGTTTAGAAATGAAAGAAATGTGCATGCACATGAAAGCTCATACCAATAACAAACTTAGTTGGTCTCTAAGGTGCTACTGGAAGGATTTTTTTTATTTTGTTTCACCCAAAAGGAAAGCAATGCCCAACCTGGTGATAACAGAATAAATGATGGAAGGAGGGAGCTGCAGCCCAAGATATGAAAAGCGGTAGTAAGGCAACACCTCGCTACTTTAAATAAATTCAAATCTCCAGGGCCTGATAAGCTGCATCCAAGGGTACTAAAGGAGCTTGTGGATGTAATGTCAGAGACTTTGTCTATGATCTTTGAAAATTCTTGGAGAACAAGTGAGGTTCTGCAGACTGGAGGCAGGCAAATGTTGTCTCCATCTTCAAAAGGGGGGGGGAGAGAAGACCCAGGTACCTATGGACCGGTGAGCTTGACATTGATACCAGGGTAGATCCTAGAACAGATAATTCAATAGCTGTGAGCATTTAGAAAAGGATGCTGTGATTACCAAGACTCAGCATGGGTGTCTCAAAAATAAGTTATGCCAGACCAGGGGTTGTCAACCTGGTCCCTACTGCCCACTAGTGGGCGTTTCAGGATTCTGGGTGGGCAGTAGGGGGTTCTACGCCACAAGCTGAATCCTCCTTCCATCGAGCACTGGGGGGCGGTAAAGAAATTCTACCATCAAGAAAGATGCATTAGTGGGTGGTAGGTATAAAAAGGTTGACTACCCCTGTGCTAGACAAATCTCATTTCTTTTTTTGATAGAGTCACCAGCTTCATTGATCAGGGGAATGCTGTGGACATAGTGATTTCAGTAAGGCTTTTGACAAAAATTTGCATTATATTCTTGCAAGGAAGCTGATAAAATGTGGGTTGAATGAGGTAACTTTTAGGTGGATTTGTAGCTGATTGACTGACCAAACCCAAAGAGGACTCATTCATGGTTCCTAGTCATCATGGGGGAAAGTGACATGTGGGGTGCTGCAGGGACCATAGTCCTGGGCCCATTGTTGCTCAACATCTTTATAAAAGACTTGGACAAAGGAATTGAGGGAATGCTCATCAAATTTGCAGATGATCCCAAACTGGGAGGGGTAGTTAATGCGACAGAAGACAGAATCACGATTCAACCCTAACAGGTTGGAGAACTAGGCCCAAACTAACAAAATGAATTTCAATAGGCACAAAGGTCAGGTTTTGCACTTCAGCAGGAAGAACCAGCTGCATAGATATAAGACAGGGGACAGCTGGCTTACAGAGCTATTAGTTGGCTTACTAGTAGTACATGTGAAAGGGATCTAAGGGTCTTGGTGGACCACAAGCCTAACATGAGTCAACAGTGTGATGCAAGAGGGGGGGGAAAAGCTAATGCTATTCTAGGCTGCATCTACAGAAGTCTAGTGTCCAGATCAAAGGAAGTAATAATACCACTCTATTCTGCCTTGGTCAGGCCAAACCTGGAGTCCTGTGTCCAGTTCTGGGCACCACAGTTTAAGAATGATATTGACAAGCTGGAACATGCACAGAGGGCGGCAACCAAGATAGTCACAGGTCTGGAAACCAAGACTTACGAGGAAAGGTTGAAGGAGCTGGGTATGTTTAGCCTGGAAAGGAGGCGACTGAGACGGTGTATGATAGCCATCTTAAAATATCTTAAGGGCTGCCACGTGGAAGATGGAGCAAGCTTGTTTTCTCCTGCTCTGGAGTGTAGGACTTGAACCAAGGGCTTCAAGTTACAAGGAAGGAGATTCCAATTAAACATCATTAAGAACTTTCTGGCAGTAAGAGCTTTTAGACAGTGGAACGGTCTCCCTTGGGAGGTTGTGGACTCCCTTGGAGGTTTTCAAGCAGAGGTTGGATGGCCATCTGTCAGGGATCTTTAGCTGGGATTCCTGCATTGCATGGGGGTTGGACTAGATGACCCCTGGGGTCCCTTCCAAATCTATGATTCTGTGATTCTCCTCCTCCCTCTTCCAGAAATGACATTTTGTGTTGGGACAGAAGTTGGAGGAAAACTAATTTCTTTTACTCAGCTAGTGTTTGCTTGAAGCCAAAGCTTAGTAGAATAGAGAATAGGCAGATATACAGTGAGAGGTAAAAGATGTTGACCATGCAATGATCAGGAGATGACGTTCTGAAAAGAAAGTAGAGATTAATAAAAATACTGAAACTCGCTTTCCTGGGGCTCCCACAACCTGTGAGAATTTTCTACAGTGCAACTCTTTTCTATTCAGGTGTCAAATGATCAGCCGCTATGACTAAAACACCAAATGAACCCAGTTTGCATAATAATCTCTAACAATGGCTCATTACAACAGACAGAGGGGGGAATATTTATTCTTTTGATATGCGTCCACATCTGTGTGAAGTAATCTGCCCTTTCAGCAGCAAAAAGGAAAACATTCGCACCACATGCCTGTTGTCCATCACAAAAGGAACAGGGAACTAGAAAAACAGGGGCAAACAATGGCAGCATTTCTGTCCAAGGTCAGCCTCTAGGGAGGAATGCAGCCCTGCTGACAATGACCAGGTAAGGGCAGATGGACCCCCAAGACGCACACGCCATTGCTCTCTTCTCCTGTAGCTTCCATTTGTCATCTAATAGTCCATCATCTCCTTGGCCACTTTCAGCTTCTGATAAAGTGGCATATTTGTACGTGTATAAGACAATGGTTTTTTGCTAAAAAAAAATTAGTCAAAAATGGGGGTTGTCTTATACATGGATGGTGAATGCACATGGGGGCTGGAACTGCCAATCATCACACTTACCACTAAATATACTGGTGCTCATTAGCATAAGAAGGCAGGTGTGTGTGTGTGTGTGTGTGTGTGTGTGTGTGTGTGTGCGCGCACCAAGTGGCACGTGGGCTGCAGGGCGTGGAGCCACTGTCCTTCCGGAACTTTGGGCGATCTCAGGTGTTTGTGGGGCCTGCTCTGCTGCTGCCCACGTGTGCACACACACAACCCGCCTCACACGCCTGCAGGGGCTGCTACGCCTGTGCCAGTGCTTTGAATATTTAGTAAAATATAAAAGTTGTTCTGTGGATGTTTAAAAATATTAATTTCTTAATTTGGGGTTTACAAAAATAGGGGTCGTCTCATACATGGGAAAATGTGGTAAACTCAACTGTTGTTCTGAATGCTCACTGGAGCAAGATTGTTTGAGCATATTGCACTGATCCTGCCCTGGCTGCCCATTACAGTGGTACCTCGGGTTACAGACTCTTCAGGTTACAGACTCCGCTAACCCAGAAATAGTACCTCGGGTTAAGAACTCTGCTTCAGGATGAGAACAGAAATTGTGCTCTGGCAGTGTGGCGGTAGCGGGGGGCCCCATTAGTGAAAGTGGTGCCTCAGGTTAAGAACAGTTTCAGGTTAAGAATGGACCTCCAGAACGAATTGCCTTGAAATCTGCTGGGAGGGCGTTCCACAGGGTGGGCACCACCACTGAGAAGGCCCTCTGCCTGGTTCCCTGTAAGCTCACTTCTCACAGGTTGCCAGAAGGCCCTCAGAGCTGGACCTCAGTGTCCGGGCTGAATGATGAGGGTGGAGATTACCCTTCAGGTATACTGAGCTGAGGCCGTTTAGGGTTTAAAGGTCAGCACCAACACTTTGAATTGTGCTCAGAAATGTACTGGGAGCCAATGAAGATCTTTCAGGACTGGTGTTATGTGGTCTCAGCGGCCGTCACCAGTCTAGCTGCCGCATTCTGGATTAATTGCAGTTTCCAGGTCACCTTCAAAGGTAGCCCCACGTAGAGCGCATTGCAGTAGCCCAAGCGAGAGATAACCAGAGCATGCACCACTCTGGCGATACAGTCCGCGGGCAGGTAGGGTCTCAGCCTGCATACCAGATGGAGCTGATAAACAGCTGCTCTGGACACAGAGCTAACCTGCGCCTCCATGGACAGCTGTGAGTCCAAAATGACTCCCAGGCTGCGCACCTGGTCCTTCAGGGGCACAGTTACCCCATTCAGGACCAGGGAATCCCCCAGACCTGCCCACCCCCTGTCCCCCCGAAACAGTACTTCTTGTCAGGATTCAACCTCAATCTGTTAGCCGCCATCCATCCTCCAACTGCCTCTAGGCACTCACACAGAACCTTCACCGCCTTCACTGGTTCTGATTTAAAAGAGCAACCTCTCAAAATGAGAAGTTCAAAAGAGCAACTGTTAAATTATTTTGTGAAGTTGTAGCGTTCTGTTTCTTAGGACACACATAAATGGCTTTAAAAGATGTGAAACTTACAGTCAAGATACTTCCAACTCATTCTAGATGCCACCCAAAACAATGTGAGAAAATAAAAGCCATGTGCCACAGAAGTAGACTTACATAAAGGACGCTAAGAATTTGAAGCACCTACGTCTAAGACCACCTTCCTGTCTCGGCTCAGTATCATCTACAGACTGGCAAAAGCTCTCCAGGGTTTCTTGCAGGGTCCTCTCCCAGCCCTGCCAAAATAGGCTCTTCCCACTGAGGCACAGGCCTGTCTCAGTCAGCTCAACTCCTAAAACTTAAAAGATTCTAACATTAATGAAATCATTCAATGGATGAAATGGGGTGGGGGGTTGTTAGGGGAGGGGTAGTGCCTCTTGTGAGGTGTCATGCTCTTTCAGGGGCAGTTGGTCCACCTCTGGCCCCACCCTGCACTCAGCTCTCCCCCGTGGCTCCTAGAAGCTTGTCAGCATGGCACAGTGGCCACAACCCAAGAAATTGTTCAGTTTCTGTTAATTGATTCTCATGGGAACTTGCAGATTCTGGCTTCACACAATTAACTCAAGGCAGTGTCAATTTACTCTTGGCAGAAAGCCAAGGTCTGCTTGACCTAGAAACTACTTACTCTGATTGGTTAACGACCAGCACTCAACTCTGTTATCTGGGAATGCTAGCACAGTTTGGTGTTAGGTGTGTTAGGAGTTAGAAGTGCTGTGTATGGTTAAGAGAGAGAGAGAAAGAAAGGATTTATTTGCTTTGTTTTGTATGCAGAAACTCTGCTGGTTTTATTTTTCCTTTTAATAAATCCTGTAAATAGTTATTCTGAGTCTAGCTGACTAGTCATTACCACCTCAACTAGCTTCTTCGCTGTGCAGGAAAACTCTGCTACGTTTGGGCTAAAGCCATTAGAGCTATGCCTGACACTTCAAAGTTCCATGACTGGCCGGCTAAACCAGGGGAGGACAGCTGCTGGGTCTCAAACTCTTAGTGGGCTAGGGGCTTCCCCTGCATGCGAAGATTCCCCTGCAGATGAGACCAATACCACGTCAAATGGTCAAGAAGATGGTTTCTGCATGTGCTGTATATCAGTTGTTCCCAATTAGCTGATTACTGAGGACCCCCATTTTTTCAAGCCATGGATGCTCTACTTTTGAAAATCTTGATAACTGAATGGTAGTTACCTCTGCAATTTTTTGAGCAAAATGTGGGGTAGCCTCCAATAAGCAAAGAATTTTAAGTATTTAAAAAAACAGACTAGGGCTTATTTTCAACACTGTGATATATCAGCAGAAAAAGATCGCAATGTGTTTAGGGAAGTTTTTAATGACGTTTTACAGTAGTACCTCGGGTTACAGATGCTTCAGGTTACAGACTCCGCTAACCCAGAAATAGTACCTCGGGTTAAGAACTCTGCTTCAGGATGAGAACAGAAATTGTGCTCTGGCAGTGTGGCGGTAGCGGGGGGCCCCATTAGTGAAAGTGGTGCCTCAGGTTAAGAACAGTTTCAGGTTAAGAATGGACCTCCAGAACGAATTAAGTTCTTAACCTGAGGTACCACTGTAGTTTCCGGCCCAATTCAAAGGGCTGGTTTTAATGGTCCTCTTTAACTAGGCCTTTCCAGAGTTTCATCGCAGGGACACTCCCTGCTCCTCCTGGAGGTGGCAGGGATCAAATCTGGGACCTTTTGTATGAAATGAACTATGGTACTTCCCCATAAACAATAAATAAATGCACTGGATTCCCATGGAGTCCTTGCAAGATATATCATTCATTACCAGCTGTCACCACAGTAACGGGAACTTTGTTAATTGCACAGTATATATCAATACAGTGCAGAGCAGTGTTGAAAGTTGTAACTCCAGAAGAAATACGGTTTACAACAATGGATTCAGAAATGAAGGTTTTGCTGTTGGCAATTACACTTATTTCCTAAATACTGCTAGAGAAGCCACTACCACAGTGTATCCTTGCTTAATTTTTGAAAGAAGAGGTGCTGATCAATCCTGCCTGGATACTGCAGCTTCCAAATCTCATCCTGAAGATCCATCTCTTGTCCCAAGCCCACATCCCCAGCATGTTCACATTCTTGTCTCAGCGATGCCAGTGCTGCTTTGGTCATGTCCTTTGAATGGGGAGCTGGCTTCAGGCACCAGGCCTCTTGGCAGGCCAACTCTGAGCCACAGCCACTGCCCAGCCAAAGGAATGCACACAGCAGATAGCCAAAAGGGGACATTTCCTATGGCTCCAAACACCCCTCCCCAACACACACACACATCGAGCATCTAGGCAGCTATTCCCGGGTCTGCGCTCTATGGAGCAGTTGCAGCAACAGGGGGCCACTTCCCCTCCACCAGTTTATGTATCTGCCGCAGACAGGCTGTGTGCACTTAGCCAGAGACTACCCCTGCATGGACGTTCCCCCTTCAATCCCCTCCTGGTTCTGGGAGACAGCACCCAGCCCTTCCCTTGCCTGACTTGCCTCTTCCTCCTCTTCTTCTGACCCATCCTGGGCTCCATCCTCCAACTCTGAAGCTTCCCCTGCCTCTCTCTTGCCTCCTGGCTAGTACAGGTACCCACAATTCCCTGGCCCCCTCTCCCAAGTCAGACTCCAGCCCCCCCTTCCCCCAGGGCACACTTGCGAGCATCCTGCTAGTCCTGCACACCCTGTATTGCAAAAATGTCTGCAAACGTGACATGAAGGCTGGCAACATGAACCCTGTCATGTGGGAATCCCTTGCAGATTATGACAGCGTCTGCAAAATCAGGTCTGCCAAACATACTACACTATAGCAATAAAACAGCAATGTTTTCTATCAGTTATTTATGTTTTTTTAGTGAAAAGTGCATGTTAAGAAGCAATGTTCTCCCCTGGCATATTTGCTGAACCGGAGTTTCATCCTCCCTCACTTGAAGCCAAAGTTAACATTTGCCATTTACTTCAGAGTAGTCCACTCACCAAGTGACCATGTAATTGTCAACAAAACTGACAGTGACCGTGAACTTCCTATCATGAGAAAGAGTGCTTTCTGCTGACCTTCTGCAAAATCCCTCCAGTATATTTTTGGGATGCAATGTCAAATGATCCCTGTGACATTTACGGTTGTGGAATGACCTCTGCCTTCTCCTTAGCCTCATACAGTTCCAGGAGCTTCACTTCCATTACAGCATCATGACACAAAAACCGGCACTACAGTTTAGAAGCATGCAGATAGCAGGGACACAGACACCACGCAAGCACAAGTGTGCACAGAAAAAGTAAAATTGCTGGAAACTACTGTGAATGATTGCAGCAATTGCAATAGTAGGATGGAACCTCTCCATGTCTTGAAACCTTTGCATCCAAAGCCAAATACCTGTCCTTTGCACTACTACAGTCAAACCTCGGTTGCTGAACATAATCCATTCCGGAAGACTGTTCAACTTCCGAAACATTTGACAACCGAGGATCAAAGGGCGGTCGGCAAAGTCAATGGAGAAAAAAGAAAAAACTCCCCGGAAGCCGTTCAGCTTCCGAAAATCATTCAAAAACTGGAGCAGTTACTTCTGGGTTTTCGGTGTTCAGGAGCCAAAACGTACGATAACGGAGATGTTCAGGAGCCGAGGTTTGACTGTGTAATTCTCACTACAAGAAAACAACCAATAGATTGCCTGGATTAAAGTCTTCTGAATGTCTCCTGCTAGGGAAGCCAGTTCCCCGTCCAGTGATGCTGCTTACACAGGTCAGCCCCCTGAGGCTGCTGAGGCTCCTCCATCATTCTTTCTCTAGTCCCCTTGTAAACCCTTCCCTTCCGTCTGCTCCGGCCAGCAAGACTTTATTAATTTGGTTGAATTATACACCAAAAAGAATGACCAAAGTGGTCTATAAATATTGCACTGGAGACCTGTATATTTAGGCAAGAGAGGAAGGCTAGCGGCAAAACAGGCAAATAAGATTTAGGGCAGATAGTGATACAAGGAGAGTTAGGGGACAGCAAGAACAAGGACGGGGTTTCAAGTGGGCAGATCATGTACTCTGTGTGCAGAAGGTCTCTGGTTCAGTCACTTGCTTCTTCAGTTAAAAGATAACAGGAAGCAAAGCTACGAAAAACCAGCGCCTGAGATCTTAAATAGCCACAGCCTGTAACCATTCCTGGGTTAGAAGGACCAAAAGACTCATTGAGATGACTTTTAAATGTTCAGTTCTCAGGCCAAAAGTAAAACTACAACCTTGATTAACTAAGATTACAAGCCCATTGACATAATAAACTTAAGTAAAAGTAATAATAATGACTTAACTGGTAGATTTAATGAGAGTATTACCAGTGAAAGAGTTTCAGGTATAAAGATTTAAGAAATAGAAATGTTGGGAAATGACTTTGTTGGGGAGGGAAAAATCATTAGACAAGGATGGGATGTTGAATGATCGGCTAACCAATTTAGCTCAAGATAGTGAAACTGCAAGGTACAGAAATTTCAGATTCTATTTCTCAATGGAAACAATTTTTTTTGTAATGAGCCAAATATCTATCTATGCATTACTTTAAAAGAGAATTTCCACATTATTTTGTATTGTTTGATGCATGACTCTACTAAAACTGGCAAACCACATATATTCAAATCAGCAATATTTGTTGGAAATGAGGGGAAGATGTGCTGTTTTCATTCAAAGCAACTGGATATTACACACCTATTCATTCCCTCTATATTTTATTGCTTTTATTAAAGCAGTTATAATTAGCAAAAAATTAGAGTTGGTAGGAAGTGTTTTAACAGGAACGGAAATAATATCCTCTTTAGGCATCTCCAAACCGGAGGACACAGGCTGGCAAAGTGGCAGGTCCAAGGTTAATGAGCATCGTGAAGATTTGAACCTGAGTCTCCCTTGGTCCTGGACTCTAACCACTAGACCAGCCTCCCCCACCCTTCTTCCCTTCCATCAGCCCCAGGCAGCGAGGGCAATTGTTAGGGGCGACACCTGGGGGGCACTGAAGTGCCTTGTCTCTAAGCGTACACTTCAGAAGTAGCCGCACACTTAACGTAAGAGCACAAGAAGAGCGCTGAGCGCTGCTGGACCAGGCCAAGGCCTCATGAAGTCCAGCACACGGTGGCCAACGAGACGCCCACAAGTGCAGCAACACTTTCCCCACTTGGGATTCCCAACAACCAGCCTGCAGAGGCTTCTGAAAGAGGAGGTGAAACATTCACAACGAAATGCAGCCACTGGGAGTTTGTTCCTCCATTGGGACAGGGGCTTGTCAAGCAAAAGAGGCTTGTGAACTGTGGTGTATACAACTTCAGGATGGGGGCATGTCTGTAAAATGTGTGGCACATCAATCGAAAGAAAGCTCGATATCCCTGTCCTGTGGCCTGCAGATGGCTTGAAAGCATCCCTTACACAAGCCCATGTTTCTGCAGTACCAGGGGAGCAGCAAGAGCAATTTCTGCTGGGCTCCGATAAATATCTGTCAGAATGCTTTTAGAATTTGTGGGCCACAAATTGTGCAGGCCTTTTATATGCCATTTAAAAGCCAAATGTTAGGAACATTGTTACTGACTTTTGCTTTAGCACCAGCTGCCCATAACCCAACAGTTTCTAACATTACAATAGGGGCAATTCTGTATTCACACCATAGTAAAATGTCAATGCCTCATAGGAAAGGCTAAATGCATCCCATATGAAGGGACCATTATCTTTCTCGAACGTAGCAGTAAGAAGCTGCTCTTTAAAATACATGGCCAATTTCTCCCAACTTCAAATTTTAAAGATGCCTCTTTACCAATTTGCTTGCAATTCATAGCTTCTTCATACATTCCCAAGTCTCCCTCTCTCCTGAATCTGTCCTGAATCTCACAACATTCTGCTTCATCGGATGGCCCTGAGTTTTCCCATGCCATGTTTACAAGTCTTTTGCTTCATAGTGAGAATCCCCGGCAATGCAGGAATCTCCATCTTATTCCGGTCTTATTCAACATCTTTATCAACGATTTGGATGATGGACTCAAGGACATCCTGATCAAATTTGCAGATGACACCAAACTGGGAGGAGTGGCTAACACCCCAGAGGACAGGATCACACTTCAAAACGACCTTGACAGATTAGAGAACTGGGCAAAAATAAACAAGATGAATTTTAACAGGGAGAAATGTAAAGTATTGCACTTGGGCAAAAAAAATGAGAGGCACAAATACAAGATGGGTGACACCTGGCTTGAGAGCAGTACATGTGAAAAGGATCTAGGAGTCTTGGTTGACCACAAACTTGACATGAGCCAACAGTGTGACGCGGCAGCTAAAAAAGCCAATGCAATTCTGGGCTGCATCAATAGGAGTATAGCATCTAGATCAAGGGAAGTAATAGTGCCACTGTATTCTGCTCTGGTCAGACCACACCTGGAGTACTGTGTCCAGTTCTGGGCACCATAATTCAAGAAGGACACTGACAAACTGGAACGTGTCCAGAAGAGGGCAACCAAAATGGTCAAAGGCCTGGAAACGATGCCTTATGAGGAACGGCTAAGGGAGCTGGGCATGTTTAGCCTGGAGAAGAGGAGGTTAAGGGGTGATATGATAGCCATGTTCAAATATATAAAAGGATGTCACATAGAGGAGGGAGAAAGGTTGTTTTCTGCTGCTCCAGAGAAGCGGACACGGAGCAATGGATCCAAACTACAAGAAAGAAGATTCCACCTAAACATGAGGAAGAACTTCCTGACAGTAAGAGCTGTTGGACAGTGGAATTTGCTGCCAAGGAGTGTGGTGGAGTCTCCTACTTTGGAGGTCTTTAAGCAGAGGCTTGACAACCATATGTCAGGAGTGCTCTGATGGTGTTTCCTGCTTGGCAGGGGGTTGGACTCGATGGCCCTTGTGGTCTCTTCCAACTCTATGATTCTATGATTCTATGATTCCATAAAGCATCCATGGCAGGTGGCCATCCAACCTGTTTAAAAACCTCCAAGGAAGGAGAGCCCACCACTTTCTGAGGGAGTCTGTTCCTCTGTCAAATGACTCTTATCATCAGAAAGTTATTCCTGGTGTTTAGTCAGCATTTCCTGTCTTGTAACTTGAAGCCATTGGTTTGAGTCCTACCTTCTAGAGCAGGAGAAAGCAAGCTTGCTCTATCTTCCTTGTGACAGCCCTTGAGATACTTGAAGATTGCTCTCATGCCACCTCACAGTCTCCGCTTATCCAGACTAAACCTATGCAATTCCCTCAACCATTACTCATCAGGCCCTTGATCATCTTAGAATCATAGAATCATAGAATCATAGAGTTGGAAGAGACCACAAGGGCCATCGAGTCCAACCCCCTGCCAAGCAGGAAACACCATCAGAGCACTCCTGACATATGGTTGTCAAGCCTCTGCTTAAAGACCTCCAAAGTAGGAGACTCCACCACACTCCTTGGCAGCAAATTCCACTGTCGAACAGCTCTTACTGTCAGGAAGTTCTTCCTAATGTTTAGGTGGAATCTTCTTTCTTGTAGTTTGGATCCATTGCTCCGTGTCCGCTTCTCCGGAGCAGCAGAAAACAACCTTTCTCCCTCCTCTATGTGACATCCTTTTATATATTTGAACATGGCTATCATATCACCCCTTAACCTCCTCTTCTCCAGGCTAAACATGCCCAGCTCCCTTAGCCGTTCCTCATAAGGCATCGTTTCCAGGCCTTTGACCATTTTGGTTGCCCTCCTCTGGACACGTTCCAGTTTGTCAGTGTCCTTCTTGAATTGTGGTGCCCAGAACTGGACACAGTACTCCAGGTGTGGTCTGACCAGAGCAGAATACAGTGGCACTATTACTTCCCTTGATCTAGATGCTATACTCCTATTGATGCAGCCCAGAATTGCATTGGCTTTTTTAGCTGCCGCGTCACACTGTTGGCTCATGTCAAGTTTGTGGTCAACCAAGACTCCTAGATCCTTTTCACATGTACTGCTCTCAAGCCAGGTGTCACCCATCTTGTATTTGTGCCTCTCATTTTTTTTGCCCAAGTGCAATACTTTACATTTCTCCCTGTTAAAATTCATCTTGTTTGTTTTTGCCCAGTTCTCTAATCTGTCAAGGTCATTTTGAAGTGTGATCCTGCCCTCTGGGGTGTTAGCCACCCCTCCCAGTTTGGTGTCATCTGCAAATTTGATCAGGATGCCCTTGAGTCCATCATCCAAGTCGTTGATAAAGATGTTGAATAAGACCGGGCCCAAGACAGAACCCTGTGGCACCCCACTAGTCACTCTTCTCCAGGATGAAGAGGAACCATTGATGAGCACCCTTTGGGTTCGGTCAGTCAGCCAGTTACAAATCCACTGAGTGGTAGCATAGTCAAGACCGCATTTTACCAGCTTCTTTACAAGAATATCATGGGGCACCTTGTCAAATGCCTTGCTGAAATCAAGGTAGGCTACATCCACTGCGTTCCCTTCATCTACCAGGCTTGTAATTCTGTCAAAAAACGAGATCAGGTTAGTCTGACATGACTTATTTTTCAGAAATCCATGCTGACTATTGGTGATCACAGCATTCCTTTCTAGGTGCTCACACACTGTTTGCTTAATGATCTGCTCCAGAATCTTCCCTGCTATTGATGTCAGACAGACTGAATCTTGGTCGCTCTCCACTATATACGTTCCAGCTTGCCAATATTCTTCTTAAATGGTGGGACCCAGAACAGGACCCAGTATTCCCGGTGTGATCTGACCAAGGCAGAATAGAGCGGGACTATTACTTACCTTCATCAAGACAACAGACTTCTGTTGATGCAGCCTAGAATAGCATTAGCTTGCTTCTCTCTCTCTCTCTCTCTCTCTCTCTTTCTTTCTTTCTTTCTTTCTTTCTTTCTTTCTTTATGCTGCTGTATCACACTCTTGACTCATGTTAAGCTTGTGGTCCACCAAGATCCCTAGATCCTTTTCACATGTATTGCTAGTAAGCCAAGTGTACCCCATTTTATATTTATGCATCTGGTTCTTCCTGCCTACGTGCAGAACCTGACATTTGTCCCTATTGAAATTCATTTTGTTAGCTTGGATCCATTTCTCCAATTTGTTAAGATCATTTTGCATTCTGATTCTGTCTTCTGCAGCATTAGCAACCCTTCTCAGTTTGGTGTCATCTGCAAATTGGATGAGCATCCCCACAATTCTTTCATCCGTGTCATTTATAAAGACATTGAACAACAATGGCCCCATAACAGAACCTTGCGGCACTCCACAGGTCACTTTTTCTAGGATGATAAGGAACCATTCATGGGTACAGCGGTGCCTTGGTTCTCAAATGGCTTGGCTCCCGAACAAATCGGCTTCCGAACATTGCAAACCCGGAAGTAAGTGTTCTGATTTGTGAATGTTTTTGGGAAGTTGAATGTCCGATGCAGCTTCCACAGCTTCCGATTGAGTCCAAGAAGCTCCTGCAACCAATCGGAAGCCGTGCCTTGGTTTTCGAACAGTTCCGGGAGTCGAACGAACTCCCGGAATAGATTAAGTTCAACAACCAAGGTACCATTGTACTCTTTGGGTTTGGTCAGTTAACCAGCTACCGGTACAAATCCACCTAACAGTTACCTTGTCTTACCCACATTTTAGCAGCTTTTCTGCATTAATACAATGGGGGAGTTTGTCATAATGGCCTTAATATACAATTGTACAGATCTGTCTCCCAAACTAGGTGGATTATTTTACTATTGTTTCTGCCAAAACATTCTCCATTCATACAAAATATCTAGATAAATATCTCCTACTTTGGAGGTCTTTAAGCAGAGGCTTGACAACCATATGTCAGGAGTGCTCTGATGGTGTTTCCTGCTTGGCAGGGGGTTGGACTCGATGGCCCTTGTGGTCTCTTCCAACTCTATGATTCTATGATTCTATTCTAAGTGTATATGAGAATTTCCACGAATGATGTTTAAAGCACCTTTCAGCATCACTTGCACTATGAATCATAACATGTATTTGCAATGCTTCTTTTCTAGAAAAAACGTTGCTGGTACTCACCATTATCCTCTCCCCCACCCCCTTTCCTCTCTCACACACTGATGGATGGGGAAGTTAAAAAGAGCCTACCTAAAAAAGGGCTGATGAGCTGAAATGCCTCCCCACACTGAGCCATGCTTTCCCCTGCTGCCATCATGGGAGATGCTCCAAACTTACCACCAACAGTGACTGCTCTCCTCAGCGTCTCAGGAGCAGGAGGCAACCCTCATTTTTTCTTTCCAGCAGACTACAGAATGAGGACAGGAAGCATTCTCCCTTCACTCTGGAGGCTGCTGGGAAGAAAACAAAATGATGTTTTCCACTGCTTTTCATCTAGAAAAAGAAGGTGCCAATACTGCTTACCCCTGAGTACAATCAGAAAAAAGCACTGGTGTTTTCCCAGGCTCATCGGGCTCCAGGAACAGCAGCACCCCCAGGCCCACAAAACATGCCACTGTGGAAAAAATAGGCCATGGAGCGTGCACGGTTTTGATCCTCCCATACCACCACCAGTTGGAGACAGAAGAACTTCTGTCTCGGCCCTAATTTTATATCAGTTACAGATTTGCACTCACACTGCAGAGACAGGAAACTGTGGGTGCAATCCTATACCCCAGATTTATTTTCATTCTATGCCATCCTTCCTCCCAAACAGGAGCTCAGGATGGTGTACAATGTATTTAAAACACTATTACAAAATGTTTCACAATAACAACAAAATTAAAAATGCATCAATTCTTAAAAACGACAGTGTCAAATTTACAGTTGCTGGATCCCCGATATATTTAATTCTCAAAAGACCCAAGTGAATAAATATATCTTAAGTGGCTCTTGAAGAATAGTAGGGAAATGAGGGGGACCAGCCATATTTCCCCAGGAAGGGGGTCCAAAGTCTCAGTGCTAGCTGGGTGGCAGCCCTGCAATAAAATCCCCCTCTAGAGATGCCCCCACCAGCAGAAATGCCCTGGTGCCAGGTCACACTATGGACCACCAGGCCAACCGAGAGTGGACAGAACATGCCAGGATGAGGGTCAACGTGAGCCAATTCCTGTATTTCACCAGACCTTGGTCCTGCCCCGATTCTTGGCATGACATTACACTGATTTTGGATGTGGTAAAGGTAAAAAACTCAATAGTGCTACCCACTGCCTCCTCCCCTGCCCACGCTGTCAGGATTCAGACAAACTCTAAAACCAACCAAAGTACATCAACAGCAGGACGGAGTGCATGGCATGAGCCCATCTCTCTCTGGCCTCTCACTTGCACACTGACCACGCAAGGGGAGACTTGGCTGGGGGCAACCAGAAGGGCACTGGACAGAAGCAGCCTGGTCTCGTGACATACAGTGGTACCTCGGCTAAGAACTTAATTCCTTCTGGAGGTCCGTTCTTAACCTGAAACTGTTCTTAACCTGAGGTGCCACTTTCGCCAATGGGGCCTCCTGCTGCCACTGCACCGCCGGAGCACGATTTCTATTCTCATCCTGAAGCAAACTTCTTAACCCGAAGTACTATTTCTGGGTTAGCGGAGTCCGTAACCTGAAGCGTATGTAACCTGAAGCGTCTGTAACCCGAGGTACCACTGTACCTATAAGAGCATATTGATAACATTTCTCTTTCCAGAATGCTTATGGATACCTTGTATCCAACACATGAACCCCCCCCCCCCCGTTCCTATAAGCAAGGGAAGAGGGGGAGCTACACTACAAAGCAGAACTGCTGCAGATGTGTCCCCCTTCCTTTGCCATGTGTGAAAACTGTGCCCTGCCCCCAACAGCTGGGAATGGGGTCTCCCAGGCAGCAGACACAAGGCTAAGCAGGTGCTCTCACCTGCGGGTAAATAACAGCATCTCCCCTCCTGCCATTGCAACGACTGGAGACATTTGCTTTGGGCCCACAGAACAGAGCAGTCCCAAGACACACTCCACCTTCTTCAGGGAAGGCTCCACGGGAGGAAGGCTGAGGCAGGGAAACGGAAAGAGCACACAAGTGGCAGCGCTCTCTACCCATCGCCTCCTCCATGTGCTGCAGCCACTGCTGGTTGCTTTCTGATGCTGCCTTCCTGCTCTCCCTTTGCTCTCCACAGGGCCCTGTCTAGCAGCAAAAGGGGCAGCACCACTTGCCCAGACCACACGGGAGCGCACGGTTTGACCAGTAGCATTTCTCTGCAGGCCCTGTGACTGCAAGCTGTGTGACAAGTGCAACCCTCCTCAGCGTGGAGACGGAGGGTGAGGAACATGCTGGTCTTGTCTGCCTGCAGGTGTCTTGTGTCTGCTGCTTCCAAGCTGAGCGGCTTGATGAACTTCTGCTCTTCTACCTGCCTGAGGTACATGTAGTGACGTAACATGTGTGAAAATACTTCACATATAAAAAGCCACAAAAGCTTTCATTTTGTCCCAGTCAGTACCATTTTCAGTGAAGTTCACACAAGTGGAACCAAGCTATGACCAAAACACTCGAGCAGCGTGAACTGGTTCCACACAATAACAAAATCTGCCTATATTTTTACTTCTGCATGGACAGTGGTAACACTGCAAATATATATTGAAGGCGAGAGGGTTCACAGAGTTTTTGACATGCAGATGTGTGCAGTGACAAAGGGGTTTCTGGGACGAGACCCTCCCTCCTGTTTCCTCAGAGGGACACGTTCTCTCTCACACTAATACAGAATTCAAAAGACAGAAGCAAGGCTCTTTGTGGCTCTTTGTGGTATGCCTGGCCCACGCGAGTGAGGAGATCGTGGCACCGTAGACAACAAAGACTAGTGCAATAAGCAGGAAGGAAGGCAAACAGGACACAAAAGAACAATCAAGAGAACAGAAGCACAAAACTGAAACACCTCCAAGGGAACACCGAGCTGTCAAAGTCAGCCCTGCCAGGCAGCAGCAGGAGAGTTCAGTGCATTCAGTGGAAGCCCAGCTGACAAGAGAGTTAAAACATTTCCATGTCTCACCTACCTTTACAAAGAGCTCGATTTCAGGGTCCTTTCCTTCTCCATTTGCAGATGCATCTGTCATTTTTTACCCACCCACCCCCCCAAGCTAGGAGGTGTTCTGCTTACACCACAAAGCAAAAAAAGGTTCCAGCTCCACAACAGCTATGCTTCCTTTTATAATAAGGGGGGAAAGAGAAGGCTTGCAATGCTTTCTTCCCCTCCTCTAAACCATCTCTTTGCTGTTTCTGAAACTTCTGTTACCAGAGAAAATAAATTTCCTAGCTGAGAAAGGACTTATCAGAAGACTCTGCTACGGTTTAATGGTTCACAGGAGCAACAAGTGCTAACTGTGCTGCGTTGTGTTTCAGAGTGCTCATCTGTCAGAGCTCTGGCTCACACAGCCAGCCCAAAATAGCCCCGTGCCAGAGAAGAGGGTGGAGTTAGCTCACAGGAGAGCAGAGAGCTATTGGTACCTCAGGACAAATAGTTTCTTCTCAGCATTATATGGAAATCCATCCCCCATGTGTTTCCCTCTGCCACAGTTTTTACAAAATGATATCAGAGTGTTTCCTTAAATCTCAATGTTATCTTCCAAAGCATATTATTTCCATTACCCACATTTCGAGGGGACCTAAAGACGTGCACCCCAAGGTTCCTGCCGACGCTGCTCATTTTGCTGGCTCACAGAGCTAAAAACAAAACATGTCATTCTCTGCCTTTCATTCATTCTCCTATTCAGAGGCTGGCTATAGAGAGGGTCTCTGCAAACTCATAGAGTAATGTGACATATGCATAAAATGCAATGCAGCAGGGAAGAGGAGACCACTTGGGGAACATAGAATGTGTGTATGAAGTGGGGAGTGGGAAGGTGGGCAAGGAATCTTCCTGCAGTTTTTTGTCTTACATTTTGAGATTGAAGCTTTCAAAACTGCACTGATATATTGATTTCTTAGAATTCTCGGGTGGTGGTGGGAAGAGGCTGCAAGCCATTTATATTGCATATTACTAGTTGAACTTTATTTAGCAATAAGAACATAATCCATCTTTTTTAGGTATTACATTTCAACTATAATGTTTTTTTTCCTATACTGTTCTTACTTCATCCTGTGTTCTGCATTTTTACAGAAAAACAACTGGAATGTATAAATTGGCTATTCCCATTCATTTAAAGCAGGGATGGATGACCTGGAGTCCTCTGGGTGTATACATATGAAAAATATAGATTGAGACTCTTAATCTCTGGGTTGTCTGTTTGAGCCCTACGTGGGCTGAAAAATCCCTGCACTGTGGGGGTTAGGCTACATGAGCCTCATGTTCCCTTCCAATGCGCAGTTCTGTGGATCTATGATCCCCGTCTCACACAGTCTTCCTTCAAAGAGTTATAGGGTTCAGTGAAGGTGAATGACAACACCACGCTGGTTAAGCTCTGCCTCCTCCCTCAGGTTTGAAGTCACAGGGAAGCTTCCAGGCCCCACACTTAGACCTCTTCCTCAACACCTGGAGAGCCGTGTGGATAGGCAGCAAGAAGTGGAAGAGGGACCAGGGCCGGAGACAAGGAGACAAGTGCAAAGTACAAACCTGCCGAATGAGAACTCTTCTGCCTAGAAGTCCCGTCAGTGAGCCTGTTCTGATCAACACAAGGTCTCTTCCAGCCCCCGACCTTCTCTGTCACCTCCTCTGTGTATGTCAACGCAGAGCTCATCTGAATTGTGGCTGAACAAATCTGAACTATGTTTCACTGCCATTGCTTCTAACAAGAACAACAAAATCCCAATAATTGAAGTGTGGGGGACAAAATGCTCCTGCGGGGCATCAGTTTCTTTTGGAAAGACTTTTAATTTAACAGTAATGCTCATTTGGAAGGTGTTGTTGTTCAAATGCTAGGAGTTATCTAAACGCCATAATGAAACACCATGATCCTCCCTCCATGGAGCCTTAATGGAAACAGCTATCAGGTGCCTCTCTGCAAGATAACATATTCAGAAGAATGCCATTCGTGCCACAATTAACTTGGAAGAAAGTCCCACCTGTTTCAACAGAGCTTGAGCAGGCCAGGCTTTCTTCCCAGAGGGGGGTCTGGCCTCCAACCCCACCTTTAAAAAGACCACCACCTTTTCTTGAGTGCAGCTTTTCCTACAGCGCTATGTTACAGCCTATAGCTCTGCTTAGTTGGTCTAACAGGCTCTGTTAATTGTTTTAACTGGCCCTGTCAATGTTGCTGCTTTTGTTAGTTTTGGTTATTTGATATTATTGTATTCACGGTGCTTTTACAATATTGTGAGTTGCCATGGGAAGGCTATGCACCCAAAAGCAGCACCCAAATAATTGTATAAATGAATACAAAGTATTAAAAACTTACTTTCAAGTTATACTTAACACCACATGTTAACAGCTCAATCATAACTATGTTTACACATATATTTTGTTTACTTCCAAATAATTTAACATCATTTGTCTGTTCAGTTTTGTGCATTGGAGGAGGGCTTGAATGGAAGTTTTCCTGAATTTTGCCAATAAGGGTTTTTATCATTTGTATCTCGTAGAGTGGTGAATGGCACTATTTAGTGGGAAGAAAGTCCAATGAAAATCCTCATTACATATTTTTACATGGCTGTTTATTTGTATATATTCTAAACATTTATATATGGATGTTTTATGATAACTTATATTTGTATTGCCTAATAAAGGTTTGGTGTAGAAGAATAATTTTGCCCATGTGGAGGCACCTGAGGCAACCCCCCCCCCCAATGAAGCCTGCCCTCTTCCCTTGTCAAACTGAAACCCATTTTAACTAGAGCTATGCAGACCCCTACTAAGAAATATTCCTAACCTTGTGGAAACTCTTTTGGCTTACATCAAAAAACTCAAATAGTCTGAGTAGGAACTTCCTAATTTATGTTAACATTTTTGCTTCAGGTGCTTTCAGGTGTGTTGTTTTCATTAATCTGTAAGCCACTCTGGGAGTACTTCTAGCTGAAGAATAGGGTAAAATTGCTTTGAATGACATCTGGTGACAACTCTTAATTGGAACTAACATCCAAATCTTAGCTCTTTTGTCCCATTTTTGCTATCCCAACTCCCGTGTGATGTACACAACACTTCATAGACAGCCCTGACCGGTCTATGAAGATAGCCCAAGTGTTGTCATATTACAACCATGAATCACTTAAATGTCAGTTAAGAGCAACAGTTCATTTATACAGTCAAACCTCAGTTCCTGAACAGCTCCGTTTTCAAACATTTCGGCTCCCACACGCCGAAAACCTGGAAGTAAACGCTCTGGTTTTGAACATTTTTCGGAAGCTGAACGTCCAGCGCAGCTTCCACTTGAGTGCAGGAAGCTCTTGCAACCAATTAGAAGCCACGCCTTGGTTGTCAAACGCTTTGGAAGCTGAATGGGCTTCTGGAACTGTTTACGTTCGACAACCAAGGCTTGACTGTATCCAACTCTGAAGAGCAGCATAGAATATAATAATGAAGCCAAATAATGTAATCGTTAAAAATGCAATGCAGTAATTTCTAAAAGCAATAGCAAAATACAGTTAACCCTTAAAACAAAGTAAAACACAAGCCTAGGGGCAGCAAGTGTAAAATATATTAAGACATTAAAAATTGCAACAAATAACCCAAGGAGTTACTCATTAAGCAGCCAAGATGGACAAGGGTCAAAGGGATGAAACTTCGGTCACATCTGTCTTATTGGTGACCATTTTTTCTTTTGATAATGCATTCAGAATAATCTACTAAGAAACAAATATGAGTGCATGCTCATCTTACTGCATCAGAAAAGGCTGGTGAGCAAGGCCAATTAGTTATTATACCAATCCAGGCTTCAGATTACACAATATAAATGAATATAAACTCAGCTCCGCAAGGGCTTCGGCATTTGCCCTTATGAAGTACACAGCAGAATATGATCATGTCACCACATTAATAAAACAGGAAGGCTGCTCAAGAAATGGAATAATCACATTCTGTGCAAGAAAACTTCATTGTACTTCATCTTTAAGGTGTGATCATCTTTCATAGGCCTGAGCTAAGTACGACTTCACAGCAAAGACTTTTGATAAGGTGAGCGCAAGGCCGAGCATAAAGCACATCACTGCACAACAAAATTCTTTCTTTAAAAAAGAACAACCACCTTTAGCTTGGGGGTTCTACGCAAAGGCTACATCTCTGCTGCGTTGCCCCGTGGAAGAGGGAAAGGAGGCAAGGCGACTGCTTCTTCTCCCTGCTCATTTGTTTGGGGAGAGCAGCTGGAGAGGCAACCACAGCAAAGAGGGGCCCTGGCAGGGCCACGTGGACCCCTTTCTTCCTGGAGCCCATTCACCAAGCGGCAGCTCAGCAAGGGAGCAGGCAGCCCTGGAGGGAGCCTGGCCAGCTCCACTATCTGCTCACAGAGAACAGATAGGAAAGCTGCAGTAAAAGAAGCCCTTGGCCAGTTGTTAAAACCAAGGCCACGGGCTGGTTATCATGCAATGGTCACTATGGGGAAACCAGATTAAATGGCCAGCTCCACTTAGTGCTTGCTGCACTGTAAAGAAAACTATTAAAGCTTTTCAGCAGTTGCGTAACTACTACCTAAAGTCCTGTATATGCTGAAGTGAGCACAGCCCCCCCCCCAATTCACCTTGTATCTGCACATTTTAAAAAAATTCTCTCTTTACCACTCTCTGCTTCCAAGCTGTTCTATGTAAAACAAGCTTCAGTGTTACCTATTCATCATAATGGAGATGCTAAAGGAGGCTTTTCCCTTTGGGGCCAAAGTGCATGAAATACACACACAGACGCCCCTTCAGAATGGATTAAACCTATCCAAGTCTTCAGGTGCAGGGCACCTTTAATTTTTTTTTTAAGTAAAACTAAAGTCTATATAACTTTTTGATTTTTTTTGAAGAATTTGGATGCAATTCACACAAATAGTTACCCCTTCTGAGGGGATGAAGCCTGCCCAATTTCAACAAAAGGAAAGAAAGGGGGGAAATCTCACCTCTCAAGCCTCTCAGAAGCTCGTTTGTCTGTAAATGCCTTGTTAGCAGCAAAACCTGCCTAGCAAATACTGAGAGTTTTCCACTTCTCCTTGTAACTTGGGGCACATACAGACCTCCTAAAATACGCAAGGGCTCTCCATTCTCTACTATGAACATAGCTGTCAACTTTTCCCTTTTCTTGCGAGGAATCCTATTTGGAATAAGGGAATTTCCCTTTAAAAAGGGGGAGCGTTGACAGCTATGAAAGAGAAAAACACTCTGCCTGTGTGGACAGAGCCCCTGCTCATGTGAATCTCAGTATATATGAGGCCTTATGAGGAACGGTTGAAGGAGCTGGGTCTGCTTGGTCTGGAAAAGAGGAGACTGAGAGGAGATATGAGAGCCGTCTTAGATATCTCAAGGGCTGTCCCATGGAGGAGGGAGCAGGCTTGTTTTCTCCTGCTCTGGAGGGCAGGACTCAAAGCAATGGCTGCAAGTTACAAGAAAGGAGGTTGCAACTAAAAGAACTGGCAGATGTGATCTCAGAACCACTGGCAGTCATCTTTGAGAATTCCTGGAGAACAGGCGAAGTCCCGGCAGACTGGAGGAGGGCAAATGTTGTCCCTATTTTCAAAAAGGGGAAAAGAGAGGACCCAAATAATTACCGCCCAGTCAGTCTGACATCAATAGCAGGGAAGATTCTGGAGCAGATCATTAAGCAAACAGTGTGTGAGCACCTAGAAAGGAATGCTGTGATCACCAATAGTCAGCATGGATTTCTGAAAAATAAGTCATGTCAGACTAACCTGATCTCGTTTTTTGACAGAATTACAAGCCTGGTAGATGAAGGGAACGCAGTGGATGTAGCCTACCTTGATTTCAGCAAGGCATTTGACAAGGTGCCCCATGATATTCTTGTAAAGAAGCTGGTAAAATGCGGTCTTGACTATGCTACCACTCAGTGGATTTGTAACTGGCTGACTGACCGAACCCAAAGGGTGCTCATCAATGGTTCCTCTTCATCCTGGAGAAGAGTGACTAGTGGGGTGCCACAGGGTTCTGTCTTGGGCCCGGTCTTATTCAACATCTTTATCAACGACTTGGATGATGGACTCAAGGGCATCCTGATCAAATTTGCAGATGACACCAAACTGGGAGGGGTGGCTAACACCCCAGAGGACAGGATCACACTTCAAAACGACCTTGACAGATTAGAGAACTGGGCAAAAATAAACAAGATGAATTTTAACAGGGAGAAATGTAAAGTATTGCACTTGGGCAAAAAAAATGAGAGGCACAAATACAAGATGGGTGACACCTGGCTTGAGAGCAGTACATGTGAAAAGGATCTAGGAGTCTTGGTTGACCACAAACTTGACATGAGCCAACAGTGTGACGCGGCAGCTAAAAAAGCCAATGCAATTCTGGGCTGCATCAATAGGAGTATAGCATCTAGATCAAGGGAAGTAATAGTGCCACTGTATTCTGCTCTGGTCAGACCACACCTGGAGTACTGTGTCCAGTTCTGGGCACCACAATTCAAGAAGGACACTGACAAACTGGAACGTGTCCAGAGGAGGGCAACCAAAATGGTCAAAGGCCTGGAAACGATGCCTTATGAGGAACGGCTAAGGGAGCTGGGCATGTTTAGCCTGGAGAAGAGGAGGTTAAGGGGTGATATGATAGCCATGTTCAAATATATAAAAGGATGTCACATAGAGGAGGGAGAAAGGTTGTTTTCTGCTGCTCCGGAGAAGCGGACACGGAGCAATGGATCCAAACTACAAGAAAGAAGATTCCACCTAAACATTAGGAAGAACTTCCTGACAGTAAGAGCTGTTCGACAGTGGAATTTGCTGCCAAGGAGTGTGGTGGAGTCTCCTACTTTGGAGGTCTTTAAGCAGAGGCTTGACAACCATATGTCAGGAGTGCTCTGATGGTGTTTCCTGCTTGGCAGGGGGTTGGACTCGATGGCCCTTGTGGTCTCTTCCAACTCTATGATTCTATGATTCTATGATTCTAAGATGATCAAGGGCCTGATGAGTAATGGTTGAGGGAATTGCATAGGTTTAGTCTGGATAAGCGGAGACTGTGAGGTGGCATGAGAGCAATCTTCAAGTATCTCAAGGGCTGTCACAAGGAAGATAGAGCAAGCTTGCTTTCTCCTGCTCTAGAAGGTAGGACTCAAACCAATGGCTTCAAGTTACAAGACAGGAAATGCTGACTAAACACCAGGAATAACTTTCTGATGATAAGAGTCATTTGACAGAGGAACAGACTCCCTCAGAAAGTGGTGGGCTCTCCTTCCTTGGAGGTTTTTAAACAGGTTGGATGGCCACATGCCATGGATGCTTTATGGAATCATAGAATCATAGAATCATAGAGTTGGAAGAGACCACAAGGGCCATCGAGTCCAACCCCCTGCCAAGCAGGAAACACCATCAGAGCACTCCTGACATATGGTTGTCAAGCCTCTGCTTAAAGACCTCCAAAGTAGGAGACTCCACCACACTCCTTGGCAGCAAATTCCACTGTCCAACAGCTCTTACTGTCAGGAAGTTCTTCCTCATGTTTAGGTGGAATCTTCTTTCTTGTAGTTTGGATCCATTGCTCCGTGTCCGCTTCTCTGGAGCAGCAGAAAACAACCTTTCTCCCTCCTCTATGTGACATCCTTTTATATATTTGAACATGGCTATCATATCACCCCTTAACCTCCTCTTCTCCAGGCTAAACATGCCCAGCTCCCTTAGCCGTTCCTCATAAGGCATCGTTTCCAGGCCTTTGACCATTTTGGTTGCCCTCTTCTGGACACGTTCCAGTTTGTCAGTGTCCTTCTTGAATTATGGTGCCCAGAACTGGACACAGTACTCCAGGTGTGGTCTGACCAGAGCAGAATACAGTGGCACTATTACTTCCCTTGATCTAGATGCTATACTCCTATTGATGCAGCCCAGAATTGCATTGGCTTTTTTAGCTGCCGTGTTACACTGTTGGCTCATGTCAAGTTTGTGGTCAACCAAGACTCCTAGATCCTTTTCACATGTACTGCTCTCAAGCCAGGTGTCCCCCATCTTGTATTTGTGCCTCTCATTTTTTTTGCCCAAGTGCAATACTTTACATTTCTCCCTGTTAAAATTCATCTTGTTTGTTTTTGCCCAGTTCTCTAATCTGTCAAGGTCGTTTTGAAGTGTGATCCTGTCCTCTGGCCCTTGTGGTCTCTTCCAACTCTATGATTCTATGATTCTAACTCAACATCAGGAAGAACTTTCTGACAGTAAGAGCTGTTCAGCAGTGGAAGAGACTCCCTCGCGAGGTAGTGGACTCTCCTTCCTTGGAGGTTTTCAAGCAGAGGCTGGATGGCCATCTCTCATGGATGCTTTAGCTGAGATTCCTGCCTTGCAGGGGGTTGGACTAGATGACCCCTGGGGTCCCTTCCAACTCTACGGTTCTATGATTCTATGATATATAGAAGCCACAAGATTGTAGTTCATGTATTGGCAAACCTACTAATGTGATTACTGGTATTTAGAACCTAACTGTATACACATGCATTTAAATAGCACTGCAGCAAGTCTTCATTTCACTCCTGCTGTTTCCTGTTACAGCTTCCAGAGGGCACTATTTTGCTGTTTTATACCAGTGGCCAAAAAACCCGAATGAATGAAAAGGAAAAGAAACCTGATGACAAACTTTGCAAATCTTTCATATAATATGGGCTGGTGGTTCACCTGCAGCAGGGATGTATTATTTTGGATTGAATGCTCACTTGACTGAATGCTCCCCCAAATACCTGCCAGGAAGGATCCACTTAGAAAACTGGATGTTAAGGGTAGAGATACAGAGTTTTATTTGGAAAGTACGTGCAAAAGGAAGTCTGGATGAGCCTCTAGTTTAAAATGGTTTGGGCACAGAAGTACATTTCCACACCTGAGTTCGTCTTCTTCTGAACCCCCCCCCCCATGTTAAGGGCGGGTACTAAAAGCACAGAAGAAATCTGAACCCAGTAGGATGCCAGGCATATAGTGCCAGTCCTATCATAATAATAATAATAATAATAATAATAATAATAATAATAATAATATTTATACCCTGCCCTCCCTGGCTCAGGGCGGCTAACACCAATGAAGTTACAATAAAACGTAATAGGAAGAAAAGGGAAAAAACGTTAATTAAAATATGGGTTAAAATACAATTTAAAATGCGGTCTCATTTTAGTAGTAGCCCATAAATCAAAACCATAAGGGGAGGGAAACATAAGGGTCAGACTGAGTCCAAACCAAAGGCAGGCGGAACAGCTCTGTCTTGCAGGCCCCGAGGAAAGATGTCAAGTCCCGCAGGGCCCTGGTCTCTTGTGACAGAGCGTTCCACCAAGTGCTGAAAAGGCCCCAGCCCTAGTTGAGACCAATCTAACCACCTTGTGGCTCAGGACCTCCAGAGTGTTGTTATATGTGGACCTTAAGGTCCTCTGCAGGGCACACCAGGAGAGGCGGTCCCATAGGACTGACTGCCGTTGACAAAGAGAAGCTACCCCACTAGGCAATCAGTTCCATGACACACGGCTGCACTAATCTGCATAGCACTAGAGATCTGGCTGATGGACACGACAATCTTGGACTGTAGCCTTTGAGTCAGAAGCATTGAGTCCATTGCGTTCTCTTACGTACATAACGCTACATTGAAGTTCCTGGCTTGTGCCTATCCCAGTCTGTGCAAGTATCACATGACCATCGACATCCATGCAGATCAGAAATAGTCATCTCCTGCTTCTTTCACAATTCCTTCCAGCACAGATCCAACAGAGTGAGAAGAGCCAGTGTACAGGGTCCTATATACTTGACAACCATATGTCAGGAGTGCTCTGATGGTGTTTCCTGCTTGGCAGGGGGTTGGACTCGATGGCCCTTGTGGTCTCTTCCAACTCTATGATTCTATGATTCTATGATTCTACTAAAAGAGGACTCATTGACCAAGTATGGATCCTCTGGTGGCCAAAATAGAATCAACCATCCAGAAGAAGAGGCACCAGTAGCCTTTGGCGAACTGGGGTGTTTGCAGAAGCGCAGCAGGGAATGTCCTGCGAAGGAGGGGAACCCCTGACAGCCCAGTAAGGACTGAGCCTGCTCAGTGAGCATGACGAGCTCAGGGGTTTGACTGGCCTTGTGCTGGCAGTGCTGCATACCTTCCATAAATGAATAATATCCTGACTGCTGACCTAGTGAGGAGTATCACTCTCTTGCTCTCCTTCGAGATCTGCTGCCCTTATTCATTTTTAATGTCACACCTTGATACTTTTGTGCTAAAGTTTCCACAAACTTTGCCAGTCTAATTAGTCCTTTTTTCACATATCATTTTAAAGCAATCTGAAACCATGGTTCCCTAACTCCAACCCCTCATGTGGACCACTTGAAAACCATTGAGGGTCTTGGTGGACCACTTAATGGTTTTTCTGACTGTTGTAGCAATTGTGAGGGACTGTGGCCGCGTTTGCATGTCCAAATCATGGCTTAACAATAACTCATGAACCTGCTGGCTCCAAAGGAAGAGGAGACTGCAGGCACTCTGCTCCTCACTGAGCCTTTTAGGTGCAGCAGCAGCTAAGTCAAGGTCTGGCTTAGTATGCAGTTTGACCCCAGGATTGTGGTGAAGAGAGAGCTTAAATGTGAGCCGAAGGTTTGGACACTACAAGTTCCTCTCTGGGAGTCAGCACAGTCATTTGTTCTCAGGAAGTGAGTGACACTGGAAAGAGGCCTTTCACACAGGCCACTTAGTGCAGAGCCCTTTAGCTTCAGGAAGGAATAACAGGTTTCTACTGTCAAGGCTGAGCCATGGGCAGCAGTCCGAGATTAGCCAGAGGTTGGAAACCGAAAGCCAGCAGTCAGGATGGAAGAGGAACTTGCAGGACGACAGGAAGGCCTTGTTGCTCAATCACAACTCAATGGGAACAGGAGAGCTTTCCTGTCCAGGAGGGTCCAGTGGCCAGTCTGCAGCACACTGCTTGCCACAAAGACCAGCTGTCCACCAAGCCCCACAGCCCCTGGCATCCCCAGAGCTGGAAGATGGAGGCAGTTGAGGGCTGCCCAAAATGGGATGGATGCAGTTCCAGCGTGGGCTCATCACTCCTGGGTGCATCCTGACATGAAATAAGCACAATGCTACCGGCAATATGTTTGAAAAAGCACCTTTCAGTGCTCACACAACTGCGCTCACATGAGGTGCACAGCAGCACCAGGCTCACTGGCCGGCCTCCTCTGTCACAGCCCCTTTGGCCGGGTCCTGTTTTGGAGTGGATGCTCTGAAGTAGGCAGACAGAGGGACTCCCCACATGGTGGAGAACCCTGACAAGGGCGCATAATCACACAGGAAGCCTCAACGTGCAAGCAGGCTCCCTTCTGCAGAGCTTTACACACACACCATGTGGGGGGTGGAGCGGGGGGCGAGGAAGGCGAGGGTGGGGTGACGGACCAAGGCCTGCAAGTGAAGCCTCATGCTTCCTCTCGTGTGAGTGTCATCGCAGGAGACCTA
This sequence comes from Podarcis vaucheri, assembly GCF_965113315.1. Taxonomy (NCBI): domain Eukaryota; kingdom Metazoa; phylum Chordata; class Lepidosauria; order Squamata; family Lacertidae; genus Podarcis; species Podarcis vaucheri. The sequence continues at coordinate 127,419,018 of NC_138761.1, forward strand.
ATGCCTGAATAAGTTCCCTGATTTGCTGTGCTTGGAGCTTTTATACGCTTGCTATTCTTAGATATTATCAAGCATCGAGCACACAGCCAATCAGCTCTTGAGGCCTGAGAGAAACTTTGCCCCCTGCTCAACTGTTTTTCAGAGCCAGCAGAGAAAGGAGCCAAAGAAAAGGCTTTATTGCTACAGTTGTCAGTAATTAGACCTATCATGGACACCAGCTGAATCAACAGCAATGCAACGTTCAGAGGAATGAATATGTGAAATTAATTGCTCTTAGTTGCTTCTGATCAAACTGCTGCATGCTTTACTGCCATCTCAGTGTGCTTCAAGTTTATGAGAAGGAAGGATATAGCACCTCAAAATGGCAGTGAAAACAATGAAGCAGCCATTTAAATAATACTTTATGCTGAATGAGCATAGTTCCTCAGAACTTTCAATGTTTCTTCTGAGTAAGCAATTACACAGTCAAGACTTGGTTATGTATATGGTGTTTATTGACCTGACTAAGGCCTTCAACACTATAACTTGTAATGCCCTGTGGACTGTCCTTCTGAAAACTGGCTGCCCAGATAAATTTGTGAACATCATTCAGCTCCTCCATGATAATATGACAGCAACAGTGGTGTAGCGTGGGTTGTCAGCACCCGGGGCAAGGCAAGTAATGCGCCCCCTAACCCGTGGATTTGCGCCCCCTAACCCGTGGATTTGCGCCCCCTAACCCGTGGATTTGCGCCCCCTAACCCCCAGATGTTGCGCCCGGTGCAGCCGGCCCCCCCTGCACCCCCCACGCTACGCCACTGGACAGCAACAATCACAGATAACAATGGCTCTCAAAGTGAACCATTTACAGTGGGACCAGGTGTTAAATGGGGTTGTGTTATTGCCCAAACTCTATTTTTTTCATTGCCATGATCCTACAACTGTCGAAGGGAAACTCCCCACTGCGGTAGAAATCAAAGCTCCTTAATCTGAGCAGGCTGAAAGCAAAGAGTAAGGTTACCATAACTTCCAACGCAGTTGGACAACGTAGTGTGTGCACACTCAGAGGGTGACCTCCAAACCATCCTAAATATATTCACAGCTTAAGGAAAGCTTGGCCTATTGCTCAACATCCAAAAAACCAAAGTGCTGCACCAACAAGCACAAAACAACCCCTCTGCAAATCCAACTCAATGGTGTAATGTTCAAAAGTGTTGATCACTTCTCCTACATGGGCAGTTACGTTTCCACAAGGGCCAACATTGATGCCGAAATCCAGCATTGCCAGAGTTCTGTGAATGCAGCTTTTCCCGATTGAAGGGCAGAGAGTTTGAGGAGGGAAATCAAAATGCTTGTTTACAAAGCTATTGTACTACCAACCTTACTGTATGCTTGTGAAACATGGACCACTTATAAACACAATCTCCAACTCCTCAAAAGATTCCATCAATGGTGTCTCCAAAAATTTTTACACATCACTTGGGAAGACAGGCAAACTAATGCCGGTGTACTGGAAAAAGCAAAGATCACCAGTGTCAAAGCAATGATTCTTCAATATCAACTTTGTTGGACTGGTCATAATGTTCGGATGCCTGACTATCATCTTCCAAAGTAATTACTCTATTCCCAGCTTAAGAATGAAAAGCGTAATACTGGTGGTCAACAAAAGAGGTTTAAAGACTCTCTCAAGGCAATTCTTAAAAAAAAAAAGTAGTAGTATAAACACTGAGAACTGGGAAACACTGGCCTACAAGTGCTCCAATTGGAGAACAGCCTTTACCAAAGGTGTCATAGACTTTGAAGACGCTCGAACTCAGGATGAAAGGGGGAAACGTGCTAAGAGGAAGGCATGTTTGGCAAACCCTCACCATGATCAACTCCCACCCAGAAACCTATGTCCCCACTGTGGAAGGACGTGTGGATTCAGAATTGGCCCTCACAGTCACTTATGGACTCACTGTTAAAACCATGTTCATGGAAGACAATCTTACTCGACTACAAGTGATCGCCAAAGAAGAAAACTGTTGCAAAACTCTTGTCCAGGCAGAAACAATGCAGCAGTGCTGCAATGCTCTTAATATGCATGCAGCTTAATGTAAACAACCCACCATAAGCAATTTTTACTATTTTTATAATACCTACCCTGGCTCAATATACAAACTTGTGGCTCACAATTAAAAGTGGTCATACCATCATAAAATATGATATGCAAAAGAGCAGGTGAGGGAAAATGTAAGGTCTGATCTGCAAGCATAGAGAGATTTGAGAATCACTTGATTTTGTGTATAAAACACACCCCATGGAAACCTTTGTTCATTCTCTGCAAGTTCAGACATGCCAAAAACACTCAGAAACTATTTGTTAGCTTTGTGGGTTTCTCCCGAAACAGTCTTTGTAAAGCAAACTAGTGTGATATGGGACAGGCCTGTGTGTGGGACACAGTGTTAAAATTATGGAACCATAAATCAAGTCAGCTAAAAATGGCCATTAAATGGCCAGGCTTATATTGTGGGGGGAGATGTTCACAGGGGCATCCTTCCCACCCTCAACAACTGGTATCATAGGCTGCAATCCTACATTCTGGGAGTAAGCACCAATGAACAGAGCAGAAGTTACTGCCAAGTAAACATGCATAGGCTTCGCATGCAAATATCTGTATATCAAGGTCCATCAATGTTGATTGCCTAGTGAGTTTTCTCCTTGTAAAATGTATCTTTCACTATCCTGTTTTATTAGGGAAGTACACCAGACTGGTACTAGAGAGTAGCACTGGGAGACTTCTGTTTGACCTCCCCCCCCCCATGGCAGTTGATTTATTTGGCTCTATTCTGTCCCCAATGCTACTTAACTATATGAAGCTATTGAGTGAGGTCAATAGTGCCATTATTATTTGAGAATAGTTAAACTGCTGTTTCTATTGCACTTTAATGATCATAGAATCATAGAGTTGGAATAGACCACAAGGGCCATCGAGTCCAACCCCCTGCCAAGCAGGAAACAATGATGTTTCTGTGTTTTAAGAGCTTGGTTTTATGGACTTTTATTGTTTCCCGTTCTGATCTGTGGATGTTTGGTAGCATATAAATATGCTAAATAAATAAAATAACTTTGAAAGTAAACATTGCTAATCACTACATATAAAATATTTAAAAGTGTATCTCAGGTATGTGCATGTGATGCCCACAGAACTTTCAGGGATTTTCTGTAATGATTGGTGTGAATTAGCATTTGCATTATTATCTCTTAGGTGCTCTGCCAATATTATCATATCTGTTCAGTAGTGTCGAGAGCACTCTTATCGGCTACAAAATAAAAATACATTTTCTGTCAGAGTGGCACTGGGAGCTGCCAACATGCCAGTTCACTAATGAGCACAGTGCATCTCCCAGGAAGTATTCACAAGGCAGGACCCTCAAAGCTCTCCAGGCCAGGGCGCATGGCTTTCAGATGTTGGACAGAGCTCACTGGTGGAGGTGTTTTCCCCTTGCTGGGGAACCAGCACCACCCCTTAAGGCTCCATCACTCTGTCCCCACAAATGGACAGCAGGTTGGTGCTGTTGTCTTTATTTATTTTACATTTCATGAACAATCCTAGCTTAGGTTCCCCTAACACTTTTTCTCATTAGTAAACACAATAGGCATGCTTTAAAACTATTTTTTCTGTTAGTATACATTTTCCTTTCAGTAAAGAAGTAAGGGAGCAATCCAAATCAGATCAAGCAGGATGTGTGGAGTTCGGAACAAGCACATCTCTGGTTGGGCTCAGAAGGGGCTCATCCGGATGAAGTTCTACATCCTCAGCCAGAGACGCATCAGTATAAGTCCTCCTTCCAGCAAAGCAGGCTGAGCCGAGGGCAGGATAAATGCTGAAAAGGGGGCATGGATGGGATGGGGCAGACAGACCCCTGTGCCAAACTTTGTTCAGCTTGGTGACACGATCTAGCAACCCAGCAGAAGGTGCACTGGCAAAAGAGTGGTGTCTAAAGGCTTGCTTTCCCTCTGCTAGGCTTAGCGACAGGGCTGGCCCTCCCATAAGGCAAGGTGAGGCAACTGCCTCAGGCGGCAGGATTCACAGGGGCAACACAGCTGGCCTCCAATGAATGCATTGCCTGCTGCAGAATGTTCTTTGGCGCCCAGATCTGCTGCCTCCTTGCCATCCTTGCCCCCAGTGCCATCTCCACAGCAGCCTCTCGGCGAATAGGAGCTGCTGTGGGTCTCCTTCCACCACTAGGCAAGAAAAGGCAGGGGCTGCCCTCTGGGGTCTCCTGGGGTCTGCACCTGCCCAGCACGATTCAGAGAGGCCCCCCCCCCATGGCTTTGCTTCCCTCTTCAGCTGTCAGCTAAGGCTTATTTGACTCCCTGCTTGCTCCCAATGTAGATCTTTACTCCCTCCTCCTTCCCTGGTGAGGGAAGCCAAAGCCATTTTGTCGTTTGTCTCGGGTGCCAAAATATATTGGGCCAGCCCTGCTCAGCAGCAGCCCTTCTCCTGAAGGAAGTTTGAAGTTGCATCATTTACCCCAGTGTAATCCACTGAAAAGAATTTCCTATAGTTTGGATTACTCTGTTATATGTGATATATGCACCAATGGATCCTGCCCCTGCAAGTGTTTCGTGGTAATCTACCTAGTGCTCAAAGGAGGGAGAAGAGGATTCCTTGCGCATTCTGTCTTCTGATAGAGAGAAGGCTCTTCATCAGGGATCTGTGAAGTGTTTTGCCCATTCCCTCACCATGAATGATTGCAACAGAGGCATCACTTAGGAAGCCAGCACAGCCCATGGCTTCTCAATTCATGCACAATGGCACAAAAGCACTTCTGCCCAGACACCAGGCAAACATAGCAAAGTATAAGCTTTTCTCAAGAGAGCATTGTCAGAAAAGTGACCCTGGAAATAGCCATGAAAGAGCAGAGGGACAGTCTGAAATCACACAGGTACAGTTCTACGGCTGAAGCCAATCAGGTCTGGCTGTGCAAACTGCCTGGACAGAAGACTGCCTAAGACCCCTCTCCAAGCTGGGCTGAGCAATTCACAAGGACAAATCATGCACATACTTAATATAACCAATAACTACTACATAATTTGAAGTTATACTGTAGGAAAGCACAAGCTCTAAAGTGTGTTATTTTCTTCTGCAAAGCACAAGTCCTCCAATAGCTCAAAGATGATCACAATTATTATGGTAGTTTACAGGCTGATCAACTGTCCAAACCAGTTAGCAATGGGCAATTGTTGAGTAGCTTGCTTTTGAGTTACAAAAAGATTTCATCAGACAAAACAGCAAGGAAACAAGCAAATCTAATACAGACATTCTCCCCTCCCCCCGTGTACAGCCCCCCCACCCCTCCAGTTAGGGAAATCTTAGTCTCATTCACATAATTGTGTATATACTTGGAAAAAGAACCTGCCTTAATGATGAGGAAAAGCTGAAGGTCCTCTTTCTGAAAGTTGTTTTCTTCTGAATTATTATTGCCGGGCAATCTGATGGTATTTTGAGCATTTCTGGCCATGCTGTGGATCTTCTTTAGAATGTGATCGGTTGAAGATGCTTTATTTGCAGAGGAGCTCCCTTTGTCACTTTGTGCTGGGCTAAGCAGCTGCACCTCCTCCTGATGTTGCTGACCTTCCAGAGCAAAAATCTCTCTCTGAAAGGAATTTCGTTCTTCTTTCCCATTGCAGCTATACTGAGATGACAGAGAACCCACATAGCTATTTTCCAGGCTCTCTCCACTTCTCATGTCCATGAAGTCTGCCACAGCCTTAAAAGAAAGGCATGCTAGGTCTTCACTGATTTGATCATAAACTTGTTCCGCTTCCTCTGAATTTGGAATTCCACACAGCCTAGCATTCTCTGTGTTTCCCACATTTTCCATGCTGGGCAGTTAGTTAAATCAGCTGCTTCGGTGATCTCTGAGACTTGGAACTAACTTGGCAACCGTGACAAATAAACAGTGAGAGTAAGCAATGTTTGTGGTATACTTTCTGAATGCATTGTTACACGTGACAGATTACCAGCAATCATTTACAGACAGCTTTAAATCAACACTCTCCTGACTTGCTCCCCTTTAACCCTTGCACTGTTCAAAGTACCTACACACGATTCTCAAAATAATTTAATGTTCTATTTTTACATCATGGTTTTTGTAAAAATGGGAGGACTAATAAAATGTAATTATTTTCACCTGGTTTTGTTGGGATTGATCTCTTATCTATCAAAACACACACACACTTTTACCATTTGAAGACTGAAAGAAACAGCAGCAAATGTTTGCTGGGTTGTTTTCTGTTCTGGATATAGGATGAATTCCCTTGTCATCTCATTGTAGGGACCCAGTATCACGCCAGTCTCAGATAATAATAGTTTTATTTATACCCAGCCACTCTGGGTGGCTTCCAGTACATAATAAAACATCAAACATTAAAAATTACCCACTACAGGGCTCCCTTCAAATGTCTTCTAAAAGTTCCATAGTTTTTTATCTCCTTGACATCTGATGGGACGCTGTTCCACAAGTGTGCAAGAAAAACTGCATTAACCAAGTTTGTAAGACAAACACGAGGACTCTTACAAACATTCCCAAACAATTAGGACTGGGGTACATTCATATGATAGGGGTGGGGGGGAACAGAATCACAATTCAGATGTTTTGATAACACACAACTTTCTCTGTAACACCTGAGTTGGGAGAGACTGTGCAGCTTTTTGGTGCCTGGATAGTGGTGGGCTTGGTGATGGTGAATAAGCTAAACCTGAATCTTGAAAAGACAGAGCCTTGGTGGGTTACTCCCTTTTCTAAGAACTGGGGACTGTTCTCCATGATACTGCACTCCCCCTTGTAGACTGTGGGTAGAGTTTGAGAAAACTATGCTGGTGCAAGTCCAGGTGGAAACCACAGCTGAGTGCCTTTCACCAGCTTTGGCTGGCCCCCCGTATGGCTGTCCCTGAACAGGCCGTGTCTGGCTACTATTGGTGATTTCATGGCTGAAATCAGCACAATTCCCTCTACAAGGCTGCCTTAAGGTCTGGCTCAGAAGCTGCAGTTGGTGTAGAACACTTTTGGGGACATCTCACAAACAATGCAGGTGTTGAAAGCTCTGAACTGACTGCCAACTGACTTCAGTAGCACTACTGAAGCACATTTATAGTTCACATTTTGACATAAAAAGCTCTAGGCAGCTCAGGACTGAAACCTGAAAGACAGCCTGCAGCATAAACCAAAATGTAGCAGACTCTAGAATGCATTTACAGTTGTGCCTCGCAAGACGAAATTAATTCGTTCCGCAAGTCTCTTCGTCTTGCAAGTTTTTCGTCTTGCGATGCACGGTTTCCCATAGGAATGCATTGAAAATCAATTAATGCGTTCCTAGGGAAACCGCCTTCAGACCAGGTCCGGGGACAGTCTGTCCCCGGACCTCTTCTGAAGGCTGGGGGGGGGGGACAAGGGCTTTTCTTCCCACCCCCAGCATTTTAAAAAACCCCGGGACAGCGGAGGACTTCTCCGCTGTCCGGGGCGATTTAAAAGCCCCTGGGAAGGCAGGCAGGGGGGACAAAGACTTTCGTCCCCCGCCCGCCTTCAGAAGGTGTTCCCTCCCCCCCGCCCGGCTTCGGCGATCTCCCCGCCGCCCCTTGCTTCAAAAGAGGTCCGGGGACAGCGGGAAGCGCTTCCCGCTGTCCCCAGACCTGGGGCTGCGGGGAGAAGATCGCTTCTTCCCCGCTGTCCCCGGACCTCTTTTGAAGCAAGGGGCTGCGGGGAGAAGATCGCTTCTCCCCGCCGTCCCTTGCTTCAAAAGAGAAGACCCGCTGTCCCCGGGGCAAGCTTCGTTTTGCGAAGCAAGCCCATAGGGAAATTTGTCTTGCGAGGCAACTCGAAAACGAAGAAACCTTTCGTTTTGCGAGTTTTTCGTCTCGCGAGGCGTTCGTCTTGCGGGGTACCACTGTAAATATACACACATATATACCAGTACATACAAAGCTTTACACAAAAAATTGTGAAATTCAAACTGATATGGATATGATTTGGCACTCACTTTTCCTTGTTTTAGCATGCACTGAAGATAGAGGAAACTATCAGAAGACACTTCCTTGGAAATAACTTTGTTTAGGAATGTGATCATTCAAGCTTTACAGGAAGGAAATTAGTATAATAATAGGTATTAAGTAAAACACCTATTCATGTACTCTAACGCAGAGACCATGTAGGAGAGAGTAGATCTAGAAATTTTAACTACCGGTATATGCTGAGTCTACTGCTAGTTCCTCTGCTGTATATACACTAGGAAAAGGATTGTGACAAAATAATTTTGAATCAGTAAATGGAAAATTTGCTGCTTATATTAGATTAAGCCATCACATTTCTTCAATAACTTAACATAAAGTTTGCCTTTATTTTCATTTAGATCTTATTAAAGCATATGCAATTGCTACATAGCTCAACCCTTAGCGTTCTGTAAGAGAATTTTTTAAAATAAAAATTCTTAAGTAAAGGTAAAGGTACCCCTGCCCGTACGGGCCAGTCTTGCCAGACTCTAGGGTTGTGCGCCCATCTCACTTAAGAGGCCAGGAGCCAGCGCTGTCCGCAGACACTTCCGGGTCACGTGGCCAGTGTGACGAAGCTGCTCTGGCGAGCCAGCACAGCACACGGAACGCCGTTTACCTTCCCGCTAGTAAGCGGTCCCTATTTATCTACTTGAACCTGGGGGTGCTTTCGAACTGCTAGGTTGGCAGGCGCTGGGACCGAACGACGGGAGCGCACCCCGCCGCGGGGATTCGAACCGCCGACCATGCGATCGGCAAGTCCTAGGCGCTGAGATTTTACCCACAGCGCCACCCGCGTCCCCTAAAAATTCATATACATAGCAATTTAAACCAATCTGTGCATGCATGATATAGAACGTGTGATTTCCACTTTTTACAACTTGCAGAACTGCAAGTTATAAAATTAATTATTTGATTAAGTTAGAAGACTGAAAGCTTAAAGCGCATTTAAGATTATTTCCATCTCAGATTTCCAGTGACTTAGCCTTCCATGTTTCTCTATAAAAGCTTTTAAGCCTTCCCACAAATGTTCTGCTGTCTACCCCAGCTGAACAGGAGATTTCACATGGTATTGCTCTTGTTCATACACATATACAATTTTTAAGAAGGCTTCTTATGAGCAATACTTTTATTTTAAGAAAGCATTAAGTCTAAAGCAATGGCTCAATTATTTCAGCATTTTGTACCCACAGACCTGGCAAGTCACTGTGAATTAAATGTTTTATGAACACTAGAAGAAAGACAAAGACAAGTATGCTGCCAAGAAAAACTCCAATAAAACAGGCATATGATTCTTGCTGATATGTTGTGGCTCTTTTGGGACGGCACTAACAAGCTGATCCTTCACATTGTCAAGCGACCCATTGTTGGGCAGTGGACTAATATCCAAGAGATGACACAAAAGGGGATATAATCTGTGGAATTCATAGCTTGCTTGGTGAGGTTCTTTCTAAAGGCAGGCCCATGAGCTAAGAAGATAGGCTGCGTATCTGGTAGCACATTGTCACATCCGTGGTTACTCACTTGAAAAAGAACAAACAAATTATCATTTACTGCCATCTTTTGACATTCATATGTATACAGCTATGTTTCAAGAGGCTATTAGACTCTTTAGACCTCTTTCCCAGAAAAACAACAACTACTGGAACATGCAGTCATATGACCTCGGTTATAACAGTAATAACAGATATACTTCTATAGATAAGTTTGGGTTTTTAGTCCCCAAACTTCTCAGACATCAAGATTTTATTATTTAGTTATTTATTATAACCCACCAAGTACATGGTTCTATTTCTCCCCACTTTAACCTCACAACAACCCTGTGAGGTACGTTAGACTGGGAACTGTGACTGGCCCAGGCCACCCAGTGAGATCCACGGCAGAGGAGGGATTCGAACCCTGGTCTCCACATGTCCTAGCCTACCATTCTATACCACACTAACTCACTATGTATCACTATGACTAGGAGTTATTGAACTGGCACAATATGAGGACTTTAATGTGGCTATTAAGTTTGAACTGATTAAGATGACTGATAAAATCCTATGGCACAAGATACATGTGAAACACTTACCAATTTACATATTTCCAGAGGCAGACAATGCCACTGTTGGGTTTCTCTACAAAAGCAGTATTTTACCTAGATCTCCACAGAGCACAACACATTTCTAAGAATTATTAGATTATGAAGCATTGCAAAGCTTCCTGAAGCAACAGAAACCTTCTAAGAGCTTATTTGGACATTACTACCATAGCTGCCAGGTGTGTATCTTGGCACTTTGCTTTTTTAATGAAACATTAGCAAGTTGATAACCAAAGATCTCATTTGCAGTCAGAGTCCCATGTTCTCAAAGTTCATTTCTGAACATTAATTTACAGCAATGTTACATTATTAGCAGGGGAATAGAAGGATGAACAATTGTAGTACAGTGGTACCTTGGGTTAAGTACTTAATTTGTTCCGGAGGTCCGTTCTTAACCTGAAACTGTTCTTAACATGAAGCACCACTTTAGCTAATGGGGGCCTCCCACTGGAGCAGAATTTCTGTTCTTATCCTGAAGCGAAGTTCTTAACCTGAGGTACTATTTCTGGGTTAGTGGAGTCTGTAACCTGAAGCGTATGTAACCTGAAGCGTATGTAACCCAAGGTACCACTGTATTGAGGTGTACCTTATACCCCGCCCATCTGACCGGGCCTCCCCAGCCACTCTGGGCGGCTCCCAACAGAATATTTAAAGCACAATAAAACATCAAACATTAAAAACTTCCCTAAACAGGGCTGCCTTCAGGTGTCTTCTAAAAGTCAGATAGTTGTTTATTTCCTTGACATCTGATGGGAGGGTGTTCCGCAGGGCAGGTGCCACTACTGAGAAGGCCCTCTGCCTGGTTCCCTGTAACCTCACTTCTCGCAGTGAGGGAACTACCAGAAGGCCCTTGGAGCTGGACCTCTGTGTCCGGGCTGAACTATGGGAGTGGAGACGCTCCTTCAAGTATACTGGGTCGAGGTTGTTTAGGGCTTTAAAGGTCAGCACCAACAGAATTGTGCTTGGAAATATATGGGAGCCAATGTAAGTCTTTCAGGACTGGTGTTATATGGTCTCAGCGGCCACTCACAGTCACCAGACTAGCTGCCATATTCTGGATTAGTTGTAGTTTCTGGGTCACATTCAAAGGTAGCCTCACATAGAACACATTGCAGTAGTCCAAACGGGAGATAACCAGAGCATGCACCACTCTGGCCAGACAGTCTGCAGACAGGTAGGGTCTCATCCTGTGTACCAGGTGGAGCTGGTAGACAGTTGCCCTGGACACAGAATTGACCTGCACTTCCATGGACAGCTGTGAGTCCAAAATGACTCTCAGCCTCCGCATCTGGTCCTTTAAGGGCACAGTTACCGTATTTTTTGCTCTATAGGACACACCGGACTATAAGAGGGGGAGAACGGGGGGGGGGGATTCTCTCCCCTCTCTGCTCAGCGCCCCTTCAGCGAAGCGGCAGGAGAAACGGAGCCCCTTCCACTTCTCCTCCCGCTTGGCTGAAGGGGCGCTGCGCAGCTCTCCCTCTCTGCTGAAGCCAGGAGAGCCTTGCTCTCCCGGCTTCAGCAAAAGGAACCCGAAGCCTTCAGAGCGCAGCGCGGGGTCCTGCTGCGCTCCAAAGGCTTCAGGCGACCCCTCTTGCTCTCCAGGCTTCAGCGAAAGCAACACAAAGCTTCAGAGGCTTCGCGTTGCTATCGCTGAAGCCAAGGAGCCTGCATTCGCTCCATAGGACGCACACACATTTCCCCTTAATTTTTGGAGGGGAAAAAGTGTGTCCTATAGAGCGCAAAATACGGTACCCCATTCAGGACCAGGGAGTCATCCACACCAGCCCGCCCTGTCCCCCCAAAACAGTACTTCTGTCTTGTCAGGATTCAACCTCAATCTGTAACACTGTAGGGTAAAGTGGGATAACCTAACTCTGGCTAAGCACAACATACTATAGTTACTGAATCACACTGGTTTTCAATTGTGAGTTTGGTGTCTTTTTTTTTCTTTCCACAAAGCAGGTTCAAAGGTGAATGAAAGAATACTTACATACAAATTCAGATTTGTTTTGCAAGATTTCCCATCCTTCATAGCAACTGCTAAAATGGGTTGAATTCTACAGCTGTGTTGGAAATGCAGTCTACTTGGGATATCCTCCTTCTTATCAACACGCATGTGAGGATGAACATTGGCTAATGCATTTTATACTTCAGCAAATTTCCCTTCAGATAAAATCCAAAAAGAAGGCTTTAATAGAAGGATCCTGAGAAATTGTTTGGTTTACATGCACAAAGAAGAAGCTGGTGGTCAAGAAATGTGTAGCTAATAGATAAACAAATCCACCTACTGCAAGATTGTGGTCAGTTGCTTGCTGTTCTCCCAGATTTCAATAGGATTTTAAGCAGCCTAACTTGACAACCATTGCAACCATAATATATTAAGCACACGTGCATAGTCTTGTAACACTGTAAAGACCAATTAATCTATTGTGGCATGAGCTTTCATAGTCCAAGTCTTCAATCCTACATGCACTTACCTGGAAGTAAACACCACTGAATTCAATGTGGCTTTTTTCTGAGTTGACCTATACAGTTTTCCCCTGTAATGCTCACTTCATCAGATGCATAAAGTGTTAAGCAGCTACAGCTTTATGCTATAAAGCGAATTGTCACAATAAACATAATATGTAAGGCCAGTTCATGGTATGATATACCAACCGCAACTCAAGCTGAATTTAAACAAGACAAGTGATGAGCAAAAATCACACATCATATGTAAGGTTTTTTACATAAACACAGGCCTGTATGTATGCAGCATTTACATGTCACACCAGTTCCCCGCCTTGCTGTGGGGCATGTAAATTCTGTGAACATACATATTGGCGCATAGGTTCAGAGCCCTTTAAATGCAATTCCAGGCCACCCGTATATAATTACTAGTTGCATGCTCCCAGTATCCCAGTTAAGCCTTAGGCGAGTATTTCTCAGGTAGTAATAATGGACTAGTTCAAGGGTCCCCAAGCAGTATAAAGCGCACACATGGGGCGAGAGGAAGAAGTGCTGCTAGTTGGGGGAGGGGTAGAAATCCTTCCAGGTGCCAGAGCCCAGCCAAGACTAGCTCACCATTCCCCCCAGGTGCCTAGAAGGTGCCAAGACCTAGAAGGTCTTCTTTCCCTTCATTACGCCATCACCACTCCCTTCCATGACCAATCTCTGGCGTCTGATAAGAGGGAGTTGGTCTTTAAAGGGACCAAGCCTACCATGGTCACCAGACTTTCATTTCTGCCAAAACAGCTGCAGTCAGCCTGCTCCTCAGTCACCAACTCAGACGGAAAGAAAACGTGTGCTCTCTTCACAACAACAAAACAGAACACTGACTGGGAAAGATGGCCCACTTCATGCTCAGTGTTCCAGCACTGCCCTCCTTCTGTTTTGAAATGAAAGTCATGCTCAAGATTAAGTTTAGGGCATGGGTAGGCAAACTAAGCCCCGGGGACTGGATCCGGCCCAATTGCCTTCTAAATCCAGCCTGCGGATGGTCCGGGAATCAGCATGTTTTTACATGAGTAGAATGTGTGCTTTTATTTCAAATGCATCTCTGGGTTATTTGTGGGGCATAGGAATTCATTTATTTATTTTTCTTTCAAAATAAAGTCCGGCCCCCCACAAGGCCTGAGGGACAGTGGACCGGCCCCCTGCTGAAAAAGGTTGCTGACCCCTGGTTTAGGGTAAGTTTAGGATTACGCTTAGGCTGGGAAAGGTAAAGAGCTCAAAGTGCATTCCAAGTGCACAATCTTCATGGAATGGAGCCAGCTGCTTTCTGCAGGCGACACATCCTTCAAGGACGGCACAGGCAAAGGCGCTCTTATTTCCCAGCCTGAGCAAGTCAGTGGCACCAGCTGCCCTCCGCACTCTGCGAAGCTGATGAGACACAGGTGGGGGCAGGGAGTGTCACTATTTAATTTCTTACAAGGGGCCAGGGGGTGGGAACACTTGTTGCAGTCAGGTGGACGTGCTTCAAAGCAAAGGGCTGGAGAGGCTTCAGCCACCTGCCGCCCCAATTCCCCAAGAATGCCTCATGGCCCAAGTGGGAAAGTAAGCGGGGGGGGGAGGGGGAGTTGGAGTCCCACCAACTGCATTGGTTTTTTTAATTTAAAAAAATCTGGCGGGGCAGAAGACCTTGCTGTGGCGCCCATGGGCACCACATTGGGGAAGGCAGGACTAGATTATGGCTGAATCGCAGGCACACACTTTCCAAGTCGCTATGGGCTCAGTTTTGCTTATTCCTTATGGCCACCACAGAAATATGAACATCACTGCTAAGATTTTTGAAGAGAATCTCGAAACGAGCAATACTTATGGCTCTCACCGAAATATCCCGACACTGCTCTAGTTACTATAAGGTTCCCAAACAATTTCCCTGTAATCTGCTGAACAAGTCAGTTTGAAAAGCTATAAATGAATTATTATTATTATTATTAAGCTTCTAGCCCAACTGCAATATTTTAAGAGGTGTTCTTTTAATTCTAGATAAAATGCTGCATCCCATCATTCCTTGCGGGTTTTGAAATGGTCCTGATCCTCTGTCATGGTCATGTCGTGCCTCCTTCTGGTGAAACAGCTGATCCTTCTGCTCTCCATCCCGACCAGGTCCCGCCACTCTGTCCTTCCCCAAGGCGGCTCTCTTCAGCTCCCACCCCGGCCAGCCCCGCTCCTTAGCGGCATCCCTGCTGCTCGTGGCCCGCCAGACCCGCTCCTGCAAGCCTCTTGCCCGGGATCCGGCCCGCGAAGCTCCGGGGCCTCTGGGGGCGCGAGCCTCGCCCGGGACGAGAAGGAGGTCGGGGGGGGGGGAAGGCCCCCTCTTTCCTCTGAGCGCGCCTGCGCGGTGAAGGAGGACCCCCCCTCTTCGCCTGGCCGAGTTCGCGTCCCGCGCTTGACTGCGGGAGAAGCTCGCGAAACCAGGAAGCGAGGGAAGCGGAGGAAAGTTCGCAGCCAGCCGTGAAGGCGTACAAAGGCTGGGATGCTGAACAGAGAAGACAGGGTGTGTGTGCCCCCCCCCGCCCTACGCAGGGACGCAGCAGCCCCCCCGTCTCATCCTGGAGGGAGGCAGTTTGCCCCGTGATTCAGCCCCCCCCCCGCTCCTCTCTTTTTACTTTCTTGTAAAGGAAAGCTCAGAGTCTGGGGCCCCTGCCTGGCTGGGGGTGCCCTTTCAGGCATTTTGGGTGCTATGCCCCCCCAGAAGTGTCCATGGGCGTAGCCGGGGGGCAGGGAGCAGCTGCCCCCCAATCAATACAAATCTGAGGTTCTGCCCCCCCCCCCCAACAAAAATCCTGGCTACACCCATGGAAGTGTCACCGCAGCCCAGGTTCGTGGGGGGGGGGGTCCCCCATCTTGTCTCTTAGCTTCATGCGATGGAATCCGGCCTCCTTAGTAGAGCCTCCTCTTGCCTGGCGCAGGGACTCCTGTATAGAAAGAAGAAGCAGCCATCTCTGTGGCGGAGAAGGTGGTGGGTGCCCAATACAAGAAGGGAATTCAGGCTGCAGGATGGGGGGCAGCATTCCTATTAAGTGGTGGGTGAGCATATCAGACGGCACAGCGGTTCTTCAAACAGCTCTTGTTTATTCAGAGGCCAGAACAGAACTGAACTGAAGGGTTCAGCCAGCCTGCTTATATAGAGCTCCACTAGAACGCAACAGTAACCATTTTCTGTAACTATCCAATCACTGAACGTCACTTTCGATCCTTTATTTGCATATGTGGACCTGCGTGAAAACTATCTACAGTGTCCCCCTGCTGGCCCAGAGTGAGAACTTTAGTACATAACAATTCCCTGTATAGATCATTTTTCCAAAGTGCCTAGGCGTTCTTACAAACATTATGAATGCATAAAATAATATGAGGAGTAGAGCGTAGACAAGAATCACCACTCCCACCAAACTTTAATATTGCTTTTCCACTGAAGTACAGAACTAATGTATTTGTACAAAAATATGGAAGGAAAAGAAAAGCTCTGCACTTGCTCACCCGCTAGTTCAAATGCAAATTCAAATGCAAAGAAACGAGTAAGAAAGGAGCGCCCCCCCCCCACAAGCAGTGAGGAAGGCAAAGAACAAAGCACATGGGGAAAAACCCCTTCATGCCCCCTCCATGAGTTTGAGGGAGGGAAAGGCTTTAATCCAACAGCAGGGGAAAGGGGGGGGGAGGGATGGGGGTGCTGACCCAAAGTCGACTGCGATTTAAAGGAACAGTATTAGAAAGATGGAGAAGCCTGGTGCACTCTGACTGGCTCCTCAGATCTGTGTAAACTAATATAAAAATATAGTTTGACTTTTCTCACTTGTTTAGTTACTTGTCCATCTAATAACTATTTGGATCTGTCATGATGATATCCAAACATAACTACTGTATCTGTGAAATAAAGATCCATTTATTTCTTCTTCTTTTTTTCTATTTTTTTAAAAAAAGATATTTATTAAGAGTTTAAGAATTACAGAAAGCAGAAAAAGAAAAAACAATAAAAACTTAACAAAACATACATCACAATACATATAAAAAGAAAAGAAAAAACATAAAATAAAAACAATACAGCAATACAACAAAAAAGAAAAAAAACATTAAAACACATCCGATATTCCATATCTTTACCTTTCATTTACTTGTTTCATCAACCTCCTCACACCTCCCTTTTTGTATTCTAGTTCAATTAACTATTTCAGCAAATTCTTTCCATCTTTCTCAATTTTTGTTCTATAATTTATCTTAACGGTCTAACCTTAATTTTTTTCATTTTGGCCCATTATCAATCAGCTTTTACTTAGTTCTTTATTAAGGTAAAGGTAAAGGTACCCCTGCCCGTACGGGCCAGTCGTGTCTGACTCTAGGGTTGTGCGCTCATCTCACTCTAGAGGCCGGGAGCCAGCGCTGTCCGCAGACACTTCCGGGTCACGTGGCCAGCGTGACGAAGCTGCTCTGGCGAGCCAGCACCAGCGCAGCACACGGAAACGCCGTTTACCTTCCCGCTATAAAGTGGTACCTATTTATATACTTGCACTTTGACATGCTTTCGAACTGCTAGGTGGGCAGGAGCTGGGACCGAAAGACGGGAGCTCACCCCGCCGCGGGGATTCGAACCGCCAACCATGTGATCGGCAAGTCCTAGGCGCTGAGGTTTTACCCACAGCGCCACCCGCGTCCCTATTACATATATACACCCGCGTTCTTTATTACATTTCTGCTAAAACCATATAGCTTCATTCCAACATCCTTCTAACATTCATTAATTTTGCAATGTTTTTGTAAATATACTTTAAATTTTTTCCGATCTTCTTCCACCAACTCTTCTCCCTGGTCTCGGATTCTGCCAGTCATTTCCGCCAGTTCCATGTAGTCCATCAGCTTCATCTGCCATTCTTCCCTGGTGGGTAGATCTTGTGTCTTCCAGTACTTTGCGATAAGTATTCCTGCTGCTGTTGTGGCGTACATAAAAAAAATCCTATCTTTCCTTAGCACCAATTGGCCGACCATGCCCAGGAGAAAGGCCTCTGGTTTCTTCAGGAAGGTATATTTAAATACCTTTTTCATTTCATTATAGATCATCTCCCAGAATGCCTTAATCTTTGGGCATGTCCACCAAAGGTGAAAGAATGTGCCTTCAGTTTCATTACATTTCCAACATTTATGATCGGGCAGATGATAAATTTTTGCAAGCTTGACTGGTGTTATGTATCGCCTGTAAATCATTTTCATTAAATTCTCTTTTAAGGCATTACATTCCGTAAACTTCATACCAGTGGTCCATAACTGTTCCCAGTCAGCCATCATGATATTATGTCCAACATCTTGTGCCCATTTAATCATAGCAGATTTCACCATTTCATCTTGAGTATTCCACTTCAACAGCAAGTTATACATTCTTGACAAATTCTTAACTTTAGGGTCTAACAATTCTGTTTCCAATTTTGATTTTTCCACCTGGAAGCCTAATTTTTTATCCAAATTGTATGCCTCCATTATTTGATAATAGTGGAGCCAATCTCGTACTCTATTTTTTAGTTTTTCAAAACTCTGCAATTTTAATCTGACTCCCTCTTGTTCCAGAATTTCCCAATACTTCGGCCATTTGGCCTCCATATTGAGTTTTTTCTGTGCCTTTGCTTCCATTGGTGACAACCATCTTGGGGTTTTATTTTCTAACAAGTCCTTATATCTTATCCAAACATTAAACAATGCTTTTCTGACAATATGCTTTTTAAACGCTTTGTGTGCTTTAACCTTATCATACCACAGATATGCATGCCAACCAAATACATTGTTGAAACCTTCCAAATCCAGCACATCCGAGTTTTCAAGGAGCATCCATTCTCTCAGCCAGCAAAATGTGGCTGATTCATAATAAAGTTTAAGGTCTGGCAGGGCAAATCCACCTCTTTCTTTGGCATCTGTTAATATCTTAAATTTTATTCGAGGTTTCTTGCCCTGCTGGACAAATCTAGAGATATCTCTCTCCCACTTCTTGAAACAGTCCATTTTATCCAGGATTTGCAAAGTTTGAAACAAAAACAGCATTCTTGGCAATACGTTCATTTTTATCGCAGCAATTCGGCCTAACAATGATAACTTCAAATTTGACCATATTTCTAGATCCTTTTTCACTTCAACCCAGCATTTTTCATAATTATCCTTAAATAAATTCACATTCTTGGCGGTCATGTTAACCCCTAGGTATTTTACTTTCTTAACCAGTGATAATCCTGTCTCTTTCTGAAACTTATCTCTCTCCATTTCAGTTAAATTTTTCTCTAAGACTTTCGTTTTCATCTTATTCAGCTTAAATCCTGCTACCTGACCAAATTCTTGAATCAGTTCTAGTACTCTTTCAGTGCTTGATTCTGGTTCCTGTAAAGTCAATACCAAGTCATCAGCAAATGCTTTCAACCTTGTCGTGTTCCTTTCTCAATTTTAAATTCTTCCATCACTACGTTGTTCACAATTAATTTAGCCTTTTGTTCTGAATAAATTGCACCTATACCGTTTCCAGAACCTTGACCAACCCCCATCCCTAGTAAATTCTTTTTCATAAAACTCCAGGAAATGTTGTCGAAAGCTTTCTCCGCGTCCACAAATATCAAAACTGCTTTGGTATTGATCTTGACTTGTAGTTTTTCTAAGATATTAATTATATTCCTCGTATTGTCAGACAAGTGTCTGCCCGGGAGAAAGCCCGCTTGATCTTTATGAATTACTTCTGTTAGCACCTTTTTTAATCTTTTTGCCAAAATGTCTGCAAAGAATTTATAATCCACATTAAGCAATGATATGGGGCGGTAGTTCTTAAGCTGCGTCTTTTCAGTCTCTGTTTTCGGTATAAGTGTGATGTACGCTTCCTTCCACGACTCTGGTGCCCTTTTCCCTTCCAGTATTTCATTACAGACTTCCTTTAAAGGTTGTATTAACCATTCTTTCAAAGATCTGTAATATCTAGAAGTCAGTCCATCCGGTCCTGGAGATTTACCCAGTTGCATGTTCTGAATGGCCCCTTCTACTTCCTGTTCTGTTATTTTGTAATTCAGCATTAATTTATTTTCTTGTGAAATTTTTTGTAGTCCATTGATTTTCAATAATTTATCAATGTCCATTTCTTTCTGCTTCTCCTGTGTATAAAGTTGTTTAAAATACATCTGGAAGCACTTTCTTATTTCCACTGGGTTCTGTATATTCTTACCTTCCACTTCCAAATTCGTGATAGTATTAAGTTTTTGTCTTTTTTTCATTTGCCAAGCCAACAGTTTCCCACACTTATTTGCTGATTCAAATGTCTTTTGTCTCATCTGTTTAATCTTCCATTCTATTTCCTGGTTCATCATTTTCATGTATTGTACTTGATATAACTTTATCTCTTTCAAGAAATGAGAGGCACAAATACAAGATGGGGGACACCTGGCTTGAGAGCAGTACATGTGAAAAGGATCTAGGAGTCTTGGTTGACCACAAACTTGACATGAGCCAACAGTGTGACGCGGCAGCTAAAAAAGCCAATGCAATTCTGGGCTGCATCAATAGGAGTATAGCATCTAGATCAAGGGAAGTAATAGTGCCACTGTATTCTGCTCTGGTCAGACCTCACCTGGAGTACTGTGTCCAGTTCTGGGCACCACAGTTCAAGAAGGACACTGACAAACTCGAACGTGTCCAGAGGAGGGCAGCCAAAATGGTCAAAGGCCTGGAAACGATGCCTTATGAGGAACGGCTAAGGGAGCTGGGCATGTTTAGCCTGGAGAAGAGGAGGTTAAGGGGTGATATGATAGCCATGTTCAAATATATAAAAGGATGTCACCTAGAGGAGGGAGAAAGGTTGTTTTCTGCTGCTCCAGAGAAGCAGACACGGAGCAATGGATCCAAACTACAAGAAAGAAGATTCCACTTAAACATTCGGAAGAACTTCCTGACAGTAAGAGCTGTTTGACAGTGGAATTTGCTGCCAAGGAGTGTGGTGGAGTCTCCTACTTTGGAGGTCTTTAAGCAGAGGCTTGACAACCATATGTCAGGAGTGCTCTGATGGTGTTTCCTGCTTGGCAGGGGGTTGGACTCGATGGCCCTTGTGGTCTCTTCCAACTCTATGATTCTATGATTCTATGACTTCCACCCACCCCATAGAAGAAGCAGGAAGTAGTCCTGAAGAAAAGATGGCTCCTTCTCTTATAAATTTTCCCTTTTCCCCATAAACATCTTTGGTGGCGCATCATGCACACATCATAGATACATCATACATATGGGGTATGTATGTATGAGGGAGGGGTCTCTGGCAGAAATCAATTTATCAGGTTTTGCCCCCAACCCTCCCTTGCCCTCTATCTTACACCCATCAAGTGATACAAAGGAAATATTTAAAAGTTCCTGGTTTTCCCAGTCAGGTAATCACACCTCTTTGTCCTGACCGAAAGCACAGTCCATTCTTGGATGGTTTGCTATTGTCCGTGTGCTGGCTACCCGTCTGGCACCCATCTGCCTGGATGCCAGTGATTATCTCTTCTGCAAGAGACTGCTGTGTACAGGATCCCAAGTTGCAGGGAGTATGGCTGTCTTTACCAGTTTTCCCAAGTCCCCCCTTTGGCAGTCCTTTGTTCCCTGAGTAAAATGAAGCTGGGATGGTGTTTTGCTGCACAAGGGAAGATGACTACCATGTAACTTTGAACAAGATACAATGTGGCAAAACTGGTGGGTTTTATGGGGATATTTACAATATTGAATGGTGTTGGTTTGGGGGGATGGTCTGGGGGTGCAGTGTCCCATTTAACTGGAAACAACCTCCCCCCCCTAACCTTTATAAAAATTCTGGTAACAGCCCCCTTCCCCTTCATGGATCACTGCCTTGCCGTGGCGAAGGGGCTTGAAGAACTCAGAGAAGCTATGAACTACGCCGAGCAGGGCACCCAAGACGGACAGGTCATAGTGGAGAGTTTTGACCAAACGTGATCCACCTGGAGCAGGAACCGGCAAGCCACTCCAGAATCCCTGCCAAGAAAACTCCATGGACAAAGACAACAGGCATATAAAAGTTATGACGCTGGAAGATGAGCCCCTCAGGTCGGAAGGTGTCCAACATGCTACTGAGGAAGAGCGGAGGACAAGTACAAGTAGATTCAGAGCTGATGAAGCGGCTGGGCCAAAGCTGAAAGGACGCTCAGTTGCGGATATGCCTGGAAGTGAAAGGAAAGTCCAATGCTGTAAAGAAAAATATTGCATAGGAACCTGGAATGTAAGAACCATGAACCTTGGTAAGTTGGATGTGGTCAAAAATGAGATGGCAAGAATAAATATTGACATCCTGGGCATCAGTGAACTAAAATGGACGGGAAGGGACGAATTCAGTTTGGATGACCATCATATCTACTACTGTGGGCAAGAAACCCGCAAAAGAAATGGAGTGGCCCTCATAGTCAACAAAAGGGTGGCGAAAGCTGTACTGGGATGCAATCTCAAAAATGATAGAATGATCACGATACGAATCCAAGGCAGACCTTTTAACATAACAGTAATCCAAGTTTATGCACCAACTACTGGTGCTGAAGAAACTGAAATTGACCAATTCTATCAAGACTTACAACACCTTATAGAAGTGACACCAAAGAAGGATGTTCTTCTCATTATAGGGGATTGGAATGCTAAAGTAGGGAGTCAAGAGATAAAAGGAACAACTGGCAAGTTTGGCCTTGGAGTTCAAAACGAAGCAGGGCAAAGGCTAATAGAGTTCTGTCAAGAGAACAAGCTGGTCATCACAAACACGCTTTTCCAACAACACAAGAGATGACTCTACACGTGGACATCACCAGATGGGCAGCATCAAAATCAGATTGATTATATTCTCTGCAGCCAAAGATGGAGAAGCTCAATACAGTCAGAGAAAACAAGACCTGGAGCTGACTGTGGCTCAGATCATCAGCTTCTTATAGCAAAATTCAAGCTTAAACTGAAGAAAGTAGGAAAAACCACTGGGCCGGTAAGATACAATCTAAATCAAATCCCTTATGAATTCACAGTGGAAGTGAGAAACAGGTTTAAGGATTTAGATTTGGTGGACAGAGTGCCTGAAGAACTATGGATGGAGGCTTGCAACATTATACAGGAGGCAGCAACAAAAACCATCCCAATGAAAAGGATATGCAAGAAAGCAAAGTGGCTGTCCAACGAGGCCTTACAAATAGCGGGGGAGAGAAGGCAAGCAAAATGCGAGGGAGATAGAGAAAGATACAGGAAATTGAATGCAGATTTCCAAAAAATAGCAAGGAGCACAAGGTTATGCTTAAAATTCTACAAGGAAGGCTCAAGCAGTATGTGGACCGAGAACACCCAGAAGTGCAAGCTGGATTTAGAAGAGGCAGAGGAACCAGAGACCAAATTGCAAACATGCGCTGGATTATGGAGAAAGCTAGAGAGTTCCCTGCTTATTTAACTTATATGCAGAATTCATCATGCAAAAGGCTGAGCTGGATGAATCCCTAGCCGGAATTAAGATTGCCGGAAGAAATATCAACAACCTCAGATATGCATATGACACAACCTTGATGGCAGAAAGTGAGGAGGAATTAAAGAACCTTTTATTGAGGGTGAAAGAGGAGAGCGCAAAATGTGGTCTGAAGCTCAACATCAAAAAAACGAAGATCATGGCCACTGGTCCCATCACCTCCTGGCAAATAGAAGGAGAAGAAATGGAGGCAGTGAGAGATTTTACTTTCTTGGGCTCCATGATCACTGCAGATGGTGACAGCAGCCACGAAATTAAAAGACTCCTGCTTCTTGGGAGGAAAGCAATGACCAACCTAGACAGCATCTTAGAAGCAGAGACATCACCTTGCCAACAAAGGTCTGTATAGTTAAAGCCATGGTTTTCCCAGTAGTGATGTATGGAAGTGAGAGCTGGACCATAAAGAAGGCTGATCGCCGAAGAATTGATGCTTTTGAATTATGGTGCTGGAGGAGACTCTTGAGAGTCCCATGGACTGCAAGAAGATCAAACCTATCCATTCTGAAGGAAACCAGCCCTGAGTGCTCACAGGAAGGACAGATCATGAAGCTGAGGCTCCAATACTTTGGCCACCTCATGAGAAGAGAAGACTCCCTGAAAAAGACCCTGATGTTGGGAAAGATGGAGGGCACAAGGAGAAAGGGACAACAGAGGACGAGATGGTTGGACAGTGTTCTCGAAGCTACAAACGTGAGTCTGACCAAACTGCGGGTGGCAGTGGAAGACAGGAGTGCCTGGCGTGCTCTGGTCCAGGGGGTCATGAAGAGTCGGACACGACTAAACGACTAAACAACAACAACAGCCCCCTTTAAAAAATGGTGTTACATTAGCTACTTCCTAGTCGTCTGGTATGGTGGTTGTTGCTAGGAATAAGTCACATGTTTTTCTTAGAAGATCAGCAATTTCACATTCAGTTTTTTAGGAACTCTGAGTTGAATGCCATATGCCTCTAGAAATTCATTAATTTGTCAACAAGGTGATACGGAACGGAAGGGGGGGCTCCTCTCCTCCCCTCTTTCTAGGAACATCTGAGGCGATGACCTCGAGGGTGCCCACCACACACTCACCCTCAGCCCCCTCACCGTTGCATAAGCACCACACTTCTCCCAGACCCCAGTAGAACCCCCTTTCCCCTTCTTTCTACGAGCGAAATAAGCTCATGTATATATCCCTATCTCTTGCTATGCCTGTTCGCGCTCCATACTTATAACGAGTAGACCGTGTGTTGCTGTATCTCCGCTTATTCCTATGGCCGCGCTTTAGCCAATCAGAGTCATGCATTCGCTCTGCAGAAGCTAGCTCAGGGAGCTCCTGCACGCCTCATTTCACTCCTGACAAGCTACTGACGCCCCCCCCCCCACTGCAAGAACAATGGATCTGAAACCAAGGACCTCGTAAAACTGTCAAAATCCTGTTACAATGTATCCATTCTGTTTCCGCTTGTCAAAATCTTGCTACAATGTATCCATTCTGTTTCTGCTTTTCTCTATAGTACAGAATGGGCTAGAAATCATTGGAATCTTTAGAAATTGATATAAAATCAACCGCAACTCCGATTTCTTCGCTCTCGGTGTCATTCAACTCAGTTCCCCTTGGACTCCATGATGCTGTCCCTACTTCCATAATCCCCGAAGCGGCAGGTCACGTACGCAGGAACTTCCTAATCCTGTCAGATCGTTTCGCCAAACCTTTCCTCTAGGCAATATTAGGTGGCAGACGATGCATATCTCTGACCCATTGTCTTGCCACCACCGGTACTCAATAAATGTTTATCTATGTATATTTCTTGCTCTGCATATTTCCCCCCTCCCTCATCCGAAATGTTAATGAATGTAATCCCACCCTTCCTTAATCTATTCATGACGTGTGAAATATATTCGTGATGTAATTCGTGAAACATGACCTTCCCATAATGTATTCATGACGTTTCCTGCACTGTATTCTGGGTTATGGAGGGAACTTTTAAAAGCCTATGTCACCCCATTCTCGGGGTTCAATGCCATTTTTTTTTTAATAATAATTTTTATTGCATTTTTTTCCAAATTGCAGATAGAACAGAAAAGAGAAAGAACATAGAAAATAGAAAGAAAGAAAAAACAAAAAATCACAACCATTTCAACAACTTATTTCGAATTTCTATCGGACTTCCCCACATCTCCCACATAATGCATTCTTGACAATAAAATTATCAGCAAATTATAACCTTGTTTCATGTGTTTCTTTGTACTTTCAATTGCAGTTTAAGTTTAAATCTCTTATTTTCCACTTATTCTAAAAATGTAACACATTATCATTTTTACCCATTTAAACTTTGATTTTTTCATAAATATTATCCAATTTCATATATACTCCACTTTCATTGCTGGGGCTAACATTCCAAGTCACGCGGCATCTTAAGATTCATATAACTTATAATACTTTTGCAGATAGTCCTTAAATTTTTTCCAATCCTCCTCCATTACTTCTTCTCCCAAATCTCGGATCCTTGCAGTCATCTCGGCTAGTTCCATGTAGTTCATCAATTGCGTCTGCCAGTCCTCCAGTGTGGGCAAATCTTGAGTCTTCCAATGCTTAGCAATAAGGATTCTTGCTGCTGTAGTAGCATACATGAAAAAAGTTCTATCCTTCTTTAACACCTTCTGGCCGACAATGCCCAGAAGGAAGGCCTCCGGTTTCTTGGGGAAGGTGTACTTAAACACCTTTTTTAACTCGTTATAGATCATTTCCCAGAAGGCCTTCAATCTTGGACAAGTCCACCAAAGGTGAAAGAATGTCCCCTCAGCTTCCTTACATTTCCAACATTTATTATCGGACAAATGGTATATCTTAGCCAGCTTGACCGGGGTCATGTACCACCTGTATACCATTTTCATAATATTTTCTTTCAGAGCATTACATGCAGTAAACTTCATACCGGTGGTCCATAACCTCTCCCAGTCTTCAGACATGATATTATAACCAATGTCCTGAGCCCATTTTATCATAGCTGATTTAACTGTCTCATCCTGAGTGTTCCATTTAAGCAGCAAGTTATACATTCTCGATAATAACTTGGTCTTTGGTTCTAACAACTCTGTCTCAAGTTTCGATTTTTCCACCTGGAATCCTGTTTTTTTGTCTAGCTTAAAGACCTCATTAATTTGGGCATAGTGTAACCAATTTTGCACCTTATCCTTTAGTTTTTCAAAGCTCTGCAACCTCCAATTACCTCCAATGTTTTCTATTATTTCCCAATATTTCGGCCAGCAGGCCTCCATATTGGGTTTTTTCCGAGCCTTGGCCTCTATTGGTGATATCCACCTCGGAGTTTTGCTTTCCAATAAGTCTTTGTATTTTTTCCAGACCATATATATTGCTTTTCTGACAATATGGTTTTTAAACATTCCGTGTGTTTTTCCCTTGTCATACCACAAATACGCATGCCAACCTAGCGAATTATTAAAGCCTTCCAGATCTAGGACATCAGTGTTTTCTAATAGAATCCAATCTTTCATCCAGCAGAAGGCCGCAGCTTCATAATATAACCTTAAGTCTGGCAGGGCAAACCCCCCCTCTCTCCTTTGCATCAGTTAGTATTTTAAACTTTATTCGGGGCTTTTTGCCCTGCCAGACAAACTTAGAGATGTCCTTCTGCCACTTTCCAAAACATTCCACTCTGTCCACAATCTGCAAGGCTTGAAACAAAAACAACATTTTTGGCAAAACGTTCATTTTTATAGCTGCAATTCGGCCTAACAAGGATAGTTTCAATCTTGACCAGATTTCTAGGTCTTTTTTAACTTCTGACCAACATTTCTCATAGTTATCTTTAAATAAATTCAAGTTCTTAGAAGACAGATTGACCCCCAGGTACTTCACTTTTTTGACAATGTTTAGTTCTGTTTCCTTCTGAAACCCCTCTGTTTCAATAGCTGTCAAATTTTTCCCTAACACCTTAGTTTTTTGTTTGTTCAACTTAAAACCCGCCACCCGACCAAATTTCTGAATCAATTCCAAAACTCTTTTTGTACTAGATTCTGGCTCCTGTAATGTTAGAACCAAGTCATCTGCAAATGCTTTCAGTTTATATTGTTTCGCTCCGACCCATATTCCTTGTACCTGCCGATCCTTCCTTATCATGTTCAGCAAAACCTCCAGGACTGAAATAAACAATAAAGGGGAAAGGGGGCACCCCTGACGTGTTCCTTTTTCAATATGAAGTTCTTCTGTCACCACATTGTTCACTATCAACTTAGCTTTTTGTTCTGAATAGATTGCTTCTATTCCATTCTCAAACCCCCTTCCCACTCCCATCCCTTCCAAGTTTTTCTTCATAAATTTCCAAGAAATGTTGTCAAAGGCCTTCTCCGCATCAATAAAAATTAACACTGCTTTAGTGTTAATATTTGTTTGTAAGAGTTCCAGAATATCGATAATATTCCTAGTGTTATCAAACAAATGTCTACCTGGGAGAAAGCCAGCTTGATCCTTATGGATTACTTCATTTAATACTTTTTTAAATCTATTAGCCAAAATATCTGCAAATATTTTGTAATCCACGTTTAGGAGTGAGATGGGACGGTAGTTCTTAAGTTGAGTCTTTTCAGTTTCCACTTTAGGTATCAGTGTGATGAATGCTTCTTTCCACGTATCTGGTGCCCTCCCTCCCCCCATAATCTGGTTGCAAACCTCCATTAATGGTTGTATCAAGTAGTCTTTTAACATCCTGTAGTACTTGGAGGTAAGTCCATCAGGGCCTGGAGATTTGCCTAGTTGCATATTCTGAATGGCATCCTCGATTTCCTGTTGTGTTATTTTACAGTCCAAGATTGATCTCTTCTCTTGAGATAGTTCTGGTAGGCCATTGTCTTTCAAGAATTGTTCTATCTCAGTTGCTTCCTCGGACCCTTGTGTATACAGTTTTTTGAAGTATTTCTGGAAACACTTTCTAATTTCTCCCGGTTTCTGAATATTTTTCCCTTCAACTTCTAGGTTGGTAACATAATTTAATTTTTGTCTCTTTTTCAACTGCCAGGCTAGCAGTTTCCCACATTTATTCGCGGATTCAAAAGATCTTTGTTTCATTTGTTTGATTTTCCATTCCACTTCTTGGTTGATCAATTTCATATATTGTGACTGGTGGAATTTGATTTCTCTTAAAGTCTCTTTTGATTTTGGGTTCAATCTTAATTTTTTCTCTCCATCTCTTATCTTCTCTAGTATCTTATCCTTTTTCCCATTCCAGAATTTTTTCTTAATCGTATTCTGTTGTATCAGAAACCCTCTCATAACAGCTTTGCTTGCGTCCCAGATTATTCTTTTTTCCACCGAGGTATTCAAGTTAATTTCAAAATAGTCCTTTAAAGCTTTTTGGGCCTTCTTTACAATCTCTTGATCTCTTAACAGGTTGTCATTCATTTTCCATCTGAAGGAATCGGCAGTAGTAAATCTCATTTCCATTTTCAGAGCGTTGTGGTCGGAGCAAGTCTTTGGGCAGATTTCTACTCTTGTAGTCTTAGGTGCCAGCCCTCTAGTTGTCCAAATTTGGTCGATTCTTGTCCATGACAGGTGGGCCTCAGAAAAGAAAGTTCCTTCTTTACCTAGGGGGTTTCTTGTCCTCCATAGATCAATCAAATCCATATTGTCAGTTAGTTCGAAGAAAGTTTTTGGTAGTCTTCCATCTTTGGTCAGGTTCTGGTTCTGTGACTTATCCATATAGGTAGAGACAACCCCATTCGTGTCTCCCATCATGATGATGTTAGAGTAGTCCAAATAGTCCAGTAGTGTCTCATGTAGCTTCTTGTAAAATTCTGATTTCCCCTCGTTTGGTGCGTAGATTCCTAATATCAAAACTTTTTCTCCTTGGATTTGTATTTCAATTGCCAGGATTCTTCCTTGTTCATCTTTAAACAAAAATTTTGGTGATAAATTCTCCTTTGCATAGATCACCACGCCTCTCTTTTTAACTCTGTCTGATGAAATAAATTCTTGGCCTAATCTTTTGTTTATTAACACTTTCCTATGGGACCTGGTCACGTGGGTTTCTTGCAGACAGATTATGTCCAGATGTTCTTTCTTCAAAATATGGAAAATCCTTTTGCGTTTTTCCGGGGAATTTGCACCATTAATGTTCCAACTATACAGCTGTAGAGACATCCTGTATCAATCTGTTGTTGCTCTTTATGGGGCGTCTTCTTTTTTATCCAAATCCGAGGGTGCTGGCTCTTTTCCAGACTCTGGTGGAGGCCAAAGGGCTGCTGCTCCCTTCTGTAGGTCTTCTCCGTGATCGTGTAGAAACTTCTGGCTATCCTCTTTCGTTTTGATTTTAATCTTCTTTCCTTTGTAGTTGAATGATAGGCCTTGTGGAAACTCCCACCTGTAAGGTATTCCACTACTTCTCAGAAGTCCAGCTAGGTCAGTGTAGTTAGACCTGAGATCCAGTAGTTGTTTAGGAATATCCTTGTAGATTTGTGCTCTTCTGTCCTGGATCTCAAGTGCTTTATTAAAATGTAGGTCAAGTAGTTTGTCTCTCTCCTGCTTGGTCCTTAAGATAATCAAGCAGTCTCTAGGCCTGTCTTTCCTGGCAACTCTTCCCAGTCTGAATGCCGTTGTTATTTTAAAATCTGTATCTTCCTTTATACCCCAGAATTTAGAGAATTCTGCTGTCAAAAAGTCGGTCAAATCCTCTTTCTCAATCTCTGGGATAGAGCGTAATCTTAAATTATTTTCCCTGTTTCTCAGTTCCGCCATAGACAGGTAGGCCTGCTGGTCGCTGATATGTTTGTGTAGCGGCCTTACCTCTCCTTTCAATTCATCCACTTTCTGGATTGCTTGACCTGCTTTTTCATTCGCAGCTTCGGCCAATTTCCGATTTTCAGATGTAACGTCTTTTAAATTCCCAATGTCTTGTGAATGCTTAGCCACCTGTTCAGAGAGTTTGGTAATTGAAGATGTGGCTAAGTCAATTTTTGCTGTTTGGTCATCAACCTTTTTGTTCAAAATTGCAAATTGTTGTAGCATTTCCTCTAAAAGAGTGCCAGATCCCCCTGCTGCCATATCCTCAGTTGTTGGCTGTTCAGCTTCCTTAGATGGAGCTGTTGTTGAGGGTACAGCTCCCTGTAAAACAGCAGGGACTGAAGATCTGCGAGCCTGAGAAATCAGAGTTGTTTGTACCAATTGGCCTTTCCCTG
Organism: Podarcis vaucheri; assembly: GCF_965113315.1. Classification (NCBI taxonomy): domain Eukaryota; kingdom Metazoa; phylum Chordata; class Lepidosauria; order Squamata; family Lacertidae; genus Podarcis; species Podarcis vaucheri. The sequence continues at coordinate 127,449,242 of NC_138761.1, forward strand.
CTTTCGACGCAGCTCTTGTTTTTGGTGGGCCACTCATTCCACACCTGTCTTTGGATTCAAGGTCAAGCTGTCAAATATTCCATGGGAAAGACATGCCTCAAAGTAGAAAACCAAACCACAGAGAGTCAAAACAAAGTTGGTTCTCAGGAATTTGTAAATCCCAAACTCCACTAGAGGGAGTATTGTTACAGTTCAGGAAAGAAGAAACAAAGTTTCAGTCGCCATTAAAGTTCCAGCAGTTAAATAAATTAACAATAGTCCTTAAAGAAGACTTTTTTCCACTGGCAGAGCCCTTTCAATGTTACCACAATAGTCTATCTGAAGGTGCAAGATACAGTTATTTAATTGTATCCTCCAATGATGCCTCTATGTATCCATTTCGACTTTGTATATGTATCCGCAAAACAGCCCTTTTCCCCCTGCAGGTCCGGAGCTGGGGTTTTTAAAGTTTTTAAAGTCCACAAAAGGAGAAGGTCTCCGAATAAAATCAACACAATAGCAAAGAATAAAAAGAAGGCTTGCCTTTCCCTTCAGTTGCTAGCTCCACCAGACGCATGATGCTTCCCGTTTTAAAATCCCTTTCTATTGCTTCCAGCTTGTCAGTTCCTTTGCCTTTGATCACTAAGCACTACCGGGAGACGGACTTCCTTTTTCTCGTCTCCCGCTTTCAGCCAAATTATCAATTTACAGTCCCGAATTTAATACTCTTCTTACTCACGAGTAGATGGTTTAGAGTCCAATGCTTAAGGAAGAAAGGTCGGCGCTCATCAGCAACAGCCGCGCGGCTTCACTCCCGCAGAAAGAGCGATGAATCCACAGCCCCGCTTCCCCTCCGCGCTTCCGGAGCCCCTTACGGGGTCCCTTCTTCGTTTTGGGGGTCGCTCTGGGTGCCCGCCGGATCCCACGGCCACGAGCTCACTCTGCTCGTGGTTTATCTTAATGGGTCGTCGCTTTGCCGCAGCGAACAACCCTTTCCTGCGGAGCCCCTCTTTGCAGCGCAAAGAGGACCGCCATTACTTGTTTCGCGCCGCCTCCGGAAGTCGCGCTTTAGCCAATCAGAGTCATGCATTCGCTCTGCAGAAGCTAGCTCAGGGAGCTCCTGCACGCCTCATTTCACTCCTGACAAGCTACTGACGGCCCCCCCCCCCACTGCAAGAACAATGGATCTGAAACCAAGGACCTCGTAAAACTGTCAAAATCCTGTTACAATGTATCCATTCTGTTTCCGCTTGTCAAAATCTTGCTACAATGTATCCATTCTGTTTCTGCTTTTCTCTATAGTACAGAATGGGCTAGAAATCATTGGAATCTTTAGAAATTGATATAAAATCAACCGCAACTCCGATTTCTTCGCTCTCGGTGTCATTCAACTCAGTTCCCCTTGGACTCCATGATGCTGTCCCTACTTCCATAATCCCCGAAGCGGCAGGTCACGTACGCAGGAACTTCCTAATCCTGTCAGATCGTTTCGCCAAACCTTTCCTCTAGGCAATATTAGGTGGCAGACGATGCATATCTCTGACCCATTGTCTTGCCACCACCGGTACTCAATAAATGTTTATCTATGTATATTTCTTGCTCTGCATATTTCCCCCCTCCCTCATCCGAAATGTTAATGAATGTAATCCCACCCTTCCTTAATCTATTCATGACGTGTGAAATATATTCGTGATGTAATTCGTGAAACATGACCTTCCCATAATGTATTCATGACGTTTCCTGCACTGTATTCTGGGTTATGGAGGGAACTTTTAAAAGCCTATGTCACCCCATTCTCGGGGTTCAATGCCATTTTGAACCTGTTGCGCAATAAACTCGGATCTTCGTATTTTGCTCCTGTGTCCGGCTGAGCTCCTTTCTTCTCCGCAAGGACCCGCGGACTCTGTCCGACGAGCTGGGTGGAAGTGCAACCACGCACCCAGATTTTTCCGTAACAAAGGCCTAGAACTTTGTCTCTGAGAAAGTTACCATAGCTCCGGCATAGGAATCTGACCTTTATCTCCTGCAGTAAGGATGCACAATTTGTAGGCAGGCTGGGCTTCCAGTTTCCGGTTGCCTTAATGGCTCCCACGACAGCATAGACTGTTGATGAAACAATGAACAAAGATGAAAGAGGATAAATATCTTTGTAAACTCCCCCCAGGGCCTGGGGGGAGTGAGCTACACTCACAGATCGTCTCAGTACCCGGCTTTTGCTCCTACATGGAGGTGGGAACCAGGGAGACGCTGGGTGCAAAGCACTTTGCCTCTCAGTAACCCCCCAATGCTGCCATTGAGAGCAGTGGTGCTTCTGTTCATTAAAGGATTAATTAGAATTAATGCACAGAAACGTGTTGGTAATGACAGGACAAGATTAAGGACTGCCAAATTGAAACAGTTACAAGGCTGCACAGATTTAAATTGGAAATATGACTTCAAAAAGAAGGTATGTGTTGGGGGGGGAGCCAATTGCTTCATTATAAATATTTTGTTACATCAATGACTCGGCACACCCCACCCCTAAGAATGCCTGACAATGCCAAAAAATTGTTCTTTAAACCTAATGAAGAAGAAAAGAGATGGGAGTACTAATATGGATCATAATGACAAATGGGACTGTGTGAGTGAAAAATTAATGTTTGGAATAATTACAAAAAGGGCTTGGAGCCTCTGCGGAGTTAATTTTTTCACTTACCCCCTCATTGAGGGGAGGAGGGACTGGACTTTTAAGACTTGCCGGGGCTCTGGCGGGGCACATATCATTCTGCTACGAATAATTATAATTAATTGCTTTGAATGGATGTGGAGAGGAGAACTTGGAGGCCTGCAAGGACTTTGGCAGGATGCTGGGTGACTCCCTGTTTGAAATCGAAAGTGGAATTTTACAGCTGCATCAGAAAAGTTGAGAACAAAGAGAGAGACCTCTCCAGAGTAACTCTAAGTCAACAGATGAGATCAGGAATAATTAATGGGGACATAATATTTGATAAAAGAGCAAAGGAACAATTGATGGAAATTAAAACCTCATACAGGAAGAAGAAAGGAGAACTTCATTTGTGAATTTACAAATTACTATATGTGTTAATGCAAACTGAAATTAATCATTGTAGCTGTAGTATAAGGGGTTTTATCAAGAATGGATTGTATTTATGAGGATCACAGAGCCAGAGACAAACGTGGAGGATAAAATCATGGTATGGAATTATGAAAACACTGATGATGAAAGGCAGGACTACTGTTGTAAATAAAAATTGCCCTTTTCCCTTATGGGGTATCCAAGAGCCCACATAAAGTCCTTACATAGGTTCCCTATTGGTAGGAGAGAATAACAGAGGCCAACCAGAGAATATTGAGAAGCAAAGTAGCTAGTAAGCTTGATCTTTATTGATCTGTTGCAACAGGGTGCTCCCCTCACACGCAGGAGAGAGGAGGGACCCAGAAAAATGGCATGGAATCATAGAATCATAGAGTTGGAATAGATCACAAGGGCCACCGAGGCATGCAAGGCCTTATAAAGACTTTTGAAATTGCCACCCTGTAGATCAAGACCACCCCCAGAAACATCATACATACATCACAGAAGGGGCATAACCTAAGACCATTCCTCAGATACATCACACTTACATCACAAAAAAGGCAGTCTAAAACAGTACATTTGAATATTGTTTTTCTCCTGTTGTTGTTTATCTCCTGTCTGGCAGGTTACTTGATTGGATTGCCTGGGGAGCCCGGCCATTCTTTTGTAGTAATAAATATTGTACTTAGTTCCTGGGCCAGGTCACAGGCTCACACCCTATTCAAACACAGACATACCCTTAAGACAGGATTTGTGAAGGAAAAGACAATGGGGAGGCTTTTCCACTTTGACCATGCAGAGAAAACATTTGCTCAGCTTAGGAATCAAAATGGCTTCAGGTCGGTCTTCCTGTGCTGATCTATGTACGTGCGGTTATGAACATTGCTATATATCTAAGACCTCAAAATTCCTATCACACTACAATGTGGAAAATCCTTCGGAATTCAGACCGCAGGAAGTAAAAAAAAAAAAGATTACTATTTGGAAGACAATTGGACTTTTTAAAATGTATTTATTTTTTATTGGATTTGATTTGATATGTTAATTGGATGCTCTTATTGGAAAATTAATAAACACTTTTAAAAAAAGAAAAGAATGAATTGTATTTGGTTTGAGCAACAGTCTGGAGGCAGAATTACGGTAAAGGGAATCAGAACCTGAAGTACAGCGCATGGTAAGCCATACAAAATGTATAATTGGCTATGTAATTTATTTGTATTTGAATTGGTATTGTTATTTGGTATTAATATAATTTGGCACATATTGGATTTTTGTAATTGAAAATTAATAAAAACTACTTAACATAAAAAAATTGCAGGCAGGCTGTTTCCTGGCTGGGGCAGGTTCTACCGGGGCGGTGTGTGTGTGTGTGTGTGTGTGTGTGTGTGCTCCGAAGGCTTTCTGGCGGTTCCCTCCCTGTGAGAAGGGAGTTTACAGGGAACCAGGCAGAGGGCCTTCTCGGTAGTGGCGCCCGCCCTGTGGAACCCAGCCAGATGGGCAGAGTATAAGAAAGAAAGAAAGAAAGAAAGAAAGAAAGAAAGAAAGAAAGAAAGAGCTTGGGGGGAATGGGATGACTCCCAGATACAGCTTTGTGACTACACTGGCCAGGAGTGCCATTTACCACCTTTGCCTGTTACAGTATATGCCAGCTACAACTGCATCTGGATTGTGCATGGGCAACCTCAAGACTGGATTAATGCAAAGAGTTCTACATGGGGCTGAACCTTGGCCTTGCCTCGAAGCGCCAGCTAGCCGACAACAGGGAACACCTCTGCTAAAACTTCTGTACCGCCTGCCTCTATGCAACCAGGCCAGGCTAAAGGTTTCTATATATAAAGCCCTGAACAACTGGTGTCCAGCTGCATCTACTGCAGTGTTAAGTAACTGTCATGTCAACTTGAGCAATGGGACTTTTCCCTCCCACTACGTCTGTTCTGCATTCCCCCCTAACCTGCCAGAGCAGCTTTGGGGAGAGCACAAGCCAGGCAGATTCCTTAAGGTAAAGTAACCATATTTTTTTCAATGAATCCGGGGACACTTTAAATAAATAAATAAATAAATACTACACGTTTGGGATGTTGATGCTGCAGTGATGGCGGTGGCAGAGGGGCAGCCGCCGCCTTGACCTCAACCACCACGTTTCCCCTTCCTCTGAGGCTTCTATCTCCTTTCTTCATGAGCCTGGGCAGCCCCTGAGTTGTTGGTTCTGTGGTGGTGGTGGGGAAGCGGTGCGCAGTGGGTCAGGCGTGGAAGGCAGAGAAGGAGGTCCAAGAGCAGCAGCAAGGCTCAGCAGCCCAATGCCTCCCTTCCCACCAGAGCAGCCCCAATCCCATTCCTACCTGCGTGCAAGCAGGAGGGGGTGGGGATCCCTCAGCTGGGAAGGGAGGCTTCCCGTTTCCTGAGAGATCCCTGCCCCCTCCTGCTTGCACGCAAGCTCTGATAGGCAGCATGAAGCCTCCCTTCACAGCTAAGATCCCCGCCCCACTCCTGCTTGCACGAAAGTAGGAGTTGGGATCAGGACTGTCCGATAGGCAGCACGAAGCCTCCCTTCACAGCTTAGTTGCTGGGGTCAGGGAAGGTGGAGGCAGCCCGGAAGCTGCGTCTTTGAGCCCCTGCACCACCATCATATGGGGACTTCTGAGCAGCTCCTGAAGCCAGCCAGAGCCAACTGCTCCGGGCTGCTGAGACTGCCGCTGCTGCATTTCCCAGGGACATTTGATGACATCCAGGGACACTCTGGGGATGGAATTTGTCCGGGGATTTATTCGCAAATCTGGGGACTGTCCCCGGGAAACGGGGACGTCTGGTGACCCTACCTTAAGGGCCAGCTGAGCTCATACATCCCAGCTAAGTCACTGAAATCAGTGCTATCGTTCCACCCCCCACCCCCCGTGACTCAGAAGCTCAACTGGCTTCAACTAAAAGTAGAGCATTTAGTGTCCCTGTATTGCAGAGTGTTGGACTAGACAGCCGCTGGGATCCCTTCCAACTCCACAATTCTTTGGTTCTATGGTCCCATGTTGTGGAATACTCTTCCAGCAGAGATTCTACAGGCCATCTTAGCTGCTAGCTTTCAGGCATCTCTTAAAGATTTTTATGCCAAAAGAGCAAATTTGTTTAAACTCTTTCAAGAAGAATCAGTCATTTTTATAATTATTTTCTAGTTTTTACGGTATTTGTTGTTTGGTTGTATTTGATATTTTATATGAAGGTGTGGTCTTTAAATATTTGTATAAATAAATAAGTACATTATTAATCTCCTTTTTGTCCCTTAGCACGCTTTTGTCATCCAAAGGTCCAGCTAGTTTCCTGCTTCTAATTTATCTAAAGTTTTTTGTTTTGTTTTTTGTTTTACTGTTGATCTTAATATTTTTAGCGTTGTGCTTCTCAGATTTTTGTCCTTGTTACTGTTGCATCTCTTATTGTCTGCAATTACCTGCAGTTCTTTTGTTCTCATTTGGACAAGACTTCCGTTTTCCTAAAGGAAGCTTTGTTGCCTCTAATAGCATCTTTTCGTGTTCTTTCACTGCGTGGAGGCACCTCCCATCTTAGACCCAAAACTGAAGGTTTAGATAGGACTAGATATATCGGAAGGGGAAGTGATTAGATAGTGTTGAATGTAACTTGTTCCCTGCTCCACAAAGGCTGCAAAGCCATTGCCTTCTGTAAGTCAACATAAGCCGTGCATATGGCTTCTGTAAGTCATAAGCCGTGTAGTTAAGCCGGGCATATGGGGATCCTGTTTGAAAAGGAAGCTTACTTGGAAGACTAACTTGTGGATCCTGAACTGCAAATCACTGGTACTGTTCATTGAACAATGCTTGACATTCAAGTGAGCAATGAAATATTGCCTAGTCAACTTAACTTACCAGCCTTGCATTATCTGACCCATGCCAATTGTTCTGTGTGATGTGCAATATGATTACTGTAGCCCCCCCACAAACAACAACAACAACATATACTCTTTGGTAAGATTTCATTGCAGCAAAGAGTGTATTCCAATAAGGTAAATATCCAGAAACACACAATATATTTTTACCAGACAAACAGAGCCAATAGAAATTAAAATGCATGGGAAGACTACAGAAGTGGAATAAAAAAGAGGTGCTCTTGTTGGAGAAAATCAGTTAGACACATAAGATGGCACATCAGGACGTCGAGTTTGAACAATTTTGGGCTTGGGTGAATTGTTTGGGTCTCCCTCTTCTGCTGCATCCGTGTCACAGACATGCACCACGACACTTGGGGTGGACTCTGTACCCGCGTGCAGCTCGTATTTCTCACCTGCAAGCAAAGACAAACATTTAGACTAAATGCTATTTAGCATCATAGAGCCCCACTAGAATACATTACTGCTCAACTGGACAGTCAAGAGGGGCATCACGGTTACAGTGTTGGAATAAGACCTAGGAGACCAGGGTTCAAATCCCCACTGAGCCATGGAGCTCATTGTGTGACCTTGGATCAGTCGCTGCCTCTCAGCCTAACCTCCCTCACAGGGTTCTTGCGGGAATGAAATGAGGAGGGTGAGAATCAAATGAAAATGTAGGATATAAATGCAAAAATGGCATGAATGGATTTTGGACATTGACTCAAGACCTTCATGATGCCACTATTGTTTAAGTATCCCATTTGGGACACAAACTGTAATTGAGCATGCTGTTGCCTAACCTCTCCCCAGGGGGCAGTGTGTGATTGTTTAGTTTGTGGAGGAGCATTTTGCACAAATGCACTTACCATATTCGGCTGTAAACTGGCAACCAGTTCAAGTGGCCTTTGTGCTGTTCCATGTGCGTGCGTTTTCTCCTTCACTGTAAAAGTCTTTAGAAGAGAGAGCGCGCTTGGGCAATACGAGAGATGCCTGCTCTGTGTACCTGCTGCGCAATACTAGGTTGCCCTTTGTACTTTATAGTATGACTTTCTGCACAAGCAGAGATCATTCCCAAACAGAAAGAGGCAGCTCTCAGTGTAGCAGATGGGAGGAAACTTGATTAGCAAGCTTTGCCGACAGTGTCTATAAATCTATCTTCCTGATGAGTTTTATCACAGTGCCTATATCAAATTTGAAATTTAAGAATATCTTGGGATTGCTATCTACTAATTCATGTGTAATAAAACATTAATGGGCTTGTTGACAGGATAAAATACAAAGGGAGAAATTACAAGTGCTTATTTGCCTGCAGGCATCAGTTGATTTGAGATGACTGTTGGTCAGCTCCAAGGCCTTGATGGTCATTACTTGCTGCTCTGCAACAAAGGTCCACACACGCACAGCAAATTGTTTGAGTCTGTCGACATAGTTGTCTACCCCCAAGATACAGCACCTTTATACTGAGATTCATTTTGTTTTAACAGTTGCAATCCTAACCCTATTTACCTGGCAGAAAGCCCCACTGAATTCAACAGGACTTAACTTCTAAATAGACATGGTTAGGATTGCTCTGCAAGTTGGTTCATTACTTGGCCATCACATCCTCTTAGCTGTTAATTAAGCGCACAAACACCTATGTATTTGAGGATATGTCATAGAATACAGTAGATGGGAAGAAAGGTGGCCAGATGTTTCTTAGCAGAAAGAACTGTGCCCTCCTCCAGAACACAACAGCCCATCTCCTCAACTTCAGACAGCAGCCATGAGCTGATCTTATGCATAGATCACTGGGCTGCTTGCTGAAGGTGTTTAGCATGGTTGCATTGCTCCATTTATTTGTGTGGGTGCATGGAAGGATTCCAGAAGAGGCACAGCTAATCATAAAAGATCCTGCTGGTGGTTCTATTCACAATCATGCCATGGTGCCTCAAAACCTGAACATGGTGCCTCAAAACCTGAGCTTTTGGGGGGTTTTAAGCCACCTTTCTAGTTGTCCTTGGTTGTGAAAAAAATGTGGATATAGGTAGAAATGCTATAGATCTCAGACCAAGTCGAGGTCTCATGGAGAAATACGGTCAGTGGTTACTTCTCTTGAAAACTGCAGCATGCAACCATACATCACGTTTTTCATTTAGATAAGAAAAACTCATGAAATGCAGGTATTAAGTTCTGTGATGCTGTACATGTTTCAGTTTCAGAACTACTCTCAGAACAAGAAGTAGGAAAACTCATGTCCTTGGAGCACACAGAAAATGCCCTCAGGCTGAAACTGAAGCTATCCATATAGATTTATTACAATACCTACCCAAGATTTGCACACAAGTGATTAAAAAGAGAACTTTGGTGAACTTAACGATAGATAGAATTTAGGTATTCATGTCTCTATTGGCTCAGTTCATCTTCTCTTCTTAAACTCAAATACCTGAAATTTCAGAATACCTACCTGATTCCCGTTTAGACACTGCATAAAGGAGGTCATAGTTAGCAGCAGGTGTTGCATCGTTCATTGGGTGCCAACCTACAGGAGGAGAGGCTGGAGGAGAGATAAGAAACTGCTTTGATGGCTGGGGTGGAGCCAAATGCAGTTTGTCCCCTTCGATCTCAGAACTCCGGACCTTTACATGGATGAAAGAAAGAGTCTCACTAAAGAAGAGAAGACAGCACTTTGGCAATAAGTGCTAGCAATGCAGTATATCATGCCATTTTCAGAATATCATTGATATTGAATTTTGCTGGGCTGCTACCAACTGAGTTTGTTGGCACCCAATGACCATTAAGTGGAGCCACTTTTCAGAAGTTCATTGCACAAAATGGGGGGGGGGGAGGAATGGAAACCCCACATTTTGTGATAAGTCTCTCTGGAAGCTGAGAAATGTAGTAGTGAGATGTTGTCCAGTTTGTCCCACTGTCCTTTTTTACTTCTTTCTACATGTCTGATCCCTTCCAGCCATCTCCCTTATCTGCCCATCATTTCCCCCCTGTCTCTGTCCTGAATGCAAACAGGAGCCTAGGATTTTCTTTGGTTATCCTATACTCCAGTTATGGCAGCTGGAAGGTATTGGATCAAGATTAAGTCCTACTGTGGTCTTGAAGATACACTGACATATGATTCTAGTTAAGTCAGCATAACATTATACAAGAGTAATTTCATAATAATAAATGATAAAACAATTCACTTATTATTTCTTTCCCTCCCTCTTCAGCCAATATGCCCATGAACCGTTTACAACGTGAAAAATAAAACAGTACAATATAAACATAGAAATGTAAAGCACAATAATGAACACTGACTGAAAGCAGTACGATCCAACACATTGCGCTCCCTTGGTGCACTTTTGGGGCACTCTCTGCACCAAAGCGGTTCTCCACCAGAGATGAGTCATGGTTAAAAAGATTTCTGTTATGGTTGGTATCTGAAGAGATGGGAAATAGGTGGTAGACTTCTAGCAGTCACTGGGTTGTGTGTTTAACTATAAGTTTAACCATCACCCCCAGTTGTGTCAAGGTTTCTGTGTATTAAATGTTCATTTAATAAATATTTTTCAAGGCTCTGGAGGTGAAATATTTATTAAAAGATAGGTGTGCATGCTTGAATCTACTATAGAGAAAATTAAACCTTCTTAACCTTAGTAGGGATTAAAGGGATTTTTAAAATCCTTTCTTTAAATAAGAATTACTTGTAAGATCTTGAAGACATTTATGCAATAGTGCACTTTATTTACCTCAGTTATACAGCCACATTATGTTTAAATCTTATGCAGAAAGTGTCTACATCATGAACTGCAATGACTATACTCCTGCAGCCTTACTACTTACCCTCTTGAACTCTTCAAAATACTTGGAATGTAATGAAAAACATTATGATTAACATGGATACCAGTTAATTTACAACATAAGCAAAAATATGTACCTCATCACTCTTGGCTGTTATTGTTGATGTTGTTTTTCTATGGAACAAAATCTGAATAAGGTGCATATGAAAAAGCAGCTTCATATTGTTATAAGACTTCATTTCTGCAAGTCAAAATTTATTAAAACACCAATAGAATATTCTAGGTATGATTCAATATGCTTGTGCTAAACATTCCATTCAGCACCCCAAGCAAGCAGCCAGCAACGCTGTGCATTGCACTTTCACAGGAAACCTGCAAGTTTCAGTTGTTCAAAGGTGTATACAGAGAGCAATCTTATACATGCATGCCAAGTTCAATGGAGCGCAATCTTAAGGATGCAACCCAAAACATGTCTAGTCAGAACTAAGGCCTACTGAATCCAAAAGGGCCTGCTGCTGGGTAAGTGAGTGTAGCCAATTCCTTGACCTGATTATGTGTGGTCTCACATGTTCATATTCAAATTGGTTGTCAGGGGTAGAATGTGAAAGAATAAGGTTGCATGTGCGCGCGCACACACACCATGACCCTTACAGATTATATGAGACTCTGTTGCCAATCTACTATTGCACAGCATGAAACAAGCGTAGCTAAAACATATGAGCTCATCCACAGACTACATACCAGCTCAAAAAAAATGTAACATAAACAATATGTAGTGTATTATCAAGGGACTAAATATTTGTAAAGTCTTTACACAGGTTAAGTACACTAGGGAGGCTGGAATTAGTTCTTTGCTATATGAGAAGCTGCAGCACCATGCCAGATGTCTTGAAACTCAACCATTATCTACTGAGAAACCATGTTTTGCTGGTGAGAGGAACATAGACCACTCAACCAAATAATGCACTGATTGTCTTGGTCCAAACTACCCAGCTTTGAGTGGTGGCATTTTTGTTTTGTTTTGTTTTGCTTTGCTTTGCTTTGCATCTTAGCAAACCTACCCTCTCATGCTTTTTATCCAAATTTATTGCACATTCATTCTCATTAGTTTGTGGAGTGGTTAGGAATTTTTGCTTCAAGCGAGTATTAATCCTTGCTTCCCAGTGCATCCTTCCATCATTTTCCTTATTGAGTTTGCTTCACAAGAGCTCCAAATCAACTTTAATTGCACAGCCTGAAGCAGGGGTGGACTGTACTAATTCCTTTCGTAATCTGGCACCCTGTGCCAGGCCAAAGTTTGGTGCCCCCAAAGGGATCTTCTCAATTTTGTGGTCCCCTCATCTTAGTGCTCTGTGCGGGGGAATCCCCTGGATCTCCCTAAATCCAGCACTGTCTGAATTCCCCAGTGTGTGGCCAAATCCCACTTGGAAAGAGCAACACCCTGGAAGGGCCCAAGCTTATTTCCTTCCTCCTCCAACCTTGTCTCTTTTCCTTTTGTGCTATGTCTCTTAGATTGTGAGCCTGAGGGCAGGGGCTGTCTTCCCAGTGATATTTATCAGCTGCTCTGGGAGCCTTTTCCCACAGTACAGTGGGATGAAAAAGCATTGCTCGGCCCAGACACAGAGGTCCAGCTCCGAGGGCCTGCTGGCAGTTCCCTCACTACGAGAGCCAGGCAGAGAGCCTTCTTGGCATTGGCGCCCTCCCTGTGGAACACCCTCCCGTTAGATGTCAAGGAAATAACTGTGTGACTTTTAGAAGACACTTGAAGGAAGCCCTGTATAGGGAAGCTTTTTAATGTTTGGTGTTTTACTGTGCTTAAAATATTTTGTTGGGAGCTGCCCAAAGTGGCTTGAACTTACTGTTTAGCCCTGCAGATTACCCCACTGTTATCATCATTATTGCATTATTCTTATTTGCAACGGATACAACTGAACAGAATTCAACATATGATATATACATGTGAAACATGTTCATCCTGGAGACTGTCAGCTGCATCCCATCGCTGACAGAGGGAGAGACAGGAGGAGGTAATTAGGCAGGAATGCAGAATGAGAGAGGAGCAGCCTAGTGGCAGTAGAAGCCTGAGCTCCAAGAACATGGAGAAGGAAGGGGGGAGGTCAAGGGGGAAGACACAGACTGACAGTTTAAGCTCTGACTCAGAGGGAGGGCCATTGGAAATAGCCCATCCCATGACGCGCAGGCAAGCAAGAATTAATGAGAGGTGTGAACAGGAAAGGAAGCAAAAGTGGGGCTTTAAATGGGGGAAGAAGAAGGGGCAGAACTCAGACCCGGCAGCAGCTAATTTGGAAGCAGACGCTGAGTGACTGAGCTCCAGAGTGATTTGTGTGTTTTGAGCAATAAACCCGAGTTCATTGCTGCTGGAGTTGTCTCGCTTCTGTAGGAGAGACCCAACCATTACAGAGACATTGCAAAGTATAGTTTTAACTTCTTCCCTCAGAACAGTGTTTCATGAAGTTCTGTTCTGGCATGGACAGCTGATTTGGGGTTCTTAAAGAAAAATTCAACCTCAGTTGGCTACATGCTCCCCTTGGCTAGCATATTAGAAGCAGCTAAAAGGCAGACTCTTCAAATTTTCTGTATTGTTCCCACCACCTACCAGCACAGTTAAGGGTGTCCTAGACTCCTTCATTGTGAGGTCTTTCACACAATAAAAGCATTTACATGAATATAGCAAAATTCATGCTTCCAGCCACTGGCACAAAGCTGCAGTCAGTGCAGCCAAAGCCTTCATGAAAGAAGTGCCTGTTTAGGTGGCATCTGGTCACAAGTAAGTAATGGAAGAAAAAAAAGAAGATCATGCTCTTGATAATCTTCAGATTCCAATTCTCTAAATTGGAAGAGAATTTAATTCAAGCCAAAGGGAGGCATATATTAAAGATTTACAACCTCCTCCTCAATTGGGAAGTAAAAGAGGAGGAGCTGAAAGCTGTCATGATAAGTTGGGCCCAAGATATTGGACACAATATATACATGAATGAATGGGAAAGACTGTGGAAAGAGGACATCAGATTCACCGCATGTTATAATATTAAGAAAAAATGTGATGAAGATGTTATACAGATGGTACATAACCCCAGCCAAACTGGCCAAGATGTATAAGAACAGTTCAGAGGTACTTCCGGGTTAGCGCCTCCGACAATGGCGGATTTCCTCTGATCGGGAGGCATCCGCTCAGTGGAAATCAGGGTCTGGACCGCCACGGCGAGGCGGAGACCCACCAAAAAACAAAGGCGAGAGAAGCCTGTGGACGTGGGATTCGGCTGGCACCTTTTGCGCCTCCCCTACTCGCGGGGAAACCCGGTTTCGGGGATCCGGAGCGACGTGGGGTGAGCGGCACGGTGCTTCAAATCGACTGCTTCTTTCACAGAGTGAAGCCGCATTGCTGTTGCCGGAGAGCGTTGACGTTTTCCTGTGGACAATTGGACTCTAAACAACTACCCGTGAGTAGAACAGAAAATTGGATCTCTAAACTTCTTAATTTGGCATTGAAATGGGAAGGCTTCTTTATCAACGACTTGGATGATGGACTCAAGGGCATCCTGATCAAATTTGCAGATGACACCAAACTGGGAGGGGTGGCTAACACCCCAGAGGACAGGATCACACTTCAAAATGACCTTGACAGATTAGAGAACTGGGCAAAAACAAACAAGATGAATTTTAACAGGGAGAAATGTAAAGTATTGCACTTGGGCAAAAAAAAAAGAGAGGCACAAATACAAGATGGGTGATACCTGGCTTGAGAGCAGTACATGTGAAAAGGATCTAGGAGTCTTGGTTGACCACAAACTTGACATGAGCCAACAGTGTGACGCGGCAGCTAAAAAAGCCAATGCAATTCTGGGCTGCATCAATAGGAATATAGCATCTAGATCAAGGGAAGTAATAGTGCCACTGTATTCTGCTCTGGTCAGACCTCACCTGGAGTACTGTGTCCAGTTTTGGGCACCACAGTTCAAGAAGGACACTGACAAACTGGAACGTGTCCCGAGGAGGGCAACCAAAATGGTCAAAGGCCTGGAAACGATGCCTTATGAGGAACGGCTAAGGGAGCTGGGCATGTTTAGCCTGGAGAAGAGGAGGTTAAGGGGTGATATGATAGCCATGTTCAAATATATAAAAGGATGTCACATAGAGGAGGGAGAAAGGTTGTTTTCTGCTGCTCCAGAGAAGTGGACACGGAGCAATGGATCCAAACTACAAGAAAGAAGATTCCACCTAAACATTAGGAAGAACTTCCTGACAGTAAGAGCTGTTTGACAGTGGAATTTGCTGCCAAGGAGTGTGGTGGAGTCTCCTACTTTGGAGGTCTTTAAGCAGAGGCTTGACAACCATATGTCAGGAGTGCTCTGATGGTGTTTCCTGCTTGGCAGGGGGTTGGACTCGATGGCCCTTGTGGTCTCTTCCAACTCTATGATTCTATGATTCTATGAGTCAGTGTTGAGAAGAAAATATGCCCCAAACATTCCACTCCTCTGTGAGATGCGGTGGTCCCAAAAGTACAAAATTATTGCCATTTTCAAAGAGCATTTTGTGAGCATCATTGAAAGGTTGGTGAGATTATCACCAGAAAGAAATGGCAACATGTGGAAATAGGTATTACAGATACATTCTGCTGCCACCAAAGCTCAATTCATCATTGCTGTCGCTCCGATAGCCAAGTATTCTGTCTTATTGGAACTTGTGGTAAATGCTCTAAAAACCTGGACCTGCTCCAATGTTCAGAGTGCATCAAACAGATTCTTGGAGTGATGACAATTCACCGCAGTGATGCAGTGCAAGTTGCTACAGAGCTCATTTAGGATACCTACAAGATGGCCAAGGAATTTGGAGTGGACTTGAGTGTCGAGATTTATTAGAAGACAGCAACATGGCTCCAACCCTCCAACGTCCAGCCCTTTAGAGTACTGGAAGAGATCCCTAATAATTATTTACTTGGACTCCTCAGTGTCTTCATTGGAGCAACAAATGGAGCAGGTGAACAGCATTCACTGGTTGGCCTCTGTTATTTTCTCCCACTGATAGGGAACCCACATAAGGACTCTCTCCGGACTCTAGGACACCCATATGGGAAAAGGAGCAGTTTTTTCTTCTAACAAAGTGCACGTTCATAAGCAAAATACCCCAAATCTCTCATGGGTGGCTGGGGGCTTGGACATGCAGGTGGGTTCAGACACATACTGTAACAGTACTAAATGCAATAATTATTACTTGATGGGTCTTTTTATTGTATTTTTATGTGGTTGCACATCTCCCCAGATGCACAAACTTGTTTGCATTTTTGTATTTACTGCTCCAGTAAGCTTTATATGAGAAGTGTTTCCATGTCCCAGCAGGGCTGATTGTGGTATAAACAGAACAAAAGATTAGGGTATTGATCAGATCAGATCAGATCAATTAAATTTTCCATAGTTTCTTGTGCAGTCATGTATTGCCTTTACAGAGGTCACAAGCTCTTTTGCCCCACACATTGCAAAGAAAATTAAACCTTGCTATGGGAGCTAAAATTCAGAATAAACATATCAAATTAAAAACAAAGCAAGCCTTCAACTACAGGCACGTTAATTGTAGTGCCATTTATATTAATGGGTGGAGGCCCTCAAGACAATGCAGACATTACATTAGAAGAAAGGATGGCATGGCCAAAATGCAAGTGGCTCATTCTGATTTCCTACCTCAGGCATATTATTATTATTATTATTATTATTATTATTATTATTATGAAGAAGAAGAAGAAGAGTGATACTGTAGTTTCTAAATAGTGAAGACACTTCCACTCTGGCTGGATACAAGATTTGGAAACAGGGAAGCAGAGTCAGGACTGTTTATTTTGAAAAATGGAGCCTTCGTGGAAAGCAATCTATTGCCTGCATTGAGCTTCTTCATTTATTTATTTATCTTATTTATTGTATTATTTATTTCATAACATTTATACATTGCTTGATTGTAGAGGACCTCAAAGCAGTTTACAAAAGATAAAATAGTAAAATCAAGAAATATTCACAAACATAATTTAAAACATACAAAAGTTAAAATATTAAAACTGATTAAAATTACCTCAATTTCCTAAGCATCTGAGTAGGCTTGTCTAAAGAAGAATGTCTAAAGAAGAAGCAGGTACCAAAAGGAGGGCAGGGAATACGCCTGCGTGATGTCAAAGGCAGGGAGTTCCAGCCTAGCGGCTGCCTCACAAAATGATTGAGTTTTTACAAATGTGGAATGGGGATTATGTATCACCTGCAGTAGCGCCAATTCTGCCGACTGAAGCACTAAAATGGACACAATGTAAAATGGAGGCAATCCCACAACCAAAGAATTACAGGGCACCAAAGAACCTGGACAAACTTGCAGAGCCAGATCTCATCCCTGTTTTTGCACTCTGCTTGTCCACCCCAAAGGAAGCCCAAAGCACAGAAACAGATGCTCTAGCAAAAGGCAAATGCTATGAAACAATAATCAATGCAGTTAATGATCAATACAAATGCCAAATAACAATCAGTAAGTAACAGGGGGAAAATAAAATAACCCTGCTCCAGCAGTCCATGAACAAAACCATTTGGCTGTAAAGTAAAATTAGAGACATCTACCTGAGATAGAGCTGAAGCCAAGGGAAGAGCAAGCCACAACCAACTAATGCAGCAAAAAACCGCGATACGGTGGACCACCACAAAACGAAGCTTTCTAATGTCAAACTTGCCTTCTCATCACAGTTTAATACATTGTCCAAAAACACCTGGAGGCAGCCCACCCTACTCTCATGTCCGACAGATGTGCCTCTGTGAGGGGTTGTGTCTGCAGAGCACAGTCTGGAGCAGGCTCAGGGGGGGGGGCAGCGACACAGGGGCTCCAGGCTGTGGGGGAAGCCACTGGCCAGGCTTGATGTTCCAGGCAAAAGGAGAGAGAAAGGAAAGGGGGCGGAGGGGGGGGGAAGAAAATGGAACGGATGTGTGGATGTGAGTGTGGAGGGGGGGATGGAGGGGGGGTGACATCCAATGCTTCAGCCCACATTGTTTTAGAGGGGAAAAGAAAGAAACAGTGTGAGGCAGTCATTTTAAGGTGTGTGTTTGTGTGTTACTGAGACACTTAGCTTGAACTCTGCACATGCCCTGGAACAGGGGCAACCAATGGGCCTCCTTCCAGATGTTGTTGGACAATTCCCATCGTCCTTGGCCATTGGTCATTTTGGCTGGGGGTCCTGCAGCGCCTGGAGGGGCCCCACTGACTCACTCTGCTTGTTACTGGTCTCAGAACTGCAGCTCAGATTCAACTGGAAAGCTTTAAAGAGACATATTCTAAACTTCATGCTTCCTCTGCTGTGGCATCTTGTAACCAAGCAACCGTAAGCTGCCGTAAGATCTGCTTTGGCAGCTGCCAAAGTTTAAGCCAAATTTCTACTTGTGTTGTACATAATGTGATTAGTACATAAGATTTTTGAATATCATTTTTTGTAATTATTGTTAATTGTTTTTATCCTCTGTTGTACGCTATGGTGAAAATATTAAAGACTGACTTACAGACTCCCTGTACTGTGCAGCACCCACAGGATGTGAATAAGCCAACAACGTTTTTCTTTTTGCCTCTTCTTCCATCACAAAATGTGGGATGTGGGGCACAACATATGCTACATTAAGGATTCATTTACATATTTACCTTTTTGGCCCAAAGAGGTGAACAGTATATCAATTCAAAGAAGGGTGCAATAAAAGTACAATAAATGCAGTCACAATCTTCAAAATAATATAAAATAGTAAAAATCACAAGATACCCCATAGTGGTCTACTTACTCCAAATACGATGGTGACCACCCACCGGGGGGGGGGGGCCTGTCACATTCACTCGCGCCCTCAGCCCTGTGTCGCCTCTCGCTGCATCCGGGATGCTTCATTGGTCCAAATTATGCCATTTGCAACTATTCTTTAAATGAAGGCTTATCTCACTGCCTTTTAAAATTATACATTTTCACAAAATTGATCTTTATTTTTAGGATTGCTTTTTTGGCAGCTCAAGAAAAAAAGGGAAATTATATTTAAGTTGACCATGGTTCAATCGCCAGGGTTAAACAGAAAACCTAGCCCTTTACAATTGATAATTTTTAGTCAGCGTTATGGGTTTTTCCAAGTGAGTGCTCCAGGCGCTTAGAACAGTTGGCATACTGGAAGAAAATCCAGAGGACCCACTCTCCTGGACTCACATGGCATTTACTATTCATTTCCTTATCATGCTGTCCAAAAAATGCAGAGTAACCAAAGATAATTTTGTTTATGCTAAAAGACTGGTAAATAAAGAACAAGGACATTTTGCTAAGAAATCAGCTTTCCATTAAGATGCAAAAAAAAAATTGTTACTCTCACAAAGGTAATTCAAAAGCTATGTTTTTAAAAGCTCATACTAAGGAACAGCCCCATATTCTCTTCATATAAACAGACCTACGCGCTCCAGTTGTTGTGCTTAGAATGCCAGCATCTTATCTGCTTTGTTGCAGCCCTTCAGTAACTCCCATTGCCCTCCGTCCCCTCTCCCCCGGAGGGGCAGGTCCATACCTTCACATCTTGGATGGCAAAAACCTCAAGGTCCAGAGCGCAGGCAGCCAGAGAGGCGGCCGCACAGTCCATGCCCCCCTCCCCCGGTGCCAGTCTGGAAGGAGCTTCGCAGCCTCGCCGCTGATGCCTCCTAAGTGCTCCGGACGCTCCTCCAGGGCTAAAGGCAGCGGCTTTAAAGCGGAGGAAGCACAGATGCAAATTCTCGCCTGAGCTGTTTCTAGCCTCCAACACAACTTCCAGCTCTGCAAGCGCTGCTGTTCCATTTCGCATTGCAATTACATCACCACAAGGACTGACACAAGCTACCTCACCCCCAACTCGCACGTTTTATCAACTCCAGGCAGCACACTGAAGCAAACAGAATATGATTATAATAAACCCAGACTAAATCAATGTAGGCAGCACAGAATGGCAACGGAATCATCATAGTTTGTGTTGGCAAAACATGAACGTCCTCCAAGGTATTTTGCTTTTCTGGATACTCACTAGAACCCTCAGCCATTGTTAAAAGCCAACATCCCATCTTTTGTCCCAGCCACAACCTGTGATGCAGCAACGCTGCTACTGATCCCCCTTTGATAGGGTTGTCAGTTGCCACCACTTTCCCTCAACATAATTCCTGTGTCTTTAATAGCTGCATGAAATTCAGCAATTTCCCCCTCCCCCCCCCATGCTTGGAACATATTCATCTCCCTGCAACATAGCAATTAAAGTTGAACCAGAATTAATGGTGGCAGAATAATGGTACACAGAAGACAAATCTCTATAAGCGTTTGGGAATGCTTTCATGTCCTGATGACCTAATTAAATGGATCCCATGCACAGACCCCACGAGTCCTCCCTAACCCTCTTCCAGGTTCCCTTCCAGGTGGCCAACATGGCTGACCAGGAGAATCTGAAAGAGCCAGTGGTGACAGATGAGAGCTCCTCAGCAATATGCTTGGAAGGTCCTACGATAATGCCAAAAGTTTCTCTGCTATCATGGAGAATAAGAGGGGTGGGCATTGCACTGAATGCTTGTAAAGCAGGGCCATGCCTCAGATCAATTACCCTCTTCTACAAACTTGCCCCCAGGAAGCTGCTACTGCAAAAGACAGGCTCACCTCAGACCAGGCAGGCTCCTGTCACAGGCTGCTCTGGGACTCGGGGCAGAGGAAACCATCAGCCCAGGGAGACAACATGAGCCACTACCTGGATGCCTTCCCGGACGGCCATGTAGCCCATGTAGCTCTGTAGTCTCAGGTTGAGGCCGGGCACTTGCAACAGGACCAGCCGCTCTGTACAGCTTGCAACAGATACAAAGGACGCCACTCCACCCACTCCTTTTTCTTCCTTACTTCCACTTTGCACACCTGCCCTTCTTCCCCCCCCTGGTTGGTTTGCCAGGCAGTCTCTGAAGAGTTCCTGAGAGGTGGGCCTTTCCAGGCATGTGGGTCTGCCATCTTTACTCTGCTTCTGTATGTTCCAATTGAGTGTTTTCTTCTCCCCTCCTCGCCTGAGCCTGCACTGGATGTGGCAATGTAGTGGCAGCATATCTCTGATCCTGGTGTTATAGAAGTACAGGACTGCTCTGTATGTTATGGCCAAATCCAGTACTTTCTAGGCTAGAAAACATTAATTTTCACAGCAAATAAACAGCAGTGTTTATATCCAGTCATGTACTACAAACACACACACACACACACACATGCTGCAGGCTTTGTCTTTTGAAAGCAAAACTCATTTGACTTGCAAAGTCCATCATTCTATACCTTAGTTGCCCTTGAATTTAGTAATAGAATGAATGGTAAACGTTCTGCTTTCTTATAGCACAGAAATGTCTGTCAGAATGTGCCTGGTTGTCCTCAAAGCCTTTTGACCAATGGGATTAAAAATAAAATGCAAACTGAGAAGTAGCTCAGGGAGATGGGTTCAGTTGTTCTCTTTCATGCTCCGTAATGCTGATGTTGCACTTAGGAGCACAAAGATTTTGGTTCGGCAGCATCAGCAAAATGAATCTGACACTATAAAACTGAAGTGTAGATTCCTGTTTCTTTTGCTTAGGCTACAGCACAGACACCATGGAGCACACATCATTACTGAACTGCCCTTCAATTGGAGCCTGAAAAAGAACTGAAAAACCAAAAAGCATTTCAAACTTTAAGTAGAACACACACAATAAAAAAGAAATTATGACATGTTTTCCTATGACATTGCAACCTCTGTTGCAATTTTACTTAGGAATCCAGCTCTCATATGTTTTATCTTATTCCATCTTTCTGCCAATCATTCAAGTACCAAAATAATTTCCCTATCAATATACAGAAATGTTCATTTTCCTGTAAAAATTCTTAAACAGTAACCACAGCAATACTAGATTCAGGTAGATAGCTGTGTTGGTCTGACAAAGTCGAAATAAATAAAAAATTGTCCAGTTCAGATACTTCTGTCTCAGTGTATCCGAAGAAGTGTGTATGCACACAAAAGCTTATAACCAGTACAAATTTAGTTGGTCTCTAAGGTGCCACTGGACAATTTTTTATTCAAAGCAATACTGTTTATGGTCCTGTAAAAATAAGGCTAAACTGTAAAATTCCTGCAGAAGTATTTTATTTTGAGAGAGAACAATAGACTAACATAAGAAACTGCATACTAAAAGTTGTGGACATCCAGCTTTGTTAAATCAGCATTTAGTTTTAACTCTCTTTTATATCAGCAGTGATCGTCGTAATGTTCTGACTTAATCACAGTTCCCTTGTTAGTATTCCAACAAACTGCCTCTGGCTTTACACACTTTGCCTTAGTGCTGTGTTGTGGTTAAGAAACAGCGCTGCCTGTTTCACTTTGTTTATTAATTCACTACTGTACATGAATGTGCTCACATGAAATCCTTTCCCAGATCCATAAACCCTGGAGGTTCTTTCACTAAACTGCTGCTGGACACTTTTAATGTTCAATACCTTTGGTTCCCCTCCCTTCGGTGGCTCTGCAGAAAAACACAGTGCCTTGCTAGACTGGCAACATGAAAACAAAGCAGGGGGAACAGGTTGGTGTCATCTCCCATGCAACTGTAGTGTTGGTGGACTGAGCTAGCTTGACAGCTGCTGGGAAAAGCAAAACACCACCAGCACCACCATTAGCCTGAGATACTGTAAATTGCTTGTTGTCAGTGCACTGATGGGTCATTGTTTCTTTTGACTTGCATGAAAACAATTTGTGAATCTGTATTTTGTCCATGAATATGATTTCTCGACCTTCTCTTCTGCTATACAACATGTCCTTGATACTGTACTGCAGTGTTTTGTCAACCCTGCATCCCCATAGGTGGTTGGACTGCATCCCCAGCCAGCCTATCCAGTGTTGAGGGACAAAACCTGGGGAGATCATTGGTATTAGTATATCCATCAACCACGATTGTAGTTCTTGGGCAACATGTGCACACATATTTTTGTACACTTAAGTAGAATACTATTCCAAGATGGCTGAATATGGTTAGTTTCATTGGATCCCATGTAGAAGAGCGCTCCCCTCTGCCCCCATCCAGCACAAATGTTATTCCACTTGCTGGCCTACATACTATAGTATTTTCTGTTCGAAATAGTATTTGAATAGTATGAAGTAATTTATTTTGTTTTTGGAAAAATAAGCTGAAGTCAAGACAAGGATGTTGGGTGTAACCACAATTTGAATCTGATGCAACATTCTTCTTAAATGCTGCTAGATTTTGCAATGAAGGGGAATCTCTAAAGGGCTGACTCAATAGTTTAATCAGTTGTTTGCTTGGTACTTATTTCTCTAATTGTGTCCATGTGTTTAAATGAAATATATTTGGAAGTTCTGCAAATCATTTTATTATTTTCTTGTCCATTTCTTTAGCTACGTCATCCCCATTTATATCTGTCAATGCAACTATTCTTCAGCTTTAGGTAATTATTCTGTTAAATATTCAAGTACTGGTACCACCAGAACATCCTTGCAGACTTTTTCCTGCATCAAGTCTCAGTTTTCCTTATTTTAATGACTTGTTATATAAAATATTTCAGTCAGCTGTTCCATCAGTAAAATGATTTCCAGATAATCTGGGCATGATAAAATCCAAACTCTGCCTTTAGTTTTCCTGCTCAATGACCAAATCTGGTGGTGTTCCATTTTCAATTTTGAGGAAACTGATGGACTGGTGATTTTTAAGTTTTCCATGTTCTGGAGATAAAGGTATACTGGGGTGTGTGTGTGTGTGTGATCTGTTCTACCTTAATCCATTTCCATACTTGTCATGTTTCACAGCCACAAAGCTGCTGTGCAGATATCTGCCAAATTAAACTTCCTTATTTGAAGTAGTTGCATAGGTAGGTCAGATGGTAGACTTTGGGGATGGGGCACCAGCTACCACAGTAATGTTCCAATCTAAAAAGAGAAACATGTTCCTAAATGTTGTGTGTGTTACTTCCACACACTACTTACGTGTTGCTTGTGGCTTTAATGTACCTGCGGTTAAAAAAAGTGTAATTGTAAAAAACTAACTGGAATGCTTTCTATCTGGAACATACATGGTTGTTGTGGTGTGTGTGTGGTGTGTGTGTGTATTCCTGTCAGATTCTTAGTGGTACAGAGTGGTACTAAGTACTGAGTATGGCTGTGCAGTTTTCTGCAACTTGAGATGCTGCAAAGCAGCAGCATACCCTTGAAAGGGCTTGGAATACTGCTGCCCTCAGCTGCTTGAGACCTTACTTTGTCATTCAGCCCTGCGTAAGAGGCACAGGTAAGAGATGCTCTAGCCTCAGGGGAGGAGAGCACAGCTTCCTGCCAAGTTAGCACAACCTGGCCAGCTCAAGGGAGGCAGACTATCCCATTTGTAAATTGCTGCTCCCTTCTGGGTGGACATTCTGCTGGCCCCTCTCAGCTATGCCAAAATGTGTACATGAAGAGCAAGTTCAAGAGAACAAAGTGTCACTTAACTTCTACAAAGATGCTTAAGAGTGGGCTGTAAGAAACTTGATTCTTGAAGAAAGAGATCCAGATGGGCAGAATGCCCACAGAGCGTATTCTAGAAATTAGCCTAGAGGGTCTCTCACAAGAGCTCTGTGCAGTGAGTTTCCAAGTACAGTCGTACTTTGCATCCCAAATGCCCTGGAACTTGGACATTTTGGCTCCTGAGTGCGGCAAACCTGGAAGTGATTGTTCCAGTTTGCCAATGTTCTTTTGGAACCCGAATGTCCGACAGGGCTTCGACAGTTTCCGATTGGCTGCAGGAACTTCCTGCAGCCAATCAGAAGCTGTGATTTGGTTTTCAAATGTTTTGAAAGTTTAACGGACTTCCGGAATGGATTCCATTCGACTTCCAAGGTACGACTGTACAATGTGGAAAGATGAAGCTGCATTACAAGAATACCCACTCACCAAGATGGACGCAATCCAGAATTTGGGTGAGTGATGCCGCTACAAGACACAGTGTTCAGGAGAAAACACGGGGCAGTTCACTGTATGTTTTCATTTAGTTGTGCTAAATGATCATACTCAGTCAGCTCACAGAAGGTGTAGTCTAATTTACCAATGCCCTGCACCTAACAAAGCAAATATTTCCCTTCAAATTTTGGTAGTATTTGACACCCTCTTAATTTTATCAGCGCTCATGCAGCTGAAGAACAAGAACTAATCAACCTACAGTATATTTAAAAGGAACTCTGTTTGGCTGAGAGAAATCATTTGCCCTCAGTTAACTTGCTTGGTTGTGGGGGTTTCTAATTAACTGGGTATTTCAATGACGATAAAATGTGTCTACTTAAAAGAAGTTGGCAGTTCTCTGGATAGCCAATGTCAGAGGCTTAGTGCTGTCCAGCTGGCCATAGATAAGACTCCGGGCTCCCAGCCAGTTCCAAACAATTGATTTATTTGACAAAGTTCAAATGTACATCTCCAGCGTTTCCATTAACCTCCTTCCTCTTGAGCGCAGTTGCTCCCTCTAAAGTTACTTCCTCCTTTTCCGCATCCAGCATGCAATTCTGTGAAAACTCCTCCCCTTACTTCCTCTGTGTACAGCATGACTTGTCCCAGGCTCATCCTCCTCCCACTCTACGTCAGACTGACTGTCAGACGACAAGCTGCTGCTGATCTCTTTAGGCTCTCTATAACTGCTGGTTTCTGTCCTTTCATCTTTTCCCTTTTGCCTCTCCCTGACAGCCTAGCCCAAAACTGGAAGTATAATTGGCATCCTATAAAAACAATTGAAGTGGATTGAAGTGGATTGTGTGGTATATTTAAACCTCTGATGATCAAAGGTGGTAACAGAGAATGCAGGACACATTGGAATGGAGCCGATCCAGGGGGGGGGGCCACTAGGGGCGCCTTGGAAGATGGCGGATATTAGCATCTATCCAGCCCGCACGAGGTAATTAGAGGCTGATTATGGGGAGTAAATCAGTCTCCCTTCATCTCTCCAGGGGGGAGAGATGCAGTTTTCACCCGCTGTTGCCATAAATCACCCCCGAGTTCAGAAGACGGAGGGGATGAGGCACTGGGTGCACAACCCTCGGCGGGCCTCGGAACTCCTCCGAAGCTGCTTCCAGGTGCGAAACTAGTTGCGTTACTAAAAAGGAAAAAATTGGTGAAAGATAATGCACATGCTTCAAGAGAGGCAGGAGGTTCTTATCTGCTAACAATTTTACCACTGAAATGAAGAAGACTGAGATGGAAGATTACATCAAAGTACAACAGACATGATACGTGGAATGGAATGCGACGGAACTGAAAGGGGGGGGGAATGACTTTTTTTTTTTTTTGCTCTATGTGATTAACTAATAACCCTCCCTCTTAGAAGATCCGTCACAGCAACTAATTGCAAATGGGACTAAATATGAATTGTGGGGGAATAATTTGAACTTAAAGGTTTTACTCTGTGAAGGATTTGGAAAGAAGAAGGGCTCTCTTGTGATGCAGTAAGAATGGAGATTTGATACGAGACCTGTGTTGCAGAGGTTTGGTCTTGGGGAGGGCGAGCCGAAGATTTATTACTTACAAGGAGATTGTGATCTGGAAGGGGCAGCCCTCCTGGAAAAAGACTAATTTACGATGCAACAGGTCGGGAAAGTTAAAGAGCGAGCTTTTAGACTGTATTTCATCGGAATGACAAAATGGTGATTCCTTGCTCGATTAGAAATGCCTGGATTATTGGATGAGAGCGATTTACGAGAGAGCAGTACAAAGCCCACATAGAAACACAAATAAGACTGTTGTTTTTTTCAACTCACTTGCGGAGCAACTTGGAGGTGAATGAAAAGGAAAATGAGGAATGACAAGGATTGAGAAGACGGGACTGGAAATATCATTCTTAAGATGAAAGCAGCACAAATATTCAAGGATTGGACTCTTGCCGATCGAGAAGCATGGGTACCCCCCACAAAAAAAATTAATTTGGAAAACAATTGGATTACATGATATGTATTGTTATAATTTGGATTAATTGATTTGATGTGTTTAATTTGGTAATATGAAACTTAATAAAAAATATTTTTAAAAAATTAAAAAAAGGAATGGAGCCGATCCATCTGGCATTGCGGGGTTTGGGCTAGATGCCCCTGGGGTCCCTTCCAATTCTGATTCTCAGTCTGACAGTTAAGGAATCGGGATGGGCACCAATGCTCAGCTTCATAGTCTCAGCTTATGCTGAATTCGGCATGGTCCCTCAGGCTGCTGTGTCCCGACCAAGTGGAGAAGGCTCTGCAAAAACAGAAAAGAAGTTACAAGCAGACACTTCAGATGATAATACAAGGGATAATATCAGTGTAATTGAAACAAGAATTTTACCAACAATTAAGTATATCCCCCCCCCCCAATGTTCATTATTTTGAGCCAGAATCAGTCTCCAAAGCAGTTTAGAATTAAACTCTGTGGGCAAGTCTCACATAGCCATTCCTGTCAACAGAGGCCCTGCCAAAGGACTTTTGCTTGTGTGACAGGGCTCCTTCCCCCGCTCCCCAAAATTAACTGGGGGGGGGGTAGTTTGGGAGAATCCCCAGAACAGTGTGTGGGAGGAGAAGGGGGGTTTTCTATCTGGCAAGCCATAATGTTTGCACAGATAGAACAACTGGAAGAGAGTGATGTTGAATTCTACTTTATGACAAGATAAAACCTAAGTAAACGAGGTTGTAGATATTGGGCAGAGGAAGAAGGCAGGAGGGCTCAGGTTGTAGATATTGGGCAGTTGTAACTGGAAAGGTGTGCTACAAACCATCACCCTTATTCCTTGACTGATGTTGTCTATTTTTTGCACTTTATGAATAATCTGGGTTTTTAAAGTGTTTTTATTCATGCATGCTTTTTTCTCTTTTGCCTGCAATTGATCTTATCATGCCGTTAACTGAACGACTGCAAGGAATCATAAAACCCACTGACATATACCCCTTCCTCTTGGTTCATTTGGGAACCAATGACACTGCAAGCAATAGCCTCCAGAAGATCAAAAGAGTCTACGAGGTTCTGGGCAGGAAATTGAAGCAATTAAATGCACAAATTGTCATCTCATCTGTCCTCCCAGTTGAACGACGTGGCCCAGGGAGAGAGGGAAAAATAGTGGAAGTGAACAGCTGGCTTCGCAAATGGTGTAAACAGGAACGGTTTGGATTCTTAGATCACGGACTGCAGTTTCTTGAAGATGGACTTCTGGCAAGCGATGGGCTGCACCTCACAACGGTTGGGAGAAATGTTTTTGCCAAAAATCTCAGAAACCTCATCAGGAGGGCTTTAAACTGACTAATGTGGGGGAGGGAGACAGTGCTCCTGAAGGTAGGAGTCTATCAATTGATGAAGATGATCATCCAAATGTCATAGACCAAATGGAGCAAATAGCACGCAAACCTAGTGGTGGGAGGAAAAAATTCTTAAATAAGAGACACGGGGGAATGATTAATGGACTTCAATGTCTGTACACTAATGCGCAAAGCATGGGAAATAAACAAGATGAGCTGGAGCTCTTGGTACAGCAAACTAAATATGACATAATAGGCATCACTGAAACCTGGTGGGATAAGTCCCACGATTGGAATGTAAAAATGGGGGGATACAATCTATTTCAGAGAAACAGACCAGATAAGAAAGGAGGAGGAGTGGCGTTATATGTCAGGGATGTGTATACCTGTGAAGAGATCCAAGATTTAGAACCTCAAAGCCAAAGTGAGAGCATTTGGGTCAAAATTAAGGGAGAAAAGAATAACAGAGACCTCATTGTGGGAGTTTACTATAGATCCCCAAGCCAAACGGAGGACATAGATGATGCCTTCCTGGAACAGATGGCCAAGCATGCAAAAGGAAGGGAGATAGTAGTAATGGGGGACTTCAATTACCCGGATATTTGTTGGATGTCAAACTCAGCCAAGAGCATAAGGTCAAACAGATTCCTCACTGGCCTTGCAGACAACTTCATTGTCCAGAAAGTGGGAGAAGCAACAAGAGGAACAGCCATTTTAGATCTGGTCCTAACCAATGTTGATGACCTGGTTAGTGGGTAGAAGTGGAAGGATCATTAGGCGCGAGTGATCATGCTCTTCTGAAGTTTACTATACAGCGGAAAGGAGCAGCCAAGCATACTAGGACTCAATTTCTTGACTTTAAGAAAGCCGACTTCATAAAACTTAGGGAAGTGCTGGGTGAGATCCCATGGACAGTAATACTAAAAGGAAAGGGAGTTCATGATGGCTGGGAGTTTGTTAAGAGGGAGATAGTAAAAGCACAACGTCAGGCAATACCAATGAGACGGAAACATGGAAGGTGCCTAAAGAAGCCAGGGTGGCTATCTAAAGAACTTTTAACTGAGTTAAGATTTTAAAAGGATGTGTACAAAAAATGGAAAAGGGGGGAAACCACCAAAGAGGAATTCAAACAAATAGCCAGCACGTGTAGACACAAAGTCAGAAAAGCTAAAGCACAGAATGAACTCAGGCTTGCTAGAGAGGTTAAAAGCAACAAAAAAGGCTTTTATGGGTATGTTCGTAGCAAAAGGAAGAACAAAGAAACAATGGGGTCACTCAGAGGAGAAGATGGTGAAATGCAAACAGGGGACACAGAAAGGGCTGAACTCCTCAATGCCTTCTTTGCCTCAGTCTTCTCCGATAAAGAAAACAATGCCCGACCTGAAGAATTTGGAGCAAATGATTCAGCAGAGGAAACACAGTCCAGAATAACTAAGGAGATAGTACAAGAATACTTGGCTAGTTTAGATGTATTCAAGTCTCCAGGGCCAGATGAATTGCATCCAAGAGTATTAAAAGAACTGGCAGATGTGATCTCAGAACCACTGGCAGTCATCTTTGAGAATTCCTGGAGAACAGGCGAAGTCCCGGCAGACTGGAGGAGGGCAAATGTTGTCCCTATTTTCAAAAAGGGGGAAAGAGAGGACCCAAATAATTATCACCCAGTCAGTCTGACATCAATACCAGGGAAGATTCTGGAGCAGATCATTAAGCAAACAGTCTGTGAGCACCTAGAAAGGAATGCTGTGATCACCAATAGTCAGCATGGATTTCTGAAAAATAAGTCATGTCAGACTAACCTGATCTCGTTTTTTGACAGAATTACAAGCCTGGTAGATGAAGGGAACGCAGTGGATGTAGCCTACCTTGATTTCAGCAAGGCATTCGACAAGGTTCCCCATAATATTCTTGTAAAGAAGCTGGTAAAATGCGGACTTGACTATGCTACCACTCAGTGGATTTGTAACTGGCTGACTGACCGAACCCAAAGGGTGCTCATCAATGGTTCCTCTTCATCCTGGAGAAGAGTGACTAGTGGGGTGCCACAGAGTTCTGTATTGGGCCCGGTCTTATTCAACATCTTTATCAACGACTTGGATGATGGACTCAAGGGCATCCTGATCAAATTTGCAGATGACACCAAACTGGGAGGGGTGGCTAACACCCCAGAGGACAGGATCACACTTCAAAATGACCTTGACAGATTAGAGAACTGGGCCAAAACAAACAAGATGAACTTTAACAGGGAGAAATGTAAAGTATTGCACTTGGGCAAAAAAAATGAGAGGCACAAATACAAGATGGGTGACACCTGGCTTGAGAGCAGTACATGTGAAAAGGATCTAGGAGTCTTGGTTGACCACAAACTTGACATGAGGCAACAGTGTGACACGGCAGCTAAAAAAGCCAATGCAATTCTGGGCTGCATCAATAGGAGTATAGCATCTAGATCAAGGGAAGTAATAGTGCCACTGTATTCTGCTCTGGTCAGACTTCACCTGGAGTACTGTGTCCAGTTCTGGGCACCACAGTTCAAGAAGGACACTGACAAACTGGAACATGTCCAGAGGAGGGCAACCAAAATGGTCAAAGGCCTGGAAACGATGCCTTATGAGGAACGGCTAAGGGAGCTGGGCATGTTTAGCCTGGAGAAGAGGAGGTTAAGGGGTGATATGATAGCTATGTTCAAATATATAAAAGGATGTCATATAGAGGAGGGAGAAAGGTTGTTTTCTGCTGCTCCAGAGAAGTGGACACGGAGCAATGGATCCAAACTATAAGAAAGAAGATTCCACCTAAACATTAAGAAGAACTTCCTGACAGTAAGAGCTGTTCGACAGTGGAATTTGCTGCCAAGGAGTGTGGTGGAGTCTCCTACTTTGGAGGTCTTTAAGCAGAGGCTTGACAACCATATGTCAGGAGTGCTCTGATGGTGTTTCCTGCTTGGCAGGGGGTTGGACTCGATGGCCCTTGTGGTCTATTCCAACTCTATGATTCTATGATTCCATTCCTCATAATGGGACAGAAAAGTGGGATTAAATGTTTTTCATAAATATTCTAACAAGGGACACAGCTAACAATCTGGGATGCTAGTTATTCAAAAGTGGAGCATATACAAGCTTTCACATTTTAAAACAAGGATTACATTTCATATTATCTAATCATGAACTGTAAGGGAGACGTAGAGATCTAAATAGAGATTATCTATATTTAGTGGAATTCTTATGAACATATACTTTTAAGGATCTTTCAAAAAACTATGGGAATAAAAGTCTGTTATAACATAATAGGGGATGTTAAAATAGTACAGTAACTTTATTGACATCACAAGGTTGCTGCATGTTGGTTCAAATAATAAAAGAGGATGAAAAAATTCCTGTTAGTTCCATGAAGCTAGACTGTCCACTATGATTATAAGCCTGCACCTAGTAAATGTGGAGGTTTCAAGAGAATTTACTGTAGCATGGACTAATTGGATGCAGGCCTGTAGCCTATGGCTGCAACCCAGAACTCAGGTAAGCATATTTAACTTCCATTTAAATTAACTAGGGTGCCAGCTTCAACTTAATAGTCCACTGACAAATACCTATGGAGGAGTATATGTGAAAAATTATTACATTCAAATTCCTAATCCATAAGAATCTTGCAGAAAAGATACACAACAGACAATACAGAGGATGGTGATATAACAGCAGAATGCAAAGTTACAGAAAAATATATCACCAAGAACAATAAGGAGTACAGACAAGCAGACAACAGAGACGTAATCTTTTTCTTTACAATACCTCATGTATTTGATAGAAGTAACATCAACTTGTAAATCAACATCCAGACAATGTTCCAGTAAACTCAGAGTTTCTTCCCACCATTTTGCAATTAGAGTAATAATATTGTCATTTTGTTGTATCTTTATAGATTTGTCCAGTTTTCTAAGCTATTGCTTGTTTACTACTAAGACTTCACTATGCAGCTAATATACGATGTATGTATTCTCACTGAAATGTAACCATTTCAGCCGGAAATAGATGTTGACTATATATCTTGTTTTATCTTATCAGCTTGATAATCGATTAAGCTGAGTCCTTATTGTGGAGCATTTGTCCCAAGTGATATGTTTTTCTGTGACTTTGGAAAGATACACAAGCAACAGACTGAAATCAAAAATCTGTATTGGTTGACATCTGTTGCAATGTTTTTCATGTCTGTTCCTCCACAGATACTCTCCACTTAAAAAAACTGCTGCATAAGAAAAGGCACTACATGGTGAACTTTTATCTAGTTAGAAAAGTTACAAAAGCTTAACAGAGGAGAGGAAAGATAATTAAAGTTACATACTATGAACTTTAATTTTCATTATGAATATGTTACCTCCTTTGGTAGTGGATCCAAAAGATGACATTCATATTTGCAAAGCAACGTAGCTACTAGAATTTGAATCTCCATGATAGCAAACCATCTAAAATGCAAACAGTACAAGTAGATAAAAACTGACTGGATCTCAGGAAACATCATCTAAAATTCTGTTACAATGCTTCATTCTTTGTTAATTTTTTTACACCACCCTTCATCCAAAGATCACAGGGCAGTTTACAACATAAAAACACAAAATGCATAACATAACAATAATAAAAAATACCCCTCCCCAATTTTTAAAGAGGCATATAGCAAAGAAACAACTTTCCAAAATATACAGCAGACTTGATTTATCTTAAAGCAGATGTTTTCAGCCACTTGTGTGTAGATAACCATTTGCACAATGCCCCCTTTGGTTGCACAATGTGGGAGGAGGGTAGTCTGTGTGGGCTCATTTCATGGGTAAGACAGTTTTGTCAATGATGGGATAGTTTCAAAACATTAGCCCAGTTTGTATTAGGAGTAGTGTATTTATCTGCTACAAACTCAGTATTCCATGTTGGTGAATCAAGAAGTGGAATGGAAAGTAAAGTTAATGAGACAAAAAATCTTTGAATCGGCAAATAAAACTGGGAAGCTTCTGGCATGGCAGTTGAGAAAACGCCAAAGTCAAAATTTAATTAATAAAATCATGATAGGGGAACAGCTGACGGAAGATCCAAAAGAAATAAGAAGAGCCTTTCAAGGATTCTATAAGGCAGTGTTTTTCTACCACTGTTCCGCGGCACACTAGTGTGCCGCGAGATGTTGCCTAGTGTGCCGTGGGAAAAATTGAAAAATTCGAAAGATTTAAAAAAAAATAAATGTCAAATTTTCTCCCACTAGGCGGGACCCGGACTGTGTCCACCCTATTTTCCATCCGTCCTGGGTGGGGATCAGATCGGATGGGATCGGATGAGAGCGGACAGGCGGTCCGCTCTCATCCGATTCCCCATAGAGAGCAGCGGGGCTCTGACATCTCCCTCTCCGCACACAGTGGTGGTGTGCCTCGTGATTTTTTTCATGAAACAAGTGTGCCTTTGCCCAAAAAAGGTTGAAAAACACTGCTATAAGGAACTTTACAGGAAAGAAAAAGAAGATATAAAAAAGATAGAAAGATATCTGGAAATTTACAAAGGAAAACAGATATCATTGGAGGAAAGAGAACAATTAAACGCCCCAATAACCAATCAAGAAATCCAAAAGTCAATTAAGAAGATGAAACAAGGTAAAGCCCCAGGACCGGATGGGTTAACCTCTAAGTATTATAAATCACTTGGTGAGCAGCTAGTACCGGTTCTAGGGGAAGTAATGAATGCTATTTTACAAGGAAAAGGGAAAATACCAAACTCCTGGAAGGAGGCTTACATAACGTTGATCCCCAAACAAGATACGGACCATCAGAGTGTTAAAAATTTCAGACCGATATCATTGTTAAACAATGACTATAAACTTTTTGCGGACATCTTGGCTAACAGATTGAAGACAATATTAAATGATTTAATTCATAAAGACGAGGGAGGTTTCTTGCCAGGTAGGCAATTGAAGGATAATGTGAGACATATTATTAATATATTGGAATACCTGGAAGTAAGAAATGATAAGCCAGCCATACTGATGTTCATCAATGCTGAAAAAGCATTTGATAATGTATCCTGGTCATTTATGAAGAAGAGTATAGAAAAGATGGGGATCTGTGGCACCTTTTTAAGAGGAATTGAGGAAATTTACTCAGAGCAGAAAGCAAAATTAATTGTGAACAACACCTTAACAGACTCATTTGACATTACAAAGGGTACCAGACAAGGCTGCCCACTATCTCCGCTGCTTTTTATCAGTGTATTAGAAGTACTAATAAATTGCCTGAGAGGAAGAACAGAGATAAAAGGGGTCAAAATAGGCGCCAAAGAATTCAAACTTAAGGCCTACGCGGATGACTTGGTATTAACCTTAGAAGAACCTCAAGAAAGTGTAGAAATAGCATTGGAAGAAATGGGAAAAATTGGGCAACTGGCAGGATTTAAATTGAATAAGACAAAGACAAAAATGTTAGGCAAAAATTTAGAAAAAAGTGAAGTAGAAAGGTTAGAACAAGAAACTGAAATCAAGGTGGTCAAAAAAGTTAAATATTTGGGAATTTGGATGTTGGCAAAGAACATAAACTTATTCAGTGACAATTACCAACCAGTCTGGAAGGAGATTAAAAGAGATTTAGAAATATGGGACAGACTAAAGCTGTCAATGACTGGAAGAATGTCAGCGATCAAAATGAACTTATTACCGAAAATGGTATTTTTGTTCCAGACAATCACAATAATAAGAGGTTTAAGACAATTTAAAGAGTAGCAAAAGACTCTCTCGCGTTTTATATGGCAAGGGAGAAGACCAAGGATCAAATTTAAAATACTGACAGATAAGAAAGAAAGAGGGGGGTTCGCTGTACCTGATCTGAAACTCTATTATGAAGCAGCGTGTTTATGTTGGATAAAGGAGTGGATAACCCAGGAGAACCCAGATTTGTTAGATTTGGAGGGGCACAACAATAGATTTGGATGGCACTCCTATCTTTGGTATGGTAAGGCAAAAGTGCATAAAGGGTTTACAAATCATGTGATAAGGGGTGCTCTATTTGAAGTCTGGGACAGAAACAAGAATTTGTTGGAAAGGAAAACACCGTGGTGGGTGTCACCAATTGATATGTTAACAGTTAAAAAACTGAACATAGAAGGGAGAGGGGCCACCTATGAGGAGATTCTGATGAAGGCCGAAAAAGGTTAGAAATTGAAGCCTTATGATTGCATTGCTGGAAAATTGACAGGATGGTTGCAATACCATCAAGTCAATGATGTTTTTAGAGGACAAAAAATTAGGATTTGAAGACAAAAAATCGAAATTTCAAATAGACATTATAGAAAGTAAGTCTAAACTACTTTCAAAAATGTATAATCTCCTATTAGAATGGAATACAAAAGATGAACTTATAAAAGAGGCTATGATAAAATGGGCTATTGATCTAGGACACAACATAGACATGTATGGGCCAAACTCTGGAATGAGAGTATAAAATTCACCGCTTGTTCTGCCTTAAAAGAGAATGTTATGAAGGGACTTCTGGGGTGGCGCCATCAGCAATGGCAGACTCCCTCTGAACCGGAGGGACCAGCTCCGCGCGAAACGGGTCTTTTCCGCTGCGGCGAAGCGGGGACCCTCTTAGAAATCACAGGCAGATGAAGCCTGTGACTGTGGGACTCGGCGGGCACCCTTAGCGCCCCCCAACCCGCAAAGGAACCCACTAACGGGCTCCGAAGAGAAGAGGGGGAAGTGGCGCGGTGCTGTGAGTCAATTGCTTTTTCCGTGGAGCAAAGCCGCATAGCCGTTGCTGGAGAGCACTGCCTTTTTCCTGGGACAATTTGGCATCTAAAATAATCACCCGTGAGTACTTAAACATTGAACAATTGGACTTCAAATAAGAACTGGCGATTAGAAAGGAATTGGACTTAAAATTTACCTTAATTTGGTACTGAAATGGGAAGGTCTAAACAGGAAGTCAGCCTTCCGTTTCGTTGTAGTCAGAAGAAAGCAAAGACAACGTAAACTAGAGCCTAGAAAATCACTTTCAAAGGATTGGTTTTCACCATTTAAAATTGTTGAACCCCCCTTCGGTAGCAGGAGAAGAAGGGGGATCTTTTTTTG
This sequence comes from Podarcis vaucheri, assembly GCF_965113315.1. Lineage (NCBI taxonomy): Eukaryota > Metazoa > Chordata > Lepidosauria > Squamata > Lacertidae > Podarcis > Podarcis vaucheri. The sequence goes on from NC_138761.1 coordinate 127,485,307, forward strand.
GACTGTTTAAACCTGCAGAAGTGAGTTTAAAGTAAAGTGACTTTCCACCGTCCTGATCCTGGAGCGGGGTGTCAGAATTGACGTTTGAAGCTCATTAACCAGAGACAAATGTTTTTGACAGACAGTTAAAAGAAGAGTAACATTGTGATTCCACTGTTTCCTTTCGCATTTTAAAGGAACAAATATTGACAAAATATATTTAAAAAAGAAACTTTGTTGCTATTGTCCTTAAAAGAAAGAACAACCAGAAGTTTTCCCCCTAGAGGGGGACTGTGAAACTGTAACTAATTCTAGGGAGTTTGCAGCTGCCACAGATTACAACTGTGGGAAAGGACTTGTGACCTTGCAGGACAATGTTTTCAGAAGCACTGTTGGGTGCTTTCTGTAAAATAAATGCCCTATTGGATCAGTTAAGTCAGAAGACGGATTTGATGACTAATGCGGCCAGAACATTTGAACAGGTAGTGGGAAACTATATGGAGCCCACCCAGGAACTTAAACAGGAGTGTGCCATGACAGAACAGTTGAGAGAAGAGGATGTTGCTGAATCTTGGGAGCCAGAAAGGGAGGAACTTTTGGCCCTGCAGGAAAATGAGCCTTTGGATTTGACAAATGAACTTGGAAAAAACCAGATTTGGAAAGATAAAATAAAAAAATTCCTTCCAATAGCACCTTAAAGACCAACTAAGTTAGTTCTTGGTATGAGCTTTCGTGTGCATGCACACTTCTTCAGATACACACAGTGTGCATGCACACGAAGATACACACAGTGTATCTGTGAAGATGCACACGAAAGCTCATACCAAGAACTAACTTAGTTGGTCTTTAAGGTGCTACTGGAAGGAATTTTTTTATTTTGACTATGGCAGACCAACACGGCTACCTACCTGTAACTGGAAAGATAAAGTTTGGATTGATTTGGAAATGGGGGGTTGGACTATGCAGAGATGTTTGGACTTTCCGAGTCTGGCAATGGGCCGTCAGATGTTTGGAGCTGTGGGCGCTTCCAATTTTGGAGGGAATTGGAAACACGTCTTAAAATACCACATGGAGTCTAGTCTGGACTATGGGAAAAGGGCTGATTTGTTGAAAAGGGTCAAAAACACTACCAAGCTGGAGTTCCCACGAGTGAAAGGAAAATATGAAGAAGAGCTGCGGAAGGGACATGGAAGAGACTTGAAGGCCTCGTATATAAGATCACCAGGTTAAATGTGCCAGACTAATGGGATAAAAAGGACTGACAAACCCGGGACCAGGAGGAAGAGACGCTGGAAGAAGATTGGATTGTTCTTATTTCTTTTTTCTATCATTAGGAATGTTTTATAAAATTGATGAATGTTAGAAAAATGTTGAAATGAAATTACTTGGCTCTTGTAAAAATGTTTAAAGAATTAGGTAAAAAGGTAATGGTTATGAGAAGTTGGTAAAAATAAGATTTAAGTCTTAAACTTTAAGGTTTTTTATAAGATAAGATGAAAACAGAGTAAGGTAATATAATGACAGAATACTATGAATTATGGAAAGGATTTGCTGTGACAACTATTAATCAAGATACAAGAAAAGGGAGGAGGAGGAGGTCATAGAAAGAAGGTAATGAAAGTGGAGAATTTGAAAATGGTGGTTTTATTTTTTCTTTTTCTTTTTCTGTTTTGTCTTTTTTCTTTGTAATTTAAAAAAATTATACTTTTTTCAATAAATATCATTTAAAAAAAAGAGAGAGAGAATGTTATGAAAATGGTCTATCATTGGTATCTTACTCCCACCAAATTGGCAAAAATGTACAGAACTAGTAGTAAAACTTGCTGGAAATGCAAGGAAAAGGATGGTGACTTCTTTCATATGTGGTGGTCATGTAATAAATTAAAAGAGTTCTGGGAATCGATTTATAACGAGTTAAAAAAGATGTTTAAGTATAGCTTTCCCAAAAAGCCGGAAGAATTCTTGCTAGGTTTGGTGGGAGAAGATATTAAGAAGACTGATCAAAGATTATATTTGTACGCAACAACAGCAGCTAGAGTTCTGATAGCTCAAAAGTGGAAGCAACAGGAGATGCCGACAATAGGAGAATGGCAGATAAAGCTGGTTGAATACGCTGAGATGGCTAAATTGACACACAGAATTCGCAATCAGGAGGAGACAAAGTACCAAAAAGAATAGTGTAAATTTTTGATCTATATAAGTGAGAACTGTACAAATTTGAAAACTTTGGCAGGATTGAAGTAAATCTTATGTCATGTTGTAATATCTAATCAAAGAAACTGTGAACTATAGAATAGAATAGGAAAACTGATGGAAGGGAAGGACGGAAGTCAACAGCTCTACTGAGCATAAAGTAGGATATATGTAATAAGATTTGATGTTTTATTGGTGTTGGTGGGTGATCTTAAATCTCAATAAAAATTATTTATATATTTAAAAAAAAGGAGTAGTGTGTTTATCTGAGTGCTTGTTTTGTACTAAAAGGTAAAGTGACCCCTGACCATTAGGTCCAGTTGTGACCGACTCTGGGGCTGCGGCGCTCATCTTGCTTTATTGGCCGAGGGAGCCGGTGTACTAGAAGTAAAATTCAGTAAGTTTCTTAGACCTGCTCTTGGATACATTCAAATTTCAAACTTGAAAAAAAAAATGGTTGCATCTTTTTTGCAATTTAACTTTGCAAGCTTTCCCACAATTTTTAAAAATATACTGTTACATCATGGAATGTTGGTTGTATTCTAATTCTTAGAAGTGAAAGCCATCAACAACAGAATGTTGACACAGTGCACTTTGTGAGAAAATTGGTTTACACCTATACAAATGGATGCAAAAGCTATTGTTTCAGCTAATGTTTAACATTGCATCCTGCAACATCAACAGAATGCATTGTGACCAAATACTGAAATAAGTATACAGTGGTACCTCGGTTTACGAACTTAATCCGTTCTGGAACTCCGTTCTTAAACCAAATCTGTTCTTAAACTGAAGTGCGCTTTCCCTAATGAGGCCTCCCGCCAATCCATACCCTTCCACCGTTCGGATTCCATTCTTAGACCGAGGTAAAGTTCACAAACCGGGACACTACTTCCAGTTTTGCGGAGTTCGTAAACCGAATAGTTCATAAACAGGACTGTTCTTAAACCGAGGTACCACTGTATGGAGCAACTGAAATTAACTTTACACAGCTTCAGAAGGTGGCAAGGAAACTGTAAATTCAGAGAAACTGCAAGACATTCCTACATGTCACATTATCCAGCATTGCCTTTACCATTCAACTTTGGAAGACCTCCATCAAGGTATCTGCTGTAATAGCTTGTAACAGTAATAAACTTTTCAATCCTTTTTGAAAAAACAAAATCATCTGTGCAGTTTTGTTGTTAAGAGGGAATGAAGTTATAGGAGTAGAGTCGCTCTCTAAAGAGTTTAAGAAATAAACTCCAGCTGTTTTACTGACCTTCCTGGACACTGGTGTCCTCCTCCTCCAAATGCCACAAAACCTTCCAAGGAAACATTTTTCTCTAAATTTGCTTCTTTCCAACGATCCTGTGTGATGAAAATTCCCTTTCTCAAAATCAACTTTGTGGTAAATAAGCTTAATAACAAACACGACCTTCTATTTGGCTAAGCATGGAGTAAGAAGCTACTTTTGTGAGTTTATTTTAAACATTCATAAATTCTAGATCCGGAAGAGAGATAGTAGGGAAGCTTAAAGTGCAGCAAGTGCAGCTGCAGATGTTTTAACGCTCAAAAGCTTCTCTTAGAACCCCAAGAATCCTTGTGATAGCAATGTAAACAAGAACTTGGCTCTCATTTGAATAAAAGGTGTACTTTCAATACCCATGGTTGTGGTTATGTTTTAAATAATTCTCCTTTCCCCAATACTTTCTTCAGTGCAAACTATTATGGCAGTACAAGCTGTTATGACCTTTAGCCATGCCTAAGGAGAAGCATTCAAGTTCCTCTAGGGTAGGCCAGTCCAAACTCAAGTAGGCTGCGATCTACCAGCAAGTCTCAAAAACTGGCAGTGATCTACCACCCTCCAAAGTCATTTAAGTTTATTAAATATGAACAAGTGCCGTAACTAAACAAGTGAGAAAAGTCAAACTATATTTTTATATTAGTTTGCACCAGTGGCGTAGCGTGGGGGGTGCAGGGGGGCGGCCGCACCGCGCGCAACATCTGGGGGTTAGGGTTAGGCAAATTACTTGCCTTGCCCCGGGTGCTGAGAACCCACGCTACGCCACTGGTTTGCACAGATCTGAGGAACCAGCTTCTCTCTCTGTGTGTTAACTCTTTCCCTCCCTCCCTCCCCCTGCCTCCCCCACACACAGCACCCTCACTCTCTCCCTCCACCTCAGTCTTCTGCTTCTGGAGCTTTTCATTCAATCATGTTATTGCACCCACCCCTAAGTTAGTACCCCGCAGGAACACCCTGCCCCCACAAACATCCCAGCCCTCCCTCAGGGCACTGCGTCCCCCTCACACCACCACTGGCGCTCTACCCCCCCCAGCACAGTGCAGAGCAGGCATTGGGGAAGGAAGGCAAGCCTACTTCCATGGCTGCTGGAGGAGGAGGAGGAGCTGAGGCTTGCATGAGACTGACAGTAGCAGCGGCTGCTGCTGCGTCCCAGGCTGCAGAGAAAGGCTTTTCTTTCTCAGCCTGCGACTGATGAAAATTGGTCAGTGATTCCCAAGTCAATCGTGATCAGTGTGTTGGAAATGCCTGCTCCATGAGAACCATGTCCACACAGAAAGTCAGTGCCTTGTAGTGATTCATGTTGGACTACAAGCTGGAAGACCAGTGTTCAAATTCCCAGTCAACCATGAAGCTCCCTGGCTCCCTTGGGTCAGTCACGGTGTGGTGGATGACCCTTGCTCCAAAAAACATGGTCAAAATTAAAGGGTTCAGGAGTTCAGACCAGACCAAATTTCATAAAATCATCCACAGATTTTACTAAAACAAAACCCTATGAAAGAGAGAAACTCCAAATAGCTCAAAAGGTAAGAAAACAACAAACACTAACTTATCCAGCTAATTAACATAAACACACTTAAATCTCAGTAGGCTGAGCAACGGAACAAGATGCTGTCAGAAGCCCAGCCTCTGCTTGGCTGGCTGCCAAGAGCTCCCACCAACCCAGGTTTTATGGGGACTTAGACCATGGGCGTTCACCTCTTCCACCCAATTACCTTGTGACACCGGTCTTGAAGCCTTAACGGGAAACAGCTGTATCTAAGTTAGAATCTCTGAGGTTCTAACTCATTTCCATATAATTTTTAAAGAATCATTTTTTAATTAGTTTTCCAATATACCCCCAATAATAGCCAAATTATAATGATAACAATTAAATCCCAAATTATACAATTATCAAAGTGCCAATCAACTTCCAATTAATACATTTTAGTTAAAGTGGCTCCCCGCATGGTGGTTTGGGTGCATTTCCAATCCTATATCACTGCGTCCCATAAACTTAATTGTCAATTACATTTCAGTTATAATAATAATCCTTTAGTCAACAGCTACATAATTAATGGTTTCCATTTTTGATGTTGTAATATATAAATTTATAAAGCTTCAAGTGAGGAACTCAAACTATTATCTTTATTCTGCCCTGCGTATGAAAACTGTTATATCCATGGATATTTCTTCTGTCCATATATGGTGTTGTCTCTTTCACTTCTTAGCTGTTGTTTTCTCCCATCATGGCTCTGGGCAGAACTGAATCTCCAAGTTTCTCAGGGGTCTTATCTTTCCGTCCCTTGCTTCGATGTCTCGGAACAGGCAGCAGTCTGCTAGAAACCATTCTGTCTCACTAGTAAAACACGCCACAGATCTTTGCCATTTCCCCCTCAGCCTCGGAAAAGGTGAGCAGTTTTCGAATGTGCTGAAGATTTAATACTCCTTTCCAGCTCCCAGAATCTCTGCAGTGTTCTTATCACGGTTCCTAAATTCTTTTCCTTCCAGCAAGAGATTTATGGCTCAATTAAACTTCATCTTAGATTACATTCCATCAGTAGCACACACAAAGGGTTGCCAGATCATAAATATATAAATGCTTCCTTCTCTCCAACCGACTCTCATGCCAAAGAAAATCTTAATTCAAACCTTTGATCCCTGTAGTTAGTATATTCAGCAGTATGTTGTTGCAACCCTTTTCCATCACATGCTGGTACAGTGGTACCTTGGGTTACATACGCTTCAGGTTACAGACGCTTCAGGTTACCGACTCCGCTAACCCAGAAATAGTACCTTGGGTTAAGAACTTTGCTTCAGGATGAGAACAAAAATTGCATGGTGGCAGTGGGAGGCCCCATTAGATAAAGTGCTGCTTCAGGTTAAGAACAGTTTCAGGTTAAGAACAGACCTCCAGAACGAATTAAGTACGTAACCAGATGTACCACTGTACTTTAAAGCCAATTAAAGATCCAATTAAATGGAGAACCTCTGCTTCTTTTTAAATTTTTAAACTTGTTTTCCAAATTTTAACAAATCAATCCAAATTATTTAAACATTTTTTAAATAAAGAAAAATAGGCTTCCAGCTCCAGTTGCAAATATGTCCAATTCTTCCTGATGTTGCTGCTTCATTGTTCTTATTTAATCATCGTTTCATCCTTCTATTTGTTTTAATCCACTTATATAGCTATCCGCTCTTGTTGCCTTGCAGTCAGTTCTTCTGTTGTTTCCCAAATACATAAAAGTCCATTTCCCGTGTGCAGCCCTTCAGGCACTCTTTTCTCAGGTCTGGTGTGTAGAGGGATTAACTGCCATGATTCATTGTCCATTCACATTCCTCTCCTTTAAGGACTCCTTTGAAAGCAGTCCTTCCGTTCTTCAAGGACACACTGAGCCATAAATAAATCCCCGACAAGATGACCATTCCACCATTAAAACTCTGGGGATTATTTTCCACAGCCCACAGTTAAAAATCAAAGACACATATAAACCCCCCCCCCAGTGCAATTAGCAGACCCTCGTCCTTGCAAATCTCATCTCACTACAGATCAAGTCCAAGAATAATTTATATAAAATCCATACTGTCAGGGGTTCAGGAGCAGAGGCAAGGGCAAGGGAGGAAACAGAGAGCGAGGGGGAGGAGGCAGAAGAAAGGATGAGTGATGACGACGACCCGAGATCTCCGAGTCTTTCCAGTGAATCGGAAGATTCACAGAAAGGAGCACCAGTGGCCAGGGCAAGGGGGGAGCCTAGGGGGACACCCCAGGAGGAAAGGGCCAGAGGGAGCTCAGAGGGGAGCAGTTGGAAATCGGGACCAGCGTCACCAACAGAGAGCAGGGGAGAGGAAGGGAGTCAGGTATCAAGCGCTGGCAGCTCACAACAGGAGGGAGGGCACGAGTCAGGAGTGGCCACACCTCCATCAGGGAGCGAAGAAACGGTCAGACGGAAAGTGGAAGGTTGGGCGTGCGCGCCAAGTTCAAATGCACAGGAAGGTGGCGCAGTAAGCAGCCCGGAAAGGGAGCCAGGTCCTAAAGCCCGGCGCAAGGAGACAGAAGGGTCCGGGGGGTCAGCGTCAGAAGAGTCCCGGAAGGAAGAGACCCCGGGGGGCAGAGGGACCCAGAGAAGAACAGTCAGGCGGAAAAGGTGGAGTAAGGCTAGGATATTAAGTTGGTGTACAGGAGGCGGGGACCCAGACAGAGCTTCGCCGATCTAACCATAAGACGTAGAGTTGCACGCAGCAGCTTGAGAATGGGAACTGTAACTCAATAAAGACTTTTACTAAATGATCGCTGGCTAGCGTGATCCTCTGTGAGCTAGGATCGGGGAGCAACTCTGACACATACGTTCGAGAGGGGAGGGTATAGAAAAGCATTGTAAAACCCTTTATAGAGCATAAATCAATGGCTCCCACATTTCTTGATATCAGATAACATCATAACGCCTGCACACGATTCTTCCATTTTGTGAGGAGGTGGTCAGAAAATAAAAGACCCTTAAAAAACACGAAAGCAAACATTGCCCCCCCCCATCATTGTTCCTTACTGTTGTAAGAAATTTCGTGCTTGTTCAAAGTCATTCAGATACCTTCATAGCTCACGGTTAGTTGCAGCCCATTATCATATGCCGCTTCAGGAGCGCCCCATAATTAATGCCAATATTCTGAATTCTTGAGGAACCATTCTCCAATCCTGCTGCCGATGGATGGCGGCTCGTCCGTGGCAGGGACACACTCCCAGGCAGAGATGTGAATAAGCGGCACCGCAGGATGCAGTCAACTCCCCAGAACCCCCCAGGAGCATTGCCAGGAATTTTGCCTCATAAATCCCAGAGGGCAGAGGAGAGCTAGCGCCATGAATCGTGGGTGTGGCCGGAAACCGAGAACCTCTGCTTCTTCACGGCAGCGTGGGAGGGTTCTTGCCAGAAGTCCTTTTGCACTCGGCGCCTCCCTGCCTCCCACATTCCACGCTGGAGCGAGAGGCAGGTGCTGAGATGAACGGCAAGGGAAGTCCATTCCCCCGTCCCTGGGGGTAATTTGCAAGGAAGAGTTGCCCTCTGTCATCCTTGGTTTTTGTTTGCCTGCTGTCGGGGGGGGGCTGCCTCCATTAAGGCAGGCGGGATTGGAAGCCCCTAACCCATTCCCATAAACCAGTCTTAAAGGGGCGATGTCTCCACACACAGCCACTCAGCCTAACCTTCCTCACAGAGGTGCTCAAGTTTTTTGGCAAAGGTGGGCTAACAATGCAACCAGCATCAAATACATACATACATACATACATACATACATACTACACTCCACATCAGCTAGTGGGAAAAGAGAAAAACAAATGGCTCCCATGTTATAACTTACTGGTTTAAAAGTATTGGGCTCAGGAAAATATTTGGGGTTTCTATGAATCCAATATGGAGACAAGGCCAGCAGGTCACCAGCAGGGATAACAAAATTCTAAAAGCAGAAGAACATGCTCTTAATAATAATAATAATAACAATAATAACAATAATAACAACAATATATTTATTTATACTCCACCCATCTGGCTGGGTTTCCCAGCTACTCTAGGCAGCTTCCAACAAAATATTAAAAATACAATAAAACATCAAACATTAAAAACTTCCCTAAACAGGGCTGCCTAATGCACACTTCAAACTCTGTTCCAACAAAGCCAGTCATTTATAAACATATTTATTTCACAAGAACACAGCAGATAATCCTGTCTATATGAGGTCACTAATAAAGTGATGCACTTAGGTAATAATTGATTGTTAGCCAGACCCTAAACACGAAGATGTACTGTGCTTGCTAGCTTTTATCTATGATGCCTTCCAGGGGCGCCGACTTATAAAAAATATTGGGGGGGGCCCATACCGGGGTCCTGTCGCTGCTTCGCTCGGGTAGCCGGGAGAACGCAGTTCGAGGTGGCGGTGTTGGGGAGAGACCCTCGCTCAGGGCGCCACGAGACTTGGCGGCCGGCGGCCTATCTGGGGGGTTTTGGAGTGTATTTCGGCGGAGCGATTGGGGAGGAGGGGGCTTGTTGCCGGATTCTTCAGCTGGGCCGGAGATCCGCTGCTGGGGGGTCCCTGGGCCGAGTTGTGAGCCCGGCCTGCTGAAGGGAGATCCAGCCGATTGTGCGACGGGGATGGCCGGGGCTCTCCGGCTAGGGCACGCGGCTGGCTGGCTGGCTGGCGAGGGAGCAGGTGGGGAGGAGGCGGTTAGGAAACGCGCCCGCGCGCCCGATTGCCACGAAGTCCGAAGGGTGCGTGTGTGGAATTAAAAAGCAAAAACGAGATACGGGCAGGGCAGGCAAAGAGTTTTCCGCAAGAGGATGGAGGGCAGGTTGAAGAGAAAATCACTCAGGATGAGACAGTCAAATCAGCCATGATAAAATGGGCTCAGGATATTGGGTATAACATCATGTTTGAGGACTGGGAAAGGTTATGGACCACCGGAATGAAATTCACGGCATGTAATGCCTTGAAGGAAAATATTATGAAAATGATTTATAGGTGGTACATGACCCCAGTCAAGCTTGCAAAAATATATCACCTGTCTGATAATAAATGTTGGAAATGTAAGGAGGCTGAAGGGACATTCTTTCACCTCCGGTGGACTTGTCCAAAAGTGAAGGCCTTCTGGGAAATGATCTATAATGAGTTAAAAAATGTATTTAAGTATACCTTTCCCAAGAAACCAGAGGCCTTCCTCTTGGGCATTGTTGGCCAGAAAGGGTTAAAGAAGGATAGAACTTTCTTTATATATGCTACTACAGCAGCAAGAATACTTATCGCAAAATATTGAAAGACACAAGATTTGCCCACACTGGAAGAGTGGCAGACGCAATTGATGGACTACATGGAACTGGCTGAAATGACTGGCAGAATCTGAGATTTGGGAGAAGAAACAACGGAAGAGGACTGGAAAAAATTTAAGGACTATTTACAAAAACAATATAAGTTGTATGAATGTTAAAAATTTACACGATTCGGAAACTATAGCTTCAGCAATTAGATTTGGGAAACAGGAAATTATATTTTAAGTAAGGAAAGGTCAAAATCTAAGGTAATACTATGTTTAAGATATAAGTAACTGATGAAAAGTATGTTAAATTTAGAGGTATAGTATTTGAAAAGTACAAAATAAGGTACGAAACAAGGTAATAATTTGCTGATATCTTTATTATAAAGAATGCAGGGTAAGGGAGATGCAAGGAAGTCCAGTTAGTTATATAAAAAATGTGTTGAATGGTTGGTTTTCTTTTCTTCTTTTTCTTTTTTTCTTTTTCTTGTTCTTTTACTTTTTTCTTCAGTGTATGTTTCTAACTTTGTATTTGAAAACTTAATAAAATATTTATAAAAAAAAGAGAGAGAGAAAATCATTTCGCTTTTCTGGGGCGCAGGGAAGTCTCAGAGCCAGAGGTTGGGGAAGGGACCCCCTTTGCTCTGCCCTCTTCTCCCGTCTTAGATTCGCATGGGGGTCCCCGCCCGAGCTTGCGTGGCCACCGGGCCACACAAGGGCCGCGCTCTACGCGGCGCACCTTGCTAGCCGCGCAGCTGTCCTCCGCGGCTGCGGAGCGGCCCTGCACCGGTGCCCAGCCCCTCTGGGCGCCCGCTGCGCTGCCAATGACAAGTGGGCGACGTCGCGGGCGGGGAAGGCGTCGCTTTCTTTCCCGATCCTTCATCCTCCGAGTCTTCCAGCCCTTTTTTGGGTTGGAAGCTCGTCTCGTTCGCCCTTCTCCTTTCTTCACCCTGCGCGCAATTTTCCTCCCTCGTCTCCCTCCCCATTTCTCCTTCCTGACTGACTGACGGGCTTGGGCTCGGGCTCGGGATCTGGCTCGGGCTTTGGCTCGGGCAGCCACAGCGTCGGCGGTGTTGGCGATCGGCGGCGCGGGGGGATGGCCCTCCCGGGGGAGCCGGCGCAGCTCAATGGGGTTGCCAAGGAGACAGGCCGGCCGCCCCCCGCCCCCGGCCCGCCGCCCCCCGCCGCGCCGGTGCCCGTTATCGAGCTGGTGCGCGCCGGGCGCCCTATAAAAGCCGCGGACGCGCCAAGCGTCGACAGGCAGAGCCAGCGCGGCGGCGGCGCTCTGCTGGAGGGGCGCCCGAGATTATTGGGGGGGCTGAGCCCCCCCAAACGAATTTTTGAGGGGGCTCGGGCCCCCTCAAGCCCCATGGAGTCGGCGCCTATGATGCCTTCATTGGAGTAGAATCTCACATAAATTTCAGCATCCCTCGTTATCTTCAAGACAGGGAAAGAGGCTGGAGAGGGTGTCCTTTGTGCTAAATAGATGACTTGACAGGAATTTCTATGTGTATCTGTATGTTTCATACATTCAACAACATATTCATTTTGAAGATTATTGAATGAAGAACTGTGGTACACTATTACCGTCATTAAGAAAACCTTACTTGAATTGTCATTGGAGCGATCACTTTCTTGATGATGGCACCTGGTGCCCTTAATCGTATTGTTTCCAAAATACACCACTTGATAAATGGGAACCTTTTTAGGTCATCTTCAGATAACTGGATGTTTTCTTTACCTGCAAAAGTCACATACAAAAGCCCAGTTACTGAAACACTGCAAGCTTTCCCATATCTTTATGTGAATTCACAGTCATGCAAGAGTGGGAACTCTTAATGAGAGCAGTAGAACTCAGGTTAAGTATAATGAGAGAAAGATGGTGTGACTACGATCAAATTTTGGAGGAGAAGTTACAAATGTTAAACAGTTGAAACAATATTTATTCACTCTAAGGGAGCTGGGCATGTTTAGCCTGGAGAAGAGGAGGTTAAGGGGTGATATGATAGCCATGTTCAAATATATAAAAGGATGTCACATAGAGGAGGGAGAAAGGTTGTTTTCTGCTGCTCCAGAGAAGCGGACACGGAGCAATGGATCCAAACTACAAGGAAGAAGATTCCACCTAAACATTAGGAAGAACTTCCTGACAGTAAGAGCTGTTCGACAGTGGAATTTGCTGCCAAGGAGTGTGGTGGAGTCTCCTACTTTGGAGGTCTTTAAGCAGAGGCTTGACAACCATATGTCAGGAGTGCTCTGATGGTGTTTCCTGCTTGGCAGGGGGTTGGACTCAATGGCCCTGGTGGTCTCTTCCAACTCTATGATTCTATGATTCCTCTCTGGCAGCCCTACCATATCAAATGCCCTATAATCTTACTCAACAAGTGGGTTGTAAAGTGCAGTAGAGGGTTGGGCCTTGCTTGCTTGCTTAGAAAGTGCAAGGCAGTGCTGGGTGGATGCCTTTGGCAGACCAGCTCTTGGTTCATTTGGAGCACTTGGTTCATAACAGGCACCCTTTCCCTTTTTTTACCCACTGTGGGTTTCACTCATTTGACATGACAAGGATTCAGGCATTTCAACTTGCAATAAATTAATTAATAAATTTGTGAGTTCCCCAAAATACAATGAGTTCATGACAAGAGTTTTTATCTTATCTCCCTGGCAGCTTCCCTCATGCTTGGCAGGAAATCCCATTGTTCAAGATAGCAGAACAAGTCATTGGCCTATAGTGTTAGAAAGTACCGTATTTTTCTGTGTATAAGACTAGGGTTTTTTTTTAACCAAAAAAACAAGGTTTAAAATTGGAGCATGTCTTATACACAGGTAGTGCTGAGGGATGTTTTCTTAATTTGGAGTCCCCCAAAATAGGGGGCGCCTTATACATGGGGGCATCTTATTCATGAAAAAATATGGTATATTCTTCACAGATGCTACTGTATACCACTCCCTACACCCTTCAGTCTAGAAGATATAATTTCTGGCACCCGTTACTTCTTGTAGCAGTAGGGACCTTTTATGTCTTAGTTTAGAGTTATGAATAGATTACAATATTCATAATTAATGCTGCCACGCACCCAAATAATTTTGTTTCTCTCTCTTTTCTTGCAATAAAAGAAAGCTTTGCTTTAGTCAGGTCTGGACCTACATTCTTGGGTTACACACAAACTACTCAGACCCATTCAAGGACAGTGCCTGGTTCATCTCTACCCAAAGTTCCCCCTCCTCTCAAGGTGTGTTTAAAGGGATACTTGGGCGACAGGTTCATACACAAGGTTTTCCAATAGACATGTATGTTTAATAATAGGCAGGATTTGACACTTCTTCACAAGCGTATTCTTCTGGCCAATTCCCATGTGATTAAAAAAAAAAAAACTAAGATATGTGCGTAGATTAATCCCAGTTGGAACATAAGTGTAGTTATACAAATGTCTACTTCAATATCAAGAAGTACCTGGGGCATATGTCTCAACACTAAAACAATAAGCATTTTGTGATCCTCAGATTGCACCCAATACCAATTCACTGCTTACTGCCATGTCTAAATTAATTTGGTGAAATCCTTCAGATCAAAGCCTATGATAGATGCACATAGATGCAGATATGCAGACTGTTCCAAACAGTTCCGATGTCATAGTAAGGCATTTAGGCATATTCACCTGATTTTCTATAAACCGGTTCTAGTTCATCCATGACTTTTTTGTAAACAGAAGGTTGAGATAGAATAAATGCTAGTGTCCAGAATGAAACCTAAAGAAAGACCAGAGGAAATGGTCATAGAATGACCTGAGGAAATTACACATTAACCCATAGAATTTGTTGTCACTGTGAGTGCTGACAGCCACTACCTCAGATGTCTTTAAAGTGGGATTGGAAAGATTCACATGGAATGGGTTTTTCAATGGCTCCTAGTTTAAGTGGCTAACCTGCTATATTCAGAGGTAGCAAGTCTCTGAATATCAGCGGCTATGACCCTCATGTCCTTCTAGTGGGCTTTCAGGAGCATCTCATTGCACACGATGGGACTAAACAGCCAGGACTCCTCTTATTCTCTTCCTAATGATTAAACAGTATGTACATTTGTTTGTTTGTTTTTAAAGTTCTTCTTCTTATTATTATTTCCCCCCATTCTTTATGATCACACTTTCATCTAGGGATGTCGAATAATTTACAAAAAAAAATCATTCAGTTGAAAATCTAACAATAACATGCATCAAAACCATCCTTCTATTAGTTATACATAACAGTATATACTTTTGTCCCTACTCATTTATCCTATTTTTTTTATTCCCCCCCTTACTCCCTCCCCTTTACCCCTCCCCCCAAAACTTGTTCTTTCTTCATATCTTTAACCATGTGCACAGATTATTCATTCTAATTTGGATGCTTGGGTTGGCTTTCCCCCGTGCTATCCAGTTCCTATAACTTGTCCTTTTATCCAAAATCTTTTGACATTTGTTTTCCCATGTATCTTCTGTCATTACCTGTTCAAATATATCAGATTGTATATATTCAAAAACATAGTCATTCCATTTTTTCATTGTCCATTTATCATTTTCTTTCCATCCTAATACAATAACAAGCATACCAGCTAAGATCATAAGACCAGACATTTGACCTTGAATAAGAATGTGCCCAGAAGAAGTTTTAGTGCTTGCTTTTTGCAAGACAAGCGCTTTACTGGAACAGCTACATGAGAAGATGGATTTGATGACTGTTGCAGTTAGCAATTTTGGACAAAGAGTGAATACCTATATAGAAACCACGCAGGAACCAATCCAGGAATTTGCTTTGACAGGGCAAGTTGTGCAGGAGACAAAGGAAGAGGTTGTTGCTGAACCTCAAGTAATAGAAATGGAGAGAGTTGCGGCCTTGCAGGAACATAAGTTGTTGTTTCTGACGACTGAACCTGGAAAAAGTCAGATTTGGAGAGACTGAGTACTGTTTGGTTTGGAGATGGGAAGTTGGATAGACCCCCCTATGCAGGGATGTTTTGACATTTGGGATCTGGTTTTGGGCCAGGGGGAGTTTGGAGTTGTGGGGGCCCTTAACCTTGGAGGGACTTTGAAATATGCCTTCAAATATCTTTTGGATTTCAGTGCTGACTATGGAGAATGGGCTGACCTGTCGAGAAGGGATAAAGATACTGTCAAGTTGGAGTCTCCCCGAGATCTACCCCTCAGTGAGAAAGGAAGGAAATTAAGAATAAGATCAGCAGAAGACAAAGTACAGGTATAAATATGAAGAAGACCTGCAGAAGGGACATGGAAAAGACTTAAGAGCCTCAGATAGAAGGTCACCAGGTTGATGGACTAGATGGAAGGGATAGAAAGGACTGACAAAACCCAAGACCAGGAAAAAGAGACGATGGATGAAGATTAGAAGAAAGTTTTAAAAATTCATTTAGAGAATTTTTGTAAAATTAATGAGTGTTAGAAAAAATGTTGGAATGAAACTATTTGGCTTTAGTAGAAATGCTGTAAGGAATTCTGTATAAATAAGTTTTAAGTTTTAAGCTTTAGCGCTTTTTATGGTAAGATAAGGTTAAAATAAATTAAGGTAATTTAATGACAGAATATAGTTGTCAGGGAACTGACATCAGAGGAAAGGGAGTTGATAGGGCTCCCAGAGACTGGGAGAGAGTCAGCAGCCAAAGCAGGGACCAGCAGGGGGAGCGAGGGGTCTCTGGAGGAGGATCTCAGTAATGCTGAGAGAGACGCAGCAGCCCAGGCAGGAAACAGCAGGGGAGAGAAAGGGGTGAGAGACACGTCCAGCGAAAATAGCGGGGAGGTGTCAGAAGCAACTGTAGGGAGACCCATACTTCGCCGGAAGCTGCCACGTCGTGAGTCCAGGAGACGCGTTTCCGTTAAGGAGCTTCTTTGCTGGAAACGCTTCCGCAGGCAGCCACTGTCAGACTCTACTAGTGACTAGAGCAGACATGTCTGAGGAGCTCTGTCACACACAGAGGTTTGTGGAGCCGCACAAACTCTGAGGGGGCACAATTTTAAGCACAAGCAGCTAATCATCCCCTGACAATAGTGAAAGATGGAAAGGATTTGCTGAGATAATTAATAACTAGAATACAAAAAAGGAAGGTGTGAGGAGGTTGATGAAACAAGTTAATGAAAGATAAAGATTTGGGAATATTGGATTTGGTTTTTAAATTTTTTGTCTGCTTTTGTTTTTGGTTTTGATGTATTGTGTGTTTTGTTTTTTCCCTTTTTTCTTTTTATTGACTTGTATTGTTGAATTCCTTTTTTTGTCTATCTTTTTTCCTTTTTCTTATTTTTTCTTCTCTTTTTTGTAATTTTAAATTCTCAATAAATATCATTTTTTTAAAAAAAAAACAGAGTGAGAAAAAGTTACACCAGTCTCTGCTTGCATCAGACCCCAACTTAGAAGGTTGCTTAATACGTTTCTTTCTATAAGGACAAGAGACTTACTCTTTTAAAAAATGCGACCTCAGAGTCTGGGGCCCCAGTTGCTGGCATGGGCCCTGGTGCAATTATTGTGATTTCCTGGTGTTCAAACAAATCACCTTATCAGTCACATGCCTGACTTCACTCACTGGCTATAAACATCAACACAGGAGCAGCTAGCCCAGGTCATTGGAAAGAAAATACATAGAAATTGCACATTGTTCCATAACTTTCTTCCTCGAAGGGCTAGAGACTTACCGTATATTTCGCCCCATAGGGCGCTCCGGCCCATAAGGGGGGGGGGGGTAAAGAGGTTTTTTTGTCCCCCCCCCGGCGCGAGGCTGGGGCGGGGAAGCCCGAGCTTCCCCCAACCCCAGCCCCCGGAACAGGCTGCTCTCCGCAAGCCGTGGGAGACCTCCCGCAGCTTGCGCAGAGCTACCTGAAGCCCCGACGCGACTGCTCAGCGCGACGGGGCTTCTGGATAAGAGGCATCTCTGCGCAAGCTGGGGGTGCCCGGCGGGAACTCCCACGGGCTCCCAAGGCTTGCAGATAGCTTCCTGAAGCCTGGAGAGCGAGAGGGGTCGATGCGCACCGATCCCTCTTGCTCTCCAGGCTTCAGCAAAAGCCTGCATTCGCCCCATAGGACGCACACACATTTCCCCTTCGTTTTTGGAGGGGGGAAAGTGTGTCCTATAGGGCGAAAAATGCAGTACTTTTCTAAGAAACTGAAGGCTCAGAAAACTGCCTGCCAGTGGCTCCTTGATTCACTTTACTCACTGAAGGAAGCATACTTTCTGTCTCATACTTACAGGAATTGCATTAGCTTGAGATGCCCAAAGGAGTAAGAGGCCATAATTAGCACTGAAAGTCTTTCCTTGCAAAGTGTCTAGGACATGTTGCCAAAGTGTCTGTTAAAATCAGAAGAACACAGACCAAATAAAAATCAAAAGAACACAGACCAAATAAAAATAGCATACACTAATGGGGTAACAAGTCATTCTCACAGAGCAGCCATATTTTACTTTGAACACAAGCTATTTCTATAACAAGCTGACTTACACCGGCCACTGGCTATCGAGTGCTTTTTATTTCAAATTTTGTAGAATTGTAGAATCATGGAGTTGGAAGGGACCCTGAGGATCATGTAGTCCAACCCCCTGCAAGGCAGGAACAGGCAGCTGTCCCAGATGGGGATCGAACCTGTTATCATGGTGCACCATGCTCTAACCAATTTATATGAAATTTTAATGACAATCTTTCCTCCTTGTGAAAGAGGCTATTTTAAGGCCTCTTTTGCTGGGAAGGTGAGAGAAATTTCATGGGGCAGGGGATGAGGAGGAGGAAGATGTGTGTGTGGCTGTTTCCCCTTGCACTGCAAGTTTTACTATGGAAGAGGTGGCCCTGCCTTCTCTTGCAGAGGTGTGAGGCTCTGCACACACACAAGCTTCCTTCCTTACACCATTTTCTAGAATGCCCAAGTGACCACACTTCCTTCAGGTACAGATGATGGGGAAAGATGCAAGTGTCAAATCTGTTGCCTCATGCTAGCTGGTATTTCCCCGTGCTCTGCTCATCACCAATTTCATTTGGATTTTAATGTGAGCCCTGCCTGATCCACACTTTAAGAAACAATAGCCAAGCCAAAACACAGTTAACCTTCAAATTTTGTAAAAATTCTCTGAATTGTGTGACGCAGTTCTCCAGTCAAATAATGTGTACAGAAATGTGTATATTAAGGGAAGGGGTGCATAAAAATGCATATATTAGTGAAAATAACATATAAAATATTATTGTACTAAAATGCATTGACTATTATTATTATTATTATTATGGATCTCTTGGGGGGGAATGTTTAGAGTGGGCAAAATTGCATGCATGTATGTATTTGAACAAATTTGCACTAAAAGCTTGGCTGTTTTCCATGAGGACTTTTTTCCTTAAGCAAAATGATTCTGAACTGAACTGATTGGGAACTGATTCAGAAACTGACCTATTCTTTCATCCTAACTGCAACCCAGGTGGGAGAGATAGGCACTGATGGTCAGACCACAAAGAAGCCCAAGCACAAGAGTTATTTTTTATGATCCCATGCTTCTAAATATTTGTTAAATGGAAATAGGTACATTTTACATCTTCAAGATGACAGTAGGGAAGAAATGTGTACACCCCACACGCCCTTGTTCATTGTCATTGTATGTTTTATTGCTGCTAGCTGCTTTTAATTGCCAGAGTACCGTACCTTTGCGTCTATAGGGTGCCCCCATGTATACGACGCCCCCTATTTTGGGGTGCTATAATTTAAGAAAATGGGGGGAGATGGCTATATTACCAGAGTTGCTGAGCTTTTTTGGGGGGGATTGCCTACAGTTGCTGAGTCTCTGGGGGGGGTTGCTTTTGGGAAGGATTGTGCAGAGTTGTTGGGCTTTTGGGGGGATTGCCCATGGGGGGTGCAGAAAATCACTAACCCTAAAGACGAGCTCAGAATTGCTCGCGTCGCAAAAGCCGACAAGCACCTGCCCATTTGCAAACACAATCTGGAAACCAAACACCCAATTGCCGCAGCGGCAGCCAATCCAAGGCAGGCCTTGACGCAGCAACCAATCACTCACCAAATCGCCATTTACAAGCTGCAGCTTGCGGCTGCAACCAATCACCCAGTCCCCCAATGTACTGCCCGTGTATTAGACGAGCTCTGTTTTTAAACACTATTTTGGAGTAAAAAACCCTCGTCTAATACATGGAAAAGTATGGTAAATCTGTGCTCTCGTTATGCCAAAACTAAAGAAACACCACTGCGACATTGCTAGAAAGAACCCTTGATCCAGTACATGCTGAGTCTTGGAATGGGGAAATACACAACCAGAACATACAAAAACCATGTGAGGAAAATGTCTTATGGCAGCTCTGGAGCTTGTGTAATGTTCTGCAATTGATGGGGTATGTGGCAATGGAATGAGGGCGTAGCATTAGATTCAAATGTGTTCCTCCCCATATTTCTCACCCGCATGCTTCCCACAGCTCAACCCCTTCATTTGCTCCACCAACGTATCTCTGTTAGCAGAATGGCTAGTGGCCTATCTGGCATTCTGCCGAAATGAAGAAGTGTGCATTCACACGAAAGCTCATACCAAGAACTAACTTAGTTGCAGTGGCGTAGCGTGGGT
Organism: Podarcis vaucheri; assembly: GCF_965113315.1. Taxonomy (NCBI): domain Eukaryota; kingdom Metazoa; phylum Chordata; class Lepidosauria; order Squamata; family Lacertidae; genus Podarcis; species Podarcis vaucheri. Next base: position 127,505,110 of record NC_138761.1, read on the forward strand.
TGTCAGCACCCGGGGCAAGGCAAGTAATTTGCGCCCCCTAACCCGTGGATTTTAGCACCCGAGTGCGAGCGCGCGCCCCCCCACATGTTGCACCTGGTGCAGCCAGCACCCTTGGCACTCCCCACGCTACGCCACTGTTCCAACGTTCAGCTTCACTGGATGCCCACGAATTATATTGTACAGAGAGAGGGATAAAAACTTTGCTCTCTGTCCACTCTCTCCTTGCCATGCCTTAGTTTTGCAGGCTTCTCTCCTGTCGCCTCTTGCTTGCCTTTTCTCTAAGCTAAAAACAAACCCCATGCTGCCGCCTTTCCTCAGGGCACCGGCTCCGTCCCCTTGCTTAGATTCCCTCTACCAAAGCGGAAAGCAGCCTGAAGTTCCTCCTGATCGTGAATGGGAAACAGCTGGCCAAGCCGGCGGCCTGCCAGGGAAGGGATCTCTTCCTAACCTGCTCCATGGAGCCCGTTCCTTGCAAGCGCTCCGTGTCCCTCGGATGGCGAGCGCCTTTGGAAACGCGGAGCAGGCGCTTGCCAGCGAGCAGCCCCCCCGCCCCTTCCCAAGCTAATCCTTTTAAACCGAAAGCCCCTTAACCCGCTGGCGAGAGGCTTAGCTGGGCCTCGCCCGCCCACCGGCTTCCTCTCAGAGGTTTTTGGGGAGCACAGGGCGCGGCGAGGCCCGGCGGCGCGTCGGGGTGCAGAGGCTGCCCGTGCCGGCCAGGCATCGGTGGCGGCGTCGGCGCTGCTGCAGCGGCTGCTCCTCCTGCAAGCAGTGAGTGGAGCGCAGTCGCAGCAGCGGCGGGGGGCGCGCGCGCTAGGGCGCAAGGCTGGCGGTGGCTGCGGGGAGCCCGGCGGAGGAAGGAACTTGTCCCTTCCCTCTGGACTCGCGCCCCCCCAGATGTTGCGCCCGGTGCGGCCGGCACCCTTGGCACCCCCCACGCTACGCCACTGCTTAGTTGGTCTTTAAGGTGCTACTGGAAGGAATTTTTTATTTTGCCGAAATAGTGACAGCCTGCTGATCCCCAGAGCATTGTTTGGTGGGCAGAGCAGCCAGAAAAGTGAAGCCTTCAGCCAGTTGCTCCTGATAAACTAGGCTTACAGTCAGCTGCTCCCACGGTTGGTTGAGCTAGACTGATACTTATGAATTGGAAGAATACAGATACGATCCTCCTTAATCAATGGCTTGACAACATGGCAACATATGAACAGACAGCTTATAGACGCAGACTTTTTTTGAATAGATACAATGATATTTCGAATGAGTTTGCAACTTAGCACAGAATATATTAGGTTATTGATGAATATATGTGTATTAGGATAATAAGAATATACATATCTGCATGGTATATGTATAGTAATATAACAGTATTTTTTAATATTCTCTCTCACTTTTTTCTTTCCTCCTTTTTTTCACTGTATAAATGAAATTATCCTATTAAATTATTATTTATTATTATTATTATTATTAAATGTTTGGTCGACCTTGATTCCAGTAGTCGCCACATAAGGCTGACCCTATGAAGAGCAAACTCCATCTCTGCTCTTGCAATTCCCAAGTTTCCTTTTGCTTTGGCATTAGAGTTAACCACCAAGCTACAGCGAGGTCACCAGAATTAGATATTGACTGTGGTTTTTATTTCATGCTTGCAAGTTGCCTTGCAGGCTGCTGCCAATAGGAAGAGCAGGATTATACCTTCAGAAGTAAGGCCTGCCTTTGAGATCACAAGGGTGCTTTCATCCTGATGTCAGTGCTCTGAGTTCCAACTGGCATCACCTCAGCTGTTGCTTTTCATATATAACCACAGCTGGGGAACTTTGTGGGTTACAGATAGCAGGGTCAGGCTCCTAGCTAGTTTAGCTATGCATGGTATATGCTTCTTTTCCATATAGCCACAGTGTTATTTAGTTGCCCAACTAATAGTAACTTGGGGAGTTACTAATTATAGGTTGCCTAATTATCAGCTTGTCCGATGCCCAGGTCGTGGTGACTGCTTCCCATTAGGACTGGTGGGGCAGAGGCAAGGACGATAACATCAGATGGACCCCTTGCTCCTACATCAGACAGCTGTTTAAGTGAAACTTCTGGAACCCTAAAACATTGGTACAATTATCGCTCATGCTCATATCTCTTCTACTTAGAAGGAAATCCCACTGTGCTCAAGTTTAGTCTTACACACACACACACACACACACACACACACGAGTATAGCCTTCACCAACTTATTTTTTACAGGCTATTATAGATAAACTCACAGAAGAGCCAGTAGAAAAAAAAGAAAAAAAGGCACCCCTGTTACCACCTTGTAGTCTAGGAAGACGCCTCAGGCTTTAGATGACAGGTGGCCCATGGGACTGCCCCCCCCCCCACAGCCTGTTAGGCAATGATGAGGGATTCTGTTGGACTCCAGCTGGAGGACCACAGGCTCCCTTTCCCTCTCTGGCGTCAAAGCAACACCTCACTCCCACTCTGTGACATTTCTCAAAAGTCCTCCCATTCCCCAGTCTCCTCACTTCAATCCCAGCCCTCCCAAAACTGCCCAAAATTTTGACAAAAGGTTTGACACTTCATTGGCTTGCGCAGCACCTGGCTTAGTATTTTATAAATAATAATATTAACATGAAAAGCATTATGGAAGGTTTACCTTAGAACTGTCATCTGAAGGATTAGTTTCCTCTGCATGCAAGACAACTTTTTCAAAACTTTTTAGGAGCCACTTCTTTGATTTAGACCATTTTCTAGGAAGCAAAATGGAAAACAAACCCTTATGAAATATATATGATTATCTGTACTCAGGAAATAATTTTAAACAATTTTCCCATCATTTTTTTAACTTTCAAGTAATGCTCAGTTGCAGAAATTCAGCAGATGGCAGTGGCAGGTGCTTGCCCTGCTTTTGGGCAATAAGGGCTCAGCAACACTGACCTTTGCTCTGTTCTTTCCAGGCTCATCCCATGCTTTAAAGCCCCATGTCCAAGTGCCATTTTATTTTGGGCTCTAGAGCCTTTCCAGGCAAAACCTGCTCTTCAAAGTTCAATTGGAGCAAATGGCAACTGGTGGAAAACCCAAATTGACATTTGCTCAGATTAAGCACTAAACAGTGCGGTTTTGTGGGGAAAACTCTGGGGCAAAAAATCCAACACTCAGGCTTTAAAGTGTGGACCTATGCCTGGAAAGATCAGGGCAAAAGTTGAGTGTGGATGAGCCCTTGAGCAACCACATCCGCTCACAGTTCAAGCCACCACATTAAGGTGCTGTTTTCTGTTTATTCTGGCTAGGAAGAATGGTTCTTCTCCTAACTGGCTGGCATAAAGAGAGTGTGCTGCCAGAAGAAAGAGTGGTGATGTCCTGTCAGTGAATATAAGGAATAAAACTCTAGGGGGACAAATTCAGAGGGTAGTCTCTCAATTTTAATTTTTATGTGGTTTTACTGTATATAGATACTGTTGTTGTAAACCACTTAAATGTTTTTACGATATGTAAAGGAAAAAGAAATACACCTCTCTTCCCACCCCCCACTCTCTTTCATTCCCACTGGGGTTTTCCCTTTCCTCACAATAATTAATGGAGCCATTACACCCCACAGGAGGAGAAAGAAAGATGCTCCCAGATCATGCTGGTCAGTAAGATTGAAAGGACCTGCCATGCTGGCCTTCATGAACAGGGTGCGTTGAAAAAGAAGGCATAGTCCCCTCCACTGCCCCGGGAGAATTGCCAGCAGAATCAGGGAAGGCTTTCTGCCTGAGGCAGAACCACTTCTAATCCCAACTCTGATCACAGGGCGAGTACTTTCACTTTTATGAGAAGCCCTGCAGGATTTCTCAGAAGAGCCTTATGAAGTGTAGGTGGGTGCCCACAAGGCAAGATGCAGTGATAACAGCAAGAACCTTTATTGAACTACATAACTGGGAAACGGGGGCAAAGAAACTGCTTATATACATTCCTGAAAGCCTGGGCCACTCCCACTCTCAATGTGATTGGATGTCTAAACTTCCAAACTGTGAATCATGACTCACGAGTTCAAGGGCCAATGACAGAGGCCCAAATCCTGAAATGTTCTGTGATTGGACATCATGTATCGAATCAGAATACAGGAGCTCAGAATCCTTAGTCCAGACTCAAGCTCAGGCAAACACAGACCACTAAATACATAGCACCTTACAAGAAGGGGGAAGACCCAATAAGGGCTTGCTGCAGGCCAGGGTCTAAAGGATTTCTTAGGGATACAAAAGCACTTCTAAATACATGGTGAGCTACTGCAGACTGGCTCACAGCTAACTCCCAGAAAAGAAAGAGCCATCTTTGGAACATCCTTCCACTCTGCTCAGGCAGTTTGTCAACTCATGATGCAGTTAAGGTTAACCAGGATTTCCCTTACTACCTATCTCTATTTTCATTGAGGTGAGGATTAAATGACCACAATTATTTTTTGAAAAATGTTTAGCATGTTTCCAGATAGCCAAAACTGCACTTGGCCGAAATTTGCTCCCATTCAAGCAGGTTCCATAGCAGGGCCATGAGGCAAGCTCGCCTTGAGTGGCAGAAGCCCACCAGGCAGTGCCCCGTGGAGTCCTGCCACCTCTGGAGAAGCGGCACCCAGAGCAGCAATGGTTTCTGCAAAGATCTCACATAGCACATGAGAACTTGTGAGATTTCAGCGAGATCTCGCCAGAAGCCAGCACAACTGCTGGTGCTTTGTGAGTGCCGCTGTGCAATGCGGGTAAGGCAGGCTTCAGCAGTGGCGGGGGAGAGGAGCGTAATCAGAGGTGGGGCAGCAAGGTGGCACATTTACGTTTCTCCTCCGGGAGTAAAACAGGATGCACTGCCCCTGTTCCATAACATCACACTAAGCTGACTCTGTGCTCACACCTCTTCACAGAATGCAGGGTCCCCTCTTTGTTGTAGTGTAAATCTAGCAAATCAAAAATGAACTTTGTGAACACTAGTTAGGCTCCCCAACTAGCTACTGCAAGCAGTCTTGGATCCAATGACTACAGGAGTATGCCAGTTGGAGGGAAAGCATGCCATCATATATGGTAAAATGTCTATGGATTACACCCATAATATTGTAGACATAAACAACAGGAATCTGTGGACAGTCTAAGCTAGAACGTGAATTTCTGGGTAAATTTATATTGTCAAACAGAAACAGTACTCCCTTACTTCAAAAAATATTTTGGAAGTTGGGTAGCATATTCAAAATCATCATCAAAGTTCTGATAGTGCTCCTCAAACTCCTTGACATTATCCCTGGCGGTCAAAAATATGTCTTTTCCAAACAGGGTGTTCACTGTTGATGGGAACATGATGTGCCTGCAATGGGAGAAAAGGTATAGTTGTGGACTGAAGGAAATTAATGTTAGAATCCACTTGGAATGGTCAGCTGTAAAAAGTAAAAATAGGTGAAATAGATTGTAGTGGATAAACCTCTGCTGTATAGGGCTTTAAAGGTTAAAACCAGCACCTTAAACCTGATCCTGTACTCCACCAGGGGCCAGTGCAGCTAGTATAGCACTGGGTAAATGTGATCCCACAGCGAAGATCCCATAAGGAGTCTCGCTGCGGCATTCTGCACCCGCTGGAGTTGCTGGATCAGTTTCTTTTTTTAAAAAAATAATAATTTATTAATAGTTTCAGAGTTACAGAAAAAAATAAAAAATAAAAAACAACACTGCAATAAATAGAAAAGAAGAAAAAAAGCAAAACATAAAAACCAATACAACAATACAGCAAAAAGATAAAAAAGAAGGGGGGAAAAGACACAAATCCCATATTACATATCTTTAACTTCCATTTGCTTGTTTCATTGACCTCCTCACACCTCCCTTTTTGTGTTCTAGTTTAATTAGTTATTTCAGCAAATTATTTCCATCTTTCTCAATTTTTATTAAATAATTTATCTTAACAATTTAACCTATTAATTAACTCAACAAATCCTTTCCATCTTTTCCCCATATTCTGTTATTCAAATTACCTTAATTTATTTAACCTTATCTTACCATAAAATACCTTAGAGCTTGAAACTTAATACTAAATTATACATAACTCCTGATATCATTTCTACTAGAGCCATATAGTTTCATTCCAACATTTTCCCTAATATTCATTAATTTTAGGATAATTCCCTAAATAAAAAATTTTCTTTATAAATTTTCTTCCAATCTTCATCCAACGTCTCTTCTTCCTGGTCTCGGGTCATGTCAGTCCTTACTGTCCATTCCATCTAGTCCATCAACCTGGTAGTCTTATGTCTGAGGCCCTTAAGTCTCTTCCATGTCCCTTCTGCAGATCTTCTTCTTCTTGTTTATACCTGCACTTTTCCTTGTATTTTGTTGGTCTCTTTCTTAATTTCTTTCCTTTCTCATTGAGGAGTAGGTCTCTGGGAGGTTCCAACCCAAAATTATCTCCGTCTCCCTTCATCAGACCAGCCCATTCCCCACAATCCCACTCCCCACAGTCATCAATGTAATCAAAAAAAATATTTAAAAGCATATTTCAAAGTCTCTCCAAAATTAAGAACCTCCTCAGCTCCAGACTCCCCCTGGCCCACTCCAACTTCAATCTTCAAAAACAGTGGCTTATGCTCCTGTAGGGCCTCGGGTCTCTCCATCTGTATTATTTGAGGTGCAACCTCCTCCATTATCTTCTGCACTTGCCCAATCAATACAGGTTCCTGATTTGGTCCCTGAATGGTTTCTGTATCAATATTCCCTGTTTGTCCACAGTTATTGACCATAACAGTCATCAAATCCATTTTCTCATTCATCAAATCCACCTTCTCATGCATCTGTTCCAACAAAGCACTTGTCTTGCATAAAGCAAGCACCAAAACCTCCTCCCAGGTCATATTTAGTCAAGGTCAAAAAGGACTGGTCCCACGATCTTAATCTCACAGCTGTAGTGTCCTCAAGTAGACTGCAGCAACAATTTAGCAAGCTCCCTCTAGAGGAGACAATTTCTATTTGTATCCATCTTTTTAAAGCAAGTCCAACAAAGGAAAATTACTTTCATTTTTCAGATATTTTGTTTCTTTAGAATGCAAAAGGCAACATTGGAATCAGTTTATTTCTCTTCTTTAGCTATCTGTCAAAGTATTCCATTCACAGTCAATAAACCTCTCCAACAATTTCTGTCTCTGACACCCCGTTCCCAAGTTAGAGACAGTAGAAACTTATCTTTCTTCACTCCCTCTCCTGCAGGCGTTAAACAAAGTCCCCCCCCCTTTTCTCCTGCTTCCAAGGGGGTTTCAGTAGTTATAAATGAAGGAAATTTAGACTTTTTAAACGACTTTCCAGGCTTTAACTTACAAGGTTTTTGCTTCAGTCTATGTACAAAAAGCGGAAGGCGGACTTCCTGTTTTGAACCTTCCCGCTTCGGTGCCAAATTAAGATATTTCTTGATCCAATTTTCCGTTTCTACTCATGGGTACTTGTTTTAAATCCAATTGTCCACAGGAAAAAGTCAGCGCTCTCCAGCAATGGCTATGCGGCTTCACTCCGTGAAAGTAGCAATCAGTTCGCAGCACCGCGCCGCTCACCCCACTTCACTCCGGAACCCCGAAATGGGGTTCCCCGTGAGTAGGAGGCGCTCCTGGTGCCCTGCCGAACCCCACGTTCCCAGGCTTCCTCCGCCTGGGATTTCTAGTGGGTCCCCACCTTCGCCGCGGCGGGAAGACCCAGTTTCCACGGAGCCAGTTCCTCCAGTCAAAGGAACTCCGCCATTCGCCGATGGCGCTAACCCGGAAGTCTGCTGGATCAGTTTCAAGGGCAGCCCCACATTGAGTTACAATAATCAAGGCTGGAGGTGACCATCACATGGATCACAGTGGCGAGGTCAAGGCGAGAGAGGTAAGGGACCAACTGCTTAGCTCGGCGGAGATGAAAAAATGCTGCCTTTGTTGTAGCTGTAACCTGCACCTCCCTACAAAGGGAGGTGTCGAAAATTACACCCAAACTCTTGACGGAAGGCGCTGGCACTAGTGGCGCCGCTGCAAGGGATGGGAGTTGGCCCCACAACCCCATATCATCTCGACCCAGTCAAAGGACCTCTGTCTTTGAAGGCTCTGATGGTGTTTCCTGCTTGGCAGGGGGTTGGACTCGATGGCCCTTGTGGTCTCTTCCAACTCTAGGATTCTAGGATTCTATGATTCTATGATTTAACTTTACCCAGCTCCCATGTAGCCATCCAGCCATGGCTTCCAGATATCTAAACAGTGTGTCTGGGGCCGAGTCAGGGTGGCCGTCCATTAACAGATAAAGCTGGATGTCATCAGGATATGTCATTCTAATACAGTGGTACCTCGGGTTAAGTACTTAATTCGTACCAGAGGTCCGTACTTAACCTGAAACTGTTCTTAGCCTGAAGCACCACTTTAGCTAATGGGGCCTCCTACTGCCGCCGCATCGCCAAAGCACGGTTTCTGTTCTCATTCTGAAGCAAAGTTCTTAACCTGAAGCACTATTTCTGGGTTAGCGGAGTGTGTAACCTGAAGCGTATGTAATCTGAAGCGTATGTAACCTGAAGCATATGTAACCCGAGGTACCACTGTAATGTTAGAATCCAATGCTCCCAAACCAAAATTCTGGACAAGCTGGATAGATGTTAAAAAGCATCGGGGAGAGAATTGCACCCTGCAGTACTCCAAACACAAAGGAGTAGCGTGACGACAACTCCCTCCCCCCCCCAGTGCCACCCTCTGTCCCCAACCAGAGAGAAATGAGTGCAGCCATTGAAGGACTGCGCCCTGAATCCCCTCATAGGTGAGGTGGTGGTCTAGAAGTTTGTGGTCGGCCATGTCAAAGGCTGCTGACAGATCTAAAAGAATCAACAGCCCTGACCCGCCTCAATCCAGCTGCCTACGGAAGTCATCTGTTATGGCAACCAGAGCCGTCTCGGTCCCATGACCAGAGCAAAAACCAGACTGGAATGGATCCAAAGCCGATCCAAAGTCAAATTGTTCCCATGTACAAGTATGCATTATGGTTTGATCCCTGTATGGCCAGCTGCCTTTTCCTGCGCTGCAGGGGGTTGAAGGGGATGTTCCTTGGGGTCCCCTCCAGCTCTATTCTATGATTCTATGAAATTAGCCTCAAAGAGCATATTTATCACACTCCCTTGCTATTACATACCAAGGATAATGCTACTGTTGGCTTCACAAGAATATCCTATCCAATAGTAAAATGGGTTTATGGCAACTCCACCAGTGCCCTACCCTTCCGCTTTCTCTTGTAGTGTTTAAACTATATTTTATTTTCTTCTAAAATGCAACATTTATGGCTTATTCTTGATATTAATTTTATTTAATGAAATGAATGGAGGCCTGTGCCATTCTGGCTGGTTTGCAAAATCACCTACCTTACAAGATCTCTGAGCTCCCCAGTCCCCTCGTGACCCAAGTCCTCCATGTGTTTCTGAAGTTCCTGACAGAGACTCCTAGGCATATGCTGCAGATTAGATGTACTCAGTCTTCCCTTCATCATGATATATAACCTGCTCCTATTCTTGTAAAATATTTCTTCAGGAATTGAAGCTTCAAAATCCAAGTGGGAAAAATAACATCAGTCAGAATAAGCTGTAAAGTTTTACTTAAAATACCCTAGAATCTGTGCAGGCATCATGAACAGTTTTGTTTCTATAGTCCATGTTGTGTTGTCTTTCAAAATAGGCAATTCTTTCTGATTAGACATAAAAAATGTGTAGATACAGAGTCTTGACATAATGTGCCCTGGTAAAGTTGGCTGCTTCCTTGTCTTCACTAAATATGTCTTCATTATAGCATGAATAAGCAACTGAGAATTTCTTAATGGCATATATAGGAACGGCAGACTCCTCCGAGTCTGATGCCATGGCACTCCCACACTGTTTCTTCCATCTAAATTTCATGCCCCCCCCAGTGGAAAAATACAGGTACCTGTATGTCACGGAAGTGTACATGGAAGTGCATATTGCTGTAGTTTGCATATTAATCTGTGTTCTAGAACCAGTAAAGTGAATAGGATCAGAATTCATTGTTGTGGAGTGTGTGTTAAGTCCACAAACAATAAGTATTTAATGGCATGTTCAGCATGTTTCCTTTACATTGGGGTGTGGAAGATAGTGATCAGTTGTTAGGTGGGGGTTAAATCCTGCATTCCACAGGGTTAGGCGGCATGTGGGAGTTAGGTAGGTAGTTCCCAGTTAGTTAGTTAGTTCCCAGTAGCGATGTATGGAAGTGAAAGCTGGGCTAATAATAATAATAATAAATTCTATTTATACCCCACCCTTCCCGGTTTAAAAACTGGGCTCAGGGCGGCTAACAGCAAATATAAAACATTGATTAAAATGCGACTTTAAAACAGCATAAAATACAACATAAAATACAGCATCAATATCAATAAAATTCAAAAATTCAGGAGTCATTTTTTTTTGGGGGGGGGAACCCGGTCAGTAGACATCAAATGATCACCAGGGTTAACTGGCCCAGTTGGTCCTACAAGGGCCAGCAAGGAGACCAGGGAAGAATTTAAACGTGGGGTCCCAGAAAGGGTTTTTTCATAGAAGAGGAAAGGGAAAAGGGAGTAGAGGTTCAGGTTAATTCAAACTGAAGGCCAGGTGGAATAGCTCTGTCTTACAGGCCCTGCGGAAGGAGCTCAAGTCCTGCAGGGACCTAGTCTCGTGGGACAGAGCATTCCACCAGGTCGGAGCCATCACTGAAAAAGTGACGGAGGATAGTCTGGCTTCCTTAGGGCCCGGGACCTTTAAGCTATTATTATTCATGGACCTTAGGGTCCTCTGCGGAACGTACCAGGAGAGGCAGTCCCGTAAGTACAAGGGTCCTAGGCTGCATAGGGCTTTAAAGGTTAAAACCAGCACTCCACCAGAAGCCAGTGCAGCTGGTAAAGCACTGGGTGAATATGCTCCCATGGCAAGGACCCCGTGAGGAGCCTCGCTGCAGCATTCTGCACCTGCTGGAGTTTCTGGGACAGTTTCAAGGGCAGTCCCGCAAGCCTGGAGGTGACCGTCGCATGGATCATGTCACATGCATAAAGAAGGCTGATCGCTGAAGAATTGATGCTTTTGAATTATGGTGCTGGAGGAGACTCTTGAGAGTCCCATGAACTGCAAGAAGATCAAACCTATCCATTCTGAAGGAAATCAGCCCTGAGTGCTCACTGGAAGGACAGATCCTGAAGCTGAGGCTCCAATACTTTGGCCACCTCATGAGAAAAGAAGACTCCCTGGAAATGACCGCTCCCCACACGCCTTTTGTGTGGTTGCGTGCAGCCCCCGGATCCCAGTGAGGCTCCCGGTAGTATGGGCTGGCTTCACCCTCCCCAGACTGGATACCTGGAGATCTCTGCCTACCTCAGCCAATCGCCCAATCCTGCCTGGGGAGGCATTGCCAGGGGATCGGCCAGGTAGGGGGAGGGACCGTCCTGCCCACACAACAGAAAGTGAATCTTATACCTGCGAAGCGTCAGTTGGCTCCAGAGCTTCTCCCATCCTGCCCTCCCTCAGTTAAGCCTTCTTTTGCAGGTTAACCTCTTCTCCACAGGTACGTGGGCGCTGCTACGTCAGGGTCACTGTTGAAGGGCCGGAAAGGAATTTTCCTGCATTGGCAGGTTTTGCCTTTCCCGTAGCAAAAATGTTACAACTTTGGCGGTTTCAGGCCTTGGGTGGAATCCTTTAGTCTATCTTCCTAAATGGGGGGGGGGTGAAGCGGTGTCCCAAGCCCCCCTTGCGGCAGTGATCCTAGGGTTCCCCATTAAAGGGGTCTTGAGGAGAGGCATTGGCCATACGCCAAGAGGTTGTCATTGCTTTCCCCTGCGAAGGTGGCAAAACAGGGGGCGGGCTCTCTGCTTGAACATATGTTTTCCAGAGCCAGCCCAATCCCCACACCTTCCGGATAACCCTGAAGTCTCCCAGATCCCCGGCTGGGGACTGAGAAGGATAAATGCCCAATGCCTGAGCCAAGGTCTCCCTACATCTAAAACTTAATAAAGTTGTGGCCAATTTTGATCCCATAGCACATTTCTTAAGTCATTATTCCACTCAGGGGTCGCCTGGCGTTGGGGGGACTCCGCCTGTCCACACAAAGATCCTGATGTTGGGAAAGATAGAGGGCACAAGGAGAAGGGGACGGCAGAGGGTGAAATGGTTGGACAGTGTTCTTGAAACTACGAACATGAATTTGACAAAACTGCGGGAGACAGTGGAAGACATTAGCCTGGTGTGCTCTGGTCCATGGGGTCACAAAGAGTCGGACACAACTAAATGACTAAACAACAACAACAAATTTAGTGGAAACAAGCTGCAGTGGAATGGAAGCAGTGCTAATGTTTATGAACACAGACGAGAATGGAAGTTGTTGCCTTCTTACATCACTACCTGTATAGTGCCTGTATTACTGGAACTGTCTTTAGTAAGGCTAACAACATCTCTGAGGGAGGATAATTTTGAAGTGAAAAACATGAGTGTGTTATGTAGATTTGGTTTCCCTATAGAATACTGTAATTGGATTAAAATGATTTATAAAAACCCAACGTCCCGGGTCGTTACAAATGGAAGAATTTCAAATTTGATTAGTTTAAATCGAGGAACGAGACAAGGATGTCCTCTTTCTCCATTATTATTTAATCTGTGCCTGGAACCATTAACAAGAGCAATAATTCAGGATGAGCATATCAAGGGTGTAAAACACAACAAAGATAATTACAAAATTGTATTATTTGTGGATGATATCCTTTTATTTATTACAAAACCAGAAGATACAATTCCAAAAATTATGGAGAAAATTAAAACCTTTGCAGAATATCGGGATATTCTATAAATTGGACAAAATCAGAGATTTTACCAATTGGGCCAAGGGCTACATTGTATAGAAACCATCAATTTCGGATGTGCAAAGACTTTATTAAATATTTGGGTATAATGATTTCATTGGTGTGATGGGATGATGAGCTGCTTGTGCGTAAAATCGTAATCCCTCAGAGTTTGTGCAACGCCACAAACCTCTGTGTGTGACAGAGCTCCTCCAACATGTCTGCTCTAATCGCTTGCAGATTCCGACAGTGGTTGTTTTCGGAATCGTTTCCAGCATAAGAGTTCCTTAACGGAAACCCGCCTTCTGGACTCACGGCGTGACAGTTTCCGGCGAGGCGTGGGTCTCCCTATGGGAGCTTCAGATACCTCCCCACTGTTCTCACTGGAAGCGTCTCTGAGCCCTCCCTCCTGCTCGCATTCCCTCAGAGATCCACTCCTCCCCCTGCTGGTCCCTGCTTCGGCTGTTGAGTCTCTTCCTTCCTCCCTGAGCCCCTCCACCACCTGTTCCTCCGATGGCAGTTCCCTGACATCCACCTCCCCTCCAGGGCCCCCCTCACCCCCTCCCATTTCCTCTCCTCTGGGAGGTGAGGAGGTAAAACCCCGAAAAGAATCTTCTTCATCTTCAGACGTCTCGAACAATTCCCTCCATCGATCGCCGTCCTGGCTCGCTAAATCCTCCTCCTCCTCGGAATCTGTGAACCCCTCCAACCCCTCTTCTTCGTCGGTGGTGGCAAAGTATTCCCTCCGGAACCTCGCTACAGGCTGAGGTTTACTTGGGAACCTCTGATGAAAAGCTTCTATTAAAACCTCGTCATTGACATCCTCTGCCCTGACCCAGGTGTTTTCCGACTCCGGTTCCCCTTCCCACATTACCAAATACTCTACTTGATCTCCCTTCCACCTGGAATCGAGGATCTCCGCCACCTTGTAGCTTTGTTCCCTTTCCTCCATTGCTGGTCCCCGAGTGACCCTCCCTTCTCTGTCCCCTTTATACAGTGACAGCAATGACCTGTGGAAAACTGGGTGCAGCTTCATGTGGTTCGGTAACCGGAGTCTGAAAGCCACTGGATTGACCTGTTGTGTGATTTCAAATGGGCCCAGTCTTTTGGGTCTTAACTTCTTACAACCCCCTTTGAAGGGTAACCCTTGGGTTGACAGCCACACTTGGTCCCCCACCCTAATGGTTTCACCTTCTCTCCTGTGTTTGTCTGCCTGCCTCTTATATTCCTCCTTGGCCCTGTCTAAGTTAAGTTGGAGCTGGCGATGGATAGCTTCCATTTCTTCTACGAACTGTTCGGCAGCTGGAACGCTCCATCTCTCCCCTTCCCCCCCTGGGAAAGCCCTGGGATGGCACCCGTAATTTGCCAAAAAGGGGCTCATCCCCGTGGACACGTTCTCCGCATTGTTGTAGGCAAATTCCGCCAATGCCAACTTCTCCACCCAATCATTCTCTCTGTCATTGACGTAACACCTCAAATATTGTTGGAGGATGCCATTGGCTCTTTCCGCCTGCCCATTGGTTTCAGGATGCCGGGCAGTCGAGAAATTTACCTCCACATGCAGTAAGCTCATGAGCTTCCTCCAGAACCTGGAAGTAAATTGTTTCCCCCGGTCTGAAACCACCCTCAAGGGGGCGCCATGCAACCTAAACACATTTTCTACAAACAATTTAGCGGTTTCTTCTGCCGTGACCGCATGTGAGCAGGCTATAAAGTGTGCCATTTTGGTTAACAGGTCTACCACAACCATGATGGCTGTTTTCCCTCTGGACCTTGGCAGATCAGTCATGAAATCTATGGCCACTGCTTCCCATGGTCTTTCTGGTGTGGGTAGCGGTTCTAATAACCCTGCCGGCGCCCGCCTTTCCCCTTTGGCTCGCTGGCATTGGTCACAACTCCTCACATACTCCCGCACGTCTTCCCTGACCTTAGGCCACCAAAATTCCCTGGTCACCAGTCACATGGTTCTGTGTTGCCCAAAATGCCCCGCTGTGGGGCTATCGTGCAGCTGCTTGAGTACCTTCCCCCTCAACTCTCCTTCAGGTATATATAACGCTCCCTTGTAGTACAACGCCCCGTTTCTCTCCTCAAAACCTCCGGGTTTATCTCCCTCCCTCCTGAGTCCCCTGAGTTTGTCCTGTGCGTATTCATCGTTCTCCGTTCCCTCTACCAGTTCTCTTTGCCCCACCAATGCCGCCCCACACACCCAGCGGTCCTCTGGAATGACATGTCTCTCTTCGGGTGCTCCCTCCCCCTCCAAATATTCAGGTTTACGTGAGAGAGCGTCCGCCCTAACGTTCTCTGGGCCTGGCACATAACAAATCTCAAAGTTAAATCTGGAGAACTCCTGGGCCCATCTCAACTGCCGTTGGTTGAGCACTCGTGCCGTTCTCCAATACTCTAGGTTCTTGTGGTCAGTGCACACTTGCACCTTATGTTGTGCGCCAATTAGCAGGTGCCTCCATCTCCGAAAAGCCTCATGAATAGTGAGAAGTTCTCGATCGTACACCGTGTAGTTCCTCTCGGATTTGTTCAGTTTTCGCGAAAAAAAAGCACACGGTCTCCACTCTGACTCCTCCCCCCCTGGCTGCAGGAGAAGCACCGCCCCAATGGCTCTGTCTGATGCGTCTGTTTCGACTCTCATCTTTTTTTGTAAATCCACATGCAGAAGTTGTTCTTCAGAGGCGAAGGCCCTTTTTAGCTCCTCAAAAGCTCGCTCCGCCTCCTCAGTCCAAACAAATTTCTTCTTACTGCTGAGACAGTCCGTTATGGGCGCCGTCAGGTGGGCAAAGTTTTGGATGAACTTACGGTAAAAGTTCCCAAACCCTAGGAACCTCTGCACATCCTTCTTTGTTTTGGGAGTTTTCCATTCCAGCACTGCCTGGACCTTGCCGGGATCCATAGCCAATCCCTTGTCTGACAGGCGGTACCCCAGGAACTCTACCTCCTTGGTATGAAACTGACACTTCTCCAGTTTCACCCACAGCCGGTTGTCTAGCAGCCTGCGCAACACTTCTCTGACGTCTCTCACATGCTGCTCCTCATTCTCAGAATACACCAACACGTCATCCAGGAAGGCCACACAATTCTTGTAAAGCAAAGGCCCTAGTACGTGGTTCATCAGCGATTGAAAGCACGCTGAGCCTGCTTGTAATCCAAATGGCATAACGAGATATTCAAAGGCCCCCAAAGGGGTGAACATGGTGGTTTTCCATTCGTCCCCTTTCCTTATACGTATCAGATTGTACGCCCCCCTTAGGTCCGGCTTGGTAAAAATCTTTCCCTTCCGCACCCTGTTCAAAATGTCGTCTATTCTAGGCATGGGAAAGGCCAATGGTTCTGACACTGCGTTTAAGGCCCGAAAGTCACACACAAGTCTCGGCTTGTCCGTGTTTTTTTTATCCACAAAAAACACTGGACTACCTCCCACTGCCCTTGACTCTCTGATGAAACCCCTCTTCAGGTTCTTGTCAATGAATTCTCGTAACTCCTGCATTTCTCTGTCTGACATGGCATACAACTTGCCTGCGGGGAGCTGCACCCCAGGCAGTAAATTGATTTGACAATCAAAGGGTCTATGTGGGGGTAGTTGGTCAGCTTCCCTTTCGCTGAACACGTCGCTGAGATCTGCGTATTGTCGTGGTACCTTCACCTTCTCCGTTACTTCCGTTCCTGCTAGGGTAGCTTGGGCTCCTGCTGAACCCTTTCCCCCCCTGCAGTGTTCTAAGCAATGTGTGGAACCGAAGGAAACCACTCTCTGATGCCAGCCCACCAGTGGATCATGTAACGCCAGCCAGCTCATCCCCAAAATAATGGGAGCCCCTCCCAAGGTGGCCACATTAAACGCTATCAGTTCTGTGTGCCTTGCCACCTTCATTGTCATTGGTACGGTCTGCAAGCTGACTTCCCCTCCCAACAGCTCCCTGCCATCGATCGTGGTCACCTGTAGGGGGTTGCTTAAAGGGATCGTCTGTATCTGGTGTTCAGCTGCAAACTCCTTGCTCATGAAATTGCAGGAGCTGCCTGAGTCCAACAGCGCCTTAATCTTCAGAGGGTTTCCGTTTTGCAACTCTAGTGACACCTCTATCACTAGGGCAGGTTTGGGAGATTCTGGCGCGGGCACTTTCACTGCTCTTTGGCCTGGCTGCTGTGCCCCGACGGTGGCAGCCAGGCGTTGGCTTTTACTTGCTCCGATATCTCTTCCACTCCTCCCTCAACAGCTCCCACCATTCCTTGCCATTCCTTCCTCTGGGGGCAGACTCTGGCAAAGTGACCTGGCTGTTGGCAGAGATAGCATTTCCGGGCGCCTTTTACCTCCTTCCTACCCCCTTCGCTGGGCTTTGAAACTGCGCGCGCGCGCGCTGTTCCGATTTCCATCGGCTCTGCCGGCGGGAAAGCTGGCTCAGGAATGTCTGGAATGCGTAACTCCTTCCAACGTTCCCCCTTACCTTCCCGCCTCTCCAAGGCTCTCGCCTCCTGGCGCGCTCCTATGGTCAGCGCAGATTTGGTCAGCTGATCCATAGAAACCGCCCTGGGGCTCCGGGACAATTCGTCTTTCACAGCCGAAGAAAGACCTTCTTCAAATAGCATCTGAATGGGTGCCGCCGATAAGTCCCACCCCAATCTGTGAACCAGCATGGTAAACTCAGTCCAGTACTCACGGACAGATCGGCTTCCCTGCTTGCAAGCCATTAGCTGTCTGCGCACCACTCCCTCCTCAATATCGCTGGAAAACATGATATCCATTGCACGAAAGAACTTCATGGTGTCCTTTAGGATGTCATTATGCGTTGCCATCAGGGGTCTAACCCAGTCCCTCGCCCCCCTCTCAAGATGCCCAATCACGAAAGCCACTCGCGATTCCTCGTCAGGGAATTCATCAAACTGCACATTGAGGGCATATTGCATCTCTGTCCTAAAGGCATGGTAGTCCTTGGGGTCCCCCCCAAACTTCTGCACCAATCCTGGTACCTTTCTGGTGAACTGGGTGGCTCTCCCCTTCTTGTCTGCATCCTGAGCCCTTCTCTCCTCAAGCCTCGCCGTCTGCAGCGCCAGTTGGATTTCCAACACTCGGTACCTTTCTTCCAAGCTTGGACCAGCTCCAACCCCTGCTCCTTCGGTTCCGGCTGGGTCGCTCATGATGCCTTCTCCTGCACAGGCAGCGTACAAAGACTGTCGGAATGCTGTGATGGGATGATGAGCTGCTTGTGCGTAAAATCGTAATCCCTCAGAGTTTGTGCAACGCCACAAACCTCTGTGTGTGACAGAGCTCCTCCAACATGTCTGCTCTAATCGCTTGCAGATTCCGACAGTGGTTGTTTTCGGAATCGTTTCCAGCATAAGAGTTCCTTAACGGAAACCCGCCTTCTGGACTCACGGCGTGACAGTTTCCGGCGAGGCGTGGGTCTCCCTATGGGAGCTTCAGATACCTCCCCACTGTTCTCGCTGGAAGCGTCTCTGAGCCCTCCCTCCTGCTCGCATTCCCTCAGAGATCCACTCCTCCCCCTGCTGGTCCCTGCTTCGGCTGTTGAGTCTCTTCCTTCCTCCCTGAGCCCCTCCACCACCTGTTCCTCCGATGGCAGTTCCCTGACAATTGGATATAGACCAAACTGTAAAATTAAATTTGAATCAAAATGAATGTTGTTCCAAAGCTTTTATACATTCTCAGAGGATTACCAATACATATTCCCAAATTTTATTTCCAAAAAATAAATCAGCTATTTAGATCGTGCCTGTGGGGTACAAAGCCACCAAAAATATTACTACACAAAATGCAATTTCCAACTAAGGAAGGTGGCTTTGGTCTCCCAAATCTGGAACTATATCGCCAGGCCTGCCTGCTGAGTAAGACTAACGACTGGAGAGCTAGCAGGAATCCCAACTGGGCTACTCTCAAATATAGTTTCTTTGAACCTCTTGTAGGGTGGACTAAACTGGGCTCCAATTTTATGAAATATCCTATTATCCTGGAGACTATTAAAGCACCTATAAAAAATTGGAAGAATATAAATAAAAATAATAAGGATGACCCCTTTCAGCATGAGAAATTAACAATATGGGCTAACCCAAAATTAAAAATTGGAAATCAAGTAATAATTTGGCAAAATTGGATGAAAAAAGGTATTTTGACATTGAATCAATTAATTGATGAAAATTACAAATTTGTGGAATATAAGACCTTGCGAGTAAAGTATGGATTAACCAGTGAAACACAATGGCAATACATCCAATTGAAACATATGTTGGAAAGGCAGTTTGGCCCTGATGCTATAGCAGCATCGGAAACACCTACAAGATTTAATTTCAGCAACAAAAACAAAGAATTCTATACTTGCACTATATAAAACCCTACTCAACAGAAAGAAATATGATTTAGAATATGATAGACAAAAATGGAGTGAAGAGTTAGGGGTACAGATAACAAATGATATATGGGAGTCAAGTATAAAATCAACAGAAATAGCTTCTATGGATTTAAGACTTATTCAGCAGAAAATAATATTCAGAGTCCACTGGACTCCAGCAAAACTTTACCAGAAGAAAATAACAAATGCAGACAACTGCTGGAGATGTGGAAGTAAAAATGCGAACTTAGTACATATGATGATTAACTGCCCGATGATAGCATCATTTTGGTGCGAGGTGAGGATATATATAGCAAGAGTAATAAAAAGAAATTGTAATTTAGGGGATTTGAATTTAATTCTAAATTATATACCGGAAACGTGGGAGATTACAAGTGGTCAAAAAAAATGGATGTATCGTGCCATATTAGAAGCAAAAAAAAACCCCTTGTTTTGATGAATTGGAAGAGCCGCAAAAAGATTCCATTGAGCACATGGATTGACAATATGGACAGACTAGCGACATACGAACAAATTGCATATTGACACAAACTAAGAATGGATAAATATGAAGAAATCTGGAAGGAATACTTAAGCGGTAAGGCAGACAGTGGTGGGAAGTAGGGGGAGGAGAGGAGGGGAAATATTGTTAAAAAGGTGTAGTCATAGGTATATCAGTGTATCCAAATCTGAATTGTTAAATTGTGTTATTAGTGTTATTGTGGTTTTTGTTCTATGTGTTTTTTGTGGTTGCTGTTTATATTGAAAAAATGATTAAATATTTTTTTAAAAAAATGAGTGTGTGTGAGAGAGAAATACTTGCTCCCTCAGCACATTGCTCCAGTCAAAACTGGAGTCCCCAAAGCTACATTAAAGTAAAAAGATATCCCACTTCACATGTTTCAACCCTTTATCAACTAAAATAGAAAGAAATCATTTCCCCACTGAAATTAAATATCATTTACCTACCTGTACGCTGGACAGACTGTTGCACTGCCTGCTCAAAATCCACATCTTTAGATGTACAAAATGCTTGAAAACCTTCTTCATCAGTTACAAATGTGTATCGTTTTCCCAGCATATACACTGTGAATACTGGTCCATACTGAAAAATATAGTGTTAAAAAAGTTAAGTATTTATATATATATATATATATATATATATATATATATATATATATATATGCTTTCGTAGATTTTCACGGGTACAGGAATGCAGGTTTTGGTGTCTTCGGGTGTCTTCCCGTGTAAGAGTCGGGGTGTCTGTGCGACGTTTCGACGAGGTCTCACTCGTCATCTTCAGGCTGGTGCTTTCGGCTTCTTGTTACTGGAACAGAGCAGAATCTGGTGTTTGAGTTCCTATAAATACTGTTGAGGGGTGTGGTGTATAGCCTCCAACGTTCTGGGCATACACCACACCCCTCAACAGTATTTATAGGAACTCAAACACCAGATTCTGCTCTGTTCCAGTAACAAGAAGCCGAAAGCACCAGCCTGAAGATGACGAGTGAGACCTCGTCGAAACGTCGCACAGACACCCCGACTCTTACACGGGAAGACACCCGAAGACACCAAAACCTGCATTCCTGTACCCGTGAAAATCTACGAAAGCAAATATATATATATATACACACACACACACACACACACACACACACACACTCTGCAGGAAGAATAGACTATGCAACAACTGCAGCAAGAATTTTGTTAGTCCAAAGATGGAAACAACAGGAGTTACCAACAAAAGAAGAGCGGCAGATGAAGCGGATGGACTTTGCAGAACTGGCGAACTGCCAGGAAGAATCCGGAACCAGCGAGACCAAGAATTCCAAAAGGACTGGAACAAATTTATATTATATTTGAAAGACAACTGTAAGCAGTTAACATCACTGGCAGGGTTATCTGAAGATCTGTAAGGTGAAATTGCTACCTATGCAGGTTGAGTAATATAATATTTTAGGTACTGATACAACAAGGATAGGAAACGAAGCGAAATGTAAAGATGTAAAGTTTAATTTTGTAAACATCAGACGGGAGGGAGGGAAGTCATTAGGCTCAGTTGAGCCAAAGAGATAAAATAAGAGGGTACGATGTTACGTAATGTGATTATATGTAATCTTTTATATATAAAAATATCGGTATGTAATTTTTATAATAAAAAAGTTAAGTAGTTTAATACAACTACATTTAGGGGGAGCCACTGGGTCCTGCCCATTGGCTCCCCTTTGGCACCAGAAACTCAGCTCCCAGGCAGACATTGCACACAGAAAAGCAATCATAGCACCTGCCTGCATGCCCAGCCTTCCACTTTTCCATCTACAGTGGTGCCCCGCAAGACGAATGCCTCGCAAGACGAAAAACTCGCTAGAAGAAAGGGTTTTTCGGTTTTGCATTGCTTCGCTAGACGAATTTCCCTATGGGCTTGCTTCGCAAGACGAAAACATCTTGCGCTTTTTTTTTAAAGCCGCTTGAAGAGGCGCAGTTGCGACGGACCGTGCTTCGCAAGACGAGAAACATTGCAAGACGAAAAGACTCGTGGAACGAATTATTTTCGTCTTGCGAGGCACCACTGTATTCCCAACAGCAAGGGCTGGTAGACCGGCTGGCTGGGCTGCCTCACCCAATTGCTTGCTTGCTTACTCCAAGGCTGCCTCAGTTCCTGGCAACCAACACCTCCTGGCCAGCCCCAGAGGCATCATTCGCCTGGGGAGCTTATAGGCAGGGCTGCTGCAGCAAACAGCCACACAAGCCTTTGGGAGGCAGAGACACAAGAGGGCATCAGAGGAGGGAGGGGAGGAAACAGGGACAGAGGCCAGTGTTGCCTGCAGTACACCTGACTATCATTCAAGGCACCCCAATATACCACGGCACACAGGTTGAGAAACATTGTTCTAGGGAACAAGGGCGAGGCAATGCACCCATAAGGTATCTCCACCCTGTTACCCATTTATGATGATCAGCAGGATAATAGTTGGGGTGGAAGATATACAAAAAACAAAATGCTAAGTGTGGTTGTTGTGATGAAATAGAGTAAGACAAACTGGCTGCCACAGCCATTCATTCCTTGCTGGGCTGCGAGCACATCGCCTTTCCCCTACATGGCTCTGATTTAAAAGTGCTTTGTGGTCCACACAAGCCTCAATTCCTCTCTGGTCTCTGTCCTTGCTTGCCTCTCCTACCCAGTTTCACTCTGCGTTTCTGCTACTCCTCCTCCTTCCTCCTTATGCACAATCTTTCCCACACTATGAATGTGGTTTATACTCTGTTTCTACCTCTTTCCTGCATGTGGGAACAGATGCACAGTTCTAACTTTCCCTATTAGGTTTCTTTTTTTGCTAATTTGGGGATCACCTGAGTACAGAGAGAAAGAGAGAGACCTCCCACTTTTACATGTCCGGTGTTATTCTGCCTACTTATGCCATCAGCACTGAAGGCTGCATTGAAAATGCAGAAAACAGTATTATCTAAAATCTCTTAGCAATACTGTTGTGAAAGGGGGGAAAAGCAGACTGCATTACAATGAAGTTGCAAAATTTATTATAAAAAACACATTTGTATACATAGTGCTTGAAAATACTCATTTTATAAGACTCTCGTAGAATTCTATTTTAATGCATTCTTTCAATACTGAGTAGCTTTCAGGACAGCTTGAAAAGCACAACCTAACACTTGGCTTGTTCAAGGGGAACTGTCCTGTTAGACAAGAACAGCCACATTGTTCTGAACAGCACCCTAAAGCTAGAGAGAGAGAGAGCAAATACGTGTTTTAGCATTTCTCTCAGCATGTTATTCTATCATAGTAATTCAGACTATATAAATTGTTTGATAACAGTCAGCTAACACAAAGCATATTAAATTGTAAAAAGCAAAGTACCGTATTTTTCGCTCTATAAGACACACCAGATCACAAGAAGCACCTAGTTTTTGGAGGAGGAAAACAAGAGAAAAAGAATTCTGAATCTCAGAAGCCAGAACAGCAAGCAAAAGTGAGTCTTATAGAGCAAAAAATACGGTAAGTTAGAAACCTGGCTTGTTCAGCTCAAGCCTTTTCATCCTCTCCCTCCCCGATCTCTGGTCTGTGACTGTACTAAATGGTTTCATTCATTCATTCTCCCTCCCCATCCCTGGCTCCCACAGTTATTACCTTCAGTCTGGCTTGTTTGATGAATTCCAGAGGAGCTTTCCCAAATTTGAAGGCAGCTCCGAACCAAGGGATGCAGCCATGGATACAAGGTGGCTCATTGACGTTTCTGAATGGAAAGAAAATATGCTTGACAACAAAACCTAGAACCACTGTAAACAGGAGAGCCAAAATGATTTCCATCTTCTTTCCTCTGTAGCAGTTGCTTTTCTGACACAGGCTGCCGCTGTAAAATATAATGCTGCTACGGGTTACTTCAGGATAGTATTCAAAAAAATCTTGTTTGTACTGCTGCCTTCTTGTGGATGCTATGATAAAAGACAAGTTTATTACATAGTTCAGCTTATCTCTGGGAGAGGCTAGTTTTACTTTCTAACTGACCCTCAAAATGGACTTCTCTTCTCTCTGTTCCCTGAAACATGAAGCCATATTTCATTTTCCTTCTTAGAATCATAGAGTCATAGAGTTGGAAGAGACCACAAGGGCCATCGAGTCCAACCCCCTGCCAAGCAGGAAACACCACCAGAGCACTCCTGACATATGGTTGTCAAGCCTCTGCTTAAAGACCTCCAAAGTAGGAGACTCCACCACACTCCTTGGCAGCAAATTCCACTGTCAAACAGCTCTTACTGTCAGGAAGTTCTTCCTAATGTTTAGGTGGAATCTTCTTTCTTGTAGTTTGGATCCATTGCTCCGTGTCTGCTTCTCTGGAGCAGCAGAAAACAACCTTTCTCCCTCCTCTATGTGACATCCTTTTACAGTGGTGCCACGCAAGACGAATGCCTCGCAAGACGAAAAACCCGCTAGACGAAAGGGTTTTCCGTTTTTCGATGCGCTTCGCAAGTCGAATTTCCCTATGGGCTTGCTTCGCAAAACAAAAAAGTCTTGCGAGTCTTGCGATTTTTTTCGCTTCCCCCCCTTTTTCTAAGCCGCTAAGCCTTTAATAGTCGCTAAACCGCTAATAGCGCTAATCCGCTAAGCCACTAATAGGGTTGCTTCGCAAGACGAAAAAACCGCTAGACAAAGAGACTCGCGGAACGGATTAATTTCGTCTTGCGAGGCACCACTGTATATATTTGAACATGGCTATCATATCACCCCTTAACCTCCTCTTCTCCCGGCTAAACATGCCCAGCTCCCTTAGCCGTTCCTCATAAGGCATCGTTTCCAGGCCTTTGACCATTTTGGTTGCCCTCCTCTGGACACGTTCCAGTTTGTCAGTGTCCTTCTTGAACTGTGGTGCCCAGAACTGGACACAGTACTCCAGGTGAGGTCTGACCAGAGCAGAATACAGTGGCACTATTACTTCCCTTGATCTAGATGCTATACTCCTATTGAGGCAGCCCAGAATTGCATTGGCTTTTTTAGCTGCCGCGTCACACTGTTGGCTCATGTCACGTTTGTGGTCAACCAAGACTCCTAGATCCATTTCACATGTACTGCTCTCAAGCCAGGTGTCACCCATCTTGTATTTGTGCCTCTCATTTTTTTTTGCCCAAGTGCAATACTTTACATTTCTCCCTGTTAAAGTTCATCTTGTTTGTTTTGGCCCAGTTCTCTAATCTGTCAAGGTCGTTTTGAAGTGTGATCCTGTCCTCTGGGGTGTTAGCCACCCCTCCCAGTTTGGTGTCATCTGCAAATTTGATCAGGATGCCGTTGAGTCCATCATCCAAGTCGTTGATAAAGATGTTGAATAAGACCGGGCCCAAGACAGAACCCTGTGGCACCCCACTAGTCACTCTTCTCCAGGATGAAGAGGAACCATTGATGAGCACCCTTTGGGTTCGGTCAGTCAGCCAGTTACAAATCCACTGAGTGGTAGCATAGTCAAGACCGCATTTTACCAGCTTCTTTACAAGAATATTGTCAGGGAACTGACATCGGAGGAAAGGGAAGTGGCAGGGCTCCCAGAGACTGGGAGAGGGTCAACAGCTAAAGCAGGGACCAGTAGGGGGAGTGCGGGGTCTCTGGAGGAGGATCTCAGTAATGCTGAGAGTGACGCAGCAGCCCAGGCAGGAAGCAGAAGGGGAGAGAAAGGGGTGAGAGACACTTCGAGCGAAAATAGCGGGGAGGTGTCAGAAGCAACTGCAGGGAGACCTATGCTTCGCCGGAAGCTGTCACGTCGTGAGTCCAGGAGACGCGTTTCCGTTAAGGAACTTCTTTGCTGGAAGCGCTTCCGCAGACAGCCACTGTCGGACTCTACAAGTGACTAGAGCAGACATGTCTGAGGAGCTCTGTCACACACAGAGGTTTGTGGGGTCGCACAAACTCTGAAGGGGCACTATTTTAAGCACAAGCAGCTAATCATCCCCTTGACAGCAGTCCGACAGTCTCTGTACGCTGCCTGTGCAGGAGAAGGCATCATGAGCGACCCAGCAGGAGCCGGAGCCGCAGGGGGTGGAGCTGGTCCAAGCTTGGAAGACAGATACCGAGCATTGGAAGTCCAACTTGCGCTGCAGACGGCGAGGCTCGAGGAGAGGAGGGCTCAAGATGCAGACAAGAAGGGGAGAACCACTCAGTTCCCCAGAAAGGTACCAGGATTAGTGCAGAAGTTTGGGGGGGACCCCAAGGATTACCATGCCTTTAGGACTGAAATGCAATATGCCCTGAATGTGCAGTTTGATGAGTTCCCTGATGAGGAATCCCGAGTTGCTTTCGTAATTGGGCATCTTGAGAAGGGGGCGCGGGACTGGGTTCGACCCCTGATGGCAACGCACAACGATATCCTGAAGGACGCTATGAAATTCTTTCGTGCAATGGATATCATGTTCTCCAGCGATATTGAGGAGGGGGGAGTGCGCAGACAGCTAATGGCTTGCAAGCAGGGAAGCAGATCTGTCCGTGAGTACTGGACTGAATTTACCATGCTGATTCACAGATTGGGGTGGGATTTATCGGCAGCACCCATTCAGATGCTATTTGAAGAAGGTCTTTCTTCAGCTGTGAAAGACGAGCTGGCCAGGAGCCCCAGGGCGGTGTCTATGGATCAGCTGACCAAATCTGCGCTGACCATTGGAGCGCGCCAGGAGGCAAGAGCCTTGGAGAGGCGGGAAGGGAGAGGGGAACGTTGGAAGGAGTTACGCATTCCAGACATTCCTGAGCCAGCTTTCCCGCCGGCAGAGCCGATGGAAATCGGAACAGCCCGCGCGCGCGCAGTTTCAAAGCCCAGTGAGGGGGCGAAGAAGGAGGGAAAGGGACCCCGGAAATGCTATCTCTGCCAACAGCCAGGCCACTTTGCCAGAGTCTGCCCCCAGAGGAAGGAATGGCAAGGGATGGTGGGAACTGTTGAGGGGGAAGAGCAGGGAGAAACGGAGCAGGTAAAAGCCAACGCCTGGTTGCCAGCAGGGCACTGCAGCCAGGCCAAAGAGCAGTGAAAGTGCCCCTTTCCCAAGTGCCAGTGCCAGAAGCTCCTCGACCTGCTCTAGTGATTGAAGTGTCGCTAGAGTTGCAAAATGGACACCCCCTAAAAATAAAGGCGCTGTTAGACTCAGGCAGCTCCTGCAATTTCATGAGCAAGGAGTTTGCGGCTGAACACCAGATACAGACTATCCCCTTAAGCAACCCCCTGCAGGTGACCACGATCGATGGCAGAGAACTGTTGGGAGGAGGCGTCAGCTTGCAGACCATCCCAATGATAATGAGGGTGGCAAGGCACACAGAACTGATAGCGTTTAATGTGGCCACCTTGGGAGGCGCTCCCATTATTTTGGGAATGAGCTGGCTAGCCCTACATGATCCGCTGGTGGGCTGGCATCAAAGAGTGGTTTCCTTCGGTTCCGCACAGTGCTTAGAACACTGCAGGGGGGAAAAGGGGTCAGCAGGGGCCCAAGCCACCCTAGCAGGGACGGAAGTGATGGAGAAGGGGAAGGTGCCATCACAGTATGCTGATCTCAGCGACGTGTTCAGCGAGAAGGAAGCTGACCAACTACCCCCGCATAGGCCCTTTGATTGCCAGATCAATTTACTCCCTGGAGCACAGCTTCCTGTAGGCAGGTTGTATGCCATGTCAGACAGGGAGATGCAGGAGTTGCGAGCGTTCATTGACAAGAACCTGAAGAGAGGCTTCATCAGAGAGTCCAAGGCAGCGGGGGGTAGCCCAGTGTTTTTTGTGGATAAAAAGAACACGGACAAGCCGAGACTGGTATGTGACTTTCGGGCCCTAAATGCAGTGACAGAGCCGGTGGCTTTTCCTATGCCCAGGATTGATGATATTTTGACCAGGGTGCGAAAAGGAAAGATTTTTACAAAGCTGGACCTAAGGGGGGCGTACAACCTGATACGTATAAGGAAAGGGGATGAATGGAAGACCACCATGTTCACCCCTTTGGGGGCATTTGAATATCTCGTTATGCCTTTTGGATTACAAGCAGGCTCCGCGTGTTTTCAAGCCTATATGAACCATGTACTGGGGCCTTTGCTCTACAAGAATTGCGTGGCCTTCTTAGATGACGTGTTGGTGTATTCGGAGAATGAGGAGCAACATGTGAGAGACGTCAGAGAAGTGTTGAGCAGGCTGCATGCCAACAGACTGTGGGTGAAACTGGAGAAGTGTCAGTTTCATACCAAGGAGGTGGAATTCCTGGGGTACCGCTTGTCAGACAAGGGGTTGGCCATGGACCCCGGCAAGGTTCAGGCGGTGCTGGAATGGAAAACCCCCAAGACTAAGAAGGATGTGCAGAGGTTCCTAGGGTTTGGAAACTTTTATCGTAAGTTCATCCGAAACTTCGCTCACCTGACGGCGCCCATCACGGACTGTCTCAGCAGCAAAAAGAAGTTTGTTTGGACGGGGGAGGCGGAGCGAGCGTTTGAGGAACTGAAAAAGGCCTTCGCCTCTGACGAACAACTTCTACATGTGGATTTACAAAAAAAGCTGAGGGTCGAAACAGACGCTTCTGACAGAGCCATAGGGGCGGTGCTTCTTCTGCAGCCAGGGAAGGAGGGGTCCGAGTGGCGACCGTGTGCCTTCTTTTCGCGAAAGCTGAACAAATCGGAGAGAAACTACACGGTGTATGACCGGGAACTTCTTGCGATTTATGAGGCCTTCCGGAGATGGAGGCACCTACTAATTGGTGCACAACAGAAGGTGCAAGTACGCACGGACCATAAGAATCTAGAGTATTGGAGAACTGCGCGAGTGCTCAACCAACGGCAGTTGAGATGGGCCCAGGAGTTCTCCAAATTTAACTTTGAGATTTGTTACGTACCAGGCCAGGAGAACGTTAGGGCGGACGCTCTATCACGCAAACCCGAATATTTGGAGGGAGAGGGTGCACCCGAAGAGACCCATGTCATTCCCGAGGATCGCTGGGTGTGTGGGGCGGCACTGGTGGGGCTAAGGGAACTGATAGAGGGAACGGTGCAGGATGAATATGCCCAGGACAAACTCAGGGGTCTCAGGAGGGAGGGAGACAAACCCGGGGGTTTTGAGGAGAGAAACGGGGCGTTGTACTACAAGGGAGCGTTATACGTACCTGAAGGAGAATTGAGGGAAAAGGTACTCAAGCAACTGCACGATAGCCCCACAGCAGGGCATTTTGGGCAACACAAAACCATGTGGCTGGTTACCAGGGAATTCTGGTGGCCCAAGGTCAGGGAAGATGTGCGGGAGTATGTGAGAGGGTGTGACCGATGTCAACGAGCCAAGGGGGAGAGGCGGGCACCGGCAGGTTTATTAGAACCACTACCCACGCCGGAAAGACCATGGGAGGCAGTGGCAATAGATTTTATGACTGATCTGCCCAGGTCCAAAGGGAAGACAGCCATCATGGTTGTGGTAGACCTGTTAACCAAGATGGCCCACTTTATAGCCTGCTCACATGCGGTCACAGCAGAAGAAACCGCTAAATTGTTTGTGGAAAATGTGTTTAGATTGCATGGTGCCCCCTTGAGGGTGGTTTCGGACCGAGGGAAACAATTTACTTCCAGGTTCTGGAGGAAGCTCATGAGCTTATTGCATGTAGAGGTGAATTTCTCAACTGCCCGTCATCCAGAAACCAACGGGCAGGCGGAAAGAGCTAATGGTGTCCTCCAGCAATATTTGAGGTGTTATGTGAATGACAGAGAGAATGATTGGGTGGAGAAGCTGGCGTTGGCAGAATTTGCCTATAACAATGCGGAGAACGTGTCCACGGGAATGAGCCCTTTTTTGGCCAATCACGGGTGTCATCCCCGAGCCTTCCCAGGGGGGGAGGGGGAGAACTGGAGCGTTCCAGCCGCAGAACAGTTCGTGGAAGAAATGGAAGCGATCCATCGCCAGCTCCAACTTAATTTAAACAGGGCGAAGGAGGAATATAAGAGGCAGGCAGACAAAACCAGAAGGGAAGGAGAAAGCATTAGGGTGGGGGATCAGGTGTGGTTGTCCACCCAAGGGTTACCATTTAAAGGAGGTTGTAAGAAGTTAAGACCCAAAAGACTGGGCCCATTTGAAGTCACGCAACAGGTCAACCCAGTGGCTTTCAGACTCCGGTTACCTAACCACATGAAGTTGCACCCAGTGTTCCACAGATCATTGCTGTCACCGTATATAGGGGACAGAGAGGGGAGGGTCAATAGGGGACCAGCTATGGAGGAAAAGGAACACAGCTACCATGTAGCGGAGATTCTCGATTCCAGGTGGAGGGGAGAGCAAGTAGAGTATTTGGTAATGTGGGAAGGGGAGCCGGAGTCGGAAAACACCTGGGTCAGGGCAGAGGATGTAGATGACGAGGTTTTGATTGAAACTTTTCATCAGAGATTCCCTCGGAAACCCCAGCCAGTGGCGAGGTTCCGGAGGGAATACTTCGCCACCACCGACGAAGAAGAAGAGTTGGAGGGGTTCGCTGATTCCGAGGTGGAGGAGGATTCAGCGAGTCGGAACGAAGACCGATGGAGGGAAATGTTCGAGACGTCGGAAGATGAGGAGGATTCTTTTAGGGGTTTCAGCTCCTCACCGCCCAGAGGAGAGAGTAGGGGCGGGGGAGAGGGGGGCCCTGGAGGGGAGGTGGATGTCAGGGAACTGACATCGGAGGAAAGGGAAGTGGCAGGGCTCCCAGAGACTGGGAGAGGGTCAACAGCTAAAGCAGGGACCAGTAGGGGGAGTGCGGGGTCTCTGGAGGAGGATCTCAGTAATGCTGAGAGTGACGCAGCAGCCCAGGCAGGAAGCAGAAGGGGAGAGAAAGGGGTGAGAGACACTTCGAGCGAAAATAGCGGGGAGGTGTCAGAAGCAACTGCAGGGAGACCTATGCTTCGCCGGAAGCTGTCACGTCGTGAGTCCAGGAGACGCGTTTCCGTTAAGGAACTTCTTTGCTGGAAGCGCTTCCGCAGACAGCCACTGTCGGACTCTACAAGTGACTAGAGCAGACATGTCTGAGGAGCTCTGTCACACACAGAGGTTTGTGGGGTCGCACAAACTCTGAAGGGGCACTATTTTAAGCACAAGCAGCTAATCATCCCCTTGACAAATATCATGGGGCACCTTGTCAAATGCCTTGCTGAAATCAAGGTAGGCTACATCCACTGCGTTCCCTTCATCTACCAGGCTTGTAATTCTGTCAAAAAACGAGATCAGGTTAGTCTGACATGACTTATTTTTCAGAAATCCATGCTGACTATTGGTGATCTCAGCATTCCTTTCTAGGTGCTCACAGACTGTTTGCTTAATGATCTGCTCCAGAATCTTCCCTGGTATTGATGTCAGACTGACTGGGCGGTAATTATTTGGGTCCTCTCTTTCCCCCTTTTTGAAAATAGGGACAACATTTGCCCTCCTCCAGTCTGCCGGGACTTCGCTTGTTCCCCAGGAATTCTCAAAGATGACTGCCAGTGGTTCTGAGATCACATCTGCCAGTTCTTTTAATACTCTTGGATGCAATTCATCTGGCCCTGGAGACTTGAATACATCTAGACTAGCCAAGTATTCTTGTACTATCTCCTTAGTTATTCTGGGCTGTGTTTCCTCTGCTGAATCATTTGCTCTAAATTCTTCAGGTCGGGCATTGTTTTCTTTATCGGAGAAGACTGAGGCAAAGTAGGCATTGAGGAGTTCAGCCCTTTCTGTGTCCCCTGTTTGCATTTCACCATCTTCTCCTCTGAGTGACCCCACTGTTTCTTTGTTCTTCCTTTTGCTACGAACATACCCATAAAAGCATTTTTTGTTGCTTTTAACCTCTCTAGCAAGCCTGAGTTCATTCTGTGCTTTAGCTTTTCTGACTTTGTGTCTACACGTGCTGGCTATTTGTTTGAATTCCTCTTTGGTGGTTTTCCCCCTTTTCCATTTTTGTACACATCCTTTTTTAATCTTAATTCAGCTATAAGTTCTTTAGATAGCCACCCTGGCTTCTTTAGGCACCTTCCATGTTTCCGTCTCATTGGTATTGCCTGAAGTTGTGCTTTTACTATCTCCCTCTTAACAAACTCCCAGCCATCATGAACTCCCTTTCCTTTTAGTATTACTGTCCATGGGATCTCACCCAGCACTTCCCTAAGTTTTATGAAGTCGGCTTTCTTAAAGTCAAGAAATTGAGTCCTAGTATGCTTGGCTGCTCCTTTCCACTGTATAGTAAACTTCAGAAGAGCATGATCACTCGCGCCTAATGATTCTTCCACTTCTACCCCACTAACCAGGTCATCAACGTTGGTTAGGACCAGATCTAAAATGGCTGTTCCTCTTGTTGCTTCTCACAGTTTCTGGACAACAAAGTTGTCCAATATTAACTGTTGTAAGCTATTCTGTTCCAAATAATGAAAATAGATCCTTTGTTATTTAACTGTACATACATTGCCTTGATATGTTTTTATATCAATAGACAGTATTATAGTTTTGGAGCCACAGAGCCTGAGCCTGAGCGCATTTGGTATTTACAGACATTTAGGAACAGACACAATGCATACAGGTCCAGGAGCAATGTGTCACAACTGCTGATCATTACTCATTTCTGTCTCTCTCTGTGCACTCCAGTAGTTCAACAGGACAGGACTTTCCTCACATCCACCATCACATAGACTATAGAGAAGCTCACCACATGACTACTGTGATGACTTGAGCTCTTTCAGCTTTTTCTCCACATTTTATCTGCAGGCGTCCAGCCACGGGAGATATTTGGAAGATTCCCCTTTTCTTCCCCTTGTATTTTGGGGCTGAAAAGAGCAGTGTGTACTCATAAAGTGCTCTGGGTCTCTGTATTCAGGGATTCTAGCAGCTGGCTTGCTCAGAGTTTGCAGGGCATCAGTTGAAGAAGGAGCAAAAAGGGTTTTCTTGTGTGTGTGTGTTTCTTTGCGGCTGATTAGCTGTTTTCCCTGTGTAAAGGTCAGAGGGGGCAGGGTTTCTGTTGAGGCAGGGGATTAGCTGAGTTTGCAGGGCAGCGGCGCGTGCCTAGCGGCGCGCGCAGTTAAATCCATCTTTTAGATTTAGGGGAGCTAGTCTCAAACGTTTGTTGGGGGAGATCTAGGTGTTTTTTTGTGTGGATGAAGTTATTTGTCCTGTCTTCAAGCTTTTTATGATGGAGGACCTCTGTAGCCAACCCCAACGACACGATCTCAAGATGGAAGGGGAGGGAACAGCTGCAGTCGCCTGCGATTCCTGCGCAATGTTTGCCATCTTGCCAAAGGTTGCAGGCAGCTTTACCTGCAGCAATTGCATGTTGATTGCCCTCTTAAAAGACAAAGTCCAGCAACTGGAGGAACGTGTAGCTACGCTCCAAAGAATTAGAGAGCTGGAGCTCTTCTTGGAAGCAACAGAGCACACCGTCTCCACCAAGGAGGAGACAGGGGACTCCCCTGAGAAGGAGTCTAGTTCACCAACACAGGAGCCAGATATATGGAGAAACGTGACTCAAAGAAGTAGGAGGCCCAGGGTTCACTCTGATTGCTTAGAAATACACAATCGCTTTGAGGTCCTCTCCCCTAGCATGGAAGACGAAGAGCAGACTCCATTTGAGGATCTCTCCCTCATTACAGTCGATCAGGTATATGAAGACGAGCAGCAAAATCAGTCCTCAGGGAATGTGCAGGCGACCTTGGAACGGACAGCTCACGGAAGAACCCCGACCAAACCCAAGAGGAGGCGTGTAGTGGTGATAGGGGATTCCCTACTGAGGGGAACAGAAGCAGTGATCTGTGGGCCTGACAAGATGTCTCGGGAAGTGTGCTGTCTCCCCGGGGCTAAGATCCAAGATGTAACTGAACGACTGCAAGGAATCATAAAACCCACTGACAAATACCCCTTCCTCTTGGTTCATGTGGGAACCAATGACACTGCAAGCAATAGCCTCCAGAAGATCAAAAGAGACTACGAGGCTCTCGGCAGGAAATTGAAGCAACTAAATGCACAAATTGTCATCTCATCTGTCCTCCCAGTTGAACGACGTGGCCCAGGGAGAGAGGGGAAAATAGTGGAAGTGAACAGCTGGCTTCGCAAATGGTGTAAACAGGAACGGTTTGGATTCTTAGATCACGGACTGCAGTTTCTTGAAGATGGACTTCTGGCAAGTGATGGGCTGCACCTCACAACGGTTGGGAGAAATGTTTTTGCCAAAAATCTAAGAAACCTCATCAGGAGGGCTTTAAACTGACTAATGTGGGGGAGGGAGACAGTGCTCCTGAAGGTAGGAGTCTATCAATTAATGAAGATGATCATCCAAATGTCATAGACCAAATGGAGCAAACAGCACGCGGACCTAGTGGTGGGAGGAAAAAATCCTTAAATAAAAGACACGGGGGAATGATTAATGGACTTCAATGTCTGTACACTAATGCGCAAAGCATGGGAAATAAACAAGATGAGCTTGAGCTCTTGGTACAGCAAACTAAATATGACATAATAGGCATCACTGAAACCTGGTGGGATAAGTCCCACGATTGGAATGTAATAATGGGGGGATACAATCTATTTCAGAGAAACAGACCAGACAAGAAAGGAGGAGGAGTGGCGTTATATGTCAGGGATGTGTATACCTGTGAAGAGATCCAAGATTTAGATCCTCAAAGCCAAAGTGAGAGCATTTGGGTCAAAATTAAGGGAGAGAAGAATAACAGAGACCTCATTGTGGGAGTTTACTATAGATCCCCAAGCCAAACGGAGGACATAGATGATGCCTTCCTGGAACAGATGGCCAAGCATGCAAAAGGAAGGGAGATAGTAGTAATGGGGGACTTCAATTACCCGGATATTTGTTGGACGTCAAACTCAGCCAAGAGCATAAGGTCAAACAGATTCCTCACTGGCCTTGCAGACAACTTCATTGTCCAGAAAGTGGGAGAAGCAACAAGAGGAACAGCCATTTTAGATCTGGTCCTAACCAATGTTGATGACCTGGTTAGTGGGTAGAAGTGGAAGGATCATTAGGCGGGAGTGATCATGCTCTTCTGAAGTTTACTATACAGCGGAAAGGAGCAGCCAAGCATACTAGGACTCAATTTCATGACTTTAAGAAAGCCGACTTCATAAAACTTAGGGAAGTGCTGGGTGAGATCCCATGGACAACAATACTAAAAGGAAAGGGAGTTCATGATGGCTGGGAGTTTGTTAAGAGGGAGATAGTAAAAGCACAACGACAGGCAATACCAATGAGACGGAAACATGGAAGGTGCCTAAAGAAGCCAGGGTGGCTATCTAAAGAACTTTTAACTGAATTAAGATTAAAAAAGGATGTGTACAAAAAATGGAAAAGGGGGGAAACCACCAAAGAGGAATTCAAACAAATAGCCAGCACGTGTAGACACAAAGTCAGAAAAGCTAAAGCACAGAATGAACTCAGGCTTGCTAGAGAGGTTAAAAGCAACAAAAAAGGCTTTTATGGGTATGTTCGTAGCAAAAGGAAGAACAAAGAAACAGTGGGGTCACTCAGAGGAGAAGATGGTGAAATGCAAACAGGGGACACAGAAAGGGCTGAACTCCTCAATGCCTTCTTTGCCTCAGTCTTCTCCGATAAAGAAAACAATGCCCGACCTGAAGAATTTGGAGCAAATGATTCAGCAAAGGAAACACAGCCCAGAATAACTAAGGAGATAGTACAAGAATATTTGGCTAGTTTAGATGTATTCAAGTCTCCAGGGCCAGATGAACTGCATCCAAGAGTATTAAAAGAACTGGCAGATGTGATCTCAGAACCACTGGCAGTCATCTTTGAGAATTCCTGGAGAACAGGCGAAGTCCCGGCAGACTGGAGGAGGGCAAATGTTGTCCCTATTTTCAAAAGGGGGAAAAGAGAGGACCCAAATAATTACCGCCCAGTCAGTCTGACATCAATAGCAGGGAAGATTCTGGAGCAGATCATTAAGCAAACAGTCTGTGAGCACCTAGAAAGGAATGCTGTGATCACCAATAGTCAGCATGGATTTCTGAAAAATAAGTCATGTCAGACTAACCTGATCTCGTTTTTTGACAGAATTACAAGCCTGGTAGATGAAGGGAACGCAGTGGATGTAGCCTACCTTGATTTCAGCAAGGCATTTGACAAGGTGCCCCATGATATTCTTGTAAAGAAGCTGGTAAAATGCGGTCTTGACTATGCTACCACTCAGTGGATTTGTAACTGGCTGACTGACCGAACCCAAAGGGTGCTCATCAATGGTTCCTCTTCATCCTGGAGAAGAGTGACTAGTGGGGTGCCACAGGGTTCTGTCTTGGGCCCGGTCTTATTCAACATCTTTATCAACGACTTGGATGATGGACTCAAGGGCATCCTGATCAAATTTGCAGATGACACCAAACTGGGAGGGGTGGCTAACACCCCAGAGGACAGGATCACACTTCAAAACGACCTTGACAGATTAGAGAACTGGGCAAAAATAAACAAGATGAATTTTAACAGGGAGAAATGTAAAGTATTGCACTTGGGCAAAAAAAATGAGAGGCACAAATACAAGATGGGTGACACCTGGCTTGAGAGCAGTACATGTGAAAAGGATCTAGGAGTCTTGGTTGACCACAAACTTGATATGAGCCAACAGTGTGACGCGGCAGCTAAAAAAGCCAATGCAATTCTGGGCTGCCTCAATAGGAGTATAGCATCTAGATCAAGGGAAGTAATAGTGCCACTGTATTCTGCTCTGGTCAGACCACACCTGGAGTACTGTGTCCAGTTCTGGGCACCACAATTCAAGAAGGACACTGACAAACTGGAACGTGTCCAGAGGAGGGCAACCAAAATGGTCAAAGGCCTGGAAACGATGCCTTATGAGGAACGGCTAAGGGAGCTGGGCATGTTTAGCCTGGAGAAGAGGAGGTTAAGGGGTGATATGATAGCCATGTTCAAATATATAAAAGGATGTCACATAGAGGAGGGAGAAAGGTTGTTTTCTGCTGCTCCGGAGAAGCGGACACGGAGCAATGGATCCAAGCTACAAGAAAGAAGATTCCACCTAAACATTAGGAAGAACTTCGTGACAGTAAGAGCTGTTGGACAGTGGAATTTGCTGCCAAGGAGTGTGGTGGAGTCTCCTTCTTTGGAAGTCTTTAAGCAGAGGCTTGACAACCATATGTCAGGAGTGCTCTGATGGTGTTTCCTGCTTGGCAGGGGGTTGGACTCGATGGCCCTTGTGGTCTCTTCCAACTCTATGATTCTATGATTCTATGATTTATTTATCTAGGTGTTTATATACTTTTTAATATTCAGATTTTCTAAGTGGTGTACAGTAAACCTGCAACTCATGCACATTTAACTTGTGTGCATTCAGCTTTATGCCCTTGGCAAAATTTTATTTTTAAATTTTTATTCTTTAAAGAGGACAGAAATGGATGGGCTGTGGGGGGAAAGACTTTGGCAATCCCACTCGCCATTTACACTTGAACTTGTGTTTCTACTTGTGTTTCATAAGGGACCTGCTTCCAGAACTGTGAGGGGAGAAAGACTCTGTGTGTGTCATTTGGCAATGACTGCTTTTGTCTGCCTTGCCCCACGCTCCAGGCCTGAGAGCCTCCCAGAAGAATTCTGTAGGCGGGGAGGGCGGGGGGGGGCAGCTATCCTCCCATCAAGTAAATAAATAAAAATACTTAACTATCTGACTGCGTCGCATATAACTCATTCTGCACCCCTCCCCACAAAATGTCTGCCCACCCTAAAATAAATCCTGGCTACGCCCATGGGCTTTCTGGGCTTTTGGTTTGAGGCATAGGTTGAGGGGTGCCAGGTACTAGCATCATCAGCTTTTGGGCTACTTTTGGATAGGAGGTTATTGGAAAGCCTTGCTTTTAAAATTGGTGAACTTATGTTCACTTAAATTTTAATGAATGCTAATGCTGGATTCTTTTGTAATGAGATTATATTTTTTATTACATCTCAATAATGTACTTAAAACATTTTTATGTGAACTGCTTTCAGCACATACATATTTGTGAGAAACGTGGTATATAAATTAATTGACCATGAACTGAGTAAAATATCTGTTTATCTTCCAAGCTGTCATACATGTAGATGGAGCTATAATATCCAAGTACTGTTGTTACATTCATAGGCAATCTTGAAAAAATACTGGATTCATCTTAGTATAGTTGAGCTTCCCAAAGTGAGCTGATTGTTAGTATCATGCTGACCTAGCAAGATTTGGTGATAAAACACGACCTTTGAATCAAGCTACACTATAGGCTAATCATTAATGAGTATATGCTACATTTTTTTTCACAAAACATTTGTCTGCTTACTAAATGTGATGCTGTTTGTTGTCCTTGCTTATAATACATTTATCAAACTTATGAGTAAATTTTAAAATCCCCAAAATCTGGTATAATACAATTAAAAACACACACACCAGACTACATTTCAATTAAAAACAAAACTGGTATAAACTCCCTTTGATGCAACTTCCTTGCCCCATTCTCCGTTTTACTTACTTGTGGTCTCTTGGGTTCTTTTTCTTCCAGCCACCCTTCTTAGCCCCTCCCTCTCTTTTCCTCAATCGGTCCCTCTTCTGCACATCTGCCTTCAGCTAATTTTTCTATAATTCCTCCATGAAACTTCAGAAATACTGTTTCCCCTCTCATGATCTCTGCAATGGGGAATCCTCCATGCAATGTCTGTCTTACATGCTTTGCCAGCCTCTGATTACTAAGACCCATCGTGGGTTTCTCAAAAATAAGTCATTCCGATGAATCTCATTACATTTTGATGGAGTTACAAGCTTGGTGAATCAGGGGAATGTTGTGGACATAGTGTATCTTGATTTCAGTAAGGCTTTTGACAAAGTCCCCCATGATATTCTTGTGAGAAACTTGGTAAAATGTGGGTTGAATGAGGCAACTGTTAGATTTGTAGCTGGTTGGCAGACCAAACCCAAAGTACTCATTAATGGTTCCTAGTCATCCTGGGGGAAAGTGACACATGGGGTGCTGCAGAGTTCTCCTGGGCCCCTTGTTGTTCAGTGTCTTTATAAGCGACTTGGATGAAGGAATTGAGGGGATGCACATCCAATTTGCAGATGACACCAAACTGGGAGGGGTAGCTAATGCCGCAGAAGACAGAATCAGGAATCAACATGACATTAACAGATTGGAGAACTGGGCCCAAACTAACAAAACGGATCTTAATAGGGACACATGTACGGTTCTGTACTTAGTAGGCAGGAAGAGCCAGATGCATAAATATAAGATGGGGGACACCTGGCTTACATGTGAAAAGGATCTAGGGACCTTGGTGGACCACAAGCTTAACACGAGTTGACAGTGTCATGCAGCAGCAGAAAAGCCTAACGCCACCCTAGGCTGCATCAAGATAAGTATGTCCAAATCAAGGGAAGTCATCATACCACTCTATTCTGCCTTGGTCAGACCATACATGGAATACTGCGTCCAATTTTGGGCACAAAAATGTAAAGTTATTGACAAGCTGGTACATGTGCAGTGGAGGGCACCCAAGATGATCCAGGGCCTGGAAACCAAGCTCTATGAGGAACAGTTGAAGGAGCCAGGGAAAGAGGAGGTGGAGATGTGATAGCTATCTTCTACTCTCTCCAGGGCAGTCCCATGGCTTCTTTTCTCCTGCTCTGGAGGGCAGGCTTGGAACCAATGCTTTCATATCACAGGAAAGGAGATTCCAACTAAACTCCAGGAGCTGTTCAACAGCGGAATGGTCTCCCTTGGGAGGTTTCCTTGGAGGGAAGGCCATCTGTCCTGGATGCTTCAGCGAAGATGCAGGCGACTGGACTGGAGGCCCCTTAGGGCAAAGGGAATTTGCCTGCCTGTGACTTGGCCCCGTGAAGCCTCCTCTCCTTGCTTCCACTTGACAGACTGATTTCTGCTGGCAACCCAAATGTTCGCTCCCTCTGAAGGCAGCTCAGCCACAAAAGCAGGGAGCGCCTGCCCAACTTCTCCGAGGTGTTGTCTGGGGGGCAAGGAAGGCTCGCTCCTCCCCGCAGGGCAAGGCAGGAGGAAGACGACGGACACCTTTTGCTCCGGCCCTGGAGGAGACCGGCCCGGGGGGCGGGCGGAAACAAGCGGGCCAAGCAAGCTCGGCTGCTCCGGCAGGCCGCCCTCGGCAGCTGGACTGGCGGGACCCTCCCTGTCCCGCCCCATTTGCCCCGCCTCCTGCCGCCTTCCCGTGAGGTCCCTGCCCTCCCGCGCCCGCTTCGCTCCTCGGCTCCTTCCCGCAGGGAGGGGCGCGCGCGCGGTGGGCGGGGCGAGGAACGGGCTCCTCCCCTCCCCCTCCCCCTCCTCCTCCTCCGCCGTTGGCCCTGCCGCGTGAGGGCGCCGCTGTCCGCCCGCCGCCCGCCGCCCCTCCGCCGCCCGCCCGCCGGCCCGCCATGTGCTCTTCGCTGCCGAGCCCGGGCAGCTGCCTGTCTCTGCGCGTGTCCTTCGTGGAGCTCCACGCGGAGGCTCCGCTGGTGCGGCTGTGGGGCCTCCGCGGCGAGCGGCGCGAGGAGTACCTGCGGCTGGCCGAGGAGGTGCAGGCGCGGGCGGGGCCTCGGCTGGCGGCGCTGCCGGGCGCGGGGCCCCTGGCGGCGGGCGAGCTGTGCCTGGCGGAGGCGGGCGGGCGCTGGCGGCGCGGCCGGGTGCTGGGCCTCCTCCGCGCCGGCCCCGCGCCCGCCTACCGCGTCTTCCTGCTGGACGAGGGCCGCACGCTCAGCGCCGGCGCCCAGGCCCTGGCGCGCGGCCCCGCCGAGCTCTTCCAGCTGCCCTCCGAGGTGCTGGGCTGCGTCCTGGCCGACCTGGCGCCGCCCCAGCGCCGCAGCTGGACGCTGGCCGCCGCCGAGTTCCTGGGCCGCCTGCAGGGCCAGGAGGTGTCGGGCCTGGTGAGGGAGGTGCTGGTGGCGCAGCACATGGTGGTGCTGGAGCTGCCCTGGCTGCTGGCCCAGATGCGCCACCTGGGGCTCGCCGGCCACCTCTCTCCCAGCACCTTCGCCGGCCTGCTCGCCACCTCCCTCGGGGCCCCCAGCGCCCCACCCCAGCCGTCCCCCCAGGCACCTGCCGCTCCCCGCACCCAGGAGGACCCCACCGCCCTGGACTACTTCTACCCGCAGCTGCAGATGAGAGTGACGGAGCCCATGCTGGTGACCCAGGTGTCCGACCCCGGCAGGATATATTGTCAACTGCGCAGCCTCTCCAGAGAGATCCAGCTGCTCTCGGACACCATGCGCCAGGCTTTCGAGGCCTCCGCTGGGAAAGACTTGCAGGACCCCCTGCCGGCCCCAGGATCCCCTTGCGCCGCGCGGGGCATCGATGGCTGCTGGTACCGGGCCCTGCTGCTGAAAGTAGATCCTCTGGGTGACCCGGAGGAGCAGCTTGGAGAGGTGGCGCAGGTGATCTGTGTGGATTATGGGAGGAAGGAATTTGTGACAAAGCAAAACCTGCGCAATTTGCCTGCTGAGTGTTTCCGAATGCCGGTGGTGACCTATCCTTGTTCATTGCAAGGTATTACCGATGGAGGCTGTGGCTGGACCCGCTCTCAGATAAGTCAGCTTAAAACATTGCTGTTGAGCAAGGTGGTGCAAGCCCACATTGAAGCCTACTGTCCCTTTGAGCACCTCTACTATGTTACTCTCTATGGAGAAGATGGCCTGAACCTTAACTGCCTCTATGGGGTCCAGGCCCATTGTCTGGAGCAGAGCCTCCTTCACAGCAGTCAAGAGCATTCCTCTGACTTAATGGCTGAACTAAAGAAGGTAGGTGCCACAGCCAAGGAAGAACGTGCCTCTCTGTTGGGAGTTCAGGCCATGCTTGCCGCTGACACACTTCCTGTTGTGCGTTTGAAGGCTGGTGAGTACCACAGTGCTCAAGTGTCCTTCCTCCAGGATCCCACAGACTTCTGGGTGCGCTTGCAGGAGCACCGCCAACCCCTCCGTTGCCTCACACAGAACTTAAGTGACTTCTATTCTCAGAGTAAAAAACTAGAGGGCATTCTGATTCAGCCCAAACCAGGATCCCTGTGCTGTGTCGCATTGAAGGAGAACTGCTATCACCGTGCTGTTGTCACCAAGATGCTGGGAAAAGGAATTGAAGTTTATCTGGTAGACAGAGGAAACACTGAAATTATTGACTTGCATAAGGTGAAGGAATTGCTTCCCCAGTTCAGAGAACTTCCTGCTGCAGCACTCAGATGTGCATTGGCTAATCCTTTCCCGCCGGGCCAGTCATGGAGCCCAGATGCTGTAGACTATTTCAGGAAAGCCGTGCTAAACAAGGAGCTGGTAATCAAGGTCTTAGGCATGCAAGGGGACATGTACATAGTGGAACTTTTTGATCATTCACTAGCAGGAGAAAAAAACTTGGGCAAAATCATGTCTCAACAGAAGTATGCTGAGCATCATAAGGGTGAGGAATTAGAGACTCTCCAGAAAGTGACCAAGGAGCCATTGAGGAGCACGTCTGGAATAGAGGGCATAGGGCAGAAGCCTGTGAGAAAAATTTTCTCGCCACAACGTCACAGTTCAGTAAAAAATGAACCCTCGCCACAACGTCACAGTTCAGCCTCTTATCCTACTGAAACTTTGATCGTCAAGCAGCAGCCCAGTGAAGGTAGTTGCTATTTGTCATGCAAAGCATTTGCAAAAGAGGATTCTAGCATTGCCCCAACCCCTTCACTCTATGTTATGCAAAACTACTCTGAAATAAAGCCAGAGTTTTCTAGTGAAGGGCATCTGGAAGTTGGAAATACAGTAGATGTGGTAGTATCCTATACAGAAAGTCCTAGTCTTTTCTGGTGTCAGCTAGCTAAAAGTTCCCAAGACCTGAGAGCACTTATGGCTAAAATTCAAGATTATTGTATGCATTCAGCACAACCCCGTGAATGGCCAAATTCTGTATGTTTGGCTAAGTATTCTGAGGATGAGAAGTGGTACAGAGCTCTTATTACTAGTAAAGTATGTTGTGCTGAAGAGGTGGAAGTTGCATATGTTGACTATGGGAACAAAGAGCGTGTTTCACTAAAGAATGTCCGTGCAACTAAGACAGAGTTTCTGACATTGAAAGCTCAAGCTTTCAGATGTAGCCTTTACAACTTAATTCAGCCAAATGGTCAGGATCCGTTTGTGTGGGATGAAAAAGCCACTGAAGCGTTTCATGAATTTGTGGAGTCAGCAAGCACATTAGAACTGAAATGCACCATATTTGCTTTTGCAGCATTAAACAATACAGATTTCATCAATATTGTGGACTTGATTACCCCTTTTGAAAGTGTGTGCCATTTTTTAACAAAGAAGGGTCTAGCCAGATGTGTGCAGCCTCAAAAACCTCTAATATCTTCTGTTCATCTTCTGTCATACTATTATTCTACACATGACATTAAAATAGGAAGTGAAGAGGTGGTTTATATCACACATGTTAATGATCCCTGTCACTTTTACTGCCATCTTGCTAGAAATGCAAATGTTATTGGGCAGTTAACTACTAGTATTGCTAAACTCAGCAAAATGCAGTACAATTTGGAAACATCACAGGGCCCTGGAAATGTGTATCTTGCAAAGTATATGGATGGCTGCTGGTACAGGGCAGTAGTAACTTCAGCAAAAGATACCAAAGAAGTTTTCTTTGTGGATTTTGGGAATAGGCAGTTGCTAAAGAATGGAGACTTGGTCCTAGTACCAAATGATGCTTATGAGTTACTGCTTTTGCCAATGCAAGCCATAAAATGCTCTCTATCTGATGTTGTTGATGTTCCAAAAGAAGTTTCTGCATGGTTTGAAAAAGCAGTACTAGATAAGCCCTTAAAGGCTTTAATTGTAGCAAAAGAACCTGATGGAAAACTGATCATTGAACTATATGATGGTAAGATGCAGATCAATGCAAAACTGAAAGAGAGTTTGCAGTACAGCAGAGGGACGGCCAAATATACAAAAAATGGAGCTTCAGCATCCAGATATCTGCTCACCAGGCAACAAAACACTGAAAAAAGGCTATCTTTGACAGAAATGGATAAACCAACTTTTGAGGACGAGACGTGGAACAATGAAAATTTGGACATAGTAGGCAGTAGCAAACACACTGTTGTATGTAGAGAAGTAAGACAATTTCAGCAGAAAACAAAAAGAGAGGTGACAATTCAGCAGAAAACAAAAAGAGAGGTGACAATTAAGCTTCCTGGACCAGGGGGGGGAAATAATGGAAATGATCCTGTAACAGATAGGAGTCAGAGAGATTCCATGCTAAGCAGAGAAACTCCCCCTGATAACATGAAAAGCAGAAATCAATCTGAAACTAATACACACTTTTCACTTAAAAATATTTGTGCTTTACCTCAAAAAATCATAAGCCTTGGTCTTAAAACTTTGGTGTATGTTTCTCATATAAATAATCCATCCGACTTCTATGTTCACCTAGTAGAAGATGAGCCCTTGCTTGACAGCATTTCAGAGAAGCTAAATAAATCTGAAAATATTGAGCCCCTGAATGGGCAACAGCTTCACATAGGAGACATAATGTGTGCATTGTTTTCAGAAGATGGCTTATGGTATCGAGCTGCAGTTATTGAAAA
The DNA here is from genome assembly GCF_965113315.1 of Podarcis vaucheri. NCBI lineage: Eukaryota > Metazoa > Chordata > Lepidosauria > Squamata > Lacertidae > Podarcis > Podarcis vaucheri. Next base: position 127,549,265 of record NC_138761.1, read on the forward strand.
ACCCTCTGGTAAACTGGTGCGGGTGCAGTATATTGATTATGGCAATACTGCACTGGTTAGCATCTGCAAAACAGGTAGACTCCTTGAAGACTGTTCATCAGTCCCAGTGATGAGCATTCATTGTTCATTGTATGGAGTTAAGACCACAGAGCTTTCAGAATGGACACAGGAAGCAGTGCTGTATTTCTCCCAAAGGACAAGTGATACTCAGCTAAATGGCGAATTTGTGGAGAAAACTGAAAGCAAATGGAACATTCATCTCTGTGACAAAGATGGTAATATAGCAGTGGATTTGGTTTATAATTACCTTGAGTACAAACAACCTCCTTTGGGGGAAACATCTGACAAAATGGAGAGTGACACTGATCTGATAAACCTGTGTGAAGTTGCTGTTCCTGATAAGTATATCAAACCTTTCAATATGTCAAACACCAAATCCTTCCTCTGGAAGATTCCTAAGGTGGGTCAAACTTTGAAAACCTTTTTGATAGTTGCAAAGAGCCCAGGATATTTTTGGTGCCAGTTTGCTGACTCAGATCATATTGGTTTAATTGAAACAAAGCTTCAGGAAGCTGGAGAGCTTATGGGCATAGATGTTGAGGATATAAAAAGTGGCTGTCCCTGTCTAGCAAAGAATAGCGAAGATAATACCTTTTACCGAGCAGTTATTAGCAGTGTAGAGGGGGAAACCTTGAGTCTCATTCATATTGACCATGGAACCGAGGAACTTACCAGTGCAGAGATGATCAGGCAAATTCCTGATGACCTGCTGGTAATACCACCTCAAGCATTTCTTTGTTGTTTGTTTGGCTTTAACTCTGCTGAAGGTTTGTGGGCTGAAGGAATAAATAAGATCTTCTGTGATGTCACGGCAGACTCTCTATTAGACACTACCATCATGGAAATACAAAATGATGACCCTTTTGAAATCCCCTTATTTGTTGTTCAATTGGAATGTCAAAAAATCAGCATTAATGAACAAATGAAACCCTTTTGGAAGCCTGTTGTTGAAGACTGTGCCTTAACTTTGACGAATAGTATTCACAAACCTGAAGAACAGATTAAAGATGTAGGGACAGATAGTTCAAAGGTGGTTATAAATGAAACCATAGTATCTGCCTGTGCACTAATGCCTTCAGAAGATCTGTTACGTTGTTCAGAGGCATTCCAACCGGCAGATAAGTGTTTAGTTGCTACAGGGAGTGGTAATTCATTTGGAGCATTTTCCCCAACTTCTTCACCCAAATCTCAAACCAAGCACCACCAAACCACTTCTGAAGTACTTGACATTGGAGACCAACACACTGTGTCTGAAACATTTAAAAAGGGAACTGACTATTCTGCATTTGCAAAAGAAAGTGATATACCAAATTTTGCTGATGTTACTGAAACACAGCTTCCTAATGGTGGTGAATCTAAGGTGTTAGAACTAGATTTGTTTGAAACTCTGAAAGAGACTGAAGGCCAAGCAGAAATGTTAACACTGGATACACGTGAAGTACATTTAGCTGTGGATGAAACACTGAGTGTGTCAGATTTGGTGCCTGTTGAGGTGGTGACTTTATCAGATACAAATCAGCTGCCTCTTCAACTGAAGATGCACCCATCTGGAGACACACTGGATCTGGAGACAGTTGAGGTGAGTCCTCCCCTGCGTGAGGAAACACGAGAGAGAGCAGAATTGAACTTGCTTGACATGACACATACAGAAGGGGAGTTAGAACAGCGCTCTTCACTAAAGGATAAAAGTGACTGTTTACTGCTGGAACCTGTTACACCTGAAGTGTATCTTTTACAAGCTGGTGAAATCAGGGAGGATATGTTGTTGGAGCTGCCTGCGGATAATGAAATCCAGTTACCATTTTCAGAAACTGGATTCAAACTGCAAGACTTCTTTTGCCGTGAGGACATTGTGGAGGTGTGTGAAACAGGACAAGAAAGCGAAGGTTACTGTTGTCTAGCAAGGCAAACTCTGCTGAAGAACCACATTGAAACACAGATGAGCCATGATGCGGGTGAAAGATTTAAAGAGAGCAATTTGGTTGGAGAGGATTTTTTGAGAAGCACACTGCTAGATGAAGAAGCAGTTGACATTCCAAGTCACAGTACAGGTAAGACAGTGCTTGTTTTTACATTGCTTACTTTTAAGTGTTGCAGGTGACCTGTGGTGCATATGGTGTCTCTCGCTGAAGAGAGTTACTCTTACTTTGCAGGTTTTGTTACGTAAGAATACTGTAATAAGTGGTCGCTAGGAGGAGGAATTGTACAGAAAGAAATGAATGTAAAAATTGTTTCAAGGATTGCAATCACCACCACTTAGGAGTACTATTTGTCAAAACTGAAATGTATTATTGAATATAGAATGAGTAATGACATTATTTTCCTTTTACAAAACATTGTAAAATTGTTGGGCTGGTTAGTAAATACTGTATAGATATATACTGAAGTAAAAGAAAAAAATTGGCTTTTTGAGTTACACCTGTTGTAACATTTCTAGTCACATGGTGTGCTGCTCCCTTCGGGAATTCTTGACAATGCAAAACATGCATTAAGGGAAAGGCCCATTCATATTTGTCATCTCTTGGTGGGCTCTAGCTAAAGTTGTTGAATAGAATGTTGTGTAGGGCTCTTCCTTTTTTTATTATTGCAGGTAGATAGAAGGACTGCAATCGGGAACCTTAGAGCTTCATTTTAAATTGCTTATGCCTTGCAGTGTGACATCTTAGAAAAATAGTGCACATTCTCTGTTTCAGAAAAAAATGAAACTACTTGCAACTTAAATGGCTTTGATATTGGTTCCAAATGCATGGTGTGGTCTGGCATTCATTGGTACAAGGCTCAGATTTTAGGCGTATCTGCTGAAGGTACAAAGGTAAGTCAGCTTGAACATGGTGAATGAAATTGCCACATGTAACTGGATCTTGTTATGTCAATGATACTTGTCCATTAAGGTGCCCTATAAAAGTTACGTCTGTAAAGATTGCATTCTTTTTACATAAAGGTTTTGAATCTTTCAAGTGGAAATGAAGAGGTAGTAAGTCCTATCAATGTTTGGAATCGGATTCCTGAACAGGATGCAAGTCCAACTGAGGTAAAGTATTTCCTAAAATGCTAAGTTGCTTTATTTTAATTATTTAAAAACATTTTCATTAGAACCCAAGAGCAGTAAGACACAAAACCCAGAAAGAATTGTACGGTATAATACAAACCAAAACAATGGAATTGTTAAATCCAAAGGTAGTCAATAAAAATAATAATAATAATAATAGAGAAAATCCAGACCTACTACTGGGGTTGTGCAAAAAGTTACACAGAGCAAAACGAATATCATTGTTGAAAAAAACAGTAGTACAGGGGCCACCAGGTGGCGCGTTGGAAGATGGCCGACAATAACATCTCTCTGACCCATACGAGGTAATTAAGGGGCTGCTATGGGAAGTATGCAGTCTTCCTACCCCCCCCAGTCCTTCCTTCCACCACCTTGCCAGCGGTGTTCACAATGTACCCCCTGATCTGAGAGATGGGGGTGCCGAACACTTGGCACGAGCCCTCGGTGAAGTCAGATCTTCATAGAATCATAGAATCATAGAGTTGGAAGAGACCACAAGGGCCATCGAGTCCAACCCCCTTGCCAAGCAGGAAACACCATCAGAGCACTCCTGACATATGGTTGTCAAGCCTCTGCTTAAAGACCTCCAAAGAAGGAGACTCCACCACACTCCTTGGCAGCAAATTCCACTGTCGAACAGCTCTTACTGTCAAGAAGTTCTTCCTAATGTTTAGGTGGAATCTTCTTTCTTGTAGTTTGGAGCAGCAGAAAACAACCTTTCTCCCTCCTCTATGTGACATCCTTTTATATATTTGAACATGGCTATCATATCACCCCTTAATCTCCTCTTCTCCAGGCTAAACATGCCCAGCTCCCTTAACCGTTCCTCATAAGGCATCGTTTCCAGGCCTTTGACCATTTTGGTTGCCCTCCTCTGGACACGTTCCAGTTTGTCAGTGTCCTTCTTGAATTGTGGTGCCCAGAACTGGACACAGTACTCCAGGTGAGGTCTGACCAGAGCAGAATACTATTGATGCAGCCCAGAATTGCATTGGCTTTTTTAGCTGCCGCGTCACACTGTTGGCTCATGTCAAGTTTGTGGTCAACCAAGACTCCTAGATCCTTTTCACATGTACTGCTCTCAAGCCAGGTGTCACCCATCTTTACATTTCTCCCTGTTAAAATTCATCTTGTTTGTTTTTGCCCAGTTCTCTAATCTGTCAAGGTCGTTTTGAAGTGTGATCCTGTCCTCTGGGGTGTTAGCCACCCCTCCCAGTTTGGTGTCATCTGCAAATTTGATCAGGATGCCCTTGAGTCCATCATCCAAGTCGTTGATAAAGATGTTGAATAAGACCGGGCCCAAGACAGAACCCTGTGGCACCCCACTAGTCACTCTTCTCCAGGATGAAGAGGAACCATTGATGAGCACCCTTTGGGTTCGGTCAGTCAGCCAGTTACAAATCCACTGAGTGGTAGCATAGTCAAGACCGCATTTTACCAGCTTCTTTACAAGAATATCATGGGGCACCTTGTCAAATGCCTTGCTGAAATCAAGGTAGGCTATATCCACTGCGTTCCCTTCATCTACCAGGCTTGTAATTCTGTCAAAAAACGAGATCAGGTTAGTCTGACGCCGATTCCAGTTAGCGTGTGCTGGTTAGCTTCAGCTCGGAATTATAATTGGAAACATACGATCAGAATGAAGCTGAAGCACATACATCAAGTAATGTTCGAGAGATAAGACTGCTGATTAATGGATCTCTGTGACCGGGAGTGACGGATAGATAAGTAAATCTTCTGATGAATCACCACTAGGAGACTGTATGTTTGGAATGAAGGGGGGGTGGAGGAAAAAACTTTTTTTTCTTTGCACGATGTGATATTAATAACCCTTCACCCCAGATAGAAATAAGATCATTGCGTTTTTACTAATCACAAGCAGGAATTCAAGAACTGTGTGGGATGGATTATAACAGGAGAGAGGATTGGTGAACGGTGAGAAAGAGGAAAAATTTTATGACGCAGTTAAAAAATGGCGTCTCACCAAGACAGGCTTGCTGGAGAAAGAAGGACAGGGGGAGGAGAATCAGGATCATTCAAAAGAGAAGGAATGTTGGAACGCAAGCTTGACCTGACAGAGCCTCCTGATTCATTTGATTTATTTGGCAAGCCTGAGAAAAGTAAAGGACAGACCGAAGATTAATATTTTTTTTATGGAAGCGTTGAACAGAGGCTGTCCCTGAGCGATATGATCTTTGGAGAGTACAAAACCCACACAGAGGATGCCTGTTTTCAATCTGCTTGTGAAAATTATCAGAGATCGCAAAGAAAGGAATATACGATAACAACAAGATGAGAAAGAAAGTAATAAAGGACTATCTGGATTGAACTGGATAGAACTGTCTAATCAAAGCAGTAATATAAGTGATGTTTGGACTCGTTTGGAGTTTTGGACTCGTGCGGAGCTTGATGTATGGGTACCCCCAACAAAATTTAAAATTTGGCTGTATAATTTGGAACTAATGTGATTTGGATAATGTGATGTGATTGGCCTGTTAATAAAAATTATTTTAAAAAGAAAAGAAAAAGACAGTAGTACATAATAAATAAAGTTACACATCTCTCCAAATAAAATCCTACTTTGTGCAACCATATGTTGGTCTTGTCATCTAAGTCTCAAAAAGCCACCAAGTGGCTGCAAAGTCTTGTGGGTCAGCCTCCCCCCCCCCCAATGGCTCACAGATGATGAGATATGGCAATATAGAAAGATTTTTGAGCCAAATGTCCAGAGAAAAAGTTGAGACATCCTTCCAACCCTGAGCCATTACCAGATGGCGGCAACCAAAATATGGAACATTAGAAGTTTACAAATTGCATTAACATTTTCATTGACAAACATAGAAAGTAAATATAAACTGGGGTCCATCATTAACCTTTCTCCCGTAAACTGTCAAATTCCCTGCACTATTGAAACCCCAAATTTATGAACATAGTTAAAGTCCTGCCACAAATGCTTGTAAGTCCACCATTCAGTGCAGCCACACCAGAAGGCAGAGAGCTTGCCCGTGTCATGTGTCAGGGTAAGAAGCCGATCACTTTTATAGTGTATTTTCTCACGTGCTGAAATTGCAAACCAAAGGATTTGGTAGACCAAATCCTATTTGAATGAAATAGGATTTGACTGTCTCTCTCTGCTCCTGTGTGTCTCCCTTTTTCTCTAACACAAGTGAATCAGCTGATAAAATGATGAGGCTCAAATGGTTTTAAGTTGTTCAGACAACTAGCATATCCTCAATCTACCCCTGTTGGTTAGGTTAGACCTGATTATTTAGATCTGGTTTCTTATAGATAGCCTTTAAGGATGGCGGCGAACAGATTGAGGTTGAATCCTGGCAAGACAGAAGTACTGTTTAGGGGGGACAGGGGGCGGGCGGGTGACTCCCTGGTCCTGAATAGGGTAACTGTGCCCCTGAAGGACCAGGTATGCAGCCTGGGAGTCATTTTGGACTCACAGCTGTCCATGGAGGCACAGGTCAAATCTGTGTCCAGGGCAGCTGTCTACCAGCTCCACCTGGTACGCAGGCTGAGACCCTACCTGCCCGCAGACTGTCTTGCCAGAGTGGTGCATGCTCTAGTTATCTCCCGCTTGGACTACTGCAATGTGCTCTATGTGGGGCTACCTTTGAAGGTGACTCAGAAACTGTAGAATCCAGAATGCGGCAGCTAGACTGGTGACTGGGAGTGGCCGCTGGGACCATATAACATCGGTCCTGAGAGATCTGCATTGGCTCCCAGTACATTTCCAAGCACAATTCAAAGTGTTGGTGCTGACCTTTAAAGCCCTAAACGGCCTCAGTCCTGTATACCTGAAGGAGCGTCTCCACTCCCATCGTTCAAGCCTTGACACTGAGGTCCAGCTCCAAGGGCCTTCTGGCGGTTCCCTCACTGCGAGAAGTGAGGTTACAGGGAACCAGGCAGAGGGCCTTCTCAGTAGTGGCGCCCACCCTGTGGTACGCCCTCACATCAGATGTCAAGGAAATAAGCAACTATCCTATTTTTAAAAGACATCTGAAGGCAGCCCTGTTTAGGGAAGTTTTTAATATTTAATGCTGTATTGTTTTTAATATTCGATTGGGAGCCTCCCAGAGTGGCTGGGGAAACTCAGCCAGATGGGCAGGGTATAAATATTATTATTATTATTATTATTATTATTATTGATAGCCTGAGATAATCCCAGGTATCTTGACCGCTTTTGTTTGGGGCATAGAATTGGTCTTCCCCGTTGTGATGTGCATTGGGCTAGAAATAGGCAGGCCCTCCTGCAGGCTCTTTTTTTGACTTCTGACTCCACCAGGGAGCAGGAAGGTGCAAGTGTGCTGCTATGCTTCTGAAGCATGCAGTGAACCTATTAGAGCATAGGACACTGTTAGAGCCAACAAAGAGTACCATGTACAAGTATTGTAAGTCTCCTGCTTGGCTTTGCACTCTGGCTCTCAGCCTGAATGTCCTCTGCCCCATATTTCCATTTCAAATCCTTTTCCTCTTCCTCCCTCAAACTAGTGGCTATCTTTTGCAGTAAGAATGCTCCACTGCCTAGACCAAGCAGAATGATGGGTTGTAGCCAACAAAATTGTTTCATTAGCACAAGGACCTCTGCTTGTGTAACCTAATTTTCCCTTTCTCTCCTCCGTGTGCCACCAGATTTGTTTTGGGAGCTCCCCAATCCTCTGCAGTAGATGGGGGGGGGCTGTAGAGAGAGGATGGGGATGTTCAGTTGTGCAAGCAGAAGTCCTTGCATTAATATAATTTTATCCAACAAAGTTGCCCCATGTTAGCAGTAGCTCACACCTCGTACTCATTTCTCCTCTCACTCATGTCCAGCAGTAATTCCTCCTTTTTTCTGCACTAGCAGGGGTGAGGCTAAGAGAGTTCATTATAGAGGCAGGATGACGTGAAAGTAGCAGAACCCTTTTTCTTGCTTTCTCACTATCTTGCACAGTGGTGTAAGAAAAACATGACCTGGGCATTGAATGCTGAGGGTAAAAACTTGTTTCTATCTATATTTTATCCCATTTTCCTTCTCAGATGCTTCTCTTCTTTCTGCCCTAATCTATACCCTTAATGTCTATCCTGGAATTAAGCATTTGGCCTTGCTGATGAAGAATTAACATGGCTTCTGCAATAATAAATAGGATATTGCTTCTCTGTAAGGGTTTTTAGAATTGTGAAGTGTGTTGGGGTTGTAATATAACTACTTGTTGTGTGAAAAACTAGAACCTTATTCAATAATGTACATTATTTGTTAATTGAAAAGACTTGAGCTTGTTCCTTGTTATCCAGCCAGTGGATTTGTAACTGGCTGACTGACCGAACCCAAAGGGTGCTCATCAATGGTTCCTCTTCATCCTGGAGAAGAGTGACTAGTGGGGTGCCACAGGGTTCTGTCTTGGGCCCGGTCTTATTCAACATCTTTATCAACGACTTGGATGATGGACTCAAGGGCATCCTGATCAAATTTGCAGATGACACCAAACTGGGAGGGGTGGCTAACACCCCAGAGGACAGGATCACACTTCAAAACGACCTTGACAGATTAGAGAACTGGGCCAAAACAAACAAGATGAACTTTAACAGGGAGAAATGTAAAGTATTGTACTTCGGCAAAAAAAATAATGAGAGAGACAAATACAAGATGGGTGACACCTGGCTTGAGAGCAGTACATGTGAAAAGGATCTAGGAGTCTTGGTTGACCACAAACTTGACATGAGCCAACAGTGTGACGCGGCAGCTAAAAAAGCCAATGCAATTCTAGGCTGCATCAATAGGAGTATAGCATCTAGATCAAGGGAAGTAATAGTGCCACTGTATTCTGCTCTGGTCAGACCTCACCTGGAGTACTGTGTCCAGTTCTGGGCACCACAGTTCAAGAAGGACACTGACAAAGTGGAACGTGTCCAGAGGAGGGCAACCAAAATGGTCAAAGGCCTGGAAACGATGCCTTATGAGGAACGGCTAAGGGAGCTGGGCATGTTTAGCCTGGAGAAGAGGAGGTTAAGGGGTGATATGATAGCCATGTTCAAATATATAAAAGGATGTCACATAGAGGAGGGAGAAAGGTTGTTTTCTGCTGCTCCAGAGAAGCAGACACGGAGCAATGGATCCAAACTACAAGAAAGAAGATTCCACCTAAACATTAGGAAGAACTTCCTGACAGTAAGAGCTGTTCGACAGTGGAATTTGCTGCCAAGGAGTGTGGTGGAGTCTCCTACTTTGGAGGTCTTTAAGCAGAGGCTTGACAACCATATGTCAGGAGTGCTCTGGTGGTGTTTCCTGCTTGGCAGGGGGTTGGACTCGATGGCCCTTGTGGTCTCTTCCAACTCTATGATGCTGTGATTTCAGTAAAATTCTTTTGAAGTAAGTTTTGTTTAGGAAACTGATTCAGAGTTTAGGAAGAACATTTTTGTTGCTGAATGCTGGTTTCTAATAAAGGCTTACTGCAAGTTCTCTCCTGTAACAGAAGCCCTTGCATAAATGAGTAAAATGAGGAGCACTCTCTATATTTTGCACTTGTCAGTGAATTGTAGTTCAGTACTATCTTACAATACCATTAAGCAATACATTGGAAACAGCTATCAAAATATTATTTTGTTCTTGAGATAATTATTTCCCCTTCCTTTTACTACAGATATTAGACAAGAAAAGGGATACTGTGCATTCAACTGTCAAGCCACCTGTTGGCACAGAAGGTAAGATATTTAGAAAATGTTTGAATTTGTAACTTGTACGAAATAATATCTAATCTTCTATGTGTATCGTATATTTAATCCTTGCCTCACTTCCGCTCCCTCTTGCTGCTGATTAGTCCTTTTGCAAGTCTTCTTTTCATGCAGCTAGAATTCTGTGAGGGAAGAGTGAGGATTGCTAGCTAGCTGCAGCCTCTCGTGCTGCCAGCCCTGCCTCCCTTCGTGCTTTGGAGGGCAAGCGTCCGCAGCAGATGGACCTGGTGTGATCCTCTCCCAGCTTTGCCTGCCACAGTTTGTTACGCATCATTAGCCAAGGGTTGCTGTCGTCTGTGAGGATTCCTCCTCCTTGACCAAGTGTGCATTCAGCATACTTCAAGTTTTGAGTGTTCTTGAGAGTGAGGGGTCAGAGCAAAATAGTGGCTCCTTGGTGCACCAACCCCTCTGCTGCTCAACAGTGTCCTTACTGGAGCTGGCTGGCCATTGTGGTCTTGCATGTCATGTTTCAGTTTCCCAGTTTGATTGAACTGGGTGATTTCAGCATTCAGGCTGAGTTTCCATGGCTGAGAGAGGCCCAGGATACCATGGCCTCCATGTGGGACTGAACCCCATTCATGTAGCACATACTTTGGAGCTAGTGCTTTGTTTTGTCCTGGCTGGGATGATGGCTGCCTGGCTATGGAGGGGCAGTGCATGGCCCCTTTTGTCATATAATTTCAACTGTCTGGTTGTATTTAGATTCACAGGGCCTCCCGAACACCTCAGAGGTGTGGGATGTGAAGCATGGCTTTGCAAGGGACATCCTGTCTCACAAACCTATTAAGAGTTCTTTGAGAGTGTCAACAAGAACATAGAGACGATCCAGTTGACACAGCATACCTGGAATGCCTAAAAGCTTTTGAGAAAATACCTTACCCAACAGCGGCGTAGCGTGGGTTATCAGCACCCGGGGCAAGGCAAGTAATTTGCGCCCCCTAACACCTAACCATGGTCATTAATACGTCAAGACGCGCGTCTTTGGGCGCCGCGGCGCAGCCTTCTCGGTCTCCCTCCCCGGCCCGGCTAGTCCTGACGCGGCTTCTTTCTGGCGCGGGGAGGGGGTGGCTCTGGGGCCAGTGCGTTGGCCGGCCTCCGGCGCGGGTGGGGGGGCCCCGTCGGGGCGGGTGGGCGGTCTTGGCGCGCAGGCACTAGAGCGCCGCCGATGGCACGTTTGGCGGGCTGCGCGCGTCCAGACAGCGACCCGAGCCTGGGCGGCGTGACGCTTGGTGCCGGAGCCTCCGCCCGCAGCGCCCCATCGGGAGACCCGGCTGGAAGGAGCCTCGAGCCGGCTGTCGGACGCGGTTGAAGCAGCCAGGGCGGCATGGCAGGCGGCAGCGGCTCCTCGGCGACTCCACGTGGCCAGCCCAGCGCGCTGGCCAAGCCCCGCAGGCGAACGCTGCCCGTCGGTGAGGAGGGGCTGCCTGGCGCGCCCTCCGTGGCCCTGACGCGCGGGGACCGCGGCGAGCGCTGAGAGCCGCTGCCAGCTACAGCCTGCGCCCCCCCAGAAGTTGCGCCCGGTGCGGCTGGCACCCCTGGCACCCCCCACGCTACGCCACTGTTACCCAAAGACACCTGAGGAAGCTTATGGTTGGCAGCTATCTGTCTCGAGAGGCAATGCACTGCACCTCCTGAGGCAGAAAAAAGAGGAGGAGAGAAGCAAAGCATAAACTTTGGAGCAGCCTGCACTGGCGTGGCACTCATTTTCCTGGAGCAGAGGAGAAGATCCCTGGATGAGTTGTCCCTCCCATTATAAATGGACCACAGTGATATATCCCATCCAAGGAGCCCCTCCTCTGTTGCAGGAAAATAGAATGTGGGATTCAGCATGATAAATTAATTTTCTGCAGGGGGTGGGGAGGATTTGCTTCACTCGCCCATCAATTGGAGTGGGGAGAAGTGCTGTTGTCAGAACTGTGAAGCAGTTGGCAGAGAGGCCAAGGTCTACGTCTCCCCTGTGCTTTTGTTTCTTTGCTTTCATCTCTGCTCAGTCTTGATTGTTGCCTTGTCATTCTCGGGTACTATTCTGTTAGCTGTGGAACTTGTGAACGAGAGTTCTCTCCCACTCTCAATTTTGCTGGAGTTTCAGATCAGTAGAATTAAATTTATTGGAACTGGTCATATGAATAAAGTCCCTCATTATTTCAATGACAACTGATTTCAGAAAAATTGTCTCTTTACAGCTGTTGCTACTGGCAGATTAACGTCTGTAAAGGAAATGTGTATTTAATACACTTGAGAGCACACACAACCCTCTATGGCATAAACGGTTAACTTGCCTGTATATCCTACAGTGGAGGAAGTGAGTGGCGTTTCAGATGGCAGTGGATATTGCACTAAATTGCACCTGAGAGATGGAGGAGTCTTGCACACAAGGCTCTTCTGTTTTTGGCATTGATGACAAGCGTTTAATGGGCATGTCCTCTTCCAACCAGGAGAATGCCACTTCTGAGTCTTTAAAATATGTTCCACTCAAGTATGTTCATTTTCTAATGGTACCCTTTGGCAAACCTCAAATATGTGTTCATTATCTTTAATGTTAAAGTTTGTTTAAGCTTTGGAGCATCTTTGTAAGAGAAATACTCTTCCTTGCGTATTTTGAGTGCACTTCCATTCAAACCAAATTTTTTTTTAAGCCTTAGCTGTATGAAAGGCTTTGTGTTTTGTTACTTTTTTGTTTTGTGTAATGAAACAAGAATAAAGTTTATAGTGTGGGTAGTATTCATTCTTGCCGTTTCATTTTCCTGCTTCACGGATGGTGTGTGATCTCAGCCATTATAAATAGGCTACATGCATGATTGACCGTACACAGAGATGTGGAACTATGCTAAACCTTGTAATATAACTTATAATACTGTATACAGTGGTACCTCAGGTTAAGTACTTAATTCGGTCCGGAGGTCCGTACTTAACCTAAAACTGTTCTTAACCTGAAGCACCACTTTAGCTAATGGGGCCTCCTGCTGCTGCCGCGCTGCCGGAGCACGATTTCTGTTCTCATCCTGAAGCAAAGTTCTTAACCCGAGGTACTATTTCTGGGTTAGAAGCGTATGTAACCCGAGGTACCACTGTATAGGATTTTTGTACAACAATGCAGAGTTAGGGGTATGGTAGGTATGGTAGTCTGCCCAGTTTGCAATGGGTTTATAACAGTTACAGCTTTGTTAGTTACAGCTCGCCAAGTTTGGTTCCCTGCCCTGTGTGACACCAATCACTAGGCAGCTCGATTAGCTCATTGTTGGTGATGGCTGGCTGCACTTCCTCTGCCCACATGGTTTGATTCCAGACTTTGTGGCCAAAGGAAACAAAGTTTGCAGCCAAGCTTGTGCCACAACACAGGCAAAGGAAAACCCTTCAGCTAACATTAGGTAATTGGTAGGTGTGCAGCCCTTTCCCATCTGTTGAAGTGGTCCTTGGGGTTGGAGGTAATCTGGCCCACTCTTTCTCAAGGGGATCTCCCAGTAGGAAGCAGGATGCTTATCCCACACCAGGCCCAGCACCTCTGCCACCAGCAAGAGAAGTGATTTTTCTTGGCTCTTGTCCAGGCCACCATGACAGAGAGAGGCTTAGCAACAGGTAATGTGTCCCAGCAGCCACCATGATCAAGTTTGGCAATAGGAAAGAAAAGGCTAGCCAGACTAGAAGCAGCGATCCAAGTTTATGGAGTCCCAAGATTAGGGCAAGGAGCTCACAACTGCACAGAAGCAGTGGTGCCGTTCCAGAGGGTTGGTAGCTGCACTCCCTTTTAAGAAGAGGCAAGGCTGGCTCACTTGTGAGATGGTTGAGCATGTGTTGAGGCTACGTCTGGTTCTCCCCCGCCCCTCGGATTCCATTCCCATGCTCTTTCCCCCAGCTGAGACAGCCATCTTCTGCAAGGGAGAAGCACCCACTATCTCCAGGCTCTGTTGCCCTATCTCAGCCCTTCCCTCATTCTTCTCAAACTCCTATTCCATGCCCAAGCCTGGTCCCACCTCAGCACTCATGATACCAGTGATGAGTTCAAGCACAAGTAACATGAACCATGGTAGCTTCTTGGAGCAGCTGGGGGTTGGAAATGGGAAGACAATGTGCTGCAGTGATGTCTCTCTTACCTTAGGAATCATTTCCATAGAGTAGTAGTGGGGGACTGCTACATCATGGGAGTTGTGTCTCCCAGAAGTCAATCTTGTCCCTCATGCTGTTCAACATCTGTATGAAGCCACTGGGGTTTTAGAATGTTACGCTAGTATGTTGCTGGCATGCAACTCTACCTGTGCCATCTGAATCAGGAGAGGCTGTTGAGGTGTTGGACCACTACCTGGGGAAAGTAATGAGCTTCATGCGAGCCACTGTGGGTAGTTGAGTTTGGGAAGTGAGCGCACCTGTTCTGGATGTCATGACTTTCCTCTGCAAAGAGGAGGCTTGTTGCTTGGGGCTACTCCTTGAAGCCCAGGAGGCTTCATTGGCTAGGAATGCAATTTTATTGGCTAGGAATATAGGCCTTCCTGGGCAGATCCAGCTTGATGGCAGTGGGAAGAAAAAGAGCCCATGGTAGTGTACTCCACAGTGACACTGAACTTCACGTAATAGGTCTGATTCTTCTACTGGGACCCCTACCATGCTAACATAAATAGAGCCTAAGATGATGAGGCTGGATGAAGCCTGCAGCCCACCTAGTCAAGCATTCCACTTGTGTGGAAGTGGGTGTTAGAGCGATGCCTGTTTTTGTTTTTCATACAGTAGAGATAATGTCCTTTAAAGACTTAAACTGCACAGTATCAAAACCTGCATTACATATGAGTGGCAAAAAATGTGCTATCAATAACTGAAATGGAGGCCTCCTAATCTCATGTTTAGCTCCCCACCCCAATGTTTGTGCACGTTAGGAACACAGACCTTGATCTGATCTGTTCTACACAAAGTCATCTTCAGGTAACAGAAGGCACATTATTAACTGATGTTTACTAGGTATATTTCTTGGCTCTGGAAAGTAAATTAGCAGAGTGGTGGCACCTTCATATACTGCTGTTGTAACAATAAACCAATTATAATTTGCTGCACAGTTGCCTTCATGTTACAAAACTATTCTTCAAGCTCTCAATTTGCAGATAGTCAACAATCAAGAGCTCCTTGTCAATTGTTAAAGGGTCCACAATTTCCATTCTGTCTTTATTGTTTGGACTGAGGTGGCATTGGAGGTAGATCAATGTTGGTGCCTGGAATGACATCATGCCCTTTGCCTTCTAAGAGAGAGTCCCACTGGTCAAAATCTTTATTGAGACCTACAGAACAGAGGCATAAATCAAATGAAAACATATCTCAGGGCAGAAGAATGATTAAAATCAGATATGGTGAAATAACATATCAGTGTTACCTTTTAATATCAAGCTTTTGTGACATGTTGGAGTTGCATTATATTAAAACTGATCATCTTTTAGATGTCTGACATTCTGCTCCTACCAGTTATTTTATGACTTTTATCAGTGTTAGGTTGGGGATTGAAATTTATTTTAAATTTTCAATCTGCTGCGCATATTAATAAATAGTATAGAGTGGCTAGAACAGCCAGAAGGGCAAGAAGTCCAAATGGGCTTCTCCACACTTACTTTTTGCCCTATGCTTTCCAGGCACAGTTCCATGCTTTCCCCGTCTCTCCCCTGAACAATTCCACAGGTTCCCCCCCCCCCAAGACTTCCTGCCAGTGGTGAGATGGGTGGAGACAACCCACATCATGGATCCCAATTCTCCCCTTCAGGAGAATGGAATTACACGTTCAGCTAACAGGCCCCCTCAGCGCCTGCCCAAGGATTTCAGATTCTGCAATGGGGCTCCCCCCTTCTCCTGCACAGACACCCCAAATGGCTTATGAGGGCTGGGGGTCAGGAGAGACCTCAGAACAGTGCACTGGGGGGGGGGAATCATTCCGCCTGGTAAGATGAAATACTTGTGCAGATGGAACATTCATCATGGCTTGATGTTGAATTCCATCTTTTGACTTTCAGATATTACCATTCGGATGGGGTAGACAACAAATCACATATAAAAATCATGTAGCAAATGTAGTAACTTACCTAAATGTTTCTGTAAGAAGGCTAATGAAGCTTTGTTGCTAACATCAATGGCTGTATTAGGATTTAATTGTCCCTTCAGTCCAAACATCTTTCCAACAATGTTGCCAGTCAAAAATGTAAAGTCTGGAAAACTCTGATGTACCGTTCCTCTGCAAATAGCAAAGATATTTCCCAACTACATTACAGCCACAAAAGGGTAATTGTACAGTTATAACATCTTTAAAAATTAAGTTTTTTGTTAAAAGTAAAGCATAATGGTTTTTTCCTTAGGATGGCAAAGGAGCACCTCTTATCACAACTGCATGTGATTCTCACCCAATTAAATCTAAGTAGGCTAATAAGGTTAATTTTAATCAATTACAGCTGCATACAGATAGAATCATAGAATCATAGAATCATAGAGTTGGAAGAGACCACAAGGGCCATCGAGTCCAACCCCCTGCCAAGCAGGAAACACCATCAGAGCACTCCTGACATATGGTTGTCAAGCCTCTGCTTAAAGACCTCCAAAGTAGGAGACTCCACCACACTCCTTGGCAGCAAATTCCACTGTCGAACAGCTCTTACTGTCAGGAAGTTCTTCCTAATGTTTAGGTGGAATCTTCTTTCTTGTAGTTTGGATCCATTGCTCCGTGATAGTTAGGGTTGCAATGCACAGTGCTGTGCAAAAGCAGGTCACCTGACATCTTTGCCCCACCAATCAAAACATTTTATTCAAGCGAATATGCGTCCCAAATTACAGATTAGTAATTTGCTGTATCTTTTTGCCCTTATGTGTTGCTCATCAATGGATGACAGGCAGATACTGAAAAGGATTTGCTTTAAAATCTTTACTCTTTCTTTTCTGTAAGTCGCTGCAGACTGACACAACGGAAACTGGGATATAGAATAAAGTGGATGGGAGCTTTTTCATGAACATTTTCTAGGGACAGGAGAAGGGTGAGCCCACTATTTAGGTTTTGCTGTCGTGCTGAGAATCTTCAGAACTTGCAAAATTTTGCATTCAGAAGAAAGTTTCCCTTTCCCTCCAGTTTGCTGGTTCTGTTTTTTGAAACATGCAGGTTTTTTAAAAGCAAATAGTAACACCTGGAGCAGGGGACTGATCATTATTAGGAAAGAAGCAAAAATAGGGAGAGTTTAAGTCTTTCTCTCCCTCTCCCTTGTGGTCCTGATGAAAACCCATCATCTGAAGCATTTATTTATATAGAGAGGAGAAAATGCTCCATGGGTGAAAATTGCCTCTCAACGCAGCTTCAGAGTTTTGCTTGGGGCTGCAGCAGGGAAATAAATAATTGATTTCTTCCCAGGAAACTGCTTAAATCTTGGGGTGGGGGCTAAGAACTATTCACATTTTTAAGAACCTGTGCATTATAAATGCAACAATACATTTAACATCACATGTAGTTTAGCCCTAAGAGGATGCACCTTGATTCTTCCTGCTCTTTTGGAGGGCATGCTAGAACTTGGATA
The DNA here is from genome assembly GCF_965113315.1 of Podarcis vaucheri. Lineage (NCBI taxonomy): Eukaryota > Metazoa > Chordata > Lepidosauria > Squamata > Lacertidae > Podarcis > Podarcis vaucheri. The sequence continues at coordinate 127,566,611 of NC_138761.1, forward strand.
GTCACAGGCTGCGTTGTCGCATGGGCTAGTCTGATAGAACCATTTTGCCACAGGACAGGTAGGACTGAAATAGAATTTGAAGATGAAACAGCTATGTGATCTAGCAAAGTGCTGTTTTTTCCCTGCAATAGCTTGCTGCCTTCACAACATGCACAGACAATTCCAGTTCCTCTGAAAATAAACTAATACTGTTGCAATTTAGCACTTACTTGATAGTGATCATTTTTCTCTCTCTGTCTTTGTAGTTAAGTTTCTTTATTTCTAGAATGTTTAAAGCCCATTGGAATTTTTCTGAATTAATAAACAGCAATGGTTGACGAACTCTAGGATACACTTCTTCACAAAGGGGTAGCATCCATGCATCAAGGGCAATGCCACACCTGTACGGGGGGGAAAGTGCAAGTGTGGGGCATGTTGGTATTAGTTGCACAAGGTCTATTCTTTACTTTTGGTGAGACTATATTCCGAGATCTGCAGAGGACGTGGGACACTAGTTCTATATATACTGCACCTCATTCAGCTTTTCCACAGGTTTCTCAGAGATGTTACAAATACAAGCTTTAGGAAGATGTTCTGTTCAAAGCCACATCTTGTTCCAATGAGTGGGATTCAACTCATGACCTGTCAGCAGCCTTTGACATGGTCGATCACGAACTCCTGGACCGCCGCCTTGCCGACGTGGGGATCCAGGGCACAGTCCTTCAATGGCTGCGCTCGTTTCTCTCTGGTCGGGGACAGAGGGTGGCGCTTGGGGAGAATTGTCATCACGCCACTCCTTGGTGTGTGGAGTGCCTCAGGGTGCGATACTCTCCCCAATGCTTTTTAACATCTTTATGCGCCCCCTCGCCCAGCTTGTCCGGAGTTTTGGGTTGGGTTGCCATCAGTATGCCAATGACACCCAACTCTATCTGTTGATGGATGGCCATCCTGACTCAGCCCCAGACACACTGATCAGATGTTTGGAAGCTGTGGCTGGATGGTTACGTGGGAGCCGGTTGACGTTAAATCCCTCGAAGACAGAGGTCCTTTGGCTGGGTCGGGACGATATGGGGTTGGGGGGGGGACTCCCATCTCTTGCGGGGGCGCAATTAGTGCCAGCACCGTCCGTTAAGAGTTTGGGTGTAATCTTCGATACCTCCCTCTCCATGGAGGCGCAGATTACAGCTATAACAAAGGCGGCATTTTTTCATCTCCGCCAAGCTAAGCAGTTGGCTCCTTACCTCTCTCGCCCCGACCTAGCTGTGATCCACGTGACAGTCACCTCCAGACTGGATTATTGTAACTCACTCTACATGGGGCTGCCCTTGAGACTGACCCAGAAACTCCAGCGGGTGCAGAATGCCGCAGCGACACTCCTTACGGGGCTTTCACTGCAAGATCACATTCACCCGGTACTATACCAGCTGCTCTGGCTCCCGGTGGAGTACAGGATCAGGTTTAAGATGCTGGTTTTAACTTTAAAGCCCTATACGGCCTAGGACCCTCGTACCTACGGGACCGCCTCTCCTGGTATGTCCCACAGAGGAGCTTACGGTCTTCAAATAAAAACATCCTGAAGGTCCCAGGCCACTGAGAGGCTAGGCTGGCCTCAACTAGAGCCAGGGCGTTTTTTGGCTGCGGCTCCAATCTGGTGGAACGCTCTGTCACAAGAGACCAGGGCCCTGCGGGACTTGACATCTTTCCGCAGGGCCTGCAAGACAGAGCTGTTCCACCAGGCCTTTGGTCAGGGCGCAGCCTGACTGCCTCCTTTGGCAATCTCCACAGAACTTTAGCTTGATGGTTGCCAACAATTTGATTTTAATTAATTTTTATAATGAAATGTTTTTAGAATCTTGTACTATTTTATTGTTGTTAGCCGCCCTGAGCCCGGCTTCGGCTGGGAAGGGCGGGATATAAATATATATTTATTTTTTTAATGAGTCCTATCCATGAAAGCTCTGTACAGGGGCTTCTGCTTATGCAACAGGGCTTCCTCCTCCCTCTGTGTGCCCCTCGAAATTGGCCCTGCAGCCCGGGTGGGGGGGGGGCAGTCAGAAGAACCCTGGGAACAATATGCGGGGGTGGGGGGAGAGGGATTGTTCTGTCTGGCAAACTGAAATGCTTGCACTACAGAACCATCAGAAGAGTGCATCACTGAATTCCTCCCAGTATTTGTAGTTGTGTTTTTATTTTATAAAGTGCCTTCAATATTCTAGGCACTGAAGTGATATAAAAAACAAGACAACCTCTCCCCACAGTTTTATAATCCTAAGACGCACAATAATAAAAGTGATATAAAGCCTGGTACCGGTTCTTAAGTTCCATAATGGCTTTTTACACAGATTTTACCAGATGCTATGGCACATGTCACCATTAGCGCTTCCAGTGTGTGTTCTTGGTGCCACGGGGTTAAGCCCTACCTTTTGAACAGAGTTCGGTTGTTAATGCAGGGGGTGGGGATCAGAAAACATTCACAGGCTTTTAAGATGACAGTTCTTACTTGAACTGGACATTTTTGCTAAGGGCCTCAATAGTTGTAGCAGCACCAAAAGAGTGTCCCATCACAGCTATTTTCTGTACATCAATAGAATCCTAAAAATACAAAAGATAAGAGAAACTGTTGCTCTTCTAGCTGGTTAACAACAACAACAACAACAACAACAACAACAACAACAACAACAACAACAATAATTTATTCCTTATACCCCGCCCATCTGGCTGGGAATAACTGAACGCACTCAGTCCAAGACAGAGTTAAACATGCTTAGACTTACAGAAACCAGGAGGCTAATACATACAACTCTTAAATGCCCAATGTTCCTTTTCAACCAGACCTTTGGCTGATTAATATTGTACAGCCTTTTTTAATATGTGGCTGTGGGAAGGGGGGTATTGTTTCACTGTTTTGTTTTAATTATTTACTTGTGTTTTTATCTTGTACTTTATTCTGGGAACCGCCCTGATATCTTATGATGAAGTGTTGAATATAAATTTAGTAACGACAACAACATCATCATCATAAGAAGAAGAACTGAAGTCCAACAACATCTGGAATCTTGCCTGCAGAAGAAGATGAGCCTGTCCAGTCCCCCTTCAGTTCTGCCTCCACCCCCTTGGCTAATCATGGGGTCTCAGAATGGTGACTCCTGCTGGGAGCTGGCTCTGACCCTATTAAAGCTGATTATAGATTATAATTTCTGGGAAACAATGGGAGCAGTTTCCCTTAACTGCTGTGGCACTGATCATGAAGTATTAGTACCCTGGTATTTGTACAAAGGTATGTGAGGAGGACACGGGTGGTGCTGTGAGTTAAACCACAGAGCCTAGGACTTGCCAATCAGAAGGTCGGCGGTTCGAATCCCCATGACGGGGTGAGCTCCCGTTGCTCAGTCCCTGCTCCTGCCAACCTAGCAGTTCGAAAGCACCTCAAAGTGCAAGTAGATAAATAGGTACCGCTCTGGCGGGAAGGTAAATGGCGTTTCCGTGTGCTGCTCTGGTGCGCCAGAAGCAGCTTGGTCATGCTGGCCACATGACCCGGAAGCTGTCTGTGGAACAAACAGCTCCCTCGGCCACTAAAGCGAGATGAGCGCCGCAACCCCAGAGTCGGCCACGACTGGACCTAATGGTCAGGGGTCCCTTTACCTTTTACCTATGTGAGGATAGTGAGTCAATAACCAGCTTTTAGTCTTCATTCCTAAGGGAAAGTCAAGAAAGAATCTTCAATGGTGGGACATTGCTGTGAGAGGCAGGCAGCACTGCACTTCTCTTTATAGGGCACCGAGAGTTGGTAACTGAAAAGAGGAGTGAATCGCCATACTTAAAAGGAGCAAAAACCAGTAGGTGCCTCTGACAGTCACCTCAAAACACAACGCAGTTCTCTTGTGGTGGTGGCTGAACTGCTAGCACTAGTTTCAGCTTCTGGGTATTACTTGACACACTGCTGAAGAGCTCTACAAAACCAGCTTCATTGCAGACTGAAAAAATGAACATTTGTGCCATGTACAAAGGCAGTTCCGCCATGTTTCAACAGCTGGGAAGTGTAGCAAACAGCACAAAGAAAGAAATTGGAAAGTCTGTAGCGAACAGCTTAGCCCATGTAGTTACTCAATTTGTATTAGGAGCCCACAAGTTTCTTTACCTTTAAAAGCGTCCAGTTAAAGTTCAATGGCAGCACATTAACTATTTGTTTTCCGGAATTAATATCAAGCATGAGGTCAAGGGCTCTAACACACTCATCAGCTCTTTGTTGCACCTACACAAAAAGCAAACATAAATCATTATCCTTTTGGACTTAAAGCAGCCAATGCACCAAGACGCTGATTTGATAAGCAGAGGAAATTTCCTCTGGATCTAGTCTGACATCAACAGAACCTAAGAAATGTGGTCAAAAGCGTTTTTAAACCAAGTACTGGACTTCATCTATAGAAACAGTAGACTTTGTTAATTGACATTAGAACTGCAAGTGTCAGATCACTCCGCAGAGGTACAGTACTTCCAATCTAGTTTCCATTAGTCCCAGAACCTCACAATTAGGTCACACGCACACCATACATGAAAGAAATATTACACATTTTCATGTATAATGCCACTTCATCAGTCATGGAGAGTCCTGGGAACTGACCTTGCAGAGCTACAATTCCCAGCACCCTAAACAAACTACAGTTCACAGGATTCTCCACATCCTCCAAAAGGTTCTATCTAGCAAATGAAAGATGATAGTCTCACTGGGTGTATGGATGTGGGGTGTTTTTTTAAAAAAATCCCAGAAATAATGACTGTCACCCCTCTAGAACTGCTGCAGAAATGAACCCTTGAGCTTGATTTAAATTTCTCTTCTCATGGGGTCTCGAGTGGGGCACTCTTCCCACCACCCTATTTTATAAGAAAAGAAAACCTGACATTCAGAGGCAGAAGCAAGAGTCCACGGCCTCTGACTTGTTCTTGGATATATGAATTTCTCAGCATCCAACTCAGATATTCTGAATCCAGAAGAACCTCCTCCTGTTTCCTTCTATCCAGTGTGCACCACTTACAGCACTTAGCACGGCTGGTTTTTGTTCTTGTTTTTCTTACATGATTTTCACTTTCTAGGACTAATGAGTGCCCCCCCCCAAGAAAAGAAAAAAGCCCTGGAATTGCTCTGGGATCTGTGGAAAGGTTCCTTCCTCTGGGGTAAATTATTACCAGAGAGCCCTGCCTGTTAACGAAAAGGAAGTGCTTCCAAGACTGCTCTATCCCAAACCCCAGACACCCCATTTAATGTAAGTTCACATTTCCCTTTTTAAAATGCTAAAAAAAAAACCTGGAAAAGGAGCTTGTCCTTTTCCAGGACAAGGGAAGCAAACATAATCACCATAGCCAATGATTCTCTCATGTCATCTTCAACCTTCTTGAGAACTCTCCACTGCCACAAAAGCATACTGGTCCAAGATAGAGAACTTCTTCAAACAAATACCTGTTGTTGACGTAAAGCAACTTCATCTTCACCTGCTTTTAATTTCCTGTAATAGATCCACTCCTTGTGCAGTTCTGAGGCTTCTCCCTTTGCTCCTAAAGCAGGTTTCTCATTAAGGTAATATGTAGCTGAAGATGACTGGTCTCTAATAAAAAGAAAAATGCTGTTCTGAAGCCTCTGGACTTCCCTTTTGAGATAGCTGTACTCCTTTCCTCTCAAGCACCATATTCTGCCTTTATGTTCAAGTAGAAATACTGAAAAACCAATTCACAATTTACCTTGAAGAATGATAGTACTGAAGGAAACTTCTATTAAAAATGGTTGTTATTCTACTTTGCATGCAGAAGGTCCCCTGTTCAATCTCTGGCAACTCCAGGCAGGGCTGGGAAAGGCTTCTGAAACATTGGAGAGCTGCTGCCAGCCAGTGTAGAATGGTGGTGGTCAGAGGATAGATTGGGACACACTGGTAGACCTCTGGAGGATATAGGTATGGAGTTTTGATTCCCAAGCAACTTTCCCCACCTAAATTTGGCTTCTGAAATAAGGAAAGCTAACAAGGAATGGACATCTACAGTGGTGCCCCGCAAGACGAATGCCTCGCAAGACGGAAAACTCGCTAGACGAAAGAGTTTTCCGTTTTGGAGGTGCTTCGCAAAACGAATATCCTATGGGCTTGCTTTGCAAGACGAAAATGTCTTGCGAGTTCCTGCGGGGGGTTTTTTCCTCCCTCCCCTTTTTCTAACCCGCTTATCAGCTGATCTGATAAGCCGATAAGCTGCTAAAAGCCGCTAATCACAGAACGGATTCTTTTCGTCTTGCGAGGCACCACTGTACAGTGGTACCCCGCAAGACGAATGCCTCGCAAGACGGAAAACCCGCAAGACGAAAGGGTTTTCTGTTTTGGAGGCGCTTCACAAGACGAATTTCCCTATGGGCTTGCTTCGCAAGACGAAAGCCCATAGGGAAATCTCCGGGGACCTGTTTTAAATTGCTGGCGGTCGGGAGCAAAGACTTTCGCCCACAGCCGGCCTTCAGAAGAGGTCCTGGACCTCTTCTGAAGGCCGGCGGGGGGCAAAAGTCTTTGCTCCCCCCGCCTGCCTTCCCGGGACAGCGGAGACTTCTCTGTTGCCCCGGGCGATCTTAAAATGCTGGCGGGCGGGAGCGAAGCGTTCGCTGCCGACCCCCAGCATTTTAAAATCTCCCCGGGACAGCAGAGAAGCAGCCCCCTGCGACCCTCTCCCGGCTGGAGAGGTGACGTGCGCCTATGGCAGGAGCCTCTATAGCCGCGTGTCACCTCTCCAGCCGGGAGAGCGCGCGCAGGGCTAAAGCAGCCCCCCGTGACCCTCTCCCGGCTGGAGAGGTGACGCGCGGCTATGGCAGGAGCCTCCATAGGCGCGCGTCACCTCTCCAGCTGGGAGAGCGCGCGCGGGGCTAAAGCAGCCCCCTGCGACCCTCTCCTGGCTGGAGAGGTGACGCGCGCCTATGGCAGGAGCCCGCCAGCATTTTAAAATCTCCCCGGGACAGCAGAGCTCCCGCCCGCCAGCATTTTAAAATCGCGCCGGGACAGCTGGGGCTTTTAAAATGCTGGCGGTCGGCAGCAAAGCCCTCCTGTCCCCGGAGCTTGCGGGGCGGGAGGTGGGAAGAAGGGCTTTTCTTCCCACCACCAGCCTTCAGAACAGCCTTCTGAAGGCTGGGGGTGGGAAGAAAAGCCCTTGTTTCCCCCCCCCCCCCAGCCTTCAGAAGAGGTCGGGGGACAGACTGTCCCCGGACCTGGTCTGAAGGCAGTTTCCCTAGGAACGCATTAATTGATTTTCAATGCATTCCTATGGGAAACCGTGCTTCGCAAGACAAAAAACTCGCAAGAAGAAAAAACTTGCGGAACGAATTAATTTCGTCTTGCGAGGCACCACTGTATGTGAAATGACAGTGAGCTCAGTTCAGTCTTGCTACTGAATACAAATCCCAGGCTCAGAATATGCTCAAAGGCACCTTAATCTTGGTTCCTAAATGTATGTGCTTTGCACCTGGCTCTTACTGGTAGATCCTGAGGTTCCAGTTAAAAAGCAAACAAATTAGATCTATAGGCCATAAGTCAACTCAGCACACTTGAGGCAAACATGCATGCCCATGCTGCTGTTGACCAGGAGTTATTAGGCCAACCGTTTTGGAGAATACTCAAATAACTAGAGTGCCACTCATTCCTAAAAGATCCATGAAGATGTTCAGTTCTGATGTCATACTGTCCACACCTCTGAGTATCATTCAACACCCCCAAAGAAAAAGAAAGTCTGTGTAGTAAAATTAAGCTTTCTAAAATCTAATTCTAAAGTGCCTATTTTCTACTTTCTAAATCTAGTCCATACGTCTTCTTTATTTACTGTGATTCTAGTTAGTACTTAATCAGATATTTGTGTACATGCTTCTTCTTCACCTAATACAAAACTCAAGATGTGTAGTCAGCATACCTATGCTCAACAGCAGCAACAACAAAACCCCGAGATGCCATTTCAGTGCAAATTGCTGAATACAGAGTTCTGTAAATAAAAACACGACAAATTAGTTATACAGACTAGTTCAGTCCTGACAGAATTTATAATTCATGTGCATACTACATCTTGATGATGATGAAGTTTTTTAGATGCTGTACACAGATTTTAAAAACCCAATTGTTCCACTTGCAGGTAAATCCTACATGTGAGCCCAGTGAGCAGGGGACAAATGAACTTAAGGTAAAGTCTGAAGGAGAGCCCCGTTTCATTCACGGAGGCTCCCCACATGCTTTAGAACCCCAGTTCTGCAGGGATCTAGTCACCGCATGTCGGAAGCCTCCATGGGCAGAGTGGGCTCTGCACTTCAGGCTGCGCTCTCCAACTGATGGAGGGTGAGCAACTTGGGTGGGGTTGGATGGCAGCAATTCGTAGTCACATCCCAGTCAGGTAGTAATAATTTTTGTAGGCTGAAACCATTATTGAGGACTGTCAACTTCATGAAACACATATTTTGATATATTATGTTGCTTAAATGCAATCATCTATACAGTGGTACCTCGGGTTAAGTACTTAATTCGTTCCGGAGGTCCATACTTAACCTGAAGCACCACTTTAGCTAATGGGGCCTCCTGCTTCCGCTGCGCTGCCGAAGCACAATTTCTGTTCTCATCCTGAAGCAAAGTTCTTAACCTGAGGCACTATTTCTGGGTTAGCGGAGTCTGTAACCTGAAGCGTATGTAACCCAAGGTACCACTGTACAGTGGTGCCCCGCAAGACAAATGCCTCACAAGACGGAAAACTCGCTAGACGAAAGAGTTTTCCGTTTTGGAGGTGCTTCGCAAAACGAATCTCCCTATGGGCTTGCTTCGCAAGACGAAAATGTCTTGCAAGTTCCTGCGGGGTTTTTTTCCTCCCCCCCCCTTTCCTAAGCTGCTAAGACGCTTATCAGCTGATCCGATAAGCCGCTAAAAGCCGCTAATAGTGCTAATCCGCTAATCCGTCAATGCTTCGCAAGACGAAAAAACCGCTAGACAAAGAGAATCACAGAACGGATTCTTTTCGTCTTGTGAGGCACCACTGTATTAGAAAACACTCTACTACCAAAATGCAACACTACCTGAAAGCTCCAAGTCCGTGGGAGAAAATAATTAGGGGGTATTTTTCTCCAAGCTTGAATGCAGCGTTCCATTTTGCAGGACATGTCACTGAGCCTAAATTGAATAGAATATGTGTTTGTATGTATTATGAATTTGGGAAATGTCAATTTGTTGCTCTCATGCAAATAGTACTTCACACCTGAAATTACTCTTCCTCAACCACCCCAAACAGTAGCTCACACATGTTTGAGCCTGTAGCAGCAGTTGTTACAGTATGTATCTGAAGCCACATGCATGTCCAGAACTCACGTATTCATACACAAATCTGCAAGAGGTTTGGGACCTTTGGCTAGAGTTATAATATATATCTGTTTATGAAAATGAGTTTGCCTTTATTCCTACCTAAATAAAACAATATTCCAGGTGCTGTTTGACCAAGGGAGAATAGAATGGTACTATGACTTCCTTTGATCTGGACAGTAGACTTGTGTGTTTTTCAGATATGGCTTGCTAGCTGTTATCATAAATGTTGAAGAGCTGCATTTGTTTGTGGAGTAAGGAGTCTGGGCAGTGTGACATGAAGCTATCACCCCAGTTATTTACAGTATGTTTACTTCAAGTAAGAAGACTGATAGGTGCTGTAACATCTTGCACAAATTTGTTTCGGACGGGGGGAAATCAACTGAACCTGTTGTGTCTGGAGTTTAGCATCTAGGACAGGAGCCACTGAAAGGAATTAAAGATAGCATCTAGATCAAGGGAAGTAATAGTGCCACCGTATTCTGCTCTGGTCAGACCTCACCTGGAGTACTGTGTCCAGTTCTCTTTTTTTTATAATATTAGGTTTTGACAATAAACACAGACATTAAACACAAAAAGAAAGGGGGGGAAAACACATATAAAAAGACAAAAATTCCCTTTCTTAATTTCTCCTCTTTGATTAACTTATTTTCCTGACTCCCTCACGTCTCCCAATTTTGTATCCCTTTTAAAAGTTGGTTCAGCAAATTCATGTCCTGTTAGTCTATCTATCTATTAATCCAATCTTGCATTTTACCTTGTTGCTAAAACCCCTGCAATTCATTTCAATGTCCTCAACATTCAAAAATTTTACAATATTTCTGCAAATAAATTTTAAATTTCCTCCAGTCTTCTTCCACCAACTCTTCTCCCTGATCTCGGATTCTGCCAGTCATTTCCGCCATCTCCATATAGTCTATTAGTTGCATCTGCCATTCTTCCAAGGTGGGTAGGTCTTGTGTCTTCCAATGCTTTGCGATGAGAATTCTTGCTGCTGCTGTAGCATACATGAAAAAGTTCTATCCTTCTTTAACACTGATTGGCCCAGGAGGAAGGCCTCTGGTTTCTTCGGGAAAGTATATTTAAATACCTTTTTCAATTCATTATATATCATTTCCCAGAAAGCCTTGATCCTTGGGCACGTCCACCAAAGGTGAAAGAAAGTGCCTTCAACTTCTTTACATTTCCAACATTTATTATCGGGCAAATAATATATTTTTGCAAGCTTGACTGGAGTCATGTACCACCTGTACATCATTTTCATAATATTCTCTCTTAGGGCATTACATGCCGTGAATTTAATCCCGGTGGTCCACAACTTCTCCCAATCAGCAAATATAATATTATGTCCTATATCTTGTGCCCATTTTATCATTGCAGATTTTACCGTTTCTTCCTCAGTGTTCCATTTCAACAGCAGATTATACATTCTTGAAAGTATCTTAGCCTTGGGTTCTAACAGTTCTGTTTCTAACTTTGATTTTTCCACCTGAAAACCAAATTTTTTGTCCAGATTGTAAACCTCTCTTATTTGAAAATAGTGTAACCAGTCTCGCACCTTCTCTTTAAGTTTGTCATAACTCTGCAATTTCAATTTGTCACCTTTCTGTTCTAAAATTTCCCAATATTTTGGCCATTTGGCCTCCATGTTGAGTTTTTTCAAAGCTTTCGCCTCCATAGGTGATAGCCACCTTGGGGTTTTACTCTCCAAAAAGTCTTTATACCTTGTCCAGACATTAAACAATGCTTTCCTGACAATATGGTTTTTAAATGCCTTATGTGCTTTTACCTTGCCATACCATAAATATGCATGCCACCCAAATATATTATCATATCCTTCAAGATCCAAAACATCTGTATTCTCAAGAAGTAGCCATTCCTTCAGCCAGCAAAAAGCTGCTGACTCATAATAAAGTTTTAAGTCCGGCAGGGCAAGCCCCCCTCTGTCTTTAACATCAGTAAGAATATTAAATTTTATTCTGGGCTTTTTGCCCTGCCAGACAAATCTAGATATATCTCTTTGCCACTTCTTGAAACAATCCATCTTATCAATAATTTGCAGTGATTGGAACAAAAATAACATTCTCGGCAATACATTCATCTTAATGATAGCAATTCGACCCAGCAAGGAAAGCTTCAGATTCGTCCAGATTTCTAGATCTTTTTTCACCTCTGACCAGCATTTCTCATAGTTGTCTTTAAATAAGTTCACATTCTTGGATGTCATATTCACCCCCAAGTATTTTACCTTCTTTACTAGTGTTAAGTCTGTCTCTTTCTGAAACCTCTCTTTCTCTATCGACGATAAATCTTTCTCCAAAACCTTAGTTTTCAATTTATTCAATTTAAAGCCTGCCACCTGACCAAAATCCTGGATCACTTCTAGGGCCCTCTTAGTGCTTAACATTGGCTCCTGTAATGTCATAACAAGATCATCTGCAAAAGCTTTAAGTTTGTATTGTTTAACTCCGACCTGGATACCCTGAATCAACTGGTCCCTTCTGATCATATTTAGCAAAACCTCCAGGACCGAAATAAAAAGTAATGGGGAGATTGGGCAACCTTGTCGTGTTCCTTTCTCTATTTTAAACTCTTCTGTGACCATATTGTTTACAATCAATTTAGCTTTTTGTTCAGAATATATCGCACCTATACCATTTTCAAAGTTTTGTCCAACCCCCATCCCCTGAAGATTCTTCTTCATAAAACTCCAGGAAATATTGTCAAAGGCTTTCTCCGCATCTATAAAAATCAGGACTGCTTTTGTGTTAATGTTCACCTGCAGCTTTTCTAAAATGTTAATTATATTCCTCGTATAGATGTCTTCCAGGGAGAAAGCCGGCCTGGTCTTTATGTATCACCTCTGCCAATATTTTTTTCAGTCTTCTAGCCAAAATGTCTGCAAAGATTTTGTAATCCACATTAAGTAGGGATATGGGGCGATAGTTCTTAAGTTGTGTCTTTTCAGACTCAGTTTTCGGTATAAGTGTGATATAAGCTTCTTTCCACGTCTCTGGGCACCACAGTTCAAGAAGGACACTGACAAACTGGAACATGTCCAGAGGAGGGCAACCAAAATGGTCAAAGGCCTGGAAACGATGCCTTATGAGGAACGGCTAAGGGAGCTGGGCATGTTTAACCTGGAGAAGAGGAGGTTAAGGGGTGATATGATAGCCATGTTCAAATATATAAAAGGATGTCACCTAGAGGAGGGAGAAAGGTTGTTTTCTGCTGCTCCAGAGAAGCGGACACGGAGCAATGGATCCAAACTACAAGAAAGAAGATTCCACCTAAACATTAGGAAGAACTTCCTGACAGTAAGAGCTGTTCGCGAGTGGAATTTGCTGCCAAGGAGTGTGGTGGAGTCTCCTTCGTTGGAGGTCTTTAAGCAGAGGCTTGACAACCATATGTCAGGAGTGCTCTGATGGTGTTTCCTGCTTGGCAGGGGGTTGGACTCGATGGCCCTTGTGGTCTATTCCAACTCTAGGATTCTATGATTCTATGATAAAAGAACCTGCCCTACAGTTAAGTTCGAAATATTAAGTGAAATAAGCAAACTCGTCTGATAGGAGATATGGTGATCACAAGAATACTATTATATGAATTTTCAGAACAATGTCATCAAAATAAATGAAATTATAACTCAGGCCTTACATATGTTAATGAATGCATGAAATGATTTTCTCAGAAGAAGACCCGAGAAGGGACCATAGTTCAGGGGTAAAGCCATGTAGAATGTCCCAGTTTGAATCCCTGACATGCATTCACTTGAAAGAAAGGAACTGAAACACAAGGGATGCAGTAAAACATGCTCTTCATTGAGTCCAACTGTATTAAAAATGTCCTTCAAAACTTACCAAAGTTGCATGTGAAAAAGAACCCTCCTAATGTCCGATTTATGTTCAGAAAATCAGATAGTCCATAATAATATTCTTTATTGGGAATCCATATTGTTTCTTCATCACTTGTACCAATTTGGGATGGGTAATAGAGACGCAAAAAACTTCCCTAGCAATGAATAAGAAAATCAAGTTATTCAAAGCTGCTTTCAAAAGTTTTAACAGAGAAGAATGCAGTGGCAGATATATAGGTATGCATAATATGTGTAGACTTAAGGGGCCCTTCAGCTGAGGGGCCCCAAGTATACATTGTTAACTGAGAGGCTACCTTTGAAATGTGACTGTGGGGCACTATACATAATTCTACATATATAGCTGTTAAATCTATAAACTTGTACTTTGGATCACCTTCATTTTGTTTAGCGTAAGCTGCTTTGGGTGCTAAAAGAAAATCTGGTGATTTAACAGCTGCAGATACCTGAATGCTGTGGCCGGTCATAAGATCTGTGCATCCAACTGAGTAAGGGCCTTTCCCTTCAGGAATCCTCTCAAGGTTGCTCCCCATTTCCTTGGCACTTTGACAGGCAAGTCTGAAAAGCAAGATAATCTTATGAGTGTGTGGGTATAACTATGGGTATGTTGCAAAGGCATATTATTGATTTATTTCATAAAATCTATATACCACTTGATTATAAAAAACCAACCACCTCAAAGCAGTTTACAAGAAAATTGTCAACCATGCGGAAACTAAAGAGGCTTGGTCAGTCAGTGTCTGGACATAGTCTAAATACGCTGTCTGCCATTCAATTGAAAGAAATAGGCCATGCAGCTAGTAAATATTAATAACTAATTATGCTGAACTGAACATTTAAAATCAGTAAAGATTCTCCAAAACAATATAAAGTGCTACTGAAACTGAAAAGGACTTCAAAGCGATAATATAGCCCACAGAATATCTACTCTAGTCAGGAGCTGCTGAAGACCTACTTCAGGGGTTGGAAGGTTTAACTTGCCTGGGGCACATCGGACTGCGTGCGCACGTGCACCTGTGATTTCCTGCGTCTGCGCAGATGCAATTTGCAGCATCTGCATGTACAGACATGATTTCCAGGGCGCAGAAGCGAGTCCTCACACCGTGCTGTGCCAGTTTAGCGCAGTGTGTGTGTGTGGTGTGTGTGTGGGCAACTTAGTTTGGGGGCAGCTCAGGGAAAGGTCAAACGACCTCTGTGGGCCACTTCCAGCCCATGGGCCTTAGGTTGCTGACCCCCGACCTACTTCCTCCATTTGCCCTCAGTTAACCATCAAGATGGCTGAGCAGTTCTATTTGCTGTGCATCATGCACTGCTTAAATCATGTTGAAGTTTTGTGCGTCTTGATAATCTTACAAATTTAATGTGGCTCTGATATTTTACTGCAATTATTCTAGTGTTCTGGGAACTTCAAATTGAAAGTTGGTCTAAAATAACAACATTAACAACGTAGATTATTCCTAATGTTCATTGTCTTTGTCACACTGAGAACTGGTTGGGGAAAGACACCATTTTTAAAGAATTCTTGCCTCTCTCGCCTGCAACCAAGGGTCTTACTTCAGAGGTGAATGTGCAACACCCATGATTTGGTTTTGGGAAACATTTTGTATATGCATTGCATCCCTCATGCCCTTCCCACAGCAACACTACTAGTTTTTGTAGAGTTAGGAATGGCGTACTCTTGAAACTTTGCCCTCTATGCTTTGGAAACCAGCTCCTTGGGTGACTGCCAACAGTTCTTCAGCTCCTTCTCCAGGGGACTACTGTTGCTGCTTTGGTGACCTTGGGGCTGGGCCAGAACACGAACAAAAACACAAACAAGCATCTCTGCAGGGGGGAAACAACCCACGACAATGGCCTGGATAAAAGACAAGGCACGGGGAACCCCTCAAATACATACACTTCCTTAGTGCCCATCGCTTAAGGCATGCCTCTAGGCCTAGTGCCCCCAATGTGGCACCCATGGAGCATCTGCATTCCTTCCCCCTCACTGTCTCCTTTGTCAGGAGGCCTGTTGCTCCTTCCCCCTTCCTCTTTCAGTTCTCTCATTTTCCAGGCAGAAAACACTGTGACTGGAAAGGAAGGCAGGGAAGCAGAAAGAAAGAAAAGGGAGACGAGACCAGGAGAGATGGGAAAGGAACAAAACAGAATGCTTAATTCTCCTCCTCTCTGGGTGTTGGCATGGAATTGGATCTGCTTGTTCCAATGCCTGCTCACTCTCCCAACAATCCCTGGATAAATTTCCTGGGACTTAAAAAAAAACCCCACACATTAGAAGAAGAAAAACTTGTTTCACCTCCCAACCTGGCTACAGCAGGTCAGCAGGGAAGCATCTCCCTACATCTCCCCTTAGGTCTGCAAATGTTGAATTGATAAAAATAAAGACAATTTTTTTAGCCACCAACAGTTCCAAAATCCATCATAACCTGTCACAAAGAAAATGAAGTTATGCCAAACAAATTCCACAGGAAGCTCATGAGATTATTAACTCCACAAATTATTATTCTGACCAATTCTTTGAAATATGAGAATTTAAAGTGTTGAGAACACTATCCTTAACGTTCTTCATAGGTGAAGATCAAGATGCTCAATTCAAGAATGACATTTACTTTCATGGCTCATTTTCCAATTCAATACATTTCTGGAAAACCACACATTTAGTATGACTTTGCATGACATGCAGCAAACCTGTGTGAAGCAGTCTGATTCTGCTTAGAATTCTTGAAACTTTAGAACTTGAGCATTTTGGCTAGGATTCAGAGGGCAACACACAACCCGGCCTGTGCACATCACAGCTTTTTAACTCCCCACCCACCGCTCCCCCTGCTTGCCCCAGAGCAGCCTTTCGGCTGATGTGTCAGGCAAGGCGCTTCTTAATCTAGACAGCCAAGCTTTCCCCGGTTTCTCTCCTGCCTCAACCAATGTTCAGCACACATGCCGTTGCATGCTTACCCCAGAGAGCAAGGGCCACTGACCGAAGCAGGGCTTACTTCTAAGTAAAGTGAACTCTGGGGCGCAACCTTCAAGTTAGTGCCTTTCTGCTGGCGCCTTGTTGAAAGTCATGCACAGACAAGCAGGGTGTTGTCAAAAGTTCCTGCCAGACTTAGACTAGTTCTATGTCTGTGTGTCTTATGGAACGAATGCGTGGTCCCTGGAGCCGAATTGCCCAGGGGCAAAAAACAGATCGTGCTCTTTTTTTCTCTTTTTTTAGAAAGAGGGAAGGGGGTATTGAAACGAAGCTGTGCTTGGCAAGCGATCGGGAGGGAGATAAGGCTGCGGGTAAAGGAGGCTGCCAGGGAAGGGGGGCAGGTAAAGACAGCGAACCTGCAAGGAGAGGAGACAGGAATACTAAAACAAGCAATGAGGAGAGAAATTAGAAGAAAAGGGGGAGCAAAAAACTGCTCTAGCTAAGGAAAAGACGCTAAGGCAAACAAGAGGGAAGGGGGTGTTGAAAGCAAGCTGCTAAGCTGCTGAGCAGCTGATCGGCAAGCAACATGAGGGAGATAAGGGAGGCTAGCGATAAAGGAGGCTGCCTGGGAGGGGGAAGGTAAAAGCACATGGATCCTCAGGATTTTTGCATTGGGTCACCCCAAATTCACCATCAGATCACATAGCACATTCATGGCTATAGCCTGCACCAAAAAAATCATGCATCCACTGTTTCTTGGGACCACAATGGCGCAAAAACATGGTTACAAAGCATGGATCCACATGGATCCTCAGGATTTTTGCATTGGGTTACCCCAAATTCACCATCAGATCACATAGCATGTCCATGGCTACAGCATGAACCACAAAAATCATACATCTACTGTTTCGTTCAGAATATTCCCCCCCCCCCCGTTTTCCTCCTCTAAAAACTAGGTGCGTCTTATAGTCAGGTGCGTCTTACGGAGCGAAAAATAGAATCATAGAATCATAGAGTTGGAAGAGACCACAAGGGCCATCGAGTCCAACCCCCTGCCAAGCATGGTAAGCCCCATTGAATCATAGAATAGAATCATAGAATCATAGAGTTGGAAGAGACCACAAGGGCCATCGAGTCCAACCCCCTGCCAAGCAGGAAACATTGAACTTGGTGGGCTTTACTTATGTGTAGACATTTACAGGTGTGTGCTTTTAAACACCCAGTTTAAGAGTCATTTGTGATTATGAATTACATCCCGGGGTGTGTGGTGTTTTTTTGAGGGGAGGAGATGTGGGGGTGTCTAGGTATGCCTCTGGGTCTGATATTTCCTTTTTCATGCATACATGGATGAATAATGTACACAGGACCTTGGAAGCGATACTAGACCAGATTCCCTTTCCTTCTAAGCATAACAATATAACAAACAGCACACAGCCATATCAGAATAAACCCCACTAATAAACTCAGTATACTGGTGCTTTTCTGCTAATAAGTGGTGGCCCTCCCTAAACTAGGCTGTGTCCAGACCTAAGCTTGGTTGCCTAAGGAGCAGCACTACGGTTTCCTTTGTGAGAAATTTGACTACCTTTGACTACGTACAGAGACACATGAGACAAGATTATAACAAATAGAAAAGTCACTCACATTTACATATTTTTAAGCGGAATCTTGAATACATGTACCATGTTTTATACAAGACAATGCACCCACTGTTCTACATATGAATTTTTTTAAAGTGAGCATCATCTCAAATAAAGAGAGGATTTAACATTTATATTAATGTCCTCAGTACTAAAAAAAAAATCATCCTAAATACCTTCTGTGCCAAAAGGGTATTATGCTTTATTTGCCCAACTGTCTCTTGTATTAAGTGTGCTAGTTACAAAGAAATAAATTATTTTAACTTTTAGCTATTTTAGATAACTTTTAACTATGATCTTTATCATCCTACCCTTTCATTTCACAAGGCTACTTTCTTCTTTTAAATCACAAACGTTGACTGTTAAGTTTTGAAATGACGACAGGATTGTGTGAAATGCCCTCCTTCCAGGCCGGGCAAAGGCGCTTCTCTCCCCTGGGCTTGGCTGCTCCGCCTGCCCGGAGGGAAGAGGGACCGGATCCCGGAGCCCTTTGGGCATCTCTTCCCCTGGCCTGGCTTTGCAATGGCTCTGGGATGCCTCGGGGCACGTGGGGACCCAGAAAGGGGCTCCTCCTCCTCCTCCCCCGGCGACCCTCTCGGTTCCCTCCCGCGGAAGGGCGGCCGGCTCCCAGAGGGACTCCCGGCCCAGCCGGCCTCGCCTCCTCGGCCTCCCCCTCCGCCGGCCCTTCCCAGCCCGGGACAGAGGCACCGCCGCCGCCGCCGGGGACGGTGCGGAGGAGGAGGCCCCGACCCGCCTCTCCTCCTCTCCCCGGGGGAAGGGGGACCCCGGCTTCTGCTGCCGCCTCCGCGGCTCCCCCCCGCCCCGCCCCGCCCTCGGCAGAGGCGCAGAATAAACATGAAAAGGAAGGATACCAATGCGTAGCAGCAGCCTTGCTGCGAAGCGAGCGACCTTTCCTCCTCCTCCTCCTCCTCCTCCTCCTCCTTCCTCCGCCCGGGGGGGGGGGTCTCTCTCGCCAGCAGCGCCCGAGGAGAAGCCGCGCAGCCCGGCCGCCCGGGGCCCGTGGGAGGGAGGCGCCGCTCCGGGTCTGGCCGCCTCGCGCCAGAGAGGAGGACAGGCGGGATCCTCTTTTATTCCTCGGCTTCTGCCCCACCTTTTTCCCAGACAGGAAAGGCAGGCGAGGAAGGACTGAAGTGGCCGCGAGTGAGGGGGCCGGGGCGGCCACTAAAAAAAACGCCACTAGGAAAAAGGGAAAACTGAGGATATATAATAAAAAGGCAATTTTCTCTTCTTCAAAAGAATGATTAATAATAATAATTTTTTATACCCCGCCCCAGCCACTCTGGGTGGCTTCCCCCCAAAAAAATATTAAAATACTGTAATACATCAAACATTAAAAGCTTCCCTAAAGAGGGCTGCCTTCAGATGTCTGGTACTTCTCTTTGGCATCTGCTGGGATGTCCTTCCGCAGGGCGGGTGCCACTACAACTTACCTTCTCGCAATGAGGGAACCGCCAGAAGCCCCTCGGAGCTGGACCTCAGTGTCAAGGCTGAACGATGGGGGTGGAGACGCTCCTTCAGGTATACTGGACCGAGGCCGTTTAGGGCTTTAAAGGTCAGCACCAACACTTTGAATTGAGCTCGGAAACGTACTGGGAGCCAATGCAGATCTCTCTCAGGACCGATGTTATGTGGTCCCGGCGGCCACTCCCAGTCACCAGTCTAGCTGCCGCATTCTGGATTAGTTGTAGTTTCCAGGTCACCTTCAAAGGTAGCCCCACATAGAGCACATTGCAGTAGTCCAAGCGGGAGATAACCAGAGCATGCACCACTCTGGCCAGACAGTCTGCGGGCAGGTAGGGTCTCAGCCTGTGTACCAGGTGGAGCTAGTAGCAGCCCTGGACACAGGCCTCCATGGATAACTGAGTCCAAAATGACTCCCATGCTACGTATCTGGTCCTTCAGGGGCACAGTTACTCCATTCAGGACCAGGGAGTCCCCCACACCTGACTGCGCCCTGTCCTCAAAAAACAGTACTTCAGTCTTGTCAGGATTCAAGCTCAATCTGTTAGCTGCCATCCATCCTCCAACCGCCTCCAGACACTCACACAGGACCTTCACCACCTTCACTGGTTCCGATTTAAAAGAGAGGTAGAGCTGGGTATCATCCGCATACTGGTAAACACCCAGCCCAAACCCCCTGATGATTTCTTCCAGCGGCTTCCTGTAGATGTTGAAAAGCATGGGGGAGAGGACGGAACCCGGAGGCACCCCACAAGTGAGAGTCCATGGGTCTGAACACTCATCCCCCAACACCACTTTCTGGACACAGCCCAGGAGAAAGGAGCAGAACCACTGTGCTCCCAGCTCCTCAAGACGGTCCAGAAGGATGTTATGGTTGATGGTATCAAACGCCGCTGAGAGATCCAGCAGAACTGGGAAACAGCTTTCACCCTTGTCCCTAGTCCGCCGGAGATCATCAACCAGCGTGACCAAGGCAGTTTCAGTCCCATGATGAGGCCTGAATCCCGACTGGATTGGACACTAAGTAAAAGCGAATCCCGACTGATTGCCACACATGGCTGATTACATGCAGGTTGCACAGATTTTCTTAGGCTGATTGATATGTTTTCCATGTAGGAAAAATATTTATGAAGTTGTCCTTGTTAGTTTGGAGGACACTGCAACTTGAGAAAGTTACTATGGCCAGGCATTGCTGTTCAAAAGAACACATGAATTTGAAAACTGTCTACTCAAGACTGATTCCTCTAGGATGTAACAATAGTCGTTCTAGATGAGCATAGCAGAATGTTGACTTTTATGTTTCATATTTTACATAGTTTGATGCTTTGTGATGTAGGAACATAGCAATTCCATAGTAAATTACTATGGACAAAAATAGTATACCACACCCTTCCTGCAAAGTTAACATAACATTTAAACCTTAAGAGGACTTTTTTTAAGGATGCAGAGTTTTACTGCACTGATAGGCTAGGCTTACAAAGTCTGCACCCTACATCTCAGTGTCTGAAAATAGATATTTGTGTTTGTTTGTTTGTTTGTTTGCTTGCTGTGTAAGAGGAACAGAAACAGCCACCATTTGAGTGTCACAGGAAATTAGAAAAGTTGTAAGTCAATTGATCTGGGAGAGTTCTTCCATGTTCTTCCATATAAAAGGATGTCATATAGAGGAGGGAGAAAGGTTGTTTTCTGCTGCTCCAGAGAAGCGGACACGGAGCAATGGATCCAAACTACAAGAAAGAAGATTCCACCTAAACATTAGGAAGAACTTCCTGACAGTAAGAGCTGTTCGACAGTGGAATTTGCTGCCAAGGAGTGTGGTGGAGTCTCCTACTTTGGAGGTCTTTAAGCAGAGGCTTGACAACCATATGTCAGGAGTGCTCTGATGGTGTTTCCTGCTTGGCAGGGGGTTGGACTCGATGGCCCTTGGTGGTCTATTCCAACTCTATGATTCTATGTTTCTCACCAGCACTGGGAATGACCAGGCAATGATCTGTCCATCTCAAAGGAACAAGTAAGAACTCCCCCAACATATCACATCCCCTAACAAAACACTGGATTGAGAGTGTGCTCGCTCTGCCACGTGCATTTTGCCAGATCCTGAGATGGGTCCCTAGTGTGCAGGATGGCTAGGAAGTCTCAAAGTGCTCCTGAAAAGGTTTTTTCCCTCTTCAAGACCATATGTGCAATCTTTATACCCCTTCTCTGCCCCTTCACCATTCTTCTATCCCAAACACAAACTCTGTAGTCTGACTAAAAATGGCATCAAGATAAATATTTAACATCTGTTTCTTTAGCACACAATACTGCTACTAATTCCATCCCATAGACATGCCTTTCTTCTCCTTGTATATTTTCTCTCACACTTCTATTTCAGCCTCCTGAAAAGTCCCACAAACTCAAAATCTTAAGGGGAAGGGGAAGGGGAAGGGGAAGAGGTGGGTTTCATTTCCACCAATAAAAAGGTTTATTAAGAATTACCTCTACCTATTCTGTAGCGACCAATGCGTGTTTCAGATTTCTGTCAACTGATCTCACAATAAGCATTTCCCCCTTAACTTTTGAACATTCAGCAATCAGAAGTTCTATGTTTGAGTCAGGTGCCTTGTATTTGATCAGGTCTTGGTTTCTGTTAAGCTTGAAGACAGTGCAATCTTAGCCTACCAGTTAGATCAATAATCTACTGGGGTATTTTAAATACCCCATAGCTCAAGGATGTGACAGATACAGCTGCAGCTGCAGCTCCACGTGGGGTTGTTTCATTTTGTTGGCATGCATTTGATGGCGTGGTGATATCTTGCTTTAGGGCAGAAGTATTGGCAACTTCCTTCTGGGATGGGTCACAATGTTGTCCTGATTCTGTCCTGTTTGTTACAATAGGGGTGTCAATAGAGATTACTTGTAGAACAAAGTTTTGATCAGCTGAGTTTGCTTGACAACCCTCATTTTGTTTTGCTGATATTGCCACCTGTAACGCAGCGTCAGCAGCCATTCTGCTTTGGTCTTGTTTCTGCTGCTCCGCAGCACGTCTCATAATTTCTTCTGCAGAGAGGGAGAAAAAAGTATATTGTTAGAGAATATATTACTATGTTTGCATGCATTTCGCCTGATTGAGGGTGGTATTTAACTAAGTGTTACTCAGAGTAGATCTATTAACATTAATAAACATGACTTAAATTAGGTCTATTCTGAGTAAAACATAGTGGAAAAACCATGCTTAGAGTTTGTGAATCACAGCATATTGAAAATGTGTGGAAGCATCCATGTTTGACAAGTCCACATAAACATATTTCATTGCATGTACATGTGCTGATGAAGGTTCTGTATATGCCATTTAAAAAGATGATCCACATGTAGCTTTTTCTCTCTTCTCATACACATAATTTATTAATTACCAGTATTTATCACATTAGTTTGTTGACCAGGCATTGAGCTGGATAGATGAGTCCATTTAATGTTACATTTTAATAAATTTATTGTTACTTTTCAACATTTTTATGTGGGATTAAAATTTAATTTTGTTTTTTCATACTATTTAGCAATGCCATCATTTTTTATCCTCACCCAACTCAATGTTTGATCTCTGCTTTAAAGGCTGAGATCTGCTCATCCTTCTGTGTGTTGAATTGTGGCAAAGCGTGTTTTCCTTCATGGAGAGCACGTGTTGCGGTGGGGGCCACCAGGACACTCCAAAGTTGGGGGCGGGCTAATTGATCGTTGGCCACTGATGCGATTGGGGCTTCCCTTGTTGTTGGAAGAAGTTAATGTTGCCATTTGTTGATTGACAGCCAGAAATGCTAAAACTCCTTGCACGAGGCTAGGGCTTCCTCTTCGCCTGTGCATCGGATTGCCCGTCCCCCCCCCCCTAGAATTAGGGTTGTTCGCTTTGACCTTGCTATGCTTGTCATGGGGTGGTCTGCTCTTGGGGCAGGGGCCCGGTAGGAATTTTGTCCATCTGGCTGATTGGCTGGGGCCATTTGGTTTTTGCCTACTGCGTAGCAAATCGTCACAACGGTTGTAAGGTTGCGGTTAGGCATTGGTTTATGGTTTGGTTGGTTGAGGGGCATGGATTGGCTGTGCCTGCCCCTCTAATGCTGCTGCTGCAAGGGAATCCGTTAAAGGAATCAGGGGCTAACTATTGCTTGTCCACTCTGTCGAGGGGGCTCGGGCCATAGCAATGAGCTCCTGGTTGCATTTGGGGAGGGCTGAGGGCAGGTTCCCTGCTCCGTCGCTACCCCCAAGTGTATTCCCCTTTTCTGACTTTTGCATCGTGCAGAATGTCAGTCTGTCCCCCATGGTGGGGGCAGATAGTCGCAACCAATGCCTAAGCAACCACTCGCATTTTTGTATTTTAATAAAGTTGTGGCCAAAATTATGCCAAAAACCTTAAACAAAAAATTCAGTGTGATGTGCGAGTTATTGGGGTGGCCCTGGGGACCTCGACACGCAACTGACTTTTAGGAAATTATTAGTCTCTAATATCACTTGTTTCAAGTCAGGGTCATCAAGAAACATTCCATCGTCATATATTAATTTCAGAATTTCAGACTTTTCTAAAAAAATATGTTATTTGCCTAGTTCTGGGGCTTGAGAGGTATAATGATATAGTGAACCTGAGGGAGGGCTGGGCCAAGGCATTATGGCACCCGAGACGGACGTCAAATGGTATCCCTCTCTTCGCCAGAGAAAAAGGGGTGAGGGAAGATCAACAACAGGAACAAGAGGGAAGAAAGATCGATGTCAGGATCTGCTGCCCCAGTGGATCTTGCCTCATGGGTGGGCCGGTCCTGATCTGAGGGTGTACGCCACCATTGTTTCTATCGAGTGCCAATATCTGGTGTGTGTGTGTGTGTGTGTGTGTATATATATATATATTTGCTTTCGTAGATTTTCACGGGTACAGGAATGCAGGTTTTGGTGTCTTCGGGTGTCTTCCCGTGTAAGAGTCGGGGTGTCTGTGCGACGTTTCGACGAGGTCTCACTCGTCATCTTCAGGCTGGTGCTTTCGGCTTCTTGTTACTGGAACAGAGCAGAGTCTGGTGTTTGAGTTCCTATAAATACTGTTGAGGGGTGTGGTGTATGGCCTCCAACGTTCTGGGCAGAGAGGAAGTTCCTAGATTAGTGTGCCTTTTCTTCTTTTGTTCCTTAATTACTTGAGGGATATCTTGGGTGATTTCATGAGTGATATTCTGAATACCACTGGGTGGGTCATTAAGTGTAGATTAGTTGCTAAAGCTTTCGTGTCTTGACCTCTTGAGCTTGTGAAGAGTTTTTCTGAGAAGATGGCTGTGCTGCATTTAGTTGTGCTCTGGCTTGGCTTCGTGTATAGGGGCGAGCTGTGGTTTTGTGCCTTGTGCCAGCCAGATCTGTGTAGGGATTGCAGACACCAGAACCAGAGGCACACAGAACGCCGTCACCAATCAACCACACCAGACCCAAACCCAGACCCTCTCCACAGACATATTACAGACTCCATCCAGTAGCCAAACTATAGTGGCACCTCCGGATGCTGCACCCCCCTGCAATCCCTACACAGATGTGGTTTTGTGCCTTGTGCCAGCCCAGAACGTTGGAGGCTATACACCACACCCCTCAACAGTATTTATAGGAACTCAAACACCAGACTCTGCTCTGTTCCAGTAACAAGAAGCCGAAAGCACCAGCCTGAAGATGACGAGTGAGACCTCGTCGAAACGTCGCACAGACACCCCGACTCTTACACGGGAAGACACCCGAAGACACCAAAACCTGCATTCCTGTACCCGTGAAAATCTACGAAAGCATATATATATATATATATATATATATATATATATATATATAGTAGGTCATGTAGTCTGCCTGTTTTTACTACTATTTCAAAGCATTTCTGTTTAGTATGCACATGTTTTTACACGTTTTATAAGTATCTACTGTTTGCAGTTTTTGTTTTGCTCTTAAAAACTTATAAAAAAGTCCCTTAGATTCTGTTTCTTTACGTTTCATTTCAAAATCAAATTCATTTTGTCCTTGTATTTTTCTGTTGTTGTCTTGACTTACTAAATTACTGAAAGTATGAATAATCCATAAATACTTATGAACATCCTCAAGCTTTACATGTATCCCACATGGTTAAGATTGGTACTTCCTTTGTTTTGCTACTTTGAAGAAAGGATTTCAGTTCAGGTTTTTTTTAAACTTTCTCCGTTATTCTTTTTCATACGATAATGAGTTATTCAATTTCCAAATTTTGCTTTTTAGCTCATTGATAAAACATTAAGTTGAACATAATTTTTTTTAAAAAAACGCACTTTTCCAGCATGTTTAAAAGTCATTAAAACACACCTTTATTTTGTCAACGCGTCTGTTGTACTGATAGAAGAAGGGATGGGGAAAGGGGGAACCAGTTGTAGAATTTGTGGAGGGAAAGGACTGTCAAAAATGATCAAAAATTCTAATTTTGTTGCCATGCATGTGCTGAAAGGCAACATCCTTCTGAATTCTGAGGGGAAGCAAGAAACTGTAGTTATTCAGTGGTGATGAAAGTCACATAATCAGATAATTGGACTGCTATTTTCCAGGACTTTCACAGTCTTGGCACTGAAACTCTAGGCTGAGTCCTGATGAGGGCATACCTTAAACCAGGAAGGAATGCATAGGGGAGGGAGAAGCTGTCGTCATTTTGGCAAGTGGAAGGAACTCTGTATAGGCTGGGACAGGGGTCTGCAACCCGTGGCTCCGGAGCCGCATGTGGCTCTTTTACACCTTTGCCGCGGCTCCGGGGCGGATACTAGCGAGGGGAGGAGGCGCATTGTGTGCCCCAACACTCCCCACTGTGGTGGGCGCTGTACTGGCTGTGACGTCGCATGGGGGCGGTGCGTGCATTAGTCACGCATCGTCCCGACGTCACCTTCCCGCCCGCTGTCAGATCACGGCTGAGATATATTTGTTTTAAATGTCGCAATGGTTTTGCGGCTCCCAGGTTTTTTTTCTTTGGAAACGGGTCCAAGTGGCTCTTTTTGTCTTAAAGGTTGCAGATCCCTGGGCTGGGAGGTACTCTATTATTGTTTCTCCTAAGAATTCTGTGTCACCAGATGGTCTTCCTTGACTGTAAAATGAGATTACAGTGGTACCTTGGGTTACAGACTCTGCTAACTCAGAAGTAGTACCTCGGGTTAAGAACTTTGCTTCATGATGCGAACAGAAATCGTGCGGTAGTGGTAGGCCCATTAGCTAAATGAGAGGCACAAATACAAGATGGGTGACACCTGGCTTGAGAGCAGTACATGTGATATTTTCAGGGGACCAATATATCAGGTCTGGGAAAGAAATAAGAACCTTCTTGAAAGAAAAACACCATGGTGGATCTCACCGGTAGAGGTCTTAACAATAAAAAAAACCAACATGGAAGGGAAGACAGCCACTTACGAAGATTTGGTAAGAAAATCAGAACAAGGGCTTAAACTTAAACCGTATGAGGAAATAAAGGATCAATTCACCGGTTGGCTACAATATCATCAGGTGAATGATATGTTAAAGCAAGACAAAAGAAAAATGGGCTTTGAGGACAAGAAATCAAAATTCAATATAGAAATAATAGAAGGTAAAAACAAAACATTGTCTAAATTATATGACATATTACTGGAATGGCATACAAAAGACGAGGAAGTCAAAGAGGCAATGATTAAATGGGCAATTGACTTCGGCTATAACATCGAGTTTGAAAAGTGGTTGAAATTGTGGAATAGAGATATTAAATTTACGGCCTGTACGAGTTTGAGAGAAAATGTTTGGAAAATGCTCTATAGATGGTATCTTACGCTGGCAAAATTGGCTAAAATCTATAGATCAGAAAATAAGACATGCTGGAAATGTGGTGAAGTGGAGGGAGACCTCTACCATATGTGGTGGCAATGCAACAAGGTGAAGGTTTTTTGGGAAGCAATTTATAATGAACTTAAAAAAGTTTTTAAATATACTTTTCCCAAAAGACCTGAGGCCTTTTTGCTGGGAATTATGGGTAAGGAAATAAAAAATGAAGATAAAAAAATATTTCTCTATGCCACCACAGCCGCAAGAATTATGCTGGCACAAAACTGGAAAACAGAAACTATACCTAACGTAAGTGACTGGCAGGTCAAAATGATTAACTATGCCGAGCTAGATAGATTAACAGGCAGAATACGAGACCAAGACGACCAGAAATTTCAAAAAAATTGGAGTAAATTTTGGAAATATATTGGAACGGATATATAGGAGGAACTGGCGGTATTAGAAAAACTTTATCAGCTAATAATTATAAACTTTAATAAACTAATTACGCAACCCGGGATTTATTTGATACTTACCAAAAGGGTGAAGGGAAGTCAAAGGCTAAGTAGAGCCTAATGTTTATATTATTTTTTTGTATGATTGTACGCTTACTTTTTGTATAGCATGAAAATAGGATGAATAATTTATGTCAAAATGTTTATTTTTGTATTTGTTTGTCCTTTTTTCTTTTTTCTTTTACAAATTCTGAATAAAAATTTACTTGCAAAAAAAAAAAAAAAGAGCAGTACATGTGGAAAGGATCTAGGAGTCTTGGTTGACCACAAGCAGAGGCTTGACAACCATATGTCGGGAGTGCTCTGATGGTGTTTCCTGCTTGGCAGGGGGTTGGACTCGATGGCCCTTGTGGTCTCTTCCAACTCTATGATTCTATGGTACCTCAGGTTAAGAAGTTTCAGGTTAAGAACAGACTTCCAGAACGGATTAAGGTTGAGGTACCACTGTATAAGTGCAATGTACTGCTTTTGCCATCTCTATTTGTGGCACACAGTGCCTGGGTTGTGTTGGCACTGCTATTTCCTCCACCACCTGTATGATGTTGGCTTGTCACAGTTCACCAATGGCACCAGCCAATAAGTGACCATTTTCATCTGTGAAATGTTGACGGTTCATTGAGGTTTGTGCTAAAACTACCTATTAATCATCACTGAAGCCTGAGCAGAAATGGCCAATTACCGTTCCAGAGGGAAAAGAAATTGACTTCACTTTTGGTTAGCTCTGACATAAAGCCAAGACCAGGTGACAGCTGGGCACCATTGTCATCAGGGACGGCAGGGTGTTCACTTTCTTTTGGGGGCTCAGGATCATCTGGTATGAACTCCTCAATGATCACATCATCGCTTTCATTAGGACGCAGAGGCTTTGTTTTTGGAACCATGCCTCTCATCTCGTATATGTTTTTATCCGTATCCTGGCCAGCAGCTTTCCTCCAGGAACTTTTATTATCCACCAATTCCTCTACAAAACAAATAAGCAAAAAGAGGGACAGTCAGCTAAATCTTCTCAAATGAAAAATTCTATTTCTCAAATGAAAATGCCACTTCTGCTTACATTCTTGTAATCTAGACAACTTTTGATAAAAATGAAAAATTTAGGATTTGCATTACAAGGAACTCCTTAAACTAGTTCCTTAGAAGAGACCAGCAAAAATATTAAAGTAGAAACATAACTGGAAATATCTAATCAGCTTGCTGTTCATGTGCTAGGAACTTGATCCTAATACTCCACTCCCATAAAATATTTGTCTCCTAAATTACTGTGATGTGTTAAAAATAAGGTATTACATTCATGCACTGTCGTCTTTGATCAAAAGCACTGGGTCCTTGTAATTACTTGTGAAGCATATGAACATTGTTTGGAACTGCCTGCAATTTTGGCTTATTTGAGGCTTAATCAATGCAGATATACCCTCCCTTATCTCAAGTGCCTTCCAATTCAGGAACTCAATTTTTCAAGGAAGCAACACTCATCTGGAAGCTGCAGACGGTATGTCTAGATTTCTACATCAGTTCCTGCTACACATTTGTAAACAGAAAATAACAGGTTCTGTTACTGAAATGAATAGAGATGGGGGAGAAGTAAAATTCAGTTTGCATTTAAAGCCGAATTTCTCAAATTTGCCTTTTCTGAAACAATATGAGAATCAAAACATAACCATCCTTAAAAATTTGTATTTTTCTGAATACTGAAATGCAGTTCTCCAATCAACCAATGTTTACAAAAATGCATATTTAGGTAAAAGTGTGCATTAAAAATTCATATATTAATGAAAATGCATTATATTAGGACACATTGCTTGCAAAAATATGTACATTAATAAAAATAGATTACAAAAATGTATTTATTAGATAACACTTGCACTAGAATGCTGATTCATTTTCAAATTGCTGCAGAAATGTGGCAAAATTAAGATCCGAAAAATCAAAACCTAAGAGGACCAAAACTGACAAATCCTTTTATCTCTATTAATGAGGGAATGAATGCAAATAACAAAACTCTTAATTTGGTGCTGCAAAATCTGAGGTTTTGCAGAACTGGAATTTGTTAAATGTGGGGAAAGGATGCAAGGAAAATTGGTTGGGGAGTGATATACAGGAGAGAGAGAGAGCGCACTACCTAAAGATAAATTGAATGCATTTTTGTGCAAAATAAAAATAATGGATCTATGAAGACAACAATCTGGATAGAAAAGTTATTTTGAATACCATATGATTCTGTGACATCCATGACCTCATCATCTGGCTGTGGCTCAAACAGTTCTGATGCCCCTGCATTGTAAACGATGAAGCTGACATCCATTGGTTCAAATGCTCTGTTGTGGCAAAGCTCACAATCGCAAACGGTAGGACTTTGTGGTGCAATACAAAGTTTATTGGACTTTGAAGGATGGTGTTTGGGCTTTGATGTTTTCTGGGGTTTCCCCCCCTCTTTTTTATCTTTACTTACTTTGTCTTTGGCCTTGTTACTTTCTTTCATTGGTGATTCTAAAAACAAAGGAAATGTAAGATATTCCCCTTAAAATAATTTCATCTGTAGAAAGACAGATAAATATTTATGAAACATTTCCCAATATTCATTTTTTAAAAAATGTGGTTTATGCACAACCACTTTGTGGACCACTCGTTTTAGGCTTTCGTTCTTGTTTTTTACATGTACAAAAGTATCAGAATCAGCCTTTGTACACTGCTAAGCTGTCTCGCACCTGGGTGAAGACTTCAAGCTTTTAGTCATCTCCTACTTCTGCTAACTCAAATTATGGGAGAGAAACTGGTACCCAAGACTTTCAGGGGAATCTGCACACCCAAACTTTTGTTGTTTGGATACAGTGGGAACCGAACCTTCTCTAACTGAACAGGTCAACTGACAGGCTTGCTCTTAATGCAAATACATCTGAAAGATAAATTTGCATGTGCCAGCATGGGGGTGTGCATGCAAAGAGAGCTGCAGAATAAGAGAGGAGGCAGCATGGAGAGGGAAGGTGATTAACTGTGTGCCTGTGCAAAGAGGGCTGCACAAAAGAAGAGGAAAAGGCATGGAAATGGGGGTGATGCGTTGAGAAGAGGAGGAAGATGAGGAAAAAGGAAAGTGAAGGTGAAAGTGAAGGTGAAAAAAGGGGTCTAAAGACGGTTGCAAAAAACAAGGGTGTATGAGACATAGGACTGGGGCTGGAGATGAAAGCAAGAGCATGGCAGGGTCTGAAGAATAAGAAAAAATGGTGACAAGTGTGCCAAGTAGTTGCAATGTGTGGGAGGAGGAAGATGTGGGAGGTTACCGAGGTGTGGCTTGTGAAGGCAACTTGCACAAAAAGAGAGGGAGGAGGCACGGACATCAGAATAAGAATAATATTTGTATACCTCCCATCTAACTGGGCGGCTCCCAATAGAATATTAAAAAACGATAAAACATCAAACATTAAAAACTTCCCTAAACGTGGTGAAGGTGAAACTGGGTGCAAAGCAGTGCTGCAGAAGAGGAGAAAGAAGTGACTTCAGAAATGGGGCTGGGAAGGTAAGAAGTAAGGTTAGTAGTTAGCTGCATGGGGTGGGAAGGGGAGCTCTATGGGATGGGGGGGTGAGGGGAGGGAGCTCGGGTGCAGCCCATAGTTATACATATAATAGCAATGAGCTGAGATTGTTCCCAGTATTGATTCTGTTTAATTGGACAGAGGGTTAGGGCTAGTCTAGGAGAATTGAAATGCCAAATTAAGACCTTGTCATTGTTTTTAATAATAGTAAGACATTTTTATTGAAGGAAAATATAAATTGCAATCTGTTCTGCTCCAGAAAACAGCCTCTTCCTTCTAAAAGGGACTTTGTGGAGAGCAGCAAGAATGGCGTGGACACAAATGTGGGAAATGGTTATTGCAGTGTATGGCGGGCTCAGAGTCTGCAGAAATGGATCCTCCTACCTTTGCTCTTGGGCTCCTGGCTCTCTTTCCACTTTTTCCTGTTTGCTTCAATATTATGCACCAAGTGTTCTTCAAAGCTTGCTATATCCAATGAAATTAAGAGATTTCTCTCTGTGCAAGTCCCACTTTCACTTTTGACGCTTCCCAGACTAAAATTTTCTTCCTCTTCAAAACTGTTCCCACTAAGTTTTGGTTCATCTTCAATTGACCCTGATCTTTACAAAAGGAAAGAAAACCATAAGTAATGAGTCAGGCTGAAATTGTTAAAGTAATTTTTAAGGTTTTTAGAGTTCTGGAGAAGCAACTGACATCTAAAATTGGCATGGAAAAAAGCACCGATTGCTACATGGCACGCCAATCTGTACCAAGCAGTAGCATGACCCAGGGGTTCCAGGGCCTCCCCCAGGGTCATGTTTCCATTGTGAATTCAGGCTACGGCAGAGCAGCTGCCCGTCTCCCCGGGCTTCTCTCAGAGCACCAGCCAGCTGGAGTCCAGAGCAGCCAGCCAGGCTCCCCAGGCTCTGGGTTGCAACCTCTCCAGTCAGCAGCCAAGATCATTCTGCCCTTGTCCTCTTCCCCCCCAGTAAATCTCTCACCAAAAACCCTAACCTTATGTTAAGACACTATTTCCTAATAGTTCACCTTGGTAACCTGCCATTTCTCCTGCTGGCAAAGACAGTTCTCTTGCATTGCCAATGGTTCTTAATGGAGCTACACTTAATTAGCCTGGCCAGGCTGCTTTGCATGAATTTGGCAGCTTGCATTTCCCCTTCCTATCCCAAATATTAGTTAGAATCTGGCATACATTAATTTCTTGGGTTTGGGGGTTTGCGTCTTTCCTCAAACGTATACCAGCATATATTTTAAAACACCAGAAAATATATATAGTATAATAATGAGAGAAAATCAATGCCCTCTTTTTCAGGAACAGAAATGAACACTGGGACAATCAAATGCAGCTATTACGGGACTTTTTAAAGACCTATCAATCTGCTAGTGGAGTCCAATTCACCCTTTCACTGGAAATAAAAGTGAAATATTGATATCAAAATTTTACTGCACTTCAACATTTCAAAAACTAATCTCACATTACAAAAACATGAAAGTTACTGGAATGCAGTAAACTCACAGTCTTAACTTAAAATTCCTCATTGGGCTATCAGGAAGCCCTGGAGGAGAAAAGAGAAGAAATGCCTAGATGAAGTACGGGGCTCTGAACAAAACAAAAAAATAAATAATTAAAAAATGAAAGGTTGGGGAGTTAAATGAAGAACAATTATTGAAACAAACTGAAAATGAGTTAATATCTTGCCAGTATCAAAGACCATGGTGACAAGAGCAATTTGTAAAAAAATAAGGATAACATTAACAAAAGAAGCAAGAAGAACAGTCATACCCAGAAAAATACCCAGAATCTCTGCTAGAGGAACATCCAGTTTCAAAAGCTTCATATATAAGAGGCTCAACAATTTTCTCAGCTGCTTCAATTATGAGAGAAAAGATTGGTTTCACTATGACATCAATAAAGCCTGAAAAGAAGAAAACATCCAGACATAATTCTTCAATTTCTTGTCCTAGATGAAGAAACATTCTTCAGTACAGAGCTTATGGGTCTAGGACTCAGCTACATTAGTGTACTTACAACGTTATAAATGTGTTATAACAATGTGACATCAGATAGCTCTGTAGAACTGAAATACAAAGTCAATGAGCATTTCCATTGTGAGCTTTAAAATGTTTTTTTCATAGCATTTTTATAGCTGTGTAGATCCAGCCCTGGTCTGAGATGAGTGCAGATATTTCGGCTAAAACTATGATAAATCTGGAAAGGATTCTAAAGAGGCAAGTTTCCCCCCCCCCAAGTTAAATTATTAATAATATTATTACTATTATTATTTCTAGTGGCAGTACACTAAGCTATGGTTTAATAAACATGGTTTAGGGTCATGTGTGAATCAGGCCCTGAGTCCCTGTGAACATGCAGGTTCCTGGGGAGGAGCTTGCAGCTGCCTGCCTCCTCCCATTTCTTTTTTGCTTCCATACTGACCTAAGACATCATGGCTAATAAGGATGGAGCTTAACCACAAGTTCCGGTTTGGACAGCACCCTAAGCCAAATGTTAACTTAGC
This sequence comes from Podarcis vaucheri, assembly GCF_965113315.1. NCBI lineage: Eukaryota > Metazoa > Chordata > Lepidosauria > Squamata > Lacertidae > Podarcis > Podarcis vaucheri. The sequence goes on from NC_138761.1 coordinate 127,600,172, forward strand.
TTGGGGATCCTGGGAACAGCAAAGTGGATGTGAGCTCCCCTCCGCAAGCTCACTAAGTCAAAGTTTGGCTTAGCATGTCAGCACCAGGGCAATATGGTAAGTTCAGCTGGTCTTGCCACAGCCATTCCAGTTTTCTCCTGGCGGAGGCCTGGTCTCCCAAAGTAATGAGAGAGTGGCGAGAATGTCTTGCATAAACCCTCAGCATATCCAAGTCTCCTTGAAGCACCAATACCTATTAATGGGATTCAGACATGGCAAAGCTCAGCCTACAGCTTGCAACCCCAGTGGTAGCTCCCAGTTCACTTTAGAGGCAGGCCAAGTCGCCCTGCAGTCGTCAGCACAGGAAAAGGCCTGGGGTGCTCAGGCCTTGAGTGGAGATGTTGAGCTTGGTGGCGAAGGCCAGCATGAAGGCCACAAGCAGGGGACCTGGTGGGTGAGGCGCAGAAAATTGGTAGAAGTGCAGCTCTGCCAGAACAGGTTTGGCATTTGGAGAGAAGCACAGCCCAGTGAGCATATAGTAGACCCAGCAGGCACCAGAGCAAGCAACGTGAAATGTGCAACCCCGTATCTGATGGTGTAAAAAAATAAACAACAGTTGTAATAAAGGGATAAACAGTAAGTGCATATCATTTAAGCTTTTATCTCATAAGCGTTTATACCACAGATTAAGAAAGGTACCATCAGCGCCAAGAGGGTGCTGTAATGAGTACAGTGGTACCTCGGGTTACAGACGCTTCAGGTTACAGACTCCACTAACCCAAAATATTACCTCGGGTTAAGAACTTTGCTTCAGGATGAGAACAGAAATTGTGCTCCAGCGGTGCGGCAGCAGCAAGAGGCCTCATTAGCTAAAGTGGTGCTTCAGGTTAAGAACAGAAGTACGGCCCTCCAGAATGAATTAAGTTCTTAACCCAAGGTACCACTGTAGAGTCAAAGAACTCATCAGAGGCAAGGAAGTTTCCTTTAGAAACTTGTGCAAATGAGGAGAACCAAAAGGAACATAAACTTTGGCAAAATAAATACTAGGACTCAATTTCTTGACTTTAAGAAAGCCGACTTCATAAAACTTAGGGAAGTGCTGGATGAGATCCCATGGACAGTAATACTAAAAGGAAAGGGAGTTCATGATGGCTGGGAGTTTGTTAAGAGGGAGATAGTAAAAGCACAACATCAGGCAATACCAATGAGACGGAAACATGGAAGGTGCCTAAAGAAGCCAGGGTGGCTATCTAAAGAACTTTTAACTGAGTTAAGATTAAAAAAGGATGTGTACAAAAAATGGAAAAGGGGGGAAACCACCAAAGAGGAATTCAAACAAATACAGTGGTACCTCGCAAGACGAATGCCTCGCAAGACAAAAAACTCGCTAGACGAAAGGTTTTTCCGTTTTCGATTTGCCTCGCAAGATGAATTTCCCTATGGGCTTGCTTCGCAAGACGAAAACTTTTCGCGACTTTGTTTCCTATGGGAAACCGTGCATCGCAAGACGAAAAATTCACTAGACGGCAAAACTTGCGGAACGAATTAATTTCATCTTGCGAGGCACCACTGTAGCCAGCACGTGTAGACACAAAGTCAGAAAAGCTAAACCACAGAATGAACTCAGGCTTGCTAGAGAGGTTAAAAGCAACAAAAAAGGCTTTTATGGGTATGTTCGTAGCAAAAGGAAGAACAAAGAAACAGTGGGGTCACTCAGAGGAGAAGATGGTGAAATGCAAACAGGGGACACAGAAAGGGCTGAACTCCTCAATGCCTTCTTTGCCTCAGTCTTCTCCGATAAAGAAAACAATGCCCGACCTGAAGAATTTGGAGCAAATGATTCAGCAGAGGAAACACAGCCCAGAATAACTAAGGAGATAGTACAAGAATACTTGGCTAGTTTAGATGTATTCAAGTCTCCAGGGCCAGATGAACTGCATCCAAGAGTATTAAAAGAACCGGCAGATGTGATCTCAGAACCACTGGCAGTCATCTTTGAGAATTCCTGGAGAACAGGCGAAGACCCGGCAGACTGGAGGAGGGCAAATGTTGTCCCTATTTTCAAAAAGGGGGAAAGAGAGGACCCAAATAATTACCGCCCAGTCAGTCTGACATCAATAGCAGGGAAGATTCTGGAGCAGATCATTAAGCAAACAGTCTGTGAGCACCTAGAAAGGAATGCTGTGATCACCAATAGTCAGCATGGATTTCTGAAAAATAAGTCATGTCAGACTAACCTGATCTCGTTTTTTGACAGAATTACAAGCCTGGTAGATGAAGGGAACGCAGTGGATGTAGCCTACCTTGATTTCAGCAAGGCATTCGGCAAGGTGCCCCATGATATTCTTGTAAAGAAGCTGGTAAAATGCGGTCTTGACTATGCTACCACTCAGTGGATTTGTAACTGGCTGACTGACCGAACCCAAAGGGTGCTCATCAATGGTTCCTCTTCATCCTGGAGAAGAGTGACTAGTGGGGTGCCACAGGGTTCTGTCTTGGGCCCGGTCTTATTCAACATCTTTATCAACGACTTGGATGATGGACTCAATGGCATCCTGATCAAATTTGCAGATGACACCAAACTGGGAGGGGTGGCTAACACCCCAGAGGACAGGATCACACTTCAAAACGACCTTGACAGATTAGAGAACTGGGCCAAAACAAACAAGATGAATTTTAACAGGGAGAAATGTAAAGTATTGCACTTGGGCAAAAAAAATGAGAGGCACAAATACAAGATGGGGGACACCTGTCTTGAGAGCAGTACATGTGAAAAGGATCTAGGAGTCTTGGTTGACCACAAACTTGACATGAGCCAACAGTGTGACGCGGCAGCTAAAAAAGCCAATGCAATTCTGGGCTGCATCAATAGGAGTATAGCATCTAGATCAAGGGAAGTAATAGTGCCACTGTATTCTGCTCTGGTCAGACCTCACCAGGAGTACTGTGTCCAGTTCTGGGCACCACAATTCAAGAAAGACACTGACAAACTGGAACGTGTCCAGAGGAGGGCAACCAAAATGGTCAAAGGCCTGGAAACGATGCCTTATGAGGAACGGCTAAGGGAGCTGGGCATGTTTAGCCTGGAGAAGAGGAGGTTAAGGGGTGATATGATAGCCATGTTCAAATATATAAAAGGATGTCACATAGAGGAGGGAGAAAGGTTGTTTTCTGCTGCTGCAGAGAAGCGGACACGGAGCAATGGATCCAAACTACAAGAAAGAAGATTCCACTTAAACATTAGGAAGAACTTCCTGACAGTAAGAGCTGTTCGACAGTGGAATTTGCTGCCAAGGAGTGTGGTGGAGTCTCCTACTTTGGAGGTCTTTAAGCAGAGGCTTGACAACCATATGTCAGGAGTGCTCTGATGGTGTTTCCTGCTTGGCAGGGGGTTGGACTCGATGGCCCTTGCGGTCTCTTCCAACTCTATGATTCTATGATTCTATGATTCTATGAAATACAGCCAGGCAATAAGGGATGCCTTAAAGAATTCAAAGAGCACATACATGAAAACAGTGGAGAAAGTGGGCAGAGATAAGTTTCTCCTTTCATAACACGAGAGCTTGTGGACATCAAAAAAGCTGAATGTTGGAAGATTAGGACAGACAAAAGAAAATACTTTTTCACACAGTGCATAATTTAACTATAGAATTAACTCCCTCAAGAAATAGTTTACCAGGAGCCAAAATTTATTACTTTTTAAAATGGTGAAGTAGTGTAGGCTTTGAAACTGCTGAGTAATCTGCACTGCTTAGAACTGAAAGAAAGGCAAGACGCAAATGAAGCTCAAAGGCATTCACATGGCTTGCAAGGGATTATAAAAACGTCACAAAGCAGTGCAGTGGGGGAATTTGACAACGAGTCAGGTGGTTTGGTGGTGAAAGGGACATAGCACTGAATAATAATAATAGTAATAATAATAATATGATTAATGTGATTTCTGGATCTGCTTTTGAACTTCAGGAAATGGTGATCCAGCCAGGACATTTTCTAGCACCTATGGCATATTTGTTTGTTTTGTTTTTTGTTTTGCTGTGGTGAGAAAGAAAAGCATACATCTTTAAAGCAGCAGAAATATGAGATGATTGGACCCTTACTGAACTCGAAGCATGGGTACGCCCAACAAAAATTTAAAAAATTCGGCAAAATATTTGGATTTTATGATATGTATTGGCATAATTTGGATTAACTAATGTGATATGATTGTATTGTTAAATGGAAAACTTAATAAAAAATATTTTTTTAAAAGGGGGGGAGAGAAAAGCATACATCTGATTTTCAAAAAGAAAAGGATTGAAAGGAAGGACTAAAGATTGGCTCCCTCCCTCACATTACCTATTTGAGTTTCAGCAATATTGGTAGTCCCACGATCACAGAGTGGAGAAATAGGCAATCCTAATTCAGCCTCCTTGTCTCCCTGAGTTGGAGGGGAAAGAATGCACAGAGATATAAGACAGTGTGAACGATATCCAATAAATTCACTTCTATTTTGATATGAAACTCTTGAAACTAAGGCTTACTAGGAGCGCTTGAAGGAGCTGGGTATATTTAGCCTGGAAAAGAAGAGACAGAGGAGATATGAGAGCCATCTTCAAATATCTGAAGGGCTGTCACATGGAAGAGAGGGAACATGCTTGTTTTCTCCTGTTCTGGAGGGTAGGACTCGAACCTATGGCTTCAAGGAGCAAGAAAGGAGGTTCCGACTAAACATTCGGAAAAAGTTTCTGACAGAGCTGTTCAACAGTGGAACAGACTCCCGCGAGGCGGTGAACCCTCCCCCCTTGGAGGTTTTAAAGCAGAGGTTGGATGGCCATTTGTCATGGATGCTTTAGCTGAGATTCCTGCATTGCAGGGGTTGGACTAGATGACCCCTGGGGTCCCTTCCAAATCTATGATTCTATGAAGCAGCTTAGAACAGGTGTGGGGAACTGATTCCCCTCCAGATGTTGCTGAACCCATCATCTTTCGCCTGCTTGCTGAGGCTGATGGGTATTGCAGTTTAGCAGCAGCTGGAGGCCCACAGGTTTCCTACCGCTTAGAAAACCAGCATTAAACCACAGTTTCTTGTTTCAGACATAATGGGCAACTGTGGCTTAAAGATACCAACATAAAAGCTTTAAAGCTCGTACATGGGAGGGAGAAATGAGAGGGGAGAGTGTAGGCTCAATAGTCATTTCTGACTTAATAAAACCATGGGCTATACAAGATTGTTGCATCTGAATTACCCCTTACACTCTGAGAACGTATGTAATATGAAAAGATAAGTGTGTAAAAAGAGACACTATTTGTAAGAGTGCAATGTGAGCCCTCCACTCGGAATTTCAAAGATTCTACCAAGTCCCAATAAGAAATAAATAACAACCTTTATTTCAAGGTGTTTTCCTTATTTAAACACATTACAGTATTTGGTATAACATAATGCAATGGATCCCAAACTTTCCTTACCACAAAGCCACCTGAAAATTGCTGAGGGTCTTGGTTGACCACTTAATATTTTTTTTCTGCTTGCCGTAGCAATTGTCATGCGCTGCACTAGATGACACATTATTTTTAGTTATTTTTCTACAGACAAATCATGGACCACCTGAATGAAGCTCAACAGACCAGCGATGTTCTGCAGATCACAGTCTGAGAACCTCTAACATAACAGATACTCCTGTTTTCAGAGACATAGGGCCAAATGAAACATAATATAAATGACACAATCAGCAACCACGCCATGGATTTGATAAAGTTAAATACTAGGCACAGGACGATTGTCCTCAGGAGCGCAGTGTTGTGCTGTTTAAGCCTTTTCTCTCCAGTCACAATATCAGTAAAAAAAACCTCCAGTCCCCACATATAGCAGGGGTGGGAAATGCAGGTGAATCACATGAATCTCATAAATCATTGCAATCATTGCAATTGTCTATTGTTGGCTTCACTGCCAGAATGGAATCACTGCGCTGTTACTTGACCTTGGGCTGAACATGCCCCAAATTCTTAATATGAAGCACAATGTGGGACAGTTTGTGCCTTCCTATTGTCAACCTGCAAGTGTGTGAAGCAAAAACCTAAGAGTTGAAAATTCTGCTCCTCCAATCATCTTGAAAAGCAACATTTTCAAATTCTGACACAGAGTTTGAAACATGTGGGTGTTAATCTTTCATACCAAGCTGTTAATCACACCTACTTATCCTTAAAATACAACAGAAGGGATCCTCAAGTGTACAGATACAGGGATGGGGGCACACCTATCAGTCCTCCTGAAGATATTTTAGCCACAACAGAGCCTGCTATTTGGGAGCAATGCATTCCAATGGGGTTGCTACTAGTATGCAGCACAGCAGGAGAGACCTGTCCTGCTTCCTTTACAGTGGATGCTGCTTCGGCTGTTGGCAGAAGAAGCTTTAGAACAACTATAATTAGCCAGATTATTGAGCTTTGTAATACAGTGGTACCTCTGGTTACGAACTTAATTTGTTCCGGAGGTCCATTCTTAAGCTGAAACTGATCTTATCCTGAGGCGCACTTTCGCTAATGCGGCCTTCCAGCGCGTGATTTCTGTTTGCATCCTGGGGCAAAGTTCTCAAGCAGCAGCTACTTCCAGGTTAGCAGAGCTCATAACCTGAAACGTTCGTAACCTGAAATGTTCATAACCAGAAGTGTTCGTAACCAGAGGTACCACTGTATGTATAAAGCTCTTGAGGACGTGTGTGTCCCAATTTGGAGAGAAGTGCCCCTTTTTCCTTAGGAAAGGTTTTTGGGAAGCAGTGTGGTGAATCAGATAACATGTTGGACCAGAGAGACTGCAGCTCTAATTCCCGTTCAGGCCTGACATTCAATGGCTTGGACTGAGAAGCCGGAGCTACTCACTGGCCTGCTTTGCACAGAACCCTAAACTCAACTATGGTTTAGCATGACCGAGGAAGCATGCACAGAACAAAAAAACACTCCTCCCTAGTCCTGCTGCTACCCACTGCTAAGGCATGAGTTGGCTTGGCATTACATAAACGGGTTTGTCCCTCCTCAGAGAAACCATACTCAGTAAGCCTAAAGCAAAGAGCTTGTAATTTATTTGGCATGAGACAAACCACAAGCCTGGATTCAGATGTAATGCTAAGCCAAACCATGGTGCATCCTGAGTAATGAGGCAGCGGCAGCAGCTCTGGGAGAGGGAAGAGGGAAGTGGCTTCCATGTCCGCTCTGTGTGCGCTGCCTTGTTCCCACTTAGCCATGATTTGGTTTAGTACTACATGTGAATTGAGACAGCGCTTCACAGTGGTTTCTTGTGACGATGGGTGCAAGCAACAAGGGTAGGTTATGTTACATTACATACAACAATAAATGCCAAGTGTTATCTTATGCATGTTTGCTTGCATATTTTTTATAAAGGTTTTAGGCCATTTGGGATTTTCTGGGCAGGTAAGATATGAATTTAATATCTATCTCAAACATGCAAAGGAATCTAGCCTACCAATGAACTTTTGAAAATGGTACCTGCTTGAAGAATTCATCCATTAGCGCATTTGCCCATTGCTGATGCAATTTCCAGGGCTTTGATGGATGACTTATGTCAGCTGCATGGACAATCATGGACATGAGTTTATCTCTATCTGTCCTGTCAAATGTAGGGCATTATTGAATTACTTCAGCAGAAGAGTAGGATTGTTTCTCATATTAAATGAGAGATGATTTAAAGAATTCATACCACCAACAAAAATTCAGATTTCCAACACGCACACACCCTTCCCAATACAACCAACCTTTTTACATGCTGAAGGCATTTCAGAACGTGTTTCAGATATTTCATTTGCTGGAAATGATGTGACATGTCCGTAGCTAAAATCATCTCAATGACCAGCCGGCGCAGTTCCCTGAAGGCAAATAAATAATTTGTTCATGGTGAGTGTTATGTACTGAAGTTCTCACCCTGGGCCAGCAGGGGGATACTGTAGATAGTTATACAAATGAAGGATCGAAAGTGACGTTCAGTGATTGGATAGTTTGTATGCAAATGAAGGATTGAAAGTGACGTTCAGTGATTGGATAGTTTTAGAAAGTTGTTACAGTAACAAGTTACTGGAGCGCTATATAAGCAGGCTGACTGAGCCCTTCAGTTCAGTTCAGTTCTGGCCTCAGAATAAAGAAGAGCTGTTTAAAGAATCGCTGTGTCGTCTGATATGTTCACCCACAACTTAACACTGGTGACGAAGGTGGAATCGATGGACATCAGAGCACAGCCAGATGCAGCTACCCTCTAAGCTGAGCTGAATAACTGAGCGAAATCACTGAACAGAACCAATTCAGAGCTGACCATTCTGGCTAGAGCACAGTGTTCCATCCATCACCCTCTACACTGGCATCGGAATCATGGCTTCACTTGTGCCTCTACCGCCATTTGCGCCAGCCTCTGAATCATGGGACTCCTACCTCGCTCAGTTCGACTGCTACCTCCAAGCCAACGAGCTGACGCAAGTATCACAGGAGCGGAAGCAGGGCCTATTCCTCAGCCTCTGTGGGTCTGAGGTGTTCGAGACGGCCTGAGCATTGGTTGCGCCTGTAGCAGTCTAGGCAACACTGTGGGACACGATCCAAGAGAAGCTCCACAACCACTACGCACCAAAGCCGTCCAAGATTGCTGCCCACCATGCATTCTACTACCAGAACCAGGCAGAGGGGGAGTCAATCAACAACTACACCACCGCCCTCCGACAGGCTGCAATGCATTGCAAGTTCCGAGACTTAGACGATGCCCTGATGGATCGAATCGTGTGCGGGGTCCGGGACATCCGTCTGCAACGGCATCTCCTCACCAGGCCAGACCTCATGCTGCAGAAAGCCACTGAGGAGGCCATGGCCTCGGAAGCTGCCGAACGCTCCGACCAGGAGATCCGTAAGGCCAGCAGCCCGCCTCTTGCTAGGAAGCTAGTTCCAGTGCATCACGAAGAGGCCAGCAGTGATGAGGCATCCTCCAGTGAAGACGATGACGTGCACCAGACAAAGCGGGAGCGCAGGAAGTTCCAAAAGAAGTCCAAGGGCCAATCGGAATGTTCCGGCTGCAGAGGCAACCATTCCTGTGCCAAGTGTCGATTCAGAGATGCCATCTGTTGGAAGTGTTCCAGAAGGGGCCACATCGCTAAGGTCTGCCGATCGGCTCCGTCTGACACCCCCCCCTTCACCGACTCGCAAGTCCAAGTCTTCATTCCAGTCCGCCAAGGAAAGCTGTTTCGCTCTCACCAACTGCCGCTGCCCGTCTGGAACCACGATTGGCCAAACCGACTCGCCTACGCGACGCAAGCTGAACGTCACGGTGCTCATTGAAGGAGCTCCATATGACATGGAGATCGACACCAGGTCTGCTCTGTCCATCGTGTCTTGGAACACCATCAAAAGACTGGTACCCAGAGTGTCCAAAAGGCAACTCGACTCTCACCGTGTACACCTGAGAGACGACATTCCCGTGGTAGGCGTTGGCCGGTTCCGGATCGCCTTCAAGGATTTTTCGGGCCTGCTCCAACTGGTGGTTGAAGGTCAGCGGCCAAGCCTCCTAGGGCTAGACTGGTTTGATGCCCTTGGCCTGGAAGTCACCGGCATCAACTGCATCTCTAACGCAGAGACTGAGGGTCTGGTCAAAGACTTTGCCGAGGTTTTTGACGGCACTTTGGGGCAATATACAGGTACGCCCATCTCCTTTAGCCTTGATCCACAAGTTGCCCCCATCAAGCTGAAGCCACACCGGGTTCCTTTTGCTCTCAAGGCTAAGGTGGACAAACAACTGGACAAGCTGATCGCCCAAGGAGTTTTGGAGCCGGTTGTCCACGCCAAGTGGGAAACCCCCATCGTCACGCCTGTCAAGCCAGATGGGTCGGTGAGAATCTGCGCCGACTACAAGTGCATGATCAACAAGGCACTTCAGCAGCACGCTTACCCGGTTCCTGTTGTTCAACACCTGCTGCATTCCTTGGGTGAGGGTAAGGTCTTTGCTAAGCTGGACCTTGCCCAAGCCTATCAATAACTGCCCATTGATGATGCCACTGCTGAAGCCCAGATGATCGTCACCCACCGAGGGGCATTCCGTTGCCGCCGTTTGCAGTTCGGGGTGAGTGTGGCTCCTGGCATCTTCCAAAGCCTTATGGAGCGTCTCCTGCAAGGGCTTCCAGGCGTGGTACCATATTTTGATGACGTCTTGGTGTCTGCAGACTCACAACAGCAGCTGTTTGAGCGCCTCCGTGCTGTGCTGATCAGATTCCAGGAGGCCGGGCTCAAGGTAAAGAGGGAGAAGTGCCAGATCGCCGTTCCACAGGTGGAGTTCCTGGGCTATCTTATCGATACCTCCGGCCTTCACCCGACCACATCCAAGATCTGCGCTATCCAGCAGGCCCCCATCCCAAAGAACAAGACGGAGTTGCAGGCGTTCCTGGGGCTGCTGAACTTTTATAACATGTTCCTGCCCCACAAGGCCACGGTGGCTGAGCCTCTTCACCAACTCCTCAGCACGAAGACACCTTGGTCCTGGGGTCATCGGGAGACGGCCGCCTTCAACGCGGTCAAGGCTCTCCTTTCATCGGACAGTGTGCTGGTACAGTACAGTGAAGCTAGGCCGCTGGTCCTTGCCTGCAACGCCTCACCTTTTGGCATTGGCGCTGTCCTTAGTCACCGTTTTCCAGACGGAAGAGAAGCACCGCTCGCCTACTTTTCCAGGACGCTATCTCTGACTGAACAGAATTACAGCCAGCTCGACAAGGAGGCACTGGCACTTGTGGCTGGAGTGAAGAGGTTCCATGAATACGTCTACCGCAGAACTTTCGACCTCATCACCGACCACCAGCCACTCCTGGGCCTCCTCGCCGGTGATCGACCAACTCCACCGGTCCTCTCGCCGCGCATGCTGCAATGGACTGTTTTCCTGGCTCCCTACCACTCCCTACCATCGCCCGGGGAAATCGATGGGCCATACCAATGCCCTCAGCCGTTGCCCTCTTCCAACGTTTGTGGAAGACCTGGCTCCTGCGTAATCGCTCCTCCTGATTGAGGATCTTCCAGCAGCGCCTGTATTGGCTGCCACTGTGGCCTCCGCATCTGCCCAGGATTGCACCATCAGCCATGTGCTCAACTGGGTGTGGAGGGGGTGGCCACAAGGGCCTTTTGCATCAGAGTTCCAGCCCTTCGCAACCAGACAACACAAACTCTCGGCTCATCACGGTTGTCTGCTGTGGGGAGATCGCGTCGTGATTCCCCCAAAACTCCGTCAACGCATCCTGGAGGCTCTGCACGTTGGCCACCCGGGAATCGTCAAAATGAAGGCACTGGTTCGGTGTTATGTCTGGTGGCCTAACATAGACGATGCCATCACTGCCTGGGTTTCCGCCTGTCAAGCATGCCAAGAATCAAGGCCTGCGCCACTGGCAGCTAAGGGATGCACCTGGGAGATGCCTAAGACACCCTAGTCGAGGGTGCACATCTATCTGGCCGGCCCCTTTCGCAGCCGGACCTTTATAGTAGGGGTGGACGCCTATTCCAAATGGCTGGAGGTGGCCCTGATGCCCTCCACCACTACCGAGGCCGTCATCCGGGTGCTGCAAGGCCTCTTTGCGACGCATGGGTATCCTGATGTCCTTGTCTCCGACAACAGACCGCAGTTCACGTCAGGCACTTTTGGGCGGTACCTTTTGGGACTGGGCATACGCCATGCCCTAACGGCACCATTTCATCCATCCAGCAACAGGCAAGCAGAGAGAATGGTGCGCTCGGCAAAAGAGGCACTGGGGCGCCTGGACTGGGGAGACTGGCATGAGCGGGTCGCCAAATACTTGTTCATGCAGCACATCACCCCTCATGCGGACACAGGGCAGAGTCCTGCCGAACTGCTTATGGGCCGCCGCCTCAGGTCCCCGCTCAACCGGCTGCACCCAGACTTTGCCGTGGCTGAACCCCCAGGCTGTGCCAACGTGCCACGGTCATTTGTTCCAGGAAACCAGGTCTTTGCCCGGAACTATGTGGGGGACATTCCTTGGGTGCCAGCCACAGTAGTGGGAGTCACTGGACCTCGCTCGTACCAGGTGGCACTCGAAGACGGACTTGGACTTGGGTACTTGGACACTACCGTGGTGCCCCCAACTACGCTTGTGGCTCCGGAACAGACACTTACAGATGGCGAGGCTCCACCTACACCTCTCTCGCAAATTGCGGGCATTGAACCGAACCAAGCCACTTCAGAGGGTCTGCCGGACTTCCCACAGACTCAGACCACTGCCGTACCTGACATTCCGCCAACTCCACTCACGGAGGTTCCCCCACAGCAGCGGATCCAGGGGACTTGGTTTCAACGCCACCTAGGGTCGCGCCACAGCCTCAGCAAGAATCGGGCAGCCCACCGGACCAGGGTACTGCTCCCTGGCAGTCTGGCAGAGTTTCCAAGCTCCCAACTTATTTAAAAGACTATGTTGTTGGACATGTAACACTGTTGGTCTAAGTATGTGGAAGTATGTGAAATGTAACCAATATGCTTTTGTGCCTAATTGAACCATTACGTGTAGTGCTGTATATAAGGAAAACATTACGATTGTAACTAACACCTTATCTCGGTGGGGAGGGGTGTTATGTACTGAAGTTCTCACCATGGGCCAGCAGGGGGATACTGTAGATAGTTATGCAAATGAAGGATCGAAAGCGACGTTCAGTGATTGGATAGTTTTAGAAAGTTGTTACAGTAACAAGTTACTGGAGCGCTATATAAGCAGGCTGACTGAGCCCTTCAGTTCAGTTCAGTTCTGGCCTCAGAATAAAGAAGAGCTGTTTAAAGAATCACTGTGTCGTCTGATATGTTCACCCACAACTTAACACTGGTGACGAAGGTGGAATCGATGGACATCAGAGCACAGCCAGATGCAGCTACCCTCTAAGCTGAGCTGAATAACTGAGCGAAATCACTGAACAGAACCAATTCAGAGCTGACCATTCTGGCTAGAGCACAGTGTTCCATCCATCACCCTCTACACTGGCATCGGAATCATGGCTTCACTTGTGCCTCTACCGCCATTTGCGCCAGCCTCTGAATCATGGGACTCCTACCTCGCTCAGTTCGACTGCTACCTCCAAGCCAACAATCTGACACAAGTATCACAGGAGCGGAAGCAGGGCCTATTCCTCAGCCTCTGTGGGCCTGAGGTGTTCGAGACGGCCCGAGCATTGGTTGCGCCTGTAGCAGTCCAGGCAACACTGTGGGACATGATCCAAGAGAAGCTCCGCAAGAGCTGTTTGAAGAATCGCTGTGTCGTCTGATATGTTCACCCACATCTTAACAGTGAGTTCTGTGAGTTCTCTAAAACAAGGATTTCCATGCATTCTGCCCTCCTTCAGAGCCCAAAGTTATCTGAATTAAGCTGTCTGCTACCCTGAGAAGGAAAGCCACCCATATACAAAACTGTATTTGTCATTTGTGGCCTATAAGCCATAGCTGCAAAGGTGGAAATTAGTAAAGTCTCCCTGTTAACTCTGGAGTGCTTGTAAAGGCAATCCTTACTTATAGAATCATAGCATTGTTGAGTGACTCTTGAAAGGCCTGTAACTGCACAAGCATCACTACACCTTATGTAGCACCCCTATATTATCTCACCTCCATTCCTCGTTGGTTAAATTGACCAAGATGTTCATATCTTCATTTTGCATGAGTTGGTAAACAGCACTCACATGATGGTTTTCAAGAACTGATTTATCATTGTACAAAAGTGCCATTTCTGACCTAGAATAAAACAAAAACTAGCCATATTACCCAGAACAGACCTAGGAAGGGCTGCACAGTCACAGATTGAACATTTCTTTTTCCTGGTGCCAGGTCATCCCCAGAGATGAAAATATACCATTTTTAGGGGGGAAATGTTGACTTTTTAGAGTACTGGTTTTCACACTGTGCTCTGGGGATCTGACATCTGTTAGCAAGCACTCCACTGCTTCTCCCGAGCGGCTTCTGGTTCAGCCACTTATGGTAGTTCTACCATTTCAGTTTAGGTGGAGCTGCAATGGTCACACTGGAAAATGACAAAAGAGACTTACCTTGTCCTAACATGGAAATGGTTTGTGGTTCCAGTATGTTCATAATCATGGATTGACGTGCTGAAAAGAATTGCTAATATCTCCAGGTCAGTGAACCAATGCTAGTGAGAAGAATTAAAAGTCAGTCATGTCCTGCATGCAACTAACAATTAGACATGATGCAGAATGATCTACGACTACAATCTCCTCTAGTAGTTTTTCTTTTTTAAGTGGCAATAGCAGCTGCCAGGGTGGGGGGTTATTTGGGATCATGGTGCACATTTTGCCCTGTGGGCCAAGCAGCTTCCGCTTCCTCTCACAATACTGGGGTCAATGGCATGGCAACACCATGTATAATTCACTGGTTCCCAGATTCTATTTCCTGCCTTGCAGGGGGTTGGACTAGATGACACTCGGGGTCCCTGTCTAGCTCTACACTTCTGTGATTCTATGATTCTGGGTCAGCTATATCCTATGAGTGAAATGGCTACTGATGTGTTAGTAAATAATGAATATAGACCTTAGTAAAGAACTATAATATGTGAGTTTCTAAAATTATTCCAACAAAAGGCTTTCCTAGGTCAAGAAAAGGAGGACCTAAGAATCCCAAATGCTCTTTCCCTTCACTGTAGGGCATTTCTTACCATCATACCAGTGTGAAGCATTATGCAATGCACAGTTTGGGTAACATCTGTAGCATGGATCACATTGTGATATGGATTTTGGTGCTTGCTGTAGCCAACTTCCAGAGCACTTGCAAATGAAATCAGGCAGGTAATTGGGATCTATGGAAGGCAAGAATTAGGACATGCTTAGAACTGGAAATAAACATTTTTATTGCAACCATTGGCAAGACCAGTTGTATGACAAACACCCTTCTGAAATTATCATTCGGACGTGACAGAGGAGACTTAAGATTTAGGTCCAGACATTCAGGGGTCAAATGTTCCTGGGTTGTTTCCAACCAAACCATTGTGCATGGAAAGCAACAGCCACACTCACAATAGGACTTCCCCTCTTTCCCCCCCCCTTGCCCCGTCCCTGATCTCTTCTAGCTTTCCAGCAACCCTCCAGAACAGATTTGGGGACGGTGCAGGTGCACAGAAGCAAGTGAAACATCCATGGTGGCACCATGGCATGGAATGGACAGATGAAGGCAAGAATTAGGGCTCGTCCACATGGGAGTTTAATGTAGATTGGAAGCTCCATGTGCATTGATTTTTTAGGTGTCATCCATCCAACTGGCAGCCCACAGCTTTCCAACACAAAACTTGGATTTTCCCAATCTGGGATAATCTGGAAAGGGGAACTTCTCTGCAGGGCAACCCCCCCCCCCCCGTTCTCCCAGTGCAGCCACACACTCACTCTGTGAACACGCCCCTTTGCTTCACTATGTGCTTTATTTCACACCTATCATAATTTTTTCTCATTTGCTTAGACACTGCCGTATTATAATTTGCCCTTCAAGAACATGGAATTTGCTCTGTTAAAAGAAAGTCTGGAAACACTGAATTGTTAACATATTAAGATTTAACTAGATAAGTTCCTGACCTTGAATTGTCTCAGAAGATCATACTTGTTGAACAGATCACACATCAGGTATTTTAAGCTGTGCCCTTCACAAGTTTCATTTAAGGCAAATACATCAAAATCCCATTTATCAATGTCCTGTTGGTAATTGAAAACACACAAAAAAACACTTTTATTTCTTAATCTAGGTTCCTGGACAACATATAAAATGTAAAATGTAAAAATATAAATGCAAACATTTTCGTTTCCCAAGTCACGTGAGTAAAAAATGTAGTACCAATGAATGTAGTTAAGACAGATTATTGAAAGCGTGTAGATAATAAACTGCTCTTCCTCCAACTGCAGTTTCCACTAAATAAAGTCAACCTGTTTGCCACATTTGGCTTATAGATATGGGAGTTTACAGAGATCAAAAGAGCAATTTATTAGGTGTTCTTATGGCTGGTCATAATAGTTTATTACAGATCTTCATTTTATGGCTGCAAAATTCTCAGACCCACCACCACTAACTATGCCGAGGAGACTCACGGGATTCAAGGCACACAAGAAACGAAACCCCTATTTCAGAGCAGGAAGGGCCTCAGACCTACAAGCCAGAGATGCAGAGAGATGAACTCCCTCAACCAAATGACCTCCTCCTTCTCTGGACACCCAGCCACAGCAGCCCCCCCGGCTCCCTTGAGAAGATCCTCACATCCTTCCAACAAGGCTCTCTTGACCAATGACTTCTGCCATCAATACAAATGGCTTCTTTCTTTCTTTCTTTCTTTCTTTCTTTCTTTCTTTCTTTGATTTAAGAAATGAAGCAACTCTGACAGGTGGTCATCCAACCTCTGCTTAAAAACCTCCAAGGAAGGAGAGTCCACCACCTCCCGAGGAGACCATTTTATTTTATTATTTTTAAAAAACCACTTTCACCTGAAAAGCTGCAATTACTTGCTCTGGATAAGCCAAACCACTTGCACTGGTGGGTGTACGGAACATCCTAGGAGAACAAATGAAATATATGTAAGCCATAGATTATTTTCTAAGAAGACCCTTAGAGTAGGTCAAGTCAAGTAGTGGGGGAGACTCTATGTGGCAAAGCAGGAAGAGGGTTGGACTAGGGCTGATGAGGCAACCCTGGTAGAAATCCCCACATGGCCATGAAGTTCGCTGGATGATCTCTAAATGTTGCCCCCCCCCCACAACTGGACAGGGCTGCTCCGTCAAGCGTTATAGACAGCTAATTGCCCCTGGGCCATTTCTCTGAGAAGCTTGCATGGTCCTGCCGCCCCTCCTCCCAGTGAAATGGGTCTGGCAAGAAGCCTTGAGGCAACAGAAGCTTTTTCCCCAGCCTAATGCTGGTGTGTGTTGTGACTTCAAGGCTGCTTGTTCTCACTGGGCTGGGAAAGTGGGGTGAATGTGGGGTGCATTGGAGCCTTTGCCTTCAGGAAAGGTGAGCAGTGAGATGGAGACTGTCCATTAAACTTTAATTAGTTTAATGTTAAGTAAACGTCCAGTGCGCTTCCAACGCCATAAATCCTATCTCAGCAGAGAATTTCGTGCAGCGGTTGAAGAAGGCAGGAGAGTCAGTACCTTTCAATGAAGAATCCTGGAGCAAGCACTTTGGAACTCAGGAAAAAAACTTTATTTACAAAAGAAAAAACCCTGGTGATAAAGCACACATGCTTTTATCTCCGGCATAAAGAAAATGTTACTCTAAACTTAACTCATATCAGCAAACAGGGGGGGGGGGAGCGGCAGAGAACACACGGGTGAACTGACTATTTATACAAACTAACTCACATTCCTGGATGCTTAATGACTTCCAGCTGCTCAGTGATTAGAGCGACTTGTTACCTCTTAACCCTTTAGTACCAACAGAGACAAAAGCCCCAACTCCTTGTCCTGCATCAGAGGCAAGTGGGGAAGAAAGATAGACCTGGGGATCTGCTGCCCTGCTGGATCCTGCTGCCTGAGGCAGTCGCCTCACCTTGCCTCACCTAAATCTCCCATCTCCCGCGCTCTCTCTTCATAGAGAACGGGTTTAGGGTTGTGGTGATTCTGATGCCAACGGATGTGCGGGTGCTGGTGGCTCTTGGTGTGGGAGGGGATGTTCCCCACCCCTGCATTATGCCGTTAACAACCAGCCCTTGATCGGACCTTATTTTGCATATTCCATTAAGTGTGCCACAGAGAATATCTTCTCAGTCACAGTGACACCTGCCGTAATTCCCTCTGGGGATCTTTTGTTTAATGGGAAGAAGCAGCGCCTTTCCCCGCAGCCCCAGCTCAGACCACCCTGGTGGTGCCACTGCTGGAGTGAGCAGGAAGCAGAGGGCCACTCCAGCCCCCGCTGGGTGAGCTTGCTGGTGCTGCTTCACATCTGGTCCTGCCCCCCCCCCAAGACTCCCTGTGTTTATGGTCTTATAATGAACACCCGTATGTGTAAATTGGTGAATGAGATTCCGGATGTAACACATCTTGAAGGGACTGCACCTTTAATTCCGCCAATCATGAGCTACAGAGTTTAGGCTCATTACTTGTTCTGTGGCCCATGCTTACCTTTTTACCAAAACACTAGCCTGGACTGCATATGAAATAGTTCGAATGCTTGGCTGATCCTCAGGTTTGATACTGTACGCCTCTTTTTTCCTTGCGAAGGTAACAGTCAGCCAGTCCTGTACTTCTAAAGGCACTGATCCCCACTGGATATTAGAGAGGTCATCCTCAGTGTCCAAAAGGCTCCTGCAAGGAACAGAGATATGGATTTAAATAATATATACCCCAGTTTTCAAATAAGTTAAGTAGCTAAAAGAAAGATTAAAATATAGCAACAATTTAAAAAGCAATTCTAAAAGTCAAATATAAAATGCCCAACAGAAATACCAGCAAAACCAACTTAAAACATCAAAATCAATTATAAAATGCCTTCCAATAAATAAATAAATAAATGCTATCATCCTGTCTACCACCGCCATCAGAATGATATTAGTGGCCTGGTTTAACATGTTTATTTTTTTATTTTCTGGTCACACTATTCTATCGATGGGATACATTAGGGTTGTGGCCCTTGGGGCCCTCCATCACCCCTGACCATATGGGCCATGCTGGCTGAGGCTGATGGGAGTTGGAGCACAGCAACGTTTGGCCTAGATCTCCAGGGTTAGGGAATTTCTCTTTTACTTGCCATTCCCCAGGTGTCCTAGTTCAGGGGTTCTCAAACTTCTATCCCTAGGACTCACTTGAGAGAGCAAAACACAACAGAAGATGGAGGTGCCAGGGTGCAGCCATAACAAAATGGCAGTGGATGGGAATTGAGGTAACCAGCACACAATTTTCGACATTTTCTATTGATTTCTAATCTGTGTTTGGAGATTGATAAAAGGAATAATGCCAATGATATGCAGTTCTTATTTAAGATGATTACAATCTAAGGACCTCATAGCTCCTACATCCAGCCTAATTTATGTATTTTGGTTGGGGGATTAGTGTTTTTCCTTCTCCCCTCCCAATTTGTGTAACATCTTACTTGTTGGTCCTAATAAAAGTATTGTCCAAGTGTGGATTTTGGACTTTTCATGCAGCTTCTGTTATAAAAGTCATATATACCGCAAGTTTTTTTAAAAATATGTTGACCATTTAACTAGGGTTGGACAATGTGACTGAAACAGCTGTCAGAGCCAAAAGAAAGAGTGGCAAGCTTCTGATCAGGCCGTGTTCTTGGGTCAGATGAAACACAACGAGGACTGAGAGCCGTGGGGCCCATTCCTGCCCTCAGCTTAGAAGTAAAGATGCTGGACTTACAGCAGAGTGGCAGAAAGTTTCTTCTTGGCCCTTTGATCACAGGTTTTTGACTTTGCTGAGGTATAATTTGTTCTGGCACCAAGCTTCCCCCGTTTATCCTGTGTCATATTTGCAGCTGTTTCGTCTACTAACTTTACTGCAGTAAGTTGCTACATTTAAATATATGTAAGCTAAGAGTAGCTCCCTATCCCTATGTGCACATCATTCTTATAAATACCTTGTGGGTGTCAGTTCAACAGAAGGAAGTCAAGCCCTTACATAAGCATTGTGATGTCATCCTGATGTAGCCACTAACAACCTTGGCGTAAACAGCAGTCTACACTTATTTCCCAGGGTTGTTCCCCCCTCCCTCGCTTATATTCTATGTCAAAATAAAAAAATTCCTTCCTGTAGCACCTTAAAGACCAACTAAGTTAGTTCTTGGTATAAGCTTTCGTGTGCATGCACACAAAAGCTTATACCAAGAACTAACTTAGTTGGTCTTTAAGGTGCTACAGGAAGGAATTTTTTTATTTTGACTATGGCAGACCAACACAGCTACTTATATTCTATGTGAAAACCTAGTGGTACTGACAACAGATGCAAGGATTGCTAAAGTACATCTCAAAAGCAGGAGAATCTAGCAGCCCCGAGATGAAATAGTGAAATAGATGAAATTGTCCAACCCTAATTAAATGGTCAACATATTTTTAAAAAACTTTTATGAACTGTTATCCTTTCTGTGGGATAAATCAGCCTCATATAACCAACATGCTTAACACTAATGCATGAAGGGGTTAAGACCATAAAGTAAGCTGTCCTGCCAGCCTTAGCTAAGTCACTGCCCCTCGCCTTGGGAGGAAAGGTTATCAAGCCATTCCACCATGTGATTCCACCAGTAAGGAGGTTTAAGCAGGGTGCTCCAAGCTTAGACAGTGTGGCTTAAGCAAGCCATCTTGTGTTTCTATACAAATAATCTAGAAACATTCACCACTTTGGAACCTAAGTTTTACTGCCTGCATTTTCAGACTGCTGTATGGAAAAGCACATAAATGTGACCTTTGAAGAGTTTGACCTTTGAAGAGTTGAAAACCTTAAAAAAAAAAACCCATAACATTTTTATTTGATTTTACAATTATGAAATTATAACAATCCACATTGTTGTTTAGTCGTTTAGTCATGTCCGACTCTTCATGACCCCATGGACCAGAGCACGCCAGGCACTCTTGTCTTTCGCTGCCTCCCGCAGTTTAGTCAAACTCATGCTGGTAGCTTCGAGAACACTGTCCAAACATCTCGTCCTCTGTCGTCCCCTTCTCCTTGTGCCCTCCATCCTTCCCAACATCAGGGTCTTTTCCAGGGAGTCTTCTCTTCTCATGAGGTGGCCAAAGTCTTGGAGCCTCAGCTTCACAATCTGTCCTTCCAGTGAGCACTCAGGGCTGATTTCCTTAAGAATGGATAGGTTTGATCTTCTTGCAATCCATGGGACTGCGATCAGCCTTCTTTATGGTCCAGCGCTCATTTCCATACATCACTGCTGGGGAAACCATAGCTTTAACTATACGGACCTTTGTTGGCAAGGTGATGTCTCTACTTTTTAAGATGCTGTCTAGGTTTGTCATTGCTTTTCTCCCAAGAAGCAGGCATCTTTTAATTTCATGACTGCTGTCACCATCTGCAGTGATCATGGAACCCAAGAAAGTAAAATCTCTCACTGCCTCCATTTCTTCCCCTTCTATTTGCCAGGAGGTGATGGGACCAGTGGCCATCATCTTCGATTTTTTTATGTTGAGCTTCAGACCATATTTTGCGCTCTCCTCTTTCACCCTCAATAAAAGGTTCTTTAATTCCTCCTCACTTTCTGCCATCAAGGTTGTGTCATATGCATATCTGAGGTTGTTGACATTTCTTCCAGCAATCTTTATTCTGGCTAGGGATTCATCCAGCCCAGCCTTTCGCATGATGAATTCTGCATATAAGTTAAATAAGCAGGGAGACAATATACAGCCTTGTCGTACCCCTTTCCCAATTTTGAACCAATCAGTTGTTCCATATTCAGTTCTAACTGTTTCTTCTTGTCCCACATAGAGATTTCGCAGGAGACAGATGAGGTGATCAGGCACTCCCATTTCTTTAAGAACTTGCCATAGTTTGCTGTGGTCGACACAGTCAAAGGCTTTTGCATAGTCAATGAAGCAGAAGTAGATGTCTTTCTGGAACTCTCCAGCTTTCTCCATAATCCAGCGCACGTTTTGCAATTTGGTCTCTGGTTCCTCTGCCTCTTCTAAATCCAGCTTGCACTTCTGGGAGTTCTCGGTCCACATACTGCTTAAGCCTTCCTTGTAGAATAAGTGGAATTAAAATCCTGCTAATGTTTCCATCTGCTTACAGTGGTCTCCTAGATAACTTATAATTTTTCCCATTCTTTTTAAAAGTTTTTGTTCTCCTGGTTCCTTACTAAATGTGTGGTTTCTTTCTTTGCTAAGGGAACTGGGGAGCTTCGGGATTAACTTAGAATAGTCTGTTTTAGAGGTCTAACAGCCTATATTCTCATGCTTTGCTGCATGTTTTGTGATTTTAAATCATCATCAAATACTTGCCCCAAACCTGGATGTAGACATCCAGGGAAGTTGTCTTTTATTTTATTAGATTAAGCAACAGTTTCAAATTTCAGAAAGATAGTCATACTTTATTTGAAACTAATATTAAAAACAAATACTGTAATAAAATGACAACTTATAGTAGCAGCACACCATAAAAACATAACAGCCAACAGTCAACAATAGTTAAGCAGATCTTGTACACTAGGCATTTAGTGCAGAATTTGCTCAGTTATTATGGGATACTCACACAACATCCAATCATTGCAATCCTGGACTTTTTCCTGTCTTTCCTCTGGCAACAAAAAGTCCTCCCTTTTTTCAGAAGAGCAGCACAACTGCACAGGTGTGTTTTTTGAAGGCCATGGTTTGAAGAAGCACAATAATGTATCAGGCAGGTGAACGATCACAGAGCACAATCACCATAATATTTCCAGTGGGCGCCATTTTATACTGTATTGTTCATTTTAATCTATCTTTTCATTACTGGTGCATTACTGGTTATAATTTTTAATATTAAAAAATTAGTTAAATACCACTTAAATGAAAGTGTTACAGCATTAAAATATGTTGATATTATGCTATTATAAAAATGTTTCTTAAAAAACCATTTCTCTCATCATCATTTATTACCTTTGTAAGGTGGTGGTGACCAGAAAGTCCCCCTTCTTTTCAGAATTAGCATTATAGTGTTACAGCTCTATACTTTCATTTAAATGGCATTTCCATATTTTAAAACATTCTTAAAATTATAACTAAACAAAGCATTTTGTGTTAATTAAAAGATTGATTAAAAACCCCAATGTCTGATAAAACAACAGCCACTGTGGCAGATGTTGGCTATTTGCAGTATGGTAGCGCTGCAGAGAGCTTGCTGGGGAGACCATGCATTAACATAACTTAAACTCAAAACTCAAAAATAACTTAAACAAGGTTTTAATAACAAAAACAAAAACTCCTTTTACACTAAATACATCAGCAACAAACCAGACCCAACCACCAACCCATCCCCCAGGGTAATGGGAGAGCTAGGTGCTGCTCCTTATATACCACACCCAATTACCTGCTATGTTTCACAGCTGTAAAGCTGGGTCTCATTATTTTGCTCTGGCCCCTTAAAGACATACACATGGAGTGGAACAATGATGAACCTTTACATTTAAAGAAACCATTCAACAGCAAATGTGGGCTTAGAGTCAAGGGCAGCTCAGGTCAACTGGGACCTTCCCTTTGACATAGACAGCAGCCGTGTCAAGCCTGCTGGTGTGTAGGACTGAACATAGCAGACTGTACACATTTTAAAAAGCACAATATGTTCATTAGTATGGAGAGTTGCTTGCAATTCCGCCTGCCGCTTGCAAGAGAAGAGCAACAATTGGGAAGCCTCAGGTGCTACCCATCTGGAAGCATCCCTCAAAAGAGTTCAGGCCATCCTTTTTTCAGATAGGGAAGAGTAGTTGGAAACGATGCCTTCCTTAAAATATTTAATAAATCTGCAGCATCACGAAACCTTACAACCCAATTCTCTTATCGTGCAATATTGACCCTTTACCTTATTTGCACAGGCTGTCTAAAATTCAATGCCTAAGCCTGTGTGACATGCATCTGCTGAAAACATTCCTGTAAAGATTTCTCCTTTAAAGCTCTGCAGCTTTAACAAGGGAGGAGCCAGTTCCCATAGAGAGTAAGTAACAACAGACAGGGGGATTTTGTCATCAGCAGACAGACTTTGCTTTCTTCATTGCAGGGGCAAAATCTCATGTTGTCTTTCTCTCCTAATGTCAGTGGGACTTAAGCCCAAACAAGGGGACATAGGATTGGAGCATGAGCACAGACGGTAGGCATGTGATTCATTTTCAGCAAAGACTGCGCGTAAATATTTTCTTTCTTACTACAGTGGTACCTCGGGTTAAGTATGTAATTCGTTCCGGAGGTCCGTACTTAACCTGAAACTGTTCTTAACCTGAAGCACCACTTTAGCTAATGGGGCCTCCTGCTGCTGCCAAGCCGCCAGAGCACGATTTCTGTTCTCATCCTGAAGCAAAGTTCTTAACCTGAAGCACTATTTCTGGGTTAGCGGAGTCTGTAACCTGAAGCATATGTAACCCGAGGTACCACTGTACCACTAATAACTGTGTCTCATTTGGATAAAAAAGTACAAAATCATGCAGGATTTGGGTTTTCAGTTTTTTGTTTTTATTTTGTCTTGCACAGAGCTTAATGTAACAGCATGACAGAGCTGCACGAAGCTGTAGCATTGGGCAATTGTGACTTGGTGGGTGAGATTCTCAAGACAGGGCTGTGTGACCCCAATTGCAAAGATATTTATTGGAGTGACAGAACACCACTGCACTGGGCCGCAGCAAAAGGTAAGTAATAAATCTCTTCTACTGCATTCATTGATGCTTTTGAATTATGGTGCTGGAGGAGACTCTTGAGAGTCCCATGGACTGCAAGAAGATCAAACCTCTCCATTCTGAAGGAAATCAGCCCTGAGTGCTCACTGGAAGGACAGATCGTGAAGCTGAGGCTCCAATACTTTGGCCACCTCATGAGAAGAGAGGACTCCGTGGAAAAGACCCTGATGTTGGGAAAGATGGAGGGCACAAGGAGAAGGGGACGACAGAGAATGAGATGGTTGGATGGTGTTCTTGAAGCTACTAGCATGAGTTTGATCAAACTGCGGGAGGCAGTGGAGGACAGAAGTGCCTGGCGTGCTCTGGTCCATGGGGTCACGAAGAGTCGGACACGACTAAAGGACTATACAACAACAACAACAACAACAACAACAACAACTGCATTCACAAAGAGGGTACTAATCTCACAGAAGAAAACAGCAGAATTCAGAAACAAATAGAACATTTCAGTCTCCTAAGATTCTCTGCTGCTGACCTGACCTGAAAAGTGACATTCTTCAAAGAAAGAAATTCCAAAGGGAGGCTGCAGCATGAAATGTCTGAATGACAGCTCTTGAGAGGTTAGTTTCTGTTCACATAGGCCTTATGTGAGTTGTTGGTTTCCTTTTCCACTAGGAGTAGGAAATAACATAACAGTGTTAAGATGACTGCACTATGACCAATTACTGCTTTTGTAAATGGTCACTGTATTTACTGAATTGCCCCAAATCTCATCTGTTGCCTATCTTGGCCATTTAACAGCACTGCTTGCAATTCTTGTCTTTTCATGCGCATGTCTACACATCAACACAGCATTACACTTTGTTCATTTGATGAAATGGTTTTGAGCCATGAAAGCTTAGCTTAGCTTACAATAAATCGGTTCGTTTTAAAGGCTGGTGGGGGGAACGTGTGGCCCTCCAGGTCTTTGACTCCAACTCCCATCAGCCCCAGCCAGCCTGGTTGAGGGCCAGGAATGGTGGATGAGAGCCAGCATGTGGGGAGCCACCATTTAACACACACACACACACACACACACACACACACACCCCCCTTCAGGTGCCACAGAGACTTGGGCATATTTGCAGCAACCGAGGCTGGCCCACTCACGAGGCAAGGGGGGGCAGGATCCAGGGGGCAGCAGGTCCTGATGGAGATCTTTATTTTCTCCTCCACCCTTGTTCCTGTTGTACATCTTCCCTCACCCTTCTTACCTGGCAGGGAGGGGGACACTATTTTGTGATTTGCCTCAGGTAGCAGGTGGCTGCAACTGGAACTTGTCTATAATGAAGAAATCCCACTGTGATCCATTTCACCCACTTTGCTCCCATACTTGTATTTCTCCAGGGCACTCAAAGATAATAAAACTGCTTGTGGATCATGGTGCTCGCCTGTGCTTGAGAACGGAAGCAGGATGGACTGCAGCTCATTTTGGGGCTGAATCAGGGAAACTAGGAGTGCTGAGAACCCTTCATTCTCTGCATGCGCCTATTGATGCTGCAGATCTCTATGGGGACACACCAAAGAGGATCGCAGAGATCTACGGACACAAAGATTGTGTCACGTTCTTAGAGGTGTGAGTATCAACAAATTGTTAACAGATAAATCAATTATTATAAGCTAGATTTATATCCCACTCCTCAGCTGGTAGAGCAAAGAAACTACATCATTCAAAACAAAATTAAAAAGTTGTTATTTTAAAAAATCAAGTTAAAAGAATGCAATTTAAAGCAGGGATTAGTATAAAAATCAGATTAAGAAGACGAGGCTCTAAAAATAACAGTGTTTGAGTGACAATAAAGAGGCAGCCCAATCCCCCCTGGAGGGATATTCCAAAGCTCCAGTGCCACAACCTGTGCAGGTGCCTCAGGACCCCCAGGGGAGTTCAGTGACGCTGCCCTGGCTGTGCAAGGCTGAAGGCGAGTGTCAAGGAGTCCTGGGGGTGCCAGCCAGGAGGACGGACTGACCAGGCAACATATAGGGGGGGTGCATTGCCATGAGGGCTGGTTGGCCCATAGTTAAGCCAGCTGTTGATCCACACAGCTGTCCTGGTGGGCTCCACTATGCCTCTCTGGCCTGCGGGGGGGGGGGCAGCCAGGTACGCTTGCCCCAGGCCTTGGAGAGCTAACCTGGCCAGGACTCCTTTCAGCGCCCCCCCCCCTCCAGGCCTGCCGGACCTCTGCTGTCATGCGAAGAGCAAGACTCGCACCCCAGCCTCACATAAGCTCTGCAATGGCCTGCCTCCCCTTCCTGGCATCCTAGATCTGAACCAAGGATTTTCAGTCCACCCCCACTCCAACCAGGGGCTTGTCCACACCAGAGCAAAAAGTAGATCCCAACCCATTGTTGTCCTGGACAAACAAAATGTAATATAGAAATAAGTGGTTTGGGTTACTGATTGAAAAGAACCAAACAGCACACTAAGAATATTATATTTTATTGAATAAATTAAAGGTAAAGGTAAAGGGACCCCTGACCATTAGGTCCAATCGTGACCGACTCTGGGGTTGTGGCGCTCATCTCGCTTTACTGGCCGAGAGAGCCGGCATACAGCTTCCGGGTCATGTGGCCAGCATGACTAAGCTGCTTCTGGCGAACCAGAGCAGTGCACGGAAATGCCATTTACCTTCCCGCCGGAGCGGTACCTATTTATCTACTTGCACTTTGACGTGCTTTGGAACTGCTAGGTGGGCAGGAGCAGGGACCGAGTAACGGGAGCTCACCCCGTCGCGGGGATTCGAACCGCCAACCTACTGATCGGCAAGTCCTAGGCTCGTTGGTTTAACCCACAGCGCTACTCACGTTCCCTATTGAATAAATATGCCATATCAATTCCAGATGGCTTGAGAGGTTTTGTTGAATTTGGTGAAGATGACCGTCCTTTCTCTTTCATCTAGGGCAGAGGTAGAGTGTAGGGAGTTCTGTCAGAGAGCAAAATTAAAGGGGACTCAGCTGGACCTGGAGGACGAAGATTGGGAGTGTAAAAAAGCAGAAACTTTGAAAAATAAAGCCTACACACAAAAGAAACCCACAAAAAAGCATGTGGGGAAAGACGACGATCCAACTCCTAGAGTAAGTAATGAGCAGAGCTCTATAGATGCAGCCCAGCTGCCTTAGCTAAGCAACACGGACACCTTCCTTTTTGAGCAGCGCTTACAGCATCTTTTGGTTCGATGCAAACCATTTACTGGGCATATCTAGTAAAAATTAGAGGTGAAACCGGAGCGGCTGGTGCAGAATGCCAAGAGGTTGGTGCCTGTGGTGGTGATGTTTCAGACACAAGGTTTATATACTTATGTATGTGTTTGCCATGTACATTTATGAACATTTATTTTATATTTGTGACCTTAGAATTCTAGCAACAGGAGATAACACATTGCTGGATAAATCACACTGAAGAAAGAGATGCTGGTGATCAGAGATAAAGAATCCAGGAGATGAATGTAAAGGAAGGGACTGAAGTTTGCAAACCTTCCCACTGTGGAAATGCTCAGGCAAACAGCAAATCGGAGGTCATTACAACGGAAAACCAGAGTATAGCACTGGATTATTGACATGGTTAGAGCTTGTAAAGCAGGTCCAGAATCAGACCACCTTTGTGCAATTTCTATAGCTTTGCAAGAAACATGTAGATTGCTGTAACAGCCCATATTTTATTTTCTAAATTGTCTCCAATTATAAATTACAATTAGTGTCTCCAATTATAGTTTGACTTCCAAGTACGAGCAACGCAATTAATGGTTGTGCCAATGCCCAAAATTTAGAAAACTGCAACAATTGACTGTTGTCAGACTTTGGGGGATCGGATCCCTCCCCCTGTGGCAGCAAATAAGCAGATGAAATGAAAGGAGCGTTCTTACCAAATAAGTTCTTTAATGATCACAGCAAGAGACAAAGGAATGCATATCTCTCTAAAAAATGGCGTTGCTCCCAGTAAAGTTTCACCCCTCCATCCCCATTAATCTACGTCACTCCTACGTTGGGTAATCTGAGCTTGTTGCTGCTGAGCTCTCTGTTCTATCACTCTCAGACGAAGGGGGGTCAGGAATGCTGTCCAGGAACACTGAATCTGCCAGCTCTCTTGGCGTTTCCTCTTCTAGCTGTTCCTCCCTCAGTATTTTCCAGCTTTTCCCTCTGGACTATGTCCCTCTGCAAACCACTGTTCTAAATCAATACTGTCCTCCTGCCCTTGGGAAGGTTCAGAAAAAGGGGGATGGGCTCCCACCATTCCTCCTCAGTCCAGCTCCTGACAACTGTTATCCTTTAAAACAGCTTTTCCACTCAGGAGGAAAATCTTCATGCCACATCCTTAGAATATGGAAGTTGGATGAACAGCCACTGAGCTTTCAGACTTGTCCAGAGAAAACAAACCCACTGAGTTATATCCATCATAATGAAGCTCCAGGTTTCTGAGAAATGTAAATATGGAGAGTATTCTTTTCACAGGCATGGTGTCATATGCTCAGTTTTGCATGCTTATGTAGAAAAGCTAAGTACCATGGATAACAGCATTTAAAAACCATATGAGAAACATGGTGAGTTTCATTAACTCTGTGGAAACCTGAAGGTTGGAGTTCCAGATGCTATAATAAACAAAAACTTATCTTGCTATGCTTCACACAGTTTAAAATTGTTTTTGTTGTTGTTTTGAAAAAATATATGAATAAGTCAATCTTCTTAATTCCCTGCTACCATTAAACTGATATTGGACTCACCATCTGAATTAGTTTGGTAGCAAATATATTCAAAAGTTTGTGGACATTT
Organism: Podarcis vaucheri; assembly: GCF_965113315.1. Classification (NCBI taxonomy): domain Eukaryota; kingdom Metazoa; phylum Chordata; class Lepidosauria; order Squamata; family Lacertidae; genus Podarcis; species Podarcis vaucheri. Next base: position 127,629,222 of record NC_138761.1, read on the forward strand.
TGATACATCATTTAGATATATTCTGGACACACTTGACTTCCCCTAAACAATCATTGGAACCACAGTTTGCTAAGGTTACTGGAAATCGTAGCTTGGTTTCTTTGATTCTTTAGCCTTTTGCTTTAAATGTGATTAAAATGCATTTTGTGGATGTGACCAGACATCCTAGGAGTTTCAAGAAGTAGACCCTTTCCCTTAGAGCTGCAGTGAGACAAAGTCTTTCTAAACAAAGGATTCCTTCCTCCTATTCTTCTTCAATTTCATTTCTACTCCACTGGGGGGCGGGGGGGATCCCTTCCATTGGCAATATAGAAGGGGAGAAAAGAAAAATGACAGACAAGCAAAAGAATGAAACTGCCTCATTAAAGGGTTGCTTTTAAAAGTCTTAACCTGAAGGACTCCCATGTCCCTTATGCACCATCCAGAATGGTGTATCGGATCCCTGGGATCCTTGAGAGAAGGCCTCCTGACTTCTATTAGGACTCATCTTTTGCTGCCCTGTGCCTAGAAAGCAGCAAGTGTCTGAGCGGTTTCCCACTTGTCCCAGCCCTGTGGCCTTGGCCCAGCCTCTTTCCCCTGAAAACCCACTCTTCAGCACTCATTCAGAACCAACAGCTATCTGCGGAAAAACCCCTGGCCGTTTGTTCCAATTCAGCGCTATGTCATGGGTTTTCCTTGGAGAAAGGGAAGTGTGGACGAGCCCTTCGTTTTTACACCAACCGGCAGGTCAGGTGGTGGCACCTTTGGAAGACTTCCTCTGGAAGCCAAGCAGGAAGCTGCCATTCTAACGTTTTGTCACCTGCTGAAAATGTTCTTTTTCCACCAAGCATTTTAGGATAATTAATTTGATTCAATGTTGGTCATTTCTCTTCGTTTTATAATCTTATAGTGTTACGATGTTTTAGTGATGTTAGTTTCATGAGAGGGCAGTTTATAAATATTCAGAAATATAAATAGAAATAATAAGTAACAGTGGATTGAAGCTTAAATTAAAGTGTGGAATCCTACATCATGCTAAGACAGTGGTTTTCAACCAGTATGCCATGGCACCCTGGGGCGCCTTTAATATAATATTAATAAAATAAAATAAAATGATATGATATGATATGATATGATCTGATATGATATAATATAATATAATATAATATAATATAATATAATATAATATAATATAATATAATATAATATAATATAATATAATAATATTTCCCCAGCCACTTTTGGCAGCTCACAGCATATATAAGAACATACTAAAACATCAAGCATTAAAAACGTCTTGATACATGGTTGCCTTCAGATATCTTCTAAAAGTCATAGTTTTCTTCTCCCTTGACATCTGATTGGGAGGGGGGGGGAGTTGCACAGGGCAGGCGCCACTACCGAGAAGGCCCTCTGCCTGGTTCCCCGTAACCTCACTTCTTGCAGTGAGGGAACCACCAGAAGGCCCTTGGAGCTGGACCTCAGTGTCCAGGCAGAACGATGGAGGTGGTATACTGGGCTGAGGCCATTTAGGGCTTTAAAGGTCAGCACCAACACTTTGAATTGTGCTCGGAAATGTACTAGGAAGTCAATGTAGGTCTTTCAGGACCAGTGTTATATGGTCCCAGCGGCTGCTCCCAGTCACCAATCTAGCTGCCACATTCTGGATTACTGTAGTTGTAGTTTCCAGGTCACCTTCAAAGGTAGAGTCATGCGGGAGATAACTAGAGCATGCACCACTCTGGCGAGACAGTCTGTGGGCAGGTAGGGTCTCATCCTGCATACCAGATGGAGCTGGTAGACAGCTGCCCTGGACACAGAATTAACCTGTGCCTCCATGGACAGCTGTGAGTCCAAAATGACTCCCAGACTGCACACCTGGTCCTTCAGGGGCATAGTTACACCATTCAGGACCAGGGAGTCCTCCACACCCGCCCGCCTCCTGTCCCCCCAAAACAGGACTTCTGTCTTGTTAGGATTCAACCTCAATCCGTTAGCCACCTTCCATCCACCAGCTGCCTCCAGACACTCACACAGGACCTTCACAGCCCTCACTGATTCTGATTTGAAGGAGAGGTAGACCCTCTGTCCCTCTTTCTGTCCCTCCCTCCTCTGATGCCCTCTCGCCTCTCTGATTCTCAAAGGCTTGCACAGCTGTTTATTGCAGCAGCCCTGGCTATAAGCTCCCCAGGCGAATGGTGCCTCTCTTTGGGGCAGGGGGGGCACCCAAAGACCAGGGGCAGCAGCAGCGGCTGCCCAGAGGACCCCCAAGGAGAGGGGGAAGGAGGCTGAGGGAACACTCCACAAGGGAGGGTGTTCGAAAAGGGTTGAGGGGCTGCCAGTTCTGCAGGCAAGGGGGGACATGCCGGTAACTGGGCTCCGTCCTGCGCCCCACAGGGGTGCTGCAGAAAGAATGTAGTTGGTCAAGGGAGCTGTGGACCCAAAACAGGTTGACAACCTCTGTGCTAAGGTGACTGTTCCAGAAGCACAAGCATTTCTGCTTTCTAGAAGGAATGTTTCTCCTCTTTCCTCTCCCTCCTCACACTATTTTATATATTTATTTATTCATTCCACCTTTCCTCCCAGAGCTCAGGGTGGCACACATGGGCCTCTTGGGTATTCCTCCTCATTTTATCCTCACAACAACCCTGTGAGAGAAAGTGACTGGCCCAAGGTCACCCACTGACTTTCATGTCTGAGCAGGGGTTTGGACCGTGGTCTCCTGGGTCTTAGTCCAATACTCTCACCGCTACTCCACATGGGCACACACTTTTCGGGGGTTCTCCCAACGGTTCTGAGCCAATTTGAGGAGGGTGCAGAGGCATGTGAAGAGACGGGGGGGGGGATCATTGCACTGGCTTCTGTTACCTCAACAACTTATTTGGCTCCAGCCCAATATATTTATTTATTGGTTTTTTTAAAAATATTTTTTATTAACAGGCCAATCAAATCACATTAATTACAAATTACAAAACCGAATTTTAAATTTTTGGTGGGGGTAGGTACCCATGCTTTGAGCTCCGAAAGGGATCCAATCATCTTTATTGCTGCTGCTTTGATGTTCATAGTTCTATCCAATTAGTATTCACAGTTCTGTCCATTCCTCTCTCTATTATTTCCTCATCTCTTCTTGTTGTTATCGTATATTTTTCCTTTCTTTGTAACCTCTGATAGACTCCACAAGTGAGTTGAAAACAAACATTGTTATAGTCCTGTGTGTGTTTTCGCATTAATCCAAAGGTCATATTCACATAGCAGACGCCATTCCAGCACTTCCATAGAAAACAGGCTTAGCGTCTGCTCATTCATCTTCGCAGGCTTGTCACTCCCACCTCGATCTTTTCAGGGGGTTCTGCCAGGTCAGACACAGAGTCCAATATAATAACAAAGCCACGGCTTCCTCCCCCTCTTGATCGTCAATCCTGCAACGAAGCCTGTCTGTCATGCATGGTGAATCTCTTTTTAAAACTGCGCCTTTCCAAAGGCCTTCCATTGCTTTCCAGATCTTCCACAAACAAATCCTTTGGTTAATAATTCATTTCCACACACAGTTCATAATCATCCTGCTTATTATCAATTGTTGCAACAGTTCTTCTTGGGGGGGGGGATTGTTAGGTAATCACATAGAGAAAAAAAGAAAAGTTTTCCCCCCCTTTCCGTCCCGTTCCGACATACCGACATCTTTGATGTATCTTCTTCTTGATTTATTTTCCTGTTGAATCCAGCCCATCGCTCAGCTTCACAGAGGTCACTTTAATTAGCAGTCTTAACTCCCTTTCCTCACTCGAAACATGTGCATTTGCTGCTCTCTAATTGTTTATTTTGAGCTCCCGCAACCAGGTCATGCGATCAGAGATGGTGTCCGGGAGAGGAAAAAAAACCCCACACGAGAGCTGTGCGCCTAGTGCCCTCACCCCCTCCTTCTTTCGAACTCAGGAGTGATTTATTGGCAACCGCAGGCGAGGGCAGTGTTTTCCCAATTCCCTGGGAAAACCATGGGAGGCTAATTACTCCCATATTAGCCTCTTAATTACCTCGTGTGAGCTGGAGAGATGGTATTGTTGGCCATCTTCCAATGCGCCCCTAGCGGCCCCCAATATATTTATTTATTGAATGTTATTCTTAAATTTGTTCTTTAATTGTAAATTGAATTGTCTTTTTTTTTTAATGATCCAGTTAAGATGAAGAATTCTTTTCATTATAATCTGAAGAATTATTCTCTGAAAAACAGTTTTCTCAAAATGTTATTCCAAAAGTTAGTAATATATATACTTGCTACTGCAGAAGTATGTATTACAAAGCCTGGGAAAAACAGTGGCAAAGTAGCTTAAATGGGTGCAACCCCATATTCTAGTCAGTGGCAGCTCATAACACTTTGACTACTTAGGGCTTTTTGCTTTCATCACAGTAAGACTTGCACAGCACTTATTCAGGAATGTGTGTGATTTCACATGAGTAGAGTGCCACTGACTAAAAGTCCATTATCCTCTGCACATCTGTGGACGAAAGAAGAACTTCTATGCAAGAGGGCCCAAGGTATGATTTTCAGACAAGATTGACTCTCTGCTCCTGGCAGGCTCCCTCATACAGACACAAATATTCTTAATTTTCTTGCCCTTTCATCCAGTCCATCATAATGATTGGTGTTTTCTTTAATAGCCTAATTGTAATGCATATTTTCACTCATTGTATACTGTAGTGGAAAGGTTATGCATAGTTCAAGAATCTGTCTCTACATAGAAAGATTCAGTTGGCTCACTACTTCATCGAAAGACTCCACTATCATTTTATTCTATAGGGACACAATTTTATTTTCAATATTTTTTTAAGTACACAGCAGGCAAATCAGGCTAGAATACAGGCTCAGTCAAACAACAAAATTGCTTTATCATCTTCTCCATCCACAGGATTTTAATTTAATGCAGTTCCTCATGTGTCACTTGTCTCACTTCTGGATTACACGAATATGAATGTGTGTTTAGGATGCAGCTCACGCTTCCAATCATTTTTGATGGAAGACAGAATGCATCTCTCATCACACCTTTTCCAAATAAGAACATGTACCTGATATAATGCACAACTCTACCAAATTCCCTTTCCAGTTTAGGATTTCCCCAAATCAAGAGGCTAGATTGCACGGAAGGGCATGCATTTAGAATGATGGCACAAAACCGGCTTGCAAGACTGCTGTCTGGAAATATATTGGACAGAAGGACCATCAAAGACACAAAATTAATGACATTTATGACCAAGAGAGAAATGATTATTTTCACAGCCTGAAAATGGGCAGCCATGCTTGGGCTGCTGAAACTGGCTGAACTGTTCTGCATCTGCTGGGTGTGTCTCCACAGAGAAAAGAGTAAGAGAAAAGTTGATGTGGTTGAGATGAAGAAAGCCACTGTGAATCCCAGACCACACAACAGAAACAAATGAACCAAATCTGTTTCTACTGTAAAGCCTTCAAGCGTGACATTTCCTAATATATCAAAACTACTATTGTTTTGGCATGTAAAGATGTAAATATCTCTGAAGAAAGGTGACGTAGTTGCCAATGATCCAAGCAAAGAAGCCAGAAGCATCCAGGGTACCAATCTGGAGATTCTCGTCTTCAGGAGGAAGAAAATGTAGTGCTGGAAGTTAGCAATCTTTGCACAGTAAAATGTACACAGGCAGGCAGTGAAGCAGAGGTTGGTACAATTTAGAAACCACGTTGTAGCTTTGTATGTTTGGTATAAACTTGTGTCTTCAAGTATCCAAGGAAAGAATGCTATCCAGAAAATCTTGATAACTAGCAAGCACATGTAGAAACATCTGGAGACACCAAAAGCAGTCAAGATTTTATCAATGGATTTCAGATGTCCATTTCTCATCCCATCAATGCAATTCACTACAGCAATGAAAGCATTCAACGACATCCCAACAACAGCCTCAATTGATGAGCAAACTATGTAGAGTATAACTGGGAGTGGAAAACGCTCCGCTCTTTGATAGTTGCACCCTTGGTCTTCCATTCTTCCAGATACACAGTCTGAAAAGGCTGTAGTCTTTAACTTTTGGATAGCACATGCTTTATTATCCATGAAATTGAGAAGTGATGCTGTCATAGGGCACCTATTGCACTCTGATTTGCATTCTTCTTTTCATGGGGTGCAGAACAACCAACTCTTTTGCCAAGAGCTTGTGGCAAAAAAGCAATGATTTACATGACATTTACTCACAATCCCCAGAGCATTTGTTTTCAAGGTTATGTAGAGATGCATTCTATTTTTATCTGAAACTGATGCATTTCTGCAGGACTTGAAAATGATGGACAATTTGCACCTATTATTTCTTGCTAAAGAATTGTATGAAACCCTAGGCAAATATCAGAGGGAAGTGTAACCTAATATTTAGTGATACTGGTAGAGCTTGGTTGCTGCCAAACCATTCCTTAGAGCTGTGGCTTTGACTTTAAGGGTGCACTCAGACCTCTTTCCACAGGGGAGAGCTTTGACACCAGCCTATGCCAGGAAACACTCCAGAGCCACATCTTGTGCACCAGTTTTCCAGCTGAAACTTCTCAGGCTGCTCCCAGATGTCCTCAAGTGCCCTGGCTGACTTTCTGCATAGTTCAAGAGTGAAGGAGGAAGGCAAGGAATAATCACTTATAGCTTCTGGAGTTCAAAGGCTTTAGTCATGCTAGATGAGGTTGCTATTAAGTGGATTTGTAGCTGGTTGACTGGCACGACCCCAAAAGTGTTCACCGATGGTTCTTCATTATCCTGGATGAAAGGGACAAGTGCAGGATTCTCTTTATGAAGGAATTGAGGAGATACTCGTACAATTTGCGGAGGACTCTAAACTGGGAGGGGTAGCTAATGCCGCTGAAGACAGATGATGCTGAAGACAGATGACCTTAACACTTTGGAGAACTGGGCCCAAACGAAACAAAATGAATTTTAATAGGGGCAAATGTAGATTCTACACTTAGGCAGGGATAATCAGACAGACAACTATAGGATAGGGGACATCTGGTTTGACAGCAGTACAAGTATGAGAAAAGCATCTGGGCATCCCCTTTCACCTTAGAAATTGCAGAAATGTTTATTGTGTTGTGACCAGTGTATAGTGATACATTTCCCCCTATTGTTCCAAATTTCCTAAATCAACATCAGAACAGAACAGAACAGAAGAAATATCCAGTGATAATGCTTTTACCCAGTAGGCTGGGTATGGAAAACAATATTTCTAGTATTTGTATGAGTGAATATTTGTTTTCTTAGTCCACATTTAGCATCACTACGCATGTAAATGTGGGAAATATTCCATTACAGTCACAAGTTTAATTTGCTTTGATTTGCTGCCGGGTAGTGGCATTTCTGTGCGTAGCTCAGGCTGCCTTTCAGATGGCATTTCTGTGCACAGATTAGGGCAGCTTCCAACATCCGGCGAAAGGCAGAATGGGAACATGTTTTATCCAGGGCAGCGTCTGAAACCTGAAAATATTTGAAAACACTTCTAAAAGGGGGGCTGGGGTGGCTGTTATTCTTCTTCCATCATACCTTCCCACAGTGTATTCCATTTTTGGTTCCATGTGTCGTCTTCCATGAGAAATTCCAGATTCAACGTAGTAATTTAAAATATCTATTTTATTAACAAGCACACACTCATACACATACAATGCCCATCAACTGAACTGAACTTTCTCAAAGTGAAGAAGCCGACAGCCTTGCCCGGAAGAGTTTGTTAATTTTAATGCTACAGCAACATGTATGCGCCTGGGAGTGCGCACAAAGAAGGGAATGAAGAGGCGGGATGGAAGTGGGGCATCTGCACACAAGGGGGACTCGGAAAAAGGAGGAGGAAGGAGGCAAGGGGCTGGAGGAGGTGAAGGGCGTCTGTGCGCCCCAGGGGCTCTGAGCCAGAGAGAGGGAAAGGCGCAGAAATGGGGCTGATCGGAGTGCAGGGAGGATGGAGGAAAGCGAGGAGGAGCGGAGACGGGAAAGGGGTGCGGGGGCGGCCCCAAAGGAGGAGTGGGGGGCACGATGATGGGGAGGCAGCTGAAGGCGGGATCCGGGGAGAGGAAGAGTGGGAAGCGTCGCAGGGGAGGAAGGGAGGGGGCTTCATGCCTGCGCGGAAAGGGAGCCGCCTGCTTCGTCGCTTCCTCGTGCGGGAGGAAGAAGATGCAGCAGATGCGCGGGGCGGGGCGGGGGGAGCCAAAGCAAGGCTGCAGAAGAGAGGAAGGGGGCAAGGCAAGGTTAGTCGTTGCCGGGGGGGGGCACGGAAGAAGCTCGAAGCAAAGGACACCAACGTGCGCCGCGGGTTCTGAAATTGCGAAGGAACCCTTTGCAGAGACCCTGGGAGATTCGCAGCGGCCGAGCTCTCTTTTCCAGAGGAGCCCCCGCCCGGGGGGGGGGGGCAGCCGCGATGGCGCCGGCCGGGTTCGCGCTGCTGGGCCGGGGCGCTCCCCCCGCACTCCTCTTCCTCCGCCAGTGCCCCCCCCCAAAAAAAACACGCTCCCCGCACCGAGCCCTTCCAGCATCCAAAGCAGATTTGCAGGCTCAAAGCAAGTTCGTGAGAACAAAAATTGCTGAGCAACCAGAAAGTGTGATGTTCAAAAGTTTAATTTATCCGCTCTACATTCAAATCCTGAGTAACAAATTCTAAGTACTATATGGCGCGGGAGGAAAATATGGCAAGGAAAAAAATTGTTAGTAGCAGGCATCGGCGTAGGCAGGATTCTTTAAGGGAGGGTGAAATATACTCAGTTGCCCAGTGATTTCATGCTCTTTATTGCAGCTCCTAAAACAGTGAATGCATGCCCCCCCCCACCTCAGGCTTTATAAACATTATTTACACAATGGGTTCCTTCTGATTGGCTGATTCTGCTTCCCTCCTGGAGCTTGATTGGTCTTCTCCTGCAGGCCAGTCAGGTGTTGCATTCTAGGACCCTACCATAACACCCCTCCCCTCTATGTTCCCCTGGCACCCGGGAGGTTAGCATTCATAGTCGCCAAGGTACGCCGGGTGCCTACCTATGCGCTGTGGTCAGGGGTGTCCCTCGGCGGGGTTTCTGGTTCTGGCTCTCGTTCCGGCGCTACCGGCTGTGACCGGGGCCTTTTGGTCGGGCGCCGCCAGTCTGCTCAGTCATGGGTCTGGTTCCTGTGGCCGCTCAGCCTCGGGGGTCACCCCTGGCCTTACTAGTTCTGCCTCCCTTGCCTGCTCCTCCTGCTCATGCAGGAGAAGAACCCAGGAAGGATGATTCAGGTGGACAGCTGTGTTGATCTGACATAGTCATAATAAATAACAAGATGAAAGATGAAAAAATCTTTTTAAATAATTCCAGTGCCACCTTAAAGATCAACTAAATATAAGCTTTCAAGATATGTTGTTGTTGTTTAGTCATTTAGTCGTGTCCGCCTCTTTGTGACCCCCTGGACCAGAGCACGCCAGGCACTCCTGTCTTCTACTGCCTCCCGCAGTTTGGAGTACCACTCTATTCCAGACCACACCTGGAATACTGTGTCCAATTCTGGGTGCCACAATTTTGGAAGGATGTTGACAAGCTGGAAAGTGTGTGGAGGAGGACCATGAAGATGGTCAAGGGTCTGGAAAGCAAGCCTGATGAGGAACGGTTGAGGATGCTGGGCATGTGTAGCCTGGGAAAGAGGAGGCTGAGAGGAGATAGGAGAGCCATCTTCAGATATCTAAAATGCTGTCACATGGAGGAAGAACTTTCTCACAGTAAGAGCTGCTTGACTCCCAGGAGAGGTGGTGGACCTCCATGGAGGTTTTAAAGCAGAGATTTTTGGTATGTCATGTTTCAGCAATGATACATTCAGATCAGCCTCAGTGCTCTAATAATACAGTACATGCAGATCCCACTATCTGAACACAATGCATTCTCAGGAAATTGTTAGGTAATGATTTCCATTGATTCCTATGGGAAAATTTATAATGCATTCATGACCACAGAATGTTAACCCCAAGATGACAAAAGAAACATTGGGGAAACCCTCTGCAACCTTCAAAAAGGCAGACAAGGGAGGAAAAAATGTTGTATTATTACTCCAATCTCTCCACCCCCTTCCTCCCCACTCCCTTCTGGTTTCTGGAAGATTGGCTGCTGTGGACCAGCAATTCACAAAAAGGTTGTTTAAGGCTCTTATTCTTTTACACGCACAGGTCCGACTGTTTGGATATCTGTATGGCAAGGTTTCGTACAACAAGAGTTTGGATAGCCGGCCTTAATTGTTAGTCATTCAACTAACTTGCTAGATGCTGCCTGTGATGTTAGCGTGCAGCCTTGAGCAGATGGGGCACTTTCACACCCACTGTCACTGTGATTTTCTGATTTTCAGAATCTTGAGCCTAGCTAGGATGCATCAATTACAGGGGGAAATAGCAAGATCCCACAGACTCCCAAGTATAGAGATATGGGTGTCTTCACCAGTGTGGTGCAGTGGTTCAGAGCGGTGGTGAACTGGGTTCGTGTCTCCGCTCCTCCACCTGCAGCTGCTGGGTGACCTTGAGCCAGTCACACTTCCCTGAAGTCTCTCAGCCCCACTCACCTCACAGAGGGTTTGTTGTGGGGGAGGAAGGGAAAGGAGAATGTTAGCCGCTTTGAGACTCCTTAAAGGGAGTGAAAGGCGGGATATCAAATCCAAACTCTTCTTCTTCTTCTTCAAAGACCCCCACCCCCACCCCCGATGGACAAATCACTCAACAATGTCTTGTTGAAGGGGAAGCAAGAGGGAGAGAAATACAGGCAGCACTGGGCCGTGTTCCTGTTACTTTTTAAGGAGAAGGAAGGATGCAGAAGGGCCGACAGTGGAGTCACTGAGCCCCGAGAAAGCATTTCAGAGGAATATCAGGATCCTGAAGATACATAAAGGAAAGCAAAACCCCCAGCTGGACTATATATTTAGCACTGTGGTTAATGGAGCCCGATTTTAAGCTCCAGGGTAGTTATTAACAAGCTCCCTGAGGAGACTGCTCTCTCTGTTAGTCCCTCTCCTACTATCAAGAAGGAACTCGCTGACATAGTGTGTGGGACGCTCTGCCCACTCAGCCAGTGTAATCACGTTTCATAGGACATCTAGAGCACTGGAGGTCGGCAATGGACACTGAGTTCAGATTTAATCTTATAGTCATAGGATTCTGTTTGCTTCTGTGTTGTAATTACAATATTAATTGAATTTTGATTTTGCAAGAAGTTCAAAATGAAACAAGTAAAACACACCAGGCAGCCAATAACTCTACATGCATCTAAAAGGTCCTCATTAGCTTCTTTGAACTCACTATTACTTACTAACCTGGGTGGACTAGATGATCCTCAGGGTCCCTTCCAACTCTACGATTCTATGATTCTGTGAAAGAGGACCGCTGTAATCAGAGTCTTTTTGTAGGAGATTCTCTTCTATAAAACAAGATTTTAATTCCATTGATGTTGTGGAATAGGGACTGACAGGCAGGCAGATGGCAGCAATAGTCAGAACATATTTTGGCTGGCTTTTTCAGGATGGATTCTAACTGAACTCTGCTTGCTTTTAGCACACCTCACCTGGGTTCTGCAAAGCAGCGCAGAGAAGCCTTGACATCTCAGCTGCTTTGCTGAGATGTTTCTGCCTCTGGTTTTGTTAATGTTCAATGAGGGGTGGGAGGATAAGCTCCAAGCCTCATTTAAAAGTGTTTCTGCGACAAGCGGCTTTGTGCATTGACAAGAAGGGATTAGAAGGTCTGTTTCTTTCTGCCATGGCTTCTAGTACAGCTTTCCAGTTTTTCAGTCTCACTGTGCTTTTTGCACATTGCGCCTCATTTTCAGTAAGTTTCGATCCAGCGACACTCCTCCCTCTTCGTTGCCTCTTTCGGTGATTGCTAAACACAATGAATAATTTTCCTTCTTTTTTAGGTCGACCGCTTACTACCGGATGATGGTAGGATGCTGGAACTCATTAAGACGCTCAGAGTAAAACATTTTTTATTTCGTTTACTCTTTGTGTCTGAAACTTAATATTATTACTTGTATTGATTAGATGCTGATGCCGATGCTGGTGAACTGAGAAAGGACATCCCTGAAATAAATTCAGGTGGGTTGCAGTGAGACAGTTAACACTTGGATAAACATACTCCCAACCCCAAAAAACTTTTCTTTTTCAAATAAAGTTGGCTCTATGAATATTTTGGCACTTTGCTCTGCTCCTTTCTTTGGCATTCTTTGGGTTTGTGGTGTGCAGTTTGATGTGTGTGTTGGGGTAACACTCCCAAGATCCAAAAGCTGAAACCGTATTCTCTCCCTGCCCCTTGGATAAATGTTCTTGCTGGCCGAGAGATCATTTAACTGTTCGGATAAAACTTTGAAAAGAATCCAAAGGGAATATTCTCAACAGAATTCAAGAAGTTTACCTAGTGGACATGTTCTTTTAGCCATGGGTTAACTCCTTTCATCTCTCCTCTGAATGTGTTTCTTTTCTCCCAAGTTTTAAAAAAACTTCAAATATTTTTGAGCTTTTCAACAAAAGTTGTGTGCGTGTGTTTCCCACACCCCCTTCTTAAGCAAAATCAAAGCAAAACAAAGCAAAGCAAAACCACTTACCTTTGAAAGGAAGATTGGTACTCTGAGTAGGAAATGAAGATTATGAACACGCACAGAAATGGCATTTACAGTTAAGACTTTCTTTTTGGAAGGAAATGCGAAGCAGTCAGGACCTGGCAGGGAAGGTTGCCTCGGAAGGAAGAGAGGCCCCGTTAGAAGCCATAAGTGAATTTAGAGTGGTGTTGCTAAACGCATATGGCCATGTTGCAGATATTAGTTTGGTGCGCTTTGAATAGAATTGTTAGTCATGTTGTGAGTCTTTATAGTAAGCATATTCAAAGAGTGAACACATTATTTTAAATATCTGATGAATCATCTTTTGCATTTTGATTATGCCATCTTTTTTTATTTTCTTCTAGCTGCTGGACTCACCCTCTTCCAGGGGGATATTGTACTGCCTGTAAGTGTTGTTGTTGTTTTAGGTCATACATTTTTTCTTCTTATTTGTGTGCCCAAAGGTAAAGCATCTAATCTTAACCTTTCTCCATTTTCAATAGAGAAGCCGTAGTGCGCTCAGAGATGAGGCTTACCGATGGCAGTTCCCTATTCCGTTCATTCTGGGTGACAGCCTTGGTAATACAGCCTTTGTATCACTACAATACTGCCGGGGTTAAAATCTGATCCTGTTGTGATTCCTCTAGCTGTGCCTCCTACATTGCACAGGGGTTGGACTAGATGACTCTTGGGGTCCTTTCCAACACTACAATCCTTTTATTCTATGACTCGGAAGATCCCTGTCCTGCACAAATAAATAACTCAACCTGTTAAGCAGTTCCTCTGAACAATTCCCTGCCTTTTACGGAAAGGTAATCTGATGTCCCTCTTTAAACTGCAGTAGTCATAGGAACATGGGGAGCTGTCTTACATCCTAGGCCAGGGATCGGCAACGTGCAGCCCATGGGCCAGAAGCAGCCCATGGAGGCCGTTTAACCGGCCCACGAGCCACCCCAGAACCGAGCTGCCCGCGCGCTGCACTAAACTGGTGCAGTGGGAACTCACTTCTGCAGCGCCAGAAATCATGGGCACGCTCGCTTGTGCATGCGCGCATGCAATCCAGCGCGATCCAGTCCACGGAGGGATCTCCACGGGACCGATCCGTCTCAGGCAAGATAAACCTTGCCGACCCCTGTCCTAGGCCGGTCCATTGAGCTCAGTGTTGCACACTGAGTGGCAGCAATGGCTCCCCCAGGTTTCAGGCAGTGGGCCTCATCCCCACCTGGGGATGCCACTCGGGGTTGGGCCTGGGACCTTCTGCATTCCAAGCACAAGCCCTGCTCCTGAGCTAAGGCCATTCCTCTCCGTAGATTTGTCCTGGTCTGGTGCATGGAATGTCTTTTGTTTTGTAGCTGTGTGATTTGTGCTCATATTGTATTGTGATGGCCATTGGCTATAAACAATAAAAATGACTGATTGATTGATTGATTGATAGTGGCAGTCAATCAATTTCTCATTGATTCTCATAGATTTCTCATGAACTGCTTTTTTTTAAAGATCTGAATGCCAAAGGGGTAATTCTTAGAACGCTTGAAGGATTCCAGTTAAAATCCTGTGTGGATTTCAAACCATATAATGGGGAGCAGTCGTATATAATATTTCAGAAGTTAGAAGGGTAAGTAAAAACACATTGGTGCTTGGGGTTTTTCTTTTTTAATTTTTAAAATTAAAAACACATTTATTCAAAGGTTGCACTGCCATAAAACCACAGAATGATCACCTCATTTTCCAGAGACATTTAGGTAAGGGGCAGTGAATCATATTGTTCTAGTTTCTTCCAAAGAGATGGAAGCTTATGAAATCTTGGCTGTGAATCATTGCTCAAGTACTCTCTTGTTTGGACAATCTTGTAGAGATAGGCAACCTGTGAATTTCATTTTCTCTCAATTCATCTAACTTCAGCAGCGAGGTTGTTTGTTTAAGTTGCATGAAAATTTGTACACTTTTTGTATGTAACTTTGTCTAATAGAGGCACTTTTGCAAGCAGCTCCCCCCAGCAGCTCCCCTATAAAGCTGCTTGAATGATATTTTCACCCATATTTGCTTTTTTGTGTGCTCTTCCCCCTAATATACAAAAGCATTTTCTGTCTGGAGAAGTGCTTTGGCTGGCCATGCTGGCTTGATCCCTGAGACGCTGCACCAGAACACAACAAATAAGCCTATTCCTGTACTTCCTTCCACCTTCCTGAACCTGCTTTGCTCCTCCCTCCTCTGCCTCTAGCCTTGTGTGGAATGGAGATTTCCAGCTGTACCATCACCCTTCTAGTTGTGCAGATAAGGTGAATGTGTTGGGGGTGGGGTGGATCTTGTGTGCTCACAGCCTCATGGAAAAAGAAAAATGGAGAGGAATGATAAAAGGGCAGAGGCAGAAGGAGGGCCAGAGAGTGAGTTTGCAGAGGACATAAGGAGGACTCTCCACCCCTTCAGATACTTTGCCATGAAGGGGACGTGCGGATGGTGGGAGGAAGTGTGGTCCAGAGGAAAAAGGAACATGGGAAGAGTCTGGCTGCTGGATCCGGCCAAACAGGGCTCCGCATGTCAGAGGTTATTGAGCTACTGCATCTGTATTGCAGGGGGTTGGTCTAGATGACCCTGGGACCCATGTCCTGCTCTACAATTCTATGGTTCAACAAAACCAGATGACAGGAGCTGGCCTTGATACAGCCCATCACTATTTCATTTCTTTTCTTTTAAAAACTGTATTTTACATGCAGTTTGGCCCTATGAATGCTGAATACAAAAATAAGAGGGAACCGGAAGGCAAAGGAATAATTAAAATTAATTTTTTTTAATTTATTTTTTTGAAAATTCTTTTTATTTTATTTCTGACATATACACCAACATAAAAAACCACAAACAATCCAAAAAGGATAAAAAAGAGGGGGGGAAAAGAAATAAAGCAAAATACAAAGGCACAAAAAAGTCACATAACAAAAACATTAGATTCATACTGTTTTGTTGAACTGACTTCCCTCCACCACGATTTGAGCTATATCCCAATGTTTTCTTCTGCAGTATCTTTTTACCACTTTTATCTCTACATCGCAGGTTTTATGTTACACCTACTGCAATTTTAATATTTCCTAAATTTGTTTCCATGTATGATATGAATTTGTTCCAATCATCAATAAATTTTGTGTTTTTCTGATGCCTGATCTTCTGTGTCATTTTTGCTAACTCTATATACTCGAATAACTTAATTTGCCATTCTCTGATAGTTGGGATGTTAGGTGTTTTCCAATTTTGCACTAGCAATATCCTGGCTGCTACTGTTGCATATTGAAACATGGTTTGATCTTCCTTCTTAATCTCATCTCCGACCATTCCTAAAAGAAAGGCTTCAGGTTTTTTAGGGAAGTTATATTTCAAAACCTTTTTTAATTCATCGTAAATGAGACCCCAAAACCTTTTCACTATTTCGCATGTCCACCACATATGGTGGAAATCACCCTCCTTATTTTTACATTTCCAGCAGGTTTTGTCCCCTGTTCTATACATCTTTTCTAGTTTCACTGGAGTGATATACCAATGATACATCATCTTTTCCATATTCTCTCGGAGTCCAGCACATGCTGTGAATTTCATATCTTTATTCCAAAGTTTCTCCCATCTATCATAATCCAAATTGTATCCCAGGTCTATAGCCCATTTAATCATGACCTCTTTCCCCTCTTCGTCCTTGGTGTCCCACTCTAGTAGTTGATTATACATTTTGGACAAAATTTTGGTGTTTCCTTCTATTATTTCTACCTGGTATCTAGATTTTTTCTCCTTCATCCCTCCTTTTTTATGTTCACTCCAGAGGGCATTAATTTGGTGATATTGAAGCCACCCCGTTAGTTTATCCTTTAATTCCTCATATGGTCTCATTTTCCATCCCTTATCTGATTTAACCAGAAGGTCTTCATAGGTCCATCTTGGGCTTTCCATGTTTAGTTTTTTGATTGTCAAGATGTCAACCGGTGATAGCCACCAAGGTGTGCCCCCCTCTATCAACCTTTTATTTCTATTCCATACTTCCAGTAGCGCCCCCCTGATGACATGGTTGGAGAATCCCTTGTGCGCCTTTTCTTTATCCTGCCATATATACGCATGCCAACCAAATCTGGCATTAAATCCCTCTAAATCCAGCAAATCCGTGTTTCCCAGGGTTATCCAGTCCTTAATCCAACACAAGCACGAGGCCTCATAATATAGTTTTAGGTTCGGGACAGCGAACCCGCCTCTTTCCCTTCGGTCTGTGAGCAGTTTAAATTTGATTCTTGCTCTTTTCCCCTGCCAGATGAATCTGGACAGGGTCCTCTGCCATTCTTTAAACATTGTCGTGCCCCTGATCACTGGGATGTTTTGAAATAAGAAAATCATTCTTGGGAGGATGCTCATTTTAATGGTAGCCATTCTTCCTGCCCATGAGAGTTTTAATCTACTCCAACTATCTAGGTCTTTTTTGATCTCTCTCCAAGTTCTATTATAGTTGTCTTCTACTAGGTTTATATTTTTTGTGGATATCCAAATACCCAAGTATTTCACCTTTTTCACTAATTAAAATTAATTTAAAAGGTGTAGTCAAAAATAGTTACAAATTGTTATTGGTTTCCACATATAAAGAATGTTGTCCAAAATGAAAAGCTGAAAGTTTATCCCTGTCAAGCACCTTTACTTTTCATTTGCGTTTTTCAGATGTTGGTCTAAAATTGGAGATGTGAAAGGAGGCCAGAACCTTTCTGTTGGTGCAGGATGTGACACCAAAGGCATCATATCTCATGAGATCTTACATGCTTTGGGACGTATCCATGAGCAGACACGGCCAGACCGAGATGATTATGTCGAGATCTGGTGGGATCACGTGCTTCCAAGTGGGTGTTCAGGCCCTTGAAATGGGTTGGGATGTGGACATTGCAGCTGCCTTGTTTCTCCTCCTGCAGATGCCAGGGGAAATGGGGGAAAGTCCTTTGGAGAACAGATGGGTGATTGATCTCGCCTCTGGTGCTATGTCTTATTCCTCTGCCTTATACGAAACATTCATTCAAGAGAATATACATATGCATGCTCAGCAGTTAGAACAGGCATAGGCAAACTCGGCCCTCCCGATGTTTTTTGGGACTACAACTCCCATCATCCCTGACCACTGGTCCTGTCAGCTAGGGGTCATGGGAGTTGTAGTCCCAAAACATCGGGAGGGCTGAGTTTGCGTATGCCTGAGTTAGAACAATTGAAATGGTTTATTGTCAAGAAATTTGAAGCTACTGAAATGGCTTTACAATTGTCCATCTTCCTAAGTGGTATTATTATTATTATTATTACCCAAGATTGGTTACAACAATGTAAAAATACAATATTAAACATTTTGTAAACGCCTTTAATTTCATATATCCCTAAATATACTGTAATATTCACACATTATATGCCCACAAAACCAGGCTTTCTACTAAATGTAACTCAACAGACAATCCCAATTCTCTGATTATTATATATGTATGATGCACATGTTTTCAAGAACTAATTTGTTACTTTTGTGGTCAATTTTTTAAAAAAGTTTAGTCATTAGCCATAACCAATTACCAAAAATTAAATTAAAAACAAAATTGAATGGCCCTAGGATCTTCAGATGAAGAGTGGTATACAATTATTATTATTATTATTATTATTATTATTATTATTATTATTATCATGAAGAACAGTCTGACATTTGCAACACAATTAATCCCATTTAGCTTAATTAAAGTACATTCATGCCTTGGCTAGTGACAATTAAAAATGACAACTTTTCATTATCCTGGAATCATTATTGAAAAGTAAGTGATCCATATTTTTAATTCCTGGCTATTGGCCACCATGGGAGTTGTAGCCCACAGCAGCTAGAGGGCACCATGTTGGCGGTCCCTGTTTCAAAATATTGTTTATTTACACCTTGCCTTTTTCCCTGTCAGGACTCAAGGTGGCTTACAGCTAAAAATAAGCAAATCAAGTAAATAAATAAAAATATTTAACTAACTGACCAACTGTGTCACAGATAGCTTGGTTCTGCCCCCCCCCCCCAAATCTTGACTTTGCCCATGCCTCTACCTGAAGAGACAGACATTTAAACCTGGTTTTTATTTGAGCAAGGTGTGCAAGGAAACATACATTATAGATCAAAATGAAGGCTTGTTTTCTCCTGCTCTGGAGGGTAGGACCCAACAAGGGCTTCCAGTTACAAGGAAGGAGATTCTGACTAAATATCAGGAAGAACTTTCTGGCAGTAAGAGCTGTTGGACAGTGGGAGATTGTGGACTCTTGTTCCTTGTAGACTTTTAAGCAGAGGTTGGATGGCCATCTGTCATGGATGCTTTAGCTGAGACTCCTGCATTTCTGGGGGTTGGACTAGATGACCCTAAGGTCCCTTCCAACTCTACTGTTTTATGATTCTATAAGAACTGGACTCAAATATTCATGGGGGCAGGGTGAAATGTCTCGTCCCTTGACAATGGAATTGATCTTTGGGGAATCAAAATTCTCAGACTTTTTGAGCATGCCCATTGGTGGGAGGGTCTTTCTAAATTGCCCAAGAGTTTGGTTGTTTGTGGCACTGAACATTCAGTTACAAGTGGCCCTGGACTGTTGAAGGGAGCCAAGATTCGTAGAAGTAGAAGCTTGGCTCCCTTCTGTAGTCCAAGGCCACTTGTAACTGAATGTTCAGTGCCACAAACAACAAAACTCTTGGGCAATTTAGAAAGAAGATTTGGAAAACCCCTAAACCATGGTAAAAATATAGGCTGATGTGTATTAGATTCCTGTTTATATGTTTTTCTTGTAAAAGCCATGTGCACTTTTTTAAACATTCTGGCGTGACATTTTCATGCATATTCCTCTGCAGTTGAAAAACAGTGCTTTCTCGTAAGAGGTAACAGCAGTGAGTTGATGGTTGATGAGAGATTTGAAACTGTGAACTCTAGCAACATAGTTCATGCTCTTAACTAGCACACATTAGTTGAGGTCATAATTTTTCTACACATATTTGTTCAGAGCGTGACACCCCCCCCCCCAAGTCATCTTACGAGTCGAAGGTGGCAGCCATGGCCCTGAGGAAATCATGGCATCCTGTTCCATAATCAAGTCAGCTGGCAGAGCGTGGATTGCAAGCCCTTTCCGAGCACTAACAGAAAGTAACTGTGTGGTGTTTATTCTGCATGCAGATCAAGAGTACAACTTTAAGAAAGTGGTTGATGACGATATAACAGACTTGAATACTCCTTATGATTACGAGTCCATCATGCACTATGGTCCATCTTCATTTAGTAAAAATGAAAGCTTAAAAACAATTACTACGAAAATACCAGAATTTAATAACATTATTGGCCAACGCTTGGATTTCAGCACTTCTGACCTGGAAAGACTCAATCGAATGTACAACTGCAGTAAGTCATGATGAGACAGTGAAATTTGCAGAGTGAAACTGAATCCATTGCCTTTGAATAAAACTGATTAAATGGTTTTGTTAAATGGAAATGGGAAAGGCACTTCTCTTTAGTTTTTAAATATTTCTTTCTGTATTTTTACTCTCCCCTCACTCCTGCCCCAGCGAGAACTGTCACCCTTTTGGACCAATGTGATTTTGAGTCAGCTGATATATGTGGCCTGGTTGAGAAAACCAGTGGAGATACCAGCTGGATTCATAAGAAGAGTGGCCAAGACCATACCCTCTCTGGACGCTGCAAAGGTAAACTGGGGACAATCCCCTCCTTCTTTCATGGGACCAGTTCTTTGCTTCTTGGTCACTGTGTTATCTCCTGCTGACTCAGTGGAAAGTCTGTCACAACTCTTGGCTTTGCCATTTTCCTGAGCTTCCGATCATCTTGGCCCAAAGTGAAGTGGAAGACATGCCAAATGAGTCTTTAATCCAGACAGCGGTTCCAGTAGTTACATTTTATACTTCTAAGAATAGTCTGAGACTAGTCAATTAAAATGTGCAAAACTAACGTAAGGAGCATTTGCAACAGGAGCAATTGCTTCCAGTTCTGCACTTCTATGATCCTAGATTTGTTGTGTTCATCATTCAAGTGAAAGGGAATTGAATGAGGCCACTTAAGGAGCTGGACTCTGGCAGCTTTAATGCAATGAAGTTTTTGTGGTGTTGGAGAAGGACCACATTTGTGTCAGCAGCAGAGTGTCCTGTTCAACCCCCAAGTGAAAGAATTGGACTCCTTGATGCCAGACTTGCATCAATTTATTGTTTTGCATAGAATCTGTGTGCAAAAGAATAAAAGGACAGAAACCTGACTCCACAAAAGAGATGCCAGGGAGAGAACCGTCTTGCAGAAGGACTCCATTCTGGGTGACCCCAGTGCTGCACCAGATGATACTGGAGAAGGGAAAACAGGGAAGCATCTGCCTCCTCCATTTGATAGAATTCACTGAACTTCAGATCTGTGGGGCTACTTCCGCTTCTGGAGCCTAGCCAGTGGCTTAAGCCCTGCCAGTGGTGAGGTGGGGGGTGGGCCTTTACTCCCCTGTCTCCCAGTTCACCCCCTCACATTGCAGCCAGTAGGTCAGAATTCACCACATCAGCTTGAGGGCTGGCATAGTTGAGGAACCATTTAGCAGGAGTGGCCGGGGGATGAGGATTCTGCAGATCCTCTACTATTCCTCAACACACACAAACACCCCCCCCCCGACCTGACCTCTTTGGTTCCCTCTGCAAGTGGGACCAGGGCCAAGTCACTGCCTCTCTGCCAGCAAAGCAGCCCTTTTGTCACATCCAACAGCCCTTGGCTGGATTTAGGGCTGCAGCCTTCATTGCATACAATTTAAGAAGAAGGAAAAGACACATAACTTGCCAATATTCATAGAATCATAGAATCATAGAGTTGGAAGAGACCACAAGGGCCATCGAGTCCAACCCCCTGCCAAGCAGGAAACACCATCAGAGCCCTCCTGACATATGGTTGTCAAGCCTCTGCTTAAAGACCTCCAAAGTAGGAGACTCCACCACACTCCTTGGCAGCAAATTCCACTGTCGAACAGCTCTTACTGTCAGGAAGTTCTTCCTAATGTTTAGGTGGAATCTTCTTTCTTGTAGTTTGGATCCATTGCTCCGTGTCCGCTTCTCCGGAGCAGCAGAAAACAACCTTTCTCCCTCCTCTATGTGACATCCTTTTATATATTTGAACATGGCTATCATATCACCCCTTAACCTCCTCTTCTCCAGGCTAAACATGCCCAGCTCCCTTAGCCGTTCCTCATAAGGCATCGTTTCCAGGCCTTTGACCATTTTGGTTGCCCTCCTCTGGACACGTTCCAGTTTGTCAGTGTCCTTCTTGAATTGTGGTGCCCAGAACTGGACACAGTACTCCCGGTGAGGTCTGACCAGAGCAGAATACAGTGGCACTATTACTTCCCTTGATCTAGATGCTATACTCCTATTGATGCAGCCCAGAATTGCATTGGCTTTTTTAGCTGCCGCATCACACTGTTGGCTCATGTCAAGTTTGTGGTCAACCAAGACTCCTAGATCCTTTTCACACGTACTGCTCTCAAGCCAGGTGTCCCCCATCTTGTATTTGTGCCTCTCATTTTTTTCCCCCAAGTGCAATACTTTACATTTCTCCCTGTTAAAATTCATCTTGTTTGTTTTTGCCCAGTTCTCTAATCTGTCACGGTCGTTTTGAAGTGTGATCCTGTCCTCTGGGGTGTTAGCCACCCCTCCCAGTTTGGTGTCATCTGCAAATTTGATCAGGATGCCCTTGAGTCCATCATCCAAGTCGTTGATAAAGATGTTGAATAAGACCGGGCCCGAACGAATGGAATTCGTTCCATTCCATTTGATAACTGAAGTGAATGAGGGCCTTGGAAGCCTTCGCTTGGTAAGAAGACTCTAACAAAGACCCTTAGCCCCTCGAAGAGCCATAATACCCAGGACTCTTAGGAAAGCCAATGACTGCTCAGCCATTTTAATACCATGAAGCAGATATGCCCCTAAGTGCTCAGTTTTTTCAAATTTTTGGAACCCAGCGAAAATAAAATTCTCAGTATTTGTAAGTTATAAAAAATTACAGACATTGTGATTCAGGTTGTACATAGCTCATTGGGCAGAGCATGAGACTCTTAATCTTGGAGTCGCTGGTTCAAGCCCCACGTTGGGCAAATGATTCCTGTATTGCAGGGGTTGGACTACATGATCCTTGTGGTCTCTTCCAGTTCTATTATTCTGTGGTTCTAAGAGGTAGCATATGCATAATAATGCTTGATACACCTTCAGTAGCGCTAGCTTCTTCTTCATAGATGCCGGCTATTTCATGTACTTTAACACCAGTTTTGGGAAGAGAGGCGAAACAGCGATTTTAGAATCCCGTATTCTGTACCCAAAGAGGAGAAACCAGTGTCTCCAGTTCTTCTTCAAAATGACAGGAAGCCTCTGGGACAGGCTTTTCATCCAGGTGGTCAAGGATGACGGCACCGGAGAAGTCCGCAGGCTGGTTAAAGCCAAAACATTTCAAGGTAATGTTGAAAACCAGTAAAAGATTTTTGGAGTGTTCTAAGCATACAGTGATACCTCGGGTTAAGAACTTAATTCGTTCCAGAGGTCCGTTCTTAACCTGAAACGGTTCGTAACCTGAGGCGTGCTAATGGGGACTTCTGCTGCCACTGGCATGCGATTTCCATTCTTATCCTGGGGCAAAGTTCTTAACCTGGAGCAACCACTTCCTGGTTAGCGGAGTTTGTAACCCAAAGCGTCTATAACCTGAAGCGTCTGTAACCCGAGGTACCAGTGTACCTTGTTTTAAGACCACAGCAAGATTGTATATCATTTTGGCAGTGACTGCAATGGCCAAGGACTTTGGTGGTCATATATTTGGAGCAGATTCTCACTCACGAATAACTCCTGCACAGGAAAAAGATATAGGAAATATGAGCAACATCCTTTATGCAGACTGTGCAAGTGTCTGTTTCACCAGATTTTCCAGGGTTCTAAAATGCACAGAACCCTGCATCAGATAACCACCTTCCATTTGGCCACAGAGGCAAGCTGCTTCTTCCTGCTGTCCCCTCATCAGTTTACTGCCTCTGTTAGTGGCACATGTGTGAATTATTCTAGGTTAATACAGCATTACTAAGAGCTGGAGTCAAGCAGCAATGGGTTCCAGGAAATAAGTTATGCTTTTACAGTTAATGGCAATTTTGCTATCAGCAGATACAGCAGGTTTTAGGGATAAATGAGTCAGATAATTTCTGGGTCATTCCACTTCTGCATATTTTGGGGGGTTGGAGTCTCTTTTGTCCAATTTCAGCAATAATGTGCAGGTGTTTAGTTTTTGTTTTTTTAAGAAGAATTCCACATAAAACTCTGATATGAGCGCCAACATGGTCATCTTTTTCATATGCCAACACAGAAGTCACAGTGTCTGTCTTTACTTCCCATAGGAGACAGCGACCATAACTGGAAAATTGCCCATGTGACTCTGAAAAATAAAATAAAATTCAGGTATCTCTTCCATGGCCTAAAAGGCAATCCCGATGACTCATCTGGAGGAATTTTCATTGATGACATCACCCTGAGTGAAACGCGGTGCCCCAGTGCCGTCTGGCTTATTCGCAACTTCTCTCATCTTCTTAGAACTGCCCCCGAAAACTATGCCATGCTCAGTCCCCGGTTTTATAGCTCTGAAGGCTATGGTTTTGGCATAACGTTGTATCCCAGAGGCCAGAGTGATTCTGCTTCGGCAAACTACACAAGGATTTCTTTTCACCTGGCTAGTGGAGAAAACGATGGTGTCCTCGAGTGGCCAGCTCTGAACAGGCAGGTGACCATCAAGGTGCTGGACCAGCATACCAATATCAAGGAAAGGAGGT
This sequence comes from Podarcis vaucheri, assembly GCF_965113315.1. NCBI lineage: Eukaryota > Metazoa > Chordata > Lepidosauria > Squamata > Lacertidae > Podarcis > Podarcis vaucheri. The sequence continues at coordinate 127,653,598 of NC_138761.1, forward strand.
CCATCGAGAGGAGCTTCACAACCGATGAATCACAGGTTCTGCCAGGTAGGTCGCTTCTGCCTGATAAGGCAAGAGGGGAGTGAGTGGTTCCATGTTTTTGCCTCCCTGAGATGCTGGAATACAAAATGTCGGAGCTTTTGCTCAAGATTACAAGCAAATGTCACAGAAGATGCTGAGAGTAAAATTCTTTAATTGTGTGCTGTTAATTCAGCAAAGGACGAATTTGCTCTTTAACAATCCAGGGAGACAGGGAATGAAGCATAAACTGTGATTTAAAAAAACCCGTCACAGAAACAAGTTTGTAACTGGAACAAATCTTTGGTATAAAATGCTTCCTTTAAGGCACATTGATACCTTCAGGTAATAATAATACTATGACATTTGAAGGACATAAAGCAACTGAAAGCAATATAGCAAATCACAGGAGGGAGCTGCTGCTGCTCCTCCTCCCTCTTGACATGCTCTGAGGGGGCAGTTGGAAAAGTAGCAGAAGCAGCAAGGAGGAAGCCATGAGGGGGGGCTAGCGGGGGCTGAGAATCTGCTCTTGGTGCCAGAGCTTCCCTCTGCAATGCCTCACTCATTCTTTCATCTGATTCATCCCCTGCAGCTTTCCCACCAAATTTGTTCTCAAGGCAGCATGCTAAAGTTAAAACCAACACAACGGCTTAACAAAGGAAGGGTATTTTTTTCTCCCAGCTAGAAAACTCTATCTGGAATTCAACATAGTGCTAAGTGGCGTATGATAAGGTTGCCAGACGTCCCCGTTTCCCAGGCACAGTCCCCGGATTTACAAATCAATCCCCTGGCAAAATCTATTTATAAGAATAATTTTTATTAACCGACCAATCACATCAAATCAAACCAAATTACATAAATTCCAAATTACACAGCCGAATTTTAAATTTTTGTTGGGGGTACCCATATTTCAAGTTCCGAAGGGGGTCCAATCATCTTCTTGCTTCTTGCTGCTGTTTTAATGTCCACAAATCTGACAATATGATGTTCACAGTACTATCCAGTCCTTTCTTGTTGTTTTTCCACATCTCTTCTTATTATTTTCATATATTTTTCCTTTCTCTTTGTGACCTCTGATAGTCTCCCCAAGCGGGTTAAAACAGTTTGTAATCCTGTGTGGATTTTTTTTTTAATCCAGTAGCCATATCCTGATGTTTTCCGTATAACATCACTTCCATAAATCAAAACAGTCTTAGCGTCATTAATCTTCACAAATCTGTCGCCTTTCTCAAACCTCTAAGGAGATTCACCAGGAATGCAGTCTGAAAACAAGTCCATTCTTCCTCCCGGCTATAAATCCTTCGGCAAGATGGCGTCTCTGAATTAATTGCTGTGCCATTCCAAAAGCTCTTGTTCCTACTCGATTTCCATAAAGCATACTTATTCATCCTGCTTGGGTCAGTTAGACCGATGGTTCTAATGAGGAGGGGTTCTTGGTTAATCACATAGAAGAAAAGTATAAAAGGTTTTCCTGCCCCGCCCCCATTCAGTCCCGTTGCCGACATACCCAGCCTTTGATGTATCTTCTTCGTAAAATATTCCTGTTGCTCCAACCCGTCATCTTCTTTTCACAGAGGTCCCTTCAATTAGCAGTCTTCACTCCCCTTCTTCACTTGAAATATGTGCATTTGCTTCTTTTGTAATTAATTATTCCAAATTACTGCAACTAGTGCGCAATCAGAGACAGCGTCCAGGAGAGCCGAAGTCCTCACGGGGGCATTCTGCCTAGTGCCCTCACCCCCTTCTTTCGAATTTGGGGGTGATTTATGAGCACAGCAGGCAAGGGCAGTGTTCCCCATCCCCTTGGGGCAACAAGGGAGGCTGCCTACTCCCATCACAGCCTCTTAATTACCCCGTGTGGTCCGGAGAGATGGTATTGTCGGCCATCTTCCAGTGCGCCCCCTAGTGGCCCCCATCCGCTGACAAAATCCATCTATTTAGCAGGAAGTTGAAAAGTGTCCCCGGATTTATTGAAAAAAATCTGGTACCCTTAGGGTATGAGCCTGCGAAGATGGGAATGCAGGACAGCTCTGCTTTGAAAAACTGTTAGTGGTTGTCATGTGTTTCCTTTTGAAAGTGAGCTGGCTTCTGGTGTCACAGGGAAGGCACTCAAACAGAAGGCCCGCCAAATTTCTGGTGTCCTGGGCACTCATGGCAAGGCCTCAAGTATCCAGGACCCAGATTATTTTTGGGCTTGCACTTCCAAGTCAGCCTAGAATCTAAGTTGCAATCCTTGCAGCTCCTCACAGAGTGGATCACATGGTCTCTCAGACTGTCAGCTGTCGGGCTGATGCCTCCTGGACCGACTGAAGTTTCTGAATGCTCTTCAAGGCCTGCGCAGGCAGCATTGCAGTAGTCCAAAGTAGGGTATGTGCACGTTGGCAGCTTAAAAGGCAGAGGTTGCTCCCCCCCCCCCCGCCTTACAAGTCACATTTGATAGGAAGCCTCCGAGGGAGGGAGCAAGACAGGAAGCCTGGGGAGGGAAAAGCCCCCCCCCCCGGCTCGGGTGCTCCTGGATACAATCATCACGACTATAGTCAGTCATGGGATTGCCGACTTAATTTAGAATTTGTGTGCAGAGAGCAACCAGTATTACTGCGTAATTTGTACTATTTTGTAGAACAAAACAATTCTTCCCGATGGGGGAAGCCTTCTCTTCTGGGGAAATTTGATACTTCATGCAAATGCCACCGGAGCATAGATCGAGGATGGAGCAATTTTGTGTCCCATGCACACCTAAGAAGGAGGAATTATCTGAAAAATGATGATCTTATTATCTTTGCAGAGTTTGACGGTATGGAAAAAGATTCTATTAGAAAAGGGAAAGCAGAGTCTTTTCAGTTTTGACTTATTAAAAACAAAGAACAAAAAGTTATTTTTTCTTAAGTAAGGAAAAGGAAATAACAGTAAAGTATTATTGGGGCTCCATTTGAGCTAAGATTCTACAAAACCTAGCATTCAGTTCCTGGGATTTACTCTGAAGAGTAATAGTAAAAAAGTGTTAGTGAACAAGTACATAATGTTTTTCATTCATCACTGAGTAGCCACACATCTGGAATTAGCAGAAAGAACCTCCAGGGAATAATAATAATAATAATTTATTTTTTATACCCTGCCCATCTGGTTGAGTTTCCCCAGCCATTCTGAGCGGCTCCCGATCGAGTGTTAAAAACAATACAACATTAAATATTAAAAACTTCCCTAAACAGGGCTGCCTTCAGATGTCTTCTAAAAGTCAGATAGTTGCTTATTTTCTTGGCATCTGCTGGGAGGGCGTTCTGCAGGGCAGGCGCCACCACCGAGAAGGCCCTCCGCCTGGTTCCCTGTAACCTCACTTCTCGCAATGAGGGGTAACGCCATACAAGTCTCATTTTTAGAAATTAAGCAATGTGCACCACTGTTCTCATTTATATAGATAGATTTTTATCCAATAGAGTGTGTATTATATATAACAAATGGCTCCAGCTTCTCAATATGTTTGGGTTTCTCTCCACCCACCCTCCGCAACCGAGGACTAGGATTCTTACAAACAGCCACCTAGTATTTTATGAGAAAATTACAATTGTGTATAAAGGTTATTTACCTCTTTTTAGTGCAACATTTGACAAAGACATTTAATTTTAGTTTGCATTGCTCAGCCTAGTTACAATTTTCTTTTCATTTCATTTCATTTTAACCTACTCTAACCTATGCATTCTGGTTTTTTGCTGCTGCTTTAAATAAAATTAAATAAATTAGTAGGTGTAAGTTTTCGTTTCAATTTTGGTTGAAAAAAATATGTGCCACATTTGTTTGGACCAGTCCTTTCTCTCTTTCTGAGTAAGATTTAACACATCTCAAGAAGACGGAACACATTTTCCCAGAAAAACGGCCTGTGGAACAGAATGACTCCCTGGAACGGGAAAAAAGATCAGCCTCTCTGGAAGACTGGCAGTCCTACCTGAGAGAACAGTGTGACCCAAATCCGTGCCAAAATGATGGCATTTGTGTAAAACTAAAAGGAAAAACAAGCTGCAGGTATCCTGTGCTTTCATGGCATTTTTTTTCTTTCTCATTTATGTGCCACATGATTAGATCACAACAACAACAACAACAACTTCAAAGGTAGACTCCACCGTGGGAGCAGGGCCAGGGTGGGAGAGTGCTAGAGTCCTGTCTACTCAAGTTGCATTCCAATCTGTTACCTCCAAGGATGTGGACAGGCTGCTTGGACGAGTGAAACCGACCACCTGTCTCCTTGTTCCTTGCCCTTGGCTTATAAAAGCAAGCCGGGAAGGACTGGGCGATGGGCTTCGTGGGGTAGTGAATGCTTCTCTCTGTGAGGGAGCCTTCCCAGACCCGCTGAAAGAGGCGGTCATTAAACCGCTTCTTAAAAAAACATCTTTAGAACCAGCCAATTTGGCCAACTATCGCCCAGTCTCAAATCTTCCATTCTTGGGCAAGGTGATTGAGCGGGTGGTTGCCGAACAACTACCAAGCACGCCTGGAGGATGCGGACCATTTGGATCCCTTCCAGTCAGGATTCAGGCCTCACCATGGGACTGAAACTGCCTTGGTAGCACTGGTCGATGAACTTCAGCAGGCTAGGGACAAGGGTGAGAGCTGTTTCCTAGTTCTGCTGGATCTCTCAGCGGCCTTTGATACCATCAACCATAACATCCTTCTGGACCATCTAGAGGAGCTGGGGGCACTGTCATACAGTGGTTCCGCTCCTTCCTCCTGGGTCGTGTCCAGAAAGTGGTGTTGGGGGATGAGTTTTCAGACTCCTAGGCCCTCACCTGTGGGGTCCCTCAGGGTTCTGTCCTCTCCCCCATGCTTTTTAACATCTATATGAAGCCTCTGGGAGAGATCATTAAGGGGGTTTGGGCTGGGTGTTCATCAGTATGATGATACCTAGCTCTATCTCTCTTTCAAATCAGAACCAGTGAAGGCGATGAAGGTCCTGTGTGAGTGCCTGGAGGTGGTTGGAGGATGGATCACGGCTAACAGATTGAGGTTGAATCCTGACAAGACAGAAGTACTGTTTTGCGGGGACAAGGGGTGGGCAGGTGTGGAGGACTCCCTGGTCCTGAATGGGGTAACTGTGCCCCTGAAGGACCAGGTGCGCAGCCTGGGAGTCATTTTGGACTCACAGCTGTCCATGGAGGTTCAGGTCAATTCTGTGTCCAGGGCAGCTGTCTATCAGCTCCACCTGGTATGCAGGCTGATACCCTACCTGCCCGCAGACTGTCTGGCCAGAGTGGTGCATGCTGTAGTTATCTCCCTCTTAGACTACTGCAATGCGCTGTATGTGGGGCTACCTTTGAAGGTGACCCAGAAACTACAACTAATCCAGAATGCGGCAGCTAGACTGGTGACTAGAAGTGGCCGCCGAGACCACATAACACTGGTCTAGAAAGACCTACATTGGCTCCCAGCACGTTTCCAAGCACAATTCAAAGTGTTGGTTCTGATCTTTAAAGCCCTAAACGGCTTCAGCCTAGTATACTCGAAGGAGCGTCTCCACCCCCATTGTTCACTTGAGGTCCAACTCTGAGGGCCTTCTGGTGGTTCCCTCACTGCGAGAAGTGATTTTACAGGGAACCAGGCAGAGGGCCTTCTCGGTAGTGGCACCCTCCCTGTGGTACGCCCCCTATCAGATGTCAAGGAAATAAACAACTATCTGACTTTCAGAAGACATCTGAAGGCAGCCCTGTTTAGGGAAGTTTTTAATGTTTGATGTTTTCTTGTGTTTTTAATATTCTGTTGGGAGCTAGCCAGAGTAACTGTGGAAACCCAGCCAGATGGACAGGGTATAAATAATATTATATCATCATTATCTGTTTTGCCTTTGCTTTTCTTGCAAAAATTCCAGCCCATTGATGTTGCACTTGGATAGGGAAGGGACTTTGTGCCAGAGTGCCTCACCTTTCTTTGAGGGCTGCACTGAGCCATGGACCTCTCGCCAAGAGCTGCAAGTCAAGTGGCCATAGCCAAAGTACAAAAGTGAGCATGGCCAAAAGAAATGTATTATTATTATTATTATTATTATTATTATTATTATTATTACTACTACTACTACTACTACTACTATTATACAAATTTGGGCAGAAAATTTGGGCACAAAAGCCATTTGTACTGCAGCAGGGGACGCATGGTCAGTAAAAAGCAGCAATTAATTTATTTATTTTTAATTTTTTATTAAGGAACAAAGGAAGAGTCCCAAAACTCATTTTAGTATCACAAAGGGGATCTACTGGAGCAGCCTGTTAAAAAAAAGAATTGCAGGGACCATGGGGGTGGTACATAAAACTTTGTGGCATCACAGGAACAGTCAATCATTTAAGGGGGTTTCTTAATTACAAATTTATGGGGGTCTTTGCAAACACACCAAAAGACTTGGCGGGGGCTCAGTTACAGCCCCTGGGGTGCCAGTTAGCAGAGGAAGGCTACTCTGTGTGCTCTTTGGAAGCATAGGTACAGCTTTTCTCCATGAAGCAATGTCAACAGAAGCTACACCTGTTGAATTTTCTCCTACCTGAGATCTACGGATGAAGGGTGGTATATAAATTTAATAAACAATAACAATAATAAATAGCATGCAGCTATTAAAGGCCCCAGAACACCATCCTTCAAGCTCTTAATTTAGCATTTACCTCTGTCCCTAAAATCTTGGCAGTCTTTGAAGCGGGCCAACATGGGCAATGGCAGTCTGGTTGCTCTGAACATGGAGACATGCATTGGGTCACAGCTCATATTGGGCTTATGGTGGTGACACATTTTCTGGTCTTTAAGACTAATAAGGGGCATGGAGGCTAACCTTTCCTTGAGGCAACGAAGCAGCTCCAAACTACCTTCCACTGGGAATTCCTGAACTCACATCAATGTTCAAAGAAGCCTCCTGTTTACAACCCAAGCTCCAAAATAGACATTTCCCCTTCTTCTGTTTACAGGTGTGCTACAAGCTGCCTCTTCTTCTACACAGGAGTGAGATGCCAGGTGACACATGTCCACTGGAACACCCTTGGCCTGTTAGCTGCTGGAGCTGTAGCACTAACCATAGTTACGATTTCCTTATTAGTTAGGCAATAGTCTTCCTTTTTCCAGAGTGTAGTTTTACAGTGATTTCATACTTTCCGTGAATTTTGTTGTAATTCCAACTCACCTGAACTTGATCATCTGAATTATGTGAAAGTGATAACATGATCACCTCCTGTCACCTCAGTCATGTGCTCCAAAACTGGAGGCCAAACAGGGAAGTGATAGAAGGTCCCGACTCCTTGTCTTGGTTTAACTTGACATAACAGATAACTGCCCTTAGAATCTCAATGGAGCATTAAACATGATTACGGCCTCTGTTGGAGTTCTGTTGATTTCATTGTGCAAGCAGAGTCTGTGGAGATGCGAGCAGATATTATGTGCCTGGTTTAAAAGGCGGAGGAGACCTCTTCAAAGTTGGCTTTGCATTCTTAGAGCGTTTGCACTGCACAGTTCTATTCCAGGCATAGGAATGTCGCAGTACCCTTTCTCCTTTCCTCCTAAAATGCTTTGCTGTTGGTTTTTATGGGTGTGTAGTCCTCAGCACCAAAGACAATGGGGAAAGGTTACTTGTGAATTACTGTTAACTCCAGATTAAAGTTGTGACACAATGTGTGGTACAATAGTTATCTATAGAATGCCAAAGGAATGAAACTGAGTTTCAACCTGAGTACTAGGGATGAAAAAGGTGCCTAGCTCAGCGGTAGAACTTCTGCTCTGCATGTAGAAGGCTTCATCGCCACAGCATCTCTAAGCAGAGCAAGGTGAGACCCTTGCCTGAAACCCTAGAGAGCCGCTGCCAGTCCATGTGGACAGCACTGGGCAGTACAGACCAGTGGTCTGACTCATTAGAAGGCAGCTTCCTATCATTACAGAAATGGATTCATAAGTTAAAGGCACCTTTTTTAGGTTTTCATCCTTTAAAAAGCTTGTTTTGTTTCTGGTTTGGTTTGCTTAAAAACACACTCTGCTTCTCAAAAGAAGGCCTCTTCTCAAACCTTAACCTTTGCGACGTGGGTGTGACCCACTTAGAAATAAGCTGCCTGAGCAGCTGTCGTGGAGGCCCTGGACGTTCTGGCATGAGAAAAGTTCACAAAGAGATAGAAGTCACACAGTGTTTCCAGTACGCCTCCAGTTTGGACCAGGAATACAGAGTAGAATAATAATGTTTTCTGGACTCCTACTCCGTCTTGTCAGTGCCAGTTAAGAGCCATCTCTGAATTTATCTGTGGAACTGACTGTTGTGGCATGTAGAACGGAACCACCTGAAGCAGCGTCTCCTGTGAACTGCGTACCTCAAGGGGAAACTGCTGGCATGAAACAAAAGCTGGCAAGTAGCAATTCAGCAACTATCTATAGTTGCTGTTTTAAAAGAAATGGTTAACGGAGGGCAAGGTGTTTGTTTAAACATGGTGCAAGCACCTTTTATTAAGTATGACCATAAATAAATATATATTTACATGTTTACAGAAAAATTAGAAATTTCCCCTTCATTTTAGTAAAGCAAGGTGTATAACTGGAAATTGTTCTCTACTATAAAAGTAAAGTGCTTTATAGAGGGCAGTTTACACAACTGACTTGCTAGTCCCAGTACTCTTTCTTAAGCAGAAGTCCTACTTCTTTCAGCTTCACTCTTTCCTGTGCAGGTCAGTGTAGCCTTGTCTCCTGGTGTCCCATCGGCCCTTGTGGGTGCCACAGGAATCCCGTCCTCGCCCCCTCAAGGCCTCAAAGCCAGCGTGGTGTAGTGGTTCAGAGCGGTAGTCTCCTAATCTGGGGAACCGGGTTCGCGTCTCCGCTCCTCCACCTGCAGCTGCTGGGTGACCTTGGGCCAGTCACACTTCTCTGAAGTCTCTCAGCCCCACTCACCTCACAGAGTGTTTGTTGTGGGGGAGGAAGGGAAGGGAGATTGTGGCAGGGGCGTAGCGTGAGTTCTCAGCACCCGGGGCAACGCAAGTAATTTGCGCCCCCTAACCTGGGGCAAGGCAAGTAATTTGCGCCCCCCCCCAACCCGCGAGTTGCCGCTGGCGCTGCCGCCCAAACGACGCCGCTTGCCCGGAGGAGGAGGGGGGCAGAGAGGCGAGGAAAATGCAACGGCCCAGCAGCTGCAGCAGCACCGGCGGAGGCGGGGCTGTGAGGAGGGGCTGCCTGGCGCGTCCTCCGCGGCGAGCGCTGAGAGCCGCTGCCTGCCGGGCGCCTTCAGCCTGGACGCGCGCACAGCTCGTCGGTTCCGCGAGACATGCGGCTCCGCTACAGCCTGCGCCCGAGGCTCTTCGGCGACTCCGGAGGCAGCGAGCGCGCCCCCCCAGATGTTGCGCCCGGTGCGGCCGGCACCCCTGGCACCCCCCACGCTACGCCACTGGATTGTGGGACGCTTTGAGACTCCTTAAAGGGAGTGAAAGGCGGGGTATCAAGTCCAAACTCTTCTTCTGTCCACCTGCCACGCTTTGCTCGGCCTTGGGCTGCTCCTGGAAGCGGAGCCCCCCAGCGGCCTTCAGGAGACAAGGCCTGTGCTGCCCAGCACCTTTGGAAACCGGAGGGAGTGAGGAGAGAGGGGATGAGCTGGGGAGGGAAAGAGGGGAAGCCACAGAGCCCAGGGGGAATTTCTTTTCCATAAAATGCCACTGCAGGGGGCTCTACACTGTGTGGTGGTGGGGGCTTAATGGTAGTGCAAATTACAATCCAGACTGAGACTCCAACAGGGAGCAAAAGGTGAAAACACATTATGCCCCACATATGAGGGTCCTGATGCACATCAGCCCCTTGGGCCTGCCATTTAGTGCTGAAAGCAGCCTAATTCATTTCAGTCAGAACATGTTTCACATTTTTCAATTGGCTGTTGCAATGCAAATTGCTGGGGTTTGTCTGTGGTGCGTCCGTGTTTCCACATGCGTATCTGAACATCAGTTTTCTTCCAGTGAAGTTGGTATTTTATTGTGCTTTGTGAGAACAAATGCATTGTTTGGCTCAAACTTAACTGCGTTAGCTTCTTGAGCAATTTACTTGTGCTTTGTACTAGCAAGGCCCTCAAACCACCATTTTGTAGGAGGGCCCACAACAGTTTTTCTGATTTTCCAGATGTGCCTATATGTATGAAAAGTTTGGGCGGTCCTACTTCAAACATTGCAAAAAGCACAAAAAACAAACCCACCCAGAAATGCTACAATCCAGCAAGGAACTCATTTGAGGTCTGGATACCTACTTTGCTGTGCTGTGTCTCTCACTCTGCCCTGAAAGCCAGAGCGCCCAGTTGCTCTGGCACATCTCCTGGTCCCATGACTGCAACAGGGCTGGGGAAAACACGACATGTGCTGAAGGATTAGCGGGGCTCTGGCACAAGACGGCATTCAGATTCTTACAGCGTTGGGACCCTCATCACTGAATTTCTTCTAGCATCAAGCAGATATTATAATTAACTTTCCAGACAGTGCATGGTATATCGAAGAAATATTTTGTTAAACTAATACGCCACAGTTCTTTACAGCCTATACGAAGTCCATGCTTCCATTATTCACCAATTATTTCCATGCTTATTGCCACATCAGGGGAAAGAGCCCAGAGGTCTTCCAAGCTTCTCAGTTTAGCAAAGAATATGCCTTTGAAGTGCTTTCAGAAGCTGAAGAAGATGCTGGTTCTGTAGAAGAGACTTGATATTTTCCTGCAGGACACAAAGGCAAAGTAATGTTCAAAAAATGTTGCTTCATTATTGGACATGTAAATCACACACACAAACCCCTGCTCTGCCACTGTCAATGTGGCTGGCTGTTGCCAGAAAGCGCTCTTCTTGCTTGTTTAAGAGAACACAGCATAAAGCGAAACATTACTGCTTGAACAGTGTGCAGGAATAAACCACCTTCAATTGTACTGCAGTCACCATCGGTTTCCTTGCCGTGTACAGTATGCTTTGTCCTTTCTATCCTCCAAAGCCATATTCACAGAGGAGGGGGCTATCGGCGCCCCCCCCCCAGCCAGGATGGCTCGGCTCTGCCTGCCCAGATGCAGACTGCAATGCTCCTGCCCACCCCTTGCTGGAAACCAGGGGAGGGGAGGGAGCTGCTCTTGGGCTCATGTTCTGCTCCCTGGTTTCCCACAGGCACCTGGTTGGCCACGTGGCAATAGGGTGCTGGTCTAGCTGGGCAGGGCCTCATCCAGCACACTCCAGCCTTATGCCTGGCAGAAGGGTGGCTTCGATTAAGGCAGAGCTGTCCCTCTGGGGCCAGGGTCCCCGCAGCCACAGGAAGACCCTGAAATGGGGGGCAGGTCTTGGGGTAGAGAGAGGGTGGCGCTGATCCAGCCTGGGATATGCTGGATTGCAAGTCTCTCGCTGCTGCTGAGTGGCAGCATTTGACCTGATCTGTGCCCAGACTCAAGCTCATGCGGCCATCGGGGTCTGTTTAGAGCCCAGGCCCCCTCCCCTCCCTCACTGTCTGCTGCCACTGCAGTGGTGCCCTCTAAGGGTGGGAGTTTGGATTGCACCCTTATTCTGGCAAGAGGGGTTGGGCTGAGCTGTTGGGCTGAGACAATGTTGTACGTGGGTCTCCATTGCTGAAGTGCAGCCTTTTAGGCACTGTTATCGCAGAGGCCCCCAACTGCTTTTGGAGGCTGATGGTAACCATGCTTGGAAAGCGCCTTCCCCTCTTAATGAACTGCACCATCAGGGCATCACTTCCAGCAAGCAATGCTTTGCGCATCTGGCTTCTACGGCATATCTGGCTTGCTGATGTTTTAGCACAGCAATTGGCCTTGCAGTGCCTTGAAATGGCATGAATCTGAAGGCCCAACATACAGAAGGACATTTGAAATTGTACAAGGAAGTTGGTTGCTGATTACATACTGTACCTGTTTTGCCAAACCAGTTGTTTAAAGTTTTTGAGAATGGAGAACTGATGGAAAGCATAGGCGCTGACATGCCTTGGGATGTTGACTGTAAGACACAAGCACATATTAGTGAAGAGCAAGCAGCATTTTCTATAGGACAGGCTTTTATTTCGTCTTAGCTTTAATCTGGCAATTGTAGAAAACCTCAAACTTAAAACTAAGTTAAACTAACTTAAAACTAAGGATTGTCAAATTGAGCCCTGAACCAAATCAGGGGGCCCTTGCACAGTCCTAGTGCAAACCATAAGCACAGATAGAAAAGTGTTGGAGATAGCAAACATGTCCCTTGCACCAGAGTATGTATGGCAGAGCCATATGGACCACGGAGGGCAGCTGCACTTTTAGCCCCACCCCAAACTTTGTGTTCCTCCCTTTAACTATTCCCCATGGTGCATATGTATCCTGACAAAGTCCAAGGGTCCTGTTCACATGCAGCCCCCGCACACAAACAGGAATTTGCACACAGAACTTTCTATACAACCAAAGAAAAAGGATCCAACATTGTCTGAAAGAAGCCCCCCCCCCTGCACACTGGGGGCTGCCAACAGGGCATTTAAAGGTGTGGTGGTGCTCAGAAAGGCCTTCATTGGCCCCCCAGGGCAGGAGGGCCACTCTGAGCTTGCTAGCTTTCTTTTAAGTATTTAGCAATCTTAGGAAGTTATCAAACAAAACTTGCAGGTCCTCTTCAAGGCAATTTCTGTGAAATGAGACAGGCTGGCTGCTCCAATTGATAAGTTGCTCAAGAGTCCTCAAGAGCCGCTAATTTCTCCCCATCTGTAGTGAACGCTTCCTGCTTTTGTCTTACTTTCAAGTTCTTGGACCCTACATTGCTTGCCCTTCCTTTCCCCTAGATGCTAGGATGCATCTTCCATGGAGTGGGTTTGTCCGAGATCAGGTAGTCCCTAGGAGTTATTTCCTGCAAGAACTGCTACACAATAAGTGTGAATGAATGCTGAATAATCACCCTTCCCCCACCCCCAACAAATGTAAATACTTTACAAAAAATGCTAAGGCACATCTCCTGCTTTGTTGTTGTTTAGTCGTGTCCGACTCTTTGTGACCCCCTGGACCAGAGCACGCCAGGCACTCCTGTCTTCCACTGCCTCCCGCAGTTTGGTCAGACTCATGCTGGCAGCTTCAAGAACACTGTCCAACCATCTCGTCCTCTGTCGTCCCCTTCTCCTTGTGCCCTCCATCTTTCCCAACATCAGGGTCTTTTCTAGGGAGCCTTCTCTTCTCATGAGGTGGCCAAAGTATTGGAGCCTCAGCTTCAGGATCTGTCCTTCCAGTGAGCACTCAGGGCTGATTTCCTTAAGAATGGATAGGTTGGATCTTCTTGCAGTCCATGGGATTCTCAAGAGTCTCCTCCAGCACCATAATTCAAAAGCATCAATTCTTCGGCGATCAGCCTTCTTGATGGTCCAGCTCTCACTTCCATACATCACTACTGGGAAAACCATGGCTTTAACTATACGGACCTTTGTTGGCAAGGTGATGTCTCTGCTTTTTAAGATGCTGTCTAGGTTTGTCATTGCTTTTCTCCCAAGAAGCAGGCGTCTTTTAATTTCGTGACTGTTGTCACCATCTGCAGTGATCATGGAGCCCAAGAAAGTAAAATCTCTCACTGCCTCCATTTCTTCCCCTTCTATTTGCCAGGAGGTGATGGGACCAGTGGCCATGATCTTCGTTTTTTTGATGTTGAGCTTCAGACCATATTTTGCACTCCCCTCTTTCACCCTCAATAAGAGGTTCTTTAATTCCTCCTCACTTTCTGCCATCAAAGTTGTGTCATCTGCATATCTGAGGGTGTTGATATTACTTCCAGCAATCTTAATTCCGGCTAGGGATTCATCCAGCCCAGCCTTTCGCATGATGAATTCTGCATATAAGTTAAATAAGCAGGGAGACAATATACAGCCTTGTCGTACCCCTTTCCCAATTTTGAACCAATCAGTTGTTCCATATTCAGTTCTAATTGTTTCTTCTTGTCCCACATAGATTTCTCAGGAGACAGATGAGGTGATCAGGCACTCCCATTTCTTTAAGAACTTGCCATAGTTTGCTGTGGTCGACACAATCAAAGGCTTTGCGTAGTCAATGAAGCAGAAGTAGATGTTTTTCTGGAACTCTCTAGCTTTCTCCATAATCCAGCATATGTTTGCAATTTGGTCTCTGGCTCCTCTGCCCCTTCGAAATCCAGTTTGCACTTCTGGGAGTTCTCGGTCCACATACTGCTTAAGCCTGCCTCATGGAATTTTAAGCATAACCTTGCTAGCATGTGAAATGAGTGAAATTGTGCGGTAGTTGGAGCATTCTTTGGCACTGTCCTTCTTTGGGATTGGGATGTAGACTGATCTTCTCCAATCCTCTGGCCACTGCTGAGTTTTCCAAACTTGCTGGCATATTGAGTGTAGCACCTTAACAGCATCATCTTTTAAAATTTTAAATAGTTCAGCTGGAATGTCATCACTTCCACTGGCCTTGTTATTAGCAGTGCTTTCTAAGGCCCATTTGACTTCACTCTCCAGGATGTCTGGCTCAAGGTCAGCAACCACACTACCTGGGGTGTACGAGACAGCCATATCTTTCTGGTATAGTTCCTCTGTGTATTCTTGCCACCTCTTCTTGATGTCTTCTGCTTCTGTTAGGTCCTGCTATGTAGGAGCTAAATTAAGAATTCACCATATAGGTAACTCACAGTGCAGTGGCATGCATGTTTACTCAGGGATGCTGAATAGTAGCCTAGCCTTTGGTTTAGGGGTAGCATGGGGCGGGGGAATTGGGTTCTTATGCTTTTAGCGGCTGTATGGCAGGCAGAAATTCAACAGATCAAGCCTTTTTTAGTAAGGAAATACAACTATGAGAAAAGTTTCTCCATGACAGTACTCTGTCTAATCGTGTGTTATGCCATGCCCGCACAGCAGCCATCCAAATGTTGCCACTGATTCAAAAAGGTTAGCAGCCCCTGCTGTAAACCATTATGCCTTAAACATAAGAAAGACAGTCCATTACAAAATCCTGTTTGATGAGGATGGTGGTGATGGTGATATGTTTTTTCCATTCCCTCATTCCCTCCCTTTTCCTTATTGTGAACAATTTCAAACACATACTGTTTATAAAGGTTGATAAAATAAAGGTTTTCTCATTCATTGTTGAGGGATTAAAATCAGAGAGAGTCTATTAAAAATTAGGCAGAGTACAAGATTTAAAACAGTGCTTCCATTAGCAGTGGATATCTTCTGCAATTAGAAGGGCACCTTTGGCTCCAACCCACTATTTATTCCTGGAAATAATACTACCTTTGTGTGTTGTGAACTCCAGCTGGAGAGGGAACACTTTTTCCACAGGGCTTCCCATACCTGCACATTTGAAACAGAGGAAAGCCAATATCAAATAATCTCTGCAATTCAATATAATAAAATAAAGCTTTAATATTTTAAAATTCATTTCCTACCGTTCTATCTGAGAGGATTCCAAGCAGCAGAATGAATAATCCCTGCAAAATATTTTCATATTAATATTATACACATTTGTGAAACGGCACTCTAGATGCCCGAATCTAAAGGCCAAAGGATCTCTCTAATGTAATTCCAAAGAAAGAACAGCATTTCTGAACACTGATTGCCAAAGTGTATGGGGGGAAACATGGAGCCTAGGAGAAAAATAAGCGAGAAGTTTTGGATTACATTCTGGGGATTACAAACTAATCCTGATAACAAGCTTCAAAAGGTCAACAAGCAACATACTGGGGAAAGAGACCTCACATTGCCATCCTATGCGTTTCCTACTGAGTTCAGTGAGACTTAGTCCCTGTTAAGTGGGATCAAAATTGTAGTATAACAGACCCTCCAAGTACCCCTATTTTTCCAGGGTCAGTTCCAGTTTCTGATTTGATCCTGGAATGAGACCTCCCCAGGTATAGGGCAGTATATTAAACAAACAAAAACAAACAAACACATATATAATGGAACAAGGAATCTTTCACAAACATTTGCTCCGCATGCAATTCTGGATTCAATCTAGAGGTGACTTTGAACTCACAGTCACAGGTGTTAATTTAGGATCAGGGCTGGCACTACAGTGCCTTGATCTCAGCATTTCTCAGGTCAGGAAATATATACTTATAGTAAGTTTAATAGGAATATGCCCAGGAGAAACAGGCCTGGGTCATAGGTCATGTGATGGCACAGGCTCTAGGAAAGGAGACTGCAGCCCCTTCACTCCTCCTGGGTTGTGTCAACAGGAGTGTGTGAATCTGCACTTACATTGCTAGCAAAGTCTATTCAAACTCCTGAAGGGGGGGGGCAAGGTAAGGGGGGTAGCAGTCTAAGACATAGAGCAACAAAGATAGGGCCAGGTTCAGTTAACGGCTCACTATCACAGTATTCCACCAGATATTAGCCATTTCCTCTCTAGGATGGGCAGGAGGAGAACGGGGCCAGGCTTAGCACACAAGTCCAAGTTCAGTGACATCGCCAGACTCTTACCGCATGAAAAGTAACTATATGAATCACCTCCTCGTGTGTACAGTGGTACTGAGGAGTCCCAAGAAATGTTGACAATATTTTTTTATCAGTTAAGCATAGCAAACAGCTAGTATCTTTTATCTACTTACCTGAAAAGCATTGAAAAGAGTAAATAAGTAGTGGAATGCTCTAGGGCTTCCAGGGATAACTGTAGCAAGACCAAATAACCAGGTGAGGCCTAAGAGTGATGTCAGAACACCGATACACTTGGTGATGCGATACAATGAGCTCTTTTCTTTATTTATTGATTTTTCGCCGATGGAACGTCTTTGCATTTTTGCTATGACCACAATGGTAACAATCACATTGACAGCGACAATGATCATGGCAGGAATGACTAAGGCCAAGAGAGCTCTACTCTCATCCCAGTTGAGTAAACAGACCTTTTTTCTTGTGTAATGTGGGTGGGTGCTGCTTACGGTGATAGCAGATATAGCTAGTGGGCAAAAGTATCCCAAGCAGAAGCTAAGAGCTTTCATGATGGTCTTGCTTGCATTATGTACGATAAAGACTATGTGGTAGAACACCATGAGGCCCAAGGTTAGCATCCAAAAGAAGACACAGAGGTAGAAAAACTGAACAAAGAATGCTGCTGTTACGCAGAGCCAGGCCTGGTCCATTTTTGTGTTTGTGTCATGCATTGCTGCTGCCACAATGAACCAGACGTCTGCAATCAGGAGAGAAATCGCTATGTTCAGTATGCAAACATGGCGCATGTAGGATATTCTTGCTTTGGTCACTGATTTCCACACGACAAATTCTATGCCAATGCAGGCCACCAGGCTCAATATAGAAATGCTCACACCAATGTAAGACACGTAATCCAACGTGTCCCATGGATCGTGACCGGGAGACATCAAAATGGAGAATGAAGTCAAGTGATTACAGGAGCAAGTGACATTGTCCCCATTCTCTGTGCTTTCACAGCCAGTAACGTCCCAACCTCCACCATCTTCTGAGAAGCTGAAATTCCAAAATACACATCGAGGATTTTTCAGGGTCTTGTTATCCTTCGTAAATGTCATAATGATCCTGAAATCTTCACTTAGTTTGCTGTTGGCATTGATTAGTGTTGTCATCACCAAACCATTTACTATGAATGCATCCATCTTCTTATACTGTGGAATAATAGGCCCCAAAGATGAGTAAGCCACACTGATGATGGTGGAGATGGAGTCTCCAGTTTTAATTTTTGCTTCGTTAATTAGCACACTACCACTGAGGTTTGAGGGCTTGGAGAATGTAAAGCTCTCGTTGTAGTCTGAAACCTTGCTTTTGTCAATGACCACACCCTTGAGCTGGAGGTTGTCATAGCTGATGGAAGGAATAGAATTGTTAATAGGTTGAAGGGAGTCAGAAAATTGCTCCACTGAAGCCAGTAATTGAGAAGTTCCATTCGCAAAATCCTTCCAAGTTTTTGTTGGACTGCTGATAACTGTGTCTACTGTGGATAAAAAATTCTGCAATAATAAGAGAATAAAGAGATATTACTAAAGTCCAGTAACAAAATTATCAGTGTGCATTAGAAATTCCAATCCCTTTTCATTTTTTTCATTTAACATTAATCCACCTACCAACTTTTCATATTATTATTATTATATTATTATTTATTGAATTTATATATCACCCTTCATTCAAAGTTCACAGGGTAGTTTACAATATATAAATCCCAAAATGCATAACATAAGAACAAGCAAAACAATAACCCAGCCACCCACCCTCTCGTCTTAAAGGCCACAGATTGTTTCACTAGCCATTTGGAAGGTCAAATGGTTGAAAGCTCAAGCTCCTCTCATTTTTCAAATACATTATTAGATACAGATACTGATTTTATCATATTGTGATGCTGTCATATCCAACAGTCAATCAACCTATAACATCCACCGCAAGCCATGAGGCTGTGGTATAGAACAGTCTGAGGTCCCTGCACAGGGATTTGTTTCATGGTAGAAACTGAAGCTTTGCCTCAGTTTGCTCATTATTATTTAGGAAAAGTATAGTTCTTGATTTAACTTCTGTAAGAATTATTGGAACAAACTCTTGATATTTCCACATTGATCCTGATGCTTTCTCATTTTCTTCTTTCCTGATCTACTCTGTCATGCTCTTGTGAATAGATGTGTGAATCTGAACTTATTCCTATGGTTTATCTAATAGCATTGAAATAAAAGCTTGACATAACTGAAATATGACATGAGATTCTCCACCACGAACCTTCCTTGACCTTGGTACAAACCTGATACCAGCCTCATCTCAAAACATGTCCTAAAGGCACTCTGAGAAACACCCTCAAACCTTGCATAAATCAAGCTGTCTATTCAACTCCTGAATGGGAGTCAGCAGACAAAAGATAGCCAGTTCAGCCACAGCCCACTAAGATGACTTTCATGCAAACATTTAATTTGCAAGATGGGCGAGGTGAGAAGCAGGCAGAAATTCTGGGATGAATTCAAATGCATAACAAAACTAGCTGAAGGAGAAAACAAGCTTGCGTCATCTTCCATGTGACAGCCCTTTAGATATTTGAAGATGGCTCTCAGTCTCCTCTTTTCCAGGCTAAGCATATCCAACGAGTGCAGATGAAAAGAAAGGAGTTCTCAACTTCTGCAAAGTCTTCTGTAACTTACTTCCATTGTTTCCTGCTCAGCAGCTACCGGCACGACTGAAACCATATTCAAAATTTCCACAACAGCTTTCAGGTTTGCAACAGCTTTCATACTTTGCTGCTGTTGCTTGATGGTACGGTTCAGGTGGCTGAGGAATTCAGGCAAATTCTTCTTTTGCTCAGGACTAGACACCAAAGACTAGAATTAAAGTTAAATGTGTTAAACACAGAGTAAATTGCACTTAAGGCTTGTTATTAAATAGAAAGCCCACAGATTCTCTTCAGACAGCTGGAAGATGCACAGAATGTTGTGAAATTAATTCAAGAAGGGAATCTTGCTTCACAAAAGTGCAATTTTCTGATTTCCTAGGTGACCGTCACTTGTGGCACAACCATCTTTTCCTGCTTTGGCTCCCGCGGCTTCAGCAGCTAAATGATAGAGACACACTGAACAGGCCAGGATTCTCTTGGTGTTTCTTTGTTCAATGAAATAGGACGGAGCTGGGGGAGGAAAGTGGATTTCTGTTCGAAAAGCTTTGGATGCCCTGGGAGCCTTGCTACAGAGAGGTGGAAACACTAATCAGCAGTATGCAACTTGGGGCACATCTACACTTGTGTGTTTAATGTTAGGAAAGGTTAAGGAAGAGTTGTGATAACGCAAAGGGACAAATAACTTGTTGCTTTTAACATTCTTAATTTGTTATTAAAATGTGACACCAGAGGGCGCTGCAGAGCAAGTAATAAATAAACCATTTTTAAGTATAAGTATGCCCTGGGACATTTTAGAACGATTGATCTAATATCATTCTAATAACATTAAAACCGGTCGGAGTAGATACAGCCCCAGTGCCAAATTCATTTCCATAACATCCATAGCTGGAGATCACATCAGGTGGGCAGTTTTGTGCTAATGCAGCTGCCTAATGTGTTGGCTCCATTGCCATTCTGGGGGCTTCCCGAAGGGGGGTTAATATTGCAAGTGGGTTGTTCAGATACCACAAACTGAGGTCTTTTTAACTTGTTAGATTTTCTGCTGAAAGGGAAAACCCAGGTTCAATGCAAAAAAGAAGCAGTTTGGGACTTTGATGCAGACAAGGTTGTGTGGCTGCTGTGACAGCAAAACAAAGCCCACATCCCAATGCATGAGCAGCAGCCCCACAAGAAACTCTCCTCCGTGGGCCCCGGACAGAGCTGGAGGCTGCCCTTCGCCCTGTTCTCACAGAAGCTCAGGGACTGCGATGGCAGCGAAGGAATAAAGATCCCCTCCCCCATGATTCTGACTCCCCCTCCCCCACTGAACAGTCATGGGAGATGTGGGAAAGGATAGATGCTTATTATTATATTAATGATATAAACAAACAAACAAACAAACAAACCTGTTCCTGGGCTTATCTCACTTATTTCTTTGCAAGCTGTTCAAAGACCATCTGTTTTAAGGGACAGCGCAAAGCTTCTAAAGAACCTACTCCATAGCTGTCAACGTTTCCCTTTTTTAAAGGGAAATTCCCTTATTCCGAATAGGATTCCTCACAAGAAAAGGGAAAAGTTGACAGCTATGACTTACACAAAACCCCAAAATGATATACTTGCAATCAAACTCACTCAGGTGTCTTCAATTTGTCATAAAGTGTAGATAGCCCAGTATATACAGCCCTTGAAGTCTTTGAAGAGCTTACAAAAAATAAGTGAGATCAGCCCCTGAGAAAGCTTACCAGAGACAAAACATGTTGGACTACTAATAAAATAATAAGCACTCATCCTGCCAGAGGTACAGGGCAGCCCAGCCGAGGCATCTTGGGCAGCAGAAGCCCCCAAGGCACTTCCCCTGCAGGTGGCAGAGGCAGCGTGGAGGGTGGCAGTGGGGGGCATGGCAGCAGGGCCAGTTGGCAGAGGCGGCAAGAGTGGCAGACTGTCTGGCCAGAGTGGTGCATGCTCTAGTTATCTCCCGCTTGAACTACTGCAATGAGCTCTATGTGGGGCTACCTTTGAAGGTGACCCGGAAACTACAACTAATCCAGAATGCGGCAGCTAGACTGGTGACTGGGAGCGGCCGCCGGGACCATATAACACTGACCTTGAAAGACCTACATTGGCTCCCAGTACGTTTCCAAGCACAATTCAAAGTGTTGGTGCTGACCTTTAAAGCCCTAAACAGCCTCGGTCCAGTATACCTGAAGGAGTGTCTCCACCCCCATCATTCTACCCAGACACTGAGGTCCAGCTCCGGGGGCCTTCTGGCGGTTCCCTCACTGCGATAAGCCAAGCTACAGGGAACCAGGCAGAGGGCCTTCTCAGTGGTGGCGCCCGCCCTGTGGAATGACCTCCCTTCAGATGTGAAGGAAATAAGTAGCTATCTTCTCTTTAAAAGACATCTGAAGGCAGCCCTGTTTAGGGAAGTTTTTAATGTTTGATGTTTTATCACAATATATTCTATTATTTATATTTTAATATATTTTGATATATTTTAATGTTTGATGTTTTATCACAATAATATTCTGTTGGGAGCTGCCTAGAGTGGCTGGGGAAACCCAGCCAGATGGGCAGGGTATAAATAATAATAAATTGTTGTTGTTGTTGTTGTTGTTGTTGTTCTACTCCTATGTGTTCCCTCCAAATGAATGCTTCATACTTTGTGCCCTCTCTGTCACCATTTTAAAAGCTATTAAACATGCTGATATATCCCAGCAATGTTCTGTTTACATATGTGCTCAACTCATTTTGCACAAAGCTGCTAATTTGAGTTGTTGCAGTGTATAATGTTTAGTTTTAAAAATCTATTTCTCTGAATAGTCTGGAGGCAAGCTGTGCTCAGACAAAGGGATGCTTTTACCTCTGCAGAGCTGAGAAGGTTGTCTACTGGGACAGCTAGGCAGCTATTTCTCACAATTTCCCACAAATTATGTTTGCACTTATAGGTGATACTTCCTCTGACAGGGTGGTTTGCCCCATTCCTGCAAGGCCTTGTGAGCTCAGCTCCATCCTCTCCGGTGCCAATCTCTGAAGAATTGCATGCTACCTTCTTTGCTGTGAAAGAAAGGAGAAGAGACGTTGTTTTATCTCTTGAAACATCAGGACACCACACAGTGTAGACAAGTGTCATGTATGGACAAGTATAAGGACATTTGGATCACATTGATACAAAATATAGTAAGCTGCAAATAAACACACACACGGATAATAATAAGATTTGCATATATACGTAGCAATAGAGTATACTTTCCTCTGCACTTTTTATTTTATTGTTACTTTTTTTGTTCAGTTGAAATACAAAATTAATACCAAGAAAGGACACCAGCCGTCTACAAATGCAAAGAGTCTCTCTTCCTTTTCCCTTTTTTATTGATGTGAGACACTTTGAGAGACAATACTTGACTGAAGAGTGGGATAGAAATACAGTAAATAAATAAAATTAACTGACAGAAAATGCCCAAATTAATATACTTTATTTGCATCATTAGTAAACATTTTGCACAATTTGCAAATATAACTGGGCTATGGCAACTCTAAAGATATCATATACCATTGCCCACATTTTCTCCTTACCTAGTAAAAGTTTTAGGACCATTGGTGAACTCTGAACATGCCCATCAATTTGGTTCCTGAACTCACAATGCACAATGTGCTCCCTAGAATTGCAGTCAGCTTCTGTGAAATTTACTGTGTGTTGATAGCAGCCTTTTCCTCTTCTTTCTGTAGGAAAAGCTTTTGTATAGAATGAGGTAAATTCAGACAGCAAGTAGAATTAGTGAGAGACGACTTTTGTGTCAGAAATGTAACTGTTTTTTCTCTGTGAACTGCTTTGGGAGCTTGGAATGAGGAGCTGCCACTAAATATTGTAAACATAAATAGAGCCATTGGCTTGATTTACGTTTTTGAATGGTGCAGGGCAAAACTAAGGTGACAAGTGACGCTGAGGTGGTCCATTTAAAATAATACAAAATTACCTTCTCCCTCCTGCACACATGGCATGTGCTCTCACTAGTCTTTTCTGTGCCCAAGGCAGGGCACTAACTCAAAACGGATCAGCACTGAGCTGAGTGAAGGATGGTTTAAGGGAGCTCCTGCTGAAAATCCAAGTTTCCATTTCTCAGGTAAACTCCTGCTCAGAAGCTGCTATGCAAAAAAACTGGAGGCAGCTGCTGCCTGCTATTGTCGCCTCCTGTTTTCTCATTGCCTTCCAGTGGTATTCAGTAGGTCAACAAGTTTTTTCTGCCCTACAAAAAGCTGCTCTATGTTAACCCAAAACCCACATTAAACCTCTAAGCTCTTCACTGACTGCCTTGAAAAGTTAAGTCTGGACTGAAGAGAAAACATTAAAATAATTCTAGCTCTAGAACCTGTGGTTGTCCACTGGCCCCTCTGTCCAGAGCGCACCTTTGTCACGCCACTGCCATTCAGGTTGCCACCCAGCCAGTGGTTGCTTACCTGCCTGAACAAATTGAGGCCTTTGTTGAACAGAGAACTTCACGGTGTAATTTCCTGTCTTGCTTGTACAACACCTTAGAACCTGAGTCCCTGGACAAGGGATGGATGCATTTATGGGATCTGTTATAATGTCTTTTTTCAGTGGCAAAGGAAACACGTCGATTTGCATGTGTGCAGAGCTGTTCAGAAATCTTTGGGAAAAGGTGCAGGTATAGTTGCCTAAAAACAATCAAACCAGATGCTCTTTAGCCAACAGCACAAGCAAGCAAGTAACTAAGATCTTTCTAAATTAGCACCAGCAGCCACAGCAGCGCATTTAGGGAAGT
Organism: Podarcis vaucheri; assembly: GCF_965113315.1. NCBI lineage: Eukaryota > Metazoa > Chordata > Lepidosauria > Squamata > Lacertidae > Podarcis > Podarcis vaucheri. Next base: position 127,677,387 of record NC_138761.1, read on the forward strand.
TTAATGTTTGAAGCTTTATTCTGTTTTTAGTCCTCTGTTGGGAGCCACCCAGAGTGGTTGGGGAAACCCAGTCAGATGGGCAGGGTATAAATTATTATTATTATAATAACACAATACAGGTACACACATGGTGGAAATTGTATTGTGAAGGTGGTTTTCATTGCTTTATTTGTTTTTGATTCTGACAGTGGGGATGCAATTCACTCACCAGCCCAGTCCAGATTAGCACTGCCGACAGTCAGCACAGACTCTGCCCCGTTTCCGCTCTGCCTGGTGGTGTACCACACGCTGTCAACCTGCTTAGTAGAGCTTCCACTTTGGATTTGCCAGGTGACGCTGTCAAAGTTGCTCACATCACTGTTGCAGCTTAGAGAGAAATGTTGTCCCTCAGAAACCTTGCCACTTGTTCTAGAAGATATGTTCACCTTTGCTGGTGAAACATAAACATTGGGGATTTGATTGTGAGTTCATTATTTTGTTTATTTAGGGAGATTGTCTCCCACTTTGCACATTGTCTCAACATGGCTTACGGTAAAATAGCAGAAACATAAACATCAGAATAGCACACACACAAAGAAATCAAAAGAGGAAAGTCCTTCCCAAAGAGATGCTTACCCACTCGAAAATATGTAACACTGATAACTTTGTGTTTGCAGGCACCATTGGTAGTGTTCAGCTCACATGTGTAATCCGTTTTGGTCCCAGACTTGTCTGCTGGGCATTGAGATTCATTAGCCTGAAGGAGGTACGTGGTACAGTTGTGAGTGGCAGTGGTGGTCCCTGCAAGGAAGGGAAATGAGTTAGAAGAGGTCAAAGCACTACCTGCACCTGAGGCTGAAAACTGGTCAACAACTTGACTCAAGGCAAAGCTGAAGAGTTGCTCCAGTGTCAGTGTCGCTGGGTGCTCACCCCCATTTAGAAGTTGGCCAGTATGTTATCAGCTCCTACTCCCAGTAGAGACTTTGGGTCTAACATGTCCTACAAACTTATCCAAAGCGGCCTGTTTAATTCCAGAAGGATGTTTTCAGGGACATGCCAGACAATTGCTCCCGGCCATATCCAAAGCTGCTCTAGGCCAAAGATACCACACTTAGAATCACAGAACTGTAGAGCTGGAAGGGACCAACCCCCTGCTTTGCAGGAATCTTTTGCCCAACGTGGGCCTCAAACCCACGACCCAGAGATGAAGAGTCTCCTGCTCTACTGACTGAGCCACTGGAAGACAAGGAGAGGCAGCAGGAATTTGTGACAAGGAATGAATGAACACCCCCAGTTCCCATCAAAAGCTTTTCGCTTTGTGGTCATTTCTTGCATACACTAGCAAACAAACAAAAACCCTCAAAGTGTTTTGCAAGGACTCACAAGGAATGCTTACAAAACCAAGGTGTTATTATCATTATTATTTATTAAATTTGTAGCTGCCCTTCATCTGTAGATCTCAGGGCAGAGCACAACATAAAAATACAATATAGAAAACACAAAGTACATAATAAAAATAAGAACAAAAACAAATCAATAACCCCCCTCCCCCTTGCAGTTTTCTCTCCCCCCACCCTCCTCACAAGGAAAAAAAGGGCCTCTCCTTCTGAAGGATGCAAAGGGATACCAGCAGTGAATGGCAGCAGCATTGCCTTGGCCCTCCTGGCTGACTCCAGAGGCTGCTGTGGCGCTGCCTGCAATCTGAGGCGGATTTAGGGGAACAGGACCAGCTCACCTTCACTGGGAGCCACAATGACAAGCAATGGAAGGTGAGTGGCCAGGGTGGAGGTGCTGCTGGAATTTAAAAGCCCAAAGTCCACCACTGCTGTGATTCACCACTCTGTGGAGCCGGCAATGACAGCGCGGGAGAAAGAGCCTGGCTCTTGACAGGTCTCCTTGTGCTTTGCAAATGTTGTGAGAGAGACGCATGTGTGGAGTTGGGCAAAGAAAACATTTTAGGCACACTTGGGAGCCGAGAGAGATTCTTGCACTTCATACCTGAAATATTTATTGCTCCATTTGTTTTCCAGTAATAAGTGAAGAACTGCATATCTCTGTCTGTGCAGCAACTCAGTTCTTTAGTGTCACCATTGCATACAATCACAACGTCCTCTGAGGGCACAATTTTGATTGGAGAGACTGTTATATTAGTCCCAGCAACATGTATGACTGACACATTATTAATCCATTCCATAAAGCTGCAACGGTAATAACCTGCAAAAAAGACAAAAATCTGGTATTTAGCTCCCTGAAGCAATGTGCTCAAACATTTCCAGATCCAACTGTGAACCTTCCAGCTTGTCTCATCTCCATGATAAAATTAACTCAATTGAATCAAAGCATTAAATGAGTGGCAAAACCTTTACATTTACACCGGTGATCTGAATGTGCAAAGGATCTGCATAACAGTCAGCCGTTTTGTGCGTGGAGCAGCTCCCCTGAAAGGGCAATTTTAGGCTGCATTAATGGTTTCCAAGCTTTGGTTCCTCTCTATTCCGCTCTGGTCTGGTCTGCTCTGGAGAACTGCCTTCCGTTCTGGGCGTTTTACTTTAAGGAGGAGATAGACCAGCAGCTCTCAGTGAAAATGGCTGGTGGTCTTGGTAGACCCTTTAAGGGTTTTTCTGCTTGTTGCACAATTGTGATATGCTGTGCTAGATGCTACATTTTAAATCCAATTTTTATTCTTTTATTTCTTATACAGTAAGACCGCAAAAATACTCACATTTACCTTGTGCCCATCCAGCTTTATGCACTTGGCAAAATAAAATAAAATAAAATAATTAAAAGGGGACAGGCCTCGGGGGGAAAGACTTTGGCCACACGCCCCCATGGCACTTGATGTGTTTTGACTATGTCCAGTTTTGGCACAGGTGCAATGGGCATTAGCTGCCTCTGCCTGGAGGGTGGCAGACTCTCCCTTGCTGGAGATTTTCAAGCCAAGGCTGGGTAGCCATCTGTGGAAGATGTTCAAGCTCTGGATTTCCCACAGTTCCTTCCACAGAATGGAGATCATAGGTAACATAAATATTGCCAACTCACTAAAGAAACATTTACTAATCATGAGAGATAATCAGGTCGCATGACCCCTCCTGGTACACCTGAGATCCCAGGGGACACACCTATTTTATGGTCAGACAACTAGATGTGCATGACTCTTGAGAATGGCAAGGACACCTGCAGAATTGATTTAACAAGACACAGAGAAAGCTGTGGAGCCCCAGTCATGGCTGCCTCCCTTCTCTGAATCTAGGTTTCCATTGCATGTCACTTTGTATGTTACAATCCTAGAATAAGATGGTCATTGTTGTCGAATATGATGGTCACTGCAGGCCACCCAATTCACTCCCAGCCTTGTTTGATGCAGAATATTGCAGTGTTTGCTTGATGTGGTTTTATTCTTTGGAGTATTGTCTTACAGAGGGTAATAATCTGTATTTGTTCCCCATGTTCCCTAGTGACAGACTACTTCCCCTGTCCTCACTTTGGTAGGAGGTGACTGTAAAGCCCAGGTCTGACTCAGTATAGCAGTATAGAATTGCTCAGTATAGCAATTCTTACACTCTTGACTTAAATACTTTTCTATTTAGAATTACCGGCATCTTCCAATTTAATGTTTGTAATTTTCAGTGTTGATGTTGACTTTCCATCTATAGTGTCATTTTTAAGAAGCTCCCTGCCACGGCTAAAAGTTTCTGGGAAGTGCCAGATTGCCCCCGAAGAAGAATTTGACTCGCATGTCATTGTTACTGTATCACCCTCAAAAATGTCGTCAGGAGAAATGGAGATGTTTGTTCCACCTGCAAGGCAAAAAGAGAAGTTCTCAAAACCAACGAAAAGAAAGCTTTATTTCTTGCTACATATACAGAGTGCCACTCACCTAATGCATCAACTATTCATTTCACAGCTTCACTTGCTGTTGTTCTGAACACACCCAGGAAAGCTTTGGAAAAGTTTGCAGAGTCTAGACAAGGCTTTGGCCAAAGGTGGTTGCAGCAAAAGTGAACATGTCTTGCTTTCCTGTCATGGAGTTTTATAAGTGGGATTTTCCAAAGTGACCAATGGCCGTTTAGCTGAGTGGGTTTAAACTCTCCATGTTTAGAATGAAAGCAGCACCAAAGGGCAGGCGTGCTTCCCACCTTCCAGGGCAAATGAGGAATCTCTATTCCCATTTTTCACTGGCAGAGTATCAGCTGCAATTGCAACCCAAATACATATTCCTAATGTGATACATTGACAACCATGTATGATGCTGGCAACATTGCTCTTTGACAGGAAGCTGAGTTTATCCCTTCCTCCACCAGCAGCTAGAGCCCTGCTTTTCCCACATCAGCAGTTAATACCCATTGACTAGGGAAAGGGAAAGGGACCCCAGACCATTAGGTCCGGTCGTGATCGACTCTGGGGTTGGGGCGCTCATCTCGCTTTACTGGCCGAGGGAGCCGGCGTACAGTCATGTGGCCAGCATGACTAAGCCGCTTCTGGCGAACCAGAGCAGCGCACGGAAATGCCGTTTACCTTCCGGCTGGAGCGGTACCTATTTATCTACTTGCACTTTGATGTGCTTTCGAACTGCTCGGTGGGCAGGAGCAGGGTCCAAGCAACAGGAGCTCACCCCATTGCGGGGATTCGAAGCGCCAACCTTCTGATCAGCAAGCCCTAGACTCAGTGGTTTAACCCACAGTGCCACCCACGTCCCATTGACTAATGACTATTAAAAACCCGTCCACCAAAGACAGGTAGATTTGACTTGATTCTTACTGTTGTGTGGATGCAGGGAAGACCCCTTCCACAGCCAGAAGCCATGGTGCAGAGTACACAGAACTTTAGATGGCAGGATCCTTCTGGCCTAGCAAGGTTAAACTTTCCCCCTTGGAGTGCAGATGTATTCATACACGTATATTGGGGAAGGTGCATCAGTCTGCACACACAACAGAACGACAAGTTCCTTGCATGAAACCATTTGGAGAGCTCTGTGAAACCAGAACATGAAGCTTCCACCAAAAAGTTCCTAAGACACCCTGCAGCACGCCAGAGGCTACTGAGCACCCGGGACACAGGCTGTGCACATGCTGTAACTTTGAAACACACTTTCCCCTCAGATGATTCTGGGCTCTGCAGCTTCCTCCTCAGGGTGCTACTATTACCAGCAACTCTTTAGCAGACTGCAGGGATCAAAAGTCTTTGAGGGAGAGAATGTGCTTTGAATGTGCTTTAAAGGCAGAGTGTGAGGGGCTCATAATCAAAATGGGGTGGTCTGGAGGGTGTTTTATATGTGTGGGAGAAAAATGGCATTTCTACCATTAAAATGATAATATACATCTCAATAAGCAGGCTTTTGACATTACCATGCACTTCCACTGAAGACACCGCAAATGATGTGGGCACAATCTTGTAGGAACGATCTAAGGCTTCCGCTGCATCTGTATTTGCACTTTCAGGCGGCATATTCACTGCTGATGTTAATTCATATTGAACCATGACGCTTCCAGGTCTATGCAAAAAGGATATCATACCTGATTATTTCAGATTCATTATTAGTATATGGCTATAAATTGTAAGATAAGAGTGGGAAAACAACAGTGACCTTACTGTGGGGGTCTGCTATAGAATGCCAAGCCAGACTGAAGACTTAGATTATACCTTCCTAGAGCAGATTACCAACTTTCGAAAAAGAAGAGATATAGTAGTCATGGGAGACTAAAACTACCCAAATATCTGTTGGAACTCAAACTCTGCCAAGAATGAAAGGTCCAACAAATTCCTCCATTGCCTTGCTGACAATTTCATTTCTCAGAAGGTGGAAGAAGCAACAATGGGATCATTTATCTTGGACCTGATCCTCACCAATAGGGAGGAACTAATTGACCAAGTGGAAGTACTCAGAAACTTGGGAGGAAGTGACCCTGTCCTCTTGGGTTTCATGTTACATAGGCAAGAGAACAAGGAGTGTAGTTGGACATGCACTCTGAACTTTAAGAGGGCCAATTTCAAAAAGCTTAAGCATCACTGTATGAGAGATCCCATGATACGCAGGCTGAGACCCTACTTGCCCGTGGACCGTCTGGCCAGAGCGGTGCATGCTCTGGTTATCTCCCGCTTGGACTACTGCAATGCGCTCTACGTGGGGCTACCTTTGAAGGTGACCCGGAAACTGCAATTAATCCAAAATGCGGCAGCTAGACTGGTGACTGGGAGTGGTCGCCGAGACCACATAACATTGGTCCTGTAAGAGCTACATTGGCTCCCAGTACATTTCTGGGCACAATTCAAAGTGTTGGTGCTGACCTTTAAAGCCCTAAACGGCCTCGGTCCTGTATACCTGAAGGAGCGTCTCCACCCCCATCGTTCAGCCAGGACACTGAGATCCAGCACCGAGGGTCTTCTGGCAGTTCCCTCATTGCAAGAAGTGAGGTTACAGGGAACCAGGCAGAGGGCCTTCTCGGTAGTGGCACCTGCCCTGTGGAACGCCCTCCCAGTAGAGGTCAAGGCAATAAGCAACTATTTTACTTTTAAAAGACAACTAAAGGCAGCCCTGTTTAGGGAAGTTTTTTAATGTTTGATGCTGTATTGTTTTTAATATTTGGTTGGAAGCTGCCCAGAGTGGCTGGGGAAACCCAGCCAGATGGGCAGGGTATAAATAATAAATTATTATTATTATTATTATTATTATTATTATTATTATTGTTATTGTTGTTGTTGTTGTTGTTGTTGTTGTTGTTGTTGTTATATTGTCAGAAATACTCAAAAAGAAGGGAGTCCAAGATCGATGGGAGTTTCTTAAAGGAGAAATATTGAAGGCCCAAATGCAGACAATACCAACAAGCAAGAAAAGTGGGAGGCATCTAAGGAGCTTACAGATGAGCTGAGATGTAAGAACGGCATGTATAAGAAATAGAAGAAAGGGGAAATCACAAAGGAGGAGCAAACAGTTGCAAGGAGCAGGTTAGCTGGGTCCAGCTAAGGATGAACTCAGGCTTGCAAGAGAGGTTAAAAACAATTTTTAAAAGGTTTCTTTGGCTATGCTTGAAGCAAGAGGAAGAACAAGCAAGTGGCAGGTTCTCTGCATGGAGAAGACAGAGAAATACGATTGGGTGACAGGGAGAAGGCAGAACTGATAAACTTTGCATCTGTCTTCATGCAATGCAGGGGGTTGAAGTAGATGACCCTCAGGTCCCTTCCAACTCTATCATTCTAGGATTCTATGTAATAAATAATGAAAAAATTAATGATGTTTTTAACATTTTAAAAAGATTTTTATGGATATTGGGAAGGAAAAGGAGAAACTAGTTTCAGCTACAGCTTCTTTGTCACCTTATCCACCTGGCCAATGGAGAGGAAAGCAAAATATTAAAAACATAAAAGGCTTTAAAACTGAAATAAAATTGTCCATATCCTATTTTAAATGCTAGTAAATATTCACATTTTTGTATTGATACTGATGATGGGCAAGTTGCAGCCCCTGCCAAAAGCTATTTTAATTAGGCTCTGGCATCCCAACCTCATGCTAACCAGGATGTGGAATAAAATTTGTAGGTGCTGAGGTTATTTTACACTCAAATAAATATTATGTTTTGCTTTGGCTTTGCACCTACATGCAAAGGTGTTCACACTGTGGCTAGAGACCAAGCAGGACTCCATTCGGTGTGAAACTGGTATGATGAACAGCACATCCAAGAGCAGTATATCATAACAAAGTGCAGGATTCACTTGCATTTTGGATAACATTGTATTAACATGGATTTAAAAGTAAGCACTGGAAATGCAGTGAGCATACAATAAACAGAAGTGTAAAAACACCCTTAATGTCAACTGCTTGAGGGGGCGGAGGCAAAACGAAGGTGCCTCCTCCCAAAAGGGGAAGGGGGGGGTCAAGAAACATATGGTGGCTTCCGGGTTAGCACCTCCGGCAATGGCGGATTTCCTCTGATCGGGAGGAATCCGCTCCGTGGAAATCAGGGTCTGACTGCCACGGCGAGGCGGAGACCCATTAAAAACCACAGGCGGGAGAAGCCTATGGATGTGGGATTCGGATGGCACCTTTTGCGCCTCCCCTACTTGCAGGGAAACCCGGTTTCGGGGATCCGGAGCGACGTGGGGTGAACGGCGCGGTGCTTCAAATCGACTGCTTCTTTCATGGAGTGAAGCCGCATTGCTGTTGCCAGAGAGCGCTGACTTTTTCCTGTGGACAATTGGACTCTAAACAACTACCCGTGAGTAGAGCGGAAAATTGGATCTCTAAACTTCTTAATTTGGCATCAAAACGGGAAGGTTTCAAACAGGAAGTCCGCCTTCCTCTTTTGTAAATAGATTGAAGCAAAGACGTCGCAAGCTAAAGCCTGGAAAGTCTTTTGTAAAGGATTAAATCTCCATTTGTTAAAATTACTAAAAAAAACCCTTGGAAGCAGGAGAAGAGGGGTGGGGGAATTCTAGATCGTTTAAGCCTGCAGGAGAGAGAGTGAAGAAAGATAAATCACCACCGTTTCGAACCTGGGAACGGGCTGCCAGTAAGATTGACGTTTTGGGAAAGTTTATTGACTGTGAATAAAACGTATGTTGACAGATAGTTAAATAAGAGAAATATATTGTTTCCATTGTTTCCTTTTGCACTTAAAGAGGAGTAAAAAAAGTAACTGAAAATCGAAACTAATTCTGTCGCTGGATCTGCGTTTGATGGATACAAATAGAAATTGTTTCCCCTAGAGGGAGCTTTTGAAACTGTTGCAGGAGTGGAGCTGGGGAATTTTCCAGCTGCAGAGATTAAAGAGCGTGAGAATCAGAGTTTGACCTTAGACAAGAATGTTGACAGAAGAAGCCTTAGTGATTGCATTTTGCAAGACAAGTGCTTTATTGGAACAGCTTCATGAGAAGACGGATGTGTGGATTAGTAAAATTGACAATTTGGGGAAAAAATGACTGAGTTGGGACAAAAAGGGAATATCTATACAGAAATTACCCAGGAATTGACCCAGGAATCTGTTTTGACATGGCAAGCTGTGGAGAAGACAAAGGAGAAAGTTGTTGTTGAACCTCAAGTAATTCAAGTGGAGAGAGCCCCGGCCTCCCAGAGGCAATTTGATGAGCATAAGCTGCTGCCCTTTATGATCGAATCTAGAGAAAGCCAGATTTGGTGGGATGGAGCCCTGCTTGGAAGGGAGAAGGAAAGTTGGATAGATCCTCCTATGCAGGGATGCTCTGGCCTTTGGGATCTGGATTTGGGTCAAGGGGAGAGTGGCGCTCTGAAATATCTATTGGACTTTAGTTCTGACTATGGAGAATGGGCTGACCTGTCGAGAAGGAATAGAGACATTGTTAGGTTGGAGTTTCCCCGAGATCTACTCCTCAGTGACAAAGGAAGGAAATTAAGAACAAGATCTGCAGAAGATAAAGTAAAGTGCATGTATAAATATGAAGAAGACCTGCAGAAGGGACATGGAAGAGAGTTAAGAGCCTCAGACAGAAGGTCACCAGGTTGATGGACCATATGGAATTGATAGAAAGGACTGACAGAATCCGAGACCAGGGAGAAGAGACGGTGGAAGAAGATTGGAAAAAAAGGTTAAAAAAATTATTTCAAGAAATGTTGCAAAATTAATGAGTGTTAGAAAAATACTGGAATGAAATTATATGGTTTTAGTAGAAATGTTATAAGGAGTTAAGTATAAATAAGTTTTAGGGTTTTAATGGTAAGATAAGGTTAAAATAAATTAAGATAATTAAATGACAGAAAACAGTGAAAGATGGAAAAGATTTGCTGAAATAACTAATAACTAAAACACAAAAAGGGAGGTGTGAGGAGGTCGATGAAACAAGTTAATGAAAGATAAAGATATGGAAATATTGGATGTGTTTTTAATTGTTTTTGCTTTTGTTTTTGTTTTGATGTATTGTGTCTTTTGCTTTTTTATATGTATTATAATGTATTGATTTGTATTGTCTATCTTCTCTCTTTCTTTTTTACTTTTTTCTTTAATTCTTAAACTTTTAATAAATATTATTTTTTTTTAAAAAAAGAAACATGTAGTGGGACCAGGCATGTGTTTGTGTGTGCTGCGCCTACCTTTTAAAATTAACAAGGTGTCCAGATGGAATCCTTTAAGAAAGCCCTGTGGTCACTTGCAGGGTGTCGGGCTCTTTACAGATGGGCAGCACTTGGAATGGCCACACAGCCACAGAATCATAGAATTGTCGAATTCAAAGGGACCTTGAGGGCATCTAGTCCAAGTCCCCCCAACTGGGAAATCTCTGCTCATGCTTCCGTGACAGACGGCCATCCAGCCTCTGCTTTGAAACCTCCAGTGAGTCCACCGCCTTCTGAGGAAGCCCATTCCAAATTGCACTTCTTTCTCGGAAGTGCTTTTCTAAAACATTTAAATTCTAAAACATTTAAATTTGACTAATGTACAAAGATCAAAGCATTTTTTTTTTCTCCTGTAATCCATGTGAGTGCAAAGGGAAAGAAGGTGAATGTTTTCTATACCTGAATCCTGCAACTTTTACACTTCTGAAGCCTGGCAATGATTTGTATCCCTTGGTAAACTGAAAAAAAAACCAACAATATAAATTATGACATCTTTAAAAATTAAATTAAAAGAGACAATTAAAACCTCATAGGAAACTGGACTGCTTTATTTCACCTGGTAGACTTTGAACATGCCTACTTCATGCATGAAATGAAATGAATCTATTACATTACTTTATTACTCTGTTACTGATTTTATTAATCTGTTTATGGATGGCCCACCTGCACCCAATTTGGAAATGATCCATTAAAGATTAAAAATACTTCCACTCAGCTTCTGCAATTAGAATCTCTTTTTTAATTAAATCATTTCCAAATCAGCAAGGCTGCCAGGCCATATCAGGATCCCAGTGTCACCATCAGGAGTATGTTGGGGGCTCAATAGTTTTTTGACCCTTTCCAAACCATTTTGGAATGGATAACCTTCACCCACCTCAACTCACTAAATGTGCCCCGTTTAAGGGCATCCAAAACACCCTCGGAATCAGTGCAGTTGGCACAGTGCTGCTGTAACATGATAATAGCGCCCAGTCAATAACATGGCAGCTGCATTTTGCACTAATCAGTTTTTGAGCAGTTTTCCAAAGCAGCCCATGTAAGGATTCCTTAAGATATTTTTGAAGATATTAAATCTATCTTCTGCAGATAGCTATTAGAATAATCTCAGCAGGTATGTTGCACTATAACATGTACCGTGAAGTTTTGACCTATGAAAACCTCAGGCCTGCCATACCTCAAGGATCACCTTGTAGGAGGTATTTTAATAGCTGGGAGAGGATATATGAATTGCAATTTACCTCTCCAGGTCTCACATGCATGGGCTGAACAGAGTTTTAGAAGTCCCATCCTCGGCAGCAACATGGAGGCCTGTCAGAATTGGCAGTAAGTGGTGCCTTCTTTTAATTAAGTCCAGTTACAAATCAAGCTGGCTTCCCCCTTTATTGCACTGCTTAAGATTTAATTGGACAACTGGCAAGTAAGCTCAAAATATGATTTATTTACTCAATAGTCTTGCATTAGTTTTCAGCTACAGCATCAGTAAAAACTATGCAGGGGAAATACTTATATTTACAGTAAAAACAGTCTCAGGCTTGTGCCTGGAACTGGACAGACTGGACACGTCTGTCCTCATGGCTGGCTGAGGAGAGAGGAGGGAGGGGAGGGAAGAGGGGAAGAGGGGAAATGACATCACATAGAGCCCTCTCTGCCAACTACATTTTCTGTAGTCTGAGTAGCTGCCTATCAGCAATATAGCTCTGTAGTATTAGCCCCTTCTTATGCTAACTAGCAAGGGACACGGGTGGCACTGTGGTCTAAATCACGGAGCTTCTTGGGCTTGCCGATCGGAAGGTCGGCGGTTTGAATCCTCGCGACGGGGTGAGTTCCCATTGCTCGGTCTCAGCTCCTCCCAACATAGCAGTTCAAAAGCACATCAAAGCGCAAGTAGATAAATAGGTACCTCTCCAGTGGGAAGGTAAATGGTGTTTCTGTGCACTGCTCTGGTTAGCCAGAAGCAGCTTAGTCATGCTGGCCACATGACCCGGAAGCTGTCTGTGGACAAACGCTGGCTCCCTCGGCCAGTAAAGCGAGAAGAGCACCACAACCCCAGAGTTGTTCGCGACTGAACTTAAGTGTCAGGGGTCCTTTACCTTTACCGTATGCTAGCTAGCAAGAATATGTGTTTGTTAGGTTTGACATGCATCTCCTCATATGAACCAACCCAGACCCTGCAGTCCTTGGCTGTGGCCCTTCTTTGTGTGGCTCCTCTGTGGGATGCCCAGAGGGTGGCAGGACAAGAACAGGCCTTTTCTGTGGTGGCTCCCCGTTTGTGGAATGCTCTCCCCAGGGAGGCTCGCCAGGCACCATCATTACATATTTTTAGGCATCAGGCAAAAACATTCCTCTTCTCCCAGGCCTTTGACTAATTAAACAATCTATGGCCATTTTAACGGTGGCGGGGGAGGGGAATCATTTTGTTTGCAACAATGTATTTTGGGGTTTTTATATTGTAAACTGCCCTGTGATCTTGTAATAATAACAGAAATGCAATATATCTCTGCCACATGCAGAACCAGCTCAAACATACCGCTTTCTCCAAATCACTTTTGTATCGCTTAAACATGCTAGAGGACAGATTTCTCAGATCATCTTCAAAGTCTTTGTTAAGCCGGACAGACATTTTTATAATGTATATAAATGGAACACCTAGTGCAGAAAAGAACCGGAAAAGTAGTATTACTAGTAGTAGCAACTACTTCTGATTACTACACAGCGATAAATTTTGTTTTTAAAAAATCACCATAAAATTCTTTCAATCTGTCCTCAGATCTTAAATATCTGTTCCTGTCTTGTTGTTTTGCACACAGCAAAGAAGAGAGACCTTAGACTAAATCACAGCACTGGAAGGACATGGAATTGCATGTAGAGGAAGAGCAGCTTGGCTGCAGGAATAAGATTGTAAATAAAATTGGGGAGGAGACCTCAGAGAGTGTAGCAATAAGAATAAAGGAGGGCAGGGAAAAGGAGAGGCAAGTCCTGCGGAAGACCTCTCTCAGGAAGGAGTTCCCTAATTCATGGTGCAGGCAAGAGAGACCAGAGTCGTTGCTGGGCTATCTTTAAGAAGCAGGTTCCACTGAATTCAGGGTTTACTCCTGGTCAGCGAGTATAGCATTGCAGTCAGTCTTTGAGATAATTCACATGGTAAATGTGTGACAAGTGAGGGGTTCAAATGTTACAAAAAGCACTGGGAAGCAAAGTTTGAATTCTAAAGCTGAAATGAAATTTCATGAGATGGCCCTGCCCTGAATTCCTTGGGGAAAGGGATAAAAGTGTTTTCAATGAAATGTCAAAATCCAGCAAATTTCAAATTCTGCAGACGTCAAAATCAGATGTCATAATGTGAAATACTCCTTTTCCCACCTAGCTGCTACAGTATGGTTGTCCTCATTTACTGCCCATTACCCCCCCTCCTACCTGCAGATTGCGCTTGACAGTAGGTCCCCTGCGGAGGCCGCTGTGCAAGGCAGGTGCAGCTCTCTCCTGCCGGCGCAGCACTGGGACAGGCTGGAGCAGCTCTGCATGCGCTGGCCGGCCATTCATAGCCCGACTCACAAGAGCAGTGGGTGCCCTGGGGGCCACCTGAGCTGCACACTAAGGTAAAAAAGCAGGAAGCAAGAAGGCTGCAGGTGAGACAGGGTATTTTGCTGAGCAACGTCTGCTTCCTAATTATAATTCCCTCTGTGCATGACATTCACACTGCACAAATAGTTCTTTGAAAGTTGTCAACATTATTTGACCAGACAGTTGGACAGTTTCTCTAATATTGGCTAAAACTGTAGTAGCAGAGCTCACCATCTCTTTTTACAATGTAGAAAACCCTACAGTACAGCTGTAAATTTCTCTGGAAATATCACAAAATGCCAGCTACATTAGTCTAATTCAGATATTTTTTAAATCTAGCCTCTTCTCATTGGACTTTCCCCCCTTTTCTTAAAAACAAAACAATAACCTAAAACCAGAGAAAGCCAATTTAAAAAGTGGAAACTAGTGACATATAACCCACCTGTGGTGATATCAATGCTTGAAATGTTCACAGCTGGATCAGAAGCATTTACTGAGACTGGGAAGCTAAGGCTGTTTAAATAACTTCTGAAGGTCTCCAGGAGGGAGGAATCTGGAAGACTTATCTCAACAGCAATCGTGTATTCTACAGGTGAGATGCCTAATGTCACATCTGGAAAACAATTTGATAAGTTAGGCATGTTATAATTACCAATCACAAACTCCATTTCCTTCTCACAAATCGTTTATATCTCTCTATATGTAAGACAGCCTCAGGATCAGCAACAAGGAGGCCTCGCCTGAGAATACATTTGTGGACCAGGGGGCTGCTGGCTTTCTCCTTGTCCCAACAAATTTCCACGGTTTGGAGCCTGAATGTGTTCATTTCCATTCTCATTCTCCCTCTCTCTCCCATGTGGTGAGCCAAGATCCTTCAGCCCTTGGATGAAGATTTCTAAAATGATGATTCAAATGAGGGAGGCATAAAAATCCCATAGAAGCCCCATAAAAATAATGATTGCAGAGGCACAGGATAGCAATTTAGAGAGGCCAAAATACCTCTGGCCAAAACACAAGTGCCAAAGACACCGTACGCTAATGCTAGAAGACGCTGAGCCCAGATGGGTGAACTGGAGTGCTTGGTCTTAGAGGATGACATTGACATAGTGGACACAACGGAAAATGGAGACAACGTGTAGGACACAGTTATCTCTGGATCTAAGCGATATAGGAAGGACAGAGAAGGATTCCAGCAAGCAAGGAATCCCCCAAGGCAGACTCCGTCACAGAATCAGTTTGGGTGATAATTAGTAACGAGGACATGCTGTCATCCTCTTGATGAAAATGCTGGGAGATATTGAGATGATAAATGAAATCAAGGAAATGTCCAAAGGAGGAAATGTTGTGGTATTGGGTGGCGTTACCTGGTATCCTCACAGAGACTGGCTACAGAGGTGTTCCTGTTGGAGAAGTTGTAAGGGCTTCACCCCTCAGCTACTTGCTGGTTGAGGTTGTCTCACATTGACTTGCAATGCCCATATAAATGTCCTTTTGACTGACAGCTGGAGTCTGGATCCTATTAGCTGTCCAGCCTGAACTACAGTACAGTGGTACCTCAGGTTAAGAACTTAATTCGTTCTGGAGGTCTGTTCTTAACCTGAAGCACCAATTTAGCTAATGGGGCCTCCTGCTGCTGCTGCCGCTGTGCCACCACCGTGCGATTTCTGTTCTCATCCTGAAGCAAAGTTCTTAACCCAAGGTAATATTTCTGCGTTAGCAGAGTCTGTAACCTGAAGTGTATGTAACCCGAGGTACCACTGTTGTGGGTTGGGTATTAAACCCCACTTTCCCCCCAACAATCCAGGCATGACAAAGCGAATGACAGTTCTAGATCTGGAAAGTGGCCAATGGAGCACCTTTTTTTTTTTTTTAGAGGATCCAGAGGGGATCCTGGAAATTACAAGTCAGTCAGCTCAGTCTCTGTTTGGGGGAAACTGGTGGAAAGTATTGTTAAAGTTAAAATAACCACGCATAAACCTGTTCATCTCTGATGCTTCCATTCTTCTGCCTGAATTGTACTATGCTCTTAGCAAACAGTTCATCTGAATACTTTCATGATGAAAAGGATTTCTTGTGTTCAGGCCAGAGTACCCTGACTGCATATCTAAGAACAAAGATTCTGCCTTCAAGCAAAACACACTGTTGAGAAATATTAACGTACCCTGCCGTTTCTGCCTGTGCAACTCTCTCTGTTCCTCTCCTCCGTTACCTTTGCTGTAAATCTGAAAGAGATGCACCCACAACATCACAACATTAGGAAAATTGGTTAAGAGCAATACAATGGGGGGAAGGGGTTCCAAGAAGAGCTAAACCCACTCATCCCTAGTGAACCAATAGTCTCAAAAGTCAGAGTGTGCTCAGAAAGAAGCAAGATCTGAAGAAATGTGGGCCTCTGCCTTTTCAGAGCTCTCTAAAGTAGGAGTCAGAAAGCCACAGGGGTGAATTGGGGGGCCACCTCAAGTCCTGGTACGGTTTCTGCAGGGGCTCTTCCGCCCCTTCCCCCTGTGGTATGGCTGGCTTCAGCAGTGTAGCCACAGGAGGATAGCTCTGGCCACCCCTGCCATGCTTTCCAGAGTGTCTCTGCATTGAAAGAACAGCCATGTGCTCATAGATAACTGTGAAGCTACACACAGAAAACATTACTCACAGGTGAATGGATGAACGAGCCAAAATTAAAATTTTGGGAAGCTGTGCTGACAGCTACGAGGGTACAGAACATTGTTATCTTCCAAGGCAGCATTTTCCCCGTGTTTTGTTGCTGTAGAACCTACAAGGAAATCAAAATATGATATACTACTATTATTTTAAAATAAAATTAACATAGTTTCCCTTCTAAAGAGTCAGTCCTATGAAGAATAGGCTGTAGAGAAAGTTAGCACGTTTGTTTTTTAAGAATCCTATATACACACTGTTCCTTCATTATGCTGCTGCTGCTGCTGTTCTGTGGCAAATTCCTTTTCTTATTTTACAATCTTCCTGTTTGTAATCCTTCTTTCCTTTAAAGCCTTCCAACATGGGGGACAGGATCCCATAGCATTAACTCAAGGCACCCCAGAGCCCCCTTCTGGATCCCATCAGCACCCCTGCAACTCACTGCCACCAGCCTCCGAGAGCCAGTCGGGCAGAAGACCATGGTCAATGGTATCGCAAGCCACCAAGAGGTCCAGAAGAGCTCACAGGGAGACTGCCTCTTGTCTGGTGTAAGGCATCCATCGGAGCAACTGGAGCTATTTTGATGCCAAAACCAGGCCAGAAAACAGACTGAAGTGGCTCTAGACAACTAGTGTGATGCAAGTGGAGGAGGGAAAGAAAGCCAGTCAGTGGAGGAGACCAGTAGTGCCCTGTGATGATGAGGGAGCCCCATATCTCTCTCTGCAAAGCAGCCTGACCGTGGTGGACCTTGGGCTCTCACATTTTAGCAGCGCCCTGGACAACACCAAAATGCAGCGCCCCCCCTCCCATTCTACAACATAGTTTGGCACCCGTGAGGCTCTGCACCCCGTGAGACCAAACAGTTCACGCTCCTCTACATCCACCTCTAAGCCTGACTGACACGTCGCCTGGAGCTGCAGCACGTGCTTAACTGTAATTGTTGCAATACGGGAACTAATTGGTGCTTGTGGGACACTTGTGGCTCCTCCCCGGGGCTCTTCCAGACGTCCTTTTGAGCCATGTTTCTAGGCACAGGTCCACGCTTTAAAGCTCTGCATCTGATCACTTCCCCACAGCGCTTTCCCTGCGAAATCCCACTTTTTACCACTGAAAACAATTCCACAGAAACCCTGAATTGCTGTTTGTCCCAATTCAGCATTAAAGAGCGGGTTTTCCTGGGGAAACCAGGGTGGGGCAGGAAGCAGGGGCATACCTAGCTGCTCTGGCAGCCGGTGGGGCGGGGACGGGACAATCTGTGCATGAGGGCAGCGCAGGGCCCCAAGCCACTGCGTCACTCCCAAGAGAGACGTGTGGCTCAGGAGCACTGCAGGCCAAACCCCTCAGTAAGTGCCCCCCCAAGGGTGACACCCGGGGCAGACCACACACCCCTTCCTACGCCCCTGGCGAGAGGCGCTCAGACACAGGCTGGGAAAGTGTGGAGCTGTGCCTCGGAAGCAGGGGGCAAAAGGTCAGTGGGGATGAGGCCTCAGTAAGTAAGAGTCTGGGCTCAAGTGATGCTCAAAGCACAGGAGGCAGATCTGATTTGGGGGGAAAGACTGTGACCGGAAACCCCTCTCCTCCACTAGTTTTATTTGCTGAATTAAGTTCAGCATAATCCTCACAAAGAAGTCCAGAAGCCCTTTTGCTCTCCCTTGCTGCAATATCGAAGGGCACCTAAGCTCTCTGGAGGAATGGCAGAGCTTGCTGCCGCCGCCACCTCCTGCCACAGTTTATATTATCACACTCTTTTTAAAAAAATTCTTTTTATTAATTTTCACAAACAAAAGAGAATAAAGAAAAACATAAGATACAAATTATAAAAACAAAAAAAAACAAAAAGAGAAATAAAGCAATCTTTTAAAATCAACATTTTGTACCGTCTTCTTTACAAAGCGCATACTCACGCCTTGACTTCCCTCCTACCCCGCATCAGCTTTCTTAATACATATCTTCTCCTACAGATTCTTATTCCCTTTTTGTGCACATCACATGATTTATGTCAGACCCGCTACAGTTTTTAAACTTCTGCAATTTATCTTTATATAAGCAACAAATTTCCCCCATTCTTCCTCAAACTTTGACCTTTTTTTATCTCGGATTTTATAGGTCATTTTGGCCAATTCTATATACTCAAAAAGTTTAACTTGCCAGTCCGATACTGTTGGAATTTCCTCCGATACTGTTGGAATTTCCTGTGATTTTCATTTTTGAGCAACAAGAATCCTGGCTTCTTGATTTCTGGCATGTGGTGAACACACTCGATAGAACATTTATGCTACTCAAGTTGCTCATTGTGTTGTTATGTTGGTCACAAGAAATGGTGCATGTAAAAAAGTTTCAGGTAACATCTTATCATATTTGCTTAAGGTTATGAATCTTAAATAAAATTAAATCATGTAGATTTTTCTTTTCATTCGTTGGCAGAGGAGGTGCATGTTTTTGTGACCAATGTAACAGGCATGCCCAACATAAATTTTGTTATCTGAAGGTCTTCTTATTCTGCTCCTAGGATAAAATTTATTGTCAGTTCACCAAATGAGAAATATTATCAAAACAATAAAGTGTCATTAACCTATTACAGTATCTGTTTTCCTGGAGAGGTCTTTAACTGAACTTTAGAAAACAATTAGAGAAGTTCTGAGTTATCTTGTGTGTCATACTTCTGATTATTTTACTCATGTGTAAATTACCATTTTGAAAATCTGTTGCCATATATATATTTTCTTTAAAATGATACACAACACTTTAACTATATATGAAAATGAAAAATGGGTCTGTAGATTGATGTTTTCATGGAATTAATGTTGGCCTTTCCTCTTTCCCCCCAAAACATACCATTCAAAGCAGTGTCTCCTCTCCAAAAACTGTACTAGCTGTGTCTTCAAAGTTGGTTTTGGATTCATTCACGGAGAAAGACAAGACTATTGCTCCTCCTTAATCCAGCTCCTCTTATAAAGCAAACAATCTCAGAGCAAGTCTAGGCTTGGCTGCCCAGACAAGTGCCATTAAGTTCAGTGAGACTTATTCCTAGGTAAGTTCGTTTGTCGTAGATTTCAGACTCTGTGACCTGGGGTTGACAAATGGTTCCCAATGAGCAAATACTCTATTCAGACACTACTCAGACTTTTCACCTTTCCTCCTGGAGAGAGCCTAGTAAAGTGATGCTACAGCTGTCTCTTGGGTTCCCCTCACTCTGATGTCATTCCTCCTTCCTAAGGCACATAAGATACAGTTCTGCTTTTTTACCTGATCAGCTTTCTCTGGACGCAGCCTTCCTATGCAGATCTGGGATCTGTGGACATCTCCTTCCCTGCGCAGTCCGGGGCTCTTGCTTTGCTGCTTACTGAAGGGAAGTCATGCCCAAGGCAGCAAGTTAAAGAAAGTGAGCTGCGCGTTGCTGCGCAGGCAGGATCTGGGCAAGGGAGGAAGTTGAATTTCACTGTCTGTTCAGTGGGATTGTCAAAGTTATTTCCTGATGCCATTCACCTGATCTAAGCTTTTCAGTTTATTTTATCTGAGCAAGCAGGCAAACATGTTCCACAGGCATTTTACTTCTGAGAGATGCATTTGTCATGTTTGTTTGTTTGGGGTTTTTGTTACCAATGAAATGGATGAGAAAACGTCAGCAGAAAAGCTTCAGCCTTGCCTTGCCTCCAAGCATAGCTAAAGAGGACTTCTACTGCCAGATTTGCTTCTAAGCATGATGCCAAATATTTAAATTAAGAACTAATATATTGTTGGAATAGTTTAATTCTCTCACAGCAACGGGAGGCACAATAATATATTTAATTCTCTCACAGCAACGGAAGGCACAATAATATATAGCAGCATTTCTTTTTTAAAGTTGCTGTTAAAGCCCTGTCCTTTAGTGCAGGCAGAGAGGGAAGCAGGACTGAACACAAGGGTCCCACTAGCACTTGCGATATGGAAAGTCCCTTATCCAAACACAAGGAAGTAAGCACCCAAACCTCACCTTGCACACCACAGATTCAGATATCCAGGCAGTCAGGTATGTGGGTAGTACTGTAAAAAACACAAAAACAAAAAACAAGCAGCCTTAAACAAGCCTTACTCTTTATGTTTTATTCATCCGTGACAGCTGTTTTACCAGAAACTGGGGGTGGGGGAAGAGATTAGACAAATATTTTTTTTCCTTCCTTGTTTGCCTTCTGCAGGGTTTCAGAGGGTTTTCCTGGAGTTTTCTGGGCAGGGTTTCTGTCCTTTGGCGTCAAAATTTGGGGTCAGGAATGCATTAGAAATTTCCCCATAGGAATGAATGGAAATCATTGACTTGTTATGTGACTGCTCGCCTAACAAACCATTTCCTGAGAACGCACTGTGTTCATCTAGCAGAACCTGTGTGTATTGTAACCCTTTCCAGAAAGCTGCCCCTAGAAGCCTTCCTTGCCCGGGTCATTGGGCGGTCGCTGCAGCTTTCCCACCACCAGACCCTTTTCCAAGGCCAAGAATTAAAATAATGGGGAACCCAACCCAGACAACCCCCTCCATGTACTTAGCAGTCACTGCAGCTGTTTAGTCAGGGATAAAGTGTCAAGCCTCGTCTTCTCCCCAACATGCCAGTGTTCAGTGTCCAGGGCATTTTTTGTAGCCAGAAGAGTTTGATCCGGTGAGCCCTGCAAGACGGGGCACTGGTCTCCTGCCACCACCATTTCCTGCAAGCCAAGGAATCCTGTATCTCAGGTATCTCCCACCAAGTCTTCAAAGCCCCAAGGTGCCTTAGGATGCTTACCTGGGAAATATGACCTACCAGGCAATAAAAACAAAATAAAAATGACTGTGTCTTTCATTGGTTAGAAAGAACCGGTGGCCACTCCCTCTGGGGAGAGGGGAGAGCTCTGGCCTCTCCCCGTGGGTGGTGGGGCTGACTTCTGCGTCATCATGTGCACCACTCCGTGAAACTGACGGCCCTCACTGCCAACTCGTATGGAGATGGTTGTGTCATCAGTAAGTAGCAGAGATGGAATCATGGGGCTCCCTTTGCTTTCAGTATTCTCTCTGTCTTTCTTTCATTCTTAAAAAAAGTTTCACAACTGGACTAGTGGAAACGGATTAATTTCGTCTTGCGAGGCACCACTGTATAAGGAAGGCACCAGGCGAACCTCCCTGGGGAGAACACTCCACAAGCAGGGAGCCACTGCAGAAAGGCCCCGTTCTCGTGTTGCTGAGGCATCAGGCATAAGCCTGCATTTTATTAATGTTTGATCAGGACTTGTATATTAAAGAGAGAGCTTAAATTTTCAAAAGTTTCAAGCCAGAAGACCAGCAGTTTACAACCTTGGTAATGTTTATTCTTCTAGACAAGGGCCCCTTTGATTGATAGCAGAAAACAATTCTCAAAGTCGTAAAAGCTGGAATTACAGACTGAGTGAGGACACTGACCCTATATGTTACAGAAGATAAAAAAGGCAGAAATAAATAATTAGGAATGAGTAAATAGTAAAATAATGCCAATGTGCCTCCCAGTAAAATGAGCCAGATCTTCTTTCCAAGGTTAAAGACCAAATGGAGAAGCATCTAGCTGGCAAGTCTTTTTTTAAAACTGTTTCTTTCTTAAACTGAAGAGAGTTAAAGGGCAATAAATGTTGGGAAGAGCTAATGGAAAAAGCAGCTGGCTGGAGAAGGGGGGGGGGAATTGTAAACAGGGGAAGAGGCTTCTTTTAAAGCGGTTTTTTACTGTGTTCCTTTTTTCTGAGTTCCTTTTCTACTTTACAAAAGGCCTTATTCCTTTTAAAAGGCTACCTATGTTATGTATTAAATATATTGTCTTAAATGTAATTATGCAAAGGATTTGAGAAATGCTAGATTTCATATAGTTGTAAGAGTTAAATTAAGTCAGCCACCAGCCTAGCCCTGCCAGACAAGAAGACGCCATCCGAGCAGTCCTGATTTATTAGTTGTCAAACATTTGTTTAGAAACCTTCAAATGAGGGAGATCTTTCAATGTTGATGTGAAACTCAAGATCCTTGACATATGTTTAAGATAAAAATTTAAGATTAACCATTTGTTTTAGAAGGCAATAGGGCAAGGAGGGCAAGAGGTGAGCTGGTAATTAAGATGCCTTGTTGAGACACATGTAAGATATATTACTACTTATTTGTCATTTATAGATGTAACAATATATAGCTCTTTGTGTTCCATATAAGGACAGGAGGATATGGGTGTATCTTCTAGGATTGGTTCTAGCAATCAGCCAATAGGAAATTCAACCAGGCTGATTGGACAGAGGTAGCCACAGGAGGAGCAAAGGGGGCTGGATTAAGGGAATATAAGTGCTGGCCATAATGGCAGGAGGCCAGGCCAGAGCTTGGTAACCATATACCACTGTGCCTCTCATTTATTTGTCTGACAAATAAATAATTATTTTAATTTCTCTATTGCTGCGTTGAATATTTCATTCCAGCTAAGCGTTAACCACAAGCAGGGTGCTACATTTTATGGTGCCTGCGACTCGGATAAGTGGTCTGCTGGAACGCAGCCCCTTCGCCCTACTGGGCAGGGTACAAGAGAGAGGACCACTCACTGCCTACCCAGCGCGCACTGGAAAGTTTTTTTCCAGGGGAACGCAGAAGTCTCATCTGTCTGATACCCTGCTCACTGGCGGCGACGGACCGGGGGGAAACGGAACCAACCAAGGGTAAGTGCACAAAGGGATTTTTTGGCCCTCCAATTAACTGGGAGGAAGAGAAGTCTTGATCAAACTTCTGCGTCTCAGTAAGTGGGAACTGAGTACGCTAGGTGGTTGGGTATATCAGATGGTGGTCTGGTGGGGGAAAAGGGAAGAATGGGAGGTAGTGTGTGGTGAAGTATCTAGCGCATTGTATGTGTGAGAAAGTACAGAGCAATCTGTAGCTGACCTGAGTGTGGAGTGGGCAGTACTTCGGTTCCTGGTAAGGCGACTTCACCAGGCAAGGAAACCCACGAAGCGTGTGTGTGAGTGACTGAGTGGATACTTCACAGGGCCATACAATGGGAGTTGGGGGTTCAAAGGGGGGAAATACACCTCTTGAATGTATGTTAAATAATTTTAAGAAAGCCTTCTCAGGGGCGTATGGAGTCAAAATGACGCCAGAGCGCCTGAGAACGTTATGTGAATTAGAGTGGCTGAAGCAAAATACTGAATGGCCATCTCAAGGAACCTTTGATATAAATTTAGTAAGCAAACTTTGGTCTAACATCGCCAAAGAAACTGGAGGGTGCCCAGAACAATTTTCATATATAGATTCTTGGCTGAGCACATTAAATAAAAATCCTCCATGGATAAGGGAATGCAAAGTCCAACGATGCAAATTATTGGCTGTAAAAGCCGAAGCTAGGAAAGGAATCTTGCCAAATAAACTCAAACCCATTTTTGAGGGACCAGAGGAAGAGCTGCTTCCACCTCCACCCTATGCTCCACATCGAAGGGAGCCTAATCCAAACACTCCACCAGTTGTAACCCCAAGGCAAGAAAGTGGAATGAATAATGGGGCTGGAGTCACAGAACTTGATTCCTTGATAGATTATGATAAATATCTTCAGGAGGCATTGGAGGCCTATAATAAAGCCCAAGCAGAAGTGGTTATTCCACCTGTGAGTCCCAGTAGAACTCCATCTACAGTCTCTTTTAGTGGAATAACTGATTGCCTACCCCAAACTCCTGTACATCCAAGTCCTAGAGAATTATTACAGAAGTTACAGGGAGACCTTAATCGGTCAGCAAGCAATACAGCCAGGCGTATAAGGCTGCTAAAAGAACGCCTTGGGACAAATACCATCCCCTATGATTTGAGGCCCCTAGAGCAAAGCGAAGAGAAAGATCACGTACTAGCCCCTCTCAGAAGAGTATTTGATGCACTTGAGGAGCCTGTGCTGGTTAACGGGCAACCCGGACCACGGCCACCTCGAACTTCGACCCTCCAGTACATTCCATTCACAACTACGGATCTGATGAACTGGAAAACACACACCCCATCTTTTGCAGAAAAACCTCAGGCTATGATGGACTTGGTGACTTCAATAATAAACACTCATAGTCCTACTTGGACAGATTGCCGCCAGCTCCTGAATACTCTGTTCACCACTGAGGAAAGGAGAGACATAATTGAAAAGGCACAGATATATTTGCGTGAGCAGGCCAGAGTGGGAAATATTTATAATATTGACCGTCATCTCCAAGACCACTTTCCCTTGGAAGATCCTAATTGGGATCCAAACAATGTAATTCACCTGGCCAGACTTACCACCTATCGCCAGACGCTTGTGCAAGGTATCCGCAGGGCATGCCAGAAGCCCACTAATATGTCTAAAGTCTCAGAAGTAGAACAGAAATCAAATGAGAGTCCAGGAGACTTTTTAGAGAGGCTGCAAGAAGCCTATCGTATATGGACTCCTTTTGACCCTGAAGCCCC
Source organism: Podarcis vaucheri (assembly GCF_965113315.1). Taxonomy (NCBI): domain Eukaryota; kingdom Metazoa; phylum Chordata; class Lepidosauria; order Squamata; family Lacertidae; genus Podarcis; species Podarcis vaucheri. The sequence continues at coordinate 127,702,066 of NC_138761.1, forward strand.
TGAAAACAGTAGAATGATTACTGCTACATTTGTGGCCCAGTGCGCTTCCGACATTCGTAAGAAAATTCAGAAATCAGAAGGATGGGAAGGGATGCTGATGAGCCAAATTATGGCCATTGCACGCCGAGTTTATCGGAATAGGGATGAGGCTGAGAAGCAAGAGAAGAAGAAGTGGCAGAAGGAAAAGATGGTAATGCTGGCCACAGCAGTGAAGCAAGACTACCGCCCCTTAAATGGAGGAAGAGGGCGGGGAAGGAATCCACCACTGGGAAGGAATCAATGTGCGAATTGCAAGAAGGAGGGTCATTGGAAGCGGGAATGTCCTGAACCTCTGAGGTTGGAAGAAGTACGCCCAGGCCCAGGCCCAGGCCCAGGCTCCAGCCCAAGAAACCAGGGACGGGGATGGGGAATGATCCGAAATGGAAGATATCAGAGACCTGGACAAGGACAGAGTAGAGACAATTTCATTGGACTGGCAGAGGAGGATTTTACCCAAGACTAGGAAAGACCGGACTCCATAAAGTTAGGCTTCCAGGAGCCCACGGTCACGATTCAATTAGGAAGCCATTTAATAGACTTTATGATTAATACTGGGGCTGAATACTCAGTACTCCCAGAACTATTGCAGAAAAAGGCATCCAAAAGTGTAGTCATTAAAAGTGCCACTGGTCAGTCAGCTAAGAGGTCTTTCCTCCAACCTTTGGAATGCCAGATTGGGGGACATCGTTTAACCCATCAGTTTTTGTATATACCTGAGTGTCCAATACCTCTCTTAGGTAGAGATATGCTGTCCAAATTGCAGGCCCAAATCACCTTCACTCCTCGAGGTCCAGAAATGAAACTGCCATCAAAGGCAGCAGGAATAATTTCCCTCTCAGTACCTAAGGAACAATCATGGCGCCTAATGTCAGCCCTGCAAGTCCAACCCACATTGGATACAGAGTTAAACAAGCTCCTCCGAACCCTACAGGTGCCACCAGGAGTATGGGCCGAAAATAGCCCACCAGGAATGGCCAAGAATATAGCTCCAATTGTAGTAACCTTAAAACCTATGGCTACCCCTGTATCTGTAAAGCAATATCCTTTACCCCGGCGAGCAGCAGAGGGCATCCAGAAACATTTGGACCGCCTATTAAAATATGGTCTGCTTAAGCCCTGCCAATCAGAATGGAACACACCCCTTTTGCCTGTTCGAAAACCTGGGACAGATGAATACAGGCCAGTGCAGGACTTGAGGCTCGTAAACCAGGCTATCGAGACCTTGCACCCAAATGTACCAAACCCATATACCTTGCTGAGTTTGATCCCACCAGAAGCAACATTTTTTACTGTATTGGACTTGAAAGATGCATTCTTCTGTTGCCGGCTGGCACCACAGAGCCAACCTATATTTGCCTTCCAGTGGGAAGACCCTTTGACAGGAACAAAAGGCCAGCTAACCTGGACAAGATTGCCCCAGGGATTCAAAAATTCCCCAACTTTATTTGGCACTGCCTTGGCGAAGGATCTAACAAGTTACCCCTCAATACCTGGAGAAAAGGTGGTTCTGCAATATGTAGATGACCTTATACTAGCAGCAAAGGATTTTGATACCTGTAAAGAAGGTACAGAGGAACTGCTCCACTTGCTCTGGCAAGCTGGCTATCGAGTTTCCCAGAAAAAGGCACAGTTATGTTTAGAAAAGGTCAAATATTTGGGCTTTGACATCTCACACCAACAACGAGCATTGAGACCAGAGAGGAAAGAAGCTATTTGCCTTATCAAGGAACCTACCACAAGGAAACAACTCAGAGGATTCTTGGGAACAGCAGGGTTTTGTAGACTATGGATACCTGATTTCAGCAGTCTGGCCAAGCCCTTACATGAAAGCACTCGAGGTGCAGAAAAGGACCCATTCGTATGGGGACCTGAGCAGCAACAAGCCTTTTTAGTTATCAAACAACGACTTATGGAGGCCCCAGCCCTTGGACTGCCTAATTCAGAAAAACCCTTTCAGCTGTATGTACATGAACAGAATGGGATTGCAGCGGCAGTCCTGACCCAGAGATTAGGAAGTTGGAACCGTCCAGTAGCTTATTTGTCAAAACAATTGGACTCAGTAGCAAAAGGATGGCCTCCATGCCTAAGGGCAGTAGCGGCCACTGCAAGCCTTGTCAAAGAAGCTGATAAATTTACCTTCGGCCAGACGATGTACGTGAATGTACCTCATGCTGTTCTGACACTCATGGAATATAAGGGTAGTTATTGGCTAACGAACCCGAGGATGGCTAGGTACCAAGGCCTATTGTGTGAAAATCCCAGGATTCATCTACGAGTAGTGAATATGCTCAATCCAGCGACTTTGCTGCCCCTACCAGAGGTAGATGATGAAGAATCTCATGATTGTCTCCAAATAATGGATGAAGTTTATTCCAGTAGACCTGATCTGAAAGATGAACCATTGAAAAATCCAGATGTTGTATATTATACTGATGGTAGCAGTTACCTGCATGAAGGTGCCAGACGAGCAGGATATGCTGTGGTCACCAATGAGGAAGTTGTGGAAGCTGAAGCTTTGCCTGCTGGCACCTCAGCACAAAAAGCTGAACTTATAGGTTTAACTAGAGCTCTGCAATTGGCAGCCGGATGTAAGGCAAACATCTATACTGATTCTAAATATGCCTTCTTAACCCTGCATGCACATGGAGCTCTATGGAAAGAAAGAGGTCTAATAGGAGCCCACGGGAAGGCCTTGAAATATGGACCTGAAGTAGAAATCCTGTTAGAAGCAGTATGGGCTCCAGAACAGATTGCTGTAATGCACTGCAAAGGTCATGGACGAGGAAGGGATCCAATAACCAGAGGAAATCATGCTGCTGACAAAGCAGCCCGAGAGGCAGCCCAAAAGCCTGTGGGAGGATTTATAGCAGCCCTCATACCAGAGGTAGTTCCAGAAGAAGTTAAACCTCACTATACCCCAGAAGAGAGGAAGTGGGCTGAACAGGAAGGAGCGGTTGTGAAGGACGGTTGGATGATCCTGCCAGACAATAGGATTTATGTACCTCATCATCTAGCAGGCACAATTGTAAGAAATTATCATGAATCTACTCACCTTGGCGGTACTGCAACCAGAGAGAGTCTCAGTCGGAAGTTGTATATTATTAATCTATCACAATTAGCAACTTGCATTTCACAGAAATGTGTTCTTTGTGCTAAAAACAATCCCAGGCAGGGACCGGTACAACCTCCTGGAATCCAACATGTGGGATATGTCCCCATGGAAAGCCTAATTGTGGACTTCACAGAGCTGGTCCCTTCTAAGGGATTCAAGTATCTCCTTGTGTTTGTGGATACTCTTACCGGATGGGTTGAAGCTTTTCCCACCCGAACTGAAAAGGCACGAGAGGTAACTAAGAGACTCCTCACTGAATTGATCCCGAGATTTGGGTTACCTAGATGCATTGGAAGTGACAATGGGCCAGCGTTCATTGATCAAGTAGTACAAGAAGTATGTCGAGTCCTACAAGTGAAATGGAGACTGCATGCAGCCTATAGGCCTCAGAGTTCAGGGAAAACTGAAAGAATGAATCGGACTCTGAAAACCCAATTGGCAAAATTAACCCAGGAAACGGGATTGGGATGGGTAGATGTGTTACCCATAACACTGTTTCGTGTTCGGTGTGCACCCACAAAAAGACTTAAGTTGTCACCTTTTGAGCTCCTGTATGGGAGACCGCCCTCCTTTGTTCAGGATATTTCAGTTGACCTTAAACAAATAGGAGACCATGTGACACAGGGACAAGTGCAATCTCTCTCCCGTGTTTTTGTTTCTCTTAACAGGTGGGCCCTCGAGCGCACGCCGTGCAGCATTGCCGAGCCGATTCATCAGTTCCAGGCTGGCGATAGCGTATGGGTGAAAGAGTGGAAACGTGATCCACTTGCACCTAAGTGGCGTGGACCTTACACCGTCTTGCTCTCTACTCCAACAGCGGTGAAGGTAGCTGAGGTGACCCCCTGGATTCATCACTCCCGTTTGAAGAAGTCCGAAGGCAGTTGGACGTGCAAAGGTGACCCCTCTAATCCTCTTAAACTGACTCTCTCCAAAAACCCCTGTATCTAGCCCTACCGGGAACGGGCTAGGTCACGGGCAACATTAGACGACCGGCCTGCTGCAGCCACAACCTGGAAGCTGGCTGACCTGCGCACGCCTGAAGCTTGAGGAGCATCTGAACCAGCGATTGTGAAAGGAAAGATTCTCTTATACAATTAATTGACTGCCCCCCCCTGTGGAATAATTATCAGAGATATTACTCATTGGGGATCCTCGGGATATATGTTTTGGTCTTGGTGGTTCCCCATTTCTGTCACTGGGGGAATTATATTGGGACTAATATTTATCTGCTATCACAATAAGGTAATCTTTTGTGGAAGGAATGCATATGCTAGACATCAACATGATTTTATTATTAATCCTGATCCCTTGGAAAGGGGAAGGGTCCTTGAATCTGACCAAATTGACTAAATATGGATTCCGCCATGACCACAATATGTGGGTAGGTTTAGCTGAGATGGTAGCCAATGTTGCAAATAGGACCAATTGCCTTGTTTGCTCTCTTGGGCCAGATGATTCAGAGGGAGGTATGCCCTTATTACCGATACCATTAGATGCCATTGGTATGGTAAGCGAAATACCACACCAAACAGAAATACAGAATTTCCCCGGATGGAACTCAACTAAACCAATACGAGTTATACCTGTACAAGGGGAATTCTGTGTACATAAATCATCAGATGCAGCTGATTCTATCATGATAGGCTCTTCTCATTGTCGCTATACTTGGGATAATATTAAGAATACCTGGGCACACGGTACTACCTATCGAACTCGGAATGCCTTGCCCTGTGCACCTCCTTTTATTCATGCATGGAAAGTGGTATGGAACATAACTGTGACAGAAAAAGGCAATCTAACATACTGCACTGTGAACTCTCTACCTCTTTTGCTATTTCGCCTTCTGTACTCCACGTACCAAAAACCTCAGACCCGATGGTTGTGGTGGATATGTGGAGAATGGGCATACAAGAAACTCCCCTCCAAATGGAGTGGGACTTGTTTCCTGGGATGGGTATTACCACCAATGTGGATTATGCCCACTAATTTGGCCAAGCGTACACGAAGAAACGCTGATATTTCTCATATAGCAGGAGGAAGTACCCAAAGTTGGAGCGGTACTGATGATTGGCCACCAGAGCGCATTATAGCCTATTATGATCCTGCCTCCTGGAATCCTGGTGAGCTCATACAAGGGGCACGGGATCCTATTTATAATCTAAACAGAATAATTCGATTGCAAGCAGTAGTGGAACTTGTAACCAATGCAACGGCCCAGAGTTTGAGACTTATTGCACAACAGTTGGATGAAAGTAGAGCCGCCATTTTGCAGCTGAAAATGGGAATGGATTATGTACTTGCCAAGCAGGGAGGCCTATGTGGAGTCTTGAACTTGACAGGGAATGCCTGTTGCTTTAACATTTCAGATAATGGTGAGGCAATCCGTGTGTTGGCCACAAAGATGGAGAATATAGCACATGTCCCAGTACAAACATGGGAAGGATGGGATATGGGATGGCTCACCAATTGGTTACCTAATGTCACAGGACTCAAAGGGATACTATTGTCTTGCTTGTTTTTCTTGACAGTAGTGGTAATGGTTTTATGTATGATGCCATGTATCATTTCATGTTTTAGAAGTACAATTAGCAAGATGGTTTCAAATGAAACTCTACCTCATATCATGGCCCTATACAGAGCTTTACCTCAGGAACATGATGAAGGTCAAGCTATCAAGGACACTTGGGATGAAGGTCCTTGAGCTTGAAAGGGGGGAATGAGGCATCAGGCATAAGCCTGCATTTTATTAATGTTTGATCAGGACTTGTATATTAAAGAGAGAGCTTAAATTTTCAAAAGTTTCAAGCCAGAAGACCAGCAGTTTACAACCTTGGTAATGTTTATTCTTCTAGACAAGGGCCCCTTTGATTGATAGCAGAAAACAATTCTCAAAGTCGTAAAAGCTGGAATTACAGACTGAGTGAGGACACTGACCCTATATGTTACAGAAGATAAAAAAGGCAGAAATAAATAATTAGGAATGAGTAAATAGTAAAATAATGCCAATGTGCCTCCCAGTAAAATGAGCCAGATCTTCTTTCCAAGGTTAAAGACCAAATGGAGAAGCATCTAGCTGGCAAGTCTTTTTTTAAAACTGTTTCTTTCTTAAACTGAAGAGAGTTAAAGGGCAATAAATGTTGGGAAGAGCTAATGGAAAAAGCAGCTGGCTGGAGAAGGGGGGGGAATTGTAAACAGGGGAAGAGGCTTCTTTTAAAGCGGTTTTTTACTGTGTTCCTTTTTTCTGAGTTCCTTTTCTACTTTACAAAAGGCCTTATTCCTTTTAAAAGGCTACCTATGTTATGTATTAAATATATTGTCTTAAATGTAATTATGCAAAGGATTTGAGAAATGCTAGATTTCATATAGTTGTAAGAGTTAAATTAAGTCAGCCACCAGCCTAGCCCTGCCAGACAAGAAGACGCCATCCGAGCAGTCCTGATTTATTAGTTGTCAAACATTTGTTTAGAAACCTTCAAATGAGGGAGATCTTTCAATGTTGATGTGAAACTCAAGATCCTTGACATATGTTTAAGATAAAAATTTAAGATTAACCATTTGTTTTAGAAGGCAATAGGGCAAGGAGGGCAAGAGGTGAGCTGGTAATTAAGATGCCTTGTTGAGACACATGTAAGATATATTACTACTTATTTGTCATTTATAGATGTAACAATATATAGCTCTTTGTGTTCCATATAAGGACAGGAGGATATGGGTGTATCTTCTAGGATTGGTTCTAGCAATCAGCCAATAGGAAATTCAACCAGGCTGATTGGACAGAGGTAGCCACAGGAGGAGCAAAGGGGGCTGGATTAAGGGAATATAAGTGCTGGCCATAATGGCAGGAGGCCAGGCCAGAGCTTGGTAACCATATACCACTGTGCCTCTCATTTATTTGTCTGACAAATAAATAATTATTTTAATTTCTCTATTGCTGCGTTGAATATTTCATTCCAGCTAAGCGTTAACCACAAGCAGGGTGCTACATTGCCACCCTCCGGACCTCACATGGAGGAGGGAAACAAAGAAGGGGAGAGGCGGTTCTTGAGGTCTTGTGGTCCTGAGGCACTTGCAAGGCAAGGGAAGAGGCTGTTTCCTGGCTCCTCGCTTTTCTGTGGCGCTTGGTCACAGGCAGCTGCGAGTCCAATGCAGGACCCCCCCCCCCCAAGCAGGGGGCTCTGAGGGGCAGACAGAGGGCAGGCCCCCCTTAGGCAGGAAGAAATGGGGCAGAGAGGAGTGGAAGGAGTCTTGATCTAAAAATAAATGTGTGCATCCACATCTAAACTTGCCCCTTTCTAAAAGTTGCTTATTGGTGTGTTTTTCTTTTTGTCAATCTACCAAAGAATAAAATAAAATAAAATTAGGATTATGGGTTTTTCTCAGGATGGTGGAGGGCCTGTGTCCCGGGTCCCCTTGATGTCGGGATGGGGGCACTCACCATTCTTCTGATAGGAAATGCTCTGTGGGAGGAAGGGGCACAAAACAGGGGGTTGAAGAGGATCAGTTGGGAGGGGGAGTGAGAAATGTCCCTATTTTCATCTGAGGAATGTTGGAGGGTATGATACAGCTTATTATGACTTGTAAGAAACAAAACCCTACACAAAGCAAGAATCAAGGGGAGAAGCTGTGAGAATGAGAGCAAATCTGCTCTGACCTTTACAGATAAAGCAGCTTAATATAAACAACAACAGCAAAAATTAGAATCATAGAATCATAGAATCATAGAGTTGGAAGAGACCACAAAGGGCCATCGAGTCCAACCCCCTGCCAAGCAGGAAACACCATCAGAACACTCCTGACATATGGTTGTCAAGCCTCTGCTTAAAGACCTCCAAAGTAGGAGACTCCACCACACTCATTGGCAGCAAATTCCACTGTCGAACAGCTCTTACTGTCAGGAAGTTCTTCCTAATGTTTAGGTGGAATCTTCTTTCTTGTAGTTTGGATCCATTGCTCCGTGTCCGCTTCTCTGGAGCAGCAGAAAACAACCTTTCTCCCTCCTCTATGTGACATCCCTTTATATATTTGAACATGGCTATCATATCACCCCTTAACCTCCTCTTCTCCAGGCTAAACATGCCCAGCTCCCTTAGCCGTTCCTCATAAGGCATCGTTTCCAGGCCTTTGACCATTTTGGTTGCCCTCCTCTGGACACGTTCCAGTTTGTCAGCGTCCTTCTTGAACTGTGGTGCCCAGAACTGGACACAGTACTCCAGGTGAGGTCTGACCAGAGCAGAATACAGTGGCACTATTACTTCCCTTGATCTAGATGCTATACTCCTATTGATGCATCCCAGAATTGCATTGGCTTTTTTAGCTGCCGCGTCACACTGTTGGCTCATGTCAAGTTTGTGGTCAACCAAGACTCCTAGATCCTTTTCACATGTACTGCTCTCAAGCCAGGATTGAAGTGTCAACTTTTGCAGTGATAAGGATTTAGAGGTTAAAAAGCAGGCATTGACGTATTTCCTGCTTCAGTGTGCTGGAACAGGAGAGCAGTCGTCAGTGGGAGACTCCAGTTCCAGACATGGCAGAAACAGCAGCTCAGTTGTTCTGCCCTTTGCATGGGGCACAGCAGTGACTTTTCTGCACATGGACTGAGTTGCTTTCGCTTGGGGCTTTGACACACACACAGGGTTAGGAATGCAATTTCAGATTTAGAGGGAATGCCCAGTGCCTGATGCACACACACACACACACACACACACACACACACACACACACCCTGCAAACTTTTCTGACTTCCCAAAACTCCATGGTTTGTGGCAGCAGCCGGAGCAAAAAGAAAAAAGAAAGACCCAGTGCTTGGAGGGGGGGAGGTTTAGATGCAGATGCAAAGAAGTCCCTCCCTGCTCATCAGATCTGGCTTTGGATGAGTGGAGAGGAGGCCGGCTGGATCTAGACACAGCAAAGAAGCATTTAAGTTAATCGCATTGCAAACTTTGTACAGTATGAGAAATTGGGTTGGCAAAAACGGAACTCCACAGCGCCATCTGGTGTCATAGTGTTAGAATGCATGAACAACGCCTATAAAGCGCTTTTTCTTTGCCAGTGTAGCTGAGTCCGCTATAAACTCTTCCCTTCATACTTGCACAAATCATTTATGGGGAGGGGGACATTTGTTTGTGCAAGGCTCTCACAATCAAAGGCACACCCACCCATGTCATACCAGAAGGTTACTTACCCCTGCTGTGTACACTAACCAGGGAGTAAGTCTTGCTGAGTTAAATGGAGCTTGCTTCTGAGTAGGTATGGACAGGATGGTACTGTTAAGTTCCAAAAACAGTGCATTTTGAGGTGCCATTGCCATTTGTTATTTGTAATGTATGTACCCCCCCCCCTTCTTAATGGCCAGCATGGCCAATGGTCAGGGATATTGGGGGTTGGGGGCTGTTGGTGTCTGAGTGGCCACGGGTTCCCCACTCATGCAAAAGGGTGGACTACAGGGGAATGTCTTTACACAAGTTCAGGTTAAAAATAAAAAAGGGGAAACTTTAATGCATTTGCTAAGCAAATACCAGGAGCATTTTTTAGGGGGGGGGGGCTTGAAAGAATATGCACATTTTTGTGTACAAATACATGTATATTGTGGGAACTGCACATAAAGATGCATATATTTTTGGAAACAAAACACAAAAATGCAGATTAATAGGGGAAATCACTTTCAAATATTATATATAATACAAAATTGTGTATTAGGAAGAAATGTGCATGAAAATGCACAAAGTGATGCAGAAATGAGGAGAACTGAGCTTAAAATTAGAATAATTAGAAACAGAAAAACCAGCATTCTCTTTCCCTAATATTTATTTTACAAGCACATGCCCTCGAATTTCTTTGATGTTTGAAGCACTCCTAGCGTCGGTTGGGGGTGGGGGAATAGCACTGGAATAGCACTCCCTCCCAAATCATGTCACTTGGCCTTAGCTGGGGAGAAAGGAAGGCGCCTTAGGAGGCAGGGGCGGTAAGGGAACAGCTGGCCCTGACCCCATTGTAGTCACTACCTCAAGTTACTATGCAGCATTATTATTATTATTATTATTATTATTATTATTATTATTATTACATATGCTTTTAAAGCACATTGTTTTGGAGACCATATAATATTGAATAAGTGGGTCAGCAAGCACCCCTTGAACATCCTGCAGATCTTAGGTCTACTCACTCAGCCACTCAGTCCTTCTCCCTTACCCTCCCCCCAGCGGCTCCCATGCTGAGGGAGGCAGGAGATGGGAGGGAAGACACCCCAGTTTCCCTTTTCCAGAACTGAGACAAAGACCCAGTTCCTTCACTCTGCCCCTTGGAGACTCCCTGGGACTCTGCCTGCCCTGAAATTGCACTTGTAAGCTGCACATCATCAGTCACAGACAAAGCGTGTCCACCAGGTTCTTAGGGCAAGTGAAAGCTGGATACTTGGCTAAGCACTGGAGTCCTAGAAAGTCCAATGGCAGGATGCTTCCTACTCATTGCAGCTCATTAACCTTTCGAAAACCCTTTTCCTGTTATTGTCGGCAAAGTTACTGAAAAGACATCAAGGCAGCCAGGCCTTGGAGGAAGCGGGTCCTGCAGGTGTGGATTGTTCCACATTTACATAACTCAAACAGCAGAGACTGAAGCAGTTTCCTCAACAAACCTTATTCCTGCCACACCTAGAAACCACATTATCAGAGAACAAATTAGCGTGCAGTTCCTGACAAGTATCAGGCATGAGTTAATGAGGCTTACTCCCAGGCAAACATATATAGGATTACAGCAGTTTATTGCAACAAGGGCAGGGGAGACCTCCAAATAAAACTGTCCAGCTTAGGCAGCCTTTTAGAAAGCTTGTATAAGCATAAGCATCATATACAGTTGGCCCTGGTTTGAAGGCCATTTATACGACAACCCGGGGGACAATAGTAACTGGACCTAAATAGTGGGCACTCATCCACCCTTCCTCTCATCCCTGTTTCCCCTCGAGGAAAGCCGCTCTTTAGTGCTCAATCAGAGCAAAGAGCAATTCGTGTTTCCTCTGGATTGACATTTGTTCTGATTTAGCACTAAAGTGTGGGTTTTCCCTGGGAAAGCATTGGGGCAAGGGGGAAACTGGTCAGACCCACACTTTCTAGGCACAGGACAAGCGGCAGTGTGGACAGGCCTGTCAATCCAGAGAAAACCCAAATTGCTGTTTGCTCTGATTGAGCACTCAAGAGCTGATTCCCCAGGGGGAAGGCAGAAGAACAAGAGGAAGTGTGGCTAAGCACCGAGAAGAGGCCCATTGAAAAGAAGGGGACAAGTCTCCTCAGTGAGTCCCCTCTCAGCAGGTCTCTGAATCCAACCCATGGAAATGGCAATTCAGTTATTCTGCTGTGGACTTGCGTGTTGGTCCTGCTCCCAAGGATTACCCATCTTTCACCCTAGCATGGGGAAAGTTTGGGCAGTTATTCTATGTTTGTTTTTATTGTTTCATTTGAGTTGCGGTGGTGTAACGTCCTGATGAGAGTGATGAGGATGAGAGTGATGCATCCTCTAGTGTGAAAGGGACTGAAGAAGAATTGTAGCCCACCTCAAACACCAAGCGTGCAGTAAGTGCAGCAGAATGAGAGATCCAGAGGTCCGTGCCTGGCCTCTGCTTCTCCTGTGTGTGGCTGCTGCAGCGTCTGGCAGAGTGGGCCATTGCCAAAGGTAAGGTCCGAGTGGAGAGAGAAGAGGCGCTCAGAAGGCAGAGTGGAATTCTCTAAAGGGCTGGAGACAGGCCGACTCTGGGGGTCTGTCCAAACCCCTACTATTTGGTCAGGGATCTATTCACTGGCCCCTTCCTTCAGGTGATTCTTAAGAAGATGCCGCTATATTTCCATGATCTGAATCCTACAGCGATACGGAAACAGCCTCCGGACAAGAAAATTAGACACCGGATATCCTATCGAGAGATTGGTGCTAGACAAGCTGAGCTCCTTCCATCTGTCAGATTCCGTATCACAGTGGGAGGAAGGATTTGGGCAGGCAGGGATAAGCCAGAAGGAGATTGGTCAGAGGCCTGGGAATCGCCATCCTTTGCAAACATGGTCACATCACACATTCTGCATTCATTCAAGCAGTGGGAAAAGCAAGGAAATTTAAAAGTGGCCTCATGTTGCTTTGAAACTATCAAATAAAGTAAAGCTGAGCACATTCATTTTGAAAAGTAAACACGGGGAACCCTGTGCTAAATATGGACGTCTATATACCATGTTTCTTAAATATTGTTTTTTAAAACATATTTTTAAATGAGGTTTTTGTCTCAATTATTTTTTTCCCTGATATATTCATAAAATATAAAAAGTAGATCCAGAGAAAAAAATCAGCAACAAGCCACTATTGAAAAAACAATAAATAAAAATATTAATCATGAACTATGCATATATCTCCAAAATTGGATTATATTCTACACTATTCAACAGCTCATGCTTTTTTACCTGTTACAATATGCATTATATACAGAACACACCCATATGCACTTTATCTGAACCTTTTAGCCTCCTAGCTTTGCTCATGAAATCTTCTCACTGACTCCTTATATGCCGCTCTTTGCTATTACTTCACTGCCTGGACCTTGATTTGTTCTCTAACAAAAATATTTTTCTGCACCCCAAAGCAGCCGTGATGCTGGGGCCTGTTTTTCCAATCTAGATGAATGGGTTAAAGAGAGACAGGAACTTGACTGCAGTTCCAGCCTTTTCCTTTGTGCTTTAACAATCAGAGGAAGCTCAGCCTTATTTGAGGAATTTCCCACGCCTCTACTTCAGACATTAGAAAATGGTTTTCTTAAACTCATATCAGATATGTTTACAGAAAGAGCCAAACAAGTGGGGGGGGGGATCCTGGATAGGATAACTATCTGTATACATTACATCTATTTGAACATTTTTAAAAGAAAAATTAAAAAAAATAAATGGATACGCCATGGAACAGTTTGGGTGCTACAGATGCCCAGCCATCTTCACTGCGAAATAAGGAGGCAAACCTCCACTTCCGTCATTGTTTCATAGCAGGCATGTCCAGCTCCCAAGAGACTGCGATCTGCTCCTGGTATAAAAAAACTGGCAGTGATCCACCCCTTGTCACTGGAGGGAGGAGGAGCGGGGGGGGGGGTTGCCCAGAGTTGTTGAGCTTCTTTGGGGGATGATTGCACAGTTTTTTAGCTTTATTCCCATAACTTTTTCCACACAATAAGGATCCCACGATCTACTAGGATCAGCCAGGGATCTACCAGTAGATCATGGATGCTTGAGCTGAGATTCCTGCCTTGTAGGGGGTTGGACTAGATGATCCTCGGGGTCCCTTCCAACTCTATGATCTGGGTGGCCACGGTGAGAACCGGATGGTGGACTAGGTGGGTCACTGGTCTGAAGCAGCAGGTTCTTCTTCTTCTTGCCAGCCCCCCAGTCTCTGAGCCGCGCGAGAGGCCGGGGCTTCCAAGCCCTTCCTTTGGGGATGAGGCACAGCAGAGACTGTGATGCAGTGGCGTAGCGTGGGGGGTGCCAGGGGTGCCGGCCGCACCGGGCGCAACATTTTGGGGGGGCGCGCTCGCTGCCTCCGGAGTCGCCGAAGAGCCTCGGGCGCAGGCTGTAGCGAAGCCGCATGTCTCGCGGAACTGACGAGCTGTGCGCGCGTCCGGGCTGAAGGCGCCCGGCAGGCAGTGGCTCTCAGCGCTCGCCGCGGAGGACGCGCCAGGCAACCCCTCCTCACAGCCCCGCCTCCGCCGGTGCTGCTGCAGCTGCTGGGCCGTTGCATTTTCCTCGCCTCTCTGCCCCCTCCTCCTCCGGGCAAGCGGCGTCGTTTGGGCGGCAGCGGGGGGCGCAAATTACTTGCCTTGCCCCGGGCTAGGGGGCGCAAATTACTTGCGTTGCCCCGGGTGCTGACAACTCACGCTACGCCGCTGCTGTGATGTCCTAATGGTTTATTGACACATCTATACAGCCTGAGCCTACGAGGGAGGAGTGCGCGGCATCCGCTTCTCCCATAACTGCAGCCTTGGAGTCACACAGAAATCAAGCCTTTGCTCTCTGATCCTCTGCTTGCTGGTTTGCTTTTTTTAGGTCACATCCCTGCAAACCTTGCTTTAAAACTCAGGCTTTGTTTTTCAAACTGTCTGAGAGTTAAAGGAGGGCCCCCACTCATTTGGCATCTGGCACGCAGGTAGGGCTGCCATATCTGGAAGAGCTTGGCCCCCCGGTTATGGGTGCCCGTGCATGTGATGTCATGATGTCAAGCCTGTGCCACCCAGCCTTGGCACCTGACTTCCGGTGGCATTGCAAGTCGGGTTCCGAGACCTCTGAAAGCATCTCCAGAGTTGTGCCAGGGCCCTGCAGTGTGGGGGATGAGCACCCACAACAACATTTTTGTGGATGCTCGGGCACCCAGAGCCCCCTATAGCTGGTGCCCCTGTTGAAGAGCAAAAAAGGGGCAGCCTAAGTCACTGCCAGCCCAAGCGCCCAGGCCCTTCTTTTCCTGGCTCAGGCTGGCAGTGGCTGCAGAGCAGCCCAAGCCCACCAACTCCAAAACCTAGACATTTCCTTTAAAATGTAAAAATCTGCCCAGGTGGGCATGTTGACACCCCCCCAAAAAAAGAGGACATGTCTGGGTTTTCCTGGACACATGGCAACCCTACACAGATGCCCCTTTCCTTTGTTCTCTTCAGAGCCCATCACCCAAGCAATCACTTCAGCAGGAAACCAGCCTTGCTGGATCCAGGGGTTCAGGATCAGCCTGGCTGGATTAGCTTTTAGCACTTGCTGGATCCAGAGAAGAGAGGAGTCCGGCACCCACAAACTCATCACAAACGTCCATGACTCCACCCCTGGGGGGAGGGGATTAGTCAGCCTAAGGTCCTTCCCCTTTGGGTCACACCCCAAAGAGCTCGCCAGATGAAATGATCACCCCTCTTTTTCACACAAGTGTATGTGCAGAGGGCTTTATTTTAAACCAAAGAAACCACATCCTGTTTTTAAACAACCAGATTCTTTTTTTTTTGGGGGGGGGGGAGTGAGGACCACATCAGTAGATCTCGCCTTGTGCCTTCCTCATGAGATTCTCACTCAGTACTTCCCAGACACTAACCTGGCCTGTATGGAACAACGAAAAGAACAATGTGTCCCAGCCCATGTACAGAGAGTCTTGATGGCATTATCTGTTCTTAGCTATAAAAACAGAAGAGGGAGGGAAAGGAGAAGCAGGAGTGCTGGCCTCTCTTCCTTTAAAATTGGATTCATCAAGGATTAACCTAGAACAATTAGCTGATAGTGGGACGTTTCTAGGTCTTTGGGAGAGTTGCCTCCTTTTATTGTGATTTGAATGATATTTACAGTTGTTGCTCCATTAATCCTTACCTGAAAGAAATGCCAAGGCCGCTTTCACGGAGGTCCCAGCTAATGGATCTCTATTCTTTCTTTTGCAGGCTGTGGGACGTTCCTGCCGCTGTGCATCTCTCGGCTCTGTGTGCTGTATGGTTTTCCCCACCTTCCCTGCAAAACCCCCAGAAATCAACAAGGCACATCGGATTCTCTTCCACATTAATTACAGGTCCAGGGAAATGGGTCAAATATTTTGAAAGCTGTGATCAGAGAGCATAGCTTCAAGTTTTCAAGTGTGCGAAACATAAAACATTCAACAGAACAAAAGACCACTTCCTAACCCCACCGCCCTTTCCTGTGGTCAGCAGGAATCTCACGAGTGAAATGGAGTAAACAAAGCCAATGAAATGTGGAGGCTGGTCATCAGCTGAAGTGGCCACAGGAACAGCACAGGAGTTCACCCCCCACCTTAATTCAGGTTCCAGCTTGCAATAGTAAGGGGCAGATATAGGATGCCCATTACGGTTCCCTGTTACTGCCGTGACAGGAAAATTAGGCAAAAAGTTGGCCTTTAAAGAAAGAAAAAATATACAATTCTGGAGAACTCATAAAAGCTATTTTGTGACATTTCTGCTGGTCTTAACAAAGTTATTCTCCTAACTGGGGGAAATTAGTCAGCTATAAATGACAAAAAGAAATTATTTTATTTGTTGGTTCCTCCAGCCAACAATAGGGAAATAATTTTTGTGTTATTGGCTTTATAGCATGCCATCCCATAAGGCGAGAAATGTTCTTTAGGGAACACATGCATTTTTACTATGAAATGGCAGCAATATCAAATAATGATGGGAGAAATGGCGCCACTGATGAGTCACCACAGAGCTTTCCTATCTTCCCAAACCCAGTTCCTGTTGGGGAGAGCTTGCTTCAGGGGCACCCAGGGGCTGGGGCAGGGCTGGGCTGCTCTTTGACAAGCCAAAGGACAAAAGCCCCATGGCTGCCCCAAACTAATGGCAAGAGTTTTCAGGTAACTGAATTCATATATTCATCTGTCACATTGTTCTGTCAGTGCAAGCTTTTTGGCATTCCAGAGGGAATGGGCTCCTCCCCCCCAACCCCACCAGAGCCAATTTCAGGGGGTACAGGAGCCCCCTTATGCTAGCAGAAGTCCTTGTGGGGGCTCCCACTAGTGGGACTTATCAGTTGAATCCCACCCAGAATGACAAAAGCCCTCCAGCAATATAGCATGTGATGCTGGCCCATTAAGAATTGCATTGCTCTTGTGTGGAGTATATGTGTCACAGGCTTATGTCAAGCGCAAAGAGAGAGTGATCTAAAAAGGCACCCAAAGGGCCTGGATCCCAAAATCTGTTCTTCCTTACCTTTTAATTATGTCTGCTGGCTTTCTTAAAAAAGTGTCATATTTCTGGTTGAATGGAGTATAAAGAAAGAGTCTCATTCAGCAGCATTAACCTTAAAACAATTGCCAGAAGAGATAATCCCAAAGGGACGGAAACAAGGAAAGGAATTTACATGCATTAGCATGAGGTGTCAATAAGCCAGCTCTGCTCTGCTCTTGTTTTATCTTCTTCGCTTATTCAGAGGAGGAAAGTGGGGCAAAATCCTGGGCGTGGGAAGTTACTGCATAGTTTAGACTTGGCACTGAGTGCAAAAGTTGTAGTCCAATGAAATATAGGAATATTGCTAACATTGCCTTGGCATAGCCCTTGAAGATACAAAAAAAAAAAAAAAAAAAAACCACCGACAGTCACTTTGTGTCAGTTCATTATTGGAGTCCAAATGCAAATCAGTTTTATCCAAAAAAGATAATGAATAATCTAAAAATGGCAGTAACTTTTTCTTTTCCTTTCACATTAAGTCCTTGTGTTCCTGTCAGGGAAAAAGGTGGGTTGATGATGATGATGATGTAGAAATGGTGCTATTGTTTTTAGAGGTTGTGGGACTGGTTTTATTGTTTTCAGAATCTGTCTTTTCGTATTTTATCTCATTTTTGTCTTGCTGTGGACTATTTCAATGTTTAAGTCTGTGAAACAAACAAGGTCCAGCTCCGACGGCCTTCTGGCGGTTCCCTCACTGCGAGAAGCCAAGTTACAGGGAACCAGGCAGAGGGCCTTCTTGGTGGTGGCGCCCGCCCTGTTGAACACCCTCCCAGCAGATGTCAAAGAGAACAACAACTACCAGACTTTTAGAAGACATCTGAAGGCAGCCCTGTTTAAGGAAGCTTTTAATGTTTAATAAGTTATTGTATTTTAGTGTTTTGTTGGGAGCTGCCCAGAGTAGCTGGGGAAACCCAGCCAGATGGGTGGGGTATAAATAAATAATAATAATAATAATAATAATAATAATAATTATTATTATTATTATCATTATCAAGCAAACAAACAAACAGATCTTTCCACTGCCCTGTGGCTATTGAATATCTTCAGGGCAACGCATGAGAAACGTAAGGGCTACATCAGAGGCCAAGAAGCAAGTTGGAGGCTGATATCAAAACAAGACTTGATTAAACTTGTTTAAATTTCTTAATAACTGATGTCATTACTTTCTAATAAAAAAATCCCTTCCAGTAGCACCTTAAAGACCAACTAAGTTAGTTCTTGGTATGAGCTTTCGTGTGCATGCACACAAGAAGTGTGCATGCACACGAAAGCTCATACCAAGAACTAACTTAGTTGGTCTTTAAGGTGCTACTGGAAGGGATTTTTTTATTTTGACTATGGCAGACCAACACGGCTACCTATCTATTACTTTCTAATGTTGTTTTATGATTGCAAGTTAATGTTGTGTGCTTAGTAGGATATGTTTTATATAGAGAAAGAAAATGTTTAAAATAGCATTACCTGACATTTTCAGGAGGGAAACTTAAAATTATTTGGTTTTCTGAAAGCCATTTATGTGCTTTTTAATCAAACATCAAACATATATTTACTAAGCTAAATGTTGTCCAATCACAAAAATAATAGCATATTTGAATTACTCACACCCCAAACCATCTTTTTAAGACCTCTCACTGAAAAAAAATTGCAAAAACTAAGTTTCACCCCCTAAAATGACACACCCTCTGGGTGCAAATGCTGACTTTCAGTTTTGGTTACGGGAACAGTATTACAAGGACTGTTGAGAGGCCAGGATGTCACGCCAGAATCTGAAGGGCAGGAATGCGCCACCTTGATGTTTATACAATGTCAAGAATTTGCCATTCCACATTCCAGACACGCACTCCTAGGTGAGCATGACAACTTGCTCTTTATTATTTCTGAGAGCTCTTCCTGTCATAGGAAAACCTGCATCCTCTGCTTCCATGGAATTAACTGTTGTCCGTTTCAGACCAGACTGGATTTTTTTCCATTCCTTTCCAGGCCCGGTTATTACATTAAAGAAGGTAAATGATTTTTGTAGCTTGGCTGAGTGCAACGGTTGCTTCGCAGTTGAGGAAATCAGAGGAGTTCTCTCCAGGCATTTGTCCTCCCTTGGCTTCCTGCTGCCCTTGGGAATCCTCAGGATTCGGCCTTAAGGATCCTGGGCCCAGGGAAATAAAACTATCTTGCCTTCCCACTTACCAAAGCAATGCTCAAGGCGGCTAATAGCAATCAAAAGGCAATAAAATGAGCAGCAATTAAATGTTAAAGTGAAACAGCAGCAAAAAAGATAATTAAAATGGTGTCAGCTTAAAATAACAAAATTAAAAGAAAATGTGCTCAACTGCAGCAAAGGTATTAAGGTCTTCTGGGTATCCTTCATGGCCATTTTTGTTGTCCTGTGGTTTTTGTTGTCCTCATACTACATGGATACAACATTGTCTGGGTTTCTCTATCACAAGTCATGTCAGCCCAGTCTTCTCTCTCTTTTAGCCACCAGATCTGGTAGATCAAGGAAGGCTTTTTAAATAGCATACCAGCAAGGGTTTTGACAAGGTTCCATGGGAGACTCTTGTTTACAAAATTGACTTCACTTCTCCACTTGGGTGAGGGACAGGGACTTCCTGTGAAAAAAGACAGAGGCTTTGCTTGTTTCAGGCACAATATCCTCTGCAGTTAGATTTGGACCTGAAAGACTAAGGAGAAGTGCAAGGCCAACACTGCAGAATCACATCAGCCAACAGGAACATTTTTTTTTTCATGCCCATAGATTGCAGGTTTTAGTCTTTTTATGAAAACTATAACAGCTAGAGTGATTATTTATTTCCCCCTTCTTAGCAACAAACTGAGCAACTATTGAGAACGCACTGGACTCTGAGATTGAGCAAAAAAAAAGAAATCCAATATACTGTACTGGAGATGAAACTCATTCTGTTACTTTTAATTCAGTTTTATATACACTTGGTAGCCAACATTTAGCAAACAAGTGACAGTTTCATTTCCTTTGACAGGGGTTTGTCCCACAGAGCATTCTTCTTCCTTGTTATGCAACCCAATCTGTTTCCTTCAGCTTCTGTCTGCAGGGAATCTGTAAATAATAATAATAATAATAATAATAATAATAATAATAATAATAATAATTTATTTATATTATTATTTAATAATTTATTATCTGACTGGTTTGCCCCAACCACTCTGAGCAGCTTCCAACAAATTAAAACATCAAACATTAAAAATTTCACTATACAGGGCTGCCTTCAGATGTCTTCTAAAAGTCACCCAGAGAAGCTGCTGGTGTTATTTAAAAACAAAAGACTACAAACTTTTTTAGTAATGAAAAGTCTGTGTCAACCAACTCTTCCCAAAACTGGGAGAAAAGGAAATAACTTTAAAGTGGGCACCTAATCTTAAGTCAGAATCTCCTAAGCATGGCTTAAGCACTCTTAGAGGGGACGTAACAGCTGCTCTATTTTGATTGTTCTGCTTGCAAAAGAATTACAACCCCCCCCCCTTTCCTTGTGTGCTGTTCTTGGGGTTCTCCTGCCGCCCAGAGCCAATTGCAGAGGGCGGAGCAGGAGAAGATAAGGGCTTCCGTTGATGGGATGTGATCGGTGAATCCTGTCCTTAAGTTCTGTTGACCTCAGTGGGAAAATGCAGCGTCAGACTGACTCCCTTTTGCCAGGGAGACTTTAAAGATGCTTCATGTTGGCTGCATGGTGCTCATATTTTCCTGTTCAATTCAGACGCTCCAGGGGTTTGAAGAACTGCTCATCCACTCCAGCTGCTAAGTGGGCAGCTGCTGCGGGCACACCACTGCCCTGTGCTCCCCTTGGAATCGTTGGCAGAATCTACACACATATGTTTTATTAAAAAAAATTGAAAAATACATTGAATTTTGCCTAGCTCACTGTCACCATCTAGTGTCACATTTGTATTGCACTTTCTTCTTTGGCGATCACTCATAGCCAAGTGAGATTGTCTTTCATGAACACGGTTTTAACAGTGAGTCTGTGACTGTCGAAGCCAATTCTAGATCCACACGTCCTTCCACAGTGGGGACATAGGTTTCCGGGTGGGAGATGATCACGGTATGGTTTTGCCAAGTGTGCCTTCCCCTTAGCGCATTTCTCCCTTTTCGTCCTGAGTTCAAGCATCTTCAAAACCCAAGACACCTTTGGTAAAGGCTGCTCTCCAACTGGAGCACTCGCAAGCAGTGTTTCCCAGTTGTCGGTGTTTATACTACATTTTTAAAGATTTGCCTTGAGAGAATCTTTGAACCTCTTTTGTTGACCATCAACATTATGCTTTCCACTTTTAAGTGCAGAGTAGAGTAGTTGCTTTGGAAGACGATAATCAGGCATCCGCACAACATGACCAGTCCAATGAAGTTGATGTTGAAGAATCATTGCTTCAACACTTCAATCAGGAGAAAGCTGTAATCACAGAGCTCAGGCAATGTTGGATTTTGACATCAATGTTGGCCCATGTGGAAAGGTAACTGACCAGGTGCAGTTTCTTGAAGATGGACTTCTGGCAAGCGATGGGCTGCACCTCACAACGGTTGGGAGAAATGTTTTTGCCAAAATCTCAGAAACCTCATCAGGAGGGCTTTAAACTGACTAATGTGGGGGAGAGAGACAGTGCTCCTGAAGGTAGGAGTCTATCAATTGATGAAGATGATCATCCAAATGTCATAGACCAAATGGAGCAAACAGCACGCAGACCTAGTGGTGGGAGGAAAAAATCCTTAAATAAGAAACACGGGGGAATGATTAATGGACTTCAATGTCTGTACACTAATGCGCAAAGCATGGGAAATAAACAAGATGAGCTTGAGCTCTTGGTACAGCAAACTAAATATGACATAATAGGCATCACTGAAACCTGGTGGGATAAGTCCCACAATTGGAATGTAATAATGGGGGGATACAATCTATTTCAGAGAAACCGACCAGACAAGAAAGGAGGAGGAGTGGCGTTATATGTCAGGGATGTGTATACCTGTGAAGAGATCCAAGATTTAGAACCTCAAAGCCAAAGTGAGAGCATTTGGGTCAAAATTAAGGGAGAGAAGAATAACAGAGACCTCATTGTGGGAGTTTACTATAGATCCCCAAGCCAAACGGAGGACATAGATGATGCCTTCCTGGAACAGATGGCCAAGCATGCAAAAGGAAGGGAGATAGTAGTAATGGGGGACTTCAATTACCCAGATATTTGTTGGATGTCAAACTCAGCCAAGAGCATAAGGTCAAACAGATTCCTCACTGGCCTTGCAGACAACTTCATTGTCCAGAAAGTGGGAGAAGCAACAAGAGGAACAGCCATTTTAGATCTGGTCCTAACCAATGTTGATGACCTGGTTAGTGGGGTAGAAGTGGAAGGATCATTAGGCGTGAGTGATCATGCTCTTCTGAAGTTTACTATACAGCGGAAAGGAGCAGCCAAGCATACTAGGACTCAATTTCTTGACTTTAAGAAAGCCGACTTCATAAAACTTAGGGAAGTGCTGGGTGAGATCCCTTGGACAGTAATACTAAAAGGAAAGGGAGTTCATGATGGCTGGGAGTTTGTTAAGAGGGAGATAGTAAAAGCACAACGTCAGGCAATACCAATGAGACGGAAACATGGAAGGTGCTTAAAGAAGCCAGGGTGGCTATCTAAAGAACTTTTAACTGAGTTAAGATTAAAAAAGGATGTGTACAAAAAATGGAAAAGGGGGGAAACCACCAAAGAGGAATTCAAACAAATAGCCAACACGTGTAGACACAAAGTCAGAAAAGCTAAAGCACAGAATGAACTCAGGCTTGCTAGAGAGGTTAAAAGCAACAAAAAAGGCTTTTATGGGTATGTTCGTAGCAAAAGGAAGAACAAAGAAACAGTGGGGTCACTCAGAGGAGAAGATGGTGAAATGCAAACAGGGGACACAGAAAGGGCTGAACTCCTCAATGCCTTCTTTGCCTCAGTCTTCTCCAATAAAGAAAACAATGCCCGACCTGAAGAATTTGGAGCAAATGATTCAGCAAAGGAAACACAGCCCAGAATAACTAAGGAGATAGTACAAGAATACTTGGCTAGTTTAGATGTATTCAAGTCTCCAGGGCCAGATGAACTGCATCCAAGAGTATTAAAAGAACTGGCAGATGTGATCTCAGAACCACTGGCAGTCATCTTTGAGAATTCCTGGAGAACAGGCGAAGTCCCGGCAGACTGGAGGAGGGCAAATGTTGTCCCTATTTTCAAAAAGGGGAAAAGAGAGGAGCCAAATAATTACCGCCCAGTCAGTCTGACATCAATAGCAGGGAAGATTCTGGAGCAGATCATTAAGCAAACAGTCTGTGAGCACCTAGAAAGGAATGCTGTGATCACCAATAGTCAGCATGGATTTCTGAAAAATAAGTCATGTCAGACTAACCTGATCTCGTTTTTTGACAGAATTACAAGCCTGGTAGATGAAGGGAACGCAGTGGATGTAGCCTACCTTGATTTCAGCAAGGCATTTGACAAGGTGCCCCATGATATTCTTGTAAAGAAGCTGGTAAAATGCGGTCTTGACTATGCTACCACTCAGTGGATTTGTAACTGGCTGACTGACCGAACCCAAAGGGTGCTCATCAATGGTTCCTCTTCATCCTGGAGAAGAGTGACTAGTGGGGTGCCACAGGGTTCTGTCTTGGGCCCGGTCTTATTCAACATCTTTATCAACGACTTGGATGATGGACTCAAGGGCATCCTGATCAAATTTGCAGATGACACCAAACTGGGAGGGGTGGCTAACACCCCAGAGGGCAGGATCACACTTCAAAATGACCTTGACAGATTAGAGAACTGGGCAAAAACAAACAAGATGAATTTTAACAGGGAGAAATGTAAAGTATTGCACTTGGGCAAAAAAAATGAGAGGCACAAATACAAGATGGGTGACACCTGGCTTGAGAGCAGTACATGTGAAAAGGATCTAGGAGTCTTGGTTGACCACAAACTTGACATGAGCCAACAGTGTGACGTGGCAGCTAAAAAATCCAATGCAATTCTGGGATGCATCAATAGGAGTATAGCATCTAGATCAAGGGAAGTAATAGTGCCACTGTATTCTGCTCTGGTCAGACCTCACCTGGAGTACTGTGTCCAGTTCTGGGCACCACAATTCAAGAAAGACACTGACAAAATGGTCAAAGGCCTGGAAACGATGCCTTATGAGGAACGGCTAAGGGAGCTGGGCATGTTTAGCCTGGAGAAGAGGAGGTTAAGGGGTGATATGATAGCCATGTTCAAATATATAAAAGGATGTCACATACAGGAGGGAGAAAGGTTGTTTTCTGCTGCTCCAGAGAAGCGGACACGGAGCAATGGATCCAAACTACAAGAAAGAAGATTCCACCTAAACATTAGGAAGAACTTCCTGACAGTAAGAGCTGTTTGACAGTGGAATTTGCTGCCAAGGAGTGTGGTGGAGTCTCCTGCTTTGGAGGTCTTTAAGCAGAGGCTTGACAACCATATGTCAGGAGTGCTCTGATGGTGTTTCCTGCTTGGCAGGGGGTTGGACTCGATGGCCCTTGTGGTCTCTTCCAACTCTATGATTCTATGATTCTATGATTCTAGGTAGGAGAAGTATTTTCCAATGTTACTCCATTGAGTTACATTTGTGGCACTGCAGAGAGATTGTTTTGTGCTTGTTGGTGCAGCACTTTGGTTTTTTGGATGTTGAGTGACAGGCCAAGCTTTTCGTAAGCTTCTGCAACGATATTTAGGATGGTTTGGAGGTCATCCTCTGAGTGTGCGCACACTACGTTGTCATCAGCATAATGAAGCTCTATGACAGAAGTTACGGTAACCTTACTCTTTGCTTTCAGCCTGCTCAGATTGAAGAGCTTTTCATCTGTCTGATATATGATTTCTTTTCCGGAGGGGAGTTTCCCTTTGACAAAGGGTAGGATCATGGCAATGAAAATAATAAATAGAGTTGGGGCAATAACACAACCCTGTGAATGGTTCACTTTGAGAGCCATTCTTATCCGTGACTGTTGCTGTCATATTATCACGGAGGAGCGAATAATGTTCACAAATTTATCTGGGCAGCCAATTCTCAGAAGGACAGTCCACAGGGCATTACGATTTACAGTGTTGAAAGCCTTAGTCAGGTCAATAAACACCATATACAGGAGTTGGTTTTGCTCTCTGCATTTTTCTTGAAGCTGTTGAGTGGTGAAAATTATGTCCACTTTCCCCCTAGATGGCCAAAAACCATTCTGGGATTCAGGAAGGGTCACCTCAGATATTGTTAAGAGACGGTTTGCTAAGATCCTTGCAATAATTTTGCCAGCCGCAGCTAATAGAGATACCTCGATAGTTTTGGCAATCCGTTCTGTCACCTTTTTTAAAGAGATTTATAATTTTGGCATCCCTAAAGTCTGCTAGAATCTCCTCTCTCTCCCAGACTTTTTCTTTTTTTTATATATAAGATATTTATTGAGATTTTCAAAGTGTTACAAAATAAAATAAAAGCAGAAGAAAATACAAAATAAAAATAGTTAACAAAGTAGAAAAAGGAAAAAAAACAAACCCCTTCCAACCATACGAATACAAATTCAAAAATTAGAAAAAGATACAGAAAAAAAATACAAAAATACACCACAAACAATTAAGAACATTTAAAAACAAATTCATTATTCTCCAATCCTCAACTGTCATTACCTTCTTTCTTTGACCTCCTCCTCCTCCCTTTCTTTGTATCCTAGTTATTAATTATCCCAGCAAATCCTTTCCATATTTCATAATATTCTGTCATTACATTACCCTAAACTGTTTTAATCTTATCTTTCTATAGAAAAATAAACCTTAAAGCTTAAAACTTAAATCTTATCCTTACCAACTTCTCATAACCATAATATTCTTTCATAATTCTTTAAACATCTTTACTAAAGCCGAGTAATTTCATTCCAACATTTTTCTGACATTCATCAATTTTATAAAACAGTTCTAATGGTAAAAAAAAGAAATACAAACAGATCCAATCTTCATCCAACATCCCTTCCTCCTGGTTCCGGGTTTTGTCAGTCCTTATTATCCCATCGATCTAGCCCATTAACCTGGCAACCTTATATCCGAGGCCCTCAAGTCTCTTCCATGTCCCTTCCACAGCTCTTCTTCATATTTGTAACTGTATTTTCCCTTGTCTCCTGCTCGTGGTAACTCCAGCTTGGCAATATTTTTAACCCTTCTCGACAGATCAGCCCCTTTTCCATATTCAACACTGAATTCCATATGGTATTTAAAAGCATGTTTCAAAGACCCTCCAAAATTAAGAGCCTCCACAATCCCAAACATCTCACGGCCCATTGCCAGATTTGAAAAGTCCAAACATCCCAGCATAGGGGGGTCAATCCAGCCCCCCATTTCCAAGCCAAACCAAACTTTTTCTTTCCAAATCTGGCTTTTTCCAAGTTCATTTGTCAAATCCGAAAACTCATATTCCTGTTGGGCCTGTTCTGTCAGGACACACTCACCAGCTCCCTGGAGTTGGTTACAGTTTCACAGTCTCCCTCTAGGGGGAAAACTTCTATTTGTTCTTATAACAAAGTTTCCCTTTTTGAGATACTTTGTCAATATTTATTCCTTTAAAGTGCGAAGGGAAGCAGTGGAATCACTATGTTTCTCTTCTTTTAGCTATCTGTCAAAAACGTTTGTCTCTGGTCAATGAACTTCAAATGTCAGTCCTGACACCCCGCTCCAGGATCAGGACGGAGGAAAGTTGCTTTACTTTAAACTCACTTTAAACAGTCCGAAAAAGATCCCCCTTCTTCTCCTGCTGTCGAAGGGGGCTTCCACAATTTTAAATGATGAAATCCAATCCTTTAAAGGCGATTTTCTGAGCTCTAGTTTACGTTGTCTTTGCTTTATTCTGTCTACAAAAGAACAGAAGGCTGACTTCCTGTTTAGACCTTCCCGTTCCGTACCAAATTAAAATAGATTTTTAAGATCCAATTCCTTTCTGCTCACAAGTCCCCATTTAATGTCCAGTTGTTCAAAGTCTAAGTACTCACGGGTGCTTATTTTAGAGTCCAAATTGTCCCAGGAAAAAGGCAGCGCTCTCCGGCAACGGCTATGCGGCTTCGCTCCGCGGAAATAGCAGTTGACTCACAGCACCGCGCCACTTCCCCCTCTTCACTTCGGAGCCCGTTAGTGGGTTCCTTAGTGAGTTGGGGGGCGCTAAAGGTGCCCGCCGAGTCCCATGGTCACAGGCTTCATCCGCCTGTGATTTTTAAAAGGGTCCCCGCTTCGCCGTAGTGGAGAAGACCCGTGTCCCGCAGAGCTAGTCCCTCCAGTTCAGAGGGAGTCCACCATTGCCGATGGCGCCACCCAGGAAGTCTCTCCCAGACTTTTTCAAAGAGCTTGTGAAGTTGTTGTGTAAGTTGAATTCCACCCACTTTGAAGACTTTGGCAGGTATCCACTGGCTTTGTTGTTTTTTGTTATGTTCTCACCCTGGGCCAGCAGGGGGATACTGCAGATAGTTATGCAAATGAAGGCTCAAAAGTGACGTTCAGTGATTGGATAGTTTTAGAAAGTTGCAACAGTTCCGTTGTTCTGGAGTTCTATATAAGCAGGCTGACTGAGCTCTGCAGTTCAGTTCTATTCTGGCCTCTGAATAAACAAGAGCTGTTGAAGAATCGATGTGTCGTCTGATATGTTCACCCACAACTTAACACTGGCGACGAGGATGGGATCGATAGACATCAGAGCACAGCCAGATGCAGCCACCCTCTGAACTGAGCTGAATCACTGAGCTGAATAACTGAGCGAAATCACTGAACAGAAACAATTCAGAGCTGACTGTTCTGGCTAGAGCACAGTGTTCCATCCATCGCCCTCTACGTCGGCATCGGAATCATGGCTTCACTTGTGCCTCTACCGCCATTTGCACCAGCCTCTGAATCATGGGACTCCTACCTCTCCAAGCCAAAGAGCTGACGAAAGTATCACAGGACCATAAGCGGGGCCTATTCCTCAGCCTCTGTGGGCCTGAGGTGTTCGAGATGGCCCGTGCATTGGTTGCGCCTGTAGCAGTCCAGGCAACACCGTGGGACATGATCCAAGAGAAGCTCTGCAACCACTACGCACCAAAGCTGTCCAAGATTGCTGCCTGCCATGCGTTCTACCACCAGAACCAGGCAGAGGGGGAGTCAATCAACAACTACACCACCGCCCTCCGACAGGCTGCAATGCACTGTGAGTTCCGAGACTTAGACGATGCCCTAATGGATTGAATCGTCTGTGGGGTTCGGGACATCCGTGTGCAACGGTGTCTCCTCGCCAGGCAAGACCTCACACTGCAGAAGGCCACTGAGGAGGCCGTGACCTCGGAGATCCGCAAGGCCAGCAGCCCGCCTCTTGCTAGGAAGCTAGTTCCAGTGCATCACGAAGAGGCCAGCAGTGATGAGGCATCCTTCAGTGAAGACAATGACATGCACCAGACAAAGCGGGAGCGCAGGAAGTTCCAAAAGAAGTCCAAGGGCCAATCGGAATGTGCCGGCTGCGGAGGCAACCATTCCCGTGCCAAGTGTCGATTCAGAGATGCCATCTGTTGGACGTGTTCCAGAAGGGGCCACATCGCTAAGGTCTGCCGATCGGCTCCGCCTGACACCCAGTCCGCCAAGGAAAGCTGTTTCGCTCTCACCAACTGCCGCTGCCCATCTGGAACCACGATTGGCCAAACCGACTCGCCTACGCAACGCAAGCTGAACGTCACGGTGCTCATTGAAGGAGCTCCATGTGACATGGAGATCGACACCGGGTCTGCCCTGTCCATCGTGTCTTTGAGCACCATCAAAAGACTGGTACCCAGAGTGCCCAAAAAGCAACTCGACTCTCACCGCGTACACCTGAGAGACAACCAGGGAAACGACATTCCCGTGGTAGGCATTGGCCGGTTCCGGATCGCCTTCAAGGATTTTTCGGGCCTGCTCTGACTGGTGGTGGTTGAAGGTCAGCGGCCAAGCCTCCTAGGGCTAGACTGGTTTGATGCCCTCGGCCTGGAAATCACCGGCATCAACTGCATCTCTAACACAGAGACTGAGGGTCTGGTCAAATACTTTGCCGAGGTTTTTGACGGCACTTTGGGTCAATATACAGGTATGCCCATCTCCTTTAGCCTTGATCCACAAGTCACCCCCATCAAGCTAAAACCATGCTGGGTTCCGTTTGCTCTCAAGGCTAAGGTGGACGAACAACTGGACAAGCTGATCGCCCAAGGAGTTTTGGAGCCGGTTGTCCACACCAAGTGGGAAACCCCCATCATCACACCTGTCAAGCCAGATGGGTCGGTAAGAATCTGCGCTGACTACAACTGCACGATCAACAAGGCACTTCAGCAGCACGCTTATCCCGTTCCTGTTGTCCAACACCTGCTGCATTCCCTGGGTGAGGCTAAGCTGGACCTTGCCCAAGCCTATCAACAACTTCCCGTCGATGATGCCACTGCTGAAGCCTAGACGATCGTCACCCACCGAGGGGCATTCCGTTGCCGCCGGTTGCAGTTCAGGGTGAGTGTGGCTCCTGGCATCTTCCAAAGCCTTACGGAGCGTCTCCTGCAAGGGCCTCCGGGCGTGGTACCATATTTTGATGATGTCTTGGTGTCTGCAGACTCACACCAGCAGCTATTCAAGCGCCTCCGTGCTGTTCTGACCAGGTTCCAGGAGGACGGGCTCAAGGTAAAGAGGGAGAAGTGCCAGATCGCTGTTCCACAGGTGGAGTATTGATGCCTCCGGCCTTCACCCGACCACATCCAAGATCCGTGCTATCCAGCAGGCCCCCATCCCAAAGAACAAGACGGAGTTTCAGGCGTTCCTGGAACTGCTGAACTTTTATAACATGTTCCTGCCCCACAAAGCCACGGTGGCTGAGCCTCTTCACCGACTCCTCAGCACAAAGACGCCTTGGTCCTGGGGTCATCGGGAGACAGCGGCCGTCAAGGCTCTCCTGTCGTCGGACAGTGTGCTGGTACAGTACAGTGAAGCCAGGCCGCTGGTCCTTGCCTGTGACACCTCACCTTTTGGCATTGGCGCTGTCCTTAGTCACCGTTTTCCAGACGGAAGAGAAGCACCGCTCGCCTACTTTTCCAGGACGCTATCTCTGACTGAACAGAATTACAGCCAGCTCAACAAGGAGGCACTGGCACTTGTGGCTGGAGTGAAGAGGTTCCATGAACACGTCTACGGCAGGACTTTTGACCTCATCACTGACCACAAGCCGCTCCTGGGCCTCCTCGCCGGTGATCGACCAACTCCACCGGTCCTCTCGCTGCACATGCTGCGATTGACTGTTTTCCTGGCTGCCTACCACTACCGGCTCGTCCATCGCCCAGGGAAATCAATGGGCCATGCCAACGCCCTCAGCCGTTGCCCTCTTCCAGCGTTTGTGGAAGGCCCGGCTCCTGCTTCATCCCTCCTCCTGATTAAGGAGCTTCCGGCAGCGCCTGTATCGGCTGCCACTGTGGCCTCCGCATCTGCCCAGGATCGCACCATCAGCCATGTGCTCAACTGGGTGTGGAGGGGGTGGCCACAAGGGCCTTTTGCATCAAAGTTCCAGCCATTCGCAACCAGACAACATGAACTCTCGGCTCATCGCAGCTGTCTGCTGTGGGGAGACCGCGTCATGATTCCCCAAAGACTCCGTCAACGTGTCCTGGAGGCTCTGCACATTGGCCACCCGGGAATCCATATATCATATATCATCACTTCCATAAATCATAGAATCATAGAATCATAGAGTTGGAAGAGACCACAAGGGCCATCGAGTCCAACCCCCTGCCAAGCAAGAAACACCATCAGAGCACTCCTGACATATGGTTGCCCTCCTCTGGACACGTTCCAGTTTGTCAGTGTCCTTCTTGAACTGTGGTGCCCAGAACTGGACACAGTACTCCAGGTGAGGTCTGACCAGAGCAGAATACAGTGGCACTATTACTTCCCTTGATCTAGATGCTATACTCCTATTGATAAATAAAAGCACTCTTTCCATCATTAATCTTCACAAATCTGTCGCCTTCTTTAGTCCTCTGAGGAGGTTCTCCCGCAATATGAAAACAAATGCATTCCTCCTCCCAGACACAAATCTTTTGACAGAACTTGCCAAAATGGCGACGCTGTTTTTTACTGTGTCATCCCAAAGCTCTTGTACTTTTCCACGATCTCCTTAAAAACCTGCTTTTGGTTAGAAATTATCTCCACACAGTCTTAAATCTTCCAGCTTAGGTCATTTAACCGGCATTTCTGACTTGTGGGGGGTGTTATTGGTTAATCACATAGAAGAAAGAAAGGAAAGTCCCCCCCCCATCCAGGCCCATTGCCAAAATACCGAGCCTTGGTGTGTCTTCTCATGATATATTCCTGTTTATCCGACCCGTCTTCTTTCTCAGAGATCCCTTCAATTAGCAGTCTTTACTCCCCATTCTTCCTTGAAATATGTGCATTCGCTTCTTCCTAATTGTTTCTTTTGAAGTTGCTGCAGCTAGTGGCGCGAATCAGAGACAGCGTCCAGGAGAGCCGAATTCCACACAAGGGATTTCTGCCTAGTGCCCCCACCCCCTCAAGTTCGGGGGTGGTATATATGGGCACAGCAGGCAAGGGCAGTCCCCCCCATTCCCTTGGGGGGCAGGGAGGCTGTTTACTCCCATCACAGCCTCTTAATTACCTTGTGTGGGTCGGAGAGATGTTATTGTCAGCCATCTTCCAATGCACCCCTAGTGCCCCCCCCGGCCAGCCCCTTTCACCTTTATGGTAGTGGTGGACGCCTATTCCAAATGGCTGGAGGTGGCCCTGATGCCCTCCACCACTACTGAGGCTGTCATCCGGTGCTGCGAGGCCTCTTTGGAACGCATGGGTGTCCTGATGTCCTTGTCTCCGACAACGGGCCAGAGTTCACATCAGGCACTTTAGAGCGGTATCTTTTGGGACTGGGCATCCACCATGCCCTAACGGCACCATTTCATCCATCCAGCAACGGGCAAGCCGAGAGAATGGTGCGCTCGGCAAAAGAGGCACTGGCGCGCCTGGACCGGGGAGACTGGCACAAGCGGGTCGCCATATACTTGTTTGTACAACACATCACCCCTCATGCGGCCACAGGGCGGAGTCCTGCTGAACTGCTTATGGGCCGCTGCCTCAGATCTCCGCTCGACCGGCTGCACCCTGACTTTGCCGTGGCCGGACCCCCGGGCTGTGCCAACGCGCCACGGTCATTTGTTCCAGGAAACCAGGTTTTTGCCCGGAACTTTGTGGGGGACATTCCTTGGGTGCCAGCCACAGTAGTGGGAGTCACTGGACCTCGCTCGTACCAGGTGGCACTCGAAGACGGACGCTTGTGGCACTGGCACATAGACCAGCTTAGGCGCAGGGTTGGGGACTTGGACACTACCGTGGTGCCCCCAACTGCACTCGTAGCTCCGGAAGAGACACTTACAGATGGCGAGGCTCCACCTACACCTCTCTCGCAAACTGCTGGCGTGGAGCCGAACCAAGCCACTTCAGAGGGTCTGCCAGACTTACCACAGACTCAGACCACTGCCGTGCCTGACATTCTGCCAACTCCACTTGCGGAGGTTCCACCCACAGCAGCGGATCCAGGGGACTTGGTTTCAACGCCACCTAGGGTTGCGCCACAGCCTCAGCAAGAATTGGGTGGCCCCCCGGACTTGGCTACCAGTCCCCGACGGTCTGGCAGAGTTTCCAAGCGCCCAACTTATTTAAAGGACTATGTTGTTGGACATGTATCACTGTTGGTCTAAGTATGGGAAATGTAACCGATATGCTTTATGCCTAATTGAACCATTACGTGTAGTGCTGTATATAAGGAAACCATTACGATTGTAACTAATGCCTTATCTCGGTGGGTAGGGGTGTTATGTAATGAGGTTCTCACCCTGGGCCAGCAGGGGGATACTGTAGATAGTTATGCAAATGAAGGATTGAAAGTGACGTTCAGTGATTGGATAGTTTGTATGCAAATGAAGGATCAAAAGTGACGTTCAGTGATTGGCTAGTTTTAGAAAGTTGCAACAGTTACATTGTTCTGGAGCTCTATATAAGCAAGCTGACTGCCTGCAGTTCATTTCTATTCTGGCCTCTGAATAAACAAGAGCTGTTGAAGAATCGCTGTGTCGTCTGATATGTTCACCCACAACTTAACATTTTTCATTTAGTTAATAGGTGTACACAACTCTCCCAGATTTGGAGATACTGCAAACTCATCTCTAATTTGTTTCTGCGGACTTTGTGATAGTACCTCAGCATCTACGGGGGAGTTGCAGTTAAGGAGATGCTGGTTATGTTCTTTCCAGTGCAGTGCAATAGCTTCTTTATCTTTTAGAAGTGTGGTACCGTCTGCTGAGCGTAGGGGGCATATGCCATGATTTATTGGCCCATAGATGGTCTTTGTGGCTTTAAAGAAACTCTGTGCATCATGAGTGTCGGTTAAGTGCTGGATCTCTGGAGCTTTTTTAATTCGCCAGGTGTTCTTTAGTTCTCTGGTTCTTCTCTGAACCTCAGCTTTAGCGTTGGCATAGGTTTTTTTCTTAGTGGCACAGTTTCTGTCTCTTTGCCAGTTCTGAAAGGCCTTCTTTTCTTGCCAATCATGTGTTCAATCTCACAGTCATTCTCATCAAACCAGTTCTGGGGTTTCTTGGTTTGGTATCCAATAGTTTGTTCACAGGCTGCAATAATGGATGTTTTTAGCTTGGTCCTGTGTCCCTTGATGCTATCAGGGAATTCCAAAAGCAAATGGTCCTTAAGAGTCGTTGGGAAGCAGTCCCGCTTAATAGGATCTTGAAGGGCTTGGGTGTTCATTTTGCGCCTTGGTTTCCTTCCTTGAACCCTGCATTGATGTATAATCCTGATAGCCATCGTGGAGTGTAGAAGAAGAAGAAGAAGAAGAAGAAGAAGAAGAAGAAGAAGAGTTTGAATTTGATATCCCGCCTTTCACTCCCATTAAGGAGTCTCAAAGCGGCTAACATTCTCCTTTCCCTTCCTCCCCCACAACAAACATTCTGTGAGGTGAGTGGGGCTGAGAGACTTCAGGGAAGTGTGACTGGCCCAAGGTCACCCAGCAGCTGCATGTGGAGGAGCGGAGACGCGAACCCGGTTCCCCAGATTACGAGACTACCGCTCTTAACCACTACACCACACTGGCTCTCCTGATCTGTTATTAATCTGTATTAATCCTGATCTGTATTAATCACTGATCTGTCCAGCAATCATCAGCACTCGTCATAGCTGTGGTAAGGAGCACATCACAGCAATCTTCAGCTCAGACAATTACATAGTCTAAGAGGTGCCAGTGGTTTGACCGAGGATGCCTCTATGAAGTTTTTTTAAAAAAAAATCTGTCGAAAGAGTGTTTTGGTAATAACAAGGTTGTGCGCTACACATATCATCAAAAGTAAGATTCCGTTCTGGCTGCTATTGCAAATTCCTTCTTTCACAAAAGTCCCAGGCCACAGATCGGAATCTCATCTAACTCTTGCATTAAAATCATCCGGGAGGATAATTTTATCCTCCTTAGGCGTCTCTGATAGGATGGTATCCAGCTGAGAGTAATTTTTTTCTGTAATGTCTTCATCGGCACCCAGTATTGGTGCATAAGTGCTTAGAATAATAGCCTGTTGGCTTTTGGTGAGCTTTATTTGAAGGGTTGAGAGTCGTTCATTAATGCTGGTAGGGACTTCTGACAAGAGCTTCACAAGATCATTTTTGATAGCAAAGCCTACTCCATGTATTTGACGTTCTTGTTCACATTTAAAACATTTTATTTGCAGCTATATAGCGGCCACCTCTGTAATTTCCCACAGGGCTCAGTAGCAATGCCATTTTGCTGAGGGGCACTGCAACCATTTATGATGGAGCCCTGCCACGGCTGTCCTGCCCCTCTCTGGCAGGGAATCCACACAAGCCCCCTGGGCCGGACAGAAGGAAAAGAGAAAAGGGACTTTGTGCTGGCATGGGGATCAGGGAGGCCCATAGCTGGCCAGAGGCTACTGCAGCTGAAAAGAACTGCCCCCTGCCCACTTTTTAAGCAGCCATTGGCTAAAACCAGACTTTCCCCAGGATGAGACACCAGAGAGGTGCTAATGCTCTAGATTTGCTACGTGGCCACCACCTACTGGTGCAAAGTGTCCATTGTAAATAATTTGAACCGCAGAAGGTTTATACAGAATGTTATGATCCCTTCCATATTTTTAGGTTCATGCCGTTGAATCCACAGTGTGATACACAAATGGCCACTATTAGAAAGGCACAACTAGTCCTTTCCAAGTCTTTCCACATGAATTCGTTTTTTGCGAAAAGGGGACATTTCTTCCAGATGAAGTACCAATATTTCCTTTAAGTCTGGTGTCAGTGCAATATTTCATTCCTAAGAAACTACATACTTCTCCCAAATCCATTCCTGTTGTGCTTTTTGTGAACTTCCCTTTAATTGTTTACAAACTTAAAAAATTCTCTGCTGCAGCCCTCCACGGCTGTACAACCCCACAGCTGGCTCAATATTTCCCTTGCTGTTGTTAATTTGTTTCTAATTCTCATAAAGTTATTATAAGAATAATAAGTAAAATATTTAAGTGTGTGTGTGTGTGTGTGTGTGTGTGTGTGTGTGTGTACAAAAGAAGCTCTCTATTTGCACTAGTCTGTCATTGCACTGCTTTTATTGGCTGTTTCCCAAGATCAGAACCGTCTTTCCTATTGGGCTTACTGGCGCCTTGTGCCAGGGCGCTGGCCTCTCAGGGGCGCCCCAGCGAGTGGGGGAGCTGTGCGGCTTTGCCCTGGCCTCCCCCTTCCCTGCACCCGCCAACTATATGGCTGGCTGGTGTGCAGCGCTCTCTTTCTCTCTCTCTGTCGCCTGCCCTGTGGGAAGAGGGAGGCGGGCAATGGCGAGGGGGAAGCGGAGCGCGAGGAGAAGGAGGAAGGAAGAAGAAGAAGAAGAGAGGCGCGCCCCCACTTGCCCCCTTTCTTCTTCCTGGGTTTGCAGCTCTGCTTGCAGGGTCCCCTTACCCAGCTGCTGCCCTGGTTTCTCTCTCTCTCTGGAATTGTGCCCTGTGTTTAATGTTACGGGCAACTCTATCCCGGGGAAGGGAAGCCTCCTCCCATCGCTCTTCTTCTTCTACTACTTCTTGGGGGGTGGGCTCCTTCTGTGCCCCCCCCAACAGGGTCCCTAGGGGTTGTAAAGCAAGCCAGACCATTTAGCACCGACCCCATTCATCCCAGCAGCTGGCCATCACCCACTCCAAGCCCTGCAAAAAATATCATCACCATTACTATTACTACTACTACTGTCCTCCCCCCATAGATATCAGGGCAGCTCACAGCCTGAAATTACGGTACTAAGCACGTGCTAGAAACTAGAACAAAGGCAAACCAAACCAAGCCAGCAACCCTCCTTCTCCCTTATTTGTGAAACAAGCCTGTTAATTGCCTATCCGACTAAAAAAAAAAAAGGCACTGATGGTTTTTGAGATCAATGCAAGCTAAAAAGCATTGCAGGGGGTTGGGCTAGATGACCCGCAGGGTCTCTTCCAATTCTACATTTTTCTGAAAAACACACACGCACAACCCAACTCTGGTCCCTCTGCAGTCCTCGCCCCAAGCAGCTGTGTGTGAGACTTGCTCCCCAGAAAGTGTGCCTTGTCTTGCTACCTGTGGTTTTTGGTCTCTCGTCAGCCCCCTCCCCCCCCCAATCTATTCATATTCCTTTCTCCCTAATCTCCAATATTACATTTTCATCTGGTTGAGACTTAAAACAGAAAGCCCTAATTCCCAAGCTGTGTTTCTTGCTGCATTCCTACTGTCTACTCAGAAGTAAGGTCCTATTAGATTCAGCAGGGCTTACTCTCAGGTAAGTGCAGTTAGGGCTGCAGCCTTTGTGACCCAAGTATTGGGTCCTTTTTAGGTTCAGGATGCCACTGCTTTACACACACACAAACACACAACATTTGAAAACGTCAGCTTTG
The DNA here is from genome assembly GCF_965113315.1 of Podarcis vaucheri. Classification (NCBI taxonomy): domain Eukaryota; kingdom Metazoa; phylum Chordata; class Lepidosauria; order Squamata; family Lacertidae; genus Podarcis; species Podarcis vaucheri. The sequence continues at coordinate 127,738,898 of NC_138761.1, forward strand.
TACTTAAACACTGTTACGGCTAAAATCTGGGTGCGGGGTTACTCTGCCACCCAGCTCATCGGACTAAGTCCGTGGGTCCCTGCGGAAGAAAATGAGCTCAGCCGGACGCAGGAGCAAACTGCAGAAGATCCAAGTTTATTGCGCAACAGGTTCAAGGCGAGATTGAACCCAGAGAAAGGGGTGACATGAACTTTTGAAATTTCCCTCCATGTCCCAGAATACAGTGCAAAATACATCCCAGTTACATCACGAATACATTAAGGAAAGGTTGGGTTACACAGATTACATCATGAATACATTAAGGAGAGGTTGGGTTACACTGGATTAACATATGGAGGAGGGAGGGGGGAATATGCAGAGCTGGAGATATGCGCAGATAAGCACATCCTGAGAAGACAATGGTCCATGTACGCATAGTCTGTCACCTGGCATTGCCCGAGGAAAGGTTTGGCAGAGTGATTTTGACAGGATTACTTGAGAGATTATGGAGGACAGGGGAGGGGTGATGGAGTCCTAGAGAAATTGAGCAAATATATTGTAGTGAAGAAGACATGCCCCCCCCCCTTCCGTAACAGTCCCCCATTCGGAGATAGATTTGCATTAAAGTTCTGTAAGAACTTGCAAATCTTTTCTCCGCACCCTAAATCTCGGTGAATGTAGGCGTTCTCTGTGAGTGGGAATACGCTCTAATGGAAAGGAGGTGGGTTGAGCAGGGCAGCAAAAGAGGGAGCAACACGGACGAATACAATGTACACGCGTGTTATATATATGCGCTAAATAATAACTTGGTATCTACTGTACCGAGGGACGCGGGTGGCGCTGTGGGCTAAAGCCTCAACGCCTAGGGCTTGCCGATCGAAAGGTCGGCGGTTCGAATCCCCGCGGCGGGGTGCGCTCCCGCTGCTCGGTCCCAGCGCCTGCCCACCTAGCAGTTCGAAAGCACCCCCGGGGGCAAGTAGATAAATAGGTACCGCTTACCAGCGGGAAGGTAAACGGCGTTCCGTGTGCGGCTCTGGCTCGCCAGAGCATCGTTGTCACGCTGGCCACGTGACCCGGAAGTGTCCCCGGACAGCGCTGGCCCCCGGCCAATAGATGTGAGATGGGCGCACAAACCCCAGAGTCTGTCAAGACTGGCCCGTTCGGGCAGGGGTACCTTTACCTTTACCTTTATCTACTGTACCAGATGTGTGGGTTTATGCAAACCTGAAAGGGACTTGCAAGCCATGCCTCTTACGGTCATTTGCAAGTATAGCAGTGCAGATAGCTGGATATAGGGTATTATATAAAAGAACATCTGTTGTATTTTGTTACTAAATTACTTGTGGCACCCTAGCTCTTGGGAGAAACATTTTCAATAGTGGTTTATGCTTTACATTTAGCAGGAAGGTCTACTACTGACTGAAAAAAATGCAGTTTGCTTTCCCCCCCCCCCGCCATTTTTGTGTTCTCAGGTGTCAAGGTAGCTCTTCTGTGGTCTCACACTGACATAGTGCTACAGCAACACATCCTGTCTGTTGAATCCCCTCAGGGATTTCAATTAACCATGTTGCCTGGCATTCACCATAGCTGGCACAGGTTTGGGCATCTCGTGAGGGAGAGGTCTTCGCCTTGGCCTTTAGCTATGGGATTTTATTATAGGCTGTGGTCTTGTACTCATGGAAGTTGCTCACTTGCACTTAAAGGACCAAAAAGCTAATTGCAGCCTGGATACACTTGCCCAATTCAAACTGAGTCCAATTTGAATTTATCTTGCCCCATGGTTCTCAACTCTTCAAACCAATCTGTTAAAAGAAAACCATTCTTAACAAGGGCAGTTGTCCAAATAAGTCAATTTAAGTCTATAAGGAATCATTCCTGCTAAACCAAAGCATATCCACCTTCATGTTTCTTAGAAGCTTCTCCTTGGTAAAGCAAGTTTTAGCACATTTTCTAAAATGGGTAGGGAAGGTTGGCATAGTGCCAGGTGGGGCAACGAATTGTGGTTATCTAAACATTGGACTACACAATAGTGTGAGCTATTAGAAAGTATAAAATGCATGAGAATTCTCCACTGGTGTGTAAGGAATAAGACATTAAACATAAAAACAGTTACACACAATAAATTGCCCCCCTTTGTGGAAATCACACTGTCAGACACATTTCAACATTCTTACATAATAACACATAATACAAAACAAAATAATTAAATATCTGTTGCATATCTTGACACCATTGTGATCTTTTACGTATGTATCTTTTGAATCTTGGAGCAGAGGCTTGAGGTTCAAGTGAAAAAATGTCCTTGCAATTCAACTCCTCCCCCCTTTGTCAGCCCCCCCCCCCCCGTCAGTCTATATCATTTTAAAGAGATAGCTGTGGCCACTTTGAAAACTCTGGTGTTGCAGGTCTTGTGATAGCGAAGAACTGAGTTGAGGGGTTGTTGAGGGGTTGTTGCTGCTTTTCATCATTGCACATCTGTAGAAGTGATATCCTGTAAGGGGCAGGGTTTTGGGGTGACTTAAAAAACACAGTTAGACAAGGAAGGGGCAAAAGGCAAAAAGGATGTCCTCCAGTTTCCATGGGAAGCTGCAAATAATAACAATCTTAGTGGATTAAACATTTTATTCATTATCATTATTGGACTATTTTGATTGTTGTTAGCCGCCCTGAGCCCAGCTTCGGCTGGGGAGGGCAGGATAGAAATAAAATTTATTATTTAGTATTATTTATTATCACATTTCCATATAATTACTGTTATTATCTGCTAAGTTTGTTTGCTTTCCTTCACTTAGTTTTTGTTGTTGTTGTTCTTTTCATATTATAAAATAAAATTACTTCACATGTATAGAAAGAGAACTGTAAAAAATACAAAGGTTAAAAAATACAAAAGAAAGCAAAAAATTAGATTACCAGTCAGATGAAAACAAACTTGACACAAGGACATCAGATTTAGAAAAGAATTATTATTAAATATATTATCAAAACCACGCATATTACTACTAGACTGAAAAAAATGGGAAAACAATGGGGAAAAACTTAAAATTCACCATGTGCTATCTGATAAAAGAACTTCATGAAACTGACTTTCAACATGTGATGAACATGTCCCCAAAGTAAAACACAAACACACAAAATGAGCTATGAGGAACCAAAAATAAATAAATGCTAAGACACACAATTAATAAGTAACCTGAAGTAATCTGTTTTGGCATTCTAACATCCCAAATGAAAATAAAAGTGTTTCTTGATGTGACATCAGCTGTAATGTTAATACTGGGAAATGAGTTAATACCAAGAAAATGAATGGCAATTTAAAGTTGTGCAGGTACCTTGCACTAGCCAAAATGACAGAATTAAGAAATGCTCAGGCAAAAAGGTAAACAAATACCATTCCACAAACAATGTTTGGTTGTGCTTCGATTAATTTCATATATATAATGGAAGAACTGATAAAACGAACTTAATAAAGGAAAACAGATTATTTGTAACCTAAAAAAGCCACAAAGAGATAGAAGGAAATCAACTAATATAGCAGGGATTCAGACTTGTTTTGCTGAACAGAAAGAAAGTGACTGTTTGGCTTTAAGGGAAGAAAGACAAAAGGAAAACAAATGCAATTACTTTTATAGAGTATTTAAATCACTGTTTGCATCCCCTCAGAAAGGACACTCTGTTAAAAGGGAAAATTATTTCATGTGAGAGGTCTGTCAGGAAATGCTGTTCCTAACATGCATAGGCATATACACACACACACAAGAAAACTGTTATAAAATTTAAATCCCATGGGGGGGGGGAAACTACTCAAGAGAGGAACTCACAGTGGGAGTGCTTTGATATTTACCTGTGAAAAGAATTTGGCATGTCCAGTACTTAACTCGATTGTCTTAAGTAGCCCCTGGAGCAAAACACATTAAGGATGATTTCCCCCAATGGTTCCAAGTTTTACATAAGGAAATTTGTATAGGTTTCACGCTCTCCAAACCTTCTCTCTCCCCCCTCCTTTCTCTCGCTCTCTCTCTTTTTTTTTAAAGCTGATCTAGCCTCTGTGCATGTGCAGAGTTCATGTCTCAGCAAACCTTTTATACCATTGAAAATGTTGCATCTTTTGGCTCAATAAGGAAGGGAAAGGTAAGGGGTAGATTTTAAAAATATTTTAAAAATAGGGTTAGATTTTAAAACAAAAAAGAGAAACTCAGCAATTTAAGTATTCACCAAAGCTAGCAATGTCAGCCCCAGCAAAAGGAGTGCTTCCTTTATGTACAGGAAAGGGCTATCATTATTGGTCATTTTATCTGGTCATTCGCGGAACAATCAACCGCTCTCTTATTTATGAGTAAAAATGGCCAGAGAGTTAGAATTCATAGGATTTTTTTTAAAAAAAACATTCTCAGCCTTACCATTTGCAGACAAAATTTTCTGCCCTTTATTTACAGGATGGATGGTCAAGGCTAATTCTACTTGATTATTCATTTGTATGTGCTTAAACTTTGAGTAGACTTTTAAGTCTGATTTTTGTAAATAATAGACAAAATGATAAACACTGTAATCACTTAAATGCCTGATATCACCAGTTCTGCTTCAAACATCATGGCTTCACCTCACAGCTTTTTAAAAAACAAAGAGCAAATCTGGGCTGAATTTCAACTCATCAGCCACAAATTGGGAAAGTTGAAAGGGACCTGGGGTCATCTAGTCCAACCCTAAAATACAGGGTTCATAGCAAGATTTGTACTACCAGAAACACACACATACTTATGTACACAGACACAACTGGAGAAGAGATCACAAGCCATGCGCCTATCATGTACTAAGGAAGAGGAAAATAAAAGTACCCAACTTTACAGAACCCTTTTAGCAGATCTTGAAGCTAGTTTGAGTGAGAGTTTACTTCCTTAGACTAAAGAGTGAAAGTTCCTAGATAAATTATCTTTAAAGACTGAAGTGAACATTTTTCCTAAGATAGGGAGAGGATCTCTTATAAAGCATAGTTAAAACAGCCATAGATTTGATTTAAAAGGAATACAAAAGTAAACAATTTTTCCTGAACTTGCAGAGGAATAGTAAGCCTAATCTATGCCCCCCCCCGCAGTTTCCTTTAAAGGAAGCTTACTCGGGAGTAAATTTACCTGGCACAGAATAAGAAGGAGAAGGGAAAAAAAACTGAAAGAGACAGAATGAAACAAGGGGGGCATTTTCTAAGAAAAGAGGCCAGGACGTCTTATAGAGACTGATATCAGGAGCCTTACAATAACTCTTCTGTCCAACCAAATCAAAGTTAAAACTGGACTCACATATTTTTCTTAGAACGAGCACCATACTTTCATAGGCATATGCTTAATGAAGTACATACACTGCATTTCAGCTTGAGAGAGCAGTTGGCTCAACTAGGCTTTTGCAGCAGAAACATTAGGTTATCAGCACCTTCCAAAATAAGACTGTAGACTCACAATCTCAAAAGTTGGGGCAAAGCAAGAGGTGGGGTAAACATTTGCACACTTCATTCTCAATTTTTGTCTTATTTAGGACTGCTAAGATCCAGCATGGCTTCCTTAGATTTAAATTTTGAAGCAAGCTTGCAGTTTAAACTATGCACACTTAAGAAAGGCAGTCTGCCAGAGACAGAAGGAACAGACAACACACATAACAGACAACATGTAAACATACATATTCTCCTATATGTATTAACAGACAACACACATAACAGACAACATGTAAACATATATATTCTCAACCTGAAGGTCCCACATGGTTTTATGAGCCTCCTTGCCTCTTCAAACACACCACCAGGTAATCAGACTGGTAGGGCTCACAACGCTTGGTCGACTGGGTACCCCTTTATAGATGCATGCGTTGCTGTTGTTGCTTTTTTTGCTTTTTCCTTTTTTGGGGGTGTGTGTGTCTGGGATAGAGAAGGGGAAAAAGGAGGGGTTGGTTAGGATTGGTATGTCTAGGGGTTTGGTATGCTTAGTACAGGGACGTATAGTAAAGAGGAGAAGGGGCTTCTAGTTGCCTGGCAACTTCCTTAGTGGGTTTTAGAGAGCTCTAGCTATCCGGTTCCTTGCGTTCCCTTTCCTATTTCCTTATTTCCTTATTTCCTTATTTCCTTATTTCCTTATTTCCTTATTTCCTTATTTCCTTATTTCCTTATTTCCTTATTTCCTATAACCTGGGGTCTCTTTCCACTCTGCCGGTCCTGCCCAATTCCCCATGGGCTATCCCTCCTGGCAACCTCCTACCTATCGTCACATCTCAGGAAAAGGGGCCCTACTGGACGCCCGCGCCATGCGGTGCCAGATCGGGTGGTCCCTGGATAGAATTTCGAACTGAAAATCCCCCTTGCTTTTGGAAGCGGGCTCACGCACGGTTACGTGGCACCGACCAGTGCGGCTGGGATTGGTGATAGAAAGCAAGACCACTTCCCGCCCCCTTGCCGGGCGCTAGAGAAGTTCGGAAAGAGAGCCCCAACCCCTTGCTTTCAACTGGGATGTCCGTTGCGGAGAGTCGGCTATCTTTCAAGTCGGCTCTCTCCGTCTTACTTTCGGACTCCCAATTGGTGCGGCTGGCTGGGGGGTTCAGAGAAAGAGATAGAGCTCAGAGCCCCCCCTTTTCGGGCTGAGCAGCGGTCCACGGTCTCTCTCACTAACCGGACCAAGAGAAAGGTGAGAAGGAGCGATAGAGAGGAGGGCAGAGAATTCAGTTGCCAGGAGATTCCACCCCCTTCCCACCAGTGCACTGGATTTCTTTCCTATACTCACGCGTCTTCAACGTTGATCCCGGGATCGATGAATAAGCCGGCTGGATCCCTCTTTTGCTCCCCGGCTGAACTCCTAGGGCTTTCGATTACCGCCCAGAAGATGGCTGGGGGTCCAAAAGGATCTTCCCAGGCAAAATGGCCCGGAGCCGGCTGAAGATTTCGGGGCCCCCAGTCAGCAGCTCGGGAGAACCACAAGCCCCACGTTGGGCGCCAACTGTTACGGCTAAAATCTGGGTGCGGGGTTACTCTGCCACCCAGCTCATCGGACTAAGTCCGTGGGTCCCTGCGGAAGAAAATGAGCTCAGCCGGACGCAGGAGCAAACTGCAGAAGGTCCAAGTTTATTGCGCAACAGGTTCAAGGCGAGATTGAACCCAGAGAAAGGGGTGACATGAACTTTTGAAATTTCCCTCCATGTCCCAGAATACAGTGCAAAATACATCCCAGTTACATCACGAATACGTTAAGGAAAGGTTGGGTTACACAGATTACATCATGAATACATTAAGGAGAGGTTGGGTTACACTGGATTAACATATGGAGGAGGGAGGGGGGAATATGCAGAGCTGGAGATATGCGCAGATAAGCACATCCTGAGAAGACAATGGTCCATGTACGCCTGGCATTGCCCGAGGAAAGGTTTGGCAGAGTGATTTTGACAGGATTACTTGAGAGATTATGGAGGACAGGGGAGGGGTGATGGAGTCCTAGAGAAATTGAGCAAATATATTGTAGTGAAGAAGACATGCCCCCCCCCTTCCGTAACAACACAAATTGCCCGGGAACTTCATTGTCTGTGTCTTTATTAATTTATTTAAAGAACAACAAACTGGTGATTGCTTTAACTTTTTGATATGTGGTGATTTGAATCATGAGGATGAATTAGAAGAACTGCTGAGTCTTGAATGAGTCTTGCTTTGGAATTGAGGACTTCATTAGATTTTCTTCTGCCTTTTCATTTTATTTTGTTCTAAGGGCTTGTTCAAGATAATGTGTAAGCATGGTGTCAGCTCCCAAAACAAAGGTCAACAACTCTGGGGAGAGTTGTTCCTTTCCTTAAAAAGGTCAACAACTTTGGGAAATGGGGGGGGGCAGAGGGATCTTTGCACCACAGCCCCGGATATACCTAAGACGGCCCTGCCCAAGATCCTGCCCAAGGCTGGAGGCGGGGGGGGGGCAGGAGGAAAGAGGAGGGCTCTCTTGCCGGATGTCAGGGAACTGACATCAGAGGAAAGGGAGGTGGTAGGGCTCCCAGAGGCTGGGAGGGAGTCAGCAGCTAAAGCAGGGACCAGCAGGGGGAGCGAGGGGTCTCTGGAGGAGGATCTCAGGGATGCTGAGAGAGACGCAGCAGCCAAGGCAGGAACTAGCAGGGGAGAGAAAGGGGTGAGAGACACGTCCAGCGAAAACAGCGGGGAGGTGTCAGAAGCAACCGTAGGGAGACCCATACTTCGCCGGAAGCTGCCACGTCGTGAGTCCAGGAGACGCGTTTCCGTTAAGGAGCTTCTTTGCTGGAAACGCTTCCACAGGCAGCCACTGTCAGACACTACTAGTGACTAGAGCAGACATGTCTGAGGAGCTCTGTCACACACAGAGGTTTGTGGAGCCGCACAAACTCTGAGGGGGCACAATTTTAAGCACAAGCAGCTAATCATCCCCTGACAGCAGTCTGACAGTCTTTGTACGCTGCCTGTGCAGGAGAAAGCATCATGAGCAACCCAGCCGGAACCGGAGAGGCAGGGGTTGGAGCTGGTCCAAGCTTGGAAGAAAGGTATCAAGCTTTGGAGGTCCAACTTGCGCTGCAGACGGCGAGGCTCGAGGAGAGAAGGGCTCAGGATGCAGAAGGGGAGAACCACTCAGTTCCCCAGAAAGGTACCAGGATTGGTGCAGAAGTTTGGGGGGGACCCCAAGGATTACCATGCCTTTAGGACAGAGATGCAATATGCCCTTAATGTGCAGTTTGATGAGTTCCCTGATGAGGAATCGCGAGTTGCTTTCGTAATTGGGCATCTTGAGAAGGGGGCGCGAGACTGGGTTCGACCCCTGATGGCAACGCACAATGATATCCTAAAGGACACTATGAAGTTCTTTCGTGCAATGGATATCATGTTTTCCAGCGATATTGAGGAAGGGGTGGTGCGCAGACAGCTAATGGCTTGCAAGCAGGGAAGCAGATCTGTCCGTGAGTACTGGACTGAATTTACCATGCTGATTCACAGATTGGGGTGGGATTTATCGGCGGCACCCATTCAGATGCTATTTGAAGAAGGTCTTTCTTCGGCTGTGAAAGACGAGCTGTCCCGGAGCCCCAGGGCGGTGTCTATGGATCAGCTGACCAAATCTGCGCTGACCATTGGAGCGCGCCAGGAGGCAAGAGCCTTGGAGAGGCGGGAAGGGAGAGGGGAACGTTGGAAGGAGTTCCGCATTCCAGACATTCCTGAGCCAGCTTTCCCGCCGGCAGAGCCGATGGAAATCGGAACAGCCTGCGCGCGCGCAGTTTCAAAGCCCAGTGAGGGGGCTAAGAAGGAGGGAAAAGGAGCCCGGAAATGCTATCTCTGCCAACAGCCAGGCCACTTTGCCAGAGTCTGCCCCCAGAGGAAGGAATGGCAAGGGATGGTGGGAGCTGTTGAGGGGGGAGAGCAGGGAGAAACGGAGCAGGTAAAAGCCAACGCCTGGTTGCCACCGTCAGGGCACTGCAGCCAGGCCAAAGAGCAGTGAAAGTGCCCGTGCCAGAAGCTCCTCGACCTGCTCTAGTGATTGAAGTGTCGCTAGAGCTGCAAAATGGACACCCCCTAAAAATAAAGGCGCTGTTGGACTCAGGCAGCTCCTGCAATTTTATGAGCAAGGAGTTTGCTGCTGAACACCAGATACAGACGATCCCTTTAAGCAACCCCCTTCAGGTGACCACGATCGATGGCAGGGAACTGTTGGGAGGAGGAGTCAGCTTGCAGACCGTCCCAATGATAATGAGGGTGGCAAGGCACACAGAACTGATAGCGTTTAATGTGGCCACCTTGGGAGGCGCTCCCATTATTTTGGGAATGAGCTGGCTAGCCCTACATGATCCGCTGGTGGGCTGGCATCAAAGAGTGGTTTCCTTCGGTTCAGCACATTGCTTAGAACACTGCAGGGGGGAAAAGGGGTCAGCAGGGGCCCAAGCCACCCTGGCAGGGACTGAAGTAATGGAGAAGGGGAAGGTGCCACCACAGTATGCTGATCTCAGCGACGTGTTCAGCGAGAAGGAAGCTGACCAACTACCCCCGCATAGGCCCTTTGATTGCCAGATCAATTTACTCCCTGGAGCACAGCTTCCTGTAGGCAAGTTGTATGCCATGTCAGACAGGGAAATGCAGGAGTTGCGAGAGTTCATTGACAAGAACCTGAAGAGAGGCTTCATCAGAGAGTCCAAGGCAGCGGGGGGTAGCCCAGTGTTTTTTGTGGATAAAAAGCACACGGACAAGCCGAGACTTGTATGTGATTTCAGGCGGTTAAATGCAGTGACAGAGCCGGCGGCTTTTCCTATGCCCAGGATTGATGATATTTTGACCAGGGTGCGGAAAGGAAAGATTTTTACAAAGCTGGACCTAAGGGGGGCGTACAACCTGATACGTATAAGGAAAGGGGATGAATGGAAAACCACCATGTTCACCCCTTTGGGGGCATTTGAATACCTCGTGATGCCTTTTGGATTACAAACAGGCTCCGCGTGTTTTCAATCATTCATGAACCACGTACTTTGCTCTACAAGAATTGCGTGGCCACGTCGTGAGTCCAGGAGACGCGTTTCCGTTAAGGAGCTTCTTTGCTGGAAACGCTTCCGCAGGCAGCCACTGTCAGACACTACTAGTGACTAGAGCAGACATGTCTGAGGAGCTCTGTCACACACAGAGGTTTGTGGAGCCGCACAAACTCTGAGGGGGCACAATTTTAAGCACAAGCAGCTAATCATCCCCTGACACCTGCAGTAGATGACTTGGGTGATAAGGGGGGGAGAAGGGTCTCCGTGTGTGTGTATGTGTGTGTGACTTTAATAAATTACTTCTACTGCACCTACCAATATATTATAAACATGCTCCAATTTTTTCTATGTAGAGTTGTCCTCCCTTAGGTACACCTCTCAGAGTTCTGCTTACAAAACGCATGCCATTTTGAAGTCCTGGGAGTTTTAAAGCAATTTCCAAGCAATTCACAGGAGCCTCATCATCAGCCATTGCAAGCTCTGCTTCACTGAACCAAGAATAAAAAATTAACAGGAAATAAACTGAAATGTAGGATATGATAATAAAGGAATATTGCATTTCAGGGTTTGTTTCTGTGTTTATATTGACATCACAATAGAGCTGGCTGACCTTTTCATTCCGTGTTTTTGCTGTTCCAGGCTGCCTCCAGATGGGGATAGAAGCCCTTGAGACAGAGACAGAGGCCCTGTTGTCATCTTTCCTCTGGGAACTGCATCAGTCAGAAAATATATAATAATACATCACTACTTGGTGCTAAATTTTCAATAAACATTATCCGTGACTAATGTGGAACACCTGAGAAGAGAATAGAGAGTGTATCGTCTGGTAGAGGAGAAAAACAGAGGCAGCTGGGCAGCTCAAAACAGATTTACTTTTCCTTCCCTGGATGAACCCTAAAATTTGTTGAATGCACCAGACAGTGTCCATCCAGCTACAGTTCTGTTCCTACTGCCTGGGAAGTTAACAGGGTGGAACTGAATTCTGAGTAGACACACAACAGTGGACAGAATGACCCTTCTTCGAACTTGAACCAAAACATTTGTGAATCATGCACATAGCAGGCAGCACTATCTGTCAAGATGTGTGACTGTGGCATAGAAATCTCTCTCTTTCTGTATACACACACACACACACACACACACAACAACAACAACAACAACAACAACAACAACTTGAGGGAAGGTAGTATTCACAGTATAAATTAATGAATATAATGAAAAAGTATTCTGTCTCTTTGCCATGCTTTCCTTCATAGCAGTGTAAATGGAACCCTTCACAGCAAAAGTTCATTTGCTCATTCCTCTGCTTAACTGATTTATATTTAGAACCATTTTTAACAGGAAGAAATAATAGTAAAAGATTAGGACAGAAGACGTAAGACCAAGAAATCAAGATCTGTGACTGTAACATAGATTAATGCAGAATAATTTTTTAAAAAAATATTTTTTATTGCAAGTTTTAAACAGAAAAAGAAATCACCAAACATATACGTATACAATACCTTCACCCAAAAGTAACAGACAAAAGAAACATAAGTATACAAAAACATAGACATAGAATAAAAGAGGGGGGGGAAATCACAGCCATTAATACTTCATTTTTTTCATAACTATTTGGACTTCCTCACATCTCCCTTTCCTGCGTTCTCCATAATAAAATTACAAACAGCAATTTATTACCTTATTTCAGTTCTTATTTTATAAAAGGTAAAGGTAAAGGTACCCCTGCCCGAACGGGCCAGTCTTGACAGACTCTGGGGTTTGTGCGCCCATCTCACATCTATTGGCCGGGGGCCAGCGCTGTCCGAAGACACTTCCGGGTCACGTGGCCAGCGTGACAACGCTGCTCTGGCGAGCCAGAGCCGCACACGGAACGCCGTTTACCTTCCCGCTGGTAAGCGGTACCTATTTATCTACTTGCCCCCGGGGGTGCTTTCGAACTGCTAGGTGGGCAGGCGCTGGGACCGAGCAGCGGGAGCACACCCCGCCGCGGGGATTCGAACCGCCGACCTTTCGATCGGCAAGCCCTAGGCGCTGAGGCTTTAGCCCACAGCGCCACCCGCGTCCCTTCTTATTTTATAGTTCTCATATATTATGCCTCGAACTTTAATTATTTTTATCAAATACTTAACTGCTTGGTTTAAACATAACATTACTTCAAATTTCATCTTTATCATTAAATTCCACCTAATCTCGTATATCTTTCAACTAAATTGCTGATGCCATGTTACTTCCTTTCGTGCATTTTCTTAGCATTCATACAACTTATAATGTTTTTGTAAATAGTCTTTAAACTTTTTCCGGTCCTCTTCCAGTGTCTCTTCTCCCAGATCTCGGATTCTGCCAGTCATTTCAGCCAACTCCATGTAGTCTATCAGTTGCGTCTGCCATTCTTCCAGTGTGGGCAAATCTTGTGTCTTCCAATATTTTGCGATGAGTATTCTTGCTGCTGTTGTTGCATACAAAAAGAAAGTTCTGTCCTTCTTTAACACCTTCTGGCCAACAATGCCTAAAAGGAAGGCCTCTAGTTTCTTAGGGAAGGTATACCTAAATACCTTTTTTAACTCATTATAGATCATTTCCCAGAAGGCCTTCACTCTCGGACAAGTCCACCAGAGGTGAAAGAATGTTCCTTCAGTCTCCTTACATTTCCAACATTTATTATCATGCAAATGATATATTTTTGCAAGCTTAACTGGGGTCATGTACCACCTGTATATCATTTTCATAATATTTTCTTTCAAGGCATTATAAGCCGTGAACTTCTTTCCCAGTCAGCAAACATAATGTTGTACCCAATGTCCTGAGCCCATTTTATCATGGCTGCTTTAACCGTTTCATCTTGAGTATTCCATTTTAACAGCAAGTTGTACATTTTTGAAAGTACCTTAATCTTAGGTTCTAACAATTCTGTTTCTAATTTCGATTTTTCCACCTGGAAACCTCTTCTTTTATCCAAGTTAAAAATCTCCCTAATCTGAGCATAATGTAACCAATCTCGCACTTTGTCCTTTAATTTCTCCAAACTCTGCAACCTCCAGGTATCTCCAATTTTTTCTATTATTTCCCAATATTTCGGCCATTCAGCCTCCATATTGAGTCTTTTCCGAGCCTTGGCTTCCATTGGTGACAACCACCTTGGGGTCTTGTTTTCTAATAAGTCTTTGTATTTTATCCAGACTTTAAATATTGCTTTCCTGACAATATGATTCCTGAAAGCTTTGTGAACTTTTACCTTGTCGTACCACAAATAAGCATGCCACCCAAAAGCATTGTTAAACCCTTCCAGATCCAGGACATCAGTGTTCTCAAGAAGTAGCCAATCTTTCAGCCAGCAGAAAGCTGCAGCTTCATAGTACAACCTTAAGTCCGGCAGGGCAAACCCCCCTCTTTCCTTTGCATCAGTTAATATTTTAAATTTTATTCTGGGCTTTTTGCCCTGCCAGACAAACTTAGAAATGTCTCTGCCACTTTCCAAAACATTCCACCCTGTCCACAATCTGTAGGGTTTGAAACAAAAACAACATCTTTGGCAACACATTCATCTTTATAGCAGCAATTCGGCCCAACAAGGAAAGTTTCAATCTTGACCAAGTTTCCAAATCCTTTTTAATTTCTGACCAACACTTTTCATAATTATCCTTAAATAAATTCAGATTTTTAGCAGTCATATTAACCCCTAGGTATTTCACCTTTTTAACCACATTTAGATCTGTCTCTTTCTGAAACCTTTCTGATTCCAAAGGTGTCATCTCCCCCCCAAAACCTTGGTTTTTTGCTTGTTTAATTTAAATCCCGCCACCCGACCAAACTCATGAATCAATTCTAGAACTCTTTTCGTACTAGATTCTGGCTCCTGTAATATCAAAACTAGGTCATCTGCAAAAGCTTTAAGTTTGTACTGTTTGGCTCCGACCTGAATCCCTTCAACCAACCGGTCCCCTCTAATCATATTCAAAAGCACCTCCAGGACCGAGATAAATAGCAAAGGGGAGATAGGGCAACCTTGTCGTGTTCCTTTTTCAATCTTAAACTCTTCTGTCACCACATTGTTAACTATCAATTTAGCTTTTTGTTCTGAATAAATTGCATCTATACCATTTTCAAACCCCCGTCCCACTCCCATCCCTTCAAGGTTTTTCTTCATAAACTTCCATGAGATATTGTCAAAGGCCTTCTCCGCATCTATAAAAATTAACACTGCTTTTGTGTTGATGCTCGTTTGCAAAAGTTCCAAAATGTCAATGATAGAATCATAGAATCATAGAGTTGGAAGAGACCACAAGGGCCATCGAGTCCAACCCCCTGCCAATGATATTCCTTGTGTTATCAGACAAGTGTCTGCCTGGGAGAAAACCTGCCTGGTCTTTATGAATTACTTCCTTTAACACTTTTTTCAGTCTATTTGCCAAAATATCTGCAAAAAAATTGTAATCCACATTCAGGAGCGAGATGGGACGGTAGTTCTTAAGTTGTGTCTTTTCAGTTTCCAATTTAGGTATCAATGTGATGAAAGCTTCTTTCCACGATTCCGGTGCCCTCTTCCCCTCCATAATCTTGTTACAGACCTCCATTAATGGTTGTATCAAATAGTCTTTCAATGTCCTATAATACTTGGAGGTAAGTCCTTCTGGCCCTGGAGACTTGCCTAGTTGCATATTCTGAATGGCACCTTCAATTTCTTGTTGTGGTATTTTGTAGTTCAAAATTGTCCTCTTTTCCTGAGATAGTTTTGGTAATCCATTTCTTTTTAAAAATTGGTCTATCTCAATCTCTTTTTGTGGCCCTTGCGTATAAAGTTGTTTAAAGTATCTCTGGAAGCACTTTCTGATTTCCTCAGGGTTCTGGATGTTTCTCCCTTCAATCTCTAGGTTTGTGACCGTATTCAATTTTTGTCTCTTTTTCAACTGCCATGCTAGCAGTTTCCCACATTTATTTGCTGATTCAAATGTCCTTTGTTTCATTAACTTAATTTCCACTCAACTTCTTGATTTATCAGTTTAACATATTGTGCTTGGTGAAATTTAATTTCTCTCAGAATCTCCTGTGACTTTGGTTTCAGTCTTAATTTTTTCTCACCTTCTCTAATTTTCTCCAGAATCTTGTCCTTTTTCTCATTCTGTGTTCTTTTCTTTATCGTATTCTGTTGTATCAGAAACCCCCTCATAACAGCTTTACTTGCATCCCAGATTACTCTTTTTTCCACGGTGGTGTTCAAATTTATTTCAAAATAGTCTCTTAGTGTCTTTTGGGCCTTCTTAATAATCTCCTGGTCTCTTAACAAGGTGTCATTCATTTTCCATCTGAAGGAGCCGGTTGGAGTTAGTCTCATTTCCATTTTCATTGCATTATGGTCGGAGCAGGTTTTTGGGCAGATTTCCACTTTTCTAGTCTTAGGTGCCAGTCCTCTAGTTATCCATATTTGGTCGATTCTTGTCCATGTCAGTTGGGCTTCAGAAAAGAATGTTCCTTCTCTTCCTAGGGGGTTCTTAGTCCTCCAAATATCAATCAAGTCCATATTGTCAGTTAGCTCAAAAAAGGTTTTGGGTAGTCTGCCATCTTTTGTCAAATTTTGGTTTTGTGACTTATCCATGTTTGTAGAAACCACCCCGTTCATATCTCCCATCATTATGATGTTGCTATAGTCCAGATAGTCCAGCATTGTCTCATGCAGCTTCTTGTAAAATTCTGATTTCCCCTCGTTCGGTGCATAAATTCCCAATATCAAAAACTTTTCACCTTGAGTTTGTATCTCAATTGCCAAAATTCTTCCTTGCTCATCTTTAAATAGGAATTTTGGTGATAGGCTCTCTTTTGCATATATCACCACTCCTCTTTTCTTAACTCAGTCCGATGAAACAAATTCTTGGCCTAATCTCTTGTTGATTAACACTTTTCTGTGGAGCCTAGTCACATGTGTTTCCTGCAAGCAAATAATGTCCAATTGTTCTTTCTTTAATAAATGAAATATCCTTCTCCTTTTTTCCGGGGAATTACCGCCATTAATATTCCAACTGAAAAGTTGCAGAGACATCCTGGGCAAATCTGTTATTCCTTTGGTGGTGGCGTCTCTTTCTTCTGGTCCTCCAGCCCCAAGGGTGCAGGTGTTGGCAATAGTCCAGGCCCTGGAATTCCTGTGATCCCTTTCTGAAGGTCTTCTCCGTAGTCGTTCAAGAACTTTTCTTGATCCTCGGCTGTTTTAATTTTCACTTTCTTCCCTCTGAAATTAAAAGATAATCCTTGGGGAAATTCCCACCTGAAAGGAATTGAGTTACTCCTCAACAATCTTGCTAGCTCTGTATAGGTAGATCTAAGGTCCAAATGTTTCAGGATGTCTTTGTAGATTTCTGCTCTCCTGTCTTGAATTACAAGTGACTTTTCGTAGTGTAGGCTTAATATTTTATCTCTTTCTTGCTTGGATCTCAAAATAATCAAACAGTCTCTGGGTCTATCTTTCCTTGCCACTCTTCCCAGTCTGAAGGCACTCACGATTTTAAAATCCTTGTCTTCCTCTAGAGGCCAGAACTTGGAAAATTCTTTTGTCAAATAGTCAATTAAGTCCCCTTGTTCAAGTTCTGGAATTGCCCTCAGTCTGAGGTTGTTTTCCCTATTTCTTAGTTCAATCATAGACAGGTAGGCCTGCTGTTCACCAATCTGCTTATGCAGTGGCTTTACTTCTTCCTTTAATGCTTCAGCTTTTTGATTAGCTTCCACAGCTAATTTACGATTTTCTGTGGTGGCTTCAAGGAGGTTCCCAATTGCTTGTGCGTGCTGAGCAACTTGTTCAGTCAATTTATTGACACTGGCTGTGGTTTGATCAATTTTAGCCGAATGCTCGTCTGCCTTTTTATCCAAACTTTCCAATTTTCCCAAAATTTTATCTAATACTGAGGCAGATCCTCCTGCAGCCATACCTTCTAGCAAAGTCTGCTCAGTTTCTTCCTCTTGTGCCCCCAAAATAGCAGGGACAGATGATCTACGCGGCTGTGGAGTCAAAGTTGTTTGTGTTAATTGTTTAGCTTTAGCTTTAACCGATCTTGTTTTCCCAAAGCCACTCATTCCACTCCTGTCTGCGTGCCAAGGTCAAACCGTGTATGGTCCCCTGCGAATCCACAAGTCCAGAGAGTAAACAACAAGACAGGAGAGAATAGAAACAAAAAGCAAGTCCCAGACAGCTGTAAATCCAAAGTCCTCTAGGGGGAGTGTAAAAGTATCTCGAGGAAAGGAATAAATTTGTTACTCCATAATGTCCCGACAGCCTTAAAGAAGACCTTCAGCTCTCTTATAGTAAGCAGAGTAAATCCTTAATATGAAACAATGTCTCTGAAGAGTGCGAGAAACAATATTTCAATGTATCTAGTCCAATAACGCTCAAATGGAGCAGTTCCAATAGCCAAGCAAAGTCCGCAATTTGACAGCTCTGTTTAATCTGACAGCCCGAGTATTTGGGCTTCTTAATGCATTTGTAAATCCACAAGGAAGAGGTAAAGCCAAGTCCAAAGCCAAAAAGAAAAAAGAATTTACATCCCTTAGTCTCTTTAAAACAGCTCAAATGATGCACGGGTTAAAAACTTTTAATGCCACTTCAAAGGCTTCCAACAGATCAAAGTCTTTTGCTTTGAAACTTTAAGCAGAGCCCGGAGACGGACTTCCTGGTTGCGTCTCCCGCTTTGGCTGAATTTTATATCAATTTAGTCCCCAATTCCTTCAGTCCCTCTTACTCACGGGTTGGTAGTTTTCAAATCGGATGTTCCAGGAAAAAAGGTCAGCGCTCATCGGCAGCAGCTATGCGGCTTCACTCCACAGAAAGAGCGATCGACTCACAGCACCGCGCCAGCCCTTCCACGTTCCGGAGCCCCTTACGGGGTTCCTTCTTCGTTTCGGGGGGCGCTTCTGGTGCCCGCCGAGTCCCACGGCCACAGGCTCACTCTGCCTGTGGTTTTCCGGTGTGGGTCTCCGCTTCGCCGTAGCGGACGACCCGTTTCTGCAGAGCTTCCCCTTCACAGCGCGAAGGAGACCGCCATTGCCGTTTCACGCCGCCTCCAGAAGTCGCAGAATAATTTTTTTAAACTGTCTGAAAGGTTTTGGAAGAATTGACAATATTGGATTAATGTAAAGAAAACTGAATAATAATTTGTATAGATCATAATTAGAAATAAAATGACTGGTAGAAATATCTAGATTTCTGATTAGCTATAAAATATTTGAGAATAGTATTTTTCATTAAGGATGAAGTACTACAACAGCTGAAATGATAGAATGGAATATAAGATAGAATGGAATATGAGTTTGCAGGGCATCAGTTGAAGAAGGAGCAAAAAGGGTTTTCTTGTGTGTGTGTGTTTCTTTGTGGCTGATTAGCTGTTTTCCCTGTGTAAAGGTCAGAGGGGGCAGGGTTTCTGTTGAGGCAGGGGATTAGCTGTGGGAGGAGCTTATCAGAGTTTGCAGGGATCAGTTGAAGAAGGAGCAAAAAGGGTTTTCTTGTGTCTGTGTGTTTCTTTGTGGCTGATTAGCTGTTTTCCCTGTGTAAAGGTCAGAGGGGGCAGGGTTTCTGTTGAGGCAGGGGATTAGCTGTGGGAGGAGCTTATCAGAGTTTGCAGGGCATCAGTTGAAGAAGGAGCAAAAAGGGTTTTCTTGTATCAGTGTGTTTCTTTGTGGCTGATTAGCTGTTTTCCCTGTGTAAAGGTCAGAGGGGGCAGGGTTTCTGTTGAGGCAGGGGATTAGCTGTGGAAGGAGCTTATCAGAGTTTGCAGGGCATCAGTTGAAGAAGGAGCAAAAAGGGTTTTCTTGTATCAGTGTGTTTCTTTGTGGCTGATTAGCTGTTTTCCCTGTGTAAAGGTCAGAGGGGGCAGGGTTTCTGTTGAGGCAGGGGATTAGCTGTGGGAGGAGCTTATCAGAGTTTGCAGGGCATCAGTTGAAGAAGGAGCAAAAAGGGTTTTCTTGCGTGTGTGTGTTTCTTTGTGGCTGATTAGCTGTTTTCCCTGTGTAAAGGTCAGAGGGGGCAGGGTTTCTGTTGAGGCAGGGGATTAGCTGTGGGAGGAGCTTATCAGAGTTTGCAGGGCAGTTAGATCCATCTTTTAGATTTAGGAGAGCTAGTCTCAAACGTTTGTTGGGGGAGATCTAGGTGTTTTTTGTGGGGGGGAAGTTATTTGTCCTGTCTTCAAGCTTTTTATGATGGCGGACCTCTGTAGCCAACCCCAACAACACGATCTCAAGATGGAAGGGGAGGGAACAGCTGCAGTCGCCTGCGATTCCTGCGCAATGTTTGCCATCTTGCCAAAGGTTGCAGGCAGCTTTACCTGCAGCAATTGCATGTTGATTGCCCTCTTAAAAGACAAAGTCCAGCAACTGGAGGAACGTGTAGCTACGCTCCAAAGAATTAGAGAGCTGGAGCTCTTCTTGGAAGCAACAGAGCACACCGTCTCCACCAAGGAGGAGACAGGGGACTACCCTGAGAAGGAGTCTAGTTCACCAACACAGGAGCCAGATATATGGAGAAACGTGACTCAAAGAAGTAGGAGGCCCAGGGTTCACTCTGATTGCTTAGAAATACACAATCGCTTTGAGGTCCTCTCCCCTAGCATGGAAGACGAAGAGCAGACTCCATTTGAGGATCTCTCCCTCATTACAGTCGATCAGGTATATGAAGACGAGCGGCAAAGTCAGTCCTCAGGGAATGTGCAGGCGACCTTGGAACGGACAGCTCACGGAAGAACCCCGACCAAACCCAAGAGGAGGCGTGTAGTGGTGATAGGGGATTCCCTACTGAGGGGAACAGAAGCAGTGATCTGTGGGCCTGACAAGATGTTTCGGGAAGTGTGCTGTCTCCCCGGGGCTAAGATCCAAGATGTAACTGAACAACTGCAAGGAATCATAAAACCCACTGACAAATACCCCTTACTCTTGGTTCATGTGGGAACCAATGACACTGCAAGCAATAGCCTCCAGAAGATCAAAAGAGACTACGGGGCTCTCGGCAGGAAATTGAAGCAACTAAATGCACAAATTGTCATCTCATGTGTCCTCCCAGTTGAACGACGTGGCCCAGGGAGAGAGGGAAAAATAGTAGAAGTGAACAGCTGGCTTCGCAAATGGTGTAAACAGGAACGGTTTGGATTCTTAGATCACGGACTGCAGTTTCTTGAAGATGGACTTCTGGCAAGTGATGGGCTGCACCTCACAACGGTTGGGAGAAATGTTTTTGCCAAAAATCTCAGAAACCTCATCAGGAGGGCTTTAAACTGACTAATGTGGGGGAGGGAGACAGTGCTCCTGAAGGTAGGAGTCTATCAATTAATGAAGATGATCATCCAAATGTCATAGACCAAATGGAGCAAACAGCACGCGGACCTAGTGGTGGGAGGAAAAAATCCTTAAATAAGAGACACGGGGGAATGATTAATGGACTTCAATGTCTGTACACTAATGCGCAAAGCATGGGAAATAAACAAGATGAGCTTGAGCTCTTGGTACAGCAAACTAAATATGACATAATAGGCATCACTGAAACCTGGTGGGATAAGTCCCACGATTGGAATGTAATAATGGGGGGATACAATCTATTTCAGAGAAACAGACCAGACAAGAAAGGAGGAGGAGTGGCGTTATATGTCAGGGATGTGTATACCTGTGAAGAGATCCAAGATTTAGATCCTCAAAGCCAAAGTGAGAGCATTTGGGTCAAAATTAAGGGAGAGAAGAATAACAGAGACCTCATTGTGGGAGTTTACTATAGATCCCCAAGCCAAACGGAGGACATAGATGATGCCTTCCTGGAACAGATGGCCAAGCATGCAAAAGGAAGGGAGATAGTAGTAATGGGGGACTTCAATTACCCGGATATTTGTTGGACATCAAACTCAGCCAAGAGCATAAGGTCAAACAGATTCCTCACTGGCCTTGCAGACAACTTCATTGTCCAGAAAGTGGGAGAAGCAACAAGAGGAACAGCCATTTTAGATCTGGTCCTAACCAATGTTGATGACCTGGTTAGTGGGGTAGAAGTGGAAGGATCATTAGGCGCGAGTGATCATGCTCTTCTGAAGTTTACTATACAGCGGAAAGGAGCAGCCAAGCATACTAGGACTCAATTTCTTGACTTTAAGAAGGCCGACTTCATAAAACTTAGGGAAGTGCTGGGTGAGATCCCATGGACAACAATACTAAAAGGAAAGGGAGTTCATGATGGCTGGGAGTTTGTTAAGAGGGAGATACTAAAAGCACAACATCAGGCAATACCAATGAGACGGAAACATGGAAGGTGCCTAAAGAAGCCAGGGTGGCTATCTAAAGAACTTTTAACTGAATTAAGATTAAAAAAGGATGTGTACAAAAAATGGAAAAGGGGGGAAACCACCAAAGAGGAATTCAAACAAATAGCCAGCACGTGTAGACACAAAGTCAGAAAAGCTAAAGCACAGAATGAACTCAGGCTTGCTAGAGAGGTTAAAAGCAACAAAAAAGGCTTTTATGGGTATGTTCGTAGCAAAAGGAAGAACAAAGAAACAATGGGGTCACTCAGAGGAGAAGATGGTGAAATGCAAACAGGGGACACAGAAAGGGCTGAACTACTCAATGCCTTCTTTGCCTCAGTCTTCTCCGATAAAGAAAACAATGCCCGACCTGAAGAATTTGGAGCAAATGATTCAGCAAAGGAAACACAGCCCAGAATAACTAAGGAGATAGTACAAGAATATTTGGCTAGTTTAGATGTATTCAAGTCTCCAGGGCCAGATGAACTGCATCCAAGAATATTAAAAGAACTGGCAGATGTGATCTCAGAACCACTGGCAGTCATCTTTGAGAATTCCTGGAGAACAGGCGAAGTCCCGGCAGACTGGAGGAGGGCAAATGTTGTCCCTATTTTCAAAAAGGGGAAAAGAGAGGACCCAAATAATTACCGCCCAGTCAGTCTGACATCAATAGCAGGGAAGATTCTGGAGCAGATCATTAAGCAAACAGTCTGTGAGCACCTAGAAAGGAATGCTGTGATCACCAATAGTCAGCATGGATTTCTGAAAAATAAGTCATGTCAGACTAACCTGATCTCGTTTTTTGACAGAATTACAAGCCTGGTAGATGAAGGGAACGCAGTGGATGTAGCCTACCTTGATTTCAGCAAGGCATTTGACAAGGTGCCCCATGATATTCTTGTAAAGAAGCTGGTAAAATGCGGTCTTGACTATGCTACCACTCAGTGGATTTGTAACTGGCTGACTGACCGAACCCAAAGGGTGCTCATCAATGGTTCCTCTTCATCCTGGAGAAGAGTGACTAGTGGGGTGCCACAGGGTTCTGTCTTGGGCCCGGTCTTATTCAACATCTTTATCAACGACTTGGATGATGGACTCAAGGGCATCCTGATCAAATTTGCAGATGACACCAAACTGGGAGGGGTGGCTAACACCCCAGAGGACAGGATCACACTTCAAAACGACCTTGACAGATTAGAGAACTGGGCAAAAATAAACAAGATGAATTTTAACAGGGAGAAATGTAAAGTATTGCACTTGGGCAAAAAAAATGAGAGGCACAAATACAAGATGGGGGACACCTGGCTTGAGAGCAGTACATGTGAAAAGGATCTAGGAGTCTTGGTTGACCACAAACTTGACATGAGCCAACAGTGTGACGTGGCAGCTAAAAAAGCCAATGCAATTCTGGGCTGCATCAATAGGAGTATAGCATCTAGATCAAGGGAAGTAATAGTGCCACTGTATTCTGCTCTGGTCAGACCACACCTGGAGTACTGTGTCCAGTTCTGGGCACCACAATTCAAGAAGGACACTGACAAACTGGAACGTGTCCAGAGGAGGGCAACCAAAATGGTCAAAGGACTGGAAACGATGCCTTATGAGGAACGGCTAAGGGAGCTGGGCATGTTTAGCCTGGAGAAGAGGAGGTTAAGGGGTGATATGATAGCCATGTTCAAATATATAAAAGGATGTCACATAGAGGAAGGAGAAAGGTTGTTTTCTGCTGCTCCGGAGAAGCGGACACGGAGCAATGGATCCAAACTACAAGAAAGAAGATTCCATCTAAACATTAGGAAGAACTTCCTGACAGTAAGAGCTGTTTGACAGTGGAATTTGCTGCCAAGGAGTGTGGTGGAGTCTCCTACTTTGGAGGTCTTTAAGCAGAGGCTTGACAACCATATGTCAGGAGTGCTCTGATGGTGTTTCCTGCTTGGCAGGGGGTTGGACTCGATGGCCCTTGTGGTCTCTTCCAACTCTATGATTCTATGATTCTAAAGGCAAAATTGTAGCTTTAAAGATGGAACTATTAACTAGAATTATTTTTCCTTTGCAATATACCATATTTTTCAGCCTATACGACGCACCGGCCCATAGGACGCACCTAGTTTTTTGGGGAGGAAATCAATGGGAAAAAATTTATTTCCCCCCCCCCCAGGTTTGCGCAGCCATCCCCAAGCTAGAAGAGGGAGACGGAGCGCTCCGTCTCCCTCTTCCACCTTCAGGGACAGCCTCCCTAGCCTCTGTGGGGCAGCGGCTTGCCCCGCTCTCCCCCGAGCTTGTGGGGCTGGCGATGGGGAGAAGCAAGCTTGCTTCGCCCCAGCCTCAAAACCAGGTCGGGGAATAGCGGGGTGGCGGCGCTCCTCCTCCCCGCTGTCCCCGAGCTTGTGGGGCTGGCTATGGGGAGAAGCAAGCTTGCTTCTCCCCACCGCCAACCTCCAAACCAGGTTGGGGAATAGCGGGATGGCAGCACTTCGCCTCCCCGCTGTCCCCCGAGCTTGTGGGGCTGCCCGATATCTGCACTAATCGGGATGCAGGCTGCTACAAGCAAGCCTGGGGAGCCCACGGGGCTCCCCAGGCTTGCGGATAGCTTCCTGAAGCCTGGAGAGTGAGAGGGGTCCGTACGCACCGACCCCTCTCACTCTCCAGGCTTCAGCGAATGCCTGCATTCGCCCCATAGGACGCACACACATTTCCCCTTCATTTTTGGAGGGGAAAAGTGAATGTATGGCAGTGAATAATTGATCATTTTGTTTGATATGACAAGAAGCTGAGGTTAAAATCAAATATGATGAGGAAAACAATATCTTCATGGAAGAACAGGCAGGATTTAATAGTAATTTCTCTACTTTTCATGGTTTTGTGCTGAAGGGCAGAAAGAGATGATTGTCTGCAGCATTTGGGGATTTGAAACCTTGCTTTTGATGCATTGATCATGTTTATTATATGAATGATAAAATAGTCTTTTCTACAGCAACCAGAGGGGGGAAACCTGTCTTACTAAATGCATATGGTATAGTCCTCTTGTTTGCTGTTTAATAAGGATATCAAGATAGTCTTACAGACCTTTTGGGGTACAAAGATGGACCGAGGGGGTCCTCTTGGTAGTTCCTCCCCCCTCGGAGGCTGGGGGCTGGCCCTGGAGAGGGCCTTCTCTGTGGTGCCTCCTAAATTGTGAGTTCCACTCTCCACAGAGGTCTGTGTAGCATCTTCACTATATGGCTCCCAGGAAATGCTGAAGGCACAGCTCTGTGCCCTGGACTTTGGCACTCAAGAAGAAAAGGCTAAGGAGTAAAACCCAGACATATCTGGAGTGGAGCGGTTGGGTGGCGCCTTATATGCCCCCTTCCAGCAACTCCCGCCTCCAAGTGGGTGCCAAACATCTTGCTCTGCTTTGCAAGGCCAGGGGACTTGTCATCTGGGCAGCCCAGGACCTCCAGACACAGGGCCCAGACTTGCACCCCAGAGACGTCACTACAGTGCAAAAACCGGAGGCAGCAGTTATGAGTTGCCGGTCTCTACAGCCGCAGTGGGTGCTGTGATTCTCTGGTGGTTTGACTTTGCCCTGGGAGGGGTGCCCCATCGTCCCTCAAGACGGATGGATGATGCCAGCAGCAAGTTGTTTTAAAATGTTTTTAGTATTGTGCTTAGATTGTAATCCATCTTGGGACATCTGGTTGAAGGTCGGGTAAATAATAACAAGATTGAAAAGAGCTGTTACCTTCCTAATAACACTAGTCAAGGCATGTGTGGAATTTTATAAGATCAGTGTAAGAATTCTGTTGGAGAGACTGGATTATTTCACTTACGTTGCTTTTATTTTTATATGCTTTGTTATAGTTATGAAAACTAAAAATAGAAACTGGCATAATGGAATTTTAAATTTGGGTGTGTAACTGGTTGTGATGTATTTAGTGTTTTATTCATGGAGTCAACTGTTGGTTTAAACTCAGCTGGGCTTTAGTGATGCTCAGTTCATTGAGATCAACAGAGGGACTCTTGGTGCCCTCAGAATTGTGTGGTGCTGGCTGTTGAGGTTGGAACTTAACAGGTTAAGTTCTTCCCATGATGCCACACCATTCTGACGTCAATTTTGGAAGCTTGGGAGGAGCTTGGGAAGAGTATGCCAGTCCCACTCTGTACTTTGTGGGGAAAGGATGCAGTTTTGTCATGGCTGCAAATAGTCCTGGAAATTCCTGAGAAATGTTGGTATAAAAGCTGTAAATAGACAAACCTGGACTGTGTGTGTTTGTCTGGAAGCCAAGCTACATGACAGTTTTACACCGCTGTGATATCTCTGCTACGGCGTGACTGAGAGCTCGGAGCAGAGCGTGCGGCAGGAGAAGTGTGCCGGGCAGTAAAGAGCTAATTGAGGATCGCAAATCAATTAGCGGGGGTCGCGCCAGATCAATCAAATTCCACAGGTTATGGGTAACCTAAATCACCTATCGTAAAACCGTCACGGAAGAGCTGCCGGGAGCTGTGAAATCTGCGGTGTCTAGCAGAGGAGCACGGCAGGAGGCGGAGGCAAGCAAGCAAGCAAGCTGAAAGACGCTGTTGCTGAATGCTGGGGAGCTGTGAGCTGAGAGCAGCAAGGAATCGTTTCTCCACGCCAGAGGAGCTGGTGCTTTTGTAAGTACAGCTTGGGGCCACTTGGGAGAACGGGAGAACATGGCAGATGGCCAGGAGGTGATTCAAGCTCCGTTTGAACAGCTTGAGGAACTCACCGCCCAAGCGTGGAATACCTGGGCAAGATGGGTGAGAGCGTGGTTCATAGCCACGGAAGTTTGGGACATTTCACAGAGGGAACCAGTGCAACTGGTGGACAGAGATGCAGGAAAGCTGAAGTCTGTTTCTCTGGAGGAGAAAATGCAGAGGGAGAAAGCTATGAGAGCTGAGGTCTGCATGTTGAGAGCAGGTGTTCATGCTAATTTGCAACATCACCTGGATGGCATTGAATCTGCGTGTGAGGCCTGGAGTGTGCTGAAACGTCTGTGTGAAGGCTCAGCAGGAGGCCTAGGGCAGATGGAAGCTGAAAGCCTAGAGATGGCTGGAGCCCCTGTTCCTGATGATTTAGCCTCAAGGAGTGCTAGTGAGCAAGTCGGGGGGGCGGAAAGTTCCAAAGGCAAGTTTGAAAAGTTTTCCACTGAATCTGCTGGAATGGAGCGGCAGTTCAGGGGGGGCGGAGCTGGCAAGGAGTGCTTTTCCAGAAGAAGGAGAAGGAGGCCAGCTGGGAGGAGCACCAGGCAGTGTTTTTCCACTGGAGTTCGTCGGTGCTACGTGTGTGGATCCCACAGTCATTTCAAAAGAGACTGCCCACAGAAAGTGAGAGCAGCTGCACAGGAAGGCTTCAAGGACACCTTCCATGGGAATCAGTCGGGTTTCCATGGGAACCAGTCTGGAAGGGGAGGTCAGCGTGGGAACGCAAGAGAAGGACGAGGAAAACAACGTGAGGAGATTTATCAGATCACGGCTAGTCTGGCGTTGGCTGAAGACAGCTGTGGGGCAAGCCAAGAGCTAAGTTTTGTTATTGACTCTGCAGCTAATCGCAATTTGATTCCAGAGACACCTGCTGTCGAGAGGTGGAACTGCACGGCAATTCCGGCCAGGAAAACTGTACTGTTTGCAAATGGACAGAAAAGAAATATGACTAATGCTGTAAATTTGCATTTTTGTATTTTACAGGAAACGTTGGAGTGTTGTACTGTTCCTGGGATGCACTACTGTCTTTTATCTGTGCCTTATTTACTGAAAAATGGATTTACGGTTTGTTTTCAGGGTGATGTTTGCACAATCTCCAAAGGAGGGAGGATGCTTGCCAAGGTTAAAAAGGGGCAAAATGATCTCTTCATTCTTAAAACGTCTCTGGAGGGTGGTGGGAAGGTTGAGAAAGCACAAGCACTGCGTGCTACAATTCCCAATCATGATTCATGCGTACATGCTTGGCATACACGTACAGCTCATAGTTCTCTAGAAGAACTACAGGTGCTGCCAGAAGTTTCCAATGGTTGTAAGATCTCAGAATGTGGACATGCTGTAAGTTGTGAAACTTGCAAACTGGCAAAGGTAAAAGGATGCAGTTATCCAAAGGTTGAAAGGATAACCACTAGGCCTTTTGAACTGATTCATATAGATCTGTTGGGTCCTGTGAAGGAACCAAGTCTGGGAGGGTCAAGGTTTCTGCTTATGATGCAGGAGGATTTTACTCAGAATTCCTGGATACATGGTCTCAAATCCAAGGATGATGCAGCACAGCTGATCAAAGGGTGGATTGAGGGGGTGGAACAAAGGTTTTCCACCAAAGTGCAAGCTGTCACAAGTGACAGAGGAGCTGAGTTTACAGGTTCTGCTTTGCAGAAGTACTTTCGCAAGAAAGGGATACGTCACACAGTGACTTCACCCAATCAGTGGGGGGTGGCAGAGCTAAAGTGTCAGGCTCTGGTTAAAACTGCACAGGTGTTGCTGGAAGATTCTGGGTTACCTCCAAGGTTTTGGCTGGAGGCAATCAAGTATGTAAGCTTCACCTGGAATCGCACCTACAATTCCATGGTAGGGGACACACCATTTGGTTTGTTGCATGGCAGGAAACCCCAGATTCATTTTTTGCGTATGTTCGGGTCACGTGCGTCTGTGCCGGTACCTGCTGCTTTGCAGGGGCCAGATGGATCCAAGTTCCGAAAAATGATCTTCTGTGGGTATGAGCCAACAGCGAGTGCATGGAGGTTTGCATTTCCATCAGGTGATCAGAGTAAGTTACTGATCAGTAAACACGCTGAGTTCTATGAGCAGGATAAAAAGACACAAGCTGCTGTCAAGCGTGATGTTCTTTCAGAGTGTCTCTCTGATTCAGAACAGGAAGATTCTGAGGGGGAGGAAGGAGAGGCTGAGTCTGATGATGACGATCAGGTAACTGACCAAAGTCAGGAACAAGAGGAGGTATCTGTAGCATCTCCACAAGTTGTAAAAAGGGAGGCCAAAAGCGAGCCCAGTTCCCCTGTGAGTGTAATGGAGAGGATTCGAAAACGTTTTAAGTCAGAGGGGGAATCCCGTGATGCTGAGGACACATTTCCTGGTGGCAGTGAGTCAGAGGTAACATCTGAGTTTATGCCCAGAAGATCTAGTCGCACAACAAAGGGCATTCCACCTGAAAGGTACCAGGCAACATGTGCGTGGGCGAAATTCGCACAGTGTGATTCTGGAAGTGTTGAAAGGGTTCAACAGGTGCCTGGGAAAGATGCTGGGAAGGAGCACAAGGCAAAGGGTAAGGTGTTGGGCTCAAAAGGGTCTTGTCAGAAGGTGCAGCAAGGGGGGGTGTTGAGGTTGGAACTTAACAGGTTAAGTTCTTCCCATGATGCCACACCATTCTGACGTCAATTTTGGAAGCTTGGGAGGAGCTTGGGAAGAGTATGCCAGTCCCACTCTGTACTTTGTGGGGAAAGGATGCAGTTTTGTCATGGCTGCAAATAGTCCTGGAAATTCCTGAGAAATGTTGGAATAAAAGCTGTAAATAGACAAACCTGGACTGTGTGTGTTTGTCTGGAAGCCAAGCTACATGACAGTTTTACACCGCTGTGATATCTCTGCTACGGCGTGACTGAGAGCTCGGAGCAGAGCGTGCGGCAGGAGAAGTGTGCCGGGCAGTAAAGAGCTAATTGAGGATCGCAAATCAATTAGCGGGGGTCGCGCCAGATCAATCAAAGAAGAGGACCTCATCATTCAGCAATGCTGTAGATACACCCGGCTGCCCTGTTTTCAGGACCCACCCTATGCCTGTGAGTGTAATTTGTTTTTAATACTGGAATTTAAATTGCTGTAACCTGTCCTGGGAAAACAACAACATATTTATTATTTATTAAATGCAGTTGTATACTGCCTAGATTTGTATACACCTAGATCTCAGGGCAGCTCACAGCATTAAAATATATACTATAAACAAGAACATAGAATGCTCAGTTCCCTTATTTTGTATTGTGGGTAGATATCTTATTGATGCTTCCACACATGGAATTAAACAAGTACTTGCTAACTTAGCATTAACTGTCCTTTCCATACTGAGCGAAAGCCATCCACTCAGATTTGGTTAGACCTACAGTAGTACCTCGGGTTACAGACACTTCAGGTTACAGATGCTTTAGGTTACAGACTCTGCTAACCCAGAAATAGTACCTCGGGTTAAGAACTTTGCTTCAAGATGAGAACAGAAATCGTGTGGCAGCAGCAGGAGGCCCCATTAGCTAAAGTGGTACCTCAGGTTAAGAACCGTTTCAGGTTAAGAACGGACCTCCGGAATGAATTAAGTTCTTAACCCAAGGTACCACTGTATTTTAGAACCTGCTATACAGTAGTTCCATTTTTTAAAAAGTAATTCAGGTAGCCTCAATTTCGTAATTGCTCCACAATAGGCAGTGCTTGCAGTCCTTGCAGTGCTCCAGACTGCTGTGGGAAGTTGTTGCAGGAAGTGGGAAGTTGTTGCTGTGGGAAGTTGTTTAGCAGTAATGTTATAAAGGTGTATGTAAAAATGGATTGTTAACAGGTGAAAATCTAAAGTTATAATATATTGTTAAAGGATTAAGACAAAAACAAAGAGGGAAAGGAATTGCTGAATTAACTAACAGAACTGGAATACAAAAAAGGGAGGTGTGAGGAGGTCAGGGAAGTAAGGAAATGAAATGTAAGGCATGGAAAGACTGATGTGTTTTTAAGTGTTTTTTATCTTTTTTTGTATTTTGTATTTTTTTTCCTTTTTGTTTCTTTTTCTTTTTCTTCTCTTTTTATTTATGTAATCCTTTCTTTGAAACTTTAATAAATATCTTTTTTTAAAAAGGGGGGGGAGTTGTTGCAGGAGTTTAATATGTTCAGGGGAGTCGTGGCACTTCTTGCAACAGAGCTCTGGATGCCAGTGCAAATGCAACCTTGAAGCAACTTCCCCCTATGCAGTGAATCAAGTTAAAGGAACTTTGTGGATAACTTGCCCTCTGTCTGTGTGGCCATTCCCTGTCAGTGTCATTCTATAGTCATTAATATTTTGGTCAATGGCCCAAGCCAAAAATGTCAGTGTCAAATTCTATTATTGCAGATGTCTGGTCCATAAATCTCTCTCTGGTAGTTTAAAGTCAGCTTCCAGTCCAGATCACCATGACCCACATTCTATTTCTAGAGACATCAGATTCTATGATAGCGTAGGATTGGCTACTGAGACAAAATCTTCAGCATTGAGTTAGATGCAAGTCAATGCCATCTTGTAGAGGACACGTTCCTTTTTAATTAAGAAGGAGGGAGGGAAAGAAAGGCAGAAAAAAGAAAAAGACAGAAAGCAAGAGAAAAGAAAAGCAGCTTTATCCTTATCCTCAATATCCTTCTGCATGGCTGGCTGCTCTTCATTTAGCTGTTTCCAGGCCTGTCTGGATGCTGAGGCAGAGCCAATGGCCTCCCACACGGGGTGTATGTGTACACAAATGCGTGTGCAGGGGTCTTTGGCCCAGTTTCGCCCCTGCGCTGAGGAGTCCTGCCTGGATACTGAGGAGTGGGCAGCACAAGAAGGTGGGGGTCAGGGCCGGCTTGGAAGAAGGGAGCAGTGATCTGAGCAGAGAAGCTGCAGGACTGGAGAGTGAGGAACAGGGACAGGAGGAGGGCGAGATGGGTCTGTGGGTGGAGAGTCAGGGGCTTCCCCACATCCTCCTTCCCTGCCCCCACCTCTCCTGCTCTACTGCCTCCAAGGGCCAGGCAAGGATGGAAGCAGGTGACCCGTAGGTGGAGTCGGCACTGCTTGCACACAGCTCGGATGGGGGAGATGCACAAGCCAAGGGCGGGGGCAAGAGCGAGGCCTCTCTGTTGCGGCCACTGCCTCACTGGGTGTACACCTAGGAGAAGCTGAGAGACAGAGGACTGATGGACATGCCTTTCCCTAACTTGAAAGTTGATTTTCCACAATGAAGAGTTGATTCCTCCCTCTGGACATTTCCTACTTGTCAGGGCCATGACTGCTCTATATGCATTCCAGTCATCAGCTGCATATTCTTTCTCACATTCACAGCAAAGTGTGCTTGTAGAACTGCCTGAAAGTAACTCATGCCTAACTCACATAGAGGATTGCACTCTAAAACATAAATAAAACACAAATATTTTGGTAAATATGTGAAGATTTAGGCAATATCTATAATGTATTTGACAATAGCATTAGTTTGGAGGAAAATATTTAGCAGCAAAATTAAACTAGCTCTAATCCAGTGCCTCCCTGGCCCCTTTCAAGCCCTCTAGATTCAGGTTTATTTCTATACTGGATGTGTGTCCAACTCTTCCTCCAAAGAACTTGAGGTCCAAAAGCTGACTCACACGACTAACCCACCACACCCTTCATTTTGTCCTTTAGGATATACAGACCTCATCCAGAGCTTTTGCATCTTATCCCGTGTGCTCTGTGCTCATTTCACAATGTTAAGATCAGTTTTGCAAATTTCAGGTACAAGGAGAACCCGGCCGCCTGCCACCCATAACTGACCAAGTTGTGTCAACAATACCTTACGTTAGCCATCCACATTTCAAACTTTCATTGGTGTGTCAACATGCCCTCATTTATTTTGGATCACTTGGTCAGGATCTCGCCATCAGAAGCAAACAAGCGGCTTTTTGTGAGGCAATGACCATGGAAAAATATTGCTGGCAGGTGAAAGCAGCCTTGTTACTTGGCACCAGCTGGGCCTGCAAACAAGAGTTTTCACTTTCCAAGCACTGCCTTATTTACGGAGAGCTGAACAGTCACTTCCTCCATCAGAAAGTTGTATTTTTAATTCCTCCAGGCTGCTTTTTACTAGCAATCTGCTAGTTATTATATGGTTCCACATGTACAGTGCAAAGACTCCAGCTGCCCCAGTAAATATTAGCATTACTGGCAGACTCCAGAATTAGGTCAAAGTCTGAGTAGCCTAGAAGAAAGAAGCCAGGCTTTGTTCCTGGAGGGGTCCCTTTGGACCAAAGGGGGAAAGCCATCATCAAGAGGGGGCAGAACTCAGTCAGCACTGATTCCAACCAACCCATATGTGGTTGACTTGAGCTGCTTTCAAGTTCCATAGAAGACACCATGCAGTTTTGTGTGGCCCACAGGAATCCATGGGCTATTGAGCATAAACAACATACATCCCAAGAATGGATTTTGCATTGACCTGGGCAGGATTCTTCCCATGAGCCCAGGATGGAGCTGATTAACATAACTCTTTTTTTTCATATCACTTCTGTCATTTCCCCTCTGTCTTAGAGTGAGAATCAACACATAATTATGTCAATTTTTTTAAGGTTGGGGTTGTTTTTTTACCTGAATAAGATTTTTCACCATTGCCAGTGTGTCTACATGAGCCAATGTCTGCATGGCTCTTGCCATGATCTATGGAATGATGGGATCACAACTGTTTGTAGGACAAAGAACTAACCTTGTAATGTGGATCCATCCCTTTTCTGCCTAGTAATCAAGTTATTAGAAATATATTCACTCTCCTAGGGGCCAAATGTTTCTCTCTTAATTAAAAGTAAAGTCTTTTCTTCTCTTTATTCTGGTGAATTTTGTGACCTTTTCAATATTAATGCACAGTAAGCTGTTTTGAGAAGCAGTGATTGAATAATATGTTTCCTAATTTCTTACCCTCTTGTTTTGTTTTCATCTCTGAGCATCCTTCCATTTCCTTGTCTGTCTTACTCCCATGACAGCTGTCTCTGGAGGAAGGCTCTCTCCTACCAGCTTCAACACTCTCAGGAGCAGAGGGCCAATTACTCAGAAGGTAGAACTGGGCAAAGTACCAGTTTGATTCAGCAGCACTGTGATGACGTCTTTCAGCTGAGCCAGGTGCTGTATTGCTGTGCAGACCTGAGTTGCCGTTAGTGAACGGGGCCCTTGAATTAGTTCCCTCTTCCTGAAAGGGATATTCAGTGGAGGGCAGCCATAGGCAAGCAGGATGGGAGTTACAGGCAACTATTGAGTGGATGCATGCATTTGAAATAGAAAAAGAATCATCTATGTATCCTGGATCTATATGAGGCCAAACTGATGTTCATGGATGCTGTACATGTACAGCAGTTAACATTCAGGAAGGAAAGAGGAAATCTCCCAGGTGAGAGACAGGGAGGGGAAAGTTCCCAGGGGGGAATTGGGAGGATTAAATAACCAAATTAGGGAAGACAACTGTATCACCTTAGGCAATAACACATATAAGATCAGAGTATTTGCAGACGACGTGCTAGTCATGACTGAAAATCCCAAAGAAAGTTTGATAAGAGTAATAGAATTGTTTAACAACTTTGGAGAAGTTGCAGGCTTTAAGTTGAACACTAATAAGACTAGGTTAATAGTTAAAAATGTACCTACAACTGAAAAGAAAGGCATAGAAGAAGCTACGGGACTGAAGATTTGCCAGAAAGTAAAATATTTGGGCATCTGGATTACCTCCAAAAATCTAAATTAAATACAGGATAACTATATAAAAACTTGGCAAGAAATAAAAAACAACAACCTTGAAACCTGGACTCAGCTGAAGTTGTCTTCCTTGGTAGGATTTTGATCATAAAGATGAATGTTCTCCCTAGACTGGTTTTCTTATTTCAAATGATCCCAATTCTGAGTGAGGTAGGCTGCCTCAAAAAATGGCAACAAGAAATATCTAAATTTATATGGAAGGGCAGTAGACCCAGGATTAAACATCGATTTTTAATAGCTATAAAGGATAGAGGTGGCGTCACCCTGCCCAATTTGAAATTGTATTACGAGGCAGCCTGCCTCACGTGGGTGAAGGAATGGTGCAATTTGAAAGATATGGATATGTTGGACTTGGAGGGACATAATAACCGTTGGGGTTGGCATGCTTATTTAATATATGGAAAGGCAAAAATACACAGAGATTTCTCAGATCATATCATAAGGAGATCACTTCTTAAAATTTGGGAAAAACATAAAGATTGGTTGGAGTTCAAAATCCCAGGTGGGCCTCTCCAGTAGAGGCCACAGTGGGGAAGAAGAAAAATTGTTGGAAAATTGGCCTACCTATAAAACACTTTTAAAAGAAGAAGAGAACCAATTGGAACTTAAGAGCTTTGAGGAATTAAGAGATGTCATTACAGATTGGTTCCAATATTATCAAATATTCAAAAGATTTAAAGTAGATAAACAAAAAGGGTTCACCAAGGAAACCTCAAGATTTGAATCTGACATAATAAATTCAAAAAGTAAAACCCTCTCTAAAGCTTATCGCCTCCTATTTGACTGGAAAGTCGAGGAGGAGGAAGTTACACCAGCCATTGTAATGGTTCTAAGGGGTTGTCCGTGCGTAAGCAGGTGCCCATCTCCCTGGCTGGGTGCAATCACCTGGCTGGGCTGCCAGAGTGAACCTCTTCTGTCCGGACGCCACTCACCCGTGGCTGACTCAATCACTGGCAGGATCCGTCAGTGGGCGTTTCTTAAACTTCCAGCAAAGAAGCTCTTTGACGTCTAGTCTCCGCCTACCCTCTCTGCGCGAAAGCCTTCTGCGCAGGGAGGGCGTGGGCAACGGAGGACCCCTACTCTCCCCGCTGGTCCCAGGCAAGGAGTCATGGGACCGCCTCGCCACTTCCCCCACCTGCCCCCCTTCTCCACTGGTGCTACGCTGATTCTCTTCCCCAGAAGATGGGCTGCTTCTCCCGATCCCTGGACGCTCTCTGGAATCCCTCTGGCTTTTGCGCTCTCCCTCCAGTACTGATGGCAGTTCCCTGACAGCCATGATAAAATGGTCTCAAGATTTTGGGTATGTTATAACAATGTCCCAATAGGAAAACCTGTGGAAGAATAGTTGGAAATTTACTACGTGCTATGCCATAAGGACAGTGGAAGGGCACCGGTGGCGGAAGGCCTCATTAGGGAAAGCAAACTTCAGTTTAAGAACAGATTCGGTTTAAGAACGGACTTCCGGAACGGATTAAGTTCGTAAACCAAAGTACCACTGTATTCTAAATATTCTAAATATTTTGCCTGCTGTCAAGGATTCGGCTGTTTCTGTTTTCATTATAAAGTGAAGCGCACGTATGTCAGAGTAAGCAGGCAGCTTTGGTCAGTCACTCACCTTCTCCACGTTGCAGGATTAGGCACGCCACTGGAAATGGTCTCATTGCTGGCAAATGAATTCCCATGCAGCTAAAAATGGTTCCAAGTCCGTACTGTAATATGCAACTTTGCCCTTTCAAAATTCTAGCAAATGCCTCTGGGACACCCTGATCTGCCAAGGACTCCCGGAGAAGTGAGAGGGTCAGTATCTGCCTCATCGCTGCCGGGGGCAGGGCAGAGGTCCAGGGGGGTGTACTGGTCCTTGTTGACATATATGTGCAGCAGCTGCTCTCAGGACAGAGAAAATCAAAACGGGGGTGTTGTGTTTCAGATATGCCCCCCTGGCACAAAGGTTGTGGAGCTGCCAAATAGAGAGACCTTCATTAACATGTGACCCCCAAACTGTTGCCAAAGTTCTGCGCATGTTTTGTGCTCTTTTGTGTAATGAATCCTACATTTTGTGCCACCCCCCAAATCAAGCAATTGACAAAACAAATTAAGGTTACAAGTTAATGCCAGAAAATCCAGTCTTGTCTGACTGACTCCAAACAAGTGCCAAGCTTTTGTGCTAGTTTTATACGGCAAACCCCATGTTTTGTGCCACCCCACAAACTGAGAAATTGACACTCAATCCGGGGTCACCTTTGTGGGAATTATGGCAGTGCTATTACCATTGCTATTTGCATTTCTATAGTGTTTAGGATGTAATCTACTCAAAAGCAAAGCCCATTGCCTACAGTGAGGCGTACTCCTTGCTAGGAGCCTAGGGAGGAGGACTACAGTTTTACAGTGTTGTGTTCAAAGGGCTAAGCATATATTATTCCAATTCCATTCCAGTTTCCCTGTTGCACTACGATAGGCTTTGATAATCATGTTAGATTATTCCCCCTCTTTTTCAGAGGCAGGGCTTCCCATGGGCAGCCTGGGACCCAGTGACTTCTGGGTCCGCAGTAGCTCAACCTCTGAGGCGCAATGATGCACCAGCCCACAGAAACTAGAGTCAGTAGAGGATTTGGTATCTTTGTGCTCAGTTTCAGTTTGGGGTGTGAAAGTGATGCCAGAAACACATTTGTGTTGTGTTTTTCACAAGACTTTTCACAAGGCATAGGAGAGGAATTTGTATAAGTTCACTTGCAAAAAGGAAGAGTGTATCTCTGTTTCTAAAATGCATCTGAACAATACAGATCTGGGACACTTGTTTCTCAATAAGCCGTACGGAAGGCCATCTCTTCCTTTCAGCCACTGGAGAGGGGGGCAGCGGACAAATAACCCACCGGCTAGAGTTCCTATGGCATATTCATGAGATTTCTACAGCACTGACGGCTAAGGTAGACCTCATGAGCGGTTTCACATAGGAAGGGTCTACAGGATCAGTTCCAGGGCTATTCTTCTAGAAAAAGAGGTGCTGGAACTGAGTCCCCGCTGAAAACCCCCCTGTGCATAGGCCTGCATGTGCGGACATCCCACCACAAAGTGTGGCTTCCAAGAGTAAGAAGAGAAGCATGAGACTGAAGACACGATGACACGATGTTAAATAATAATGATAATATCTTTATTGTCATTGCCCCCTCTTGGGGACAACGAAATTACTTGGCTGCTCCATCCACCCAGGTAGGGCACTCCACACAAAATCAAAACAACTATAAAAACACTAATTAAAACAATACAGTATAAAACAGCAAGGAAGATTAGATGACTTTCAAAGTCCAGGCTTCCCATTCAGGGCCGAGATCGCTCTGGGGAAGAAGCTGTTCTTAAGACGGCTCGTTCTTGTCTTCATCGTCCTGTATCTCCGTCCCGACGGCAGGAGCTCGAAGAGACAGTGACCAGGATGCGATGGAGCAACAACTTAGGCTGGAATAAAGCCCTGGTCAGGTCAAGGGCCCATTTTGTCCAGCATCCAGTTCCCACAGGGGCCAACCAGAGTTCTGTGGGGAAATCACAGGCAGGATTGAAGCCCAGAAGCCCTCTCCTCACATGTGATTTCCTGCAACTGGTCTTCTGGCCTCCTGCCTCAGACTGCTTTCCCCAGACCCTTCTATTTTCTCTTTGTAGCTTCTCAGAAATAGCTCCTGTGTCTAAATATTGCTCTTTTCATCAGTGTCCTGGACTTTGCCATGACAAGTGAGGAATCTGGGAGCAAATGAGGAGAGAAGGTAACCTGGAGGGATGGCAGCTGCCGTCTGCATCACTCCCAGAAACTCAAGAGGAGTCCATGGCGTCCACCTCACACGTGGGGAGGTATTTCGGGAGCAAGGACCAGCCTCCCGTAAAGGTTACAACTAGTTGCTGCTGCCTTGATCTTTGCTGAAATGATGAGTCAGTGCTTCCTCCCCCTTTGGATCCCAGAAGAGCTGCTTCCTTCTGTGAATATCAAACTGCTGGCAAGAGTTTCAGTGCAGCTGAAAGGAAGTCTTAGAAGAGGCAACATCCCCATTTGAAAGTGAACTTGCCAACTTCTCTGGAAAAAAAAGAGGCTTTGCAAGCCCCCTTTATTAACAGCCCCCCCCCCCCCATGTTTAATCCAAGCAGCAACGTGCTCCTTAGATTGGAAGGCACAGCTGCAGGGCCAGGTCTTGTCATACAGTGGTACCTCAAGTTAAGTACTTAATTCGTTCCGGAGGTCCGTACTTAACCTGAAATGGTTCTTAACCTAGAATCATAGAATCATAGAGTTGGAATAGACCACAAGGGCCATCGAGTCCAACCCCCTGCCAAGCAGGAAACACAATCAGAGCACTCCTGACATATGGTTGTCAAGCCTCTGCTTAAAGACCTCCAAAGTAGGAGACTCCACCACACTCCTTGGCAGCAAATTCCACTGTCAAACAGCTCTTACTGTCAGGAAGTTCTTCCTAATGTTTAGGTGGAATCTTCTTTCTTGTAGTTTGGATCCATTGCTCCGTGTACGCTTCTCTGGAGCAGCAGAAAACAACCTTTCTCCCTCCTCTATGTGA
The DNA here is from genome assembly GCF_965113315.1 of Podarcis vaucheri. Classification (NCBI taxonomy): domain Eukaryota; kingdom Metazoa; phylum Chordata; class Lepidosauria; order Squamata; family Lacertidae; genus Podarcis; species Podarcis vaucheri. The sequence continues at coordinate 127,777,630 of NC_138761.1, forward strand.
CATCCTTTTCTATATTTGAACATGGCTATCATATCACCCCTTAACCTCCTCTTCTCCCGGCTAAACATGCCCAGCTCCCTTAGCCGTTCCTCATAAGGCATCGTTTCCAGGCCTTTGACCATTTTGGTTGCCCTCCTCTGGACACGTTTCAGTTTGTCAGTGTCCTTCTTGAACTGTGGTGCCCAGAACTGGACACAGTACTCCAGGTGAGGTCTGACCAGAGCAGAATACAGTGGCACTATTACTTCCCTTGATCTAGATGCTATACTCCTATTGATGCAGCCCAGAATTGCATTGGCTTGTTTAGCTGCCGCGTCACACTGTTGGCTCATGTCAAGTTTGTGGTCAACCAAGACTCCTAGATCCTTTTCACATGTACTGCTCTCAAGCCAGGTGTCACCCATCTTGTATTTGTGCCTCTCATTTTTTTTGCCCAAGTGCAATACTTTACATTTCTCCCTGTTAAAATTCATCTTGTTTGTTTTTGCCCAGTTCTCTAATCTGTCAAGGTCATTTTGAAGTGTGATCCTGCCCTCTGGGGTGTTAGCCACCCCTCCCAGTTTGGTGTCATCTGCAAATTTGATCAGGCTGCCCTTGAGTCCATCATCCAAGTCGTTGATAAAGATGTTGAATAAGACCGGGCCCAAGACAGAACCCTGTGGCACCCCACTAGTCACTCTTCTCCAGGATGAAGAGGAACCATTGATGAGCACCCTTTGGGTTCGGTCAGTCAGCCAGTTACAAATCCACTGAGTGGTAGCATAGTCAAGACCGCATTTTACCAGCTTCTTTACAAGAATATCATGGGGCACCTTGTCAAATGCCTTGCTGAAATCAAGGTAGGCTACATCCACTGCGTTCCCTTCATCTACCAGGCTTGTAATTCTGTCAAAAAACGAGATCAGGTTAGTCTGACATGACTTATTTTTCAGAAATCCATGCTGACTATTGGTGATCACAGCATTCCTTTCTAGGTGCTCACAGACTGTTTGCTTAATGATCTGCTCCAGAGTCTTCCCTGGTATTGATGTCAGACTGACTGGGCGGTAATTATTTGGGTCCTCTCTTTTCCCCTTTTTGAAAATAGGGACAACATTTGCCCTCCTCCAGTCTGCCGGGACTTCGCCTGTTCTCCAGGAATTCTCAAAGATGACTGCCAGTGGTTCTGAGATCACATCTGCCAGTTCTTTTAATACTCTTGGATGCAGTTCATCTGGCCCTGGAGACTTGAATACATCTAAACTGGCCAAGTATTCTTGTACTATCTCCTTAGTTATTCTGGGCTGTGTTTCCTCTGCTGAATCATTTGCTCCAAATTCTTCAGGTCGGGCATTGTTTTCTTTATCGGAGAAGACTGAGGCAAAGAAGGCATTGAGGAGTTCAGCCCTTTCTGTGTCCCCTGTTTGCATTTCACCATCTTCTCCTCTGAGTGACCCCACTGTTTCTTTGTTCTTCCTTTTGCTACGAACATACCCATAAAAGCCTTTTTTGTTGCTTTTAACCTCTCTAGCAAGCCTGAGTTCATTCTGTGCTTTAGCTTTTCTGACTTTGTGTCTACACGTGCTGGCTATTTGTTTGAATTCCTCTTTGGTGGTTTCCTCCCTTTTCTATTTTTTTGTACACATCCTTTTTTAAGCTTAATTCAGTTAAAAGTTCTTTAGATAGCCACCCTGGCTTCTTTAGGCACCTTCCATGTTTCCGTCTAATTGGTATTGCCTGACGTTGTGCTTTTACTATCTCCCTCTTAACAAACTCCCAGCCATCATGAACTCCCTTTCCTTTTAGTATTACTGTCCAAGGGATCTTACCCAGCACTTCCCTAAGTTTTATGAAGTCGGCTTTCTTAAAGTCAAGAAATTGAGTCCTAGTATGCTTGGCTGCTCCTTTCCGCTGTATAGTAAACTTCAGAAGAGCATGATCACTCGCGCCTAATGATCCTTCCACTTCTACCCCACTAACCAGGTCATCAACATTGGTTAGGACCAGATCTAAAATGGCTGTTCCTCTTGTTGCTTCTCCCACTTTCTGGACAATGAAGTTGTCTGCAAGGCCAGTGAGGAATCTGTTTGACCTTACGCTCTTGGCTGAGTTTGACATCCAACAAATATCCGGGTAATTGAAGTCCCCCATTACTACTATCTCCCTTCCTTTTGCATGCTTGGCCATCTGTTCCAGGAAGGCCTCATCTATGTCCTCCATTTGGCTTGGGGATCTATAGTAAACTCCCACAATGAGGTCTCTGTTATTCTTCTCTCCCTTAATTTTGACCCAAATGCTCTCACTTTGGCTTTGAGGATCTAAATCTTGGATCTCTTCACAGGTATACACATCCCTGACATATAACGCCACTCCTCCTCCTTTCTTGTCTGGTCTGTTTCTCTGAAATAGATTGTATCCCCCCATTATTACATTCCAATCGTGGGACTTATCCCACCAGGTTTCAGTGATGCCTATTATGTCATATTTAGTTTGCTGTACCAAGAGCTCAAGCTCATCTTGTTTATTTCCCATGCTTTGCGCATTAGTGTACAGACATTGAAGTCCATTAATCATTCCCCCGTGTCTCTTATTTAAGGATTTTTTCCTCCCACCACTAGGTCCGCGTGCTGTTTGCTCCATTTGGTCTATGACATTTGGATGATCATCTTCATTAATTGATAGACTCCTACCTTCAGGAGCACTGTCTCCCTCCCCCACATTAGTCAGTTTAAAGCCCTCCTGATGAGGTTTCTGAGATTTTTGGCAAAAACATTTCTCCCAACCGTTGTGAGGTGCAGCCCATCACTTGCCAGAAGTCCATCTTCAAGAAACTGCAGTCCGTGATCTAAGAATCCAAACCGTTCCTGTTTACACCATTTGCGAAGCCAGCTGTTCACTTCCACTATTTTTCCCTCTCTCCCTGGGCCACGTCGTTCAAATGGGAGGACAGATGATATGACTGTGCATTTAGTTGCTTCAATTTCCTGCCGAGAGCCTCGTAGTCTCTTTTGATCTTCTGGAGGCTATTGCTTGCAGTGTCATTGGACTGACTTTGCTGCTCGTCTTCATATACCTGATCGACTGTAATGAGGGAGAGATCCTCAAATGGAGTCTGTTCTTCGTCTTCCATGCTAGGGGAGAGGACTTCAAAGCGATTGTGTATTTCTAAACAATCAGAGCGAACCCTGGGCCTTCTTTGAGTCACGTTTCTCCATATATCTGGCACCTGTGTTGACGAACTAGTCTCCTTCCCAGGGGTGTCCCCTGTCTCCTCCTTGGTGGAGACGGAGTTCTCTTTTGCTTCCAAGAAGAGCTCCAGCTCTCTAATTCTTTGGAGCGTAGCTTCACGTTCCTCCAGTTGCTGGACTTTGTCTTCTAAGAGGGCAATCAACATTCTTCTCCGATAAAGAAAACAATGCCCGACCTGAAGAATTTGGAGCAAATGATTCAGCAAAGGAAACACAGCCCAGAATAACTAAGGAGATAGTACATGAATATTTGGCTAGTTTAGATGTATTCAAGTCTCCAGGGCCAGATGAACTGCATCCAAGAGTATTAAAAGAACTGGCAGGTGTGATCTCAGAACCACTGGCAGTCATCTTTGAGAATTCCTGGAGAACAGGCGAAGTCCCGGCAGACTGGAGGAGGGCAAATGTTGTCCCTATTTTCAAAAAGGGGAAAAGAGAGGACCCAAATAATTACCGCCCAGTCAGTCTGACATCAATAGCAGGGAAGATTCTGGAGCAGATCATTAAGCAAACAGTCTGTGAGCACCTAGAAAGGAATGCTGTGATCACCAATAGTCAGCATGGATTTCTGAAAAATAAGTCATGTCAGACTAACCTGATCTCGTTTTTTGACAGAATTACAAGCCTGGTAGATGAAGGGAACGCAGTGGATGTAGCCTACCTTGATTTCAGCAAGGCATTTGACAAGGTGCCCCATGATATTCTTGTAAAGAAGCTGGTAAAATGCGGTCTTGACTCTGCTACCACTCAGTGGATTTGTAACTGGCTGACTGACCGAACCCAAAGGGTGCTCATCAATGGTTCCTCTTCATCCTGGAGAAGAGTGACTAGTGGGGTGCCACAGGGTTCTGTCTTGGGCCCGGTCTTATTCAACATCTTTATCAACGACTTGGATGATGGACTCAAGGGCATCCTGATCAAATTTGCAGATGACACCAAACTGGGAGGGGTGGCTAACACCCCAGAGGACAGGATCACACTTCAAAACGACCTTGACAAATTAGAGAACTGGGCAAAAACAAACAAGATGAATTTTAACAGGGAGAAATGTAAAGTATTGCACTTGGGCAAAAAAAATGAGAGGCACAAATACAAGATGGGGGACACCTGGCTTGAGAGCAGTACATGTGAAAAGGATCTAGGAGTCTTGGTTGACCACAAACTTGACATGAGCCAACAGTGTGACGCGGCAGCTAAAAAAGCCAATGCAATTCTGGGCTGCATCAATAGGAGTATAGCATCTAGATCAAGGGAAGTAATAGTGCCACTGTATTCTGCTCTGGTCAGACCACATCTGGAGTACTGTGTCCAGTTCTGGGCACCACAATTCAAGAAGGACACTGACCAACTGGAACGTGTCCAGAGGAGGGCAACCAAAATGGTCAAAGGCCTGGAAACGATGCCTTATGAGGAACGGCTAAGGGAGCTGGGCATGTTTAGCCTGGAGAAGAGGAGGTTAAGGGGTGATATGATAGCCATGTTCAAATATATAAAAGGATGTCACATAGAGGAGGGAGAAAGGTTGTTTTCTGCTGCTCCGGAGAAGCGGACACGGAGCAATGGATCCAAACTACAAGAAAGAAGATTCCACCTAAACATTAGGAAGAACTTCCTGACAGTAAGAGCTGTTTGACAGTGGAATTTGCTGCCAAGGAGTGTGGTGGAGTCTCCTACTTTGGAGGTCTTTAAGCAGAGGCTTGACAACCATATGTCAGGAGTGCTCTGATGGTGTTTCCTGCTTGGCAGGGGGTTGGACTCGATGGCCCTTGTGGTCTCTTCCAACTCTATGATTCTATGATTCTATGATTCTGTAACATACAATTGCTGCAGGTAAAGCTGCCTGCAACCTTTGGCAAGATGGCAAACATTGCGCAGGAACCGCAGGCGACTGCAGCTGTTCCCTCACCCTCCATCTTGAAAATGTGTCGTTGGGGGTGGCTACAGTGGTCCTCCATCCTAAAAAGCGTGAAGACAGGACAAATAACCCCCCCAAAAAAACCTAGGTCTCCCCCAACAAACGTTTGAGACTAGCTCCCCTAAATCTAAAAGATGGATCAAACTGACCTTTGCACAGGGAGAGCAGCTAATCAGCCACAAAGAAACACACACACAAGAAAACCCTTTTGCTCCTCCTTCAGCTGCTGCCCTGCAAGCTCACCCAGGTCAGGTGAGTTTTATTCACCATAGGCAGAGTGCAGATAATTTAAGGCTAGTAACAAATTTGTTAGACCACGGGTGACACTGTGGTCTAAATCATGGAGCCTCTTGGGCTTGCCGATCGGAAGGTCGGCGGTTCAAATCCCCATGACGGGGTGAGCTCCTGTTGCTCTGTCCCAGCTCCTGCCAACGTAGCAGTTCAAAAGCACGTCAAAGTGCAAGTAGAGAAATAGGTACCGCTCTGGCGGGAAGGTAAATGGTGTTTCCATGCGCTGCTCTGGTTCACCAGAAGCAGCTTAGTCATGTTGACTGCATGACCTGGAAGCTGTCTGTGGACAAATGCCGGCTCCCTCGGCCAGTAAAGTGAGATGAGCGCCGCAACCCCAGAGCCATCCGCAACTGGATCTAATGGTACCTTTACCTTTCCCTTTTAACAAATTTAATTGCTTCAAACAGTAATTGATATGGCACAGCTGCAATTATGTCTCTTTATGCTGAAAACCTAGACAGCATCTTAAAAAGTTGAGACATCACCTTGCCAACAAAGGTCCGTATAGTAAAAGCTCTGGTTTTCCCAGTAGTAATGTATGGAAGTGAAAGCTGGACCATAAAGAAGGCTGATCGCCGAAGAATTGATGCTTTTGAATTCTGGTGCTGGAGGACTCTTGAGAGTCCCATGGACTACAAGAAGATCCAACCTCTTCATTCTGAAGGAAATCAGCCCTGAGTGCTCACTGGAAGGACAGATCCTGAAGCTGAGGCTCCAATACTTTGGCCACCTCATGAGAAGAGAAGACTCCCTGGAAAAGACCGTGATGTTGGGAAAGATGGAGGGCACAAGGAGAAGGGGACGACAGAGGATGAGATGGTTGGACAGTGTTGTCGAAGCTACCAGCATGAGTTTGACCAAACTGCGGGAGTCAGTGGAAGACAGGAGTGCCTGGTGTGCTCTGGTCCAGGGGGTCACGAAGAGTCAGACACGACTAAACGACTAAACAACAACAACAACAACATGCTGAAAAAGGCTTTTATTGCTTAGGAAAAATTTGGGTTTCCTCCGGATTAGACTATTGTACAGTGGTACCTCTGGTTACGTACTTTAAGTTCCGGAGGTCCGTTCTTAACTTGAAGTGGGGCCTAGCTAGTGGGGCCTTCCGCTGCTGCCATGCTGCCGCCGCATGATTTCTGTTCTCATCCTGAAGCAAAGTTCTTAACCCAAGGTACTATTTCTGGGTTAGAGGAGTCTGTAAGCTGAAGCGTATGTAACCCGAGGTACCACTGTACTTGTAAAGGTAAAGGTACCCCTGACCAATAGGTCCAGTCGTGACTGACTCTGGGATTGCGGAGCTCATCTCACTTTATTGGCCGAGGGAGCCAGCATATAGCTTCCGGGTTGTGTGGCCAGCATGACTAAGCCGCTTCTGGTGAACCAGAGCAGCACACGGAAACGCCGTTTACCTTCCCGTCGGAGCAGTACCTATTTATCTACTTGCACTTTGACGTGCTTTCGAACTGCTAGGTTGGCAGGAGCAGGGACCGAGCAACGGGAGCTCACCCCGTCACGGGGATTCAAACAGCTGACCTTCTGATCGGCAAGCCCTAGGCTCTGTGGTTTAACCCACAGTGCCGCCTGCGTCCCCATTGTACTTGTACCCTGGACTAAATCACTGATGAGGCCAAATGGCTTTCTCTTGCCTGGTTTAGAGATGTAAGGGCTGCTATTTGCATTGGGATGTGCAATTAGGCACTAAAGACAGGCTGATGGTTTTGTACATGAATGAGTGGAATTTAAAATAGTCATGCATGCAGATGAATAGTTTATTAGTAGGCCTGAATCATCCATATCAGAATTTCTGGCTAGGTGATCAATTGGTCAAAATCCAAATTAAAGCCAATGGGCACTATAAAGTTATCTAGTTTATATTCTAACTGGCAATTTTGTTGGTGCCAAGAGGTGCAAGTGTCTCTTTCTGCTAATACCCTTTCATGGGTAGTCTTGGAGATGACCTACTTGGCAACCCCTTTATGGGTGGCATTATATAAATTATATATATATGAGGACCAGTTCCATGTGCGCTTGCAACAGCTAGGGAGGCCCTGGTCTATAGTATCCCATCGCTTAGTTTGAGTCACATGCTCATGCCAAATTAATTTCATGGGTTATTCTGATTAGAAAATAGAGAGGCAGCTTTTTTGTGCAAGAGGGAGGCCGATAGTAGGATTTATAAGTAGGATTTGTGTCAGCTCAATTAACAGGGTCAGATGAATTTTTGCCATTATGAGTTTTGCTGTTCAGATAATACTTTTCTGCTAGCACTGAATGGGAATGCTTTTTGGAGTCTATCTTTAGAGTCCTACCTCTGAGATTCTCGGCATCTCCTATACTGTGTTGCTGGAGGAAATCATTAGTTCACAGATTAGATTATAAATGCTTATTGGAATGCTGTAAAGGATCTTTGAGATGAATGCAACAGAGTTACAAATGTTTCATTCTGCAAAGTCAGTGGAAAGTTGCTTTTGCATCCACACGTAGTGTCACTTTAGATTTAAAATTGAGCTGATTCCACAAAAATTGATGTTTTGAGTATACTGTACTCCACAGCAACTTGATCAGAAGGGTATAGCTAGGTTGTCAATGTAACCCAGAAAATGCCTCTTGGGGTCTCAGGCTCTCTCTGGACACCTGCCCCCCACCGACTCTTCACTTCTGACACACCAACCAAGTCTTTTACGTCCACTGAAGAGGAATTCACCAGGACTGCAAAAGGCAGTCTCTAAAGCAGACAGACACGCCTGGCAACTCTTAGCTTCCCATTGGTGGCAAAATTAATTTAGAGCATGCTTGCCCCTTTAATTAATACTCTTGCGGAGTATGTCAGGGAATACCTTTATTTTAGAAAGTGCAGGAAAAGCTGTGTTTTCCAGCTGGATATGCAGGGCCAGGACAGAAGCGTGGGGAAATGAGGCTGCTGGCTTGCCAGCCAAGGAAGCCTGCCGAAAGATCCCTGTGACTCAGAGACAGGAAACAATACAGAGACTTGGCCTCCACATTCCTTCCAGTTGTGCTCACTCTGTTCTTTGTTCAAGGATTGCAACATCCATTAAGCCCATTAGCAGAACCTCCAGCGACACAAAATATTTCTGGTTTCCTTGCCATGATTAGCAGCACAAGGAATGTGTAACTGCTCAAACCAAATTCAACTAGTTTAAGGCAAAACAGGTATTTGGTGTTTTTAATGGATACCTGAACTCATTCATGGTTGAAGATGTAGAAAGACTTCAAGGCACGGCAGAAACATTTCCCAAAGGATCTAAAGCAGCTTGGTAAGTGAGTACAGAATTGCAGTCTCAAGATTGGACAAGTGGGGCCCGGGGGGGGGGGGGACGGGACAGGACACTTACTCATTCAAATCCCAGCCACTGCATTGAGAACTCTGTTTTCAAGGTATCCAACAAAGGATGGCGGTTAAGACAGAAACATCATCACATAGCAAACACCTATTTATTAATAAATTAGTATACCAGAAGGCAAGTTTCTTTCAACGTCATCCTCTCCTTCCCCTCCCCATGCAAGGCAGGACATTCCACCTTGCAACATCCTCTCCAAAGTAAGCATTACCATGGACTGGTTTATTACTGGCATAGTAGTTGCAAATATAATAGAGGCAGATTTCTTACAATGCAGCATTTTTAATAAAAAGTGATATCTGTGTGGAGGGGGGAAATGCAAAGACCAAGTGAGGTATTTGAAACCTATTGGCCACATCCGTATAGATTTTTTAAAAAACACACACACACAAAAAGACAAAAATTTGAAGCACAAATCAATAAGTCTTGTAGAATGAGAAATGTGGCCCTGCCAGGGTTCTTGTTTACCTTCCAGAGTCCAGCTCCAGGTGCTACTCCAAAAATGACCCAAATTACCAAGCCTACTGAAATCCTAAAATGGCAAGGCAAAGTACTCCTCTTGAGTTGAGTGGACAGAATTACATTCATCTGCAGGCCAAAATGTCATTATCTTGAAGGCTGGAGAAATTACATGTAACATGTTTTGGAGGAGTCGCCCACCAATATCTGCTTTGTCCACTTGGAAACCATACAAGGAGCTCGTAAAACATCAACAATTGGAATCATCCAGCAGTACAGGTGCTTTTTCTTTATAACGTCTTAAGAAAAGCTGATCAAACTGACAACCGTTTTTCACATAAGCCTCCAGTTATGAGCAGGGCAGTAAATGAGAATTAAAAATACCTGCCATGAGAAAAAATATATATATTTCAAGTTGGAGTTAAAAAAAAAACACACACACATAAAACATCAAAAGAAGAACAAAAAACACCCCTAATTGATGATGAGATTAGAAGTAGATGAAGCCAGTCCAAATTCAACAGATAAAATTGAAAAGAATATCTGTGGTTGTTGTTTTTAAGTGGTTAGAATGACAGGTAAAAATGTTGTAATTTAGAGGGGGAAACAAGACCTTTTAATTCAGATAATAAACATGAAAGGGTCACATTGCCCCTCCCTCCTCCGGCAAGGAAGAAAAAAGCAAAACCTAAAAGAAAATACTGGCCACAAGTTCTACAAAATATCCTGCCGGCATGTTGACTTTAACAGGCACCAAGCGAGCGCAAGTAGCAGCCAGAATATGTGTGCAGCGTGCAATCATTTGGTGAGCCAGTCTAGAGCAAATCAGGCAGGTGGCTATAGACCGAATCCAGGAGAGTCTGGCTTGCTTCCTGGCTCTTGACACCAGCAATTTCGAAAAGCCTGTCCAGCTTATCTTCTGCCTGTGGGATCTCTTCAATGGCATGCAGCTCTTCTGGGTTCAGTATGTGAAGCATGTCGTCAAAGATGGGCTGCAGGTCACAGGGGTCCAAGCGCACCTGTCGCAGCACAGTATCCTTCTTTTCTGTGGAAAGAAAGAGGGCGTTTTGCTATTAACCCAGGATTTGCCAGAAGTCCCTTGGCCACAGCAACCTCTGCAGCTGCAAACTGAAGCCTCAACACAGAGCCAAACTATAAGTTACACTCCTGAGATTGAATCCAGGCTCTCAGCGTGCTTAGAGCAGACACTGTTTAATCAAAGGAAATTCTACTATACTATTAAGACTGTCATATTTCTCTTTGCACCTGCTTTCTGCCTAGGCAGAAATCTGTGTGTAACAGAGACTGCAGCAACAGATGAGCTTAATCTTTTGAAAAATGGAGACCACCCACTTCTTGCTTATCCCAGAGTCCTAAGGGCAGCCTGATAGCTGCAAGTACCTAACAGAGACTAAGGATGAAACAGTGAAACCTCCAACGGCACAAGCAAGCAGAACTGAATGGAAAGACACCTCCACTTCATCCCAAACCCCTCCAGCCTGGAATAACAAGGGTTTGCACTGCTCTGTAAGTCTGGATCCAACCCAACAGGGAAATCTGCATTCTTGCAGCAAATCAGCCCACCCCATCCCTAAACTTGCTATGCAAATGCTGCTCATTAATCCATCCATATCTGGTTCATGTGGAATCTGCTTCCTGCCCACTTAAAGGCCTGTTTGCAATACCCTGAGCTTCTTATTTCTATCCTCTTTTCCTATCAGCTCAGATTCCAGCATTTTTGGGCTAAGGTTCTTCTAAACCCCTCTATCACGGTAGCTCAGCATCCTTTTGCCTGGCTTATGGAAAATGGTACCCCAGATGACCACCTGGGCCATACAGGTTGGTTAGGATAAAGTAGTGGGAGGGAATTGTGTAGGTTCCCTTAGCACCTTGAGCAATGACAGGAAAAAATGGAACTAACAATTGCAGTTATTTTAAAATGTTTGGCATGGCATAAAATCAACAACAAAGCTGCTTTGTAGATAACTTGCCTTATGGGTGATGATCATCAAAAGGAATGTTTAGAAACACACACTGCTGTATTTTGGGCAACAAAATCTAAGTCTGCATTCCTAATATGTTACTGTTGTTCCATTTACTTTGAAGTCTGACAAAAAACACTAAAGCATGAGATGAGATTTCAGACTGGCAAAATTCAGTACCTTTGGTAATAAAGGAGCCTGTTCGGCTCAGAGCAGAGCAGCCGCTGGAGGTCGAATCACAACGCAGAAGCGGTTCTGACTCATCCACAAAAAAGCACTTGTTCTTCTCCAAGGGAGATGGATCCACGGGGATAATGGCTGCATCTGGCTTTGGAGCTGCGCTGGGACTTAGAGGAGCAGGATTTGCAGGAAGAGGCGATTTGTCAACTTCAAGCTGAAAGACAAGGACGCAAAATGCATCGGACACGAGGAGTCAGCAGTACTGCATCTCTGCAGTGCAAGAGGGTCACACCCTGCAGGGCTGAAAAGAACCACCAGCCAATCCACTTCTAGGGGAACTTAAAACAACCCACTTGCAGAGAATTATTCGGCATTAACATGAAAAGCTTATTAGCTAAAGAAATTCTCCACTCCACAACTGAGTGTGGGGCCAATAAAAGGAGCAGGACATTGCCAATCTTTCCTGTACCTTTTTTTGGGGGGGGGTTGTTGTTCATTCAGGGGCAGAAAAAATGCAATGATTGATCCTCATGATGAAGCGGTTGCAGCAACAGGGCTGACTTCAGAGCACACACACACACAAGATGAGTCAGTGCAGGTTCTCTCTCACTCAGGTTTAAAATCACAGGCCAATAAATGCTGGTTTTGAGCAGGAGTGGAGAACCCTTCTGGGCTGGTGGGCCAGGTCATTCTCTGCACCCCACGGTCTAACTTTCACAGCTGGGTGGGACGACCTTAAGGAGAACCCCTTGCAAAGCTTCCCTGCTGAGCATGCGGGGCTCGGGGCCGGACTCTGCAAGGGCTTCTTGCCACTCCGCCAGACTAGGGGAGGGAGCAACAGACAACCCTCTGCTTTCTGAAGCTCCCTTCCTGTTGCCTTGTCTGTTGCTGCTGCCTGAGGCAGTTGCTTGACCCTCTTCAGGAGGGCAAAAGCTCTGGTTTCATTGCACTATGAAACTGCATGCCATCTTATAGTAGTTTATAACAATTACTTTTGAATGTACAGTTACTCATTTGGGTTTCCGTTAAACACTAAAACTAATAAATGGCTTTGAGGCATCAGTAACTTGCACAAAAGTGCCTGTGTTGAATAGTAAGAAGAGGCTGCCCTTTCCCCAAGAAGATACAGTCGTACCTTGGTTGTCAAACGCCCTGGAACTCGGACATTTTGGTTCCCGAACACTGTAAACCCAGAAGTGATTTTCTGGTTTGAGAATGTACTTTTGGAACCTGAACGTCCAATGGGGCTTTTAAAGTAATATACTTTTAAGTGAATTTTTAAAGAAGTGGACACGGTAAAAGTGGGGGGGGGGGGTTTAAGCAAAACTGAATTATTTAACCACTAGATGGACAAAGAGCCTCTTAGGACCCTCTGTGCATGCCAGCATCCTGCCTAATGCTCTGACATCAAGAGCAAGTCTATTGCAGCCGGGGCTGAACGCTGACTCACTCAAAGAGCTTTAAAGGGGGGGGGGGTTCCCAAGAACAAAAGGAGAATAAACACATGCACACACAGAGTGCTCAGCTAGCCAATTCAATTCTCAATTTGAACAAAGCAGCATTCATGTAAAAATGTCTTAAAACTCAAGTGAACTCAGCTGAGCATGTGCAGGTTCCACATGCAAAAATAGAGAAGCAGAAACAAGTTTCCTACACAGCAGCTGTTTGGGCTTTGATATTTGGTAGCTTAGATGATTGGTAGCTCCGTCCTCTTCTCTTCTTCCCCCTCTGAATGAGCGCCCTTGTGCATGGTTTTGTGCTTGAGCACACGTAATGGAGGCTAGGAGGCAGCAGAATGAGGTGGACCAGATCGCAGGAGGGGCTCATCCTATTGGAAATTCCCTTTGTGGGTAGGAAATTAGCATGCTAAAGAAGGTGCTAGGCTACAAGGTCTTTATGTGTTACAGAATACAGAACACTGTGTGAGAGAGAAGACATGCTCAGAGACAATGCCAAAAGCAGAAGCTAAAATGTTCCTGTGGCCACATGTACCTCCAGCCATGCAACCAGAGATGTTTTTGATGGAAGGTGTTGGGGACAATGGATGTTGGCATCAGATATGTGCTTTGCTTCTGAGCTACGGCCTGTACATATATTTGAATATGGCAAGGAAAGAGAATTAATAGGAATTAGAATTGTATTAAAGCTAGAAGAAAAGCCACTTGCTCAGGCTCAATCATGATCAAAGCCTTAAAAATGCACTTCCGCCAAATAGCTACTGCCTTCCTCGCTGGAAATAGGAACGCACGAGCAACTGAACTGCTCAGCCCAAAAGGGTCCATTTATTTGCCAGTGTTCAAACGAAACAGTCACACAAAGTTCAAGGACTGCTCCCAAAGCCCAGTACAGTGGTACCTCTGGTTACAAACTTAATTCGTTCCGGAGGTCCGTTCTCAACCTGAAACCGTTTTTAACCTGAGGTACCACTTTAGTTAATGGGGCCTCCCACTGCCGCCACGCGATTTCTGTTCTCACCCTGAAGCAAAGTTATTAACCCGAGGTACTATTTCTGGGTTAGCAGAGTCTGTAACCTGAGGTGTTTGTAACCCGAGGTACCACTGTATTCTGCTACTGGTGGAGCACCTTTTCCTGCCGGGACCACGAGTCACAGAGCTCCAGGTGGAAATTAACATTATCCATGTCTTTTCCACTGGGGAGAATGACATTTGAGCCCCAGGTTGCATCCCCAGGAGAAAACTCTGCTCTGCTTGGGCTCAGGGAGTATCTGCCCGCCTCCGTTCCATTCCCCAGAGTCAGTAGAAGGGCCTTTCAGTGGTGGGACTCACTGGACCAAGGTGATGCCTTCCATAGTTCTAGTTACAGGAAGGTAGCTGTGTTGGTCTGCCGTAGTCGAAACAAAATAAAAAAATTCCGTCCAGTAGCACCTTAGAGACCAACTAAGTTTGTTATTGGTATGAGCTTTTGTGTATCTGAAGAAGTGTGCCTGCACACGAAAGCTCATGCCAAGAACAAACTTAGTTGGTCTCTAAGGTGCTACTGGATGGATTTTTTTTTTATTTTGGACCAGGGTGAGCACAGGACTTGCTTGCCTCCCTCCAGCTCACAAGCCTTCCGTCAAGGGTGCTAGGTCTCGCAAACATCCAAATACTGCTTTGCTAACTAGAGATAGCTTGCTACTTTTTTGATCAACCCAACATTCGTAGCTGTGGCATTCCTGGCAGTTTAAGTCAAGAGAGATTAATATTGCTAACCACCAGTAAAAAGGCCTCAATACATGGCCCAAACACGAGACGCAAAATGAGTAAATATTCCACAGTCGGAATCATCAATATACAGAAGTCATTGCTGTTAAACTGAGAAGGTTTAACGGCAATAAAAACACATTCTGAGCCGTTCGTTCAAGCAGCCGGCCCAATCTCCACTGGGCTCAGAAGCAGGTGAGCACCCTGTGGCTTCCCTAAATTGCAGCATGGAGCAGCACCTGGGCCCCAGAGCTTCCTGGTCCTTCCCAAAGAAAGGGCTGCCTCTGTGCCATACGTCTGACTGGGCCTGCGTCAGGAGCAGCTGGCACTGGCAGGGAAGGGAGAGACAGGAGGAAATGGGAAATGAAAAGGGGTCATAGGAGGACAGAAAAGGACGCCCAGGAGAGCAGATACTGTTACCCTCAGTTACTCAAGGCAATTAGCTCCCATGACTGCTAATAAAATATCTCCATGAACCCAGTATAATCCACCACGACTCTCCAGACTCTGTGTGTCTCCTTCTAGGCAGCCTTCAGGCTAAACAGTCAGATCCCAGTCATGCAATTCTCTGCTAAAATCCTGTATTTTAAAAATATTTTTATTTATGTATTTATTAAATTTGTACACCACCCTTGATCCATAGAACTCAGGGCAGTTCACAACATAAAAAATACGAGATAAAAAACACAAAACACATAATAAAAAATGCGAACAAAAACAAACCCCCATGAGAGACGCCTGGACATGTCTTGCCTATGCTAATCTTGTACCAAGGTCTCGTCTGGACATGTTTGCCAAGGCTGAACTAGTGTAACCTCTGTCTACCCCTCCCCTTTTGTGACATGTCAGTGATGTAAAGATGATGTATCAATGATGCTGTATGAACTGTATTCTGGGATATGGTGGGAAGTTTTAAAAGTCAATGTTGCCCCATCCTCGGGGTTCCTTACGCCTGTGGGGACCTGCTGAGCAACAATAAAGATCATGATCTACTGACCACTGTTTGGCTAGAATTTCCTTCTTTTACTGACCGCACGGATCTGTGGGGGACTTGTACCCTGACAAGCTGGGCTGTTGAGTAGTCTCTCACCCCAGAACTTTTCCTTATCAGCGCCAACATCAAAATGGTAGGTGTCTAGTCTGCCAGAATTTCTCCCAGGGGCATACTTGACCCCTTCCTTTATTTTCACCAGAGGTGGGTGGATTCTGTAGCCAAAGAGCAGATTAGAAGCTCAAATTTCCAACCACATGCAGAGCTGGGGAAGTGAAACGATCAAGCGGGACTCAACTCGTTTCCATTCAAATCTCGCATTTGCCACAAGCCCAGTAGATGGTCTTGGGCCAGTCCCTATTCTTTCAGCCTCAGTCCACATGGCAATTCTGCTGGCCACCTTACCAGGTGGTGGCCAGGTGAGATAAAGAGCTGTGTAAATGGAAAGTGTTGTATTAATTATAGCACCTGCATAACAACTACAGCCAGCTTGCCCAGTAGCCAAGGTGACTATGGCCCAGTTCAGATGCAATACTAAACCGTGGTTTGTAATGCAGACAAATCTCACAGAAATATTACATGTGGGTGTTTTAAAAAAAGAAAGGTTCAACTATTTCCAAGACCCTGCTATTTACAATTCCCCGCTCACACCATCATGTCTACAGGTGAAACTTGGAAAATTAGAATATCATGGGAAAGTTCATTTATTTCAGTAATTCACCTTAAAAGATGAAACTAATATATGAGATAGACTCATGACACACAAAGCGATATATGTCAAGCCTTTATTTGTTATAATTGTGATGATCATGGCATACAGCTGATGAAAACCCCTTTTAAGTTGAATTACTGAAAT
This sequence comes from Podarcis vaucheri, assembly GCF_965113315.1. Lineage (NCBI taxonomy): Eukaryota > Metazoa > Chordata > Lepidosauria > Squamata > Lacertidae > Podarcis > Podarcis vaucheri. The sequence continues at coordinate 127,794,093 of NC_138761.1, forward strand.
AAATGAACTTTTCCATTATATTCTAATTTTCCAAGTTTCACCTGTATATACACATGCTAAAACTTCGTGATTTGATGAAGCGGACTGCAGTTTGGGAAGCTTCTGCTGTGACAAATGTGTTAAGTCATTCGGATGCCACAAGACTTTGAAATGTCCCAGTTTCACCATGACTGCTTCAATTCATTGTCTTGTGCATTTGTAGAAATTGACTTTTCATGGAAATAGACTACAATTGAACATTTTCTGCAAAAGAAAATCTCTTTGCATAATTTCTTGAGTCTTTTCCAAAACTGCATTTGTCCTCAACTAAATTCCCTTCCCTTTCCTAATAGGGCAGGCTCAAGAAGATAGTGTATAGTTTAAGTTTCCAGAAACAGTCACTTTGCATTACAGATATCCGAAACTGCACCTGCTAGCTGCTAAATCCCACCAGAACCACTGACAGACACACACACACAGAGAGAGAGAGAGAGAGAGGGCGCGCTACTTGTGAGGTTGTGCTGCCTTTGGTGATCCAGATTTCACAGAAGTCTAGAAGGCTAATCCTGCTTTAACCTACACTGCATCATGGATGCCTCTGAGAACAAGCATGGCTGGAGATGCTATCTGAAGAGCCAGTGCAACTGTGCTCATTGTAAAATGCACCTCAAATCTGAAAAGCACTTTGTCCTTGAAGGAACATTTTTCTACAGCCAGGCCATACAGATGCAGATTGGGCCAGCTGTGTTATAGAAGGATACTTTGCGTCCTAAGCAGGAATTCTCTGGGTTCCAATAACACTGAAAAATAAAAGGGAAAGTGCTCCATATTTGCCAGAGTAATACCTTTCTTTTTATGTTTTTTAAGACTTAGATTTCTGGACAATTTTAATGACCAATAATCATTTGCAGGTATTACTGATCCATTCAGTTTTTATTGTTATACGTTCATCACGCTCAATGGAGACTGCAACATGCTTTGCCCAGCTTAGGCAACTGCCACCTTCTTAGCTGAATATTTCTTGTAGATAAGGACCTTGGACAAATGTGATGGATTAAGGGAGGGGCCCATCTAAACCCCAGCTTCCTGTTTTCACAGCGGCCAGCCAGCTACCTATGAGATGCACAGAAGCACAACAGCATTCTCTCCAGCTGTGACTCCCAGAAACTGGTACAGGCAAGTTGCCATTTACGTGAGTTCAAGGCACACACAACTGCACACACATGCAGAAGTGGGCCTTAAAAGCGGCAAAAGCGGCCCTAAAAGAACACGAAAATTGCAAAAATGGCGCAAAAACAGGCACATTTGCACTGACCTTTGAGGCCAAATTCCACAACAATCACGTCCTCCATTCTACCAGGTTTTGATTTTGCCCACTTTATGCTGTCCTCTAAAACCAGTGTCCACACAACTAAATTTTACTCAGAGCAGAAATGAGGGTCTGGTTTGGAACAAATCTCCCTTTGGGATGAAGATAAAATTTAAATGGAGGGGAGTAGATCTAGGAATTCTGAGTGTGGGAGCACAGAATAGCAAGGCAGCGAGGCCAATGAAGTGCACAAGTGCCAAAGTCACTGGATATATGTCTTTATTCCCTAACACCTGGAGCCTTCAAATCAAGATGTATGAACTGGAATGCTTGCGTCCCAGCCTTGCAGTCTGAGCGCCACAGAGAAGATGCAAATTCCTTGACTAAGGAAGATGTGGGGGAAATTGCTTTCATGGAAAATGGAATAAAATAAACTGGCATTTTCCCACTAAGCTGATGCTACTGCTTGAACTGGAGAAATACTGTGAAAGGCATATTTGCAAGTGTCTGAAGTTATCATAACCAAAGGGACACCTTCCATGGGTTCACTTTTCGTGGCGAGCTTACAAAGGAAAGACCTTGCTGTACTTCCCTGAAGCTATTAAGATGTGTGTGGAAGTGACTGAAAAGACTTAAGTACAGCTTACTGAAGAGATTAATGACCCAATTCCATTACTTTCTAGCATAAGCCACAACTTGCTCTGCTGGTAATTGATGAATGCAGAGCTGTAAAAAAAGGGTTAGGGTCACAGGTGCCTAAGAAAAACATGTCCAATTTTTTGCTACTGCTTGGGAACTTATATTTTCTTGGGCATCTTGTTCTCCTACTTAGCCAGCTTCCTTTCTCTTCTGATGATTGCACCACTTCCTTTAGAAGGTAGTATGAAATTAATTACCTAAAGGGATTCTCCTAGTGTGCCATCCTAGTGTGTCTGTTTAGGACACAGAATGTACAAAGGAAAGGAACTAAGAGCCTAATCTGGCAAAAATGGAGTACACTTAGTTCCCACTCATTTTATGGGGAGACTAGAGAACATTCTTAATTCTGCCATTGCTAAGATAAATAAAACTGTGCTGCAAATTTTTAGGGGCATAACTATTTTGCCAACACAAACATGCTTTGCCAGCACATGCATCATCACATAAAGAGTTCCACCACTTTTGCTGGACTTCTGTCAACCAAATGGCCAGGATACCCTTCTGTAGGGAAAGCAACAAGGAAAAATGAACAAGAGGTCCAGATACATATTTCAGTTTCTTGTGACCAACCTTCAGGATGGGTTCCAGGTTTCAGGGGGCCTTGACATTATATTTATGGCCAGCACAGAGGAAGGCCTCCCTTCCTCTCCCGAACTACAAGAGACTAGCCTTTTTAGCAGGCTAGTAAAAAGTCTAGTAAAATTGAATGCAGATTTCCAAAAAATAGCAAGGAGAGACAAGAAGGCCTTCTTAAATGAGCAATGCAAAGAAATAGAGGAAAACAAAAGAATGGGAAAAACCAGAGATCTGTTCAAGAAAATTGGAGATATGAAAGGAACATTTCGTAGGAAGATTACCATAATCTAAGACAAAAGTGGAAAGGACCTAACAGAAGCAGAAGACATCAAGAAGAGGTGGCAAGAATACACAGAGGAATTATATCAGAAAGAAATGGATGTCTTGTACACCCCAGTTAGTGTGGTTGCTGACCTTGAGCCAGACATCCTGGAGAGTGAAGTCAAATGGGCCTTAGAAAGCACTGCTAATAACAAGGCCAGTGGAAGTGATGGTATTCCAGCTGAACTATTTAAAATTTTAAAGATGATGCTGTTAAGGTGCTACACTCAATATGCCAGCAAGTTTGGAGCAGCAGTGGCCAGAGGATTGGAGAAGATGTCTACATCCCAATCCCAAAGAAGGGCAGTGCCAAAGAATGCTCCAACTACCGCACAATTGCACTCATTTCACATGCTAGCAAGGTTATGCTTAAAATTCCACGAGGCAGGCTTAAGCAGTATGTGGACCGAGAACTCCCAGAAGTGCAAACTGGATTTCGAAGGGGCAGAGGAGCCAGAGACCAAATTGCAAACATGCGCTGGATTATGGAGAAAGCTACAGAGTTCCAGAAAGACAAATACTTCTGCTTCATTGACTATGCAAAAGCCTTTGACTGTGTTGACCACAGCTAACTATGGCAAGTTCTTAAAGAAATGGGAGTGCCTGATCATCTCATCTGTCTCCTGAGAAATCTCTATGTGGGACAAGAAGCTACAGTTAGAACTGGATATGGAACAACTGATTGGTTCAAAATTGGGAAAGGAGTACGACAAGGCTGTATATTGCCTCCCTGCTTATTTAACTTATATGCAGAATTCATCATGCGAAAGGCTGGGCTGGATGAATCCCAAGCCGGAATTAAGATCGCCAGAAGAAATATCAACAACCTCAGATATGCAGATGACACAACCTTGATGGCAGAAAGTGAGGAGGAATTAAAGAACCTTTCAATGAGGGTGAAAGAGGAGAGCGCAAAATATGGTCTGAAGCTCAACATCAAAAAAACGAAGATCATGGCCACTGGGCCCATCACCTCCTGGCAAATAGAAGGGGAAGAAATGGAGACAGGGAGAGATTTTACTTTCTTGGGCTCCATGATCACTGCAGATGGTGACAGCAGTCACGAAATTAAAAGACGAAAGGCGATGGCAAACCTAGACAGCATCTTAAAAAGCAAAGACATCACCTTGCCAACAAAGGTCCGTATAGTTAAAGCCATGGTTTTCCCAGTAGTGATATATGGAAGTGAGAGCTGGACCATAAAGAAGGCTGATCGCCGAAGAATTGATGCTTTTGAATTCTGGTGCTGGAGGAGACTCTTGAGAGTCCCATGGACTGCAAGAAGATCAAACCTATCCTTTCTTAAGGAAATCAGCCCTGAGTGCTCACTGGAAGGACAGATCCTGAAGCTGAGGCTCCAATACTTTGGCCACCTCATGAGAAGAGAAGACTCCCTGGAAAAGACCCTGATGTTGGGAAAGATTGAGGGCACAAGAAGAAGGGGACGACAGAAGATGAGATGGTTGGACAGTGTTCTCGAAGCTACAAACGTGAGTCTGACCAAACTCTGGGAGGCAGTGGAAGACAGGAGTGCCTGGCCTGCTCTGGTCCAGGGGGTCACGAAGAGTCGGACACGCCTAAACGACCAAACAACAACAACAAAAAGTCTTCAGGAGTCGGAGTTTGCTGCTGGTTGGAGGCCCAGTTCCTGTGTACCCCTGTTGGTGGTTTCCACATGTTACATCACATAGAACAGTGGTTTTCAACCTCTGTGCAGTGGCACCCTGGGGTGCCTTGCATGATGGTTAGGGGTGCCTTGGGCAACACTGCCCTCTGGCCCTGTTTCCTTCCTTCCCTCCCTCCTCTGATGCCCTCTTGCGTCTCTGCCTCCCAAAGGCTTCCACAGCTGCATGTTGCAGCAGCCTTGGCTACAGGCTCCTCTGGGAGGCACCTCAAGAGATTCGGGGCGGCAGCAGTGGCTGCCCAAAAGAATCCCAAGGAGAGGTGAGAGGAGAGGAGGCTGAGGGAACACTCCACAAGGGTGTTTGAAAAAGAGTGAGGGGCTGCCAGTGCTGCAGGCAAGGGGTGACCTAACTGGGCTCCTGAACCCCACGGGGGTCCCGCAGAAAGAAGATCGTTGGTCAAGTGAGCCGTGGACCCAAGAAAGTTGAAACCCTCTGACACAGAATGAAAGCTTTCAGAAGGGTGGGGCACAGGGAAGCCCCCATAATGCTCTTGACTGGTCGCAGCTTGAACAGGAGCATTCCTGTTGGGGGATTTGTCACACTGCAGCATTTTGTTGCAAGCATCCATAGGGATGCAGCTGGCACTGTGGGTTAAACCACTGAGCCTAGGGCTTGCCGATCAGAAGGTCGGCAGTTCGAATCCCCATGACGGGGTGAGCTCCCGTTGCTCGGTCCCTGCTCCTGCCAACCTAGCAGTTTGAAAGTACATCAAAGTGCAAGTAGATAAATAGGTACCACTTCAGCGGGAAGGTAAACGGCATTTCCATGCGCTGCTCTGGTTCGCCAGAAGTGGCTTAGTCATGCTGGCCACATGACCTGGAAGCTGTACACCGGCTCCCTTGGTCAGTAAAGTGAGATGAGTGCCGCAACCCCAGAGTCGTCCACGACTGGACCTAATGGTCAGGGGTCCCTTTACCTTTAATACCAAACTTCGGTGGTTGGGAAGCAAAGCAAAACCACCCAAAACAAGTCAGTCATTTCTGCATACTTAGGTCCCTTTCCCCCTCCTCCCATATACACAGAAGCGTATTAGTTTGCAAACAAGAACCTGAACAGCCTGACAGTACCAATATTCCAGGACTTATGCAACCTTGAGAGTGTCAGTTAAAAGGGGAGGGGAAGAATTAGGGATGATTAGTCTATTTGAACCCCTAACAACTTACAGTATCCTGGCGATGGGGACATGGGTCTGGGAACACAAAGAGCCACCTAGCTAGCTAGCCAGCCAGCCAGCCAGCCAGCCAGCCAGATGCACTCAAGGGGACTGCTTTCCTTTCCTTCAGTTTTATGGCATTCATGCAATAATAGTTTTTAGAAGCCCAATTTATGCAGGAAAAATGTCATGCAAATCTGCTGACTGTACATGTACTGTAAGCAAAACACTAGGAGGCTGTTATGAAACACCGCTGGCTTTCTGCCAAAGAGTCAGTCAGTCCTGTACACACTTGATCTTCCTGGACAAACTGCAGCGATGGAGAAGGGCTGGCTGTAGCTCAGCAGCAGACCACCTGCTCGCCATGCAGAAGAAGGCCCTCTTGGCAGGGCTGGGATTATCCCCTCTGAAACCCCAGAGAGCTGATGCCAGCCCAGTATTGAGAGAGATGAACCAGCAGCCGAGCTCAGCAAAAGGCAGTTTCTCCTGTTCCCATGTACTGCACAGAGCGGTTTTTAAACATGCCACACCAGAAGACTCAAATGAACAGTGTCCAGGATTTTGCACTGGGACAATGGAATGCAAAATCCAGATCAGACGATGATGACTTCTTATCTGATATCCTACTGGAGCAGGAATGGATACTAACAGAATACTGAACACAACAACCCAGGACTGATTTTTTGTCACCTCCAAGACTGTATGCAAAACTGTTATCAAACTTCTGCACCAAGTAACCAAATTCTGCAACTGGCTTGAATTGGGCAAATCTACACACTTCCTCATTTTACCTCAATTTATTCTCTTTCCGGTAGTCATAGGGATGAGCCAAAGAATTAATTACACACAAGGCACTGAAGCCCCACCATCTGCCCCATGGAAACTACAGTGAACCTCGGGTTACAAACGTTTCAGGTTACAGACTCCGCTAACCCAGAAATAGTACCTCGGGTTAAGAACTTTGCTTCAGGATGAGAACAGAAATCGTGTGGCGGCAGTGGGAGACCCCATTAACTAAAGTGGTACCTCAGGTTAAAAACGGTTTCAGGTTGAGAACGGACCTCCGGAACGAATTCAGTTCTTAACCCGAGGTACCACTGTATTCCTTTCACTTTGGAGACTTCATCGGGCATGGGTGAGGCATTGAGCAATAGTCAATGTCAGTCATGTTCACAGTAAGCCCATTGAAATCAATGGACTTAAGTGAATTACTTTAAGTACTCAGACTATGACTTGGCTGGATATCACCCACTGAAAATGTACATTTGCAACCAGAAAAGCCAATGAAAGCCATGACCAAGACCACACCTTGTAAGGGTACGTTGCAACCTCTGGCTCCCTTGGCAAAGCCCAACAAGCCCTGTGCTTCGAACTCCACCTGTTTCAAATCCATATGGTTTTCCTCGTGTGTCTAGGTCTTTTCACACTGCTAGCCTGAGGGCAGGGACTTTGTTCATCATATTGATATGTAAGCTGTTCTGTGAAGCTTTGAATGAACGAAGGAATGAAGATACAAGTTGAAGTCTGCACCCACTACCACATTCTGCAGTTCCTTTGAGTTCCCACAGAAACATAACAAAGAATCATATTCATGACATGATTTTAGGTAGGGTGATGTTGCATTAAGCTTTTAGACACAAATATTTGATGCAAGAACTCATCTAGCACCGAACACAGAGACAAGAGCTGTATGTGGCACAGTTAAGAAGAGGTTAGAGAAAAATGCTTTCTGCTGCTTAAAATTAGAACAGGAACTGCAGCGCATAACATGGTGAGACAAAGGTATTCATTATTTAAAACAATGAATCAGAAGCCAAGCTTGGTGCACAGATGACTCTGCTCAGGTTACAGCTGAGAATCCTGCACCCACAAGAACGAAGCCTAGGAGAGCAAATTTCAGATACCACAAAACAGACTTGAGGAGGAGTCACTCATACAGCACCCTGTTCGTAAAAAAACTGCCCCACTGAAAGTAACACAAGAACACACAAAACTTTTTGATACACCGTGATCTATTGCAAAGTATATTTACTAGGGAAAACAGGAACAAGAACAAAAGCTCAGTGTTGTCAGAAAAGCCTCTGGCTTTGGACCAACAACCCACATAATTGCGTTAGTCAGGTCTTTCTTCAGAGAGAAGATTTCCAGCAAAAAGGAAACATGAATGCCCATAAGTAATAATAATAAAAATAATGATAAATAATATATTATTTATACCCTGCCCATCAGTTGGGCGGCTCCCAACTGAATGTTAAAAACACAATACAGCATTAAACATTAAAAACTTCCCTAAACAGGGCAGACTTCAGATGTCTTTTAAAAGTAAGATAATTACTTATTTCCTTGACATCTGATGGGAGGGCATTTCACAGGGTGGGAGCCACCACCAAGAAGGCCCTCTGCCTGGTTTCCTGTAACTTGGCTTCTTGCAGTGAGGGAACCGCCAGAAGGCCTTCGGTCCTCAGTGTCTGGGCTGAACAAGGAGGGTGGAGATGCTCCTTCAGGTATACAGGACCCAGGCCATTTAGGGCTTTAAAGGTCAGCACCAACACTTTGAATTGTACTCAGAAATGTGCTTGGAAAAGTATAATACAGTTTAAAAATAAAAGGCAGAGGCAAACCTGATTTAAACAAATGTATAGAAAATCACCTGCTGCTGACTTGGCATTATGAAATGGTGCGCTCTCTGTGGTATAATCAGGATGTCCGTAATACTGAGAGATTGCTGGAAGATAGTCCCACTTTGCTGCTTAACTATAGGATTGACACTGGCCAACTGTTTCAGAAAGCAACTTTAAACTACATTATGCACTGCTTAATTGGTAGGTACTAGTGTCATTTCAGGGCTTCCAACTGCTTACAGAATCATGGAGTGAAACAAGGAACAAGGAAACAAGGGGAAAGGGGAATTCTTCTGCTAGCTCCCTGTATTTTGCTGTACAATTCCTGCTTGACACCTGTAACCAATACCAGGATGCCTGAAGGAGGCGAAGGTCTGGTCCAAGGGGGGATAGAAGACAAGGGTTCCGTTATTATCTATCAGCACAGCCACCTCTCAAAACGGGAAGTATGATCTCCTCCAGGTTCCATGAATTCACAGTACACAAAAAAGTAAGTGGAGCTCCATCAGATCGTTGAGGAAAATATTTCAGGCCATAAGAAACTGGCAACATTTTGCCAGGAATGTAAAGATATGAGTTAAGATTCCTGCATTGCAGGGGACCGGACTGGATGACCACCAGTCTTCCTTCCAGTTCTACAAGTCTATGGTGCTGTGAAGGTAGTTAAACCCTACAAAGGGCTATCCTGTTTGTAGGCCTCAAAATCAGAAGCAGGGACTGAGCCTTAATTCACTGATGCTGCAGCTCTAATTCCACTTACCTGAAAGTAAGTCCCATTGAATCCAATAGGCCTTACCTCTGAGCTGACATGGTCAGGATTGTGCTGGGCGTGAGCTAACAGAGTCAAGCATTACATGTGTATCTTACCTGTGTCGTGTCTTCCATTAAGCCCCTGATCTTCTCCACCACATCTGTGCGCCGGTGCTGACGGAGAGCATTGATCAGCTGGGCAAGGCTGGCTTCAGAGCCCCTGATGGTCCAGTGCTGTAAAGCTGCATAGGCCCTCTCGTGGTCTGCAGAATAGCTGCTGGTGAAAGCAGCCACCTCCCGTTCGCTTGCATTGCACAGGAACTGGTAGATCTCCTTCCACTGGCTTCCAACTTGGGCTGCCACCAGCTTCAGAATGTCAATACCTGTTTGACGGGTGATAAACCAAAAGAAAATTGAATTTCGCTTAGTATTCCCAGGGGTCATCGTTGCATATTCGGACCAAGCAACAAGGTCCCTCACAGCGGCATTTCAAAAGCTTTTTCATAGTCTACTGGTTAATATTTTTTCTGAACCAGAAGGTTCACTGAGAGGCAAACACCAATGCTCTAGCTTTCCTAATAGTTGAGGGTGCCACCTTATGTCCTCCAAAAATGTGCCAAGTTGGGGATCCTATGAGTAGCCCTGATCATTGCCTCATGCTGTTATGGCGATGCCACTTTGGTTCACCTAAATTTGGAGGGTTTTAAAAAATTGGTATTATTGCTTGTGCTTCTGCAATTCCCATACTGCAGAGATGGGTAAACTTTGGACTTTCAAGATCTACTTTGTTTTTTACTAGAACCCCAAGTTCTATCCACTGGAGTCTGGCAGTGGTGAGTTGGGCCCATGGGGAGCAACATTCCCCCATGACTGAAAAGATAATAATAGGAAGAGTTTTGGGATTTGAAAAGGATGGATGACCTGGACCACCTCTGGAGAAAGCTTAGTAGAAACTGTCTCACTTATCTATCCATACAGAACCTCAGGGCTCTACAGGCATCTAGAAGGCACCTTTCCCCATTTCCCTCTATGTGAAGTTCCAGGGGAGAGAACATGAGGAAAATACCTCTTGCAACCTGTGGATCCAGCTTACTTTGGGCCTCAACATCCCTTTCCCATATGCTCCTTTAATTTGTCTTCATTGCCAAAGGCTGCCAGCCAATTGTCTTCTGCTTCTGCTTCCCGTTGGCAATGGAGCAAAGGACAAGGAGACTTGTTAGTTGCCACTAGGAGCATGGAAGCCATGCACCACATAGAAGAATTTGAAGCTGAAAGACCAAGATATATATTAAATTGAGGAGGACTGAAGATGATAGCCATGATTTCCTTTCCACCTTCAACACTTGGTTACAACTCAAATGTATTTCAGAATTACTCTGGCATTTATGCTGATGTCAAATTCTGAGAGACTGCACAGCCAACTCACTAGTATAAGGAAATAAAACGTTCCTTTTTTTGCAAGCAGTGACCTTTCTATTCAAAGAGCAGCTTTAAAACAAAACTCAGGGACCAGGTACCTTGTTTAGTACTGATGGAGAGATGAAAAATACAAACGCAACATATGAGCTGAAGTCCCAGCATGATAAGGCATTTTGGCTGCAAGTCTCTCAGAACACAGCTGTGAAATGTGCCCCCATTGCAAACTGGCTGCACAGAAAGCACCTCTGCAGTTTCAGAATGGAGTTCTTGATCAAGCAAGCCAACAGGCCATTAGAGCCTCTTCTGGCTCATCAGTCTTCCCTTCCTCAGGCAGACAGCCTTGTCCATGCCCCAGGGGGGCTGCCCTCCCACTGCCCCTGTAGGACATTGCAGCGGTCCTTTGGAAGATCTTTGGATCTGAGGAATGCTGTGTTTGTCAGTGCGTCCATCAAGTGGGGGTGATCCACCTCCATTCGCCCTGCCAATCTGCTACCATCAGTGGAATTCAGTGGGTTCGAGAAGAGTTCCCTTAACAGTATTGAAAGAATCTCTTAAGGGAACTCTTGCCAAACTCACTGAATTCCACTGACTGCAAGAATCTTCTGACACTGGAAAACAAACAGCTTTATTGCAGCATGACATTTTGTAGTACAGAGTACTCACAGATGCATGCAGTGAGCTCCAGTCCATAAACTTATGCCACAATAAATCTACTACTCCTTAAAATGATTGTTTTCTCCACAGTCTAACAACTCCCTGGAATATATATCACAGCAATCTTTACAATACAGTGGTGCCTCGCAAGACGAAAAGAATCTGTTCTGTGATTCTCTTCGTCTAGCGGTTTTTTTGTCTTGCGAAGCAAGCCCATTGACGGATTAGCGGATTAGCGCTATTAGCGGCTTTTAGGCTGATCGGATCAGCTGATAAGCGGCTTAGCGGCTTAGAAAAAGGGGGGAAGGGGAAAAAACCCGCAGGAACTTGCAAGACATTGTTGTCTTGCGAAGCAAGCCCATAGGAAATTTGTTTTGCGAAGCACCTCCAAAACGGAAAACTCTTTCGTCTAGCGAGTCATTTGTCTTGCGGGGCACCACTGTACTTTGGAAAGTTAGGCAGACTCTCACATCAAGGGGGTGTAAGACTGTGGCCTGCCTCAAGTCACCTTGCGAGTTCATGATAGTGCTGAGACTTGAAGCAGGGGGAATGCCAGCTGATAAATAATTGCTCTTATTCACTATATTACGTTAGGCTTTCAACAAGCTTGAGACTTCCTCACTACAGAGTCTAACACCAGCCCAACTCAAGCCAGTACCTCTGAACACGCGTGGAGTGCCTTTCTCTAACAAAATGCTAACTAGGCTCAGCACACAATAACCCAAACATGGACAGAAAACAACACCACATCATAAACACAAATCACCTGGAAGAGCTTGTGAGGAGGACTGAGAGGGGGGCAAGGGGAGCAGGACAAAGGCAATTTAAAGCTGCAAACTATTGAGTATTTGCAGACTGCCGTTCTCATTGAACAGATATTGCAGATCGGCTTTCCCCTTACCCCCAAATCGCAGCAGTTGGCAAAGTCACAAATCCCAAGCTTTCATTTTTACGTACGTGAACTAAGTCTCATTAGACTGGGTGGTATTTACTTGGGAAAAAATATTAAAATGTTAGTGTTTTGCAGTGTTTTTTTGTATTGTATTGTATTGTTGTATGTTTTTTCTTTTTTGGTTTTTTGTAGTGTTGTGTTCAATTTGTTGGAAAACTAATAAATATTATTATTAAAAAAATATTAAAATGATCATTTTGTATGATATAAACATTTTCTATGCTACTACTTTCCATGAGATTATAGGCTTATGGATCAACTAAACCAAGGTTATGGATCTTAAAAAAAATAATAATCACATATGCTCCAATTAATTTCCTCCTTTATCTAAACCCTCCATGTTTTCTTTTCCATTTAATTTCCATGATTCCATCCTCCTTTCCTGTGCTGGCTTCAGCCCCCCCTTTTTGGGGGGGTGCTTGGGAAAGATGCCCTCTGTCCCCCTGCTCAGGAACACCCTACTTCATGGCCCCCGTCAGCCCTGCCCAGTCCAGCTTTCTCCTTCAGGGCTCAACTTGCATAGTTGCCTAGAAGGGGCAAATTAATTACTAGAAGAAAAAGATAACAAACTGAAACTGAAAAAATATGAGGAAGTAAAACATCACCAAACAGGGTGGACTCAGTACCACCATCAGAACACTGTTCTGAAGTGTTCAGAACAGATAACAAAAAAGGTTTTGCAAGAGAAATTCGAATATAGGACAAAGAATTGTTACAAAATAGGACAACGTAATCTCAAAAATGTATGAAACTTTACTAGAGTGGGAGGTGAAGGATGAACAAGTAAAAGAGGTAATGATTAAATGGGCAATGGACATTGTCAAACCTGTTCAGTTATCATCATGGGGGAAATTATGGAAAGAGAATTAGAGATTTGCAGCTTGTGAGATGATAAAGGAAAATTTGTTAAAGATGTTTTATAGATGGTATTTAACACCACGCAAAATATTTAAAATGTATAAAACAAAATCTAAATTCTGCTGGAGCTGCAATCAAGCAGCGGGGACGCTCCTACATATGCGGTGGACCTGTGATAAAATTAAGAACTTCTGGGATTTGGTATATGAGGAGTTGAAGAAAATATTTAAATAAACTTTCGTAAAAAAACAACAAACCAGAAGCTTTTCTATTGGGAATATTAGATTCAGATATCACTGGGGAAAACACAAAAATATTCCTGTATGCAACATCGGTGGCAAGAATCCTAATTGCCAAAAATTGGAAAAACAAGTCAGACCAACAAAAAAAGAATGGTAAGAAAAATTATGTGATTACTTTGAGTTGGTTAGAATGACAGATGCAGTTAGGGGTCAGTCTAAACAAAAAATTCAAAAGGAATGGGGAAAATAGAGATTATCTTAAAAAGCAGTGTCCTCAAATTAATACGTGGACTTGTTTTGATTAACTTTTGCAAAACAAATTAAGCTGTAAAAGTCTAAAATAGAAAGAAAAGTAGGAGAAAATGAAATGAGAAGGAAACAGTTTATTAAATATGAAAGTAGACGCGGGTGGCACTGTGGGTTAAACCAGAGCCTAGGACTTGCCGATCAGAAGGTCGGCGGTTAGAATCCCTGCAATGACGGGGTGAGCTCCCGTTGCTCGGTCCCTGCTCCTGCCAACCTAGCAGTTCGAAAGCACGAAGTGCAAGTAGATAAATAGGTACCGCTCCAGCAGGAAGGCAAACGGCATTTCTGTGCGCTGCTCTGGTTTTAAACCCGCGTTGAAGACGAAGGAAGTCAATTAGAAGAAAGCAAGAAGTGAAATATGGTGGGATGGTTATTATTTGTTTAGTATTTGTGTCTATATTCGTACTTGTATTTGTACAGTATTTTCTTTTTAAGTTTATTCTTGTAGTGTCGTGTGTGTTTGTGTTGCAACAATAACATTTATTTTAAAAAAAGAAGAAGGGGCAAATTAAGGGCAAAGGGATCAATTAAGAGCAACAGACTGAAACAACTAGGAAAGGCAGCCCTTTCTGGCAGCGTGCGCCACAGTGACCTGTTTTGCTAAGAGTGGCTACTGTTTGGTTCCCCGCCTCCTGGGGAGGAGTAAGGCATCAAGCAAGCAAAGGCTAACAGGTGGGCTCCCGCCCCAGGATACTTGCATATCGCCATTAAGCATTAGCCAGCTTGGAGGCAGCTATCGGCAAATTCCAGAGAAAGAATGCACTGGCAGGGTGACTCATAAGTTGCTTGAAAATCTATATTCCAGGAACTAGGCAGTTCATGTTAAACAAGGAGCCTCCCCTAGAGTGAAGTGAAGGCAGCGTCTATGTTTGTTTAAAAAGAAAAGGAAAAGAGTACAGCCTCTAGAGAAGCATTTGAAGTTGAGGAAGATGCAGTCAGCACCCCACTTTCATGTAATCACTTGGAAAAGCTGTGTGTTCCCATTTGCCAAAAGTAACTGGAGGCGGAGAGAAGAGCCTTGGCCTTATGAATGAATGCAGAATTCTCTATTCAGGCTTAATGCCAGAGGTGGGGGCGAAGCTGCCAGTGGGCCTGCCAAAGGGGGCACAAAAGTGTGCTAGAGGTAGAATTTTCTTATTATAAATTTTAGAAAGAAAGGAAGACATTAGATAGATTTCCTTCCCTGTTTTTGTCAAAAGGCACATCCTCTTAGGGTTTTTGGGTGGGGTCACATGCCAACTGTGGGCAAGACTAAAACTAATGGCAATGGTGGGGTATCAGAGGGGGGGAAAGGCCAGGAGCATAGCTTTTCTCTCTCTCTGGAGCTCCTGCTGCAAATATATAAAAGCGGTGGAAGTCTTAAAACCATCTGTGATGTATAATCACTGATTCTGTATTTAAGCTTTGTAGCAGAATATATTTTTGAGGAAGATTAAACCTGCTGAGAGGTCCATAAAATTGTGGCATAGTTTAATGGAGGGCTGGCTAACCTTTCCTGACCCAAGAGCTAAATTTTACCTTTGCCAGCATTGCAGGGTACAATGCACACAGCTGGGGTAGCCAGAAAAGAGGGCAACCACCCCCCACCAGCCAAATAAACCCTCTCTCTTCAGCTGATCTCCACCCAACTGTGCAAGTCCCAGTTGTGCAGCAGGCACTGGGCTCTGCTCACCCCAGCACAGCCTACTTTATTTCTTTTTCCTGGGAAGGGGGCAGATTGGGTCCCTGAACTGGGGCTTAGCCATCTCTGAAGACAGTAATTCAAAGTAGTCTGAGGACTCTCCACAACCTTGAGCATATTTCTATTCTGCTGAATAAGAAAACAAACTTGGAAGCCTGCACACCTTTTTCAGCTGACTGATCCATCAACACTATTATGATAGCCATTCTGGGCTTTCTCACTTTATTCTCTGCTGAAGACAATGGAAATGTTATGCACTTATACTAGTATCCTTATAGGAACTATTTGAAGAACCGTGCCTTAAGTAATGCAAGAACACACCTGGCACAGACACAGGCAGATAAGCCAGCAAACAGGCAAGAGAAATGGACCACGTCAGCATTTGCTTTAACCTGCTGAGCCATTTTGAGATAACTACCACATCACAGAGGCTCAGGAGTTAATAGCAAACAGTTTTTACGAATACAAAGTTCGTCAAGGCACGCCATTCCACTTCCATAGTGCTTTAAGTTTAGGATCAAACCAGAGGCAACTTTTAAGCTGCTGTTTCGGAATGGCCGTGCTTCTTTCCCAAAAGTAGCCATGGGAGATTCCAATCTCTAGTTCTGGGGCAGGTGGAGGTGGGAAAGATCCTACCCCCATCGCTTGTTTTCCTACTCCAAGTTGCCATCCCATCTTGCCACAAAGCTGTTTTCCCCCAACTGAAATAGCATGGTCTTTAATGTGCTGCAAAACTCTTGTTTTAAGTTAAACAGGATGAACAATTTCAGTTATGAACAGAATTCTCTAGGTTTCATTTGTGGAATTTGCTTGACATCACTCACCATGTCCATTGCAGTAGTAGATCCATTTCTCCCTGTTCTGAGTCAGAGTGGAAGATTTTCTCAAAACGGACTTTTCGACAATGGCGCTGGGATCCTGCCTTGGTCCTTTCTTTAGAGTTCGAGAACTTTTGCGGACACTGCACACAACGATCACCACCAGCACAAGCAGCAGCAGCAGCACGATCATCCAGGGCAGGTGCTCATTGATATCAAAATGCCTGTGGGCAGCCTGCCTGGGAGAGCCTCTCTTGGGGGGGTTGTAGGGAATGCTGGATTTCACACTGCCACTCATTTCCAGCGCTGGCTGTATTTTCGGGATGGGAGGGGCGAGCTTATGGTAATAGGTTTGCTGGTGATTCAAAGGCGTAGCATATCCCATATCAGTCACATTGACAACTACAGTCTCATTCTTTGAAGTCCCATTGTAGCTGTTGGTTGGCTCCACCATGTCAACGGACACATTTGGGGTAGGGGTGGTAGAAAAATTGGAAACCGAAGCGTTCACACCTGAAAAACAAATGTGATGTTAGAGCAGCAGGTATAGAACCTACCCACTCTTACTGTAGCTCTGGCCCAAATGCCCTTTAAGTACAATTGATTCCTAGAGGACTTACAAAGGGGGTTCTCATTTATGTTATGTGAGTGCAAACAAATATACATATAACAGCATCCACAGGAAGAACTGGGTGGAAGGAGCAAGTTGAACCTCATGAACCATACATTGGTATCAACAACAGCCCCAAATTTTGTTTAATAGGGAATGCGCTTCTGGGAAAGGGGCGCTCTGTTGCTCGACTGCTGGAGGCCAAGACAGCCAGACTGAAGAGGTTGCGAATAATTGCAAAGGGCAAGGGAGATAGTTCTAGGATAGAAGGTCTGTAGGTGGAAGCCTGTCCCTGATGAGATTCTGAACAATTTTTTCCAAACAAGTTTGCAAGCTGCTTTGATGATCTAAAAGTGGGGGGAAGGCTATAAATAAAGCCCCAAATGTCACAGGCACAATTAAGCTTTCAGTTAAGTCTTGCAATATTCAAAAATGTTTACAACACCAAAACTAAACAGCAAAAATCAAACCAACACCTTGCTCATCGTTCTGACAAAGTGTAGCCATTGTTTTGCAGGGATCCCCAACTTGCAAAAATAATCAAACATGCACATGACATTAAGCATGCTTTTTCTCCTTGTTCTAGATTAAGCATGACCAAGTATTGGAAGACACAAGAATTACCCACTTTGGAAGAATGGCAGATGAAAGTGATGGACTACATGGAATTGGCGGAAATGACTGGTAGAATCCGAGACCAGGGAGAAGAGTCGGTGGAAGAAGATTGGAAGAAATTTAAAGACTATTTACGGAAGTATTGCAAAATTAATGAATGTTAGACTGATGTTTGAATGAAGCTAAGCGGTTTCTAGCTGTAATGATATAAAAGAATATAGAAAATTGGATTTTTAAATAGGTAAAAATTTAATGTTATTATATATTAAGATCAAAGATCAGGATAATAAGGAGGGAAAGAAAATGCTGAATTAATTAACTGAATTGGAATACAAAAAAGGGAGGTATAAGGAGGTCAGGGAAACAAGGATATGAATGTAAGATATGGAAAGGTTGATTTTTTTATTTTTAAATCTCTGTACTTATTCTGTATTTTTCTTGTATTTTTATTTTTGTCTTTTATTCTTGTATTTTTTGCTTTAATGCAATTCCTTTTTCTGAAACTTTAATAAATATTTATAATAAAAAAATAGATTAAGCATGACCAGATTTTATGGTGAAAGCCATTGATAGTTCATTACAAAGAAAAAGTGTCAGAAATGAATTAAGTTTTCTAAACATGCTATGCTGAGACCAAGAGAATATATTGGCTCAAGTCCGCCCACGTCTATTGCTTCGCCTCTTTCAGTTTGGCAGCCATGCTTTGTCATAATGTATCGCACAGCATTGAACCAGGATCTTACTTTAACAACCTTGATTCAGTCCCTCATATTTTTGATACAATACTTTGTTACCACAATCAGATCCGACTTCAATAGCTACATCTGGGTAATACGATGGATCCACTGAAGCCATTTTAAAGTCCCTGACTTACTTCCTCCTCTTTCTGCGGTTCCTTAAATTTATTTTTTACATTTCCTGCATATTCTAAATTAACTTAAGTTATTCATGTATTTCAAATATATACTCTTATAAAACTACAGATTATTACAATAATCCACCCAATGTTCTTATCCGTTTACAGTTTGTAGATATTCAATAAACCATTTCCATTCTTTTATTAAAAGTTTGTTATCTTGATTTATTATTTTTCTGGTAAGCTTCAGCGAAACTGATCAGTAGCTTTATTAATACAGTGGTACCTCGGGTTAAGTACTTAATTCGTTCCGGAGGTCTGTTCTTAACCTGAAACTGTCCTTAACCTGAAGCACCACTTTAGCTAATGGGGCCTCCTGCTGCTGCCATGCCGCCGCCACACGATTTTTGTTCTCATCCTGAAGCAAAATTCTTAACCCGAGGTACTATTTCTGGGTTAGCGGAGTCCGTAACCTGAAGCGTATGTAACCTGAAGCGTATGCAACACGAGGTACCACTGTACTAAGATTAGTTGTTGCCACATTATGTCAGCCAGAAAGTTAACAAAAATACATTTTATCCCCCCAATACAATAGTTTATGCATTGAAAAGGGCTGGAGGTATCTGATGAACATTGGGAATATTCCAATTGCATGTCAACCCAGTTTTTAGTTCATTCCAAAGAAATAGCACATATAGACTTAATCATAAAATTATTCCAATTATGATTTTTATGCTATGGCAAACATTTGCAGTAATGGTGTTTTGATCCATAACAGTGAATGGACATTGAGTACAAACTGATTCCACAACCCTTGCTATGCAAGAGCTACTAAGGTTGCAGTTTAGACTGTATCCAAAGGAGGGATGTCCACCTGTGTGCCCATGGAGGTGCTTACATAACAATATATAAATTGCAAAACAAAATGGAACAAGCCACCATTCAAATCAATCAGCACCTACTCTCCTGACTGCTGCAAAGCAACAGAATCGTGAACAGGATGGCGCTAGTCTGAAGCGTTTGGATAAAAGAAGATCTTATTTGATATAATCCTAGGCATATCTACCCAGAAGTCCCACAAAGTTCCATGAGAGTCCCTGTGAGGATGCAGGCATAGGAGGATTACAAGATACAGTGGTGCCTCGCAAGACGAAAAGAATCCGTTCTATGATTCTCTTCGTCTAGCAGTTTGTTCGTCTTGCGAAGCAAACCCATTGACGGATTAGCGCTATTAGCGGCTTATCTGCTGATCGGACCAGCTGATAAGCGGCTTAGCGGCTTAGAAAAAGGGGGGGGACAGCAGGAACTCGCAAGACATTGTCATCTTGCGAAGCAAGCCCATAGGAGATTCGTCTTGCGAAGCGCCTCCAAAACGGAAAACTCTTTCGTCTAGCGAGTTTTCCGTCTTGCGAGGCATTCGTCTTGCGGGGCACCACTGTAAAAGCCTCTCCCATCTCCATGGCTTCAGACTGCTCAGAAAAGTCATGGCATGGTATGCTAAACACAGAACCACCACCAGGGCAGAAATAGACCCTGACCAGTGTGGAGCTGACCCAAGAGATAATTGCACCGCCTGGCAGCTGGGTAAAGGGTCTCTAATACCATGTAGTGCATCAGCTGGAAGTGCCTCTGTACAGAAGGCCTTCCAAAACACAGCTAACGCCTTACCAGCTCCTTTCTCAGAAAAGCACACTTAATTTTTTAAATATTAATATTAATATTTTATTGAAAGAATTTCAATTCTAAAGAAAAAGTGATACAGAGAAAAAAGGGGGGAAGTGAGGGGATGGGGGACGACAACAAAGATGTGTATAATAAAAAAGATACAAATATATACAAAAATGTAACATACCATACTTCTTGCCCTATCTTGCATGCCCTAGCTACAGACAATGCTGTTCACTTACCTTTGGAAGGAAAAGTAGAAGGAACTTTGTAATGTTCTCCACCCTCTTCTGGTCGTGACAAAAGCCCAGCTCCAGTCAGAAAAGCTGGTGAAAGTCCGCAAGTGTTGTCTCTCTCTTTTGTCCCCGGTTTGATCACAACCATGTTTGCTCGTGAGCAGTCAGTGAATGTTTTGCATCTCAGCATGCTAGAAGGCACATCAGAGAAGCTGCCACGAGGGCAAGGTTTACACTTGACATCTTCTGTTTCAGTTCCTTTCTTTTTTAGGCCCCACCCAACGCGGCACACAGAGTAAGATTTGCAAGCATCACCGTCTCGAAATTTACCAGGTGGACAGATGCACTCACGGTCCGTCAAAGCAGTGCAAGGGGTTTTCTCAACCATCGGCGGCTCACACAGCTTTTTACATGGATGGCATCTCTCTATCCCATTTTCATGCTTTGTGAATGTTCCACTGGCACATGGGCTGCACTCTCTTAAGCTGGTCGTTGTGCAGTGCTTAGACACATAGGTTCCTGCAGGACATTTGTCACAAGTCAGCTTTGTGTTAGTGGCACGATCCAAGTGGCTGTATGTGCCAAAAGAGAGGCTTATGGCATTCTGTTCAGATGTCGGCTTTGACTGAGCATCAGTGCTACCAAGGAACATAAATCCCTGAAACACAGAGATAAATGTAAGTTAGCTACAGACCATAAGGCAGGTCACAGCAAGCCGTATCAGCTTTACTCTATTTAGGTAACTGCATTTGAAAGACATGCTCGGCTCGCGGCCTGGAAGAGTTTTTGCCCATCTACCAATCCATGAGCCGAAGTTTACTGCCCTGATCTCTAGGCAAGGTCATCAGTTTCTGAAGGGAGAAATACGCAAGCTGCTAAAAAGCTGCCAACAAAATGTCTACTAATGGCACTTTAAAGATTTTCCATAGCATCCTGACAGACAAGTGTAGACCCTGTGGGGTTCTTTCTTACAGGCAGGTGTAACCCATTCCCTCTGAATTGCCTTTTGGAAAGCCTCTGGCAGAGGACTGGCAGAAGACTCTGAGGAGAAGCTGCCTTTGACCCTTTGAGCTGCCTCCATCCCAGAACTGTTGTCCTCCTCCTGTAGCCCTAAAACAGCCTCTCCAAGTGCCCTCATCTGCCAGAGAACATTAAGCAGCCAATGGAAAAAGGATCCAGGAAGTTACAGGCCTGTTAGCATAACTTCTGGGTAAACTGGTGAAAGAATCATTCAGTTCTGTGACAGGGTCAATAAACACATGGAAAGGAATGATCCAAGAGAGCGGCAAGACACAGTATACTTGGACTTTCAAAAAGTGTTAGATAAAGTTTCTCAGCAAAGACACATGGGGTAAGAGAGGAAGTCCTCTTATAGATTGGAAACGGGCTAAAACAGAGGAAGCAAAGACTGGGAATTAATTGACAACTTTCCTAATAGAGGGATGTAGTCAGTGTGGAGGGGGAGATTTATATTGGCGCCAGTGCTTTTTAGCTTGTTTATAAATTATCTAGCATTAAGGGGGTGAACAGCAGGGTGGTCAAGCTTGCCGGTGACATCAAATAATTCGGGGGAGGAGACACACACGCACATGACTAAATGAGGTAGGAAAGAGCTCTAAACCCATCTCTCCCAACTAGAAGGAAGGGCATTAAAATGGCTATGCAGGCCGGACTCCCTTGGAAGGTAGTGGACTCTCCTTCCTTGGAGGTTTGTAAGCAGAGGATGGATGGCCATCTACCAGGGATTCAGCAGCTGTGATTCCTGCATTGCAGGGGGTTAGACTAGATGGCCCTTAGGGATCCCTTCCAACTCTACAGTTCTATTATTTTATTATCTCCATGCATTAGTCACTAATGACTGTTGATTCAAATATCCATTTTATTGTGCACTGGATTCAACCAACGAGGCCTGTTTGCAGAAGCCTGCAGAAAGACTTCTGCTAGTACAATGGGGCCTTCCCCCCTTTTCCTTCCCCATGCCCCCCCCATATGAGCAGCAGCTAGGGGTGGGGGTCAGGAGAAGCCCCAATGCCAGCACATCAGATTTAATGCTGGCATAATAAAATAAATCTCTGAAGAGGTGTCAATTAAAATAATTCAAATCTATTTTGAAATCATACTTTGCAACGTAAGATTTTCGCCAGTAGATAACAAAACAGAGTTGCTAAATTAAACTGGCTCAGTTTTCAGGGCTGCAAAGTTTAAGTCCACTCCACATGGTTATAGCAACTGGAATTAAGTGCCCTTCAAGACTGTTATCCTGCATTCTTGCTCTTGCTGGGATCAGCTGCAGTTAGCCTGCACATGCAGGTGGTTAACACTTTTGTTGAATTCTTAGCAGTCAACCAAGTGACGGTAATTTTGGGTGTGCAGCATTTTGAGCACGATGGTCACTGGAAGAGCAAAGAACTGTTTCCATTATATCTTCCCAAATAAGATTCGGCCCTAAATACTAAACTACCACAACTGCCTGTGAAATTTAAAACCTACAAGTTTATCAAATAAATGGTCACAGAGCTGTTCACATCCTAGCAGCTACGCAACTGCACTGGAGATTTCTAGAGATTTAAGAGTAGAATTTCTGTACCAACAATGGAAGGTCATTTTGTTGCTTTTGTCGTCAAGGCCCAATAAAGATGTGATGTACTTATAGTTGAGAAATGGGGAGTGGCCCAGGGTTAATATTCTGATTAATGGTTGCCCAGACATGGCTTCTCAGGCAGGGCAGGAAAGACAGTGGAAACCCACTGAGACGGAAATTTAATAGGGAGCCCTTGATGAAGCAGAGTTACAAAAGCTTTTCGACTGCAGAAAGGAACATAGGAAGCGGCCTTATAACATTTCCTCTTCTCTCTCCAATCTCTCCCCAGTACAAAATGCTTCCACCCAGATATTCACCTCATCCTGCCCCACAGATGGCCTGCCTTCTTACCTTCTTCAGTAACAACCACAACCCCTTAAGAGTGTTTTCTGCAGCCGCTCCATCTCCCAGGGGCCTGAGTTGAGGGGGCGTGATCACAGCAGCAAGGATATCTTTTAGGCAAATGGTCCTGGGATCATAGAATCCTAGAGTTGGAAGAGACCACAAGGGCCATCGAGTCCAACCCCCTGCCAAGCAGGAAACACCATCAGAGCACTCCTGACATATGGTTGTCAAGCCTCTGCTTAAAGACCTCCAAAGTAGGAGACTCCACCACACTCCTTGGCAGCAAATTCCACTGTCAAACAGCTCTTACTGTCAGGAAGTTCTTCCTAATGTTTAGGTGGAATCTTCTTTCTTGTAGTTTGGATCCATTGCTCCGTGTCCGCTTCTCTGGAGCAGCAGAGAAAACAACCTTTCTCCCTCCTCTATGTGACATCCTTTTATATATTTGAACATGGCTATCTACCACTCGATCCCAGGAGATGTTCTGCTGCCCCCCCCCCCCAGTACAGATTGCTGCACTCGGGTAGGAGAAACCTGGGCTCATTTCCCCTGCTAAGCCGGTTAAGTTGACTTAGAAGGTCTGCTGCTGGAGAAGCCCATGGCATGGCAGATAGGCTAGCACAATGGCTGCCCTGCCAACCGCCAGGCACACTCCAGCTCCAAAGTGGCAGGGGAAGCTCCTCCCCACTAGCTTAATGGAAAGGGAAATTTACTCAAAGCTGACCACCCCTGCAATCTCACCCTGACAGAAAACGTAGATAAGCACAATCACGGCTGGGGGTGGGTGCAGTGGGAGTGCTTGCCATTTCCCCATCATTTTTTGCTTTTCAGCTTGGGTGCCCCCCCCCCTTCCAGAATGAGCACACAATGGATGCAGTTCCACCAGGGCACTCATCCTCCACTTCTGCAAAACCACTGATTTGTTGTTGTTGTTTCCTTTTAAGACTCATGCTGGAGATTTTGGTAACCAGACTGTTTTCAAAGAATGGGAGAAAATGTAACAAATCTATGCCCCAGCATCTATCACAATAAAATAGTCATTTTTCTATGCACGCAAGATTAAAATGAATGATAGCATGGTGGCAAGAACCATGCAAAGGATAAATTGGACTTCAGAAAGGCTCTGCCTGTTGGTCAGGAAAACCCCGAGAAGATTGTTTGCTATTTTTAAAAAAGCTTTTGTACAAACGGTGTATCCTGATGGCAGTTTCAATTCTTTTTGCTGGACTTTCAGGATTACTATTTGCACACAATCAAAATTTGCACAAGTTGTACACACACATTACAGAGGGATTCAGTTGCAAAGATACACATGTGGAACCCCAAACACTTATGCTTTCAATATACCCAGAAAAAACACCATTCCAAGTTGTGTGCTGGCTAGGGGCACCCCATTAAGAATGGAGAGCCCCGGCTTCAACTCCCCGCTCTGCCACTCCGTCAGCCCCGCCTGCTTCACAGGGGTTGGGGGGGCAGAGATAAGGGGGGGGGGAGAACCCTCCATGCTGCTGCCTTGAGTTCCCTGAAGGAAAGGTGGGATATAAATGTACTAAACATGAAAGTGTTCTGCTGTAACAGTACTGGACAGGGTCAGAATAAACCCAGTTCCTTGGCGCCGGGACTATGAGACAGCGGGTGGCAGGATCCAGGGCCCCTTCAGGAGGGCTGCTCCCACGTCCGCCAGAACCGGGAGAAGCGCCTCTCTTGCCTCCTTTCTTCCAACCCCAGCAGCAGCTTCCCAGCGGGACTTCCAGCCGCACCCTAAGGCTGCCTTATGCGCAGGAGGAATACGCCCGGCTCCCGGGGCCCTTGGCGGGGGTCTGGCTCGCCGGCCCCGCTCCACCCCTCTCCCGCGGCCTCTGCCCATGTGCAGAGCGCCTCCCCGCCCCACTCACCGCGACGAGGCTGGCCACGAGGGCGGCTCCGGGGGCGCCCATGGCGGAGGGCGGGCGGGTGGGCGGGGGTCCTCTAGGCGCCCATGGAGGCCGCTAGCAGAGCCCCGGGCGGCGCATGGCCCGCGGAGGGAGCGCGCGGGGCCTCAGCGAGAGGGCGCCTCCGAGGGCGGCGGGCGCGGGGCGGGCGGGGGCGGCGGCGGGCGCGGCCGGCTTCCCATAGCGACCCAGCCGAGGCCACGACGCCTCGCTCGCCGCGCTGCTGCCGGCTCCGGCTCCGGCTCCTGCTGCTGCTGCCGCGGAATGGGCGGGGAGCGGCGGAGGCGGGGCTTCTCCCTCCCATGACGTCACTCCGCAGAAGCCCCGCCCCGCCTCGGACGCAGCACAATCGCCTTCCTGTGGCGTCAGGGCCGGAACTGCCCCCCCCGGGGGGGGAACGTGGGCTGCGGGAGAGGAGGAGCCGCGAAACGCTCTTCTGGCCCCGGTAAATTGCCGCCAGGAAATGCGCGCCGCCGCTTTCCCAGATCCCTGGGGAGGGAGCGAGAGGAAGGGGACCAGGCGCCCCCGTTTCCCGGGACAGTCCCCCGATTCACAAATCAGCCCCAGACAAAATCCATCAAAGCTGAAAAGTGACCCCGGATTCATTGAAAAAAAATCTGGGAACCTTAGCGGGAGGGGGAGGGGGCATAGGAGTAGGATCGGGATAATTTTTGGCGCAAAAACCTGGTGCCGCCTTTGACTGCCTAAACCAGGTGTTTTAGGGTAGGCTTGGTTTGGGGCTCACCGTATTTGACTGTTTCTCTTAAACAAAGCCTATTCTTCATTGCTCAGTCAAAGTCTTGCTGTGGTTTCTCGAAATGGGAGATTGCTTCACACCTGCAATAGTTTATGGTCTGTTGGGGAGAGGTGGTTCTACATGTTCTAAGTAGCTGTTGATAAGATTATCCGAAACTGTAAGCGTAAACTGTAAAAGCTTATTGTTTCGACTTGGGAACTCTGAGTTAATTTAAAGAGAGCAGTCAATGCAAGTTATTGCTTAAGGCCGTGGTTCCCAATTTGGGGGTCCAGGGAGCACAGGGGTCTGCAGCCCCATCTCTTGCCTCCCCCAACTAATTTTTTGTCATTTTGCATGGTGATATCACAAGTTTTATTCTCTGTTTTAACGCTGTAAGATTTTTCAGTACATTGACCAAAATTGCTTTTGAAATCAGATCGCGATAACGATTTTGACCCGGCAATACGCAGCAATATATCGCTCCTTGTGTGAGGGAGAGCAAGGCAGCCGATTTCAAGGCACCATTGATATCAAACGAAGGGCGATGAGGGCAGCCGATAAGCTGCAGCCTTCCCTCAGGGTGAGGGAAAACAGGTCGCCCTCACTTCAGTCAGAGGAAAGCAACAGCAGCCCCAGTGGACGGGCATCTTTGCCGGCTGCCCCACTGACTTGATGCACCCCCACCCCACCCCACCCCACCCCACCGCCTCCCACTCAAAGCATGCAGTGGGGCTCCCCCACCCATCTAATCTCCGTGACTGCACCTTCCCTCATCCCCACACCTGATCTCCAATTTCAGACATCATGATATATTGGAATATTGCAAAGTTTAGCTGCTAATACATCACAATGTTGAAAACCAGATATCAATCAGCCCTAGTCTCTTTTTTTAGTACAGTGGTACCTCGGTTCTCAATTCGTTCTGCAAGTCCGTTCCAAAACCAAGGCATGCTTTCCCATAGGAAGTAATGCAAAACAGATTAATCCGTTCCAGACTTTTAAAAACAACCTCTAAAACAGCAATTTAACATGAATTTTACTATCTAACAAGACCTTTGATCCATAAAATGAAAGCAATAATCAATGTACTGTATTATAAAATAAATAAGACAGTATTGTAGATGATAAAAAGTAATATTATTTTTTTTTCTTAGCTGCACTGATGATAGTCACTGTTTAGATGGGGGCTTTTATCCATTTCCGCAGTCGCACAAACAATCAATCAGTAGCTGAACTGGTTTCCACACAGTCACAAAAACAAATTAACTGAAAAAGCCTCAAAAACAAAAAGGCAAAATAAATAGCAAAAGCACCAAACGTAATCCATTCCAGAAGTCTGTTTGACTTCCGAAATGTTCGAAAACCAAGGTGCAGCTTCTGATTGGTGCAGATGCCCCGGAAACAATAGCTGACAGCCGCATCAGAAGTTCAGCTTCTGAAAGCTTCCATTTGAGAACCAAGGTGTTTGAGAAACAAGGTACCACTGTATACCTAAAATCCTTTGCTTATCAGGGGCTCCCCCACATTTTCAAAAAATTGCTTTGCAGAGGTAACCACCATAGAGTTATAATTTTTTTTTCAAAAGTAGGGGTTGGATTGGCTTTTGAAAAATTGGGGGTCCTCAGTAATTAGCTAATTGGAAACCACTGGCTTAAAGAAATGTTCACAATGGAAATTGCAAATAAGTTGTGAAACTTAACACCTTTCCTAATTTTCTATTAACCCAGTGAGAGATAAAGCACATAAAAGGAATTTAGTCATTAGGCAAACTGAGATGCTTATAAATCTTTTTGGGAGGTTTGGGGGTTATAAAACAAATTTAGAAATATCCCCCGACTGCACTCAGCTCTCACCTGTGGCTCCTAGAAGCTGTTAGCCTGGGACAGCAGCCACACTCTGGGAAACGGCTTTGACTGGCCAGCTAAACCAGGAGAGGGCAGCCGATGGGTCTCAAACCCTCAGTGAGTTATGGACAGGCTCCGGTGGATTGAGTGGATGAGACCAATAGTGGATTCAATGGCCAAAAAGGCAGTTTCTGCATGTGCTGCTGCCAAAAATATTGCTCTGCTCTACTTTGGACCCCATCAGGGAGGCTGGGGGGGGGGGTCTTGTCTGGGCAGCCCAGGACCTGCAGACACACTGGCCAGGCTCACACGCTGAGGAGGTCACTTCAGTGCTGCTGAAGCAGCAGTTTGACTTTGCCTCCAGAGGCACACTCCATTGTCTCTTGAGACAGGTGCCAACAACAACTGATTGGCTGGGACACAAGACAAGGCCTTTTTGACAGGGGTTAGTTGCTCCCTCTCTTTTAAAATCAGGAGTGCTGTAATTTAATGCTTTTGAGTGATATTTAATATTAATCATAGGTACAGTTTTTAGTGATTTTGGATTGTTGTGTGTGTTTTGGAAATCTAGTATGCTGCTTTGTTTTTGTTTTTCAATAAAGCAAAGTAGGATAGAAACATGTAAGGAAACAAGCAAACTACTCAATATAATAAAGCTGTCAAAATGAAGTGTCTAGGACTGGTAACGGTTTAGCTAGAAATTGCACTACTAAATGAGAACACTGTGACTTGTTTTATTTCTTACAGTACCCCTAGGTGGCAATAGCAGCCCAGAAACCACAAACATTCTTACAGGCTATGGCAGTTGTCAGGGGTTCAGGAGCAGAGGCGAGGGCAAGGGAGGAAACAGAGAGCGAGGGGGAGGAGGCAGAAGAAAAGATGAGTGATGACGACGACCCGAGATCTCCGAGTCTTTCCAGTGAATCAGAAGATTCACAAAAAGGAGCACCAGTGGCCAGGGCAAGGGGGGAGACTAGGGGGACACCCCAGGAAGATAGAGCCAGAGGGGACTCAGAGGGGAGCAGTTGGAAATCGGGACCAGCGTCACCGCTAGAGAGCAGGGATGAGGAAGGGCGCCAGGGATCAAGCGCTGGCAGCTCACAACAGGAGGGAGGGCACGAGTCAGGAGTGGCCACACCTCCATCGGGGAGCGAAGAGACGGTTAGACGGAAAGTGGAAGGTTGGGCGCGCGCGCCAAGTTCAAATGCACAGGAAGGTGGCGCAGTAGGCAGCCCGGAAAGGGAGCCAGGTCCTAAAGCCCGGCGCAAGGAGACAGAAGGGTCCGGGGGGTCAGCGTCAGAAGAATCCCAGAAGGAAGAGACCCCGGGGGGCAGAGGGACCCAGAGGAGAACTGTCAGGCGGAAAAGGTGGAGCAGGGCTAGGATATTAAGTTGGTGCTCAAGGGGCGGAGACTCAGACGGAGCTTCGCCGATCTAAGCATAAGACGTAGAGTTGCGCGCAGCAGCTTGAGAATGGAGACTGTAACTCAATAAAGACTTTTATTTAATGATCGCTGGCTGGCGTGATCCTCTGTGAGCTAGGATCTGGAAGCAACCCTGACAGTAAGCTCCGTCCCTTCAAATTGTGGGCATCCACGGCCTCGCGGAGAGGAGAGAAAGCGGGTGCCTACAAGCGAGCTCACGAACGGCAGACAATATGACGGCTGAACAGCAAATAGCGGAACTCAGAGAAGCAGTGTCACGACTGAATGCCGAGGCGCTGGCATCCCGGAAGAGAGAGGAGGACGCAGCTGCCGCCTACAGGGATCTCCAGGTCAGGTTGGACGTGCTTACGAAGCAAGGGCAACAGACACCCAAACCAGAGGGGATTGGGTTGGGGAGACGCACAGGCGGTCTGGTCTCTCACTTCGATGGGAATTTGCAACAGTACCCCAACTTTAGAGCAGACGTAATGTGTGCACTGCAACTACTGCACAAAGACTTTAGAGATGAACAAGAGAAAGTGGGGTTCATCATGTCCCATTTGCATGGAGACGCAAAAGCATGGCTGCGCAATTTGTGGAGAGATAAGGATCCTGCGCTCCAAAATGCGGACGCCTTTGTTAAAGCGATGGATGGGTGTTTTTTATCAAGCATTGACGTGGATCTTGCCCGGAAGGAGGTGCATGGACTAAGGCAAGGGAGGGCCAGCGTAAGGCAGTACCACGCCCGCTTTTTCGCTTTGGTCAGTGCCCTGGAATGGGACAGAGATTCGGCTCCTGTCAGAGACCTTTTTTGGGAGGGCTTGCACAGCTTGGTTAAAGATGAGATTGCGAGGGGGGAGAGACCCCGGACCACGCAGGAGATCGTTCAGAGGGCGCTGGCGGTGGGGGTGCGGCTGGAAGAACGTCCGTGGAGCAGGGAAGAAGGGCGCAGCGGGCGCGAACCAGCCAGGGGCTCCTCCTTCCTTCCCAGAGAAGCAGCGCGTGCGCAATCCACGCCTCCAACAGGGGGAGGGGTGGAACCGATGGAGGTTGGGAGTGCAAGGGCTCAGTCAGCAGCCAGAGCCCTAACACCGGCAGCAGTGAAAGCGAAGTCTCCTAGAAGGAACAGGAAGTGTTATATCTGCGAGGATCCAGGGCATATGGCGAAAGAGTGTCCCCGGAGGCTCCACAAGCACACTGCAGCTTCGGCAATGGTGACTGCAGCAACGCAGCAAGGAGAACCACAGCAGGGAAACGACGATGTCTGGCTGGAGGAAGAGGCACTGGGGCCCAGCCAGACGTGTCAGTGAAGCAGTCCCCAGGGAATTTACCGCCCATGGACCCCCTCCCGCCCAAGCCAGTAGTGAGGCTCACCGCATCGCTCCAGCTACCCAATGGAATCACCATGGACGTGCCAATCACCGTCGACTCGGGAAGCAATGCAGACTTCATAGGGCAGGACTTTGTCGACCGGCACGCTATACAGTTGCTGCCTGCCACGCTGCCCCTGCAGGTTGTCACGGTGGATGGCAGGGAGCTGCTAGGGGGGCAAGTGGTGAAGCAGACGCCACCTATGGTGCTGCGGCTTGGAAATCACAAGGAAATCATCAGCTTCAACGTCACTCAACTGTCGGACACGCCTATTGTATTGGGCATGAGTTGGCTGGACAAGCACAGCCCGACGCTGGCTTGGTACCAGAGGCAGCTGACCTTCGGCTCTTCCTTTTGTGCTGAACACTGCATCATGCCCCGGCAGGAAGGGGAGCAAGAGGAGTCACAGCTGCTGCTAGGCACGCTGCAAGCGATTCCCCACAAGTACACAGAATTTTTGGAGGTTTTCTGCGAGAAGGAGGCAGACAGGCTACCCCCCCACAGACCATATGACTGCAAGATTGACCTGCTGCCGGGGGCGGCGCTGCCCAAAGGGAAGCTGTATTCCATGTCTGAGGACGAACTGCAGGAACTCAAAGAGTTCATAGATCATAATTTGGAGCGCGGTTTCATCCGAGAGTCCAGGGCAGCGGGGGGCAGTCCGGTATTCTTTGTTAAGAAGCGAGACACGCCCCAAAAAAGACTCGTGGTGGACTACCGCATTTTGAACAGTGTGACCAAGCCATCGGACTTCCCCATGCCCCGGATCGACGACCTACTCGCAAAAGTACGCAAGGGCAGCGTGTTCACCAAGTTGGACCTGCGAGGGGCGTACAACCTCATTCGCATGCGGGAAGGAGATGAGTGGAAGACAGCCATGTTCACGCCCCTGGGCACCTACGAATATAGAGTTATGCCTTTTGGATTGCAAAATGGCTCCCACGTTTTTCAAGCTTTCATGCATCACGTGCTGGCGGGGCTCCTCTACAAAACGTGCGTCTGTTTCTTGGATGACATCCTGATCTTTTCGGAATCGCAGCAGGAGCATGACAGACACGTCAGGGAAGTGCTGAGCAGGCTACAGCAACATAGGCTCTACGCCAAGCTGGAGAAGTGCCAATTCAACGTAACGGAGGTGGATTTCCTGGGCTACAAGTTGTCTGACAAGGGGCTCGCCATGGACAGCGCCAAGGTTCGAGCGGTGTTGGATTGGAAAAGCCCACGCAACCGGAAGGAGGTCCAACGATTTGTCGGCTTCGCGAATTTCTATCGCAAGTTCATCAAAGGCTTCGCTATGCAGACAGCGGCCATCACGGACACGCTTAGCTCCAAGAAAAAGAAGTTCATCTGGACGGAGCAGGCGGAGCGGTCCTTTCAGGCACTCAAACGTCTCTTCGCGTCGGAAGAGCAGCTGCTGCATGTCGACCCCAGCAGGCCGATGAGGGTCGAGACAGACGCCTCAGACAGAGCCGTGGGAGCAGTCCTGCTGCAGAGAGACCCGCAGGGGGTTTGGCGGCCGGGGGCGTTTTACTCCAGGAAGCTCAGCAAGTCCGAACAGAACTACACTATCTGGGACAGGGAGTTGCTGGCCATTCATGCAGCATTCAAAGCGTGGAGGCACTTCCTGATCGGCGCCAAGCACACGGTGCAGGTCTGCACGGACCACAAGAATCTGGAGCACTGGCGCACGGCACAGTTCCTGAACCAGAGGCAGATACGTTGGGCTGAGTTCTTTGCGAACTTCGACTTCCGAATAGAGTATGTCCCGGGGGACACCAACATCAAGGCGGACGCGCTCTCCCGTAAGCCACAGTATCTGGAGGACGCCACGCCAGCGGCCGCCATGCACATCTTCGCACCAACAGTGTGGGCGTGCGCTGCGGTGACAGTGGACCTGGAGGCGGTGCGACGAGCGTTGCAGACTGACTCCTTCGCGCAAGCAAAGATGGCAGAGATGCAAAGGGGCACGGCGGCGACCGATGGGTTCCAGCTGAGAGATGGATTGCTCATCCGTAAAGGGGCCATCTACGTGCCGGGAGACGAACTTCGCGCCAAGGTACTGCATCAGCTGCACGACGCGCCCACTGCCGGGCACTTTGGCAAGGAGAAGACGGTGGAATTAGTCGCCAGGGATTTCTGGTGGCCCGGAATGAGAGGGGAGGTCGCGGACTACGTGGCGAGGTGCGACACCTGCCAGAGGGCCAAACCAGTGCACAGACCGCCGGCCGGACTGTTGGAACCGCTGCAAACTCCGGTCGAACCATGGGAGAGAGTCGCCCTGGATTTCGTCACGGATCTGCCCAGCTCGAGGGGCAAGACGGCCGTGCTGGTGGTGGTGGACTTGTTCTCCAAGATGGCACATTTCATCCCGTGTGCGAAGGTGGCCACGGCGGAACAAACCGCCAAACTGTTCATAGACCACGTGTTCAAGGTTCACGGTCTGCCACGGTCTATTCTGTCCGACCGCGGGCGGCAGTTCATCTCGAATTTCTGGCAGAAGCTGATGGGCTTCCTAAACGTCAAGATCAACCTGGCGTCGGCGAGACACCCGCAGACCAACGGGCAAGCGGAGCGGGTCAATGCCATCATGCAGCAGTACCTGAGATGCTATGCGAATCAACAGCCTGCGACGTGGGTGGATTACCTGCCGCTCGCCGAGTTCGCCTACAACAACACGAAGCACGTGTCCACGGGGGTCACGCCGTTCTTCGCCAACAACGGGAGGCACCCCAGAACCTTCCCGGGACTGGAAAGAATGGTGGAGGGGGAGCCGCAGACAGCAGATGCGTTCGCGTCGGAGTTGCAGGAGGTCCACGATCAGCTGCGGCGGCACCTGGAGCTGGCCAAACACGCATACAAGGTGCAGGCAGACAAACACAGAAGGGTTGGCGAAGAGATCCATGTGGGAGACTGGGTCTGGTTAGCAGCCCACACAGTGCCGGCCAGGTCGTTGGCCAAGAAGAAACTAGGGCATAAGCAACTGGGGCCCTACCAAGTCGAAGAGCAGGTCAACCCGGTGGCTTTCAGGCTGGCGCTTCCTGAGGGTTCCAGGATGCATCCGGTGTTCCACAGATCGGTGCTCACTCCCTACAAGGCACCGCACAGGTTTCAGGAACCAGGAACGGCGCCGAGTCCGCTCCGAGAGGGAACCGGGCAACGGGGAGTGGCACAGGAGGTGCGCATCAACGAAGTCACGGAGATTTTGGACTCCAGATGGGGGGAAGAGGGGGTAGAATACCTTCTCGCTAAGGAGGGCACCCCGGCCAGTGCCAACAGCTGGGTGCCGGGCTACGCTTTAGACGAACCTCTGCTCAAGGAAGAGTTTCATGCCCTCTTCCCACATAGGCCAATGCCAGCGGACTTTTTCGACGACTGGCTTTTCACGCCCACGCTTTCAGCCAGCACGTTCCGGGGGTTCGACTCGGATGAGGAACCGACACGAGACGCCAGTTCCCCGGAGGGGTCGCCCTCGGGATCTGCTTCAGAACCCTCGTATTGGTGGGATGATCGACCAGAGGAGCAGTGGCGCAGAAAGTGGCTGGAGGGTCCAGGACGAGCAACGCCTCCAGAAGGCAGCGAGGGAGAGACGGACATGGACGTTTTCGGGGACGACCAGGGTTTCAAGCACGGCGGCACGGAGATGGAAGCAGAGGTGACCGTCGTCGACGAGAGCAGGGAGGAAGAACTGGAAGACTTCAGATGGAGGCCCGCCACGGGAAGCGAACTGTACCCGACATTCGTCCCCTTGACACGGCAGCACCCAGCTCCCGCACCGGAAGGCGGGGAGGGGGGAAGAGGGGGCTTCGAGGGGGGGATGGATGTCAGGGGTTCAGGAGCAGAGGCGAGGGCAAGGGAGGAAACAGAGAGCGAGGGGGAGGAGGCAGAAGAAAAGATGAGTGATGACGACGACCCGAGATCTCCGAGTCTTTCCAGTGAATCAGAAGATTCACAAAAAGGAGCACCAGTGGCCAGGGCAAGGGGGGAGACTAGGGGGACACCCCAGGAAGATAGAGCCAGAGGGGACTCAGAGGGGAGCAGTTGGAAATCGGGACCAGCGTCACCGCTAGAGAGCAGGGATGAGGAAGGGCGCCAGGGATCAAGCGCTGGCAGCTCACAACAGGAGGGAGGGCACGAGTCAGGAGTGGCCACACCTCCATCGGGGAGCGAAGAGACGGTTAGACGGAAAGTGGAAGGTTGGGCGCGCGCGCCAAGTTCAAATGCACAGGAAGGTGGCGCAGTAGGCAGCCCGGAAAGGGAGCCAGGTCCTAAAGCCCGGCGCAAGGAGACAGAAGGGTCCGGGGGGTCAGCGTCAGAAGAATCCCAGAAGGAAGAGACCCCGGGGGGCAGAGGGACCCAGAGGAGAACTGTCAGGCGGAAAAGGTGGAGCAGGGCTAGGATATTAAGTTGGTGCTCAAGGGGCGGAGACTCAGACGGAGCTTCGCCGATCTAAGCATAAGACGTAGAGTTGCGCGCAGCAGCTTGAGAATGGAGACTGTAACTCAATAAAGACTTTTATTTAATGATCGCTGGCTGGCGTGATCCTCTGTGAGCTAGGATCTGGAAGCAACCCTGACAGCAGTCTTCAGGAACGCACCAGCAAGCCTCTCACTGGAAACGACTGAACATGTCCTCAACTCGCCATATTTTAAAGAGCTGAAATGACCTTCAGTCAGAGGCTTCTACTTTTGAGTCTTGTATGTCTGCTCTGCCTATTTACATCTCAGGAGTGTCACCCAATGGACAAGGATGCTAAAAGATTCATCATTTAGATGTCAAGAGTATTGCTGGGGGGCTGAAGATCAAAGGCTCCAAAGCTGTCAGCTATCATTCCTCAAACATTTCCAAAAACTTGCTACACTAAAGCTCTAGAGATTATCTTGAACCTGAGTACAGCTGAGGAGGTGGCGGCAAACACTTAATAACCGACATCTCATCGCATTTCCTTGTGGAGAAAAATATTTGCTTTGAACAATGCAAGGAAAACCCCACCTTCCTGTGTATAATAATTAACTGCACGACCAGTTCTACATCTTTTGGTTAACATGTTCCTATTAATTCTCTTAGGACGCGGGTGGCGCTGTGGGCTAAAGCCTCAGCGCCTAGGGCTTGCCGATCGAAAGGTCGGCGGTTCGAATCCCCGTGGCGGGGTGCGCTCCCGCTGCTCGGTCCCAGCGCCTGCCAACCTAGCAGTTCGAAAGCACCCCCGGGGGCAAGTAGATAAATAGGTACCGCTTACCAGCGGGAAGGTAAACGGCGTTCCGTGTGCGGCTCTGGCTCGCCAGAGCAGCGTTGTCACGCTGGCCACGTGACCCGGAAGTGTCTTCGGACAGCGCTGGCCCCCGGCCAATAAATGTGAGATGGGCGCACAAACCCCAGAGTCTGGCAAGACTGGCCCGTTTGGGCAGGGGTACCTTTACCTTTACCTTTATTAATTCTCTTAAACAAATGGAGGCTGCTAAAGTTCTGGGATCCCAAAATGGAGATTAAAGGAACAGCTTTGTTGTTGTTTAGTCGTTTAGTGGTGTCCGACTCTTCATGACCCCCTGGACCAGAGCACGCCAGGCACTCCTGTCTTCCACTGCCTCCCACAGTTTGGTCAATCTCATGCTGGTAGCTTCGAGAACACTGTCCCACCATCTCATCCTCTGTCGTCCCCTTCTCCTTGTGCCCTCCATCTTTCCCAACATCAGGGTCTTTTCCAGGGAGTCTTCTCTTCTCATGAGGTGGCCAAAATATTGGAGTCTCAGCTTCAGAATCTGTCCTTCCATTGAGCACTCAGGGCTGATTTCCTTAAGAACGGATAGGTTTGATCTTCTTGCAGTCCATGGGACTCTCAAGAGTCTCCTCCAGCACCATAATTCAAAAGCATCAATTCTTCGGCGATCAGCCTTCTTTATGGTCCAGCTCTCACTTCCATACATCACTACTGGGAAAACCATAGCTTTAACTATATGGACCTTTGTTGGCAAGGTGATGTCTCTGCTTTTTAAGATGCTGTCTAGGTTTGTCATTGCTTTTCTCCCAAGAAGCAGGCATCTTTTAATTTCGTGGCTGCTGTCACCATCTGCAGTGATCATGGAGCCCAAGAAAGTAAAATCTTTCACTGCCTCCATTTCTTCTCCTTCTATTTGCCGGGAGGTGATGGGACCAGTGGCCATGATCTTCGTTTTTTTGATGTTGAGCTTCAGACCATATTTTGCGCTCTCCTCTTTCACCCTCATTAAAAGGTTCTTTAATTCCTCCTCACTTTCTGCCATCAAGGTTGTGTCATATGCATATCTGAGGTTGTTGATATTTCTTCCAGCAATCTTAATTCCGGCTAGGGATTCATCCAGCCCAGCCTTTCGCATGATGAATTCTGCATATAAGTTAAATAAGCAGGGAGACAATATACAGGCTTGCTGTACTCCTTTCCCAATTTTGAACCAATCAGTTGTTCCATATCCAGTTCTAACTGTAGCTT
The DNA here is from genome assembly GCF_965113315.1 of Podarcis vaucheri. Classification (NCBI taxonomy): domain Eukaryota; kingdom Metazoa; phylum Chordata; class Lepidosauria; order Squamata; family Lacertidae; genus Podarcis; species Podarcis vaucheri. The sequence goes on from NC_138761.1 coordinate 127,830,792, forward strand.
CTTGTCCCACATAGAGATTTCTCAGGAGACAGATGAGGTGATCAGGCACTCCCATTTCTTTAAGAACTTGCCATAGTTTGCTGTGGTCAACACAGTCAAAGGCTTTTGCGTAGTCAATGAAGCAGAAGTAGATGTCTTTCTGGAACTCTGTAGCTTTCTCCATAATCCAGCACATGTTTGCAATTTGGTCTCTGGCTCCTCTGCCCCTTCGAAATCCAGTTTGCACTTCTGGGAGTTCTCGGTCCACATACTGCTTAAGCCTTCCTTGTAGAATTTTAAGCATAACAGCTTTGTACTCTCTATTAAAAAATGTCTGGTGTTGCCTTCATATACAGGAGCCAACTTCTAAGGGCTGAGGTCCCTTTGCCTCCCCCTTAAATATTTGAGGGGGCTGCCAAACAAGATGATGGGCATTGTGTTCAAATGGTGTCCGTGCATTGCATCATGTTATCGATTATGCGGAGTGAGGTTTGCCTGGGACCCCAATATTTTATTAAAGTCCCCCCCCCCCACTTTGACCAATAAATATGGGTGGAAAAAAGGCTACATGAAATTTAAAAATTGCCCATCTGCCCATTTCCCCTGCCCTTTGGATTACTCCAGCGTTATTTCTGTATTACCCTTTAAGTGCCATAAGAGGCCAGCCTGCTTGTCTTCTGCTCAAAAGGTATGCCAACAAGAGTTGAAAGTTTCCTTCAGAAAGGTAGGGTGCATTTCTGTGAGCTGCTAAAATGTTCTCAAAACGGTGGCAATTTTTTGAACCTTGTTACTAAGGCAGCAGATCTGGAAAGAGCATAAAGGGCCTTAGGCTACATCCTTCTCTACCCCCAGGCCCAGAGTTGCTATCATTTCTTTTGAGAGGTTCAGTGTCAAATACAAACTGGCACGGGCAGCCTATGACTGTCAAAACTCAACCGCCCATGTTTCAGCTCTACTGGCATTGCAGGATGTGAGCTCTGAAACCTTGACACTGAACATTGCTGGTCTCAGCAGATGTTGTCTCTAACTTCACGAAGCCAAACTGCCTTAGAAATGGGGCTTCTGCTTCCTAGTTGAAGATGATGGCACACAGTGCTCAGCTGTCCCCTGCTCCTTCCTGGGAAGAAAACCAGGACAATTAAATTGAGGAAAGGCTACAGCATAAGTGCCCAGAATGGTCTGTGGGAGATGGCAGGATGGCTCCAGGTGAAAGAGAGCAGAGTTTTCCTTCAAGGCACAAATCTGCTGAGACCATGCAGAGCTTCTGGTCACTCTTCAAAATGAGAGTGAACAGACTTTGGAGCAATCAAATGAAGCGGGAACAAGATACAGGGAAATAAATGGGAACAAGCTGTGGCACGGGCAACCACCTGCATTCTAGATCTGCTAGAATTCAAGCAAATGTGGTTAAAATCTTCTGGTGCTAGCACAACACACCCGTGTGTCTTTGCAGAATAATGGGACCTAGCTCTCAGCTGTGCTGGAGGGAATGTGGGTTTGGAGGAACCCTGCTGCTTCAGGTGGGAATGGCCAGCAGTGGGTACCACCTGAGCCTCTGCTGAGTGAGGTCCACCTGTAAATGGAGCTCCTGAACTATGCTCATCTTTCATTTTTATGGACAAAAACGGTAACTTGATAAACTTTATGTCAATGGCTGCCCATCTTACAATTTCACACCATTGGAAGGAGGCAGGCAGGCAGACAGGAGGCAGTCCGTGCAAGAGCTTGGGACCTTTGCCCTTCTGGAGGAGTTAACCAATAATTTCTGGACTACTAAGAGGTAAAGCAACACCTTAAAGGCATTGTGTGGTTTGGCATCCATTTATTTTGTACACCACAAGGCCTGGAAACGTGAGGCACCCACCTTCCTACGGGAAAATAACCTGGATTGCTTGATTTGTCACCTTTGATTCCCCCCCCCCTTTGGTGGGTCATGTTTTCTGCCCAGATATTTTGAATGCTTTTGAATAGACTTTGTAAAGCCTGGGCTTCTGTATTTTTTAGTATTAAAGAGGTTTTGCGCAATCCTCAAAGCAAAATTATCGAGGGAGACTTTCCTTCCCCTTGTCTTGCTGTGGAAACAGCTGCATTTTTTACCCTCTAATGAGAAAGTTAATATGAATAGCTTGGAATCATTTATCCCTCACAAACTACTGTATTAGTTTATTTATTGTCTCCAAGTTCAAACACTTCATATGAAGTAACACTTCCAGTCTGCATGATTTCTAATCTATACTGTATTTCAATGTGCGTGAAGAGCAAAAAGGAGGACACCTTGGCCTTCTCCTCCTGCCACCTGGCTCGCTGACGCCCCTGGGGCCTCTCGGCGGCGGGGGGGGGTCCCCCTCCCTCGGCCTGCGGCCCCCGCCCAGCCCCCTCCCGGCCCGTCTCCGGCGCGGCCTGGTTCGGGGGGCGGGCGGCGCAGGCGGGCGAGGAGGCGGCGCCCAGGAGGGCGGGGGCGGCGGCGGGGCCTGCCGGGCTTCCCTTCCTGGCGGCGGCCAATCTCGCCTGGCGACCCGCCGCGTCCGGCCTGAGCGGTGTCGGGCACCGGGCGAGGGGCTCCGAGCGGCGCGGCGCCTCCGCCCAGCCGGGTCCGCGCAGCATGGGTAAGGGGCGTCCTGGGGGGGGGGAAGGGGGCGCCTCGTGGAAATGGCGGGTCCTGCTCCCCCCCCCGCTCCGCCTCCCCTTCCTCACCAGGGACTGGCGGCGTGAGGGAGAGGGCAGCTTGCCTCGCCTTCCGGCTATGATGGGGGGGGGGGTCGCTGCTGCCGCCAAAGGGGCTTCACAGCCAGCCCCCCCCCCCGCATTCCGAGCCGGAGGGGTCGCCCCACCTGGGAAGCGGGAGGGGCTTCCTCCGAAGCGGGAAGCGAGTGGCCGGGAAGCTTGGCGGCCCCTTTGCAGCCTCTCCTCCTCCTCCTCCATTTTGGAAGGAGGCAAAAGGCTTCATCCTTCGTCCCAGAGATGGGCGCCCATTGCTCGGGGCCGGGAAAGCCGCTGGCGCCTCCCGCGCTGCTTCCCGGCCCGCCGGCCCGGGGCTTCTTCCGAGCCTGGTTCTGGCGCCGCGTTGCTGTTGTCACGCAGCCCCCCCCCCCCGGCTTGAAGCTCTTCTGCGGGCTCCTCTGAGCCCACGCTTTGCTTTCAGATGAAAGTTTCAGGCAAGGTTGCTGCAGCCTGCGGGGGAGTGTGAAAGGGTGGTTTGGTTTTCTCTGTCGAGTAGAAGGGCCACTGTCTCTCAACAGTTCCCTTTAAGATTAAATTGGAATTACAAGGGACAGTTGGGAAATTTCATGTAACCTGATCCTGTGTACGATTTAGAAGTCAATAATTGCTTATCCAGAGGAACCTAATTCCAAACAAATGTTTGTGTTTGTTGAATGTCTTGATGGTTTTGGAAATAAACCCACAAAAAGATACCAGCAAAGCCTGAATCCCCCTGAACATATTGAGGAACAGCACGCTTCCAAAATGATGCATGTTTTCAAAATTGTAAAAGGGAGAGGATATTCATGTGAAAGAAGAACACCTGTGGCCAGAGTAGCGTTGGAGGCTAGCTGGGAAAGAATTCATTGAGCCACAGAGAGTAGAAAAATTTAATGAGAAACTAATGACATGCAGTTCTTTGGAGAAGACATTTGGGAGGTGGCAGTGGAAGTTACAGAAGGCTACATTTCAAAAAGCAACTGTATATAGTTATTGAAAATAATAAAATCCACGTAACAAATGCCATGTAATAACTGGAGGAAGTGCCCAATGGCTTGTTTTTACTCTTTAATTACCACTTGCTTTAAACGTGGCTCAACAGTGATTCTGGCTTCTTTTATATGGAAATAATATACAGTATATGTTGTGTATTGTAATGTTGCTTGATAAAACTTGATTATTTTCCTTCCTTGGGAAGAGGATGTTGTTGCTGATGGGCTTTGCTCTACATTTGACCACCTCTAAATTGGAAAGTACTGAAGCAAAGCCCAAGACTCCAGCATATGCTGTCAGTGATCACATAGTGCAGTGTTTCCCAAACTTTTTTGGGCAACGGCACACCTGTTTAATGAAAAAAATCTCGCGGCACACCACCGCGGCACAGCCCCGTGACGTCAGCGCGCAGCGTCACGCCGGGAGGGACGCACGAAAGTGAAAGTTTTTTCCCTCCCCCTTGCCGGGGAACCTCCAAGCTTTGGGGGTGGGAGGAGGCAGCAGAGCGAGGGACTTGAGGGACGGTGGCAACTGAGGCGGCGGCGGCTGTTGTGGTGGTGGCGGCGATAGCGGGCGGAGGAGGGGGCAGCGGCGGGGCTTGAGGAGCCGTCGCCGGGAGTTGCTGCTGCTGTTGTTGCTGCTGCTGCCCGGACATGCCGGCCTCCTCCTCCTCCGCTGTCTCGCGCTCCTCCCTTTTGCACGCGCTGCCCCGCCGCTCGGCACCACCACCGCGGAGCCGCCCCCGGCTCGACGCGGATCCTCGCCGCCGCCGCCTCTCACCGCCCGACTCGCCTGCCTCCCTCCCACGGCACACCAGCCAATGTCTCACGGCACAGAAGTGTGCCGCGGAACACCGGTTGGGAAACACTGACATAGTGTAGCAAAAGAAGCACTGTGTGCCTAACTTCTTAGTAAGAGGGAAAAGTTTTTCTTTGGAGTTTGTCTACAAGTTACACCTTTCTCTTTGTTCAGAGGTAAATTTATTGTCCGTTACCGCTTGCATAGTTTTAATTACCTTTGTTTCCTGCTAACTGGGCAGTTTTCAAAGATGAAAAGACCTGATTTGCATGTCTTGCTAAACCCTGGTTTAACAAGATGAGGAGGAGGAGGAAGCTGACAAGAGCCTCAGGCTTCCATGTTCTGCTTTCTTCATCCCGCACAGCTTGGTAGAAGGACTTGGGAAGCTTTTTTCCTAAGTCCCTGAATCACATGCGGCTGTTCAGCCATCACTTCCTTCTGCCTGCGAGGCCAAAAAAGGTTAACCACCCTTGATTTAGTGTGAAAGGTGAACTAGGCTAGAAGTTCTGATTCAGAAATTCTTGCATATTATAAATGCTTGTATCTTCTCTACCAAACAGATGTTTAGGACAGCCTACCTACCCAAATGTGCGCTGATTTCTGCTGTGATACAGTGGTACCTCGGGTTAAGTACTTAATTTGTTCCGGAGGTCTGTTCTTAACCTGAAACTGTTTTTAACCTCAATCACCACTTTAGCTAATGGGGCCTCCTGCTGCTGCTGCACGATTTCTGTTCTCATCCTGAAGCAAAGTTCTTAACCTGAGGTACTATTTCTGAGTTAGTGGAGTCTGTAACCTGAAGCGTATGTAACCTGAAACATATGTAACCCGAGGTACCACTGTACTGGGATGAGGTGGGGAAGGAATTTCCTGTGTGATACAAAGTATGTTTTGCTATAGTCACATGCCTAGACACATCAGAATGCTTCTAACATTCTGTAAATATGTAATGAGTAGGAAACATCTTCAAAACATACTTATCTCACCTACTCCACAATAGTCTTGTGCAAAATTGAGTAAAAATTTCCTTTGATTATCCTAATTTAAAGTCATCCTTTTATAATCATTTGGGCACAAAGTAAAGTTTAACATGCAGTATGTGTGTATGTATGTGTTATACATATGCATATTGTGTAACATCTCTAAAGCTTTTCCACTAGTCTAAAGTGGTTGAATGTTACTTCGTAAGTTGGAGAGAGAAATAAGCAAGTAGCAGCCGGGGGGGGGGGGGCGTGTAGTGGTGGCAAAGCAGCTTGCCAAGTTCAGCTCATAAGTTTATTGTTCTAGCCAAAAGCCATGACAAACTTGTATTAGGCAATAGTATTAATAAAATAATGCAGAACGTAATCATTATTTCCCTTGTGCATAGAATGAAATAAAAACTTTTGACCACTATTAATAATTTATATTTTTATCTCCAAAAGTTACTGAAATGTAAATTGCTGTGCTTGAACTGTTTAGCCAGAAGCCTTTTTTCCATTTTATTCTTTAAAAAAAAAACGGCCTGTTGCTGAAATGGGAAATGCTGGCATATGTAGAAAATGCTTGTGGTAGTGTGGGTGACGCTATATCAGTCTATTTATAGCCAGAGAGGAGGAAAAACAGCAGACACACAAAAATGGCTAAAATTAACTCTTGATTATTGACTTGCTTTTAACCTTCAGGTCTAAATCTGTGACTTTAAAAAAACAAGCAAACTAAAATAACAACAAAACCTGTCTTCTGGACTTGCACCCTAGTCGTATGTAAATGAAGATTACCATATATACTCGAGTATAAGCCAACCCGAATATAAGCCGAGGCACTTAATTTTAGCACAAAAAACTGGGAAAACTTATTGACTCGCGTATAAGCTGGTTCACCACACCACAGACCTGGTGGCGGAGGCGGCAGGAAGAACAAGCAGCCCGAAACAGCTCCTTTTGGGCCGCTCGTCCTGCCACCGCCCGCCTCACTCGAGTATAAACTGAGGGGGACCTTTTCAGCATAAAAAATCTGCTGAAAAATCGGCTTATACTCGAGTATATGTGGTACTTCCATGTGATTATGCACAGGATTGTCACCTAAATTCTTCATTGTGGCCTTTGTGTGGCCACACCAGAACAAAGCAGTATTTGGAAGGGAGCTACAAACCTCTGGGTACAAGAGGCCTCCTGCCCCATGAGAGTGTACAAGACTCAAGGGGCAGGAATTACGATCTTCCCATTAAGTTCCCTTCTGGCCACCACAAGAGCACTATTGTCAAGTTATTTCCTCATCCAGAGAGCTCATCCTCCCTTTTACTGCCCTGTCCTTTACCTCTTTTGCTTTCTCTTTTCTTTTGTTTGGTTCTTTTCTTTCTTGAGTGCACTTTATTCTATCCCCCCCTTTTTTTCTTTCTTTTTGCTGCTTTATTGGCCTGAGGGCCTACTGGAGGGCCAGCACCCTGCCTTGGGTGAACAGGAATGTTACTTATTCTGTCTCCCTCCGGAGCATGTTGGATTCCTATTCCCATTGTCCAGTGTTTACTAAGCAGTCCTGCATCGGTGATGTGTGTGTTTTTTTTTTGGGGGGGGAATTGTTAGCCGTTAATCAGTTGATAAGTGATTTATTTTGTTTTGTATTGACTTGCCTGCCAGTGCTAAAAAAACCTCTGGTCTGCTTATTTGGGTTTCTGTTTTCCCAGGTTAGGAAGACTGAAGCTTTGATAAGAGCAATTGCTTCAGTCTGGGAGCTTCTATAGGAACTGGGGCTCTCAGTTGGGTTCTGATCCAAGCAAGCGTTACTGTGTGCTTTCCCGTACTCCTGAGGAGCCCCATGCACAGCTGGTGAACACTTCGCCAGCGGCTTTGAAGTTCTTGCCTGGCTCTTAGTCTCCTCTTCTCCTCATCAGATAGACATATCTGATGGCTCCTTGGAATGAAGACTGTGGCCATGGTGGATATCTGCTGGAGGGCCCAGCTCCTCATCTGAGGAAACCTCGGGTCTGCACAGGGCTCAACGCTAACACTGGGTGCCAGGGTGGCTTCCTCAGGTGGCAGTAGCTTTGATGGGCCATGGAGCCTAAAAGGGATAAAGATTGGAAGGGCAAAGGCAGGTTCAGGAATGGTGTGGGTAAAAACACAGACAAGTAGGGCTTGTACTTCCATGTGCCTGAATTACATACAGTACGTTTCCGAGCACAATTTGAAGTGTTGGTGCTGACCTTTAAAGCCCTAAACTGCCTCAGCTCAGTATAACTGAAGGAGCATCTCCACCCCCATCGTTCAGCCCGGACACTGAGGTCCAGTTCTGAGGGCTGCGAGAAGTGAGGTTACAGGGAACCAGGCAGAGGGCCTTCTCGGTAGTGGCACCCGCCCTGTGGAACGCCCTCCCACCAGATGTCAAGGAAATAAACAACTATCTGACTTTTAGAAGACATCTGAAGGTAGCCCTGTTTAGGGAAGTTTTTTAATGTTTGAAGTTTTATTCTGTTTAATATTCTGTTGGCAGCTGCCCAGCATAGCTGGGGAACCCCAGCCTGATGGGTGGGCTATAAATAAAATTATTATTATTATTATTATTATTATTATTATTATTGACTCTTCTCTTCTCCCTCCTAGTTGAGTATGTTGTGGAGTATGACTATGATGCAGTGCATGATGACGAGCTAACTATTCGAGTTGGAGAAATCATAAGGAATGTGGCAAAACTAGAAGAAGAAGGATGGCTTCAAGGAGAGCTCAGTGGGCGAAGAGGCATGTTTCCTGATAACTTTGTTAAGGCAAGTTCATCGCAATTCTTCACTATAACAGTTGTGCAACTTCAAACATTAAATCATACCTGTACTACTTGACATTAAGCTTGGAGATCAGAACTATTTCAATAATGATACAGCTGAAATTCTAGAGTGGTGTGCGAAAACCTTTGTAGGAAGAAAGACATTGATTAGTTCTAAAAATTGGCTGGGAATATTCTGAAGAGTTGTAAATTTAAGGCTGTGATTTGTTTTCTTTCGTATTGCAGCTTACTATTCGACTTTCCCTATTTATATTTTATGGCATTTTCTTCTTAAGGTTGCAACTTGCAAAAGCTCTGAATTGGAACCCATTCTATTCTTT